>NC_082684.1:138288073-139599125 GCF_949987515.2 Delphinus delphis
CTGCCTCTGCATCAGTTTCTAACACAATAGGATTATTTTCTTTTTCTTTTTGCATTATGGTCTCAGGCACACAATAAAACCTTATCAGCAACGTTATTCTGAAGGCTGAAACTTTACTATATTGCTAACAACGAGAGAGCCAAGAACACAGAGTTCTTAACCTGTATCACCCTGTATCACATCAGCACCTACTGCATGGAAAACCTTAAATAAATACTGGATCACAGCAAAATATTCAGAGAGGCAGACTGGTTTTTATTGAAATGACTAGAATGAAATGCCTGAATTTCCACAGGCAGGCTGATAAGATTGCTTATGATCATCAGAGATAATTAGCTGTGCTCCTCTGGGCCTCTAAACTCCTCAGAGTGGGGATGCTTTGAAAGCCTGGTTACTAATGCAGAGACATGATGCGACTCTGAGGGCCAGCCTCTCTAACCACACATTCTTTCACAAGGACTTGGATTCTTTATAAAAAGAAGGTATACTGAAATCAAATTGCCGCGGATGGTACCAAGGGATCTGAAATACCTGGTTAAGTCCCTTTGCACCCCTAATTTTTCAGGTTTACAAACTTTCAAAGCAGAAGAGATTCTGTTCTCAGGGGCAAGTAGAACATACAAGAAGTCTGGATGGTAGCCTTGGGCAGCAGCGCCCTACAGTGAGCCAACTGCTGAGTGGATGCCTGAAAACAAGACCATGTAAACAGTTCCCTGTTGCCTAGGCCTATAAAATCTGTACTAAGTGACAGATGCGTAAAGTGGCAAAGTGGTGTGGGTGGCTGGGCAACGAGGCAACCAGTGGGAAGGAGCTGGCTGCACTTCCAGATGCTAAAAAAGGCAAGAGTTGCAAATCCAATGAGCCAACACTAAGTCAACTTAGGGGTGACTATTTTCCATTTCCTTGACTCCCACGGCTGCCCTTTTATTAATTTTTCTCTTCAAGCCTGACCCAAAAGTTCATTTATATTCATATTCTCCCATATAAAATGAAAGGGAAATGGAGAGTATAGACACAGTTTGAATTACCGCATGGCCAGCACCTATCAAATGACTACTTAAGTACCAGGGCCGACACCGTTGAATAGCTATGAAGGGGAGATAATTAATTTAAAAAACTGGCAATCTCTAGAAGCTAGGCAATTTTACAGACAAGTTTGCTGTAATCCTCTGGGTAGGTATCACCAGCAAACTATGGTCATTTGAGACTCCTAATAAATACTAGGTATTATTTATAACAATAAGCCCCCTGTTGACAGAAGCAGGTTGAGAAGGGATGGAAAAGCCACACATAGCACTTACCATCTTCTGTTTCCTGCCACACGATGCCCTCAAGGTTGACGCTTGTCCCAGGTTCGCAGGGGCCCAGGCACTCGGGCTCTGTGGCCAGAGCCACATCACATGTGTTGACCCCAACTGATCGGGTACGAACCATGATCTGCTCACAGGGGGATGCGATGTCATTATTGACCACTGGCACCAAAAGGTGCAGTGGCAGCACTGCTGGTGTGGAGACAGGGGACTCCATCTGTGGGGGAAGAGAAAGTAGTAGCTGAGTTACAAGGAGGATATTTATAGGAAATAACTTCTCTGTATTTAATCTAGTCCTACATCCTTTCCTGCCAGAGTGCAGAGGGCTTTAAATGTAAGACTTTGGTCCTCACTTCCAAGTTCTAGCTCATGACACCATTACAAATCTAAGTGGTTTAGATGAGTGCACCCTGGACTAGGAGAAGCTCTATTTCTTATTAACAACCCTCCTCATAAACTGTGCTTGGCTAAAAGTGTATTAAAAAACTTGTCTCATTTAAAAATCTCTAGTGAAAGAGAATCAGGGCCAGACTTCAACAGCAAGGGAGCACACAGATTGATGAGAAAGAAAAGGCTCAGCTTCTGAGGCATGTTCTATTGCTACCACTTTGCTTCCCTCCCATCTATCATTCAACAAATAATACATTAATCAGGTACAAAATCCAAGAATACAGGTGGGATTAAAGAAAGGGAGAAATATCCAGATCCTAGGAATGCCACTTCAGGAAGACTAGAGCTTTAATCCATCTTTGGGTAGAAGGAAATCTACTTAAAAGTTACAGGAGGGCTGGGAGCAACCTGTCGGGGGTTTCTAACCCACAGAGATTATAACAGCGATTGGTTAATGAGAATGGCCTTTCGGAGTGTGAATCTGACATCAAGTGTACATGTAAGAAACAGGAGGTACTGTTACTATCCAGAAACCAATCTATAGCAGTCTATCGTCAAACACAAGAACCAGCAATCTACCTCAAAAAACTAGACCCTCTCACAAGAATGCAATTACTTAGACGCCAAGAAGAAAGCAACGCATCTAGAGTTAAAAGAAAAATTGTAATAAAAGCAATAATCCCTTAATTCTTTAAACCCTAGCATTTATCAGGTTGACAAAGTACCAACTCTGAGTCAATACTGCCTACACCCTAACTAAACAGTGTCTGGAATATGCAAAGGCACTCAATACACAAACTGACTGATCTTCCCTAAAGATTAAGTATGATACCAATCAGAAGACCTAGAAAATAAGAGTCAAGGATTGGGACCCTCTTTCCCTTGTGAAAGACCAGGTTGAACGTACTCCTTCAACAGACCCACACTGAAAGCAAGGCACACACGCACCCATAATCCAAGCTGCTGGACAGCTCTGCAACAGAACTCTGGTTCTGAAATAGTTTACTGCATGACCACCACTCTATCTATAATCCATCTCCCTCCTTTTAAACACATATATGCACGTGCGCACGCGCGCGCGCACGCACACACGCACACACACACACACACACGCACCCCTACACCTTCCTGGCCTCGAACACTACCCTGGAAGCTGAGATCTGGCTACTGCATCCATTCTCTTCAGGGAGCTCTCTGACTTCTTGGCTTACAAGTCAAGTGATGGTATTTGCAGACCGTCACTATCAGAGTTCACAGAATGCTAGAACACTGATTCTGATCAATTCTGGTCCCTGAAAAGCTGCCAAAACCTTATCCTTATCTGTTTGTTGTTACACACATCCACCCTGTACTTCCCTAACTCCACCCTTTTCATAAAATGGAAGTGGAAGCCTGTCTAATGAATCTTCTGCATAATGGCAAATGCCAAAAGGCATTTTTGGTCTTTTGTACTCTTGAAAATCAGGCATTTATAATCCAATTTGGCAAACTTCTTGGGATGTGGTAGATGCCTGAAAAACCCTTTAAAATTTCTAAGCACAGATATGAAGGCGAAAACAACAGAAAAAATGAACTGGATTTCCTACTACTCCTGTGTAGTGCTGGACTCTGGCTCTATCATTAAGCCCTCTCAGGAATTATAAGAAGGTGGTTCATTAACTCTTTGGAAAGGAAGTTTCCTGGAGATTTTACCTGTGAGAGTTACTAGAAAGGGGAAATCAGAGACAGAGTATACAGACCATCTTTACTCTTAGCCTCACCTCTGTTTCTTGGTTCTTTCTCTTGGGGAAGAACTAAGACAGAAGCAACTTCACAGTTAGTATGTGCATTTCCTTTGCTTAAGAGTTTGTTCTCTTTTCTATACCTTTCTTCTACTAGCAAGAGAAATTCCTGCCAAGTCCTCTTTCTTGGACAAAGAAATTGGCCTGAACCTTTTAGGTCACTCCTGTGAACTTTCTGATTGCCTCGCTTGAGCAAGTCCTATTGCCAACCTGTCCCATGGTTGAGGCAGCAATCCTAATCAGAGAAGGCGGTAAGTCCCCAGGGAGTCACCTACACACTCTGCCATCAAAGACAGCTCTTTTCTGTAAGTGGTTTCATTTCCTGTTAGGTTATTCAGTGCTGCTGGGAGGCCAGGGAAAAGATAAGCTACTAACATCTAGACAAAGCTAAGCTCCCAATTCTATACTAGCAGACCCAGAAAACAACGTCTAAGATATAAGTACAAAACACCACTGTTGCATTCAAGCAGCTTGCCAAATTAAACCCCACGGGAAGACATCTGAAGAGAAGAAACTTAGCTGAACTGATCACTAAGAATAACAGAACTAATACACACGAGGAGCTGATTAATGTGTGTATGCATCAAACCACACTTACTGATCAGAGTTAAGTTACTAAGTAGAGTTCAGGATCTCTGTTTGTGTGAGGATGACTTTATTTAACTATCTGATTAGTTAAACGAGATTTCTGAGGGTGAGGAGAAGTGAGGAAATCCACCTATGGATGTGGAACTACTGTTCAGTTTCCTTCTACTTTGCAAAAGAAATCTAAGGAGCAACACAATAATGTTTAATTACAGATCTAGCTCTGCTAATTACTGTTTGGTCACATTTATAATCTACATTAAGCCATAGTGCATAATAAACAGCTCTGTGATATTCATCTAATAACCTAGGTGGCTTTGTGGGATTTCAAATTCTACTATTCATCGGAACAAACATAGCTTCATTTAACACTCTCCGGGAGAGGATAAAAATAAAAAAAGGACTCGTTTTGCCATGTTTCCTGTATGCCTAGGATATAAGAGCAGGGATTGTCAAGAGACTGATGCCAGCAGGGAAAATAAGGAATAGAAATATGAAAAGTTAAGGTCATTAAATACTTTAACAACTATGACAATGAAAAAAGCTGGGCCAATTCTCAGATTCTGAAATGCTAAGAAGTGCCACCATGGCTCCTGGGGCTTCACTGACATGGGAAGGTAAACAACAAAACAAAACAAAACCTGAAAAGAGACAGAGAATTTAAAGATGGAGATCTCTGAAGTTTCCCAATATTTCATGTCCTTTATTTTTTTAATGATACTTCTTTTCAATTCACCTTTAGATATTAGTCTAATAGCACTCCCACACTTGAGAGGCACTAATGGAGGGAAAAAATTTCAAGGTGGCAACATAATTTTAGGGGTAGAAAATGTAGCAAAGAAATATTTGGGACAGACTCTCCCCTTCACAAATATGAGTCTGATATCTTTACCTTCACAGTCAAAAGGCAGAAAAGGAGCTGGTTCGACTGATAACTGCAGTAGCTCTAAGAAACTCCCTTTTATTCAAGAGTGAAAGATTACTGGGGATCATGGTTAGATGAATGTTCACATTTATCAGGAAAGACTGTGCAGAAAGTAGAATGTCATTAAATATACTAAATACTATATTAATAAGAAGTTCTCTTTCTTCAATAATTCCAGAGATCCTTCAAGATTTTATAGTGACTCGGCATCAGCAACACTAACAGTAATATACGATCTTGATTGATGGACAACATATAAGTACTCACCCTGATGTATTATAGTAAACTTGATTTGCTCACAAAGTTTTTATTGTGGGTTATTAAAAAAAAAGGTAATTTAAAAAATCCCATTTATCAGTTTATTGTGTTATTTATATTTCTCTCAAATTAAAACACAGGGGCTAAAACCCTCAATTGTTTGAACTGCCTTCTGTCGATTGGCAATTTGAGACAAAATAAGTTCACTGTATTCTTGTTTAATAATTTAGGATTATTTTTGCTTATTCTGAAATATCTTTATTATGAGAGGCTGGAGGGTGGAAATCATGGAATAACTGAAGATGGAGGCAGGAATCTGAATTCGTCCTCTCCATGAAGCTCTTGTCAGAAAGCAACAGAATATTCTGAGTAAATCCCCAAAGAGCTTAACATTTAACTACTAGTGAAGGAGGAAATCAGTCCCTTTTCAAACACTAAGTACCTTTCCAAGTGCCTCTCCAAGAAAAAAGGAAGGAAGGGAGGGAGGGAGGGAGGAAGGAAAGAAGGAGAGGGGAGAGGAGGGGAGAGGGGGAAAACGAGGCTTGCCGGTTTCCTGAGCTTCCAGATTTCACTTGGGCTGCTTTGAAGAAGAATTTGGTTGTAACTCTGGTTAATTTCCCAGACATTTTGTAGTAGAAGACAAGGAGGTAAAAGAGAAAAAGAAAGATGTGGTAGCTGGCACCACAGCCAAACATCAAACAGTTCTTAAAAGCTACATATTCTATTATTCAAAGAAGACTTACTTTAGCATTCAATTTTAACCAATCATCACCTGGTCAAGGTCAGCAGTGAAGGCTGTTCCAGTGTGTACTAGAAAATGCAAGTGCAGTGAACACATAATTTAAAGGCTACAGATTAGCCATAGGGAGTTCTCCGAGATGATCCCTATAGAGTCTCAGGCTCAGACCCTAAAGACTCTTCTGGTAAAGAGAAGGAGATGGCAGATCAAACGATCCTAATATTCAAGCCTGTCTAAAACTCCCAATGTGTGGCACTGAGTAAATTATGCTGGAAACTGAACAAAGGAAAAAATCTCATAAGCAAAATCAATGCATAACACAAATCACATGGCAGTGTCCAATACTGTGCAAAGGTTTTTGCTGAATGAAGCATCTCTTTTGCTCTTCCAAATCTTCTCACTCTACAGTCTCCTGCCTGCTTGAAATGCACCACATTTTCCTTCAGCAAAACTATTAACTTTGTAGCTGATGAGTAACCATAGGGACCTAAGTACTACCTACCTCTGAAACTGACTACATTTTTTTTCACGCAAGGTTGATGATCCCTCCTCCCATTCCTACATGCTTCCAAAGGAAGCACTAGAATTAGCTCTCAAGAATAAAGAATTTGAGAAAAATTCTGTTTGGCTGCAACTACTTCCTCTCCTGAACACGCTTCTTACCTCCTTTTACATACTCATTTCCTAAAAACATCACGGCTGGAACGTGTCTTCTCTACTCCATCCTCTTTCCCCTTAAGGAAAGTAAACACAACCAAAAGCTAAAGCCTTTCTCTGAATCATTCAGAATCACAGATGTCAAAAGAAAAGTCTCAACGTATCCTCCAACATGGATGACTAACTGTACTTAAGAACCTAATCATCATTTATATTGATGGTCCTATGAGAAAACACAAGCATTGTAATTGTGACATCACAAACCACATCTTGCTCTGCAGCAGCTTGGGAAGGAGAAATGGGAATGATTCTCCCTGCTTTAAGCCAGCTGTTCTTCACCTTCCAGGTCTTGGGAAACCTTTACAGATTTAAAAATTGAGAACCTTACACAGCTTTTATTTATGTAGGCTATATTTGTTGATATTTACTGTGTCAGAATTAAAACTGAAAGATTTTAGTATGTACTAATTAATTTAAAACAACTAACAGCTAACAATTTTGAAGTGACACGAGACACTTGGTGGGAGGAGGAAGGAAGGTGGGTGTAGAGAGGAAAGGGCAACACAGGGATCCCTGCAGTGATTGAACTGTATCTTGACTATGTGGTAGATACCCAGACTAGACATGTGATAACATTGATAACGAAGACCCAACGCAGCCAAAAAATAAATAAATTTATTTTAAAGAAAAGAAAAAAAAAAAAAAGAAAGCTGGTCTCACACAGATTTGTATGTCGTTTTCAGATAATTGTGGATATTCTCCTTTGATGTGACCCCAAAATGCAAAGAGTAATAGTTCTTTTTATTTTTTAATATTTATTTTATTTACTTGGCTGCATGGGGTCTTAGTTGTGGCACGTGGGATCTTCGTTGTAGCATGTGGAATCTTTTAGTTGTGGCACACAGGATCTTTTAGTTGCGGGATGTGGGATCTAGTTCCCTGACCAGGGATCGAACCCAGGGCCCCTGCACTGGGAAGCACGGAGTCTTAGCCACTAGACCACCAGGGAAGTCCCAATGAGTGATAGTTCTTAAAGGTTATTGACAATGTGGAATCTGAAACTTTTTGTACTCTGTTAGATTACAATCCATTGGTCTAGCTTGCACTTGGAATGTTTCTTTAAGTGCATGATTTTTTTTTTTTTTAACATCATGCATTAGTCATTTGGAAAATACTGGTTCACTGAGTTAGACAGCTCTTTCAAATGTTGACATAGTCCATTAATATTGAAAAGTGTTATTTGTTAATATTGTCTCTGAGCTTATCAGGAAAGTCTTTAAAATACTGGTAAGGTGTCAAACTCATAGGGGGGTAGATACAAATTTTCCAAAATTGTAATGTTAGTTTGAAAGCTCAAATTTTATCATTAACAACAAATAACTGTCAGTTGTTGTCCTTGGAATAATAGGCTTGTTACCAACCAGGGTTCTTGGCCTTCTCTAATCAGTAGAAATTGATAAGATGCAAGACAAGGAATTCAGGCAAGGCTTCACTGGGGCTCCTGCTGCAGCAGGAGAGAGCAAAAACAAGTAGCAAGTTCCCTGGCTTGCTCACTGAGGCAGGGCGAGCTGGTTCTTTATATGGGGTAATGGTAGGGGTGGGTCCGGGGGTTGGGCCAGAGGGGTAGTTTAGGTGGTTTGTCCACCACTTTGGTGGTGGTGTGTGCAGGGGGCATGCACAATATCTTGCTTTTGCTCCTGGTACCCTGTTTTTTTGCTCTTGGCTCTTCAGAAGTGGCAGTTGAGTTTTTGGTCTTTTTGTATCTTGTTGTCCATAATTTGCCCCAACTGGGCATGCACGAAGCTATTTTTAGTCCCATATAGTTTCTTGGTATTTTGTTGCTGGAGGAGACAGGTGCAAGCACTGCAGCAAAGGGTCTCTGGTCCCAGCCTGTCTCAGGCTTATTTCATTCATTTTCAAGAAAATGTCTGCTAAATACCCAAGTCTGAATAACTATAATTTGTTAGTTGTTCTCTCAAGTAAAAATGGCATTTCATGAAAAACTGGCTAGTTCAGCTTGGGACTCAGTTGCACAAGCGCTGTTCCTAGAGACAAACAGGATGCAGAAGAAGTGCTTTATATGTACTTCCCATTTTGCTACATAGAATATAAAATGACATGTACTCAAAGGTCAAGATTTAATAAGCTAATAATTGTTACTGCTTTATTAAAGATATTTTAAAGTGAAACTAGCTATATAAAAATGTTTACCTTTTACTGTGAGGGCACAGCAGTTAAGAATGTTATTACTAGTACAATTTGGAGCCACTGATTTGACTCCTGCCAAGATGTCAGCCATTTTACCTACCATTGCTTTTGCACCATCAGTGCAAATGTCAACAGAGTGAAAAAGGCAAGTAATGTCTTAGTATTATTATGAAAATAGTTTTGACGTGGCAGGACCTCTGAAAAGGTATGAGAGATACTTAGGGGTCTGAGTGCTATATTTTGAGAATTAATCAAGTTTCATGTTCTGGGATTGGGTAAGTGCTCAGCTTCTCCAGAAGCATATGCCATCTGATTCCTATACAAAACTGGGATTCTGGTAGCAAGGAAGTTGAGGGAGGCTGCCTGTTCAGTAGGCAAACAACAGTGTCTGCCATACAGTTTGGAAAGACAGTGAAGGAAAAAGAGACACAAAGGCAGGGAAAATTATTAGCAAGAGTGGAGTAGGTAAGACAGCTCCTAAGATCCAGACTAAGGATTTTTTAAGTAAGGGATGTTCATAAGTTAGGTATTAATAAACTTCAGCAATTGAGTAATGAGTATTTTAAAAATATGGGAGAATAAAGCACTCAGTTAATTGTTTCTAAAACGGACAAAAGAATGATGGTCATTAACTACTAATAAAATTGATCCTTACCCTTGTGGGCAGAGGGGGAATCACTCCTCTAGTGCCTATTTGTTCTCAAATTGCTAAGTATAAGACTTCTCTGAAATTGTAATTTAGTAGTTCAGAAATTAAACATGGCTTATCTAAAAGAAATTTTAAAATGGGTCCCTTAATTAACCAGAAGCCATCCTTTCCTACAGAAGTCTTCCTTGTCTTTGCTACTTAAGCTAAAGGAATAGAGATAAAACTTCAAAGTGGTATGAAGGGTGTTGTACAGTCTGAGTTAACTCCTGATTATGGACACCTTAGCACTACTGAACCAAGTGGGAAATGGCCATCTGCTTAGATACGCTTCAATGCCCAAGTGTCTCCTAGGTGACTTTGTGTTCTATAATATTAGGTCACAGAATATCAACTGATTCTTTATAACTTCCACATAAGACCTACAGATTTGACAGGAAACAATGGGTGATTCCAATGAGAGGTCATTCTGTCTAAACAAAGCACCTTAGGCAGCAAAGCTACTTGGGTTCCTAGAGAGCATGTGCAAGACAAAATTATAAAATCACATCATAGTGTGGAAAAACCTTCAAGATCATCTAACTAACCTAACCGCTCAAGGGTGAAATCTTTTCTATAATAGGTAGTCATAAAACCCCTATTTGGGGACTTTCCTGGTGGCACAGTGGTTAAGACTCCGCGCTCCCAATGCAGGGGGCCAGGGTTCGATCCCTGGTCAGGGAACTAGATCCCACATGCATGCTGCAACTAAGAGTTCACATGTCACAACTAAGGAGCCCACGTGCCACAACTAAGACCCAGCACAACCAAATAAACAAATAAATAGATATTTAAAAAATAAATAAAAAATAAAAATAGGGTTTCCCTGGTGGCACAGTGGTTAAGAATCTGCCTGCTAGTGCAGGAGACACGGGTTCGAGCCCTGGTCCAGGAGGATCGCACATGCCGCGGAGCAACTAAGCCTGTGCGCCACAACTACTGAGCCTGCGCTTACAGCCTGTGAGCCACAACAACTGAGCCCGCGTGCCACAACTACTGAAGCTCGTGCACCTGGAGGCCATGCTCTGCAACGAGAAGTCATGCTCTGCAACAAGAGAAGCCACCGCAATGAGAAGCCTGTGCACCACAATGAAGCGTAGTCCCCGCTCGCCACAAGTAGAGAAAAGCTTGCGCAAGCAACGAAGACCCAATGCAACCAAAAATAAATAAATAAATACATAAGTTTTAAAAAAAAATAAAATAAAAATAAAACCCCTATCTGAACTTTATCCACCCCGCCCCAACCCTGTGGTGAGAAAATAACCCTTACTTTACTGGATGGCTTAAAAGATTAAATTCTTTAACGTATGTCAAGGGCCTAGCAATATGTCTACAGTATTCTGGCAATCTCAAATGGTAGCCATTATTAGTTATTCTAAGAGTCAAGTCACTCTTGAAAGCTCATACTGAATTTCATAGCCATTAAAACTCCCTAGATCTTTTCTACCCAAACTTTGAAAACATTCTCTTCCACCTCTGACCCCCACCCACCACCACCAGTTTCCTTTCCCAGAAGCAATCAACCCAATGCATATGTATTTGCTTGTTTATATGTACCTTCCCTTCATTCTTTTTACACAAATGACAGTGTACTACATACGCTGTTCTGTACCTTATTTCTTCATGTAATAAAAATGGAGGTAACTGTTTTAAACTTTAAATGCTCATCATCCTAAAAGACAGACTGGATGAAATCTCAGCTCTGTAAAAACATCAGGGGTACCTATATTTCATACAGTCATTGTAGCAATTAACTGAATATGAAGTGCTTAGTGCATAGTGCCCAAGACACAGTAAAAGTTCAATAAATATTAGCCAATAACAATAATGATGATAATAATAGTAACAACAACAATATCTTACAATTTAATTCTATCTTTCAGTCTTTTATGACATTGTCAATCTCTATTCAGACATTCAGTACTTGAACTGTCCATCTGCAGTGGTTCATTCTAGTATAGTTTTGACTTCATTATGTCTTCCCTTCTTCTGGTAGAGGAATTTCTCTTTCCTGTGGGAAATCCATTCCCCCAACTTCATTCCACTATAGGAGTGGGCCCAACTTTACTCAGACTACATGGAATAGGTTCTCCACAGGCTACAGAGATTCTTTCTTCCCCTGGTCCCTTAAGCTGGAAGGACTAACTAAACCTGGAACTGCTAGTGGCCATTTTCCCTAACACTTGAGAAGGCTTGTCTAAGAAAAAAGCCAATTCAGGGGAAAGTAGAATAGAAATGAGCAAAGATAGAATCCCAAAGACATTATTTGAGCCCCTGCCGGAAACTAATGAACTCCACTGGTGAGAACCTACAAATTCCTTGTTTGCTTAAACTAGCTTGAGCCAGGTTTCCATCACAACTGAAAAAGTCCTGACCACTATATATCACCCACAAATTTATATGCATACTTTCTATTTAGTCACAAGTTATAATGAAAATGTTGAACAGGACTGGATCAATGGCAGAGACTTGTGGTATACTAACCTAGCTAACATCTAGTGATCAATACTCTTTAAATATAGCTCTTCAGCCAACTATATAAAGTCACCCAACTGTATCACCATCCAGTCTACATTTCACTGACATGTCATCAAGAATATCATAAAAGGTTTTTTCAAATATCTTGAAGAAATCAAGGCACTCCAATCTACCCACCCAAAAACTCTATTGGGAAGAGAGAGAAAGTTTAGAGTGTCATGTTTTAGAAATTAATTTGGTTTCTAATAAGCATTATTTTTCCGGATTCCTTTCTTCATTCAGAAACATTAAATACTTACTATAATCTAAGCACTGTATTATGGCAAGTGATGAATCTTAATATGATCCCTGTCCCTAGGTCTGGGCAGGTAAACAAATGTGAACAAGTAATTAAAGAAATATCATAAAGGATGTAAAAGAAGTACAAAGGTGGCAAGATCACTTGTGTACACCTGGGAGAGAGGCAGCTGACGTTTCAGCTGAGTCTTAGAAGTAAGTTCAACAGGAAGATAAGGAAAATTAGGTTATTTTAGTCAGATGTAACACCAAATACATGGCCTGAGAGGGAACCACAATAGTTTGGAGGGAATGGTCAAGTGGTGGGAGATTACATGTCATACTAAAGAAGGTCACTGTGGAGTTTTAAGCAGGAAAGTGATATGATCCAATAAGGTTTTTAAATGATAGAAGCAAACTTCAATTACTGCTTACTGTGTGTGTGTGTGTCAAGCACTTTTCAAAGCATTTCATATGTATTCCTCAAAATGACCCTCTGAGGTAATTAACATTGTATCTCCTTTTAAAGATGAATATACTAAAGCTATATGGGCTAGGTAAGTTGGCCAAGGTCATATAGCTACCAAGTGATAAAACTGGGATTCAAACTCAGGCAATTTGGCTCTAGAACCCATGCAATAATAAAGAAGTGAGAACCCAAACTGAATGGTGTCACAAGAAGTCAAGGGAAAATGAAGTTTCAAGAAGAAAATGGGCTGCCGTTGTGCAAGCTGAAATTGCAGGAAAGGGTAAGGCACAGAAGCTAAATTGCACTGGGTAAGGGAGAGCATCAAGAGGTGAAGGAAAGATAATCAGAAGTTACTGTGTGTCTACTGTGCACCAGAGTTATCTTAGTAAATCTCCTACACTCCTATGAAGCAGATGATGCTTTGTTTGACAGAAAATAAACAAAGTCCCATGAAGGTTAATTGATTTGTCCATAATGACCAGTTACTAAGCGGCAGGGCCAGGATTTGAACAAAGGTATGCCTAACTCTAGAGCTTGTGCTCTTTTCCATTATACATGCTACTCCAAAAAACCTTCGGCATGACCAGGAAGAAGAGTGCAAGTACTTCACAAACTATCTGTTTAACATTTTGTTCTAGGACTTAGCTAAAGTTCAATGTTATGTTTGATGGTCTACAATTTTGAAAATTTGGACATTTGCCTGTCTGCAGTCTTATAGTTCTCTCCCATCTACCAGGATTCCCTAGACGAAAGGATCTCTGACTACATGTGCAAACTCTTTCAATATTTTCTAATGTGATTAATTTGGATTTAGACACTGAACTCTGTCAAAAATTGAGACACTTTGTGAAAGAGGAAAGGAGGTGGTTGCTATTTAGAATTTGGTAAAGCAAACTCATCTTTTATAAAGAGAACAAAGGTTGTTCAAGAGTTTTTGATCTGAATTTGCACATTTGTTTTGGTAAATCCTTGGTTTCATACAATGATTTTTTTGCTTCAAGTGGCATCATAATATGGTTCTGATTTTCCAGTACAAATATCCTTTGAAGTGGAACTGAAACACCTATCAATAAGGCAGTTAAGCCTTGCTAAACTATGTTTCACTTTTCAACAATTCCTTAGCTTAGCTCTTCTAATATAGACCAACAAAAGTGAAAATACCAAATAACAACACTATATGAAATTTAGAATTTTGTACAACATACTTAACATACAGGGCTCACAAAATCTTATAGAAATTGAGAAGGGCACTTCATCTTTCAAGGGCCAGTAAAGTTAAGCTTCCAAAACAGAGTAACTTAGAAAGGCATCAGAGCATTCAATATTGGAAAAAACTCTGGCCTTAAAAATCTCTCACCAAGGTAGAGCAGTAGGCAAATCCAACAATGTAAATAAGAGTTGCTATATTCTAGGTAACAGATTTTTACAGCCTTCATTACTAAACATGGTCCTTATTGTAATACTCACAAATCCATTCAACAGTGTAATAAAATGAAGAACTCTATAAGGCTCAGAAAAAACAGATATCCTGTATTTGCAGAGTCAACACAAAGTTTATATCCTAGCTTGCAAAACTTCATTTTATATTAGGAGACAACTGTTAAACAAATAATCATAACAGAGGTGAACAGAGGGCTGCAAGTACCCTGCCCAGGGAGTGACTGCCAAGAGGCAACAGGGAAGACTTCATAGCGGAGTGGACCTAAAGGAGTTCCCCAAGAAAAGAATAGAAAGCATACTCCATTTGCACAGCAAAGGAAACCATACACAAAAGGAAAAGACAATCTACAGACTGGGGGAAAATATTTGCAAATGATGTGATGACAAGGGCTTAACTTTCAAAACATATAAATAGCTCATGCAATTCAGAAACAAAAAAACCAAACCACCCAATCAAAATATGGGCAGAAGACCTAAACAAACATTTCTCCAAAGAAGACGCACAGATGGCCAATAGGCACATGAAAAGTTGCTCAAAATCGCTAATTATCAGAGAAATGCAAATCAAAACTACAAGGTACCACCCACACTGGTCAGAATGGCCATCATTAAAAAGTTTACAAATAACAAAGGCTGGACAGGGTGTGGAGAAAAGGGAACCCTCCTACACTGTTGGTGGGAATGTAAATTGGCGCAGCCACTATGGAGAACAGTATGGAGGTTCCTCAAAAAACTAAAAATAGAGTTGCCATATGATCCAGCAATCCCATTCCTGGGCATATATCCAGACAAAACTATAATTTGAAAAGATACATGCACTCCTATGTTCATAGAAGCACTACTTACAATAGCCAAGACTTGGAAACAACCTAAATGTCCATCAACATATGAATGGATGAAGAAGATGTGGTACACATATACAATGAAATATTTCTTGCCCATAAAAAAAGAATGAAATAATGCCATTTGCAGTGTCATGGATGGACCTAGAGATTATCATACCAAGTGAAATAAGTCAGAAAAAGAAAGACAAATACCATATGATATCACTTACATGTGGAATCTAAAATATGACACAAATGAACTTATGTATGAAACAGAAACAGACTCACAGACATAGAGAACAGACTTGTGGTTGTCAAGGGGTTGGGGGGTGGGAGAGAGTTGAATTGGGGGGTTAGGACTAGCAGATACAAACTATTATATATAGAATGGATAAACAGCAAGATCTTATTGTACAGCAACAGACAACTATATTCAATATCCTGTAATAAGCCGTAATAGAAAAGAATATGAAAAAGAATATATATATATATATATATCTATATATCTATCTGAATCACTTTGCCACACACCAGAAACCAACACAACACTGTAAATCAACTATACTTCAATTTTAAAAAAATGAAAAGGAAAAAGAAAGCATACTCTAAGCAGAAGGAACAGCCTGTTCAAAGGTGCACAGGCATGAACAAACACAATTAGTATATTCAAAGAACTGCAGGTCGTTTGGTTTGGTTGGAGGAAAGAGTAGTACAGGGAGAGTAAAATTTGGACTTAACTTTGCAGGTATTAAGAAACTTCTGAGGAATTAAAGCAAAGGAGTGATATCAGGTTTGTATAATTAAAAGTAAAATTAATGGAAGAGGGTAGACTAAAAGAGATTGAAAAGGAGGGCACCTAGCTAGATGCCTGTTGCAACAAACCCAGTAAGTAAGAAGTAGGAGAAGGCCTCAAGAGACATTCAGGACATACAAGCAGTTTGACTTCACGACATATGAGACATGTAGGTAATCAGTACAGGAGTCAGGTATGACTAGAATTTCTAATTCAGATGGTTAGGAGATGATTCATTCCACAAATATTTAATAAGCACCTAATATATGCTGGGCACTATTCTAAGTGCAGAGGATATGCAATGAACAAAACAGATCAAAATCCCAGTCTCTGGAGCTTAAATTCAAGTGGAATGGTATTCTATTACTGAAAGAAAAAGAAAGAAAAAAGAGGAGGAACAGGTTTCAGTTTTGATTTGGGGAGACTGGAGAAAGAGGAGTGAGATTAGTTTTATATTGCTTCTACTTTGCTTAATTGCCAGCATTCCAGGAAAAGAAGACTGGAAGTGTGTTACAAGGAAGAGGTGGGTCATCAGTGCACAATCTGGAGGGGTCTTCTGAGTATTTTTTAAGGACTTCAGAATAATACATAAATACAAATAAAAACACAATATAATTTTTCACCTATCTGACTGGTAAAGATGAAACAGTTGAACGATATCCAATCTGGCAAGAATACGGAAAAAAAACAGACACTGTTAACGCAGTATTAGTTGGTGGGAATATGAATTGGTAGAAACTCTGGAGAGGGCGATTTGGCAATAGGTATTAAGATGTAAAATGTACATGCTCTTTTGTCCAAAAATTCCACTTTTAGAATTTATATTAAGAAGATAAAAGGACAAGTGCACAAAAATGTATCATGTACAGTTTGCTTCAGTATTAGTTTTTAATAGTCAAACAAAAACCCAGAAACAATCTGAATGTCCATTATAGCATAGATCTATAACTACCAACAAGTACAGAGATCCACAGTATATTTTTGAGTGAAAAAAAGTTTATAATACAGTATGTATTAAATTAGCCCATTAATGTTAAACTGATCTTTATGTAACTATATACAATTTTTTTTTTTTTTTTGGCTGCACCGTGTGGCACGTGGGATGGAAGCTCAGAGTCTTAACCACTAGCCCGCCAGGGAAGTCCCTATGTACAATTCTTACACACTATGCAGATCAGAAGTGAGAAACAGAAGTTGAGATTTAGAAGGATGTTCTTGCAATCATCTTTGGGTAGTGAGACTCTGGATGATATTTAGTTTCTCTTTTATATTTTTCAGTATTTGATTTCTTCATTATATTGAGAACTTTTTTAAAATTTAGTTTTTAAAAAAGCTACTTTTAATGGAAAAGGGAGCGATGTTTACATATGTGAAGGTTTACGTTTATTGTAAGAAAAGGGACCTAGGTTAATGAGGAAATAGGCAGGCAGGTGAAAAGAGTTAAGAATACTGGGGCACATAAGTAGAAGGGGGGGAGGCAGAAGGGTAATGACATTAAGTCAGTACTTCCATTGCATAGGTCACTGGGACAACGGGCCATAGGACTGGCCCCAAACAGCTGGGTGGTACCTAAGAGCTGGGGATATGGGCAGTACTACACAAACATTTCTGTGATCTTCGTAAGGCAGATATTCATAAACCAGCCACTGCCCATATTCATTTGATTCTAATTGCCAAGAAGTGAGTGGCATCGTCCATCATGTGCAAGTATGCAAACTCTTTGTTAAGAAATAAACAACAATCCCAAACCCCTCTCTGTGGCGACCAGAATCCTACCTGGAACAGGGCCAGAAAAAGCCATGTCTCCAGCACTTCTGAGAAAACTGTGGCTGCTGCTTATCAAATTAAAATGCAAAGCAGCTCATTCCAGTGTCACTGGGAAGTGTCAGAAAAGGATTATGGTGCCCACCCCAAGGATGCAGGTCAGCTAGACAATACCCATCTTCTTGTGCTGAGAAGGAGGGAGGAGGAGGAGAAAGATTAGGCCTGTTTCCAAATAGCAGTCTGGCCTGCTTGTTACTGTGGTAACCTCCCTTCCCTGAGCTGCTCTCATTTGTCTTTCTCTGTCTGACCTTTATGTTGTTCTGACAGTAACTGAGGAGGAAAAGGTGCCCGCCTGCCAGCTAAGCACTCAAGTTGAGGGCACTGAACAAGAAAAAGAGGCACTCAAAGTCCTCCTCATTCTAGACTCCAAACGGTGACCTTAGAGCAATTAGAGGCCCGAAAGAGATTTCTCGTGGCCCTCATCATTCCATCCTTCCTCCCCTGCTCTCAGGGCCACCTCACTTCTCTGATACTCCCTTTCAGTGTGAGGAATGTGAGTCAGAGTCAAGTGGGTAGGTGAGAAGTCACAGAGAAGAGGAAAAACAAGGCACGAAAAGCTGAAGAACAGAGGCAATAAAATATTAACTCAAAAATGCCTGAGACAATTATCAGTACAGTGGTTAAGTACAGCTTTTAGTTTCCTCTCTATTCAGGATTCGTGCCATATGCTCAGTCAGTGGAGGTATGAGGGCAATTAAGGTACTTGGGACAGGGCTAGGGAAGGGCCCAAACACTTAGTGCTTTTTATTGTTTTTCTTTAAGCCCTGAATACCTTTAAAATTCAATCACTTAACAAAGAATTATTGAGTACCCCTATGTGTAGGTCTTGTCCTAGACACTGGGTATGCAGCGGGAAATGAAAGAGACTGGTAAATAACTATAATAGAAACCTACTAAGGCACAAATAGGGCAAGTGGTAAGAGGTTCTTGGACAATGTGAGCTATCTCTGGTATAGTTGGGGATGGCCTCTCTGAAGAGGATGGATTTAAGCTGATCCTAAAAGATGAGAAGACATGAAGAACCTAGGAATGAGCAATGCAGGCAGAGGGAACAGCATATGTAAATCCCTAAGGCAGGAAAGAGCTTGGTATATATTTGAGGTCCATATTTCATTTCGTATTACTACGCAAGCCCATGGAAAAATGTTTGAGTCTGCTTATTCTAGAAGCTTAAGGAGGCCCAGGAAATGGGCAACATGAGAACAGTCAGCCGAATATTATCCACTAAGTTCACAGATGAATGAGTCATTAAGTTATCAGTCATGAAATGCTATGGTGTACAGACAGAACTCTTATCTAATACTTTGAACAAGTAAGAGCTACAATACTGGAGTCAGTTCTCTGCCAATAGCAGTCACTGTCATTCCAAAAGACACACTGTGTAGGGCTAATTTAGTTTTATCTTAAATGGCATCCTCAAACCCATCAAAGACTTCACCCCAAACCTACTTAAACTGATTTATGTTGCAGTAATGAGCTTACAAAGGAGGCAGCAGGGCCAGGTTTTAGTCTCAGTTTTCCACCACTTAGCTGTATAACCTTAGACAAGTCATTTCACTTCTCCAAACTTTGACCTTATGAAATGAAGTAGTTGGACTTTATGATCTCTAAGGAGACTGTATTAGGACTTTTTCAAGTGACAGAAGAGCACACCAGACTGGCTTAAACAAAAAGTCCAAATTAGGCTATCATATAACTTAAAAAGTCCAAATTAGGCATGGCCTGATATAAAGGCTCACATGATGTCATGGAGGCCTAGTTTCTATCCCTTCCTCCCTTGGTGGTGTCTTTTCGGTTCTGCTTCATTTTCAGACAGGCTCTCCTCCTGGGTGGCAAGGTAGCTGCGGCAGTTCAAGCTTTACAAGCTCTTAATTCCAGGCTCAGTGGACAGACAGGTTCTTTTCTAGCCACCTAACAAAAATCCTGAAGTTCCTTCTGATTGGACCAGCTTCTGGAATTTAAGAGTTGATGTCCCTTACAATTTTTATAATCTTTATATTTTGTAAATATTTAAGCATATTCCCTCCAAGTCTTTACCTTTTCAAGTTTTAATTTTTAAAACCATAGTGTATATGTAGTTTTTGTCTGCCCAGCATCCATCTTTCATAGAAAACTGTCCCTTCCCCAGTCCTTGTGCTCTAGTAAGATAGGCAATCACAGTGTCTCTCCAGTCACCTGTCTCTGGGGTGGGTTCGGCATCAATCTATTTATTTCTTCTAAAATAATCTGTTGATGGAATATTTATTTCATGTTTTTTAGAAGGTAGAGTCATGCTTCATCCTTAATATGCCTGTTTAAGATATAAAACCCTTCAAATCTCTCCTGCTCTTAAAAGCGTTAAATTTCTGCAACTGCCTCAAACAAAACACTTGAATGATAGTCGAGGCATTTCATCACAAAAGTATTAATATGGCCAGACGGCAAACATCAATCCTTCTTATCTACTCAATTATACTACAGAAATGAGTTATAGTTGGATTATCAGAACATTCTGAATTATTATTAAATATGGGAACTTTCTTGAAGACCAAATGGAATTTTCAGATTGCAAAAACCATTTTATCAGAATTTCACTGTACCACAAACATTTTTGTGTCGATTAATTTAAAACATAATTTTAAATGTTTGAATAGAATCCTTTTGAACAAATAAAGCATAATTTATTTGGCCAATTTACTACAGGTGGATATTTAGGTTGTCCCAATTTTCACTTGTATAAACAAGGCCGAGAGGAGTATCTTAATGGCTACATATCTTGTACCTGTTTTACGATTTTCACAGGCTAACATCCTATATATGAGATTAGTGAATAAAAGGCTATGCATATTTTACAGTTTTTTGATACACACTATTCCATCAACTTTCAGGCTCTCTAGAGCTTAAAAAAAAAAGTCTATAGTACTGCTTACATTTCCAGGGTAATTTATTTACCCTTCTCAGGACCTTCCTTAGGTATTACCAAGACTATACAAAGTATTCTACTTTTAAACTTATTTGTTGTTATTCCCAAAGGATTATAACATTTTCTGTTTGTTTTTAATGTCTTCCTGACTATAACCCTGTAAACTGACATTTATAGCCACTGTTCTTGCTTTCACTTAAGGAGATCTACACTAATTCTTGACTCCTTTCCTGGGTTACAAATGACTATCCAAAGCCCAGATGTATTTAAAATATAACACAAAACATACAACATACAATATGCATTATCTATCTATCTATCTATATCTATATCTATCTCCATTTATCTCCATGCCCCCTCCTATATACATGATGTTATATTTATACATAGGTAATATTCAAACAGTTCAGGCCCAAGAGCTTGAACACTGGGCAGAGTCTGAGTCCCTCTTAAGCCAGGACAATAAAAGGCTAGATTTCGTAGAGTACAGGTTGGGGGTTGAAATTTCTACTTGGCAAGTAGCTGGCAGACAGGAAAGACTTAAGTTCATAAACGAAATGGGGGCCATGAGTAGCACGTGTTTCTTCTTCCTCTCTCCAACTTCTTCTGGCAGCTCTTCAACTTTCTAGTAAACTAGGATAATGTTTTAGCTTTTACCATAACCAGTAGGATCAACCATACCATCTAATATTTTACCAGCATCTATCAGTCTCAGTTTTCTGTCACTTATCTGTGAATGCAACTGAGAGCTTTTTAAAAGGATAGAGTTTTTCTTGAGAAGTCTCCATAATGAACAAACCTCTTAAGTTTCTGGGTCTGTGTCCAACATGTAAAATTTCTTAACCACTTTATTTATTGGGTTGGCCAAAAGATTCGTTCGGTTTTTTCCGTAAGAGGGCTCTAGTAGTGCTTAGCTGTCTTTAACTTCATTTGAAACAATTTTGTTAGACTGTATTGTGACAGCTTTCATATTAGCGTGCATTTAAAAAAACCTTATCAAAATTGGTGAATTTTTGTGTAGCCATTGTAATATTGAAGGTGGAAGAAAAAGAGGAACATTTTTGGCATATGATGCTTCATTATTTCAAGAAAGGTAAAAATGTAACTAAAACGCAAAAAAAGATTTTTGCAGTGTACGGAGAAGGTGTTGTGACTGATCGAACGTGTCAAAAGTGGTTTGCGGACTTCCCTGGTGGCGCAGCGGTTAAGAATCCACCTGCCAATGAATGGGAGATGGGTTCAAGCCCTTGTCTGGGAAGATCCCACATGCTGCGGAGCAACTAAGTCCATGCACCACAACTACTGAACCTGCTCTCTAGAGCCCGCACGCCACAACTACTGAAGCCTGCGTGCCTAGAGCTTATGCTCCTTAACAAGAGAAGCCACCACAATGAGAAGCCTGCGCACCACAACGAAGAGTAGACCCTGCTCACCGCAACTACAGAAAGCCCACACGCAGTGGCAAAGACCCAACGCAGCCTAAACAAACAAACAAATAAATAAAAAGTGGTCTGCGGAGTTTCGTTCTGGAGATGCTCCACAGGCGGGTAGACCAGTTGAAACTGATAGCGATCAAATCGAGACACTGAGAACAATCAACGTTATACCACGCATGAGATAGCCAGCATACTCAAAAGATCCAAAGCAAGCGATGAAAATCATTTGCACCAGCTTGGTTATGTTAGTCGATTTGATGTTTGGGTTCCACATAAATTAAGTGGAAAAAAACCTTCTTGACCGTATTTCCAAATGCTATTCTCTAATTTAGCGTAACGAAAACGTTCTGTTTTTAAAACAAATTGTGACGGGTGATGAAAAGTGGATACTGTACAATAATGTGGAACAGAAGAGATTGTGGGGCAAGTGAAATGAACCACTAGCAACCACACCAAAGGCCAGTCTTCATCCAAAGAAGGTGATGTTGTGTATATGGTGGGATTGGA
This sequence comes from Delphinus delphis, assembly GCF_949987515.2. Classification (NCBI taxonomy): domain Eukaryota; kingdom Metazoa; phylum Chordata; class Mammalia; order Artiodactyla; family Delphinidae; genus Delphinus; species Delphinus delphis. The sequence continues at coordinate 138,310,561 of NC_082684.1, forward strand.
AGGGAGTCCTCTATTATGAGCTCCTTCCGGAAACCCAAACGATTAATTCTAACAAGTACTGCTCCCAATTAGACCAACTGAAAGCAGCACTTGATGAAAAGCGTCTGGAATTAGTCAACAGAAAACGCATAATCTTCCATCAGGATAACGCAAGACCACGTTTCTTTGACGACCAGGCAAAAACTGTTAGAGCCTGGCTGGGAAGTTCTGATTCATCTGGCATATTCACCAGACATTGCACCTTCGGATTTCCATTTATTTCGGTCTTTACAAAATTCTCTTAATGGAAAAAATTTCAATTCCCTGGAAGACTGTAAAAGGCACCTGGAATAGTTCTTTGCTCAAAAAGATAAAAAGTTTTGGGAAGATGGAATTATGAAGTTACCTGAAAAATGGCGGAACGTAGTGGAACAAAACGGTGAATACGTTGTTCAATAGAGTTCTTGGTGAAAATGAAAAATGTCTTTTATTTTTCCTTGAAAATCGAAGGAACTTTTTGGCCAAACTAATATAATCTGTACCTTGTAGAATATTCTAAAAGAATATCCCTGAAAAATTACATAGATATGGCCTATTTTAGAAAGTAGTAGAGGAGGATTCTGGTTTAAGAATGAATGTGATAAGGGTTTGAAAGACTTCTTCAAACAGGAGAAAAGGGTGAAGATAAGTAAAAAGAGATGATTAAGAGAAATGGACTTTGAAGATAGTCAACTTGGGTTCAAACAGATCCTCCACTATTGGCTGTGCAACATTAGGCAAGTCATCTAACCTTTTTTAGCCAGTTTTCCCATTAATAAAATGGAAATCATAATAATACATGTCTCAAAGAACTACAGCGAGAGTTAAATGAAATATCATATAAAAAGCATTCAGCCTTGTTGCCTGGCACATACTCTGATAAATGTTAAATGCTGCTGCTGCAGTTTCTGTTATTATGAAATGTGTCCTAGGGATCCTCCAAAGGGGCATCATCCACTGGCCTTTACTACAGAATAAAGGTTAGAAGGCTCACAAGTCAAATAGCAGCATTCTCTTTTCAGGCTAAAAGCAGGTCAGGAGCTGGCTACTAAATCAGCAATTTAAAAAATCAAATGAGTTTTTCTTTTTTTTTAGTTTTTCAAGCTCATTCTTATTTCAGGTTGGAAGATGTGTACATAAGGTGAATACCCCTTCCATAATTCTTGTACTACTCTACACTGGGCTCCATCAGAAGAGTTAAAATGGAACTCACTAGTGTCCATCTGAGCAACCCAGGAGAGAAAGTCCCAAAATGACATTCTGATGTGTAGGTAAACGATTTGCCTTATATGGGTAGCTGAAACATCGTCCTTGTTGTACCACGAAGACTGAGAAAGAGGTTGCCATAATCTCCAGTAGTCTGTACATCTGTCTCCTCCTTGTAGAAGAAACTGTATAACCTACCAGCACACAATCTCCCCAAGCAGATAAAACTGGTCAGCAGGTGACAAATGGTAATAATCTTCTAATTCTCTAAGGAGTTAGAGAGAAAGCACTTAATCTTCACTTCAATGAGGCATTTGGCTAATCACTTGCTGGAGAAGGAACCTTTGGAAAAACAAATGAGTAGGCCATCTTCTAATAAGGGAAAAATGCCTACAGCACAAATGCTTTAGCTGTCTTTACAAAGGTCAGAGAGGCCCTCCCTCATCTGCTCCGAGTCCTTTATAACAAGCAGGCCTTAATTTTGCAAAGGAAGCTTTCCTGGCTTCTAGTACTGTTTTCTAGCACCCTCAAGATTTCTACAACCTAAATGTCCAATATCAGATGAATGGATAAAGAAGATGTGGTACATATATACAATGGAATATTACTCAGCCATAAAAAGGAACGAAATTGGGTCATTTGTAGAGATGTGGATGGACCTAGAGTCTGTCATACAGAGTGAAGTAAGCCAGAAAGAGAAAAACAAATATCATATACTAACGTATATATGTGGAATCTAGAAAAATGGTACAGATGAACCTATTTGCAGGGCAGGAATAGAGATGCAGATGTAGAGAACGGACATGTGGACACAGGGGGTGAAGGGAAGGGTGGGACGAATTGGGAGATTAGGATTGACATGTATACACTACCATGCATAAAATAGACAGGTAGTGGGAACATGCTATAGAGCACAGGAAGCTCAGCTCCTCAGCTCGCTGCTCTGTGATGACCTAGATGGGTGGGATGTGGGATGGGTGGGAGGGAGGTCCAAGAGGGAAGGGATATAGGTATACATATACCTGATTCACTTCATTGTACAGCAGAAACTCACACAACACTGTAAAGCAGTAATAATCCAATTAAAAACAAAAAGATTTCTAGGTAATAGCTGTGGTCATTTAAGCTTGCTTGGCCTCAGTTTCCTTATGAGATTAAAAAAAAAAAGCTAGGATTTTATTCTCCTAAATTCTAATCTTGCTTAAATTCCAAACTGGTGTTAACTGTCAGATGGAGCTATCCTTAATACCACTGCTATTAACTTCAGCTTTCTTACAAGGGTATTCATCAAAATGAAGACCTCTACATTCAGACACACATTTTCAGTACAAAAATAAAACACTGCCAACCAGGAACCTCTTCAAAATGATATAAATGAGATAAAGGCAGCACCTAAACCACAGTGGCTTTGGACTAACATCAGGCTTAGGGTCCAAGCATGACAGGTGTTGGAAGAAACACAATTTTAGAGCTCCATAGAGATATGTGTATTTCAAATATAATAAACGATGAAAAAGTTGAGATGCATTTACCTCTCAGGCAATATTTTCTTTCAATCTATAAAATATTAAAATGGCCTACTTTGGTATGGTTTTCACACCTCTAGTATTCTACAGTCTAGTTCTAAACATATTTTACTTTTTTTCCTTGATAGGTTTTGCTTGGGTTGCTAGAAGAGATTCTATGGATTTCTAGCCTCAAAGCTGGGCTGATCTGATCGAGCAAAAGATTAGAGTGAGCGAGCAGGCACACACACACAAGAATTATCAAGAAATGAAATAAACCAAGTCACAACTGCCAGAAGGGAGGAAGGGACCAGTACAGAAGAGATGTATTGCATTTATATTTCTAACAAATGCACGTGGCAGAAACACACGCTTTTTAACTTTATTGTTGTTTACCTCACGTCCTTAATCAGCATCCAATTAATTCCACTGGTCTAAAGAGAAACTCCTAGTAAAATTTCACAATGGGCACCATCCTGTGCCTTAGTAGTATCACACCAACAGACCCAAAGCAGGTCTTTCTGTTCTCCCTCACACTAAGGTTTTGCCTAATAGTATACCAAAAAATTTCTAATCTCCTGGAGAAATAGGAAAAAAAAGTAAAAATAAAGTCACATTCCAAGAAGCTCTCATTTCATATACAGCATATTCCAAGCCATGTGGCAAAGTACCAAGTTATTTCAATACCAACCTAGTAAGAGTAGGATGAGGAAGACAAGAATTCCATTCAGAGGGAAAGTCTATAGACACATATATTTAGAAGGATGTTATCTTAGTACATTGGCCTTGTTTCACAGCACTCAGAGGAAGCAAGACTTTTCCCCTATAAATCTAAGGGTATGCCCTGAGAATTTTAAAATTTCTACCGCTGTATCCCTCTTTGGGTTTGTTTCTTTCAAAGAATGAGATTAAGGGAAAGAAAAGACAGACTTTAGTACACAACATACTGATAGATGCTCACATTGTCCTTAATCCCTTACTGGCCATATTTAAAACAGTATTAGGCACCCACCGTTCTGGCCAAAAAAAAAAATTTTTTTTTTTAAATTTATTTTTTGGCTGTGCTGGGTCTTCGCTGCTGTGTGTGGGCTTCTCATTGAGGTGGCTTCTCTTGTGGTGGAGCACAGGCTCTAGGCACGTGGCTCAAGGGATCTAGAGCACAGGCTCAGTAGCTGTGGGGCATGGACTTAATTGCTCCACAGCATGTGGGATCTTCACGGACCAGGGCTCGAACCCGTGTCCCCTGCATTGGCAGGCGGATTCTTAACCACTGCGCCACCAGAGAAGCCCTGGCAAGAATTTTTAAAGTTGACAGTACCAAGTACTGATTAAGTAAAACTGGTGGAGGCATAAACTACTGGTACAACCACTTTCATAAACTGGCCTTACCTAGTGAGGTAGAACATGTGCACATCCAACTACCTAGCAACTCCACCCTTAGGTGTGTACACTAGAGAAACCTTGGCACTTGTGCCCCAGAGACATAACAATGTTCAAAGCAGCAATGTTGGTAATAGCAAAAATACTGGAAAGAGCCTAAGTGCCCATCAACAGATGGATGATATATTTTCATATACTCATACAGTGGCACGCTAAAAGCAGTAAAAATAAACTAACGACACTGCATATATCAACACAGACAAGGAAAAAGCAAGTCACAGAAAAAGGCATGACACTGTGATTCTACTGAAATCAAGAAAAGAATCAGGGACTTCCCGGGTGGCGCAGTGGTTAAGAATCTGCCTGCCAGGGCTTCCCTGGTGGCGCAGTGGTTGAGAGTCCACCTGCCGATGCAGGGGACACGGGTTCTTGCCCCGGTCCGGGAAGATCCCACATGCCATGGAGCAGCTGGGCCCGTGAGCCATGGCCGCTGAGCCTGCGCGTCCGGAGCCTGTGCTCCACAACGGGAGAGGCCACAACAGTGAGAGGCCCGTGTACCACAAAAAAAAAAAAAAAAAGAATCGGCCTGCCAATGCAGGGGACATGGGTTCGAGCTCTGGTCCGGGAAGATCTCACATGCCGCAGAGGAACTAAGCCGGTGCACCACAACTACTGAGCCTGCATTCTAGAGCCCGCAAGCCACAACTACTGAAGCCTGTGCGCCTAGAGCCCATGCTCTGCGACAAGAGAAGCCACCGCAATGAGAACCCCGTGCACCGCACTAGCCCCCACTAGACGCAACTAGAGAAAGGCCGCGTGCAGCAACAAAGACCCAATTCAGCCAAAAATCAATCAATTAATTAAAAAGAATCCGGTAGGGCTTTCCTGGTGGCGCAGTGGTTGAGAGTCCGCCTGCTGATGCAGGGGACACGGGTTCGTGCCCCGGTCCGGGAAGATCCCACACGCCGCGGAGCGGCTGGGCCCGTGAGCCATGGCCACTGAGCCTGCGCTCCGCAAAGGGAGAGGCCACAACAGTGAGAGGTCTGCGTACCGCGAAAAAAAAAAAAAAAAGAATCCGGTAAAACTAAGAAAGGTAGCTTAGTGATACAGACAAATGGAAAAACATAAAAGATAAGCAGGTGACTAACATAAAATGCTACATAGAGGGAAGTAAAGAGGAAGGAGAGGGTACAATGAGGAAAGGGTCACATAGAAGGTTCTAAACCTAAAGCATTGTCATGCTTTACTTCTTAAGATGGGTAACATGTACATGTGTCCTTTTTATTGTTATTCTTTGAAACTTACAGGATATATTTCACAGTTTAAAACCAACAAAAGAAAACAAATTATACTAAGCTATTCCTCATTATCTAGTTTCTACACATTGCTACAATGCAGAAATATGACAAGCCTTCCAAAAGATGACCTTTTTAGGTAGTAAAGAGATTCGACTAACCACGTTAGTTTTCAGTAAAATTAAGCTACAGAGTCCACTTCCATAGTATCTCAGAGGTATGTTTCCTTTGTAGCACAGTTATCGCATGCAAATTCACTTTTTATAATGTCTCCCTTCCACAATAAACTGGAAATTCCATGAAGGAAGGCCTTCCCTCCTTCAACACTCTATCCAGAGTCTAGCACTGTGCATGATCATGGGAAGTACTCAATAAAAATTTCTGAAAGAATGAATAAACGAATGATCTTGAGAATCTAATTAGGCTGGGATAATTTACTAGTCTCTCCACAAATGTAGGAAAACACACCACAGTTTTTCAGAAACTTGATGTTTCATCCCTGTCATTCAGCTCTCTGAACCACTGTCCCAGAATTTATTAGTTATTTCAGCATTTACACAACAAAATTTACTAAGGTCCTACTATAAGTGGGCACTGTGCTAGGTGCTAAAAATATGGCACTGACAGGATGGAATAGTCTCATTTATCTATATAACAGCCACTCCATGGCATAAAGGAGATGGCAGGATAGGATTTTTCCCCTCTGACCTCTTAGGACACTGAAATGTATACAAAGGCAAGCCTGAGGTTTCACAAACGGTGTGTGACAAGATCCACTTTGGAAAACAATGGGCTGCTATTTCCTTCAGCTGCTCTGAACAAAGAACTAATTCCTTTAGTCTCTGCCATCCTTGTAGAGTTAAATTATATCATTCTTTGTTCTGCAGAGTAGCCTCTCCTAAAGTATTGAATAAACAGCAAAGGACGGGCCTTCTGGAACCTCTTCTAGAAAGCAACAGGCAGAGACATCACTCATAGGAAGAAAAGCTATAAAGGAAAGAAATTATTATCTTGAAGACAAACATCTCTATTCTGGAGATAAAAGAGAAGAGCCATAGGTTGCCACATTACAGCTGCCCCTCTGCCTGCGATTTATAGGAAAGGTTAAACTTAGAGACAACTAATGAAAAACCGTCAAATGGTGGTTGTAATAAGCTTGAGAACTACTTTGTTTCACTAAACTCAAAACTTTGCTGCCTTTCATTCTGTTTCAATATAGTCATCATTCTACCCAGCATTCCTTTAAAGGCCACAGTAGAAAATGTTGCTGACACCTATTATCATCAGGTCCAGTTATTCCTGACTCCCTTCTCCTTCCTTCTTCTTCCTTAAGCCAACCTAAAAGTTAAGAAATGAAAGTTGGTGAGGAGTAGTGTAATTAAGTAGGACATGAAGGGAACAACCAGCAGCACCCCTCAAAACGGACTGTGTTTCTATTTTCTTTTAGGCAATTAACTTCCTCCTGAAAATTTAACAAAGTCACTGCTAATTTGACTTTGCAAGGCATATTTCCCTTTTTTTTTTTTTTTTTTTTTTTTTGCGGTACGCGGGCCTCTCACTGTTGTGACCTCTCCCGTTCCGGAGCACAGGCTCCGGACGCGCAGGCTCAGCGGCCATGGCTCACGGGCCCAGCCGCTCCGCAGCATGTGGGATCTTCCCGGACCAGGGCACGAACCTGTGTCCCCTGCATCGGCAGGCGGAATCTCAACCAATGTGCCACCAGGGAAGCCCAGAATATTTCCTTTTGTACATTATTTCAATTAAAAGTATGCATTTCAAAATATCTTACATTCAGTTTTCATCTCTGTGAATCACTGTTTATGGAATGAGAATTTAGCACTCATAATGTTGAAGTAATTCATTCATGCCTCAATCTACTGAGAATGGTTGGCACATGGGTCAATGAGGCCAAAGGCAAATGAGCATTAACTAAGGATACTGAACACCGAATTAGGTGCTAGGTAGCTATACTGGAAACTAGTCAAGAAAATTTACGAATTGGGACTTCCCTGGCGGTCCAGTGGTTAAAATTCCGAGCTTCCACTGCAGGGGGCATGGGTTCGATCCCTGGTCGGGGAACTAAGATCCCACATGCTGCGCTACGTAGCCAAAAAAAAAAAAAAAAGAAAGAAAGAAATAAAATTTATTTATTACTGTATTCAAAGGGAATACATAGGAATATTTACCAAAAAACTGGGTAACTTGCTGTAGAAGTGAAAAAATAAAGCAGAACTGTATGTCAGATTCAGATTACCTAAAGACAAGAGCAACAAATAAAACACCCAGGGCTACCAACAGCGTAAGACCTTTGTGAATTAGAGAGAAGCTGCCTTCAAGATATTGACCAGGTTCAAGATACTGTGAGCCAAGCTCAGGCTGGATTTCAACTCTTTATTCAACCCCTCTCAGGAGGGGACCCTCCTGAAGGGCACACCCTGTACAACTGAGGGTGAATGCCCTATATATGTGTTTTTCTTCTTCCTCTTCCAAAACCTAATTAAAATGAAAACATGTCAACAGAAGAAGAGGCACAAATCTCTGAGGACTACGAGAGCAAGAGAGAAGAGCAGGCATGAGATATCAAAAACATTTAAGAAACTAGAAAACAGATGGACAAATGTTAACCTAGCAGACCAAAGGAAGCTGAAACATAAGCCTGTGAGAGACCTCAGCCTGTAAAGTGGAAGTGAAGGAACTATACTAGCAAACATTCAAAACCTAGGAAAAGCTCAGTGGCCTCAGGTACTCCTGAAAAGAGGACAGGGCTAAAAGCAGAAAGATCAGTTCCAAATCTTTAAAAGATACATCAGAACTCTAGACCATCTTCATCAACAATGCAGCTTTCCCATCTCCCCACCCCCTACCCCTCACAATTCTATAGAAGTCTGAAGGTTTATTCTCTGGATATGTTGAACAGACAGGCTCCATACTCACCCACGCCAAGCACAACTGAGAACAGAGATAAAGTACAACACTGACAGCAACAGTAAAACACAAAACTCCTTTCCCTTTGCTGGGCTCTGTGAAAGCAGGCAAAAGATTGGTTCATTCCTCTGAGTGAAAAATGACTTGCCTAAGTCAAAAGACCGGATGCTGGCAACTGGGTGACCCTCACCTAAATAGTCAATCACCACTAGAGTAAAGCCCACCAATTGACAAGCTCCACCAATGAAAACACAGCGTCTAAAAAAGGACTGTACTGTTTTGCTTTTAAATACAAGTGGATAATCAAGAATGGCAAGATATTTGATTTAAAAACACTCCAATATGAGTCTAAACTAAACAATGAATGAACTTGTAGCAAGTAGAGATAATGTAGGGGGCAGAAATAAACAAAATGAAAAAATTATCATATCATACATAAGACACTGCATCCATGGAACAAGAACAAGAGATTATGAAAAAGCATTCAGAGTATAAGAAGGATATTGTAGAAATTAAAAAAATATATATATATATTTATAAAGTAGGAAGTTGGAGGATAAAGTTGAAGAAATCTCCTAGAAAAAACACAAAGAGATGAAAAATTGTGAAAAAATAAAAAATTGAAAAGAGCAGTATAGTAGGGCTGAAAGGCAACTAGTAGAGTTGTAGAAAGAATAAGGAAGGGAAAGAAAATTTATTTAAAAGAAGAAAAGAAAAGAAACCAAAAATTGTCCACACATAAATTTCTAGATTGAAATGGCTATCTAGAACTTAGCTACTAGTAGTAGAGATGAAATGAAACCCACACCAAAGCACATCAGGTAAAATTATTAGGTCAAACACATCAAAGTACCATTTGTGTATGCCCAAAATTATTAACTAACAGCAGTTTCTCATAGTTCAACCTAGTATTTCCAATCTTGAATTTAATACTTAGACAAACTTTTTGGGCTTGTAAGGTCTTAAAATATTTACCTCCCATACTCCTTTTCTCAGAAAGCTACTCCTGAAGGATATGCTCCAGCATCATAAGGAAATAAACTGAGAAAGAGGAAGATGTGGCATCCAGAAAGGCAAGGATCCAACACACAAGGAAATTCCAAGGACAAAAGCTATTGAGCTGGCCTGGAAAGCCACCAGTTCACAGTTAGAGAAAGAGCACTGAAGGAGTAATGTCTCTAAGGGGAAAAAAAAAACCTAAAAACAAAAAAAATCAAATATGTTTATAACATATCAAGAAAAGATTTTCAGTTCTATTGAAGAGTTTGGAGATGACTTTTTTTTTTCTTTAATTTTTTGGCTACACTGTGTGGCATGTGGGATCTTAGTTTCCTGACCAGGCACTGAACCCAGGCCCCCTGTATTGGAAGTACAGAGTCTTAACCACTGGACTGCCAGGGAAGTCCCTGGACATGAATTATTGATGGATACATAAAACTATCAGCAAACAAACAAAAAACAAATCCAAGGAAGACAAAAGGCTGTGCAAGAAAGGAAGCATAAGAGAGGTAGTGTGCACGCAGTGAGGTGGGAAGGGTAAGAGAATTAAATTTCATCCTTCATCATAGTAAGTTAATAGATAATTTAATAAATTTGAAATATTAAAATAAATAGCAGAATAAGCATATTTTTTGAACTATGGAAGTTAATACCAGAAGAAACAAATAAAAGACTTGAAAGTGTTGCCTCTGAGGAGCAAGAACCTAGAGTGTGGAGAGATAGGGCATGGGACTGTTCTATTATAAGCCAAGTTGCATTTTTAACTTATTTTTTTTGCGGTACGCAGGCCTCTCACGGTTGTGGCCTCTCCCGTTGCGGAGCACAGGCCATGGCTCACGGGCCCAGCCGCTCCGCGGCATGTGGGATCTTCCTGGACCGTGGCATGAACCCGTGTCCCCTGCATCGGCAGGCGGACTCTCAATCACTGTGCCACCAGGGAAGCCCTGCACTTTTAATTTTTAAAACTATATACAGGGCTTCCCTGGTGGGGTGATGGTTAAGAATCTGCCTGCCATTGCAGGGGACCCAGGTTCAAGCCCCAGTCCAGGAAGATCCCACATGCTGCGGAGCAACTAAGCCTGTGTGCCACAACTACTGAGCCTGTGCTCTAGAGCCTGCAAGCCACAACTACTGAGCCCCCATGCCACAAGCCCACGCGCCTAGAGCCCGTGCTCAGCAACGAGAGAAGCCACCTCAATGAGAAGCCTGCGCACCACAACAAAGAGTAGCCCCTGCTCACCGCAACTAGAGAAAGCCCGTGGGTAGCAACGAAGACCCAATGCAGCCAAAAATAAATAAATAAAACAAATAAATTAAAAAAAGAAAAGATTAAAAAAAAACTATATACAGATACTACTTTAATAACTAGATAGCTCAAGGCAGTATGCCAAATTAAATATAATCTCATTAAATAACCTGCATATAAAGCCCTTAGTTACAATAAACTAATCCTTTTAGAAAGCCATCTAAATTAATCACTTCAAAATTACACATCAAGGGCTTCCCTGGTGGCGCAGTGGTTGGGAGTCTAACTGCGGATGCAGGGGACGCTGGTTCGTGCCCCAGTGCGGGAAGATCCCACATGCTGCGGAGCGGCTGGGCCCGTGAGCCATGGCCGCTGAGCCTGCGTGTCCGGAGCCTGTGCTCCGCAACGGGAGAGGCCACAACAGTGACAGGCCCGCGTAACACACACACACACACACACAAAATTACACATCAAGAGATTCCATATAAAACACCAATCAAATTAATTTGCATGACCTACAGAAATACACATAAGAGTATGGATGTCAAAAATTTGATTGATGGGGTTTTTCCTTAGATGAATTTGATATGCCTAGCTGATGAGTCCATGACAAAATGCACTTTGCTGAGCCGATTTCTGGAACTATACTATTTTATTCCCAATTCTGGGGTGTTGGGGTTTTTCTGTTTGTTTTTGAGGTGGGGGTAGACAAAGACAAAAACTAAATACCACTAGAGAATACAAAATTAAATACCTTAGCTGAATCTTTTCTTGGGAAATAGTCCCACCTAAGAATCAACTATAAAGTTGATCACCATTCAAATTAGAAAGGATTTTACATTCTGAAAACAATGTGCTTATAGGTATGCAAGGTCTTTGGTAAGACTCTCTTCCTAAAAATCAACCACTTCTTCTGGGTAGTTTATGAAGCTGTAGAGTTTCTTTCTGTCCAAGAATGAAAAAAATCTCCCTTCCCACAAGGTACCTTATAGATTCTTCCAAACCATATTAGAGCCAATATTTATTTTTAAATTTTTACTTAAAAATTTAAGGTTATATTTGCATAATAAATCCTGTTTGTGGCAAAAAAATATTTTAAAATACAGGAAGGTATAAAGAAAGTAAAAGCTTCATTTCCAAAGAAAATCATTATAAATATTTTAATACTTATCTTAAAAAAAAAAAGCTGGGCATACCCAGTATACTTATTTTTAAGCATTTTTTCACTTTCACAGGAATATTTGCCTATGCCATTGAGAATATAGTTTTTGATGGCTGCATAATGTCATATATATATATATATATATATATATATATATGTTGAAATTTTTCTTAACTTGCTTCCTATAATCAGAATTTTGGGTTGCTTGAATTTTTTTTTGTTGTTGTTGTTTTGTTTTTGTGGTACGCGGGCCTCTCACTGTTGTGGCCTCTCCCGTTGCGGAGCACAGGCTCTGGATGCGCAGGCTCAGTGGCCATGGCCCACAGGCCCAGCTGCTCCGCGGCATGTGGGATCTTCCCGGACCGGGGCACGAACCCGTGGTCCCCTGCATCGTCAGGCGGGCTCTCAACCACTGTGCCACCAGGGAAGCCCTGAATTTGTGTTTTAAGCATACTTGTCCATAAGTTATTGTAAAATGTTTCCAGTTACTTCTTATAAGCGTAAACTGGTTACAAGTGAAATTGTAGGGTTTTCAACACATATTCTTAAACTATCTTTTATAAGTTTACATCAGTGAACTTTCCTAGTAACAGGACATGAGATGCTTCACATTCTGATTACAATGGGAGTCTAGTTAGTTAGTTAGTTTACCAACTTTGTTAAAGTATAACTGACAAACAATAAACCATACAAATTTCAAGTATATAATTTAATAAGTTTTGACATGTATAGCACCAAGTAGACAATTACCAGAAGATCTATAATAGATAAATAGATTTATAATAAGAACCGAAGTCAGGTAGTGTAAGTGCATTTCCATATGAATTTTAAAATCTGTTTGTCAATTTCTATTAAAAAGACTGCTGAGAATTAGGATTCACCGAATCTATCAATCAATCTGAGGACAACTGACACTGTAATACTGTTGAGTCTTTCAATCCATGAACATGGTAAATCTCTCCATTTATTTAAAGACTTGTTAAATTCCTTTCAGCAATGTTTTGTAGTTTTCAGTGTACAGGTTTTACACATCTTTTGTCAGGTTTATCCCTCACTATTTTATACTTTAATGTCATTATAAATTATGTTTTTAAAATTTCAATGTGATTGCCAGAATATAGAAATTCAATCGATTGTCATACAATGAACTTCTGTCCTGCACTATTGCTAAATTCAATATTACTATCAGTCTAATAGCTTTTTTGTAGCTTCCTTAGCAGTTTCTTTTTGTATGATTCTAATAAATATTTCTTTATTAAAGTCTCATGTTATCTGGGTTTTTTTTCTTAGCATTTTCCACATACACGATCATAACATCTATTAAAAAAAGACAGTTTTATTTCTTCCTTTCCAACTTGGATGCCTTTTATTTCTTTTCCTGGACTTACTAGACTAGCTAGAACCTCCAGTGTAATGATGGATAGAAGTAGTAAGAGAGGACATCTTTACCTTGCTCTTTATCCTAAGGCAAGAGCATTCAGTTTTTCAACATTAACTATGATATTAGCTGTAGGTTTATGGTAGATACCCTCTATCAGGAAGAGATTGGCTTCTATTCCTTTTTCTTGAACAGGGTGAGGCAAATGAGGCATGGGAAGTATCAACCGCAGGTGCAAAATTTAAGGGGGCACCAAAAACCTCAGTAATAAAGATAAATGATATTTTAATGCAGTATTTTTAAAAAGTCAAATGTAATGCAAAAATCCACAATGAACAAAATACTGAAATTTAAATAAAGATTAGATTGACCTCATTGATTTTTCCTTTTCCTTCTGGCTTCAATATGGCTCTGCATAAGTACTGTTACTGAAGCCATGAGAATAACAGAAGGGTGGGCATTGTAGACAGAAGGAACAACATGCATAAAGGCCATAAGGTAGGGATGTGCCTGGAGCATTTGAGGAATATTAAGGAAAAGAGTGAGACAGGGAGAGAAGAGAGTAAAGGAGGTCAAAATGAAAATAGGGGCTAGATGATCTAAGTGACTATAAGAACTCTTTGAGTTTTTTAAGAATGATATGGGAAGCCACTACATGGTTTTAAGTAGAGGAGTAAAATAATCTGACATGCTTAAAAAGGATCACTCTGCTATGTTGAGAAAACATTATAAGGCACTAAAGATAGGAAGACTAATTAAAGGTTATTACAATAATCCAGAAGAGGTTAAACAGTGGTTTAGACCAGATGGTAGCAGTGAAAGTGGTAAGAAGAGTTGGATTCTAAATATACTGAAGATAAAGCCAGTATAATTTGTTGGTGGATTGAGAAGAATGACTCCTTGGCCCAAGCAATTAGAGAAATGGAACTGCTATTTACTGAGATGATGAAGACTGAGGAAGGATCAGGTTTTGGAGAAAAAATTCAAAAGTCTGGCTTTGGACATTTTAAATTTGAAATGCCTATCAGATATCTAAGTCAAAATGTCAGGTAGGGGCTTCCCTGGTGGTGCAGTGGATAAGAACTTGCCTGCCAGTGCAGGGGACACAGGTTCAATCCCTGGTCTGGGAAGATCCCACATGACGCAGAGCAACTAAGCCCGTGTGACACAACTACTGAGGCTGTGCTCTAGAGCCTGTGACCCACAGCTACTGAGCCCGCGTGCTGCAACTACTGAAGCCCGCGCGCCTAGAGCCCGTGCTCTGCAGCAAGAGAAGCCACCGCAATGAGAAGCCCGTGCACCTCAACAAAGAGTAGCCCCCGCTCTCCACAACTAAAGCCCGTGCACAGCAACGAAGACCCAGCACAGCCAAAAATAAATTTAAAAAAAAATTGTCAGGTAGGCAGATGAATATATGAGACTGATAGTAAATGTGAAGTTGTCAGCATATAAATGAGAGCAGAAGAGATAACAAAGAGTGGTGTGACAGAATAAGCAGTCTGAGGACTGAGCCCGGGGGCACTTCAATGTTTAGAGGTTGGAGAGATTAAAAATAAGCAGCAAAGGAGACAGGTGAAGAATCCAGTAAGGTGAGAAAAAAAATCGGGAGAATGTGGTATTCTGGAAATCAAGTAAAGAAAGTATATGAAGGAGAAAGTAATCAAATCTGCTGAAAGATAAGGATTGAGAACTGAGAACTATCAGGAAAGTGAAAAGACAACCCATTACGGAATGGGAGAAAATATTTGCAAATCACATATCTGATAAGGGACTTGTATCCAGAATACAAACACACACACACACATTCTCATGACTCAACAATAAAAAGACAAACAACCCAATTAAAAATAGGAAAAGGATCTGAATAGACATTTTTCAAAAAAAAATATATATATATACATACACATACACATATACTTACAAATGACCAATAAGCAAATGAAAAGACTCTCAGAACCACTAATCGTTAGGGAAATCCAAATTAAAATCACAATGTGATCCCACTTCACACCCACCAAGATGGCTCAAATGAAACAGACAACAAGACAATAACAAGTGTTGATGAGGATGTGGAGAACTTGTAACCTTCTTACATTGCTGGTGGGACTGCACCCACTTTGGAAAAGTTTGGCAGTTCCTCAAGATGCTAAACAGAGTTATCATACGACTTAGCAATTCCACTCCTAGGTATAAAACCAAGTGAACTGAACACATATGTCTACACAAAATGTGCACATGAATGTTCACAGCAACATTATTCACAGTATCCAGAAAGGGGAATCAACTCTAATTTGTCCATCAACTGATGAATGGATAAACAAAATGTGGTATATATATATCCATACAATGGAATATATGGCTATAAAAAAGAACAAAGTATGGGGCTTCCCTGGTGGCCCAGTGGATAAGAATCTGCCTGCCAGTGCAAACACGCAGTGCAGGTTCAGTCCCTGGTCCGGGAAGATCCCACAAGCCATGGAGCAACTCAGCTTGTGCGCCACAACTACTGAGCCTGCGCTCTAGAGCCCGTAAGCCACAACTAATGAGCACACGTGCCAAAACTACCGAAGCCCGCGTGCCTAGAACCCGTGCTGCACAACAAGAGAAGCCACTGCAATAAGAAGCCCGCGCACCACAACAAAGAGTAGTCCCCGCTCGCCGCAACTAGAGAAGGCCTGCACGCATCAACGAAGACCCAACGCAGCCAAAAATAAATAAATAAATAAATAAATAAAACAAAGTATGGATACACGCTATATAACACGGATGATCCTTAAAAACATTATTCCAAGTGAAAGAAGCCAGACACAAAGGGCCATATATTGTATGATTCCTCTGATATGAATGTCCAGAATAGGCAAATTCATACCGTCTGAAGCAGAGTAATGGTTTCCAAGGGCTACAGGAAGGCAGGAATGTATAGTGACTACTAATGGGCACAGGGTTTCTTTCTGGGGCGATGTAAATGATCTAAAATTAGATAATAGTGATAGCTGCGTAACTATGAATATACTAAAATCCCCTAAATTTCATACTTTCAAAATGTGAATTATATGGCATGTGAATTGTGTCTCAAGAAGACTCCTACTTAAAAAAATACTGAGAATGGATCATTGGATTTACCAATGTACAGGTCACTGGTGACTTTGTAGAATGGCAGAGGAAAAAGCCAAACTAAAGTTGGTTTAGGAGAGAAAGGAGAAGAATGGAGATGACTGTGAAGACTATAATTTGAGTCTATACTGTAACTGGAGTATAGACTGCTCTTTGAGAAGTTTTGCTAAAGGGAGCAGAGAAATAGGGCACTTTCTGGATGAGGACGTGGGATCAAGAGAGGTTGTTTTTAAAAGATTAGAAAAAATTAGTGCATGTGTGCTGCTGATGGGAATAATCTATATACAGGAAAAAATAGTAATTCTGCAATAGAGAAAAAGGTGATATGTTGGAGTGAAGCCCTTGAGAGACAGGAGGAAGAGATCTTTTGTATGAGAGGAGCGATTAGCTCTAGATAGGTTCACAAGCAGCCCATGAGCAAACACGCAGATAAATGGGTATATGCCAGTAAAAAAATAAATGGGAAGATGTGTGTAGAATGGGTAGAAGCTCTTGCTTCTATTTTTTCAGTGAAACAGTAAGCAAGGTGAGACTGAAGATGAGAGAGGGATGCAGGAAGTTTGAAGAGAAAAGAAGGTAGGAAAGAGTGAATAGATAGGGAAATGTAGTAGGATTGCCGTGAAGTATTAAAGGCCTACGTAAGGGTAATAACCATGAACTTAATATGAGAACAGGCAGAACAGTTGCATAGTTTTCTCTAGCCACATTTAGATGCAAAGGTGTAGGCATGGAGTAAGCCAAAAGATGGTTTTAACCTTGGTTGGGGTTTTATCAATGAGCAAGTTAAGAGTGTATAGAAGGAAGTAATCAATAATGTAAGGAGGTGAGGGTAAGGAGGGAAGTAAATATGTGAAAAAAGTGAGATGCACAGTACAAAAGGTGGTGAGGTCAAAGGATTGATGGATTCTAGAGGAAGGGAACTGCAAAAATAAACAAATTTTAAGAAGTTTTTAAAAACGAGGGGCTGGATGAAGAACAGGATGCTTGAAATTGGGATAATAGAGGAGATGCAGCTCTAAATGAGTAGGTCTAGGACAGAAGCCTTGCAAACTTTTCCTGCAAAGGGTCAGACAGTAAATATTTTAGGTTTTGAGAGCCACTGGTCTCTGCTGCAATACTCAATTCTGCTACTATAGTGTGAAAGAAACTGTATTCAACACATAAATGAAGGAGCAAGGCTGTATTTAAATAAACTTTATTTACAAAAATACATAGTTTGGCAGAGGCACCGCCGGGGGCACTGGTTTAGGATATGACCTAGGATTAGTAGCTGAGACAGGATGGAGAATAAAATCACTGGGAGAGATGTGGCCAAGAACTAAGAAGCAAAGGCATTAGTAAGATCATGAGTATGAACATTGAGTTTAAGAAGAATTAAGCCAGGAGTAGTACTGGAGAGAGTGACTGTGAGCCAGGAACTAAAACCTTTAAAGAATGAGGGGACACATCCTCAAAAATGGCGGAGATCTCTGAAAATTCTCTCCTCCATAAAAGAAGTAGGAAAACTAAAAAAAAAAATCGTCAGGGGGCTTCCCTGGTGGCGCAGTGGTTGAGAGTCCGCCTGCCGATGCAGGGGACGCGGGTTCGTGCCCCGGTCCGGAAGATCCCACATGCCGTAGACCGGCTGGGCCCGTGAGCCATGGCCGCTGAGCCTGTGCTCCGCGACGGCAGAGGCCGCAACAGTGAGAGGCCCGCGTACCGCACACACACAAAAAAATCGTCAGAATTAAGTTTTTCAGAATTCTGGAAATTAGCCGAAGGCTTGCAGCAATCAGGGAAGCATTTACTCAAGAAATAAGCCGAATCTCAATAAGAAAAGTGAGCTCTGTGGCATCTGAATTTACCCTATTCCCATCCCCAGCTCTGAAAATCAATTGCCTACAATCACAGTGAAAAGCAGCAGCCTGACAACTACTGGAAAGGGCAGAACAAGCTTTGTTCCTAAAGAATTGTCATTATTTGACCTTTCTAGTGGCTTCTTGGAAAACCCCACTTGCAAGGTTGTCTATATTTGACCAGATTTAGAGCTTGCCCAGTGTGAAAAGCCTTCTCCCTGGGGATGGAAACATGGCCAAAAATATTCACTGCCAAGTGTTTAACTTTGTGGCTGCCTAAGACAGTAGGGAACAGTTGGGGCAAATAATAGGCTAACCAAAAAGCTTAAAAGGAAAGATAGGAAAGCAGCTGTCCACAGAGGCTTTGAAAAGTTCTGATGTGTTCCTGGGAATCTAGAAGGAACCCACATGCCCAGGGCTGACCGCTACTTGCTCAGAAAAGGCCTGAGGAGGCTCTAAGCTCTCATCTCTGGTTGACCTTGAGGCTCTGCCAAGCAGAAAGTGAAGAGCTGTCAACTGCCTGGGTGAGCATTCAATTCTACATCTACCAAAACTATTCTTAAAAAACTAGGAGCGGGCTTCCCTGGTGGCGCAGTGGTTGAGAGTCCGCCTGCCGATGCAGGGGACGCGGGTTCGTGCCCCGGTCCGGGAAGATCCCACATGCCGTGGAGCAGCTGGGCCCGTGAGCCATGGCCACTGGGCCTGCGCGTCTGGAGCCTGTGCTCTGCAACGGAAGAGGCCACAACAGTGAGAGGCCCGCGTACCGCAAAAAAAAAAAAAAAAACTAGGAGAAATTAAGATATTCCCAGGTAAACAAAAATTGAGAGAATTCATTGTTAGCAGACCTGCACTATAAGAAATATTTTAAAAGGAATCCTTCAGGTTGAAATGAAAGAATACTAGGCAGTCACTTGAATTCACATGAAGAAATAAAGAACACCAGTAAAGGTAGCCCCATGATTATATTAGTTTTCTACTACTGCTGCAACATACTACCACAAATTTACAGCCGTAAAACAACACAAATTTATTATAGTTCTGGAAGTTGCAAGTCTGAAATAGGTCTCACTGGGCTAAATTCAAGATGTTGGTAGGGCTACATTTCCTTGTAGATGCTCTAGGGGAAACTTCGTTCTCTTGCCTTTTCCAGCTTTTAGAGGCTGCCTGCATTCCTCAGCTCATGGCCCCTTCCTCCATCTTCAAAGCCAGCAGTATAACATCCTTAAATCTCTGACTCCTACTTTTCTGCATCCCACTTTCCCTTATAAAGACCCTTGTAATTACACTGGGCCCAACCTGGATAATCCAGGCTACTCTCTCCATCTCAAAATCCTTAATCACATCTAGAAAATCCCTTCTGCTACAAAAGGTAACACTCATAGGTTCTAGGAGTTATAGGATTTTTTTAGGGGGTCATTATTCTGCCTATCACATACACAGTTTTTGCATACTACTGAAATTAAATTGGCATTAACCCAAACTAGATTATTATAAATTAAGATGTTAATTGTAATCCCTGGGGCAACCACTAAGAAAATAACTCTAAACACTATATTAAAAGAAACAATCAGGGAATTTAAATGGTATACTAGAATATCTCCACTTAACACAAAAGAAGACTTTGTGGAGGAATAGAGGAACAGAAAAGACATAAAACATATAGAAAATAGGGGCTTCCCTGGTGGCACAGTGGTAAAGAATCCACCTGCAGGGGACACAGGTTTGAGCCCTGGTCCAGGGAGATCCCACATGCCATGGAGCAACTAAGCCCGTGAGCCACAACTACTGAGCCTGCGCTCTAGAGCCTGTGAGCCACAACTACTGAGCCCGCATGCCACAACTACTGAAGCCCACGCGCTTAGAGCCCGTGCTCCGCAACAAGCCACCCGCGCAACGAGAAGCCCGTGCACTGCAATGAAGAGTAGGCCCTGCTCGCCACAACTAGAAAAAGCCTGCGTGCAGCAATGAAGACCCAACGCAGCCACAAATAAATAAATTTATATTAAAAACATATAGAGAATAAACAGCAAATGGCAGACATAAATCTCATCAGTAATTATGTTAAATGTAATCAAATTAAACATTCCAATTAAAGAATGAGGGGAAGTAACCCAGTGTCTATAAAATTACTAAAACAGACAAATGACAAGACTTACAAACCTAGGAGGTTTTAGAGAAAAAGGAGAGATAATGATCTGCAAGTGGCAAGAAAGAAAAAAGAGGACACCCACTTTTAAGTCCACTGATATATGGAACATGAGAGAGAGGACAGATACCGCTCCAGAGGACTGCACTGTAGCAGGATCCTGTGGAGATGTTTATGATCTTTTTTGATAAAGAAATTTAAAGTTTTAAGTAAAAATTTATCAATATTTTCCTTTATGTTTCTTCCCTTAGCATTCATACTTAAAAAGTCCATCATATCCTGAGAACAGATAAAAAATATTCATCTGTGTTTTCTCTTTTATATACAAGATTCCTAAATTAGAGCCTCCGTTCACTTTAACCTTACTGTAGACTCTGCTGTATAAAACTCTCTTATTTTTCTTTCCTAGAATCAGAAGGAAAAGAGTGTAAAAGAGACAATGTATTCTAGAAAAATCACTAAATTAAAAGGCAGTAGTACTGACATTTAATCCAAACTCCACTACAAAGCCACTGGGTGGCAGCTTGATCTCTATATCTGCAGCCCTCTTCCCCCACTGCCACAGTTTAACAACACATCATCTCTGGTCTATGGCTATAGGTTATTGTAATATCTCCCAATTGGCCAAATTGACAACAGTCTCTCCTTTTTCCAATCCATCCACCACAAAGGCTAGAATTACTGTCTTAAAAAAGCCTTAAAATGAAGGATTCATATCTATAGTTCATATAAATCGTTCCTACAAATCATCAGGAAAAACAAACAATTCAACAGAAAAATGAGTAAAGGATATGAACAAGCAATACACAGAAGAAATACAAATGACCAATAGATATATTTAAAAAATTACATTCAACCACACTAATAATTAGGAAGGCACAGATTAAAATGACAAAGCATCTCCCCCATCAAATTAGCATTAATTATAAAGAATCATAAACACCCAGTTTGGTTAAAGATATGGAGAAGAAGAAACTTTTGTATTAAAATCTTATTTATATTAAGAAGTTTCATACTTAATAATAAGTAAATCCAAACTCCATAATATGACTTAAGACCTTTCACAATATGGCCTTGGCTTATCTCTCTTTTCTCTTCTCTATCCTCTACTCACCCTGGGTTTTACCTGCATGTCACCCAAAAAAGGCATGAAACGTATCAGATTTTTCATCCCTCAACAATTAGGGACATGTTCTTCCTACTGCCTGAAATGATCCTTTCCTTTCATCTCCTCAATGCAAATGCCGTATTTCCTTTCCAGATACAATTCAAACACCCTCTTCCATGATGTCCCCAAATTTAGCTGACTTCCCCTTTGTGTTCTTACAGCATTTTAAAGCTCAAGGGCCCTTATCACGCTTCCACTTCAAGTTATCTGTTGATAATTTTTTGTCTTTCTAACAGACTGAGGAGATAGGCTCTTGAGATTCTAGTCTTATTTATTTTTGTTTTTACAGCACGGAGCACATAGTTGGTGCTCCATAAAAACTGAACTAGTAACATTTCACCTACCACCTAAAGCTAACAATAAGGTTTCTTTCATTTCTCAAAGTCTACAAAGACCAGTATTTAATATTACCTTAAAATTACAATTCTCTAACACACCACTGTCCAAAACACCACAACCAAACTACCTTATATTGGTAATCTAGGTTTTATTATTGATGATTTACAAGGCTAAAAAAGTGAAATGTTGCTTTTGTCAATACGTGGTCTCAGTAGATTAATTAGAAAATTAAACAATCCTCTTAGAAATAAGCAGTGGTGTGCAAGGCAGTTGACTCCACACTGATAGATTAAAATAGGCCAGGGTTTTATTTACACTCTGAAAATTGGTAAACACTACAAAAAGCCCTGTCCCCTTCTCCCAGCTGGTTAAACATTTACCAGCACAACACTGGACAGAAGTAGGACAGCACTGTGACTAGCTGATGAGTAAACAGTAGTTTAAGTCTTCTCTCTTCTTCAAGAAGCTTCCTGGTCTAGTTATTAAACTATTTTCATGTATTTCCCCCTAATTAAGAACTCCTAAAGCACATCTATGTCAAAAAGTTTTACTTACATTCACCTAATTCATTCAATAAATATGGACCTATGACACTGTCCATATTGATGATCAACTGTTTTATCCACTCATTTTTTACCTTTAACTAAACAGTAAAGCTTCTTGAAAGAGGAGGAGGTTTCTCAAAAAGTACTTAACAGGTAATGACTGGGGTAGCAGATGTGGTTGGCTTCCAACATCCATTTCACCTGAGAACATCAAAGACAATTATTGAAATCCCATTCCCCTTGTCAGCAACTAGTTTAAAAGAGGTCTTATGGCCCAGTTATGGTCACAGATGTGAGAATAAAAGTCTGCTGGGAGCTTCTGGGAAAGGCTTCCTTTCTCCTAAGAAATAGAAAGAAATTTCCCTTCTTAACCTCATGTTGTGGTATTTGAATGAAATCCTTAAAAAGCTGGAGTCATCACGTTATCCAAAGCAAACAAACAAAAAACCCAAACCTGACCTACTTCTGAAATTCTGAGCGATAAGAAATTTCCTAATGCTATTTAAAAACAGGGTTTGTGAGACTTCCCTGGTGGCACAGTGGTTAAGAATCTGCCTGCCAATGCAGGGGACACAGGTTCAAGCCCTGGTCCAGGAAGATCCCACATGCCGCGGAGCAACTAAGCCCATGAGCCACAACTACTGAGCCTGCGCCCTAGAGCCTGCGAGGCACAACTACTGAGCCCACGTGCCACAACTACTGAAGCCCATGCACCTAGAGCCAGTGCTCTGCAACAAGAGAGGCCACTGCAATGAGAAGCCCACGCACCGCAACAAAGAGTAGCCCCCGCTCACTGCAACTAGAGAAAGCCCGCGCTAAGCAACAAAGACCCAACGCAGCCAAAATAAATTAAAAAACAAAACAAAACACACATTTAAAAAATAAAAACAGGGTTAGCAAAAGCATATTAACTGATAAATCAGAAATGTGGACAAAGATTTATGTACTGAACTAGGATTCTCACCACAGTAAAATTTATTGTTTAGAGTGTAACTAATTGTGTTTTAAATTGGTCTTTTTCCTTTAACATTTTCCTCCTAGGCACACAACTATTTTTTTAATTGAATGAAAGATTCTTTAAATTCTATAGTGCTTTACAATTTTCAAAAGTTTCACACATGTGATTTCATATAATACTTTAATAACACCCTTCCCCCCACCTCTATCACGCCCCCCCCCTTTCCCCACTGGTAACCACTGCTTTGTTCTCTATATCCGTGAGTCTTTCTTTTTTGTTTTATTCACTAGTTTGTTGTATTTTTTAGATTTCACATATAAATGATATCATAATGTATTTGTCTTTCTCTGACTTATTTCACTTAGCATAATGCTCTCCTAGCCCTTCGATGTTGCTGCAAATGGCATAATTCATTCCTTTTTATAGCTGAGTACTATTCCACTGCATATATACACAACATCTTCTTTATCCATTCCTCTCTTGATGTACACTTAGGTTGCTTCCATATCTTGGCAACTGTAAATAATGCTGCTATGAACATTGGGGTGCATGTATCTTTTCAAATTAATGTTTGTGTTTTTTTGGTTAGATAGCCAGTAATCGAATTGCTGGATCATATGATAGTTCTATTTTTAGTTTTTTGAGAAACTTCCATAGTTTTCCACAGTGGCTGCACCAATTCACATTCCCAGCAACAGTGTACTAGGGTTTCCTTTTCTCCACATCCTCACCAACATTTGCTATTTGTGTTCTTTTTGATGATGGCCATTCTGACAGATGTGAGGTGTTATCTCCTAGTTTTGATTTGCATTTCCTGATGATTAGCTATACACAACTATTTTTTAAAAAAGACTTTTTGATGTGGACCATTTTTAAAGTCTTTATTGAATTTTTTACAATATTGCTTCTGTTTTGTTTTGGATTTTTTTGGCCCTGAGGCATGTGGGATCTTAATTCCCTGACCAGGGATTGAACCCGCACCCCCTGCATTGGAAGGCGAAGTCTTAACCACTGGACCGCCAGGGAAGTCCCCACAACTATTTTTCAAATATTAAAGTTAAACATACACATTGTTTAAAGAATAAGAGTTTCACAAAGTTTGTTAAAAAAAAAAAGTTGCCCTCACCCCCATTGCTGTCCCACTTCTACTCCCTAGAGTATGTTTGTTTAAAAAATAATGGCCTAGGGGGCTTCCCTGGCGGCGCGGTGGTTGAGTCCGCCTGCCGATGCAGGGAACACGGGTTCGTGTCCCGGTCTGGGAGGATCCCACATGCCTCAGAGCGGCTGGGCCCGTGAACCATGGCCGCTGAGCCTGCGTGTCTGGAGCCTGTGCTCCGCAATGGGAGAGGCCGCAGCAGTGAGAGGCCCGCGTACCGCAAAAAAAAAAAAAAAAAAAAAGTACCGAGACTTCCCTGGTGGCGCAGTGGTTAAGAATCCGCCTTCCAACGCAGAGGGCACGGATTCAAGCCCTGGTCTGGAAAGATCCCACATGCCGCGGAGCAACTAAGCCCATGTGCCACAACTACTGAGCCCGCACTCCAGAGCCCGCAAGCCACAACTACTGAGCCCGTGCTCCACAACGAGAAGCCACCGAAATGAGAAGCCCACGCACGGCAACGAAGAGTAGCCCCCGCTTGCCACAACTAGAGAAAGACTGCACGCAGCAACGAAGACCCAACGCAACTAAAAATAAATAAGTAAATTTATAAAAATAAATAATGGCCCCACTCCAGTAGCAAGGGGCATGACTACTGCCTAGATCTTATTTTCTAGTACCATTCTCTAATAAAAGGGATCAGGGCTTCTTGGAGAAATGGCTCATTCTAGGGCTGGAGTATGAAATATACAAGATGAGTCTACCACATCTTATAGCACCAGAAGGCAAGGAAGTGCAACAGTAACAATGCACACAAGCGAGTATGCATGGGGACATACACACACATTAAGGATGCTATGCAAAGGAATGTGGAAACCAACTGAAAGGGCTCCCAATGGCCGAAGCTGGAACTATTTGAGAACCAAAATTAAGTGATATTGGAATACAACCCAAAATATAAAACAAATATCCATGAATCCATTCTGATATAAATAAATAACTGGATAAACAAGTAAATGGGGAAGAAGAATCAAAAGTTCCCATGGAGAAGATTTGAAATAATTTATGTAGATAGTGTGGCCTCAAGGAGCGGGAGTGTAACTCCCCACTCCTCAGGCTGTAGACAACGTCTAGTGACTCTCCTCCAGAGAATACAAATGGAAAGAGGAGAAGAAAAGAGAGTAACTTTATAGTGAAGAACCTGACAAGCCACAGCCAGGTGATCAAGGCCAACATCAACAGTCATAAATCATGTTAACAGTATGTGTGCTTGATAAGATGTGATGAAAATAGCCCTCTACCTCTGTGGTTATCCTACCAATAACCCATAACCTTCGTTTTATCATGAGAAAAACCTAAGACAAATTCTTACAGTGGGACCTCCTACAAAATACCTGACCAGTACTCCTCAAAACTGCCAAAGTCATCAAAAACAAGGAAAAGTCTGAGAAACTGCTACCACCAAGAAGAGCCTAAAGAGACATGACAACTAAAAGTAACGTGGTATCCTAGATTAGACTTGAACAGAAAAAGGAAAAGTTAATCTAAATAAGATCCAGACTTAATAATAACAAATCAATACTGGTGCATTATTGTAAGGCGTAGATCATCTAATAATACAGGATGTTAACAACAAGGAAAACTGGGTGTGGGGGTATATGGGAATTGTCTAAACTAACTTTTCTGCAACTCTATAACTGTTCTAAAACAGTAAAGGAATTTAATAAATTAGAGTACACAAGGAAACATACATTGCATACTTCCCTTACCTTAGGAAAAAATTTGGAACCTGTCATCCAGGCGCATAATATCAGATCAGATGTCTAATCATAAACACATATAAGACATTTAAGTTGCAAAGTAACTACATCTTTGCGTAACAGAATCAAGCACCCTAACAGATATATAGCCAGCAACGAACATGGATGATCTGACAAGAGATCTGTGTAGGAGGATTGCTGAAAGTAAAAAACTCAGATAATTTCAACTGACTAACATTTGAAGGTAAAAGCAGATAAAAATCTTTGGAATCTATCACATCCTAAGGTAGAACTACTAGAAAAATCAAATCAAATCAGCAAATACTGGGTCTTATTTATGTGTAAAGCATCATCCCTAGGCCAGTATTACTCTGTATGGTCTCCAGACTGGGAGCATGAGCATCAGCGTTTCCTGGGAACTTATTAAAAATGCCAAATGGCCTCACCCCAGATTTACTCAATCACAATCTCTGGTGGATTCAACCCAGAAATCTGTGTTTTAACATGCTCTCCAGGTGATTCTCATGCATGCTGAAGTTTGAGTAGGCAGTGTGATCCCTTGGCGAATGTGGCAAATGCATACAGTGGTCTGGGGTGCAGGTAAGCAGATGGAGAATTCATGTCTCACAGCAATCCACCTGCCACATGATTACCAAGCAGCACTGGTAAAGAGCAGTCAGCCCTCCTCTACCAGAAACTGAGTAGAAACACAATGGTTAGGTCCTCTGAGCGTCTCCTGGCAATTCTGAAGACAAGCAAAAAAGGAACAGAAGTCAGAAGCAGGCTGAAAATGCTGGCCAGTAGGGAGACACATAATAGCAGGTGTAGTGTATACTCCACCCAGTGACCCAAAACAGATTAAGTGTTGCAATCCAGCCTTCTTAACATCTCCAGGTTCTTGCTTTTCATAGAAACCTGGGGATTATAGGTTTTGACTCAGAATTCTGAACTTTGAGATTGCTGTTTCCATCTTGCTCTCGCCTATTTAAAAATGAAAAGCACTTTCTATATCACCAACAAAAGCAATTCAGCAGAATTCATTTCTATATACTGTGCTGCCAAATATAAGCTCCATTAATGAACAGCACAAGGGACTAGCACTTGGTTTGGTAAAAGGATTACAGTGTCAGGAGAAATCTAGCTCTGCAAGCTGCTGCGTTTAGAAAAATGCATTTAACTGCAGCCACAGGTCCCTCCCTCCTCTTGCTTCAACATCAGATGTTCACCCATCCCTAGCAACAAGATGAAGACCTTAGAGAGAGGGCCCTGACAGCAAACCACAGAGACTGCAGACACATCTCATTTTAATTGCATCAGCAACTGCTAAGCAATTAATGAAAGAAAGAGGGAAGAAGCATCAGGGCAAAGAGAAGAGACCTGAGCAACCATGTGGAAATACTTCATCCTCACCCCCAATGAGAGGAGGTTATTTATGGCAGCTGCACAGAGCATCAAATCCTTGCATCTGATCTCTCAGGCCACTTCCCAGGCAGCAATAAAGCTACAGAGTCTAGATTTCCTCTTGCTTACAGTTTCATGTCTCCCATATTCCTCCCTGTAGCCACCAACAGAGATGAGGGAGGGAGAAACCAACAGATCGAGTAGGCTATTCAGCTATTAAGTCCCTTGGGCAGATTCTATGCTTTGCACAATACTGGGATATGAGGATCAGTAAATACTAAATACTAACAGCAGTGATTCATCAGAAGCATGCACGTACTAGGGCTAGGGCATGGTGGGGCAGGAACTCATCAATAAACCCCTGCAGTTTCAGTTTTTCTGTTTTTTCCAAGCTGTAACCTTAACCTATCACAGAAAAGAAACGAAATAAGATAAAAACTGCCAACAAAAACCTCTCAGAGAGAAAGTGAATTCTCAAATGTGGCCTTGGGTGCCAAAAAAACATCAGCACGAAAGAGAAACAAAAGCTCAAACAAACAGTCATTTAATGCCAAGATTCCAGCTGTCATCTCCTCAGTGAACTGGGAACCCTAAATTACATCAGTGAAGGTTGGTGTTTTGGGGGGAGTGAGGGTGGGAGCTGATAAAAAATTAGAGGTTCTTGACTAATTCATACAAGAAGTTCCTAAAGAGAATAATATCCAGATGCTCTCCTCTCTCTGCTCAGTCACTATTCAAACACAAGGACCAGATGTCCTGGGTTTTCTGCAACAGCTCTCATTGAAAAATTCTACCCTACTGTGTCTGGATTTGAGGTTGCAAGAAAAATGATTGTTTTATATATAGCTTATCCCAATGCCCACACAGATCTTGATAGAACATGATAAACCAACATATGCAGGCAAAATGCAATGCCAAATCGATAAGGATAAAGTAGGCAGGAGACAGATTCCTAAAGCCAAGGTCCAAAAGTATTGAAAGTTGGACTTCAATTAACTTGGTCTATGCCTTTCTGTACTACAGAATTACTTGCATTGCTTACTAAAAATACAGAAGATTATGATTCATTGAAAAGTAGTTCTGGACTTCCCTGGTGGCTTAAGAATCCGCCTGCCAATGCAGGGGACATGGGTTCGATCCCTGGCCTGGGAAGATCCCACATGCCGCGGAGCAACTAAGCCCGTGCGCCACAACTACTGAGCCTGCGCTCTAGAGCCTGCGAGCTACAACTACTGAGTCTGTGCACCACAACTACTGAAGCCTGCGCGCCTAGAGCTCGTGCTCCACAACAAGAGAAGCCACTGCAATGAGAAGCCCGCACACCGCAACTAAGAGTAGCCCCTGCTCACCGCAACAAGGGAAAGCCTGCACACAGCAACAAAGACCCAACGCAGCCAAAAAAAAAAAAAAAAAAAAAAGTAGTTCTTAGCTGACTGCTATTAGGGAAGAAAAAAAAAAATCAAACTCCTTACAAGTCCCTACCAGATCTGGTTTCTGCCTACCTGCTCATCTCATAACCACTCACCCGCTTCATTCTAAACTATGCTGTCATTCTATGAATATTTATTCAGTGCGTCCTACATGCTGGCGCTGCTGGAGGTACTATGGATGCATGTAGGACTCTCATGTAATGCTTGTTCAATTATGTCTTACACAAGGGCTCCTGGCTGAGGAGGCAGGAGGAAGTTGAAGTCCAGATCATGTTATGCTAGCTAAGCTGCTTGTCCTGGTGTGGGGCTGCCACCTCTTAGAAAGGAGGCTTTTTTCCTACTTTGCTGAAAGAAGCCCCATGGCCTAAAAGAGGCCCTAGGTATAATGACAAAACAAATCAGACAAAGATCCCTGCCCTCATGGACCTTCTATCCCACTGTTGGGGAAGATGGACAAAACCAAAATAAATTATACAGTATGTGAGACAGTGAGAAGGGTTAGGGAGAAAATAAAACAGAGAGGAGGGAATAGAAAGTTTGTGCCGGCATGTAATTTTAGAGTATTCACTAAGAAGGTGAATATAGGCCTTTGCACTTGCCTTACTATCTCCATAGAAGGCCTCCTGGTGTACCCCTACCCTTATTTTTGAATGGCTAGCTTCTTATCTTTCAATTTCAGCCTAAATGTCACCTCCTCAAAGGGGCCTTCCTTTGAGGGAAGGGGCTGCTCTAAGTAAAACAGCTATCCAAACTTAACTACATAGGCTAGAGTTTAAATTCTATTCTATTTCTTGGTTTAACGCCTGATTTAGCTTCCCCATCTGAAAAATGGATAAAAATAGTACCTGCCTTACAGGGATGCTAGGAAGACTAATTACAACCACCACCACCACAAT
Organism: Delphinus delphis; assembly: GCF_949987515.2. Lineage (NCBI taxonomy): Eukaryota > Metazoa > Chordata > Mammalia > Artiodactyla > Delphinidae > Delphinus > Delphinus delphis. Next base: position 138,340,363 of record NC_082684.1, read on the forward strand.
AACATAACAATAAAAATGACAATACCAATGACTACTTATATAGCTCTTACCACATACCAGGCATTATTCTGTGTGTTCTACTTTTATTAACCCACTTTAATCCATTCGATTAATACATTTTAAATGCCTAGCATGGTATTCAGCACACAGGAAAGAAACGCTGGCTGTCATTCTCATTACCACCATCATCAGTGGCCGCATTATGAGCTACTCTACTGAAGTATTTTAAGCACTCTGCTGGACTTTCTGCTCCACTAAAGGATCTATGCTCCAAAGTTCCTTCTTTCCCTTTCAGGATTAACAGTCTAAAGAAGGAATTTATGTATCAACCTCAACACTCACTCTGTGAAAAATAATTTCTCATTCCTGGCAATGTCATTTCTCATTCCTGGCAATGTCATGGACTTAAAAAAGGGAAAAGACATAAGCCCGTCCTTATGCATCATATGCTTAAAATTTTTTTTTAAATTTATTTATTTTTGGCTGCTTTGAGTCTTCATTGCTGTGCGCGGGCTTTCTCTAGTTGCACTGAGTGGGGGCTACTCTTTGTTGTGATGTGTGGGCTTCTCACTGTGGTGTCTTCTCTTGTTGCGGAGCATGGGCTCTAGGTGCATGGGCTTCAGTAGTTGTGGCACGTGGGCTCTAGAGCGCAGGCTCAGTAGTTGTGGCGCAGGGACTTAGTTACTCCGCGGCATGTGGGATCTTCCTGGACCAGAGCTCGAACCCGTGTCCCCCGTACTGGAAGGTGGATTCTTAACCACTGAGCCACCAGGGAAGCCCGCATCATATGCTTTAAAAGTCTCTAGAGGGCAAGTAGTAAGGTAGTGTGGAACTGGACGCCAAAATCCCTGGATTCACTGATTCACAGAATGCTAGAGGCTATCCAGTTTAATCGTTCATTTTACACACGAATGAAATGAGGTTCAGAGAAAGGAAGTTATTTGCCAACTTGCCTTGTTATTTATAGGTAGTTCAATATGAACCTGGAACCAGAATCTAAATCTCTTACTCCCAGTCCAGCACCTTTTCCATTACTGCGTAGAACCACTAGTTCAAAATGGCCATCTGGAGAACAAGGGAACTGAATTTGTTCATCATACAGGTCTCTCCTCAATCTGTTCTAATACTGTGATTCTAATAGGAATGAAACCAAGAAAGAGATAAATACAAACTTTCAATTTGGGGAAATCTTAGGCTTTTAACACTAGATTAAAGTTTAGAAGGCAAAAGGATTGAATCCAGAGGAGTTAAGTACTTGAGTGTATAGGTGTGATATTTAAAAGCGGTAATGAAGACTTCCCTGGTGGTGCAGTGGTTAAGAATCTGCCTGCCGGGCTTCCCTGGTGGCACAGTGGTTGAGAGCCCGCCTGACGATGCAGGGGACACGGGTTCGTGCCCCGGTCTGGGAAGATCCCACATGCCGCGGAGTGGCTGGGCCCGTGAGCCATGGCCGCTGAGCCTGCGCGTCCGGAGCCTGTGCTCCGCAACAGGAGAGGCCACAGCAGTGAGAGACCCGTGTACCGCAAAAAAAAAAAAGTATCTGCCTGCCAATGCAGGGGACACAGGTTCGAGCCCTGGTCCAGGAAGATCCCACATGCTGCAGAGCAACTAAGCCTGTGTGCCACAACTACTGAGCCTGCGCTCTAGAGCCCACGAGCCACAACTACTGAGCCTGCATGCTCCAACTACTGAAGCCCACGTGCCTAGAGCCCATGCTCCGCAACAAGAGAAGCCACCGCAATGAGAAGCCCGTGCACCGCAACAAAGAGTGGCCCCCGCTCGCCGCAACTAGAGAAAGCCCACACACAGCAACGAAGACCAGACGCAGCCAAAAATAAATAAATAAATTTATAAAAAAATAAAATAAAAGCTGTAATGAAATAATCTCCCCATTTGGCGGGAAACACCCTACAGTGCAAAATTCCCAGATTTAAACATAAATTCTAAGACTGTGTTAAAGTAAACTAGGTTCTGCCCATAGTGGAAAGAAGGATAAACTGGGATAGAATTCTAGATCTGCCATTATTTTTATGACTTGAAGCAAATTACTTTTCTTCTTTATAACTCAGTTCCTATACACAGAAAATGAGAGGGTTAGGCTAATTATTTTTAAGGTGACTTTCAACATTAACAATATAGGATTTGCAGCCAAATACAGAACAGAACATTACATCCTTTTAGATTAGCAACATGATTTTCCTTCTAAACAAGCTCTAGTAAGGTCAGCTTGCTATCAGTTTGAAAAAAGGGAAAAGAGAGGGAAATGAACAGCTTGGATAGTTGATTACTAAGGCTTAATTATGATTTACAACAAATAAGTACGATAATGAACTTATGAGTGGATGTCTTTTTCAGGAACTACTTAATCATGAAAATGATAGCTGGCACAGTGCTTGGCACATAGCAAATTCTCAAAAATTCACTGAATGAATATGTAAATAAATGAAGTAATTAGCCAATTAGATATAAGTTTATTTTTTCAGGCAGGTCAAGCTGATCAAAGAGAACTTTTGATGGCATGGAAGTGAACTTCTCAGACTTTGGCTCTATAAAGAATAAATACACCAGATACACCATATACAAAAGTGCTAATTAATATATAAGGTGGATGTACTAGTTTCCTGTGGCTGCTGTAACAAATTGCCACAAACTTAGTGGCTTAAAACAACCTAACATTCTCATATTTAAGAAGGCCAGAGTCCAAAATCAGTTTCAGTGGGCTGAAATCAAGTGTCAGCAGGGCCAAACTCCCTCTGGAAGCTCTATGGGGGGAATCTGTTCCTTGACCTTTCCAGCTTCTGGTGGCTGCCAGCATTCCTTGGCTTGTTGCTGCATTACTCCAATTCTCAAGGCCAGCATTTTCAAATCTCTCTCTGCTCCATCTTCACATCGCCTTCTCTTCTGTGTGTTCAAATCTCCCTCTGCCTCTCTCTTGTAAGGATACATGTGATTGCCTTCAGAGCCCACCTAGATAATCAAGGATAATCTTCCTGACTCAAGATCCTTAATCACATTCACAAAGGCACTTTCTCCATATAAAGTAAAGGGATTTTACAGGTTCCAGAGATTAGGATGTGGATCTCTCTTGGGGGGAACATTTCTTCCAGCCTCCCACAGTAGAGTATGAAAAATGGTGACAGAGTGGAAGCCAGAGTCACAAGAGACAGATCTTAGAGTTTGGGAGGGAAGAAATATGGTTTGGAAGAAAAGAAGGGGAAAGGAGATTGAGGAAGAAGGGTTAGTGTGAGAGGGAAAGAATGGTGTATACCAGAGGTAAAAATGGGTGAGCTGTACATAAAGAAAGGCAAATATTTATTTATTTTTTTAATTTTGGGGGGACTGAAGTAGAAAGTTTCAGCAGGGGAGAGCTTCAAAATAAAATTAGGTATACAGGAGCTTTTTTGTTTTGTAAAGAGCTGTGTTTACCAATTGTGTGTTGAGGTGCCCTGGGGCAGTATAACAAACTTAAAAAGGCACTGCTGGGCTTCCCTGGTGGCGCAGTGGTTGAGAGTCCGCCTGCCAATGCAGGGGACACGGGTTCATGTCCCGTTCCGGGAAGATCCCACATGCCGCGGAGAGGCTGGGCCCGTGAGCCATGGCCACTGAGACTGCGCGTCCGGAGCCTGTGCTCCGCAACGGGAGAGGCCACAACAGTGAGAGGCCCGCATACCTCAAAACAAAAACAAAAACAAAAACAAAACAGTAGGGTACTGGCAAAAACAGAAATATAGATCAATGGAACAGGACAGAAAGTCCAGAGATAAACCCACACATCTATGGCCACCTAATCTATGACAAAGGAGGCAAGAATATATATAATGGAGAAAAGACAGTCTCTTCAATAAGTGGTGCTGGGAAAATTGGACAGCTATATGAAAAAGAATGAAATTAGAACACTCCCTAACACCATACACAAAAATAAACTCAAAATGGATTAAAGACCTAAATGTAAGGCTGCATACTGTAAAATTTTTAGAGGAAAATATAGGCAGAACACTCTTTGACATAAGTCACAGCAAGATCTTTTTCGATCCACTGCCTAGAGTAATGAAAATAAAAACAAAAATAAACAAATGGGACCTACTTTTGCATGGCAAAGGAAACCATACACAAAATGAAAAGACAACCCTCAGAATGGGAGAAAATATTTGCAAATGAAGCAATTGACAAGGGATTAATCTCCAAAATATACAGCTTATGTAGCTCAATATCAAAAAAACAAACAACCCAATCCAAAAATGGGCAGAAGACCTAAATAGACATTTCTCCAAAGAAGATACACAGACTGCCAACAAACACATGAAAAGATGCTCAATATCACTAATTATTAGAGAAATGCAAATCACATCAAATCAAAATCAAAATGAGGTATCACCTCACACCTGTCACAATGGCCATCATCAAAAATCTACCACGACTTCCCCAGTGGCACAGTGGTTAAGAATCCACCTGCCAATGCAGGGGACGTGTGTTCGATCCCTGGTCTGGGAAGATCCCACATACCGCAGAGAAACTAAGCCTGTGCGCCAAAACTACTGAAGCCTGTGTGCTCTAGGGCCCTCATACCACAACTACTGAGCCCGCGTGCTGCAACTACTGAAGCCTGCGCACCTAGAGCCCATGCTCTGCAACAAGAGAAGCCACCGCAATGAGAAGGCAGCATATCACAACAAAGTAGCCCCCACTAGCCACAACTAGAGAAAGCCCCCACATAGCAACAAAGACCCAATGCAGCCAAAAGAAAAAAAAATCTACAAACAATAAATGCTGGAGAGGGTGTGGAGAAAAGGTAACCCTCCTACACTGTTGGTGGGAATGTAAATTGGTACAGTCACTAAGAACAGTATGGAGGTTCCTTAAAAAACTAAAAATAGAGCTACCACATGACCCAGCAATCCCAATCCTAGGCATACATCAGAGAAAACCATAATTTGAAAGGATGCATGCACTCTGATATTCAGTGCAGCACTATGTACAATAGCCAGGACATGGAAGCAACCTAAATGTCCATCGACAGGAATGGATGAAGAAGATGTGGTACATATATACAATGGAATATTACTTAGCTATAAAAAGGAATGAAATAGTGCCATTTGCAGAGACGTGGATATACCTAGGACTGTCATACAGAGTGAAATAAGTCAGAAAGAGAAAAACAAATATCATATAATATCGCTTATATGTGGAATCTAGAAAAATGTTACAGATGAACTTATTTGCAAAGCAGAAATAGAGTTGCAGATGTAGAGAACAAACTTATGATTACCAAGGGGAAGGTGGGGTGGGACGAATTAGGAGATTGGGATTGACATATATACACTACTATGTATAAAGTATATAACCAGTGAGAACCTACTGTATAGCACAGGGAACTCTACTCAATGATCTGTGGTGACCTAAATGGGAAGGAAATCTAAAAAAGAGGGGATATATGTATACATATAACTGAGTCACTTTGCTGTATAGCAGAAACTAACACAACACTGTAAAGCAATTATACTCCAATAAAAAATAAATAAAGAGAATGGGAAAAGAAAAAGGAAGCAAGGAAGGAAGGGAGGAAGGGAAGAAGGGAAGAGGGAAAGAAAATAAAGAATTGGCAACTCAGTTCATATGTGATGTGAATAATCAACCTGGTAAGAGAATTTGAGAAAAAGATTTCTGAAAGAAGTAAATAAAAATTGATCCTTAACAGGAGAAAAAAAAAAAATCTTGATGGAACAGAACAAGATTTCTGAGCAAGGCCCCTGGGAACTGTTTTCCTGGTATCTGTTGCTTTGAGACATAAATTCACCATGAGCCATCTCAAATGCATTTTACAGAAATCTGTAAATGATAAAGACAAGTTGAGAAAAGGATATAATGGGAGGTAATGTAGTTAAAATTGTGGAATATAAAGTCAAACTACCTGGATTTTAATCCTGATTCCACAAATCTCCAACTAGGGCAAGTTTCTACAACTTCCTAAGATTCATGAATAAAATGAGAATAAGAAATAGTGCCTACCTCATAGAGATATTGCGACATGGGTTCTAATCATTCAGTGTCTGGCATATAATACAAGACCATAAATTAAGGCTTAAAAAAATTACACCAGGAAGAAAGAGAAAAGTCAAGAACATTCTGTATGCATTTAACACACTTGCTTTTTAGATTGTAAAAGACAACAAAGAAAGTTAACTAGCTGACCAATGCTGCCTCCTTCTTGACTCTTAGTGATACACAAGGAAAGACTGACTTATCAACACATTCTGTTTCTCTAGCATTACCCAAAGGCTAAACAACAAATTCCTGTTCAGAGGGAGAAGTATTAAGATTAGCACAATTACTCTTGATGCCTTTTCGCAAGGAGACTCACGGTGAGAGCAAGAAGAAACCCTAAAACCCCAGTCTGGGGAGGGGGCTACTGAAATGACAGAGCCAACACACTCTGTTATACATTCAGCACAAACTCCCCCGCTGCTTAGATTTTCTAAACTTTCAGCATCAGAAAAGATGCTCCTTGGGGAACTGACACGTGAGGATTGATAGGAGATTATCCCCAGGAGCTTTTCACAAGTTATCTCAAATGTAAGGTAGGATTACTGTCACCACTTTACTTATTCATTTATTCTACAAACATTTATTACGCATCCTCTTTATCTCAGGTATTTTCCTATAGTTACTGGGAATACAGGAAACAAAAAAGATGAGGTCGCAGCTCTCATGGTGTCCTTACATTACAGAAGAGGGAGAGAGTCCATAACAAACAAAACAAGAAAATTTCAAGAAGGGTGAGTGCCAAATGAAAATTAAACATGATTATACGATATGGACTATCTGGGAGGTTACTTTAGATTAGGTGATCCGGGAAGCCTCACTAAGGAGATGACATTTCAACTGAAACCCAGGACTTTCCTGGTGGTGCAGTGGCTAAGAATCTGCCTGCCAATGCAGGGGACACGGGTTCGAGCCCTGGTCCGCGAAGATCCCACATGCTGTGGAGCAACTAAGCCCGTGCACCACAACTACTGAGCCTGCGCTCTAGAGCCTGTGAGCCACAACTACTGAGCCCACGTGCCACAACTACTGAAGTCCGCGTGCCTAGAGCCCGTGCTCTGCAACAAGAGAAGCCACCTCAATGAGAAGCCCGCACACCGCAACAAAGAGTAGCCCCCGCTTGCTGCAACTAGAGAAAGCCTGCGTGCAGCAATGAAGACCCAACACAGACAAAAATAAATAAATTTATTTTTTAAAAAAAGATTAAAAACAAACAAAAAAATAAATAAATTGAAACCTAAATGACTATTAAGGGCCAAACTGTGTTACAGGCTGTGGGGTGGGTGTGGGAGAGCTAGTAAAAAGGTCCTAGAGCAGGAATGAGCTTCATATGTTTGAGGAACCGAAAGAAGGCCAGTGTGGCTGGAGCATAGAGAGAGGTGGTAGAAGTGGTAGAGTTATCCTCTGAAAGAAAAGCTAGGTCATATTAAAGTCTCATTGATGCTCAGGACTTAGCTACTTAGCTACAAGTTACACAACTTGTTCCCCGGTAAAGCTACAGCTGAACTCCACAGAAGTATGACCCTCAAGTCCAATATCTTTCTAGGACATCACAGTTAACATATCTTATTCTTAGCTCAGTGCTTTAAATACTGTAGATGTTTAGTAAATGTTTATTGAAAGAAAAAGAAAAAGCCTAAAGACCTCCACGTACCACTCTTCATTTCTTTACTGGTTAGAAAAATGTCAACTGTCCATCCAAACACTTCTGAACAGTCTCACTGAAAATTAGTAGGATCTACATAGTTGTGATTCTCAGTCTTGGCCATGCACTGGAAATTACCTGGGAAACTAACAAATACTGATGCCTGAGTCCCCTAGCCCCAGAAATTAGGACATATGTGGTCTGGGATGAAGGGGGATTCGAATTTTTAAAAGCTACCCAAGTTATTCTAATGTGCATCCCAAGTTGAGAACCACTGCCCTAGACATATGTTCTCATATGAACATGCAAACAATTTCATCAATTGCTGCTGGGCATCAGGTCCACGGCAAAGTCATAAGGAAAAATACGGGCCTGGGGCGAGTAGGGTTATTTGAGCAAGGAGAAATATACTTAAGTAAGGAGTTAAATAAAATATCTTGCTACACATGGATAACAGATGATATTAAGGAATTATTGTGTAGTATAATAATGGTATTTTGGTCACATAAGCAAATCCCCTCATTTTTTGGAAATGCGTGTTGAAGTATTTAGTAGAGAAACATCATAATGCCTCAAACTTATAAACTGTTCAGCAAAACAAATAAATGAAATACATATACATAGACAAAGCGAATATGGCAAACCTTGAACAATTATTGAATCCAGGTGGTAGGTGATCATTTTACCCCTTTGAACTCTTCTGTTCATAATAAAAGGTTGGGGGAGGGAAAATCTCCTGCCACAATATTATTATGTTTGAAAAGCTATTTTGGTAATTTTTTTAGATAGAATGCCAGATTGCACTATCTCAATTTAAAGTATAAAATAAAAACCTGCTTTTAAAATATTTAGTCTGTTTATAAATATTTCTTCTCATTCTACTGAGCCAGATCCTTTTTAGCCCATTATTTCCTTTTAACTGCATAACAGGGGAAACTTACACACTCTTCAGAGTTTATGATGTTTACTCTTTCTGGGAATCAAGATTTCCCAAAGCTTACCACTGAAGACTTCTGTGCTATCAGCAGCTTCAGGCTGCCTGCCATGAAATAGTCCTCACCTCTGAATGACTCTCAGTGATACCACCCAGGACCTGGAAGAGGATGGTGGCCTCCAGCAGAACCGAATAACATACTACAAGGCTGTAATAGTCTCTTTCTACTAGCTCTCAAAAGCAGCTCAGAACTGGTAAACTGTAACTTGGGTCACCCAAGGTAAAACCGGGAAAGTAGGCCACACTGTCTCTACCACTTCCCTCACTGACAGCTTAGGACCCTCCAATTCTAAACATTTCCCCATCTCTTCTGTACCTGTTCCTTTACTCAGGTTTAATTTTAAACTGTGAGTCAACTAAATAAATTAATCCTAATTAAATATGTTTCACTAAATGGCCTTTTAAGAAATGGCTAGAGTTTTTGGCTCTTAGAGTCTCTGCAAATCGTATCATGGCCACCTACCCTGATATCTATTACATATACACATAATCTCAAGTATCCACCTATGCAGTCTTGTTTGAAGATCCTATAAAACCAACTCCACTTTTCAGACAATTCAAACGTCAGCCATTGACTGGTCATGCTTACTTCTCTCTCCATGACTACCCCAGGAGACTCATTTAAAATACAACAATAGGGGCTTCCCTGGTGGCGCAGTGGTTAAGAATCCGCCTGCCAATGCAGGCGACATGGGTTCTAGCCCTGGCCCGGGAAGATCCCACATGCCGCGGAGCGACTAAGCCCGTGAGCCACAACTACTGAGCCTGCACTCTAGAGTCTGTGAGCCACAACTACTGAAGCCTGTGCGCACCTAGAGCCCGTGCTCCGCAACAAGAAAAGCCACTGCAATGAGAAGCCCACACACTGCAATGAAGAGGAGCCCCTGCTCCCCGCAACTAGAGAAAAAGCCCATGCGCAGCAACGAAGACTCAACGCAGCCAAAAATAAATAAATAAATTTATTTTAAAAAATACGACAATAGAAAGGTACTTAAATGAATATATAGGTCAGTGTCAAGTGGATACTTACTGCCCTCCTTACTTTAACCAAAATTTGTGGTGAATTTTAAGGCACACAAAAAAGAAACTTATCTTAATATTAAGGATGCTTATTCTAGTATCCTTCCTAACTTGGTTCTCTTAAGAGATGATCAGAATCACCACAGTGATAACTTCAAATGCCTTTTAGCCAAACCTTAATTTCCTGGTTTTCCTTCTTGCATTCAGTGCTGCTAAAATTAAAGACATTAAATTCATTTACTAAAATGCTCATGTAACTTACTGGGCATTCTTAGTAGCCTAAGCAGACATTAATGGTAAATATGGCACAGTTTTATAAATTATCAACAAAGAACTTACTTTATCCTACTAAAGAAACAAGGACTTAAAAAAGCAAGGACTATTAGTGGATAAAAGGATATGTTTAGGTAGCAATAGGCGTAGCAATGGATCAGTGACAACGCTGTCATTCACTGTAATCTAAGTGGGTTGAAGGGAAGTAGCTGAGTTTGACATGCCCTTATATACAGCCAGTTTAATTAAACTTAGATCACAGATTGAAGCCATACTGAAATGGGTACTCTTCTTTTCACTTGCTCTACAACAAAACATACCTCTGGTATGACAAAATACCATGGAGAATAAATTCTAACTACGGGATTGATATCATTATGCCTGAAAACAAATCAAAATGCATTTTATTTCAAGTTCTGTAAAAGTAAAAATAAACCTTCACTGTTTGCTCTCAACTTCTAAATGTTAACCTCTCCCTTATACCACGCCCCCTAAGACCAGAGAAGCTACAACACTCAGTATGCTTACATCTCCTCTCATCTGATTATCTTGCACTATACTGGATTTCATAACAAGCAACTTCCCTTACCACAACAGCTCTCTCTTCTCTGAGCCACGGGGGTGATTATTGTGGCTATCACTCATCTGGCTCATCTATTGTTTGGTATATACTTAGTTATCGTCTTAATCCTTTTTATAAGTATAGGTCTCCCCCCGCCCCGCCAATTACACTTCAGACTTCTTACTTGGCATAGTAGCTACTCTCTCCCTCCTTACGCGCATGCACGCGTGCACATACATGGAAGCACACACGAAGCTACCGCTAATATTAAGATTAAATTTTTGCTGGCTTCTGCTTCTGAACCATAAACTCAGGTTATTGTTTAATTATAACAATTATGATATTATTGCAAATAAAGCCTACTTCCTATCTGTCTAGCACCATTAGTTAAATCTAAGAAATTTAATAGAATTCAATAGAGTCATCTCAACCAGGAACTCTAAGAATGTGTGTGGCTGTGATACAGAGGGATTATTAGTAACATATGAACCCAGGATGGATGTTGTATTAGTGCCTCCCTCAAATAAAACGATATAGGCAGCCAAGCATTGCGGCAAGATGACCAGCTTTAAATTTACACACAGACCTAGGTGATAAATCAACTTCTGCTCCTTTGTAGCTGTGTGACCTTGGGGAAGTAAATGTTTCTAAGCCAAAGTGCCTTCAAATGTAAAATGAGAATAGTGACCCCCTACTTGTCAAGGCTGTTGTGAGATTATCAAGATAAATTATTGCTTAGCACGGTCTACTTTGAAGGCACTCAAAATAAATGATAGCCATTATTACTAATTACAATGACTTTCAGTGAACAGACTTTTTACATTTATTTGGCAACCAACATTCATCAATATCCTTGGTATTATGCCAAACTGATAGACAGGCTTGTACTTAAAACAATGAAAAGTGGATCTTGGAGAATGAAAAGATTGAAGTGAAATTATTAGATTTTATACCAGGATCTGGGATTTATTCTCAGGAGTTTGCAAGAAGTTTGGTGACCTGTAAAATTCAAAAGGATAATTCAGATGCCAGATGCTACATTATTAAACATAATATCAAAATTTTCACAGGCAGCAGTAGGTACATCCTTATCTCACTTAAGTTTGAGCACGAACTCCAGCTCTTAAGGTAGCTTAACAAATGGCACGCATTAAGCCACTCTGAAAAATACTAATTGAATGACTTTCATCCTCATAATACCCCAACACAACACTGTTTAGTTCCTAGTCCTCAGAGGAGAGGAAACATAATGTTAACAGTTGATCTGTTGCCTAGCATTGGTTTTTGGCCATAAGACCTTAGTTGGTACAAGTTTCTCTCTAGAGATCAGCTCTGAAAGACATGAAAACTATTACAAGAAAATCCATTTTGCATTATAAAAAGGAAGTTAGAATACACAAACCTTAAGTCTTAAGCAATCAAATCTCAATAAATAGCATTATTATTTTTTTGAAATTAAGATCTATTCCGTTTTGGTTTGTTATGTTAAGACTGATATAGTATAAAGGTTGGGCAATGGGACTCCAGCAATCAGTGAAGAACAGACAAGGACCAATTTCCACAAAGATTACTCTAGAATAGACAGACTGACAAACAAGAAAATAAAGTGGTAAGCGTTATGACAAAAATAAAAGAAGGTAATGGGTTAGATTAAGAATAACTGGGGAAGGAAGTGGTTCTGGAAGAACTGATGGCTGAATGGTGAGTAAATCAGCTATTAGGGAGGAGCAACCGGGTTGAGAGACCAGCAGGAGCAAAAACTCTGAGGCAAAACCAGAAACAAATCTTGTGTGACTGGTATATCAATGGGCAACAGTGATTAAGATCACATAAATAGGCAGTCATAGTCAGATATGCGGGACTTTTTGGCTTTGGTAAAAGAATTTGGATTTTATCCTAATTTGATGAGTCAGAGGATTTCTAAGCAGAGAAATTAGGGACATTGAGACTGACTGAAATCTAAAGATGCTGTTTTCCAATAAAGTTCACAGGTTCATATAAAGCCTTTCAATGTTCATGAGAAATGTATGGAGCAAGTTTAGCACTTAAATTAAAATACAAATTCTATGGATTTCAGCCATCTTTGACCAGTTTCTATTCCTTTCTTCCCTAATCCAGTCAGTTTAGTCTTGCCAATATCTCCTTCAAAATCATGATTTATTTATTCCTTCTGCCAAGCATCACACTTTAAAATCTTTTCCATCTCTGTTCTTTTCCCCCTTTTCCCAATCATGTGCTCATGTGCATGAATGCACAGAAAATGTACGAGGTAATTTTTTTTCTTTTCTTTTTGCGGTACACGGGCCTCTCACTATTGTTGCGGAGCACAGGCTCCAGACGCGCAGGCTCAGCGGCCATGGTTCACAGGCCTAGCCACTCCGCGGCATGTGGGATCTTCCCGGACCGGGGCACGAACCGGTGTCCCCTGCATTGACAGGCGGACTCTCAACCACTGCGCCACCAGGGAAGCCCAATGTACGAGGTAATTTTATAGGGAGGTCCCTCAGTTTTCTTTGTTAGAATCTAAATGAGTATGAAACAGTATTTCATTTCCAGGAAGAGGAAATAAGGGATTCACTGGGTAAGAGAGGAATATGAACAAGGAATGTATAAACTCTATCTAGATGAACAGCACCTGATGGGGTGTAGAAAGCCAAAAGATCCTTTGTTGATAAAGATGAAACAAAAAACTAGGGATACACCAGGAAGAGCAAATGAAATTGAAAGTATGTGGTTACTCTAGATCCAGGACAGATGTATAGCAACCCATCTGGTGTAAGATATGGCTACACAAGCTCCTATTTTCCTCTACTCTGTTTATCAAAACCTTATTCTACTTAAAGACCTGGTAAAAAGACTGTGCCCTTAGAGAGGCTTTCTGTGACCCTACCAAGCCAGAATTCATTTTTTCTCCTTTACAGTCTCATATTTGAAGTTCTATTTAACTCAAAATTATTTTGTCTTATGCTACACTACTATTCTTATGGATACTATTATCCATCTTGTTTATACCACAAAGGGGGTGAACAGGAGAGAAAGGTGGAATACTAAATGAGATATCTGTAAATTGGGAAGGATTAAACAAATTAATTTATTCAGTTAATATTTATTGAGCAGCTACTATGTGCCAGAAGTAAAATCTAAACTGAGATCAGAAAAATGAATACGAGCCAGACAATAACAGTAATAATTATATAGTGATTTTTAAGTGCCAAGTACTCTATATTTTCCATATATTTACCCATTGATTCTCTCAACTACCTCATGAAGCAGGAGTTTATATCCTTGGAAGTGGTGGGGAATGTTAGCAGTTATTAATATAATTAATTCATTATATGTCCATCTTTCCTATCAGATTCTGAAATTCTCTAGGAGACTATGTTATTTTTTAATTCCCCCAAACTATGACCACTACAGCAAGATGATAAATAAATGTCAGAACTGGGAATACTTCACATAAAAGCTTTTCTAGTGCTCAGCCGCAGGGCCCCTTCTAAGAGGTCCTCACCTGGCTACCAGTGGTCAGTTTCCCTCTTATATCAGACCCCAGAGCCTCAGTGGTTGTTGTCACTCAGCCACTTTAATCTTTGAGGTTTCCTCCACCCCATCCCTGGCTGACTAACCAAGAAAGTCAGGTCAGCTTTTGGCTCTCAACTTTTTATCTCCAGGAATCGAATCTCCCCATCATCACTTTTTTATTCCATCTTTAAGCAGAGGTATCGTTTCTTTCCAAACAGACACTGCAATTAAGGCAGAGTAACAAGCACCTCCACAGTCTAAAATGAAAAATTTATATCTTTGAGGCTCCACATTAAATAGTTCACGAGGTTAGGGCCCAGACTGAATTATCCTCTCTGGGCATTTCTTCATATTCCAGCCAAGGCTAACGGGGTGAATTTAACTGCAAATGCATGAATTCCTACAGATACTAAAAAGGTCACTTAGTATAATAGCTCAATTTCAAACTGGGGGATGGAAATAGGGTAAAATTGAAAAACCTTTACTTCTTGGGTCAACGTCCAAATGAAAGATTTGCTGACTAAAAGAAAATGGGGTGGAAAGAAGGAAGAGAAAGTGAGAAAAAGAGAGAGAGAGAGAGAGAGAGAGAGAGGAAGGGAGGGAGGGAAGGAGGGAGGGAGAGAGAGAGGAAGGAAGGAAGGAAGGAAGGAAGGAAGGAAGGAAGGAAGGAAGGAAGGAAGAAAGAAAGAAGGAAGGAATGTTTTGGACTTTCAAAGCTATACAAATGAATCTATAAAACTCTTTGAAATAAACCTCAATAGTTTAGTTTAAATACCAAAATTTCCCCACACTGTAATCAGTTTTAATTTTCTATTTGAACTGTATGTGTGTGCTAGACAACAAATTTTTATTGAGCAGTTACTATGTGCCAGTCAAGAAGGATATGATGATGTGATGGTAGCAGAAAAAGAATGTGTAGCAGTCAAACAGCTAGGCAATGATGATATAACATGGCGAGGGAAATAGAGGAATCTAAGGGAACACAAAGGAGTATCTAACCCAGTTTTAGGGTCAGGAAAGACTTCCCAGAAGTAAAATCTAAGCTGAGATCAGAAAAATGAATACGAGCCAGACAACAATAACAGCAATAGTTATACAGTGCTTTTTAAGCGCCAAGTACTATATATATTCCATATATTTACCCATTGATTCTCTCAACTACCTCATGAAGTAGGAACTATTTTTATTGTCTACCTTGTATAGATGAAGAAACGGAGGCTTTGAGAGATTAAGTAATTTGCCAAGGTCACACTGCTAAGTAGGGGCAGAAACCAGGATTAGAACCAATGTACTCTAGAGGCTCTATCTCTACATCAAGATAGGAGGTGATGGGGAGAGTTGGAAAGAGATGTTAAGGAAAGGGAAAATGAAAGTGTGATAGACAGAGGAATGTATGCGTTAAAACTTGGAGAGGAGAAAAGATACAGCAAGAATTGAAGGAAGCTCAGTATGGTGGGCTGTTGGGAAAGGTTAAGAATGGAAATGTAAGAGAAACCAGATTAAGCTGGGGTTCCTTACACCTTGGATTAAGGCAGTCAGTATCAAATCCAAGAATCATCAGTGTGTATATTACAGCAATGAGCTTATTAAGTGATTTCTTGGTGTCTCTTCCTTTGGGACAATCTTCCTTATACAACCATCAGAATTCAACTTCCTGAAACATCATTTTCATGATATCACTACCCTGCTCAAAAAGTCTTTAGTAGCACTCCATTGACTATAGGATTCATTCCAAGTTATTGAGCCTTTGTAAAACAGCCTCCGTCACTCTTCTAAACTTTGTTTTCTACCAATCTCAATCACAAATTTCAGCCCCAGATATAACTATTTTTTTGCCCTTGGAACAAACACTCTGCTGAATAAAAATCTGGAAGAAATATTTCAATTTCACACTTTGTATCATACTTCAACCTATAAACAATATATTTATCACACTTGCACAGTTTCACAATTTTGAATGGGTGCACAGAGGAGGGAAAAGAATTTGTGCAACAGTACCTTAATATTTCTCAATGCTCCTTAAAATCATTACATGTATAAAAAAATCTTTTACCTCCAGCTAATGGAAAGTATGTAAAAAACTACATTTCAGGTTTGTTCAGTGGCAGATATTTTAGCATTCAGAGTAGCATCTGACATACAGAACACCATAATTTTAAGTGAATAAATTTGGGCTATCCTCAAGAGCCAGAATTTCATTCTTACCAGAAATGTCAGGAAAAACAATGAAATTTAATACCAAATGAGCCTGGATTTTGGGGTATAATTATCCTGTTTCCTCTTTAAGGTTTTGGATCTTTAATGTTTAAAAGTCCTATTGCATGTCTCATTTATTGTAAGTTATATTAAATCCTTTTTCAAAGCAGGTAGAATATAAATAAAAATTTAAAAATCCTTGGAAGTGGTGAATAACTTTAAATATATACTAAATCTTAGTCATGAAAAAAATCTCAAAAGACCTAGCTAATGTTACAACTGTTAAAACACAATGTATACGATAACAATTGTGTACTTGTGAATATGATATCATGAGGTTTAATCTGGTCAGATTAAACACACTGCTACAATGCCAAAGACTAGCAGTGTTATTAGTGGCTACGAGAGAAGGACAAAGATTTCTGTGTTAAATTTTTACTTAGGAAACTGATCACTTATTTAACTTGTCCATAAAACAATATCTGATCATCATGAGGGCTAAACAAGTTAACGTATACGAAGCATTTTGAATAACACCTGGCAATTAATAAGTGCTGTGCTTATTATTGACAGCAGATTAGTGGTTTTAACAAAGGGCTCATACAAATAATTAAAACAAACTGAGATCCACAAAGTCCCAAAGATCAAACAAACAAACAAAAAAAAACCAAAAAAATCAGAACAGAATTTACAAAAAATATATAGAAATAGGTATCAAACATTTGAAAAATTATTTAACCCTATTATTTTACTTCTAAGAATTTACCCAAGAAAAAAGATGCAAATGAAAATGTATACATGAAAATGTCCACTGTAGGCGTATTAATATCTAAGAATCTATCCACAAAATAAATGTAGATTAAACTATATAGTAAAAGAATCTGAAATTTTATTTATAAGTAAAAAGCTGAAAAAGCTCTAAAAGTTTAACATTAGGGAGTTAAGGAAATTGTTCCATAATTTATGATATACCTTGACTCTGGAGTATTTAGCAACAACTAAAAATGTTTACAGAAAATTTTAAATGAAATGAAGAAGTTGAAAAAGCAGTAGGAGTTCAGTGGTACAAAGCAAAACGTATATAATAAGAGAAATGTAGGCACTGTTACAAGTGGTTATTGCTACATGTTAGGAAAACACTGAATCTTTGGGTTCCACTATGCAAAGAACTGGAAACACAATTAGAATCCCTACTAAATAATTCCAAAGCTATTATTGCAAAGTTGTGTAAAAAAAAAAAAAGAAAGAAAGAAAGAAAGAAAGAAAGATTGTACCAAAGTCAATTAGGACCTACAACTGTATGGCTGGCAGTAAGTAGAAGTGACAGTTTTTACTTGTTTTGCAAATCACATGCAGCACACTTCAAATAAAAATATCTTTTTAAGAAGAACAAGCAGGTAACAAGGATGAGATGACAGTGGAGAGAAAACAAATACTTCATTCTGAGTTCAGATTTCATCAAAAGTCAGTAGTAAGTAAAGAGATCTTGTCTTGTTTTAGACATGTACTAAACATACTTGGGTTAGCCCCAACAGTCTATAGCCTCACCAAATAAAGAAAAAAATGACCAAGGTATAAAATGAAATTTTCACAATGACTTTTATCCCCACAAACATTGCTACCCTATGGATTTCATCATCACTCTGAACTGCCTCACCTCTAGGATATTAAATGACAAATGCCCTCTGATCTTAATTCTAATCCCTTCTCTCTAGGCTCCTGGTCCTACAGGTCTCTACGATCGGTTACTGTGAGCCATTGGAGAACTCCAGCACTTCGATTTTTTGGTCATATTCCAGGTTTACCCTGATCCTCACCAACACTTCCCTTGCACTTGGCTTGACTTCAAGACCATTTAAATTAGGATCTTACTATGGTGGATTTCATAAACCACAACTAACTACGAAAAAAAAATTACGAGACTAATATACAATTGATAACTTTGTATTTAGTCAAAAAAGGATACCAAAATAAAACCCCAAACACCATCATCTACCATCATAATTTCATAAAACGGCATTTAAATACCAAAAGTAGGAAAGACAATTTCAAAATAAAGGACAGTGCCTTCCCAGGAAGAAAAGAAAAAAGACAAAAAGAATTAAATTTTTTCAGCTGTAAAATATTTCTAATTTTCAAATTTTAAAAATTTCCTTTATAATATTTTTTTCTGTGTAATCATTTTCTTTACATAAGGATGTCTAGTCCCACCAGAACTGAAGCGTGGATGTCACTTCTGAATTTTCAGAACAGAACAGAAGGCAGTTAAGGGACATCAGTGTCTGCCCTTCAGCAGTACTTGGACTTTTCCCTGAAGGGCTGGGGATAGCAGACTAGGTCTGGAAAAGACTGCAGGGCCACCTTCCATCACTCAACATGAAGATGACAAAATATATATGGCAAAAGAATGTAAAGACCACTAAAAAATACGCATGGATACTTTGTTTTAGAATACATCTTTTGGAAGTTCTTCTTAGAAGATATTTTCTCCACTTCAGTATTGATTCTTCCTTTCCCCTCTCCTTTAAGAAATCTGCCCCTATCCACACCAACCTCTTCCAGGGACACTTCTAATAAATGAATGGACTGTGTGGGAGTAGGAGGATAGGAGGTATTGAAGATCTAACTCAGAGGAGAACCACTAAAAGATCAGAGTTAAATGTTTGAAAATTTAAAACAAGAGATGGAGAGTGAGTTAGATCAATGGCTTACAACCTCTCTGACTGTAACATATAATGAAAATTACATTTTATTTAATCATCTCTCTCAGACTGTTATACATTTCTCTCCCAAATGGTCTCCTTGCTTCTACCCTTGACAGCCCTCAGTCTATTCTCAGGACAGGCTAGAGGGATCCCATTAAGAACTAAGTGGTGAGACTTTCACTTCCAACGAATAACAGAGATCAGATTTATCCTCCTGCCAAAAAATAAGGAAAAAAAAAAACCAATAAAAATATATGAAACACTTTTCAAGACCCTGGACATCAGGAAATGAAAACAGTGATTCCTGAGAGATTAGAAACAAATGAGGTAAGCTCTCCAAATGCCCCAGCTCTGCCTGAGAGAATTTCTAAGCAGCTGTATAGGAAGGAGGAACCCAATCATAACCCAGCAGTCGTCCAGAGATGACAGAGCTGGAAGTCTGGAGAGGTCAAAGCAGCTCAAGTTTGCAGGGCAGAGTACAACAAAGGAAAGTGCTGCCCCAATTGCGGAGATCTTCAGAAGGTCCCTTCAGGCTGTCAGCTGAGTGCCAGTGAGCACTTGTCTGTGAGGAAACTACCCAAGGCTAGGAAGAGAACCACCCAAAAGAATTAGAAGGGAAAAATACCTGTAGCTCACATAGGACAGGGAAGAGTGCCTGTTCCTACCACCAGGGAGGAAAACCTCATAATTCACAGGGCATCAGATAGGATCCACATTAGGGTTCAGCTTTAGTAGTGGAGAAAATCAGCCCTTCTTGAGCACTGCTTTGGTCCTACTAAGGAAGTTTAAAAGAATAAAGTATTTCTGAGAAATCTAACCACAACTCAGAATAAAGCTCAAGAATATTTAAAGTAATAAAAAAAATATCCAGCACAATGTCTGGCATTGAACTCCCAGGCATGCAAAGAAGCAGGAAAATATGACCTAGAATGAGAAGAAAAATTAATCTATCAAAATCAACCCAGAAATGACACAGATGATAGAACAGACAGAACATTAAAACAATCATTTTAATATTCCATATATTCAAGAAGCTTGAGGAAAGATTAAAAATGTTAAGTGGAGGGACTTCCCTGGTGGTCCAGTGGTAAAGAAACCACCTTGCAATGCAAGGGAGGCAGGTTCGATTCCTGGTCAGGAACTAAGATCCCACATGCAGTGGGGCAACTAAGCCTGCGCGCCACAACTACTGAGCTCACCTGCCTCAACTAGAGCCTGCGTGCCACAAACAACAGAGCCCACGTGCTCTGGAACCCATGCACCACAACTACAGAGCCCACGTGCCCTGGGGCCTGCGCACCACAACTAGAGAGAGAAAACCCTCACACCACAACTAGAGAGAAGCCTCCGCACCTCAATGAAGAGCCCGCACGCCCCCAACGAAAGATCCTGCATGCCTCAACGAAGATCCCACATGCTGCAACTAAGATCTGAGGCAGCCAAAAATAAATAAATAAATAAATAAAAAATAAATCTTAAAAAAAATGTTAAGTGGAGTTTTGTAAATACAACAGATCTATATAAAACTTCCAGAGATGAAACTATAATGTCTAAGATGAAACAGACACTGCTGGAGATTAATGGCAGATTAGACAATTCAAAAGATAGGCTGGTGAACTTGAAAACACAGCAACAGAAATGATCCAAAATAAAATACCGTGAAAACAAGTCTGAATAAAAGAGACAACTTCAAGTAGAATAATAAGCATGTAATTCAGGTCTGCAAAGAGGAGAAGAAAAACATTTGAATGATAGCGGAAAAATTTTCAAAGTTGATGAAAACCATAAGTTCACAGCAACAAGAATCACAACAAACCCCAAGCACAGAAGCATGAAGAAAATTAAATCACGGCACATCAAAATCAACCACATTAAAATGAGTGATAGAAAAAATTTTAAAGCAACCAAGCCTAAAATATTTTAATCACTAAATTTACTTAAATTTTATTTAAAATTTAAAAGCAGACTCACATACAGAAACAAATATAAGGGTGACCACAGACTGGACAGAAACAATGCAAGCCTTGAAAGACACAAACTACCAAATCTCACTCAAGCAGAAAGATAATCTGAATAGTCCTCCCTCTGTTAAAGAAATAGAATTTTTAGTTAAAAGCATTACCACTCCTATTTTCCCAGTCCTCCACTCCCTGAAAAATTCTAGGCCCAGATGGCTTCTCTGGTAAATTCTACTAAACATTAAAGGAAGAAATAATACCAGTTCTGCACAAACTCTTCCATGAAATTCAAGAGGTGGGAATACTTGCTGACACATTCTATGAGGCCAGAATTACTCTAGTACCCAAACCAAAGACATTATATGAAAGCTTTAGATCAATATACTAATGATTATGGATGTAAAAATTCTTTAAAAATTAGCAAATCAGAGGACTTCCGGGAAGATGGCGTTAGAGTAAGACGCGGAGATCACCTTCCTCCCCACAGATACACCAGAAATACATCTACACGTGGAACAACTCCTACAGAACACCTACTGAACGCTGGCAGAAGACCTCAGACCTCCCAAAAGGCAAGAAACCCCCCCACGTACCTGGGTAGGGCAAAAGAAAAAAGAATAAACAGAGACAAAAGGATAGGGACGGGTCCTGCACCAGCGGGAGGGAGCTGTGAAGGAGGAAAAGTGTCCACACACTAGGAAGCCCCTTCACGGGCGGAGACTGCGGGTGGCGGAGGGGGGGAGATTCGGTGCCGCGGAGGAGAGCACAGCAACAGGGGTGCGGAGGGCAAAGCGGAGAGATTCCCGCACAGAGGATCGGTGCCGACCGGCACTCACCAGCCCTAGAGGCTTGTCTGCTCACCCGCCGGGGCGGGCGGGGCTGGGAGCTGAGGCTCGGGCTTCAGTCAGAGCGCTGGGAGAGGACTGGGGTTGGCGGCATGAACACAGCCTGCAGGGCGTTAGTGCACTGACTAGCCGGGAGGGAGTCGGGGAAAAGTCTGGACCTGCCAAAGAGGCAAGAGACTTTTTCTTCCCTCTTTATTTCCTGGTGCGCGAGGAGAGGGGATTAAGAACGCTGCTTAAAGGAGCTCCAGAGACCGGCGCGAGCCGCGGCTAAAAGTGCGGACCCCAGAGACAGACATGAGACGCTAAGGCCGCTGCTGCCGCCACCAACAAGCCTGTGTGCGAACCCAGGTCACTATCCACACCCCCCTTCCGGGGAGCCTGTGCAGCCCGCCACTGCCAGGGTCCCGGGATCCAGGGACAACTCCCCCGGGAGAACGCACGGCGCGCCTCAGGCTGGCGCAACGTCACTCCGGCCTCTGCCTCCGAATCAGCAGCTCCTTTAACCCCGTCCTGTCTGAGCAAAGAACAGACGCCCTCCGGTGACCTACACGCACAGGCGGGGCCAAATCCAAAGCTGAGCCCCTGGGAGCTGTGAGAACAAAGAAGAGAAAGGGAAATCTCTCCCAGCAGCTTCAGAAGCAGTGGATTAAATATCCACAATCAACTTGATGTACCCTGCATCTGTGGAATACATGAATAGACAACGAATCATCCCAAATTAAGGAGGTGGACTTTAGAGCAAGATTTATTATTCTTTCCCCTTTTCCTTTTTTTGTGTGTATGTGTATGCTTCTGTGTGAGATTTTGTCTGTATAGCTTTGCTTCCACCTTTTGTCCAAGGGTTCTAGCCGTCCTGGGTTTTTTTTCTTAATAATTATTTTTTATTTTAATAACCTTATTTTATTTTACTTTATCTTCGTTCTTTCTTTCCTTCCTCCCCTCCTTTAGACAACGAATCATCCCAAATTGAAGAGGTGGACTTTGAGAGCAAGATTTATGATTTTTTCCTCTTTTCCTCTTTTTCTGAGTGTGTATGTGTATGCTTCTGTGTGAGATTTTGTCTGTATAGCTTTGCTTCCACCATCTGTTCTGGGTTCTATCCATCCGTTTTTCTGTTTTTCTCCTCTTAATAATTATTTTTTTATTTTAATAACTTCATTATATTTTATTTTACTTTATTTTATTTTACTTTGTCTTCTTTCTTTTTTTCCTTCCTTCCCTCCTTCCTTGCTTGCTCCCTCACTCCTTTCTTTCTGCTTCTACTAATTCTTTCTTTCTACTTTTTCTCCCTTTTCTTCTAAGCCGTGTGGATGAAAGGCTCTTGGTGCTGCAGCCAGGAGTTAGTGCAGTGCCTCTGAGGTGGGAGAGCCAACTTCAGGACACTGGTCCACAAGAGGCCTCCCAGCTGCACATAATATCAAACGGCGAAAATCTCCCAGAGATCTCCATCTCAACGCCAGCACCCAGCTTCACTCAACGACCAGCAAGCTACAGTGCTGGACATCCTATACTAAACAACTAGCAAGACAGGAAGACAACCCCACCCATTAGCAGAGAGGCTGCCAAAATCATAATAAGTCTACAGACACCCCAAAACACACCACCAGACGTGGACCTGCGCACCAGAAAGACAAGATCCAGCCTCATCCACCAGAACACAGGCACTAGTCCCCTCCACCAGGAAGCCTACACAACCCACTGAACCAACCTTAGCCACTGGGGACAGACACCAAAAACAACAGGAACTACGAACCTTCAGCCTGCAAAAAGGAGACCCCAAACACAGTAAGATAAGCAAAATGAAAAGACAGAAAAACACACAGCAGATGAAGGAGCAAGATAAAAACCCACCAGACCTAACAAATGAAGAAGAAATAGGCAGTCTACCTGAAAAAGAATTCAGAATAATGATAGTAAAGATGATCCAAAATCTTGGAAATAGAATAGACAAAATGCAAGAAACATTTAACAAGGACCTAGAAGAACTAAAGATGAAACAAACAATGATGAACAACACAATAAATGAAATGAAAAATACTCTAGATGGGATCAATAGCAGAATAACTGAGGCAGAAGAACGGATAAGTGACCTGGAAGATAAAATAGTGGAAATAACTACTGCAGAGCAGAATAAAGAAAAAAGAATGAAAAGAACTGAGGACAGTCTCAGAGACCTCTGGGACAACATTAAATGCACCAACATTCGAATTATAGGGGTTCCTGAAGAAGAAGAGAAAAAGAAAGGGACTGAGAAAATATTTGAAGAGATTATAGTTGAAAACTTCCCTAATGTGGGAAAGGAAATAGTTAATCAAGTCCAGGAAGCACAGAGAGTCCCATACAGGATAAATCCAAGGAGAAATACGCCAAGACACATATTAATCAAACTGTCAAAAATTAAATACAAAGAAAACATATTAAAAGCAGCAAGGGAAAAACAAATAACACACAAGGGAATCCCCATAAGGTTAACAGCTGATCTTTCAGCAGAAACTCTGCAAGCCAGAAGGGAGTGGCAGGACATATTGAAAGTGATGAAGGAGAAAAACCTGCAACCAAGATTACTCTACCCAGCAAGGATCTCATTCAGATTTGATGGAGAAATTAAAACCTTTACAGACAAGCAAAAGCTGAGAGAGTTCAGCACCACCAAACCAGCTCTACAACAACTGCTAAAGGAACTTCTCTAGGCAAGAAACACAAGAGAAGGAAAAGACCTACAATAACGAACCCAAAACAATTAAGAAAATGGGAATGGGAACATACATATCGATAATTACCTTAAATGTAAATGGACTAAATGCTCCCACCAAAAGACACAGATTGGCTGAATGGATACAAAAACAAGACGCATATATTTGCTGTCTACAAGAGACCCACTTCAGACCTAGAGACACATACAGACTGAAAGTAAGGGGATGGAAAAAGGTATTTCATGCAAATGGAAACCAAAAGAAAGCTGGAGTAGCAATTCTCATATCAGACAAAATAGACTTTAAAATAAAGACTATTACAAGAGACAAAGAAGGACACTACATAATGATCAAGGGATTGATCCAAGAAGAAGATACAACAATTGTAAATATTTATGCACCCAACATAGGAGCACCTCAATATGTAAGGCAAATACTAACAGCCATAAAAGGGGAAATTGACAGTAACACAATCATAGTAGGGGACTTTAACACCCCACTTTCACGAGTGGACAGATCTTCCAAAATGAAAATAAATAAGGAAACACAAGCTTTAAATGATACATTAAACGAGATGGACTTAATTGATATTTATAGGACATTCCATCCAAAAACAACAGAATACACATTTTTCTCTAGTGCTCATGGAACATTCTCCAGGATAGATCATATCTTGGGTCACAAATCAAGCCTTGGTAAATATAAGAAAACTGTAATTGTATCAAGTATCTTTTCCGACCACAAAGCTATGAGACTACATATCAATTACAGGAAAAGACCTGTAAAAAATACAAACGCATGGAGGCTAAACAATACACTACTTAATAACGAAGTGATCACTGAAGAAATCAAAGAGGAAATCAAAAAATACCTAGAAACAAATGACAATGGAGACACAACGACTCAAAATCTATGGGATGCAGCAAAAGTAGTTCTAAGAGGGAAGTTCATAGGAATACAATCCTACCTTAAGAAACAGGAAACATCTCAAATAAACAACCTAACCTTGCACCTAAAGCAATTAGAGAAAGAAGAACAAAAAAACCCCAAAGTTAGCAGAAGGAAAGAAATCATAAAAATCAGATCAGAAATAAATGAAAAAGAAATGAAGGAAACGATAGCAAAGATCAATAAAACTAAAAGCTGGTTCTTTGAAAGGATAAACAAAATTGATAAACCATTAGCCAGACTCATGAAGAAAAAAAGGGAGAAGACTGAAATCAATAGAATTAGAAATGAAAAAGGAGAAGTAACAACTGACACTGCAGAAATACAAAAGATCATGAGAGATTACTACAAGCAACTCTATGCCAATAAAATGGACAACCTGGAAGAAATGGACACATTCTTAGAAAGGCACAGCCTGCCAAGACTGAATCAGGAATAAATAGAAAATATGAACAGACCAATCTCAAGCACTGAAATTGAAACTGTGATTAAAAATCTTCCAACAAACAAAAGCCCAGGA
The DNA here is from genome assembly GCF_949987515.2 of Delphinus delphis. Classification (NCBI taxonomy): domain Eukaryota; kingdom Metazoa; phylum Chordata; class Mammalia; order Artiodactyla; family Delphinidae; genus Delphinus; species Delphinus delphis. Next base: position 138,366,280 of record NC_082684.1, read on the forward strand.
CCAGATGGCTTCATAGGAGAATTCTATCAAACATCTAGAGAAGACCTATCACCTATCCTTCTCAAACTCTTCCAAAATATAGCAGAGGGAGGAACACTCCCAAACTCATTCTACGAAGCCACCATCACCCTGATACCAAAACCAGACAAGGATGTCACAAAGAAAGAAAACTACAGGCCAATATCACTGATGAACATAGATGCAAAAATCCTCAACAAAATACTAACAAACAGAATCCAACAGCACATTAAATGGATCATACACCATGATCAAGTGGGGTTTATTCCAGGAATGCAAGGATTCTTCAATATACGCAAATCAATCAACGTGATATACCATATTAACAAATTGAAGGAGAAAAACCCTATGATCATCTCAATAGATGCAGAGAAAGCTTTTGACAAAATTCAACACCCATTTATGATAAAAACCCTGCAGAAAGTAGGCATAGAGGGAACTTTCCTCAACATAATAAAGGCCATATATGACAAACCCACAGCCAACATCATCCTCAATGGTGAAAAACTGAAAGCATTTCCACTAAGATCAGGAACAAGACAAGGTTGCCCACTCTCACCACTCTTATTCAACATAGTTTTAGAAGTTTTAGCCACAGCAATCAGAGTAGAAAAGGAAATAAAAGGAATCCAAATGGGAAAAGAAGAAGTAAAGCTGTCACTGTTTGCAGATGACATGATACTATACATAGAGAATCCTAAAGATGCTACCAGAAAACTACTAGAGCTAATCAATGAATTTGGTAAAGTAGCAGGATACAAAATTAATGCACAGAAATCTCTGGCATTCCTATACACTAAGGATGAAAAATCTGAAAGTGAAATCAAGAAAACACTCCCATTTACCATTGCAACAAAAAGAATAAAATATCTAGGAATAAACCTACCTAAGGAGACAAAAGACCTGTATGCAGAAAATTATAAGACACTGATGAAACAAATTAAAGATGATACAAATAGATGGAGAGATATACCATGTTCTTGGATTGGAAGAATCAACATTGTGAAAATGACTCTACTACCCAAAGCAATCTACAGATTCAATGCAATCCCTATCAAACTACCACTGGCATTTTTCACAGAACTAGAACAAAAAATTTCACAATTTGTATGGAAACACAAAAGACCCCGAATAGCCAAAGCAACCTTGAGAACGAAAAACGGAGCTGGAGGAATCAGGCTTCCTGACTTCAGACTATACTACAAAGCTACAGTAATCAAGACAGTATGGTACTGGCACAAAAACAGAAATATAGATCAATGGAACAGGATAGAAAGCCCAGAGATAAACCCATGCACATATAGTTACCTTATCTTTGATAAAGGAATGTACAGTGGAGAAAGGATAGCCTCTTCAATAAGTGTTGCTGGGAAAACTGGACAGCTACATGTAAAAGTATGAGATTAGATCACTCCCTAACACCATACACAAAAATAAGCTCAAAATGGATTAAAGACCTAAATGTAAGGCCAGAAACTATCAAACTCTTAGAGGAACACATAGGCAGGACACTCTATGACATAAATCACAGCAAGGTCCTTTTTGACCCACCTCCTAGAGAAATGGAAATAAAAACAAAAATAAACAAATGGGACCTAATGAAACTTAAAAGCTTTTGCGCAGCAAAGTAAACCATAAACAAGACCAAAAGGCAACTCTCAGAATGGGAGAAAATATTTGCAAATGAAGCAACTGACAAAGGATTCATCTCCAAAATTTATAAGCAGCTCATGCAGCTTAATAACAAAAAAACAAACAACCCAAACCAAAAATGGGCATAAGACCTAAATAGACATTTCTCCAAAGAAGATATACAGAGTGCCAACAAACACATGAAAGAATGCTCAACATCACTAATCATTAGAGAAATGCAAATCAAAACTACAATGAGATATCATCTCACACCAGTCAGAATGGCCATCATCAAAAAATCTAGAAACAATAAATGCTGGAGAGGGTGTGGAGAAAAGGGAACCCTCTTACACTGTTGGTGGGAATGTAAATTGATACAGCCACTGTGGAGAACAGTTTGGAGGTTCCTTAAGAAACTACAAATAGAACTACCATATGACCCAGCAATCCCACTACTGGGCACATACCCTGAAAAAACCATAATTCAAAAAGAGTCATGTACCAAAATGTTCATTCCAGCTCTATTTACAACAGCCAGGACATGGAAGCAACCTAAGTGTCCATCATCGGATGAATGGATAAAGAAGATGTGTCACATATATACAATGGAATATTACTCAGCCGTAAAAAGAAACGAAATTGAGCTATTTGTAATGAGGTGGATAGACCTAGAGTCTGTCATACAGAGTGAAGTAAGTCAGAAAGAGAGAGACAAATACCATATGCTAACACATATATATGGAATTTAAGAAAAAAAAATGTCATGAAGAACCTAGGGGTGAAACAGGAATAAAGACACAGACTTACTAGAGAATGGATTTGAGGATATGGGGAGGGGGAAGGGTAAACTGTGACAAAACGAGAGAGAGGCATGGACATATATACACTACCAAACGTAAGGTAGATAGCTAGTGGGAAGCAGCCGCATAGCACAGGGAGATCAGCTAGGTGCTTTGTGACCACCTAGAGGGGTGGGATAGGGAAGGTGGGAGGGAGGGAGACGCAAGCGGGAAGAAAGATGGGAACATATGTATATATATAACTGATTCATTTTGTTGTGAAGCTGAAACTAACATACCATTGTAAAGCAATTATACTCCAATAAAGATGTTAAAATGAAAAATAAAAATTAGCAAATCAAACCCAAGAATATATAAAAAGCTTACCACATCATGATTGAGTTTTATCCCAGGGATATACTGTTTGAACATCTGAGATTCAATCAATGTAATTCACCACTAACAGAGTAAACAGTAACAGACTAAAAGTGTTTTTAAAGTATGTAAGCATCAGGACTTCCCTGGTGGCGCAGTGGGTAAGAGTCACCGGACAACGCAGGGGACATGGGTTCGATCCCTGGTCTGGGAAGATCCCACATGCCACGGAACAACTAACCCCATGCACCACAAGTACTGAAGCCCGCATGCCTAGAGCCCATGCTCCGTGACAAGAGAAGCCCACGTGCCACAGCGAAGAGTAGCCCCTGCTCGCCACAACTAGAGAAAGCCCATGCATAGCAACGATGACCCAACACAGCCAAAAATAAGTAAAATTAAATATTAAAAAAAAGAAGTATGTGATCATCTCAGTAAATGCAGAAAGAGTACCTGGCAAAATCTAACAACTATTCCTGATAAAATGCTCAGCAAACTTGGAATTGAAGGGAACTTTCTCAATCTGACAAAGGGCATCTATGAAGAACCTACAGATAACATCGTTTTTAGTGGTAAAAGCAGAATGCCTTCCCCCTAAGGTCAGGAATGGAAAGATGCCTACTCTCACCACTTCTATTGAGCATTATATTAGAGCTTATAGTTAGTGCAATAAAGGCAAGAAAAAGAAATAAAAGGTATTCAAAATGGAAAGGAGTAAAACTCTCTTAATTTGAAGAAGACATGTTCGTCTAGCTAGAAAATTCTACTGAACTACAAAAAAGCTACTAAGAACTGATATATGAGTTCAGCAAGGTCACAGAAAATAAGATCAATTTACAAAAATAAATTTTATTTCTATTATATATCAATGAACACTCAGAAATTGAGTTTCAGAAATATAATTTACAATAGCATCAAAATATGAAATAAGGGGCTTCCCTGGTGGCGCAGTGGTTGAGAGTCCGCCTGCCGATGCAGGGGACACGGGTTTGTGCCCCGGTCCGGGAAGATCCCACATGCCGCGGAGCGGCTGCGCCCGTAAGCCATGGCCACTGAGCCTGCACGTCTGGAGCCTGTGCTCCGCAACGGGAGAGGCCACAACAGTGAGAGGCCCGCGTACCGCAAAACAAAAACAAAAACAAAAAATATGAAATAAGAATAAAACTGACAAAAAGTGTTCAAAATCTATACACTGAAAACAAAAGACTGCTAAGAGAAATTACAGAAGACCTAAAATAAATGAGATATACTGTGTTCATGGATCGGAAGACAGTATTGTTAAGATGTCAGTTGTCCCCTAATTTATCAATAGATTCAATGTAATCCCAATTAAAACCACAGAACACTTTTTTTTTTTAAAGAAATGAACAAACTGATTCTAAAATGTATAAGAAAATCAAAGGACCTGGAACAGCCAAAACAACTCTAAAAAAGAACAACAAAGTTGGAGGATTTATACCACCTGACTTAAAGATTTATTATAAAGTAACAGTAATTAAGACAATGTAATGTTGGCATTAAGATATACAAATTGAATCAAACAGAATCAAGTAATAGAACCGCAAATGTATGATAAATGGTTAATTGATTTTCGACAAAGGTGGAAATATAGTTCAGTGGAAAAAAAGAATAGTCTTTTTTAACAAATGGTGCTAGAGCACTGGATTCTCAAACAAAAACAAATACTTAAAAAAATTTTTTAACATCTTTATTGGAGTATAATTGTTTTACAATGGTGTGTTAGTTTCTGCTTTATAACAAAGTGAATCAGCTATACGTATACATATATCCCCATATCTCCTCCCTCTGCGTCTCCCTCCCACCCTCCCTATCCCACCCCTCTAGGTGGTCACAAAGCACCGAGCTGATCTCCCTGTGCTATGCGGTTGCTTCCCACTAGCTAGCTATTTTACATTTGGTAGTATATGTAAGTCCATGCACTCTCTCACTTTGTCCCAGCTTAAAAACAAATACTGGGATCCATACCTCGCACCATATACAAAAGTTAACTCACAATGGATGACAAATCTAAATATAAAACCTGAACTATAAAACTTCTGGAAGAAAAAAATAGGAGAATATCTTTGTAATCTTGGTTTAGGCCAAGATTTTAGATATGACACCAAAAGCATGACCCATTAAAGAAAGTATTGATGAATTGAACTTCACCAAAATTAGGAACTTCTGTTCTCTTATCACTGATCAGAGAGTGAACAGATAAACCAGACTGGGAGACAATATTTCCAAACCACATATCTAATAGAGATATATCCAGAATATATCAAGAACTCTCAAAACTCAATAATAAGAAAACAACCTAATTTAAAAATAAGCAATAGAGGTCTTCCCTGGTGGTACAGTGGTTAAGCATCTCCCTGCCAATGCAGGGGACACAGGTTCGAGCCCTGGCCCAGGAAGATCCCACATGCCACGGAGCAGCTAAGCCCATGAGCCACAACTACCGAGCCTGTGCTCTGGATTCTGTGAGCCACAGCTATTGAGCCCAGGTGCCACAACTACTGAAGCCTGCGTGCTTAGAGCCCGTGCTCCACAACAAGAGAAGTCACTGCAGTGAGAACCCTGCGCACCACCACGAAGAGTAGCCCCCGCTCGCCGCAACTAAAGAAAGCCTGCCAAAAAAGAAAAAAGAAAGCCCGCACACAGCAATGAAGACCCAACACAGCCAAAAGTAAATAAATAACTAAGTAAATAACTAAATATATAAATAAATAAAATTAAAAAAAAAATAAGCAATAGGTTTTTAAGAGACATTTCACTGGAGAAGCTATATAGACAGTAAATAAATTCATGAAAAGAGACCATCACTAGTCAAAAGGGAAATACAAATCAAAACCACAAAGAAATACAATTACATGTCATTAGAATGTCTTTTAAAAAAAAGAGAAACCACTGTCTGAAAAATAAATAAATAAATAACCAAAAAACAAAACAAACAAAAAAACCCCAGACCATACAATGTGTTAGCAAAGTTATGGAGCAACTGGAACTCTCATAAATTGCTGGTAGGAATGTAATATGGTATAACCACCTCACAAACCAATTTGGTAGTTACTTAGAAAGTTAAACATGTACTACCAAGTAACCCAGCCGTTCCACTCCTAACAACTTAAGAGAAATAGAAGCATCTATCCATACAAAGGCTTGTACTTGTTCAGGGTCGCTTAACTGGTAATAGCCAAAAACTGGAAATATTTCAAATGTCCAGTAACAAGCTAGATAAACAAATCGTAGTATACATTTCATACAACGCTGTATTATTCTGGAATAAAAAGGAATAAACTATATATACATGCAATCTCAAATTATTAATGCTGAAAGAAGCTAGACAAAAAAAAAGAATACATTCCGTTTACATAAAATACTAGAAATGCAAACTAATGTATAGTAATAAAAGATCCATGGTTACCTGGAGACTGAGATGAAGAGCAGAAAGGGGTGGGAGGAAGAGATTACAAAAGGGCACAGGGAAGTTTTTCTGGGTGATGTTAACGTTCATTATCTTGACGGTTAGTAAGATAACCACTGCTAGTAACATCTGGGTGATGTTAACGTTCATTATCTTAACGTTCATTATCACAGGTGTGTGTGTGTATATATGTTTGTATATCAAAGAACATCACTGTACACATTAAATATGTACAATATATTATGTCAATTGTACTGTAACAAAGCTATTAAAATATCTTAAAATTTTTTTTAATTCAATAAAAATGGCTTCCAATCTCAGATCAGAAACCTAAATACTTATAATGTACTCCATCCCAACCATTACTTCCTTGACTTTACCTCCTACTACTTACCTCCTCAACTCTCTTAGCTCTAAGTCACAATGACTCCTTTGTTGTTCCCTGAATATGCAGGTACCCTCTCACCTCAGTACCTTTGCACTTGCTGTTTTTAAATCCCCCTAGGACATTTTCCCTCCAGATGTCCTCTTAAGCTTGCTTCCTTACCTCCTTTAGGTCATTTATCAAATGTCATCTTCTCTGCCCTTCTCCCTCACAAATCCCCCACACTTTCTCCTTTGCTTTATATTTCTCCACAGCACTCATCACCATCTAACACACCACAGATTTATTTTGCTTATTGTCTGTCTCTGTTCCCCAGATTATAAATGCCATAAAGGCAGAAATTTTTCCTCTAGAATCTTTACCAGTTACTTAAAAGTACTATGTCATGTTTCAACATCTGGACAACCTCTAGGTCTGGTTATGTTTGCACTGCTTGTCTTGCCTTTTTATGTATCTCTTAATTTTTTATTGAACTAGATACTGTGCCTAAAAGAACAGTAGATGAAAACAATATTTTACTTTGAAATAAGCACACCTGTTTCTGCCAGGCCATTAGGGTGGTGGTTTGAATCAATCTAGTGATTAGGTGAACTGGGTTTGGGTTTTATTGTTGCTTAATTAGCTTCAGTGCATCATAGGCTTCAAATTCTTCCAGTGGTGAACTGACAATTTACCTTGTGTTTTAGTACTAGGAGTAGAGTGCTAGAGAATTTTTCTCAGAATTTTTGCTCCATCAGTTTTCAGCAGAACTTGTACACCTGTGCCATAGAGCAGGTGTCTCTCCATGTCCTTGCCCCTGTCCCAGTGGTAGACTGCTAGTACTTATTACTTGGTATAAGGCTAGTAGTGGGAACAGGATTCTCTTCCTCCAGTTTCAGTCTTAGGCAGGCCCTGTGCACCTGAACCTTAGGGATGGAGACTACCCCAGTGGCAGACAACCTCTGTTTCCTACTCAGTGCAAGATGAATATAGCATATAGCTCAGGCAGGTATCCTGAAATCCCTCCAATCCCTATTCCTTGCACTGACCCCCTTCCCTCCCCATGGGGCGACTGAACTCTGCCTTCTATTCTAAAAGGTTCTTGGGTAGGAAGGAGCACAGGGCAAGGAGTTGGGGTTATTTACTAATGTATCCCTGTGTGTTACAGAGTAGCTACTCACTAAGTGGAATGAATTAATTTTACGTTGCAATAAGTATGCATTCAAACACACATACAATTTAACCTTACTAACTGTACTGAATTTCTTTTTTAAAAAATGATGATTGCAACCAACACGATTTCACAATCCACTAATCAGTCAAATCTGCAATTCATGAGAAGGGTGGGGACTCAGGCAAAGTAAGTTCTATGTCAGTCATGTGGGGCCATGTGCAGAGTAGGCCAGTCAAGAAAGAGGAAAGAAGAGATGCAGAGATAAATGTACTCAAGAGGTATCTAGCTGTACTCTTGCCTTTCGTTGCCCTTATCATTGTCTCCTGAAGCCTTACAATAACTCTCCCACTGACTTTTGTTAGAGAGGACTTCTCTTGCAACCCAATTATTCCTAATAACCTTAACCCAATCCCTATCATTCAATTTTTTGCTTTTATTTTGTTTTCATTCTTTTATTTTTTTCCTGGGCTACAGTGCAATGCTAGTAAATCCACATAACTGTGGTATCTTGCCCAACAACAAATTCCTGATAACCATCCTTTGGTAGTCCTTTAATGCTACTCAGAAATCAATTTATTTCTTTCTACATGACTCCTTATCCTGAATCTGTCAACCACCCAACCTGGAACTCCCCAAACTATCCTAGTAATCCCACCTTATCCTCAGCAAATGATTTTGCCACTAAAATGAGACTAAGATTTATATGACCTGGACTTCTTTAAATTTCTATTCTTTTCAGTTCAAAGTTCCTTTCTATTTTCTCTGCCCCCTCCTATGTTTAAAGGAAGACCTAATCCTCCCCCTGATATGACTAAACTTTCTAGGCTTTATTCTTTTATGTTGTTTGTTTTGGATTATTTTTAATATAAAATATTTCAAACAGATAAGAATAAAGAACATAAGCACACTTGTACCCATCAATGAGTTTCGTTGAATCTTAATATTAGGTCATATTATTTCAGATATCCCCTTTTAAAAAAAATTAAAACACAGAGGTACGCTTCCCTCATCCTGTTCCCCTCCCACACCCCAAGTAAAACCACTATCATGAATTCAGGGGTTATCACTGCCAAGCATACATTTTAAGCACATATTATATATTTATGCATCTATAAACATCTATAAAAATTATATATTATTATTATATATAATTACACATTATATATTATTATTATCCAAGATGTTTACCTTTTTTCTTAATACTGTCTTGAACTCTCCTTTTTTCAATGAGTATGTTTTTTTAAAAAAATACTCTCTCCTTAACAAACAGCAATCCTTTTCTTTTCCTCCCCCTTCTAACTACTAAAATTTCTAGGTGAGTAATCTATACTTGCTACTGCCATTTTTTTACCACCCACTTTTCCTAAATCTTTTATGCCAACTCTTTAAATTGAGGGGTAAGTACCCCTGGAGGGAAAAACAATGGGCCAGAAATTAAGCCATAGAATAAAGGTTGGATTTTTACTTTATACCATATATAAAAATTAACTCAAAATGATCAAAGACCTAAACGTAAGAGCTAAAACTATAAAGCTCTTTGATGAAAACATAGGGGATACTGGATTTGGCAATGATTTCTTGGCTAGGACACCAAAAGCACCGGCAACAAAAGATAAAATAAATTGGACTTCATCAAAATTTAAAAAACTTTCATGTATCGGGACTTCCCTTGGTGCCTCAGTGGTTAAGAATCCGCCCACCAGTGCGGGGGACACGTGTTCCATCCCTGGTCCAGGAAGATCCCACATGCCACGGAGCAACTAAGCCCGTGTGCCACAACTACTGAGCCTGTGCTCTAGACCCCGCAAGCCACAACTACTGAACCCGTGTGCCACACTACTGAAGCCCGTGTGCCTAGGGCCTGTTCTCCGCAACAAGGGAAGCATGTACACTGCGACGAAGAGTAGCCCCCGTTTGCTGCAACGAGAGAAAGTCCATGAACAGTAATGAAGACCCAACATGGGCTTCCCTGGTGGCGCAGTGGTTGAGAGTCCGCCTGCCGATGCAGGGGACACGGGTTCGTGCCGATCCGGGAAGATCCCACATGCCGTGGAGCGGCTGGGCCCGTGAGTCATGGCCGCTGAGCCTGCGTATCCGGAGCCTGTGCTCCGCAATGGGACAGGCCACAACAGTGAGAGGCCCGCGTACCGCCAAAAAAAAAAAAAAAAAAAAAAAAAAAAAAAAAAGACCCAACATCCAATAAATAAATTAATTAAATTTAAAAAAATAAAAAAACTTTTATGTATCAAGAGGTGAATGGGAGAAAATATTTGTAGACCACAGATCTAATAATGGATTAATATCTAAAATATATAAAGAACTCCTACAACTCAACAACAAAAATCCCAACCCAATTCAAAAATGGGCAAAAGATTTGAATAGATAACTTCTCCAAAGAAGATATATGAATAGACAATAAGCACATGAAAAGATGCTCAACATCACGAGTCATTTGGGGAACACAAATCAAAACCACAATGAGATACCATTTTACGCATTAGGATAGCTATTATCAAACAAAACAAAACAAGAAACAATAACGAATGTTGGTGAGGATGTGGAGAAATTGGAACCCTTGTGCACTGTTAGTATGAATATAAAAAATGCTATAGCCAACATGGAAAACAATACAGCAATTCCTCAAAAAACTAAACACAGAATTACAATATGAGCCAGTAATTTCACTTCTGGGTATATACCCAAAAGAAGTTAAAGCAGGGACTCAAGCTAAGATCTGCACAAATACGATCATAGCAGCACTATTCACAACAGCCGAAAGGTGAAAGCAACCCAACTGTCCATCAAAAGATGAATGTATAAACAAAATGTGGTATATACATACAATGAAATATTATTCAGCTTTAAAAAGGAAGTAAATTCTGACACATGCTATAACATAGATGCACCTTGAGGACATTATGCTACATAAACTAAGTCAGTTACAAAAAAACAAAAAGTGTGATTTCACTTATATGAGGTAGTCAAATTCAGAAGAGAAAGTAGAATGGTAGTTGCCATGGGCAGCGGAAGAGAAGAATTTGGAGTTATTTACTGGATATAGTTTCAGTTTTGCAAGGTGAAAAGAGTTCTGGAGACTGGGTGCACAACAAAGTGCACGTAACACGACTGATGTGTACATTAAAAAATGGCTAAATTTTATGTTAGGTATGTTTTACCACAATGTTTTTTTTTAATTAAAAAAATTTGTTAAGAGTATAGACTCTGGGACCAGATTATCTGGCTTTGAATCTTCCCTCTGCCACTTCCTAGCTACGTGACCATGGGCAAATTACCTAACAGCTCTGTGCCTCATTTCCTCAGCTATAGAGGGGATGACATTAATAGTACTTACATCATTAACCTGTTGTGGTGATTAAATTAGTAAATATATGTGAACTTCTCGCAACAGTCCTAGCACACAGTGAGTACTATTTTTAAATGTTTGTTATTGTTTTTAGATTCACCATTTTGAAAACATAATTTAATATGGAAGTCAGGTCTACAGGCAAAATTGAGCTTCCCCTATGCAAAATTGGATAAAACAATCTGTGTGCTTGTATTCAGGGTTTTCAGGTGAACTCTTGATATAAAGCAGACTACCATTTACACAAACTGAGGAAATATATCCATAATACCTTATTCTTTCAAAGGTTTCATTTATAATTTTGAATATTTCATTTCAAGTAGTTTGTTTCAGTAGATATGCAGAGAACAATGTTCTAGGAATTTCTCTTTAGGGACTCTAACCAGTACTACTAACTGGGCATGGTTACTAATGTCTATTTATTCATCAATCTATAATGAAAAGCAAGGTTTAATAGCCGTCTGGTATAGTTTTGTTTCTATGGCATCTGATGTTTTACAATGTCCACAAGTAGAATTACTCCAAAGTGGCACCTTTTCTATTTCCTTTTCTTCAGTGACCTCAAACATAATATTGACCATTTCTAAGCAAGATGGTAAAATGAACAATTCTGCAACTGTGTAAGGCTATGACCTTTGTTTCCTATTTTGTGTTTGTAGACACTGAAAAAATTCTTATCTTTTTCTGTGAAAATGGATGTTTTGTGGTGAGGGATTAGTGTAGTTTGCTTGGAACCATTTCTTCTGAAAACTCCTCCTTGAAAATAAGACAACTAGGTTGGAGAAGAAAACCATTGGGGAATATGTATCTAAACTTGAGATAATCCTCATCAAAGGATCATCATGGACTGAATAATTAATTATAAATTAACCTGTTTTCCTGCTACTTGGTTTTTGGGGTGAATCTGACTACTTTTCAGTTTTAATGAAGTAGTCTATAAGGGTCTTAAAAACAACATACTTCCCATATCCCCCCAATCCCCTTTCTCTACCTCATTTTTCTCCAGAGCCCTGTCTACTCTAAACAGACCAACAGACAGATTTTAATGCTTAATATTTTATTGTGTATTTCTCCAACAAGTATGTAGTCAAAACAGGGATTTTTTTTTTTACTGTTTTGTTCTCTAGTGTATCCCAAGTACCGGAATAGTTCCTGGTACTAGGTGGACACTCACTCACTAAATATTTGTCCAATGAATGAATTGGTAAACAGCTTTACACATGGCCAGAGGTAATGCCAATACCTTTCAACGTAACCTGGTTTTAGGAAGAGCTTCTTTTGGGCCAGAGCTAAATTTTATTGTTCTTTAGAATACAGGGCCTTCTTTCTAAATTTTCAAAAGCCCAAAGGGCAAAAGAGCCTTCTTTACCATCTGCCATGCCAATTCTATATATAATTATTACTGCAACTGTATTTATCCATTCATATTCATGGTTCACACTTCAATTGTGTCATCCTAACATGCATGCAAAGGCCTATAAAGATAAGGCTTTCAAATATCCAGAAAACTAAACAAGCCAAAAATCCAGATTATGTGTATCCTATCCTTGCTGACTAAAGTTGAATAAGGTTTAAATGTAAGGTAAATATAAGGTAAATAAGGTAAATATATATATATATATATATATATATATACACACACCAATTAGAACAGCAACAAAAATTAAAATCACAATGAAATACTACTTCATACCCACTAGAACGCTATAATGAAAAAGAGAGATATCAAGTTTTGGCAAAGAGTTGCAGCAACTAGTACTCTCATACATTGTTGGCCACAATATAAAATGGTGCAACCACTCAGGAAAATCATTTGCCAGTTTCTTATAAAGTTAAATATACACTTATCAGGGGCTTCCCTGGTGGCACAGTGGTTAAGAATCCACCTGCCAATGCAGGGGACACGGGTTCGAGCCCTGGTCTGGGAAGATCCGACATGCCGCGGAGCAACTAAGCCCGTGCGCCACAACTACTGAGCCTGCACTCTAGAGCTTGTGAGCCACAACTACTGAGCCCGTGTGCCACAACTACTGAAGCCCGCATGCCTAGAGCTTGTGCTCTGCAACAAGAAAAGCCACTGCAATGAGAAGCCCGCACACCACAACAAAGAGTAGCCCCTGCTCACCGCAAGTAGAGAAAGCCCGCAAGCAGCAACAAGGACCGAACACAACCAAAAATAAATAAATAAATAAATTAAAATAAATAAATAAATAAATATACACTTATCATATGACCCAGTTAATTCCACTCTTAGGTATTTATCCAAGAAAAATGAAAACCACAGAAAGCAATTCACAGCTTTATATAATAATAAAAGCCCAACACTAGAAATAACTCAAATTTCTTCAATTAGTGAGAAAACAAATTGCGGTATATCCATACAATGAAATAGTATTCAACAATAAAAAGAAAGAAACTGCTAATACATGCCAACCACAAGGACAATTTTCAAAGACTATACTGAGAGAAAGAAGCAGAACTCACAAGCATAGGTACTGTATGGTTCCTTACAGGCAAAACTAATCTATAGTGCTAGAAATCAGATTAGCAGTTGGTTGCAACAGCGCTGGGGGGAGGAGGCTGATTACAAAGGGAAACAAAGGAACTTTCTGAAGAAATTAAAATGCTCTACACCTTGGTTTGGGTGGTGGTTAAAGAGATGCACCCATTTGTCAAAGATCATCAATCTGTATCCTTAAAATGAATTTTTTTTTTTTGCAGTACGCAGGCCTCTCACTGTTGTGGCCTCTCCCGTTGAGGAGCACAGGCTCCGGACGCGCAGGCTCAGCGGCCATGGCTCACGGGCCCAGCCGCTCCGCGGCATGTGGGATCTTCCCGGACCGGGGCACGAACCCGTGTCCCCTGCATCAGCAGGCGGACTCGCAACCACTGCGCCACCAGGGAAGCCCAAAATATATAATTTTTATTGTATGAATATTATACTTCAACAAACTGATTTTTTAAAGTCCTGATTATCTGGATCCTCTTCTCACTATACCAACCCTTTCTCCTTCCCTTTTATCAAGCAGATCTGATTGCAAAAGAAAGGGCTGAAAGTACCTCCAGGAATGACTCAAAGGGTTCAAGAAAGAAGTGGATTTTTAGTCTCACATAATCCTGAAAGCAGCCAGTCAATCTCTTTTACTGCTAATCAGAGCGGCAGAAACCACAGGTACAGAGGTCTCTCATAATAGGGAAATCGCAGCTTTCTGCAAGTGTTCAACATTTAGGGGCCAGCCTGAAACACCCAGCACAACACCTACAACTTGATGGGCCAACAGCAGAGGAGAAAGCACTGACTGGCAATCTGGAGACTGAAAAACAACTGCCCTTAAAACAGCTATGTACCTGCTCTGTATTCCTAGCTCATGGCTTTCGTGCTAGACTGGTAAGAAGGGGTTTGTTTGCTGACAGCTTAGAGGATTTATGAGAAGGGATTAGTCCCGGCATTGCTGTTGAGAAAACTATGAGCAAAGTATGACAGTGACCCATGGCCCTGTAAAGGGGTTTCAGATGAAGCTGTAGAAGAAACCAGGCCTTCATTTTATCCAAAAAAGAACACTGCCTGCTGTTTCAACACAAAGGAATGCAAGCGAGCCTGAAACGAGAACTTTCAACCTTGGCATCATTTGTCTAGTTGACAAAATTTACCTTTAATCACATTCTGCATGAATCTGGATATCAAAAATCAGTAAACATATAGAGCACATCGAATTATATTTCAACAGGCCCCAAAGTGCTTTCAAATTCTTTGATTTTGTTGGACTTTGGGTCTAATTAATATTACTCAAAATAAATGGGTTCAGAGCTCAAGTTGAAAACCTGTCTGCTCCACTGAAATTTTTTTCTTTTTAACATGAATGAGATTCAGTCAATGAGCATTTATGGAGCAGCTACTTGGAACCAGGTGCTGTGTTAAGTAATATGGAGCCTAAGATAAAGATAACACAACACTTGCCCTCAAAAAATATCTTACAGTCTAGGTGGAAAAGAGAGAATTCAATCTTATCGTATGGTGTGATAAATGCTATGACACAAATACATGTGAGGTCTTTGAAAAAAAAAAAACCCAGAGTAAAAGTTCCACTTATTAGTGAAGCCGAATTAGAAGTTATCTGATCAAAAATGGCAGAGAAAAGTATTCTAGGTAGAGAAAAAAAGTATATACAAAGGCACAATGATATGAAACAATAGGAAGTATGAAACCCCATGGCATGTCTAGAGAACTGCAAGTACTTTTATGGCTGAAATAAAGGAGTGGTAAAGAGGAAGCTAGGAAAAAGCAGGCTGGGATGGGATTCTGAAGGCCTGTGTGCCTTAGAGGAAAAGACAGTATATATTTAAGAGGAATCATTCACAGGACTTCTGACCACTGGATAAATGAAAAGGAGAGAGTCTAGGACAATTCTCGTTTTCAGCTTCAGCAATTGAGTGGATGTGCATTAAGCATCACTAAGATATGGAATATTACTAGACAATCAACTTTAAGTAGAAAGATAACTATTTTAGATATGTTGATTAAAACGTGAGTACTGGACTATAGTGCACAGAACCTTGAAAGGTGACCATATTTAAATCCTATTTCAGTATTACAGGTCTGAAGTTCCATTTGATGATGTGAAAAAACAACAAAGAGAAATCTTAAGTCAGGAATAAAATGACAGAAAAACTGTATTACATCTCATAGTTGTACCTGAAAGGGGTTATCATTTCTTCTTCCATTTCTCACAATAACTACTTGTAAATCAATTCTAATAATATTCAGGCAAAATTATATTTTAAATTTTGTAAGGCAAGTTCAGAGTTTGAGGAAGAATGGTTTTAGACCCTTTTTAAGCTTCCCTACTCTCATACAGCATAGAACATATACATTGGGGACTAAGTTCTGGGTTCACCTTTCTCAGAAGAGAAACCTAAACTGAAGAAAAGAAACGAACTGAAGAGAAGAAAAGTCTCAGTTCACTAAATAGCAGGACCCAAAAGGCAAGGGCAAAGAGAAGAGATCCCATCTGGATAACAATTCCTTTCCATGAAATCAGTTATTGTCCCAGTGTAAATTGTGCCAAGTGTTCTCCCTTTAAAGAAATGCAACTCTTTTCTGCTTTTCCATATATCCTATTTGGTAAAGAAGAGGAAGGGGACTAAAATGGATTTTGTTTTGCTGCTAGACTTGAGTTTTTTAATCTACATTTAACAAACATATCTGTTTTCATAAAGATTAATGGTCTATTCTAGATTACTAAACACAAAACCATCAACAATTGACAAAAAGAAGAGGTAGTTAGCATTAGTGTTCTGTTGCTTTAAATTAGAATATTTTTTTAACCATTTTTTAAAATTGCAGTTAATTTACAATGTGTTAGTTTCAGTTGTACAGCAAAGTGATTCAGCTATACACACACACACACATCTGTTCTTTTTCAGATTCTTTTCCATTATAGGTTATTATATTATTATAAGATATTGAATATAGTTAGTTCCCTGTCCTATATAGTAAGTCCTTGTTGTTTATCTATTTTGACATATAGTAGTGTATATCTGTTAATCCTAAACTCCTACTTTATTCCCCCCTGCCTTTCCCCTTTGGTAACCATAAGTTTGTTTTCTATGTCTGTGAGTCTATTTCTGTTTTGTAAATAAGTTCATTTGTATCATTTTTTTAGATTCCACATGTAAGTAATATCATATATTTGCCTTTGTCTGACTTATTTCACTCAATATGATAATCTTTAGGTCCATCCAAGTTGCTGCAAATGGCATTATTTCGTTCTATTTTATGGCTGAGTAATATTCCATTGTACATTTGTACTACATCTTCTTTATCCATTCATCTGTCAATGGACATTTAGGTTGCTTCCATGTCTTGGCTGTTGTAAATAGTGCTGCTATGAACATTGGGGTGCATGTATCTTTGCAAATTAGTGTTTTGTCTGGATATATGCCCAGGAGTGTGACTGCAGAATCATATGGCAACTCTATTTTTAATTTTTTGAGGAACCTCCATACTGTTCTCCATAGCAGCTGTTCCAATTTACAATGTAAATTGTGAATAGAATCTCCTCTTTTGACCAGCCCTTCCTCTCTCCAGCCTTCAAATCCTCACAAAGCTCTGCCTATTCCTACCTCTCCAAGAACATACACTCTAGGGAAGAAGAGAAGATGAGGATGAGGGAAGATAAATAATCTTTTCTCTAATGAACTATAAGGCATAGGAGAAATGCAGACAGCTAGCATCACAAACCAACTGGTAATAAAAAAAAACCTCTCTTTACAGATAAAATTTTTTAAAATTAAACTCTCTGGCCTCTTCCTATAGCCAAATTTACTAATAAACACTGATAATCTAATAAACCAATCTATGAACTAAAGCAAAAGTCTCAAATATTTTGATGAGCAGTCATCAAAATTCCCCCAAATTTAAAAATGCCAATACGGTAATATCTTGTGTTCTATGCTGACAGTCATTTCTCTTAGCTTTGAGATCTAACAGTAGATCACAACATACTGCTTAAATACCTCAACATCAGAAATTTTTATGAGGGAAATATAACCCATCTGAAAATAATTTTCACCTCCTAATGTAACAAAGGAAGATTAACCTAACCAGAACACTACTCTAGAGTAGTCACTCTCAATTAGGGTGATATCGTCCCTGAGGGGACAAAAAAAAAGTCGTTAAGATATTACAATGGTTTGTGTTCCACCAAGACATCAGGACACAAAGAGATATACAGTATACCTCTGGTATTAAAATTTCATGGAGAGGAAGGCAAGTAGGGAAAAAATGTCTAAAAAGACTCCTTAGGAAACAATCATGAAGAAAAATGTTGAGAAACAGGGGTCAGCAAACCTATTCTCCAAAGGGCCGAACAGTAAATATTCTAGGCTCTGCTGAAGGCTGTCACTATTCAACTCTCCCACTGTAGCATGAAAATAGCCACAGATGATACATAAAAGGAGTTAAGTGTGGTTGTGTGTCAACAAAACATTATTTATGGACAATAGATTTGAATTTCCTATCATTTTCACATCATAAAATATTCTTGATTTTTTTCAACCATTCAAAAATGTAAAAATCAACTCAAATGTCCATCAACTGACAAACAGATAAATGTGATACATCCATATGATGGAATATTATTTAGCAACAGAAGGAATAAAGTGCTGAGACTATAACATGAATGACCCTTGAAAACATTATGCTAAGTGGAAGAAGCTAGTCCCAGAAGACCACATATTTATGGTATAATTTCATTTATAGGAAGTGTCCAGAAGAGGTAAATTTACAGAGACAGACAATAGAATAGTGGTTACCTTGGGCTAGGGTGGTGGGGTCGGGGTGAGGGTGGGGAAGAAAGGGTCTGACTGCTAAAGGGTACTGTGTTTCTTTGTGGTGGTGATAACATATTCTAAAATTAGATACTGGTGAACGATTGAACTCTGTGAATTTATTAAAAACCAATGATTTGAATGTTTTACATGGATGAAGTTCATGATATGTGAACTATATCTCAGTAAAGCTGCTGTTTAAAAAGGTTAAAACCATTCTTAGCTCAGACTGTACAAAAACAGGAGGTGGCTCTGATGCGGCCTGTAGTCTGTGGTTTGCCAACCCCTGTTGTAGATACAGCAGTTCAGCAAATATGATCTTAGGGGAAAAGAATATAAACTAACATCTCAGAAATCAGACACTCTGATTAAAAGAGGAAAGATTTTTCATGGCCCTGTAGGAAAAGCAAATGCTACTCATAGCCAATATGCCCTAAGAACTGCTCTCCAGGTTACCATTCACACTCAGTAAACCAGACCAGATACTCAAACTTTAGAGGGTATCAGAATCATTAAGGGGTAAGGGGCTTGTTAAGACAGATGGGTTGCTGGGCCTCACTGCTAGAGTTTCCAAGATGGTAGGTCTGGGATGAAAATGGAAACTGAATTCCCCACTGGCTTCCATATGATGGTGATGCTGCTGATCTGGGGCCCACGCTCTGAGAACCACTGATCTAAACGAACAGACTATACCAGTGAAATATTTACTGTAGTCATATTTGAGTCATATACCAGATATAAACATTTAAGGAAAAGTGAAGATATATCTTCAAGACCCACTACAGTGGGTCTTGATCTTTGGTTCCTAAAGCACTATAACAAACATTGCCTTTCAATATGCAATGTGGTTGTATATAGTCATAAAACCTCCTCTTCCTTAAAACTGAAGCTGACTCTTCAGAAACCATTAGTGTCCTAGGTATATTTTTTTGGACACAGGTATACGGACAAAGCTCTCAGTGTTTTCCAGACGCTTACTAATATTATTTTCAAAGAAAGTCTACACAGCAAAAGGAGGTGAAACAGGGACTTCCCTGGTGGTGCAGTGGTTAGTGTGGTTAAGAATCCGCCTGCCAGTGCAGGGGACACGGGTTTGATCCCTGGTCCAGGACGATCCCACATGCCACACAGCAACTAAGCCCGTGCGCCACAACTACTGAGGCTGCGCTCTAGAGCCTTTGAGCCACAACTACTGAGCCAAGTTCCGCAACTACTGAAGCCTGGGCACCTTAAAGCCTGTGCTCCGCAACAAGAGAAGCCACCGCAAAGAGAAGCTCACGCACCACAACAAAGAGTAGCCCCCGCTCGCCACAACTAGAGAAAACCCACATGCAGCAATGACGACCCAACACAGCCAAAATAAATAAATTTATTTAAAAAAAAAAGGAGGTGAAACAAAAACCATCTAAACCAAAGAATCATGACTTTCTACAGAGACAAGAACCTAGGGACAAGACCCTTGGAGCTAGGGAGTTCTGTTAACACCTTGCACCTTTTTACCTTCCTCTACCATCATAAATCAGTTACTAAAAAGCGTAAAAGAATAACCCATGCTGAAAAATTCCAAATAATTTATGTAGCTACTCTGTCTTCAGGGAGGGAGAGCACTTGACTCTTGACTCAAGTGTGCACTGCACAGGGTGACTTCCCTCCAAAGACTACAGAAATGGGGCAGGGGGAGTAACTTTACAGTGGAAAAACCTGACAGACACTATCTCAGCTAGGGGAAAAAGGTCAACATCAACAGTGATAAATCATGTAAACAGTATTACCTTTGAAGTAATGGGATGAAAATGTTACTTTACCTCTCTGTCCTTCTTCTCCAAACCCATTAACTCCAGGCTAATCTTGAGAAAAAACATCAGATAAATACCAGCTGAGAGGCATTCCACAAAAATCTGATGACCACTATGCCTCAAAACTGTCAAGGTCACAAAAAATTAGGAAAATCTGAGAAACTTTCACAGCCAGAGGAATTAGAGGAGATATGAAAACTATATGCAATGTGGTCTCCTGGATGGGATCCTGGAACAGAAAAAGGACATCTGGCAAAAACTAATGAAATCTGAATGAAGTATGAAAGTTAGTTGATAATAACATATTAATACTGGTTCAGTAACAGTAATAAATGTACCATACAAATTAGTAAGATGGTAATAGTAGGGGAATTGGGATGTGGGATATATAGGAACTGTGTACTATCACCTCAATTTTTCTGTAAATCTAAAAATGTTCTAAAAGATAGTCTATTAAAAAAAAAAAGAATTGTTGAAATTGCTAGACCCCAAAACAAATCACATTTGACCAAGGTATCTTAAATCTTTCAAACAAACAAAACAAACAAACATACCAGAACAGTTACACAATGTTAATGTCCATGATAACTTTGAGTTAAAGAAAATCTTAATTCTTCTCATAACTCCTACCAAAGAGCACTTAAAGGAAATAATCTATTATATCCTAAAAAAAATTTATAGAGCCCAGTTAGAAGCCAGACACTGGAGCTACAGAGATAGATAAGAGTCCTGGTCCTTATCAAATAGCCCACAGACAGGGAGGGGGGAGGTTGGGGAGGGGAGAGAATCATACAAAAACAAAAATTACAATAGAATAATACAAATCAGTGCTACAATAAAGGGTGCAAAATAATCATGGGAGCAAAGAAAAAGGATACTCATTTGCAATCTATTTGCTGGAGAAGAACAGGCCTCAATTAAGCTTTACTTTCACCTGCACAAAGTCAATTATAAAATATATTTACTTAATTTCCAAAGTATACAAACAGCTCATGAAGTTCTATGTCAAAAAAACAAACAACCCAATCAAAAAATGGGCAGAAGATCAAAATACACATTTCTCTAGAACAGACATACAGATGGCCAAAACCCAAAATCCTCAACATCACTAATTATCAGAGAAATGCAAATCAAAACTACAGTGAGGTATCACCTCACACCGGTCAGAATGGCCATCATCAAAAAGTCTACAAACAATAAATGCTGGAAAGGGTGTGGAGAAAAGGGAGCCCTCTTGCACTGTTGGTGGGAATGTAAATTGGTACAACCACTACGCAGAACAGTATGAAGGTTCCTTAAAAAACTAAAAATAGAACTACCATATGATCCAGCAATCTCACTCCTGGGATTTGAAAAGATACATGCACCCCAATGTTCACTGCAGCACTATTTATAATAGCCAATACATGGAAGCAACCTAAATGTCCATCGACAGAGGATTGGATAAAGAAGATGTGGTACGTACATACAATGGAATATTCCTCAGCCATAAAAAAGAACAAAATAATGCCATTTGCAGCAACATGGATGGACCTAGAGATGATCATATTGAGTGAAGTCAGACAGAGAAAGACAAATATCATATGATATCACGCATATGTGGAATCTAACTTTAAGAAATGACATAAATGAACTTATTTACAAAACAGAAACAGACTCACAGATTTCGAAAACAAACCTACGGTTACCAAAGGGGAAACATGGTGGGGGGAGGGATAAATTAGGAGCTTGGGACTAACATACACACACTACTATATATAAAATAGATTAAGGGGGCTTCCCTGGTGGCGCAGTGGTTGAGAGTCCGCCTGCTAATGCAGGGGACACGGGTTCGTGTCCCGGTCCAGGAAGATCCCACATGCCACGGAACGGCTGGGCCCGTAAGCCATGGCCGCTGAGCCTGCGCGTCTGGAGCCTGTGCTCCACAACGGGAGAGGCCACAACAGTGAGAGGCCCGCGTACCGCAAAAAAAAAAAAAAAAAAAAAAAAATAGAATAACTAACAAGGACCTACTGTATAGCACAGGGAACTCTACTCAATATTCTGTAATAACCTATATGGGAAAAGAATCTGAAAAAGAATAAATATATGTATTTGCATAACTGAATCACTAAAGCTAACACAACATTGTAAATCAACTATAATCCAATAAAATTTAAATTTATTTATTTATTTAATTTACCAAATGAAGAAAGAGAAAGTTCCAGTATGCTCCCCGAGGCTTAGGATACCTGATGAACAAATGGATTACTGGTTATCAAGAGATTTTAGGGAGTATGAACTCCAAAAGTAAGTCACATATCGAACAGTTTTTTTTTTAAGTTTAAGAGAAAGAGAGAGAGAAACAGCGAAATCTCCCTGCCCTTAAAAAAAAATTATTAATAGCCTTCAGGGAACTTGAAAACAAGAAATTCTGCAAAAATAAATGTCTACGTATTCTTCCATGGGCAGACTTGTAGCACTCCCAGTGAAACAGGGGAGTGAGAAGTACTCCCATGAGAAGTGGGAGTCATGAGAAGCACACTGAAAGCACACACTTATCTAGCTTAGTTAACGTACAATCCTAAGATTCCCCCCTTTCCTATTCCTAACATCTCCTTTCCTGTTTTCACCCAGTTTGAAGCAGCGGTATCTAAATACTATCAAAAGTTCTCAGTGACAATAATTAACAATACAGGTATAAGACTTGTACCTCTCTAAACATTTATTCTTTCTATCCAAATTCTACCCACTATTTGAGTCCCACTTTCTCTATAAACCTGTTTTGTAATACTCCTCCACTGATTTTTACTTTCTTTATATCAATAATCTGTGTTATATAAGCTACCATATTTCTGTGTAATATAGATCTACCATCTCATGAGTTTTGTTTCTCAATAGGAGGTACACTTCTTTGATATATATTGTGGTTTCTACTCTCAAAATTCAACTACTTACTATATCTCTCGTGGTTCATGGTTGCTTACAGAAACTAACTGTGGCTGATTAGAACAAAAGATACAAGTGGGTGACGTGCAGAACTCCCAGGAAGTCTGAAAAGTTAGGCTCAGAAAACAAGCAGGCACAGGAAGAGGCTATATAACCAGAACCACTTACAAATCATGCCACACTATCAGTCTGCAAAGGACATTGCGACCTCCACCACTGAACCAGTGATGCCACTGGAGATTGGATGGTGCTGTGACCACCACTATAAACAATTTTCCATTGTTCCTTGGCATCAGGGACTGATTGAAAATACCAGGGATGACATGTTCAGCTGGTGAGGCTTGGGTCAGGTCTCAAAACCTTGTTGCTAACAGAGCTGGGAGAGTAAGCATCTGGTATTTTCTGATTTTACAGTAGACATTGGACTTATAAGGTGAGGAAATCCCCCAAAGGCCAGAGGCTCAGATAATTGGTAGCATTAAAAAAAGACAAACGGGGCTTCCCTGGTGGTGCAGTGGTTGAGAGTCTGCCTGCCAATGCAGGGGACACGGGTTTGTGCCCCGGTCCGGGAAGATCCCACATGCCGCGGAGCAGCTGGGTCCGTGAGCCATGGCCGCTGAGCCTTCGCGTCCAGAGCCTGTGCTCTGCAATGGGAGAGGCCACAACAGTGAGAGGCCCGCGTACTGCAAAAAAAAAAAAAAAAGAGTAGCCCCTGCTAGCCACAACTAGAGAAAGCCTGCGTGCCACAATGAAGACCCAACACAGCCAAAAATAAAACAAATAAATAAATTTATAAAAAGATAAAAAAGTGTATGACTCCCCATGTATATAAAAATACACTGTTGGTGGGAATGTAAATTGGTGCAGCCACTGTGGAAAACAATACGGAGGTTTCTCAAAAAACTATAACTAGAACTATCAACCAGCAATTCCACTCCTGGGTACACATCTGAAAAAAATGAACACACTAACTTGATACATACACCCCAATGTTCATAGCAGCATTATTTACAATAGCCAAGATATGGAAGCAACCTAAGTGTCCATCAGCAGATGAATGGGTAAAGATGAGGTATATATACATATATATACACAATGGAATACAACTAAGAAGAATGAAATTTTGCTATTTGCAACAACATATATGGGCTTGGAGGGTATTACACTAAGTGAAATAAGCCAGACAAAACCAAATACTGTATGATATCACTTATATGGGGAATCTAAAAAATAAAATAAACTAGGGAATATATCAAAAAAGGAATAGATTCAGGGACTTCCCTGATGGTCCAGTGGGTAAGGCTCTTAGCTCTCCATGCAGGGGGCCCAGGGTTCGACCCCTGGTCGAGGAACTAGATCCCACATGCATGCCGCAAATAAGACCCAGAGCAGCCTAAATAAATAAATAAATATTATTTAAAAAAAGAAACAAACTGATTCACAGACATAGAGAACAACTAGTAGTTATAGTGGGAAGGGGGAGGGGGGAGAAGGCAAGATACGGGCAGGGGATTAAGAGGTACAAACTACTATGTATAAAATAAATAAGCTACAATGATATATTGTACAACACAGGGAGTATAGCCAATATTTTATAATAACTATAAACGTAGTATAACCTTTAAAAATTTTCAGTCTCTATATGGTACAACTGAAATTTATATAATATTGTACATCACATATACCTCAATTTAAAAAAAAATCAAAAATAGGCAAAATTAATATATCCTATTAGAAGTCAGAATAGTGTTTAGCCTTAGGGGGCTCGTAACTAGAAGGCAGCACAAGGGAAGTTTCCAGGGGCGAGCAATATTCTGTTTCTCGATCTCCAGGCTAGTTACATGAGTGTGTTCAAACTGTGAAAATTCATTGAGCTGTAAGCTTATAACTAGTGCACTTTTTGTACGTATAATAAAATGGGTTTTTTTGGCTGTGTTGGGTCTTCATTGCTGCGTGCGGGTTTTATCTAGTTGTGGCAAGCGGAGGCTTCTCATTGCAGTGGCTTCTCTTGTTGCGGAGCGCGGGGCTTTAGGCGCACACGCGGGCTTCTGTAGTTGCAGCACACGGGCCCTAGAGTGTGTGGGCTTCAGCAGTTGTGGTGTGTGGGCTCAGTAGTTGTGCGGGCTCTAGAGCACAGGCTCAGTAGTTGTGGCGCATGGGCTTAGTTGTTCCGCGTTATGTGGGATCTTCCTGGAACAACGATCAAACCCGTGTCCCCTGCATTGGCAGGCGGATTCTTAACCACTGCGCCAGCAGGGAAGCCCCTAAAATTTTTTTTTAAAGCATATTTTATTCTATAACTGATAATTATTACATTTACTTACATATATTGTTGTACTCCCAAATGTTATTAAAAACTTCAAACATATACAAATATAGAAAGAACAGTATATATTGGTGAATTATGATTGGCATCTCTACTGATCTGTCCTTCAACTCAAAATTTCTTATCAAAATATACAGCTATTTTGTTGTTTACCCCTAATCCACCACTTCCTAGTGTAAATGTAACCACCTATCAAACCTAAAGAATTCTGGGAGAAAAATCAGAAAAACAGGAACAAGCATGGTTTAAGCACATGTGTATATGACATCTCCTGTAGCCCTCATTGGAATCAAAGAGTCTTTTGCTCTACTTGCTATTTTCTTGAAGCAGTTAACTGATATATGCAGGCTGGGAATTTGGTTTCAGGCATCTCATTTACACACAATCCAAAGTAGTTTCTCCTCTAAAAATGAATAATCTAAAATATAAAGAATCTAGCTAGAGTTCGTTGGCAGATGATATGAAAGATTGAGGGGGAAAAAAATAAAATAAAAAAGATAAAAAAAAAAAAAGATTGAGGAAAGAAGACAGGGATTGAGTTTATAGATATTCTCTCCTAAAGCAGGGATCTTGGGGGGCTGGTGGGGGAGGCTCTCCCTTAGGAAAATTCCAATGGTCAAATTCAAAGGAATCAATTGTATTTAAATATTTCATTTCCATATATTCATTCAATATTCACACACACACATACACACACATATATATATATACACACACACATATATATTTTTTCACATATAGTCTGAGTTTTAGTATCATTCCAAAGGTTATCATTCCTTGAGTTTTTCTTCTTTATTCACTCAAATACTCATTAACTTTAGGGTAAAGAAATGTGAGACAACACTGAGAAGATGTGCTTAAACCACCAACATAGGTACAAACACCTACATAGCACCTCATGATGTAGTCTATGGCATCACATTTGTCTCGTGTTGCTTTTCTAGGGAAAAAGGAAGCCAATAATGTCACACTTGTGAAGTTTACATAGGTCCTAATATTTCTCTTTTTGTGTTTTAGACTGGATGAGAACAAAAAACACTCTCTCCATCTATTAAGCCAGAACTGACACAAGACTCTAGACTTGAGTAAATGAAGAGATTATGTCAGTTCTTAGGTGGTAAACAAATATTATATAATGATAATGCAGTACTTTCTTACATTATTATAAAGACCATTTCTCCCTCAAACTAAATCTTTAAAATCAATGTAATTCCAGTCAATAGCTGAATTGGATTTGGGGGAGAATAAAAAGCATTTTGAAAGCTATCCTGGAAAGAAGGAATACGAGAACAACTATGCAGTCTCTTACATGGCCCTATGTTTCACAGCATTAAAAGAGCTTTACATATATTAATGCTTTTAATCTTCACAATAACCCTCTAATGTATGTAATACTATAATCCTCATCTTACAGATGATACTGAGGTCTAGAGAATTTAAAGAACTCGCACTAAGTCATTTAGTTAGTAAAGGGGGAAATACCATTCAACTAGGCAAGTCTAACCTAAGCTCCGAGTTAAGCTCTTAACTATCATGCTATGCCTCCTCCTAGACACTGCATTGTCTCATAGGCCTAGAGCAGATCATTAAACTGTGATATGATGATGTAATAGATGACTGGACTGACAAGAAAGCCCAGAAACAAGACCAAATACATAGATTAGATTATGATAAACATGGCATCTCAAATCAATGAAAAGCTATGAATAATAATCAGTAAATGATGAGGACAACTAACTCTTCAATTGTTTTTTTTTTTTAATTTTAAATTTTATTATATTTATTTATTTTGAGCTGTGTTGGGTCTCCGTTGCTGCATGCGGTCTTTCTCTAGTTGTGGAAAGAGGGGGCTACTCTGTTGCGGTGCGTGGGCTTCTCATTGCGGTTGCTTCTCTTGTTGCAGAGCACAAGCTCTAGGCGCATGGGCTTCAGTAGTTGTGGCTCGCGGGCTCTAGAGCGCAAGCTCAGTAGTTGTGGCGCACGGGCTTAGTTGCTCTGCAGCATGTGGGATCTTCCCGGGCCAGGGCTTTAACCCGTGTCCCCTGCATTGGCAGGCGGATTCTTAACCATTGCGCCACCAAGGAAGCTGAACCAATTGGGTTTTAGAAAACAGAATATTAGATTCCTATAGAACACCAAAATAAATATCAGATGGCTTAACAAAGAGTCAAGAAAAAAATACAGGTTAATATTGTTATAAGCTTGGGTGAGGAAGTTGTTCTTAAATTAAACGTGAAATTCAGGAGTCATTTAAAAAAAAACCCTCAGATTTCATTAACTATAAACTTCTATTAGATCAAAAACGCATCAGTAAACAAAAAAATTGACAGATGTCAATTCTCTCCTTAGTGCAGTTCCTATCAAAATACTAGCAAGGTTTTGTGTAGATACAGATAAACTAAAGGACTTGGCCTTTCCATATAAATAACTAAAACAACTCTGACAAAGAAAAATAAAATGGGAGGAATCACTCACCCTAATTTAAGGCTTATACAGTAATCAAGACAATGTGGTACTACTGGCAGAGGGGTAAACACATAAATAAATGGAACAGTGCAGAGAACCCAGAAATAGACATATACAAGTATGCTCAAATGATTTTTGCCAAAGGTGCAAAAGCAATCCAATGAAGGAAGGAGAACCTTTTCGAAAATGGTGCTGGGGCAGCTGGACATCCTAAGCACACACACAAAGTATGAACTGCAACCTAAACCTCACACTTTCTATAAGAATTAACTCAAAATGGATCACAGTTTAAGTGTAAAACATAAAACTATAAAAATTTTAGAAGAAATATTGGAGAAAATATTCAGGATCTAGGGCTAGGTAAAGAGTTCTTAGGACTTGACACCAAAAACATAATCTATAAAGGGAAAAATTGATAATTAGACCTCATCAAAACTAAAAACTTTTGCTCTGTGAAAACTCATGTAAAGAGAATAAAAATATAAGCTACAGACTGGGCGAAAATATTTCACAAAAGACTGGATCTAGAATATATAAAGAACACTAAAAACAACAGTAAACAAACAATTATAAAATGGGCAAAAGACATTCAGAGACATTTCACAGAAGAGGATATGCTGATGACAAACAAGTATACATGAAAGAACAACAATGTTAGTCATTAGGGAAATGCAAATTTTTTTTAAGATTTTTTTTTTTTTAAGATGTTGGGGGTAGGAGTTTATTAATTAATTAATTTATTTTTGCTGTGTTGGGTCTTTGTTTCTGTGCAAGGGCTTTCTCTATTTGTGGCAAGCGGGGGCCATTCTTCATTGCGGTGCGCGGGCCTCTCACTATCGCGGCCTCTCTTGTTGCGGAGCACAGGCTCCGGACGCGCAGGCTCAGTAGTTGTGGCTCACGGGCCTAGTTGCTCCGCGGCATGTGGGATCTTCCCGGACCAGGGCTCGAACTCGTGTCCACTGCATTAGCAGGCAGATTCTCAACCACTGCGCCACCAGGGAAGCCCCAGGAAATGCAAATTAAAACTACAATGAAATACTACCACACACTTAACAGAATGATTGAAGTAAAAACAGTGATAATGCTGAGAAGGATACAAAAAAAGAAAAAGATCTCATATGCATTGCTAGTAAGAATGTGAAATGGCCCAGACACTCTGGAAAAAATAATTCGTCAGTTTCTTAAAACACTAAACACACAATTACCATTTATCCCAGAGAAACGAAACCTTATGTTGGCACAAAAACCTGTATATGAATGTTCATAGCAATTTTTTTCGTTAAAGCTCCAAACTGGAAACAGTCCAAATGTCCTTCAACAGGTGACTGGTTAAACTGTGGCACATACACACCCATACCATAGAAACTCAGCAATAAAAAACAGTCAACTACTACACACAACAACCTTGATGAATCTCCAGAGAATTATGCTGATTGTAGTGGAGAACTGGGTCAGAATCTTGATAGTGGTGGATAAACAAACCTACACATGTGATAAAACTGCATAGAAACAAGCAACAAGCAAAACCAAGGAAATCTGAGTAAGATTGGTGGATTGTATCAATGTCCTTATCTTGGTTGATTTTATACTATAGTTTTGCAAAATGTTACTATTGGGGGAAAATGGGTAAAGTGTACAAGGGAACCTTTGTATTATTTCTTTTAACTGCATGTGACTCTAAATAACTATCTCAGTTAAAATGTCAATTAAAAACAAAAGACAAATGACAGAGAAGAAAATAGCTACAATAAATATTGTAGACAAAAACACACTAAAACTACACTGAAGGATTTTCTAAAAGACAAACCCACAAGGAAGGGAAGAAGAAACAACAGTTAACATTTTGGAATCTAGAAAGGAAATGATAGTATTGTAACAGGCTAAGTCAACATAAGAATGCTGAATACTAATCCTGCAATGGAGAAAACTTTCAACTATAACAACCAACACCACAGATTCTTCCCCTCAAGAGCTCAGGAACTGCTGGTGCCAGATAACTCAAGCTGGGGGTGGGTGGGTGAGAGCCTGGTGATTTAGTTTGAATAAGAGTGATTGAAAATTGTTTCAGAAGCAATTATATCCTCAATCCCTTTTCTCATTCAGTTACCATCCCCAAATCAGAAGACTAGAGATTTATTCTCTGGAACAGGTCAAACAGAGGATCTCTGGACTAGAGTGCTCTAGGCATAGAGGAGGACCTGAGGAACCTCTAAAATAAGGGGATTAGGGACTTCCCTGGTGGTCCAGTGGTTGAGAATCCGCCTTGCAATGCAGCGGACGCGGGTCGATCCCTGGTTGGGGAACTAAGATCCCACATGCCGTGGGGCAACTAAGCCCACACACCACAACTAGAGAGTCCGTGTGCTGCAACTACAGAGCCCACGTGCTCTGGAGCCTGCACACCAAAACTACAGCCCATGTGCTCTGGAGCCCATATGCCACAACTAGAGAGGAGCCGACGCACCACAACATAGATCCTGTGGGTTGCCATGAAGGATCCCGCATGCCTCAACTAAGCCCTATGCAGCCAAAAAAAAAAAAAAAAAAAAGGGGGCTTCCCTGGTGGCGCAGTGGTTGAGAGTCCGCCTGCCGATGCAGGGGACACAGGTTCGTGCCCCAGTCTGGGAAGATCCCACATGCCGCGGAGCGACTGGGCCCGTGAGCCATGGCCCCTGGACCTGCGCGTCCGGAGCCTGTGCTCCGCAACGGGAGAGGCCACAACAGTGAGAGGCCCGCGTACTGCAAAAAAAAAAAAAAAAAAAAAAAAAGGAATCTGCCTTCCAATGCAGGGGATGTGGGTTCGATCCCTGATCAGGGAACTAACATCCCACATGCCACGGGGCAACTAAGCCTGCGCACCCTAGAGCCCACGTGCCACAACTAGAGAGCCCGCATGCTGCAACTAAGACCCGATGCAGCCAAATAAATATTTAAAAAACAGTAATTAAAAAATAAAATAAGGGGATTAAATGTGGACTTAAGCATAATGAATGCTGAAGGCCAAGGCCCCAGTCCTCTTCTATTCACCTGGCCAAAGAGAGCTGGCAGCAAAATCTTACCTTCCATGAGAATTAGAAGAGGCTTTTCTAAGGAATCTGGTAAACCTATGAAGAAAGACCTAAAGATATTGAAATCTAGGGTTTGCCAACTTAACCTTCTCACCGTGAAGACCATAATATGCTCTGCTGATGCACTCAGCTTCCACTCAATCATTCAGTGCCCCATCTTAAAGATGGTTAAAACATGAGCAGACAACCAAGGACTATCAGATATCTGAGGAAAGCCTCTTACATAAAGATAGAGATCAAAACCAGCATTCCATAAATGAGTCAACTGAGGCTTATATCAGCTAAAAATGAGATTAGTACTCACTACACTGCACAGCCCATCATATGTTTAACAAATATTTAACGGGCCAGGTACTCTTTTTTTTTTTTTTTTTTTTTTTTTGCGGTACGCGGGCCTCTCACTGTTGTGGCCTCTCCCGTTGCGGAGCACAGGCTCCTGACCACAGGCTCAGCGGCCATGGCTCACGGGCCCAGCCGCTCCACGGCATGTGGGATCTTCCCAGACGGGGGCACGAACCCGTGTCCCCTGCATCGGCAGGCGGACTCTCAACCACTGCGCCACCAGGGAAGCCCAGGCCAGGTACTCTTAAAGTTGCTTGGGAAACACGGGTGAATGGGGCTTATATTCTAGCAGATAGAGTCAGACAATAAACAATAAACATAATAGTTAAGTACACATTTTAGTAAATTAGAAGGAGATACGAGCTTTGAGAGAAAATAATGCGGCAGGGTAAAGAAGTAGGGGAGAAGCAGTGCAGAGCCAGCTGCAAATTTAAAACAGGGTGACAGGGCTTCCCTGGTGGTGCAGTGGTTGAGAGTCCACCTGCTGATGCAGGGGACACGGGTTCGTGCCCTGGTCCAGGAAGATCCCACATGCCGCGGAGCGGCTGGGCCCGTGAGCCATGGCCGCTGAGCCTGCGCGTCTAGAGACTGTGCTCTGCAACAGGAGAGGCCACAACAGTGAGAGGCCCGCATACCCCCAAAAGCAAACAAACAGACAAACAAAAAAAGCAGGGTGACATCTGAGTAAAAACTTGAAGGAGATGGGGGAGTTGGCAATGCTGCTGTCTATGAATTCTAGAAGCCGAAACTTTCAGTGTGAGAGTCCTAAGGCAAGAGGAGCACACCTGAGATGTTCAAGGAACACCTGCAGAGGAGTTGAGAGAGGGGGAACATAGGAGATAAGGCCATAGAGGCACGGCAGTGAGAAGCACAGATCATGTAAGGACGTACAGGCCATCAGCTTTTTCTCTGAATGAAATGAAGGGCCAATGGAGGGTTCTGAGGAAAGACATGAGAGTGACAGACAAGTTTTAAAAGAGTAACTACAGCTGATGTGTTAAGACTGCATGGAAGCAAGGGATACCAGTTAGAAGGCAAGAGAGAATGGCATCTCCCGAATTTTAGAACTGGCAGGAGCCTTGGAAATATCTTTTTCCAAGTTTTTCATTTTAGAGATAAGGAAACTGAGGCCTAGGAAGTTAAATGAGTTTTCCAAAGTCAGGTACTGTATTAAAGTCTGGAATAATACACTTTGCATTTGTGCAGCCTTTTCAGTGCTTTCAGGTTTATCATCTGATCCTGTGCTCAACAGTCCTCTGGGGAGCTTATCAGGTAGGTGATAGCTGACAACCATTTACAAAACAGCTGGCCAAATTTAGGGGCTATGTCTAGAATATTCTCTCTCAATACTCAATATAAAGCTATTAACTGTCTTTACAGGGAATGAATCTGCAATCATGCTAATAACATCACAAAGTGATAACTAATTCAGACCTTCAAATAACAGAAATGACTTACTTTTACATGGTCTAATCCTATGGTTCTACAGCAGAGCCGAGGCTACCAAATGTTGCCCCTGCATGTTAGGTGGTATGATGTGCATTATAAATTACGAGAGACAGTCAGTAACTCTCAGGTAAATGGGAAACAGTGATTTTGTTTCCCATGATACTGTGTGTTCAGGTCTCTTCCTCTCCCCTTTCTTCCCCACCAGTCTCATCCTGCAAGATCTTTCACAGATTAGAAAGCAGCTTATACACCACCAAACCAGCTTTACAACAAATGCTAAAGGAACTTCTCTAGGCAAGAAACACAAGAGAAGGAAAAGACCTACAATAACAAACCCAAAACAATTAAGAAAATGGGAATAGGAATATACGTATCGATAATTACCTTAAATGTAAGTGGATTAAATGCTCCCACCAAAAGACACAGACGGGCTGAGTGGATACAAAACAAGACCCGTATATATGCTGTCTACAAGAGACCCACTTCAGACCCAGGGACACATACAGACTAAAAGTGAGGGGATGAAAAAGATATTCCATTCAAATGGAAATCAGAAGAAAGCTGGAGTAGCAATTCTCATATCAGACAAAATAGACTTTAAAATAAAGACTATTACAAGAGACAAAGAAGGACACTACATACTGATCAAGGGATCGAGCCAAGAAGAAGATATAACAATTGTAAATATTTACGCACCCAACATAGGAGCACCTCAATATATAAGACAAATACTAATAGCCATAAAAGGGGAAATTGACAGTAACACATTCATAGTAGGGGACTTTAACACCTCACTCTCACCAATGGACAGATCATCCAAAATGAAAAGAAGGAAACAAAAGCTTTAAATGATACATTAAACAAGATGGACTTAATTGATATTTATAGGACATTGCATCCAAAAGCAACACAATACACATTTTTCTCAAGTGCTCATGGAACATTCTCCAGGATAGATCATATCTTGGGTCACAAATCAAGCCTTGGTAAATTTAGGAAAATTGAAATCGTATCAAGTATCTTTTCCGACCACAATGCTATGAGACTAGATATCAATTACAGGAAAAGATCTGTAAAAAATACAAACACATGGAGGCTAAACAATACACTACTTAATAATGAAGTGATCACTGAAGAAATAAAAGAGGAAATCAAAAAAGAGAAACAAATGACGATGGAGACACGACGACCCAAAACCTATGGGATGCAGCAAAAGCAGTTCTAAGAGGGAAGTTTATAGCAATAAGATCCTACCTTAAGAAAAAGGAAACACCTCAAATAAACAACCTAACCTTGCACCTAAAGCAATTAGAGAAAGAAGAACAAAAAAACTCCAAAGTTAGCAGAAGGAAAGAAATCATAAAAATCAGATCAAAAAAAAATGAAAAAGAAATGAAGGAAACAATAGCAAAGATCAATAAAACTAAAAGCCGGTTCTTTAAGAAGATAAACAAAATTGATAAACCATTAGCCAGACTCATCAAGCAAAAAAGGGAGAAGACTCAAATCAATAGAATTAGAAATGAAAAAGGAAAAGTAACAACTGACACTGCAGAAATACAAAAGATCATGAGAGATTACTACAAGCAACTCTATGCCAATAAAATGGACAACCTGGAAAAAATGGACAAATTCTTAGAAATGCACAACCTGCCAAGACTGAATCAGGAAGAAATAGAAGATATGAACAGACCAATCACAAGCACTGAAATTGAAACTGTGATTAAAAATCTTCCAACAAACAAAAGCCCAGGACCAGATGGCTTCACAGGCGAATTCTATCAAACATTTAGAGAAGAGCTAACACCTATGCTTCTCAAACTCTTCCAAAATATAGCAGAGGGAGGAACACTCCCAAACTCATTCTATGAGGCCACCATCCCCCTGATAGCAAAACCAGACAAGGATGTCACAAAGAAAGAAAACTACAGGCCAGTATCACTGATGAACATAGATGCAAAAATCCTCAACAAAATACTAGCAAACAGAATTCAACAGCACATTAAAAGGATCATATACCATGGTCAAGGGGGGTTTATTCCAGGAATGCAAGGATTCTTCAATATATGCAAATCAATGAACGTGATACACCATATTAACAAATTGAAGGAGAAAAACCATATGATCATCTCAATAGATGCAGAGAAAGCTTTTGACAAAATTCAACACCCATTTATGATGAAAACCCTGCAGAAAGTAGGCATAGAGGCAACTTTTCGCAACATAATAAAGGTCATATATGACAAACCCACAGCCAACATCATCCTCAATGGTGAAAAACTGAAAGCATTCCCACTAAGATCATGAACAAGACAAGGTTGCCCACTCTCACCACTCTTATTCAACATAGTTTTATAAGTTTTAGCCACAGCAATCAGAGAAGAAAAAGAAATAAAAGGAATCCAAATCAGAAAAGAAGAAGTAAAGTTGTCACTGTTTGCAGATGACATGATACTATACATAGAGAATCCTAAAGATGCTACCAGAAAACTACTAGAGCTAATCAATGAATTTGGTAAAGTAGCAGGATACAAAATTAATGCACAGAAATCTATGGCATTCTTAAACACTAGTGATGAAAAATCTGAAAGTGAAATTAAGAAAACACTCCCATTTACCACTGCTACAAAAAGAATAAAATATTTAGGAATAAACCTACCTAAGGAGACAAAAGACCTGTATGCAGAAAATTATAAGACACTGATGAAACAAATTAAAGATGATACAAATAGATGGAGAGATTACACCACGTTCTTCGATTGGAAGAATCAACACTGTGGAAATGAGTCCACTACCCAAAGCAATCTACTGATTCAATGCAATCCCTATCAAACTACCACTGGCATTTTCCACAGAACTAGAACAAAAAATTTCACAATTTGTATGGAAACACAAAAGACCCCGAATAGCCAAAGCAATCCTGAGAACGAAAAATGGAGCTGGAGGAATCAGGCTCCCTGACTTCAGACTATACGACAAAGCTACAGTAATGAAGACAGTATGGTACTGGCACAAAAACAGATAGATCAATGGAATAGGATAGAAAGCCCAGAGATAAACCCACGCACATGGTCACCTTATCTTTGATAAAGGGGGCAAGAATATACAGTGGAGAAAAGACAGCCTCTTCACTAATTGGTGCTGGGAAAACTGGACAGGTACATGTAAAAGTATGAAATTAGAACACTCCCTAACACCATACACAAAAATAAACTCAAAATGGATTAAAGACCTAAATGTAAGGCCAGACACTACCAAACTCTTAGAGGAAAACATAGGCAGAACACTCAATGACATAAATCACAGCAAGATCCTTTTTGACCCACCCTCTAGAGAAATGGAAATTAAAACAAACATAAACAAATGGGACCTAATGAAACTTAAAAGCTTTTGCACAGCAAAGGAAACCATAAACAAGACGAAAAGACAACCCTCAGACTGGGAGAAAATATTTGCAAATGAAGCAACTGACAAAGGATTAATCTCCAAAATTTACAAGCAGCTCATGCAGCTCAATAACAACAACAAAAAAACAATCCAATCCAAAAATGGGCAGAAGGCCTAAGTAGACATTTCTCCAAAGAAGATATACAGATTGCCAACAAACACATGAAAGAATGCTTAACATCATTAATCATTAGAGAACTGCAAATCAAAACTACAATGAGATATCATCTCACACCAGTCAGAATGGCCATCATCAAAAAATCTAGAAACAATAAATGCTGGAGAGGGTGTGGAGAAAAGAGAACCCTCTTGCACTGTTGGTGGGAATGTAAATTGATACAGCCACTATGGAGAACAGTATGGAGGTTCCTTAAAAAAACTAAAAATAGAACTATCATACAATCCAGCAATCCCACTACTGGGCATATACCCTGAGAAAACCATAATTCAAAAAGAGTGATGTACCAAAATGTTCATTCCAGCTCTATTTACAACAGCCAGGACATGGAAGCAACCTAAGTGTACATCAACAGATGAATGGATAAAGAAGATGTGGCACATATATACAATGGAATATTACTCAGCCATAAAAAGAAATGACATTGAGTTATTTGTAGTGAGGTGGATGGACCCAGAGTCCGTCATACAGAGTGAAGTAAGTCAGAAAGAGAAAAACAAATACCATATACTAACACATATATATGGAATCTAAGAAAAAAAAAAAGTCATGAAGAACCTAGGGGTAAGATGGGAATAAAGATACAGACCTACTAGAGCATGGCCTTGAGGATATGGGGAGGGTGAAGGGTAAGCTGTGACAAAGTGAGAGAGTGGCATTGACATATATACAGTATGAAACGTAAAACAGATAGCTAGTGGGAAGTAGCCACGTAGCACAGGGAGATCAGCTACCTGGATTGTGACTACCTAGAGGGATGGGATAGGGAGGGTGGGAGGGAGGGAGACGCAAGAGGGAAGAGATATGGGAATATATGTATATGTATAACTGATTCACTTTGCTATAAAGCAGAAACTAACACACCATTGTAAAGCAATTATACTCCAATAAAGATGTTAAAAAAAAAAGAAAGCAGCTGATAGACAACTAATTCCCACAGGACAGTTCTTGATAAATAGCACAAGGTATTATCTCTCTCCAGGGGTATGTATACTTTAATAGGAAACCCAAAACCTTTAAATCCCAAAGGAAGTGCAGTCAAGTTGGCAGGGAATGTTATTTTATAAAACCTCCTAACATTTCGTCAAATCACAGTAAATAAATTCAACTTTAGCAACTGTCTATTGATGATCTACCATACTGTCTTCATAAAGATAAGGCATGGTTCTTGCACAGTGGAAGAAAACAACACAGAAAATACTACTTTTATTTTTTTTTAAATAAATTTATTTATTTATTTATTGGCCACGTTGGGTCTTCGTTGTTGCGCGCGGGCTTTCTCTAGTTGCAGCGAGAAAGGGCTGCTCTTCGTTGAGGGCTTCTCATTGCGGTGGCCTCTCTTGTTGCGGAGCACAGGCTTCTGTAGTTGTGGCTCGCGGGCTGTGGAGCACAGGCTCAGGACCTGTGGCGCATGGGCTTTTTTGCTCCACGGTATGTGGGATCCTCCTGGACCAGGCATTGAACCCATGTCCCCTGCACTGGCAGGCGGATTGTTAACCACTGTGCCACCAGGGAAGTCCCTACCTTTTTTTAACTGAATGTCTGCTATACAATAGGCACTAAACTAGATGCTTTTAATAAGCAATTTGTATCGAGTATTATATTTAGCTCAATGTTTAGCGAATAACAAATGTTCAATGTATCGTGGCCATGATTACTATAATCATTAATTACCTCTATAACTGCATTTAATCTTTTTGTTTTTAATACCTTAGATTTTTTTGTAATTGGAGTATAGTTGCTTTACAATGTTGTATTAGTTTCTGATGTACAGCAAAGTGAGTCAGATATACATATATATCCGTTTTGGATTTCCTTCCCAATTAGGTCACCACAGAGCACTGAGTGGAGTTCCCTGTGCAGTAGGTTCTCATTGGTTATCTATACTGCATTTAATGTTCACTTCCGCTCTATGAAGTACTTATTAGCTTTACTTTAAGATAGGAAACAGGCTTAGAGAAGCTGAGTAATATGCTCAAGGTCATACAGCTATTAATAACCAGGATCCAAACTCAAGTCTGTATGATTTAACAACATACGTTATCAATACCTATACAATATTCAAATATTCCATAACATTAATAGAAAGATGTTTAATTTCATCTTGAAGTCTGAAGACTTGGCTAACAAGAATATGCCATAAAGAAGAAGTGATGTTTAAACTGGGTCCAGAATGACAATTAATTTACCAAGTGGGAATGAAAGAGGGTGAGAGTAGAGTCTGGTCCAGGTACAAAATGATAAGGGTCTGAACAAAAGAAGTGGTAACAAGTACAGAGAAGAGGGGATATAAAAAGAGATATACAGCAGATAGTCTCTCAAAGGGCCTTTGTGATGCACTAGATCTGAGTAGAGAGGAAAAGGTAAGGATGACTCAGAAGTTTCTAGTTTGGCTAAAAGGAAGGAAATATTCCCACTACTGAAACTGCGAAAGCATGAGATGGGCTTTAGGGACAATTTTGTTTTGGACATTGTGAGTTTGAAGTACATTTGGGACAACCAAGCCAGGAAATTTTAGGCAGCTGGAAACCATGGCCAAACTTTAGAAAGAGGTCAGGGCAGAGGACAAGGATTTGGGGGTCCTTGCTGTGACTACAGAAGTTTGAAAAAATGGAAATATAAGAGATTGACACGTAAGTAGCACTAATGCTATCTACATATAAGGCCAGTCTTAACACCAAAACCATACTGAACGCTGAAAATAAGCAGGACCTTAACACATGCCCACAAATCAACATATACCCAACACCTCCATCTTCATATAAAAAAAAAAGACGTTCAATAAATATCTGATAGGGCTTCCTTAGTGGCGCAGTGGTTTAGAATCCGCCTGCCAATGCAGAGGACATGGGTTCGAGCCCTGGTCCAGGAAGATCCCACATGCCGCAGAGCAACTAAGCCCGTGTGTCACAATTATTGAGCCCGCGAGCCTCAACTACTGAAGCCCACGTGTCTAGAGCCCGTGCTTCACAACAAGATAAGCCACCGCAATGAGAAGCCCGTGCATCGCAACAAAGAGTAGCCCCCGCTCGCCACAACTAAAGAAAGCCCGCGTGCAGCAACAAAGACCCAACACAGTCAAAAATAAAATAAATAAAATAAATTTATTTAAAAATTAATAAATAAATAAATATCTGATGAACGGAAAGCATGAATGAAGGAAGCACAGAGAATAAAACAGAATGTCCTAAGTTACACAATTTAAGTGGTAGAATGGACACTAGGATCCAGGTACTCTCAATTTTTTATACTTTATATTACATAGGTTTCTCCAACCCCACCCTCACACACATGCCCCTACCTCAAGGACTATTTGTTATGAAAAATAAAAATAAAGTTCCCTTGTGGCCTAATGGTTAGGATTCCAGGCTTTCACTGCTATGACCTGGGTTCAATCCCTGGTCAGGGAACTGAGATCCCGCAAGCACAGAGTGGCCAAAAATTTTTTAAAATTAAAAAATAAACATACTCTTAAATCTCAAAGAAGAGTATAAATGTTCCCTTCAAAACTCCATTTTAATAAAGGACACCTCTGAAAAAAACCACAGTTAACATCATACGTAATAGTAAAATACTAAATGTTTTCCCCTAAAATCAGGAACAAGCCAAGGATATCTGTTCTTGCCATTTCTATCCAACATTGTACTGAAGGTTATAGCCAGGGCAATTAGGCAAGGAAAAAGAAAAAAAAGACAACCATATTAGAAGGGAAGTAAAAGTATCTCTATCTGCAGATGACACGATCTGATATAGAGAAAATCCTTAAGAATGCATGAAAAAACTATTAGAGCTAGTAAATGAGTTCAGCAAGGAAGCAAGATACAAGATCAATAAATAAAAATCAACTGTATTTCTACACACAGCAGTAAGTAACTCGAGTATGAAAGTGAGAAAGCAACTCCACTTACAATAGCATCTAGAAAAGATGCTCAACATCACTAATTATTAGAAAAATGCAATTCAAAACTACAATGAGATATCACCTCACAGCAATCAGAATGGTCATCATCAAAGAATCTACAGGGCTTCCCTGGTGGCACAGTGGTTAAGAATCCACCTGGCAATGCAGGGGACAAGGGTTCGAGCCCTGGTCCAGGAAGATCCCACACGCCGTGGAAAAACTAAGCCCGTGTGCCACAACTACTGAAGCCCGTGTGTCTAGAGCCTGTGTTCTGCAACAAGAGAAGCCGCCACAATGATAAGCCCTCACACCGCAATGAAGAGTAGCCCCCACTCGATGCAACTAAAGACAGACCACACGCAGCGAAGATCCATCGCAGCCAAAAATAAATAAATAAATTTACATATATATAAAAAAAAAGAATCTACAAACAATAAATGCTGGCGAGGGTGTGGAGAAAAGGGAACACTTCTACACTGTTGGTGGGAATGTAAATTGGTACAGCCGCTATGGAGAACAGTATGGAGGTTCCTTAAGAAACTAAAAATAGAACTACCATATGATCCAGCAATCCCACTCCTGGGCATATTATCTGAAGAAAAACATGGTTCGAAAGGATAAATGCACCTCAGTGTTCACTGCAGCGCTGTTTCCAATAGCCAAGACATGGAAGCAACCTCAATGTCCATCAACAGGTGAATGGATAAAGAAGATATGGTACATATATAAAATGG
The DNA here is from genome assembly GCF_949987515.2 of Delphinus delphis. Lineage (NCBI taxonomy): Eukaryota > Metazoa > Chordata > Mammalia > Artiodactyla > Delphinidae > Delphinus > Delphinus delphis. Next base: position 138,407,377 of record NC_082684.1, read on the forward strand.
AATACTACTCAGCCATTAAAAAGAATGAAATAATGCCATTTGCAGTAACATGGATGGACCTGGAGATTATCATACTAAGTGAAGTAAGTCTGACAGAGAAAGACAAATATCATAATATTGCTTATATGTCTAAAAAGAAAAAAGATACAAACGAACTTATTTACAAAACAGAAGCTAACTTGCAACTTAGAGAACAAACTTATGGTTACCAGTGGGGGAAGGTTGCGGGGAGGGACAGATTGGGAGTTTGGGATTAACGAGCACACACTGGTATATTTAGAATAGATAACCAACAGGTACCTACTGTATAGCACAGGGAACTCTGCCCAATATTCTGCAATAACCTAAATGGGAAAAGAATTTGAAAAAGAAAAACAAAACAACAACAAAAAATAGCATCTAAAAGAATAAAACACTTAGGAATAAATTAAACAAAAGTCCAAGCCTTGTACTCTGAAAATGACAAAACATCACTAAAAGAAACTAAAGACCTAAGTAAATGGAAAGAGATCCCATGTTCATGAATTGGAAAACTGTTAAGGCTGCAGTACTCTCTAAATTATGTGACAGATTCAACTCACTCTCTATCAAAGTCCTAGCTACCTTTTTTTTTTTTTGCAGAAATTACCAACCTGATCCTAAAATTCCTATGGTAAGGCAAGGGACTCAGAATCCAAAAACTCTTGAGAAGAAGAACAAAGTCAGAAAACTCACAATTCTTGGTTTCAAAACTTACTACAAAGCTATAGTAATCAAGATGGTAATACTGGCATAAGGATAGACATGTAGATTAGTGGAACAGAACAGAGAGCCCAGATAAAAACCCATACATTTATGGTTAATTAATTTTCTACAAGGGTGTCAAGACAATCCAATAGGGAAGAACACCCCTTTCAATATGTGGCGATGGGAAAAACTGGATATCCACATGTAAAAGAATGAAGTTGGACCCTTACCTCACACCATGTACAAAAATTAACTCAAAATGGATCAAAGATCTAACTGTAAAAGCTAAAACCAGGGACTTCCCTGGTGGTGCAGTGGTTAAGAATCCGCCTACCAATGCAGGGGACACGTCTTTGAGCCCTGGTGTGGGAAGATCCCACAAGCCACGGAGCAACTAAGCCCACGTGCCACAACTGCTGAGCCTGCGTGCCACAACTACTGAAGCCCACGCACCTAGAGCCCGTGCTCCGCAACAAGAGAAGCCGCTGCAATGAGAAGCCCACGGACCGCAACGAAGAGTAGCCCCAGCTCGCTGCAACTACAGAAAGCCCGCATGCAGCAACAAGGACCAAACACAGCCAACAATAAAAATAAATAAATAAATTTATTTTTAAAAACCCAACTAAAACCATAAAACTAATAGAATAAAGCACAGATGTCAACCTTCATGACAATGGTTTAAAATATGACACCTTGGGAGTTCCCTGGTGGTCCAGGGTTAGGAGTTGATGCTTTCACTGCTGTTGCCCAGGTTCAGTCCCTGGTCAGGGAACTAAGATCTTGCAAGCCCCAAGGCATGGCAATAAACAAATAAATTAACTAATTAAAAAAAAAAGACACCAAAAAGCATAAGCAACTAAAGGACAAAAAGATGAAACAAACTACCTCAAAACTTAAAACTTCTGTGCTTCAGATAACACTATCAAGAAAGTGAAAAGACAGTCCACAGAAACAGCAGAAAATTTTGCGAACCATATATTTGTTAAGAGACTAGACTAGTATCCAGAATAAAGACTCTTACAACTCAACAATAAAAAGACAAACAACTCAATTAAAAATACGGGCAAAACAAAAACAAATTTTTTAAGAAAAAAACATATGGGCAAATAATTTGAATAGACATATCTCCAAAGAAGATATATAAATGGCCAATAAGCACATGAAATGATGCCCATTAGTCATTAGGGAAATGCCAATCAAAACCATGAGATACCACTCCACACTCACTAGGATAGTTATTATCAAAGAATGGACAATCACAAGTGTTGACGAGGATGTGGAGACACGGGAATCTTCATACATTGCTGGTGGAAATGGAAAATGGTGCAACTGATTTAGGAAAAAGTTTGGCAGTTCCTCTAAAAGTTCAATATAAAGCTATCATATGACCCAGCAATTCTGCTCATAGGTATATTCCCAAAAGAATACATGTCTACACAAAAACTTATACACAATTGCACAGCAACATTATTCATAATAGCCCCAAAGTGGAAACAACCCAAATGTCTATCAATGATGGATGGATAGACAAATGTGATATATCCATATAATGGAACATTATTCAGCTATAAAAAGAAATGAAGTACTGATACATGCTACAACACGAATGAACCTTGAAAACATTATGCTAAGTGAAAGGAGCCAGACACAAAAAGGTCACATACTGTGTGATTCCATTTACATGAAATGTCCGGAATAGGCAAATCCATAGAGACAGAAAGTAGACTAGTTGTTGGCAGGGGGTGGGAGAAAGGGAGAATGGCTGTGTGTGTGTGTGTGTGTGTGTGTGTGTGTGTGTGTGTGTGTGCGCGTGCGCGCGCGCATGCACGCATGTGAGTGTGGGGGAGAGAGACTGCTAATAGGGTGATGAAAATATTCTGGAATTAAGTATTGGTGATGGTTGCAGTATATAAAACCACTGAGTTATATACACTTAAAAAAAGGAAATTCGACTATCTTAAATTTTTAAATTGTGTATGAAGGGAAAAAAATCCCCATCTATAACCTGTTTAGCTCACCTCTTGCAACCAAATTCTCCAACTATCTATTACTCATTAATGGATTCTAGAAATAGGTTAATTTCTACCTTTTGACAATAAATAAGGAAAGGCAGGAACATTAAAGCCATCTGATAAACATGGAAAAAACAGAAATTCTACCCACAGCTTGGGCTACATAATTTCTCAACCTTCTATTCATATAAAATTTAAGTTAATAACATGGAAGATTTACAAAGATTTTCCTAGATTTCCTTAAATTCTTAAATCAATCTCATGGTCAAAACCTACTATTAGGTGTCAATCCTGATTTGATTTTTTTTTAACAACTTTATTGGAGTATAATTGCTTTACAGTGTTGTGTTAGCTTCTGCTGTAAAGCAGTGAATCAGCTATATGCATACGTATATCCTCATATCCCCTCTCTCTTGCGTCTCCTTCCCACCCTCCTTATCCCACCCCTCTAGGTGGTCGCAAAGCACCAAGCTGATCTCCCTCTGCTATGCAGCTGCTTTCCACTAGTTATCTATTTTACATTTGATAGTGTATATATGTTAATGTTGCTCTCTCACTTCATCCCAGCTTACCCTTCCCCCTCCCCTTGTCCTCAAGTCCATTCTCTATGTCTATGTCTTTATTCCCGTCCTGCTCCTAGGTTCATCAGGAGCATTTTTTTTTTAAGATTCCATATATATGTGTTAGCATACAGTATCTGTTTTTCTCTTTCTGACTTACTTCACTCTGTACGACAGACTCTAGGTCCATCCACCTCACTACAAATAACTCAATTTCATTTCTTTTTATGGCTGAGTAATATTCCATTGTACATATGTGCCACATCTTCTTTATCCATTCATCTGTTGATGTACACTTAGGTTGCTTCCATGTCCTGGCTATTGTAAATAGAGCTGCAATGAACATTGTGGTACATGACTCTTTTTGAATTATGGTTTTCTCAGGGTATATGCCTAGTAGTGGGATTGCTGGGTCATATGGTAATTCTATTTTTAGTTTTTTAAGGAATCTCCATACTGTTCTCCATAGTGGCTGTATCAATTTACATTCCCACCAACAGTGCAAGAGGGTTCTCTTTTCTCCACACCCTCTCCAGCATTTATTGTTTCTAGATTTTTTGATGATGGCCATTCTGACTGGTGTGAGGTGATACCTCATTGTAGTTTTGATTTACGTTTCTCTAATGATTAGTGATGCTGAGCATCTTTTCATGTGTTTGTTGGCAATCTGTATATCTTCTTTGGAGAAATGTCTATTTAGGTCTTCTGCCCATTTTTGGTTTGGGTTGTTTGTGTTTTTGATATTGAGCTGCATGAGCTGCTTGTAAATTTTGGAGATTAATCCTTTGTCAGTTGCTTCATTTGCAAATATTTTCTCCCAGTCTGAGGGTTGTCTTTTCGTCTTGTTTATGGTTTCCTTTGCTGTGCAAAAGCTTTTAAGTTTCATTAGGTCCCATTTGTTTATGTTTGTTTTAATTTCCATTTCTCTAGAGGGTGGGTCAAAAAGGATCTTGCTGTGATTTATGTCATTGAGTGTTCTGCCTATGTTTTCCTCTAAGAGTTTGATAGTGTCTGGCCTTACATTTAGGTCTTTAATCCATTTTGAGTTTATTTTTGTGTATGGTGTTAGGGAGTGTTCTAATTTCATACTTTTACATGTACCTGTCCAGTTTTCCCAGCACCAATTAGTGAAGAGGCTGTCTTTTCTCCACTGTACATTCTTGCCCCCTTTATCAAAGATAAGGTGACCATAGGTGTGTCTCTGGGCTTTCTATCCTGTTCCATTGATCTACATTTCTGTCTGATTTGATTTCTTCAAACCAAAATTTGAAAGACTGTAAAAAGATAGTTCCAAAGATTAGTCTCAGAGCTGCTAGAGTGATTATTTTGACTGGAAGCTCTCTCTCTCCTATTATATGGAGAGATTCCATGTTAAACGAAAAGAAAATCTACAATAATAACCTACCAGTATAGAATGCACACTTTCAGAGAATATACATAAAAACAGGCCCAACTAGCATCTCTCCCCATTTCTGTCCTAAGATCTTTAGGGTATATTAATGAAGGTCTCTTTGGGGAATGGCTATACCTAATACTGCAAATGTCAAAGAGTACTTTTAGACACCAGTGTCTTGAAGTTCCTGTCTCATTTTAACGTTAATAAGGAATAATAAATAAGACCAAAATAATTTCCCCACTAAGCCAAGATTTCCATCTTCTTTACCATAAACCTTTAAGAGTTAAACAAAAATCTATAATATCTATGTAAATATCTAATAAGCAGAAGCTCCAGACTGGTCAACATAAATCCAGATAGAAAATTATATAGAGAAAAAGGGAGGATTTGTTTCTGTGCTGTTGCCTTAACTAAAATGTTGCTCTAGGGGAAAAGAAAAAGTTCCTGTAGCTCAGTTTGTCTCAAGATTCCATGAAAAACAGCCCTTTTCTTTTATACAACAAGAAATGTCAAAAGACAAAATTGACAATGCTCATCAATGAAAGCAAATTATGTTAACTGATACCACAGACACCTCTTTCCAAAAAAGGGTTTGAGAAAGCAGGTCAATATTTAGCCTTTAAAAATAACAAAACCATTTCCCCCTACACATTCATTCACCATCACTAATTTAAAACAGGAACACCCAGACTTCTAAAGACAATCACAGATGAAGATAAAAACTTGCCTTAAAACAAGTTATAAAAACTTAAATATAGAAGATAGTTTCATACTCCAGGGTGCGATTTCATCAAATGTAATAAAATCTAGCCAAGCAGAGCCTGACCAGGTCAGTTCTCAAATGGTAAAATAAAAGATGCTTAAACTTAAGGGAACAGGATTGAGCTTTATGAGGTATATAGGTCATGTACAAGCCAGCCCTGACGAATAATCTCAGCCAGTTTCATATTAAAAAAAAATTCTTCCATTAAGAAAATGAATATGGTAGAATTAAACATGATTTTTCTCTTCTTCCTTTTACCTTTCTGCGTTTTCCAAATTCTTTAAAATAAAGCACTTATTACTTTTGTATTTAAAACTTTTTTTTAAAAAAAGCATTAATAGTGGATTTCAATGTCTGAATGCTGAAACTTCAGGAGTAGAAAATAATCTCAAAGAAACCTAAAACCACGTGGACAGGTTGCTGTAATTCACAAGGTCAAGACTCGCCCACTTGCCCAGTAGACAGTTTGCCCTGAGGGCATCAGAGATAACAATGCTTGTACTTTGCCCCAATCTTCTCACTGACAAAATAGGCTTTTGTCTAGAGTCACCAGATGCCTCAGCAAGTGCCTTAGCCAAGTGCCAGAGGCTCAGAGCCTAGATAACACAGCTGAGGTTTGGTACTCCTTACAGGGATTAAGAAACAATCCCCAGCCCACAACTCTATTGAGCAAGCTTTGGCAGCTGCCAGGGCCAGTAAATAATGAGGGGACAGGGGTCCAGAGACATAGTTACGTTTCTTTCCCATACCAACGCTCTCCTTTTGTCCTCAGACGGCTCATGTTGCTGCCAACTTCAGGGCTTATGGTCTCCTTGGTTTAGCCACCATGGCTGTCTTTTTTTTTTTTGGCTGCGTTGGGTCTTTCGTTGCTGCGCACAGGCTTTCTCTAGTTGCTTCGAGCGGGGGCTACTCTTTGTTGCAGGGCTCGGGCTTCTCATTGCAGTGGCTTCTCTTGTTGCGGAGCACCAGCTCTAGGCACAAGGGCTCAGTAGTTGCGGCACGCTGGCTCTAGAGTGCAGGCTCAGTAGTTGTAGCACACGGGCTCTAGAGCACAGGCTCAGTAGTTGTGGCGCACGGGGTTAGCTGTCCGCGGCATGTGGGATCTTCCCAGACCAGGGATCAAACCTGTGTCCCCTGCATTGGCAGGCGGATTCTTAACCACTGCGCCCCCAGGGAAGTCCCCATGGCTGTCTATCCTTTTTAAAAAACCATGCTGGCAATGATGGGATTTCAGTAAAACTTAAACACTTCCAAATAAACCGAGGGTACCTTGCTCGGGGTACTTTCATAAAAGTTATGAGCCTTGATTCTACCTAGTTAAATCCCTTCCGGCTTTCGTCTTGGCAGAACAATATTAATAGGCTGTGTTAGAAGAGTTGTAAAACACTCAATATGCAACCATTTCCTGTACCTTGAAATGTTAAGTACTAAAGGGGGTTGGGGAGGGGAGGGAAAAACACATTAACAACAAGAAATGGAAGGGGGAAAAAACCCTTCTTCTCAGGGCAATGCCTAGACTCCAGAGACCAGGTCCAAGCTCCCTCCCTGCTGTTTCCAGCCACACGACAGCCAAAGCCAAGAACAATCCTTCCACTTACAGAGCCTTCCACACACTTCCCTCCTCAGCCAACTGTGGAGACAGGATGAGAAATTCCGTGGGCACATGCCAGTTCTCGTTTATGAGCCCCGTTACTACCTCAAAGGCTGCTTGGCCCAAGGCCTGCCCTCTCTTTGCAGGATCTTTCAAACTTCAAAACGTGATCTTTTCTTGGACTCCTCCTAAGACACTGAGGTGGTTTACTGGACCTCCTGCTTCCAGCCTAGGTCCTATCCAATGACTTCTCTGGGGACAGTTTTCTCAGGGAGCAGGCAACATCATCCAATATGGAAGGACAATTTACCCACCCATACATAGTGGAGAAAAACTGAAAGATTTTATATCAAAGATAAAAGCAAACACTTTCAGAAGTAACTTCAATGGGCCATCAAGAAAGAGGTCATAAGAGTGGAAATGACCCAAAATCGGGTGACCCTCTCCTTTGCTGTCACAATACAGAAGAGAAGGTGGGAAAGAAGATACCTGTTTTGCTAATAATTCAACTCTGTCCTGCACCCAGAGCTTATTTCTGAAATCTTGTAATAGAAATTTTCCTACATTGAAATTCCACACCCTATTGACTAGCAGTTGAAAAGAGACATTTGGAAGCCAAATTTTTAGACTATTTTTTGCCTTTCCATCCTACCATAGACCCCTTTCCCCCCATAATTCCATCCTACCTTTTAGGGATTAAGAGAGAGTGAAAACCTAGACATAGTTAGACATAGCTATTGGTTAGAGCCTGGTTCTCTATTGCCTTTGGTAAAAAAAAGATTAAAGATTTGTGTGTGTGTGTGTGGGGGGGGGAACATAACATTAACAACAGAAAACTGCATATATTATGCAACTCACTGCATTTTCATAAACATAAAATTATATAAACACAGCCGTGTAACACCCACATCAAGAAACAGTATTTTAGCAAATAGTTCTCAAATGGGATTTTGCCCTCTAGGGGACATCTGGCAATGTCTGGAGACATTTTTGGTTGTCTCAGCTTGAGGGGAATGCTATTGGCACCTAGTGGGTAAAGGCAAAGATACTGCTAAACATCCTACAATACATTGGGCTGCCCTCAGCCCCAAATGCCAATGATGCTGTTGTTGAAACTTCTGGATTACCCTCCAGAAACCCTCCTTCTACTTTCTCTCCAGTAAGGGCTTTTACCACTGAAATGCAAAACTCCTTTGCTCTAGCAGAAAAGCTGCTGTTACCATGATCACAGATGAAAAAACTCACCTGCCTGGGAAAAACAGGAGAGGTTGCAAGGAAGAAAAAATAAAACAGAACAAACATTTGCTGCTGGCTTACAACTACTAGACTACCACATACTATGCACTTACAGTGTGTTTTTAATCCATAACAATTTAAGGAAAATGAGATTCAGAGAGGCAGTTTGCAAGATTCCACATATATTCAGTGGCAGTGCTGGGGTTCAAATACAGGTCTAATTACAAAGTCTTTGCTTACATTTTAATTCCATTGTGGAAGTTCAGAATGATTTGGAAGAGGCTGTGAAAGGCAGAAAAAATAGGGAAAGTGGTTAAAGTAAAAAGCAAAGATCACTTTCATTATTCACAAGTAGCATGGGAAAGGAACTTTTCCTTAAAGGATGACTCAATCCAGTAAACCAAATCTAACTACAGAACTAATCAAGTTCTTTTTTTTTAAAGAAACTTATTTATTTTATTTTTGGATGCGTTGGGTCTTCGTTGCTGCTCATGGCCTTTCTCTAGTTGCAGGGAGCGGGGATTACTCTGTTGCGGTGCGCAGGTTTCTCATTGAGGTGGCTTCTCTTGTTGCGGAGCACAGGCTCTAGGTGCGTGGGCTTCAGTCTTTGTGGCATGCGGGCTCAGTGGTGTGGCTCGCGGGCTCTAGGGCACAGGCTCAGTAGTTGTGGCACACGGGCTTAGTTGCTCCACGGCATGTGGGATCTTCCCAGACCAGGGCTGGAACCCATGTCCCCTGCATTGGCAGGCGGATTCTTAACCACTGTGCCACCAGGGAAGCCCCTAAGCAAGTTCTATAATCCCTTTCAGAGAATTTTAAAATGATTTTGTAGACATGTGTTCCCTGTTGTAGGTTTGTACACTCTCCATTACACAGGGAAGCACTGCCCAGTATGCCATCTAAGTTAGCTACATTCTTGGTGCTCCTCAGGGATCTATCCTGGGCCCCTTCCTTTTTGTCTCATTCAAGGGTCACATTCTCCCTAGGTAGCTCACCCACCTTTATGGCATTAATTATCATTTATTTGTTCACATTAGTAATCCCCATATCTTTAGATTTCCAGTTCTCTCTCATAACCTCCAGACCTTAAGGGACATTTCCACTTGGTTGTTCATTCATTTAACTCCCTTCTCCAAATTAACTACTACTCATTCTTCAGATATTTACTCAAACTTCTTCATGGATATTTTCTCTGACAGTGACCCTGATATGCATGTGATTATTTGATTCCATTCTGTCTCTCCTACTAGATTTACTATTCAGTAGCCTGCAAGTTGAACTTGGGAAATGTTTCTGAAAGATGTAGAAGAATATAAGCAGGATAAATACAATGATAAGGAACCATTTCCTAAGATAAGGTCAGTACGAGAGCATTTAACAAAAGATAATTTTTACTAAGTGAGCACCACATTAAAATCTAAGTTTCCGGGAGTTCCCTGGTGGTCTAGTGATTAGGATTCTGTGCTTTCACTTCCGTGGTCTGGGTTCAATCCCTGGTTGGGGAACTCCCGCAAGCCCCATGGCTTGGCCAAAAAGAAAATAATAATAAATAAATAAATAAAATCTAAGTTTCCTTTAAAAGTTTGTTTCTTGGGAGGTATTATTTAGGCCAAAGATATCATCTCTTGCTATCAAGTCCTAAACTACGCTGATCTCAAATTCCTACCCAAAACCATCCCTAAAGGGTGATTAAACCAGCCATTTGCTATTTTTCTTGCCAGCAGCAAGTAAACAGGTGATAGTGAAAGTACTAATATTTATTTGTTGTTGTTAAAAATAAAACTAAACCATCAAAGTTTATATTTAGGCACTCATTCCAAACCCCACCATCACAAAGCCCAACTCCACTACTTCCTCACTGCCACAATCATCCAAACATACCTCTCAGGCTGCTCCCAGTTCATTTCAACAAGCTTTCACCAGCATCAAAGCTCTATGTGGGGGCTTCCCTGGTGGCGCAGTGGTTGAGAGTCCTCCTGCTGATGCAGGGGACGCGGGTTTGTGACCCAGTCCGGGAAGATCCCACATGCCGTGGAGCGGCTGGGCCCGTGAGCCATGGCCACTGAGCCTGCACGTCCAGAGCCTGTGCTCCGCAACAGGAGAGGCCACAACAGTGAGAGGCCCGGGTATCGCAAAAAAAAAAAAAAAAAAAGCTCTATGCGGGCAAGGGAATGGGAAGGATTAAAGTGGAATTTGTCTGCCTCTTTGCTCCTACTTTTGGTTATTAGATATGAAATGGAAGATGAAATGTGACTAGGGAATAAAAACAAATGAAAAATCTGAAAATATTAGTCAAATATGAAAATGTCATTGGAGTATTATTTTCCAACTACCTTTCCAGACTTTTCTCTGCATTGAATGCCACTTCAGGTCACTAATCCAGAAGAAGCCAGAGACAGCCCTAACTAACTTGGTTTCTAAACAACAGTTTTTCCTCTTTGTGCGATATCTAAGGACACCTACCTGCTTAGTTCTAAAAGGGCTGACTGAAGAGTTGGAAAGTGACATTATTTTGAGCCTTTAAGTCTGCTCTATCCCATCCCTTCCCCTGCTTTGAAAAGAAGCTCCATTTCACAAAGGCTAAGGGAAAAAACCCCAAAGCTTCCTAAATCAGTAAGTTTAGAATTCCATTTCCGGTAGCTTTGCTCTAGCCAAACTGCTTCCCAGGGAGTGGCAAACTGTACTTTCCTTCTTCCTCAGCGATGCATTGGCCTACAACCAGAAACATTTCACTTAGCTCTTCAACATGAAAACTCCTGTCTCTCCAGTCCTATAGGCCAACTGCAATGTTCTGGCCAAGAGCTGCCACCAGCACACAGCTAGAAGCATAGCACTGGCACCAAGCCTTCAAATAAGGTATCCTATTCACAGCAGGTAAAAACCTGTAGTCAGTAGTACAGTGGTTTTCTTCATACAACCAATGCTGTGTCCAGACTGTAATGAATACCCATGGTAGAACATATAAAAATGAATACTTTTTCCTGGTTACTTACTTTCAATTGCAGAGGAGAAGAAAAGCCCCTCTCTAAATCTCCATAATGAAATATAATCCCATACGGTTAGGACTGGACCAATAACAAATGTAAAAGTGAGTATCATAAATAACAAAAAATAATTAAAACAACTACAGGATATTAAAGAAGCATGATATAGATTCTAAGTGTAAGTCAGAAAAGGACAGAAAATGAAGAGTAGCTGAAGGAGGTTACAAAAGGCACTGGGCCTAAGAAAGAGAGATTAGGCTCAAGGATATTTATGTTGGTAGGACGAGAACAGCTCTGTTCTTCAGTTTGCCTATAGGATGGTTTTTGTTTAACTCAAGGATAAGATATGATGTTAGCATATACAAATGGCTTTATTTCTTCAGTGATCAAGGGAACTTAAAGAGAAGGAATTTGTGGTATTGTGAGGAACAAGAAAGTCAGAACTGGGACTTCCCTAGTGGCAGAGTGCTTAAGAATCCACCTGCCAATGCAGGGGACACGGGTTCGAGCCCTGGTCCGGGAAGATCCCACATGCCGCGGAGGAACTAACCCCGTGTGCCACAACTACTGAGCCTGAGCTCTAGAGCCCGTGAGCCACAACTACTGAGCCCGCCAGCCACAACTACTGAAGCCAGCATGCCTAGAGCCTGTGCTCCACAACAAGAGAAGCCACCACAATGAGAAGTCCGCACACCACAATGAAGAGTAGCCCCCACTCGCCGCAACTAGAGGAAGCCTGCACACAGCAATGGAGACCCAATGCAGCCATAAATAAATAAATAAATAAATTTAAAAAAAGAAAAGAAAAGAAAGTCAGAACTGAAAAGTAAATGCTACAGAAGAATAATCATTATATTGGGCTGGATTCAATCCATCGACCCGTAAATTTCCACTATAGAGAGACTCTGGACCCCAAGATTTCTTCTGTCATAAAATACTTCTGTACACTAAATAGATAACATAACCAAATCAACTTTATGTGACTGGCAAAAAAAAAAAAAGAAAGAAAAAGAAAAAACAAAGAACAATGTGAATGGTTTGGGCCTAGCAGTTATTCCATCCATTGAGTATACACTCTGGAGGGAGCCAGAGATGGGAGACTTGAACTGGCTGTTCACTTATCTGGTTTCCATTGCAATGTGTCTCCTCATAGTGTAAGCATTTTGCCAGGGTTAGGGTAATTCTAGTGCTTACAAATACATATTTTTCATTAATACAGTCCTCAAACACAAGCCAGCTTTTACATGAGACCGCAACTGAAGAAATAATGGTTTGTTTCAATGCTAAAGAAAAAATGGTTCATGTTGAATTTATGAAGCCAGTATGGCAATCTCCAACATATGTATAAGCAAAATGAAAAATGCTTTATGGCATATTTTATCTAAAACAGACACTCTACCAGATGTTTAGGAATCTGCATACTGATAGAATTAAGATCTAGTCTAATATGGTGTATATAAATGTGTAGTCACTTTGTATGATGACTTCTTCCCCACATTTGCCAATTTTTTCTCCTCCTTTGCAATGGTATATGCATACTCAAAAACCTAAAAAGATCCATGTAAGTATAGATTACTGCAAATTTTGACAGCATAGATAATACAATTATCAGTACTAAAAACCATGTTTTAAATTTTATTATATGGGGACTTTACTGGCGGTCCAGTGGTTAAGACTCCGTGCTTCCACTGCAGGGGGCTCAGGTTCGATCCCTGGTCAGGGAACTAAGATCCCACATGCCGTGCAGTGCAGCCGAATTAAAAAAAAAATTTATTATATGAAAATTTTACGTTATGTGATTATAATTTTGCCCCAAACATGACATTCCATAATGATTTTAACTATAAGTTTGCAGCATATTCAAGTATGTGTTCATCTCTGATAACAATTAGCATTCTAACTATAATGAGACTTAAAATCCCAGTAGGGAAATACTTTATACTCAAAAACATTTAATTTTCTTCCTGACTTCAAAGAAATAGTATGTGTTTACAAAAAGAAAGCAAAGAAAGACAGTGAACCTCTACTACTTTTGTGAAGTGATGCTGTCTCTTCTTAAAACAGCATGTTTAATTTGAATATGTCCAGAAGAAGGCTCAGGAACAGGTCTTTATTGGATAGCTGCATTATTTTATATTGGAGTGTCATGGATTTCTGGAAAATTAAGACCACCTATTGTCCAACATAAGCACAGAAATACATTCACAAATCAAAGAGAAAAGAAGCTGCTTTTGGATTAGCAATAAATTTAGATTATCTAAACCTGTCTTCTGCTCCCCTCCAATTTAAATAGAAAAAAATCACAAGTTGCCTATATATGGCAAAACGTATCTAGTCATAGGGATTTTGTTCAAATTTGCTTTAAAAAATCTGAAACAATAATTTTAAAATGAATCAGTAACACTGATATGGATACTCTACTTTTTTTTGTTTGTTTGTTTGTTTTGTTTTTGTGATACGCGGGCCTCTCCCGTTGCGGAGCACAGGCTCCGGACGCGCAGGCTCAGCGGCCATGGCTCACGGGCCCAGCCGCTCCGCGGCATGTGGGATCTTCCCAGACCAGGGCACGAACCCGTGTCCCCTGCATCGGCAGGTGGACTCTCAACCACTGCGCCACCAGAGAAGCCCTGGATGCTCTACCTTAAAGGCTATAACTATCAAAAATTTTTTAATTAGTTCTCCTAATTAAGGGGATAATGAGAAGTCAGATTCATTATGTCTATACCTAAATGATCCCAACACAATGAGCAATGAAAAAGGAAAGCTGGCGGAAGATCTTGACCATGCTGTAAAACACCTGAGGATCACATGATATCTAACGTGCAGTGCACAGCTCCATCTGCAAATGGCAAAAAGCAAGAACTTTAAATGTTCCCTAGCTGAGTAACAGGGATTTCCAGAGGCTGTATAGCGAAATCAAAGTCCTTTCCGCAACGACAGTGATTTTTAACCAAGAGGCACACTAAAAGTACCTGCTGAAGTTTTAAAAAAAAATATGTACATGCTTGGGGTCCCCAACCCTGTAGATTTTACTTCAGTAGGGCACTTTTACTTTGTAGAAGCTCCAGAAGGGATTCTGACATGCACCTCCACTTGAGAAGCCTCAGTGCCAAGAGACTCTTCATCCAGAATTTCTCTAACCTCATGCTACTTTGGTTGGTATATGATGAATATGTACACCTTCTTTCTACAATACTCTCTGTACCAGTCAGTGCAGAGTTAAGTATTTAACTTCTAAAGAAACATATCAAATAGGAAATGTCAAGTCTGAGCTGAGTGGGCTGGAGTACCAGTTTACAAAAAACTTTTTACAGTAAAGAGAACCCATTACTAAACAAAAACAGAGGCCAAGGGAATACAAAGAGATGGCCAACAGGTACACAAAAAGATGCTCAATATCACTAATCATCAGAGAAATGCCAATCAAAACCACAATGAGATAGTACCTCACACCTGGTAAAACGGCTATTAAAAAGACAAGAAATAACGTGTGTTGGCAAGGTTGTGGAGAAAAGGGAGCCCTTGTGCACTGTTGGTGGGAATGTAAATTGTGCAGCCACTATAGAAAACCGTTTGGAGGTTCCTCAAAAAATTTAAAATAGAACTACCATATGACCTAGCAATTCCATTCCTGGGTATTTATCTGAAGAAAACAAAAATACTGATTTGAAAAGACATATTAAAAAAAAACCACATATGCACCCCCAAGTTCACTGCAGTATTATTTACAATAGCCAAGACATGGAAAGAACCTCAATGTCCTTCAATGGATAAATGGGTAAAGAAAACGTGGGGTGTGCATGTGTATATATATATATATATATATATATACACATATACACAATGCAATATTATTTGACCATAAAAAGAATGAAATCTTGCCATTTGTGACTGCATGAATAGGCATTATGCTAAGTGAAATAATTCAGACAGAAAAAGATAAATACCGTATGATTCCACTTATCTGTGGAATCTAAAAACAAGTAAACAAAATCCTGAGGACATGGACGTAGAGAACAGATTGGTGGCTGCCTGAGGTAGGGGGTGGGGGGGTGGGCGAAATGGGTGAAGGAGGTCAAAAGGTACATTTCCAGTTACAAAATGAGTAAGTCATGGGGATATCACATAAAGCATAGTGACTATACTTAATAATACTGTATTGCATATTTGAAAGTAGCTAGGAAAGTAAATCTTGAAAATTCTCATCACAAGCAAAAAAAATTTTTTTTTGTAACAATGAGGATGTTAACTGGACTTACTGAAGTGATCATTTAGCAACATATACAAATATTATATCATTACATTGTGCACCCAAAACTAATATAATGTTATGTCAATTATACCTCAATCAAAAAAAAAAGGCCAAGAGCGGATTTAATGTAAAGGTTTGGCTCATTTAAACCAAGCTAGTATTTGCCACTAAGGCTGGAACCCAGTGGTCTCAAATTTGAAAATACTCAATTAGTGTATTTTTCACAGGCACACAGTCGAATTGTACTCTCCCAGTGGACAATATTTCAAGTTGAAAACTGACCACCTCCTAAAAATCTAAGAACTGCCTTTTTATTTCCTGCAGCTAGTGACAAATTCACAAAAAGAAGCATCTCAATCCTTATTCTTCTCTTGACCGTTTAGACTACCTGTAGTTCTAATCCTTTCAAAAGGCTAAAGTCTGCACTCTTCAAAGATTAACAGAAGGAAAAAAAAACTTTCCGAACTAAAACAATCATGTTGTGCTCGCTTCGGCAGCACATTTACTAAAACAATCATGTTATAGCCATTTCAATGCTTAGAAAAATAATTCAGGGGCTTCCCTGGTGGCGCAGTGGTTGAGAGTCCGCCTGCCGATGCAGGGGACACGTGCCCCGGTCCAGGAAGATCCCACATGCCGCGGAGCGGCTAGGCCCGTGAGCCATGGCCGCTGAGCCTGCGTGTCCGGAGCCTGTGCTCCGCAACGGGAGAGGCCGCAACAGTGAGAGGCCCACGTACCACACACACACACAAAAAAGTTAAATATCCCTCTTGCTTTCAAAGTCCCAAACCCTTAGGATTGCTTCCAATTTTAGGTTCCTGTCAGTTTGCCCATAAAGAGAAAAGATATATCTGAACATCACTCAGGAAATTAAAAAAAAAAAATCATACCTACTGTCCAGAGTTACTTTTTACCCCTTCAAGTTTTTGGTGAATTTGATCTTCACTATTAAGAGGACAATGTGCTCTACAACAGTGGATCTCAAACTTTAGTGTGTATCATGATCAATGGGAGAGTTAACAGTAAAACATAAATTGCTGGGCCTTAAGCCTAGAGTTTCTGACTTGGGGGCCTGGGATGGGGCCTGATACTTGAATTTCTAACAAGTTCCCAGATGCTATGCTGATGTTGCTGGTATAGGGATAACAGCTTTATAAGAAGGTAAAAGGAAGTAATTCTCTCTCACCTTAGCTGTCACCTTTCTCATGTAAAAACACTTCTCTACGGAGCACTTCCAACAACAGAGACACTTAGGATTTAAAAACATCTCCAGGTTCTGAAAGCTAAAAGACTTCCTTTTTCCCCACTTCACAAGGGCTCCAATGTCACAAATGACATTAAAGCAG
Organism: Delphinus delphis; assembly: GCF_949987515.2. NCBI lineage: Eukaryota > Metazoa > Chordata > Mammalia > Artiodactyla > Delphinidae > Delphinus > Delphinus delphis. The sequence continues at coordinate 138,424,243 of NC_082684.1, forward strand.
TGGAAATCCAGAAAAAGGAAAATTAAGGTCAGAATGATTGTAAACTCTGCTCAAGAACCTTACCAGGCACATATTACTTCTTCAGTCTGAAAAGTGTTTCCTTTGGGTCTCCTAAGGCAAGAGAAATGCCCAAAGGAAGAAAGAAGTAGCTTGTTTCATAACACTAAAAACACAAGGACAGGCTCTGAAAACAAGAGAATCTTGCTCCATAAGTAAAAAATCACAAAATGCTATGAATCCCTATCTTTCCTTTGTCATACTGTTCTCCATCTCAAAAGAGCTATTCCTCTTACTGAAGACTGACCCAAACTCTATACTTTCTTAGGAAGCTTAAATATTGACTATGCCAATGTCACCTAGGATGAACAACTTCAGAGAATAGGATTTGTTAAAAATGTCTCCTCAGCCAGCCTGGGAAGCTTCTTACTCGGGTGGGTGGTCTCAACCGTGACTAAACTGTAACTAGAGAAATATACTTTAAAATATTAATATGGCCTAGCACTTTCCTGATGGTAATCCTTCCAGGCCCATCCCAATGGCACAACTGGGAAATTAAATGAAGAGAAAAGCAATCTCCTCTCTGCTCTCTACTTTCAGATGCTCCTCCTCTACAGATTTGCCACGCACAGACTCATTTCTATACATATACACTGAGATAGAACATTCGCACACACACAAATAACTCTCGGCAGGAACCAAAAATCAAAGCCTAACCCCAACGTTTTTAAGTGAGCAAGTCCAATTTCCTTCTTTGTAGCCCTTGACACATGCTGGCTGGGAGCCGTCTGGATTTTTTTCTGCCTTGTTCCTGCACCAGAAGGTTCTGCACTGCAGGTCAGGGGATGATAAGGAAATGAACAGTGTAATTTCCAAGGCCTCTGAACACAGCCCTGTCAGCAGCTCTGGAGGCGGGTTACTCAAGCATGGCCTGAAGAGTGAAAACCACAGAGAGGAGGGCTCAGACAGCCAGCAGTGGCAAGATCTCAGCTGTGCATGTTACTGCCATCTCCAGCCTGAAAGCCCAAGCCCTGCTGCCTCCCTGGATGAGCTCTGTTGGTAAAAGCTCTTATACACAAATGGCAAAAATACAAGTTCACGCTGGGGGAGGAAGATTAAGGACTAGGACTTAGATTTTCCATGTACTCTTGTGCAGAAACAGAAACATTTAGTGCTCTTCCAGCATACATGAAATTGCACCTGCTGGCAAACCCACAGTAATATCTATCCAACATACTCAACCCCATACCAGGGATATGGCCAAAAAGGAAACCCAATTCATATGAAATCTGAAATTCAACAGGCCACTTCAATATCCTTTGAAGCCAATTTCTGGTTTCTACCTCATCAAACCCCACTATAAATATCAGGGCCTTTAGAACACATTACCAGCATTCAAGCTTCCCAATCCAGGTTTGGAACTTCTCCTGAGAACAGTGCTGCACGTCTTAGCCAACATGCTTATCTATTCATACTGGGCTTCCGGTATAGGTGGTATGTTGTTATATTTCAGCCCATTATTGCCTACAGCAAACTGAGACATATTTCAACTCAAATCATGTTATTCTTCTTTTGTAATATTTACTAAATGCTCCGTATGTGCCAAACACCATTCTAAGTGTTTTATATGAATTAACTAATTGAATTTCACAAAAATCCTATTAAGGAACTATTGTTTCTTCATTTTGCAGATGAGAAAACTGAGGTAGCTCAGTTAAGTAATTTGTTCAATATCACTCAGTTAATAAGTGTCAAAGCTGGGATACAAACCCCGGTAGTTTGGCTCCAGACTTTATACTCTTAATCACTAAGTTATGCATAAGAGCTCATGTGCAGTTTAAGTTTACAAGACTGGTGTTTTAGGTTGGAAGTGGCTCCCAATGCCCAACTTATGAAGTGTCCACCCTTAATGATGGTTAAAGAAAGTTCACAAACATTAAAGTATATAGCAATTATCTGGAGAGTCTTCTGGAAGTACAGATTTCTGGGCCCCTACCCCTAAAACTTATTTAGCAGATCTGGGGTAAGGTCTAAGACTCTGCATTTCTGACATTCAGATGATATGATGCACGTGGTTTTATGGACCACAATTTCAGGAACTCTGCTCTAGATGGTAAACTGTAAGCAAAGAGCAGCAACCATCTCTGTTCTGTTCACCAGTGTACACCCAGTACTAAGCACAATACCCGGAATGTAAAATGCACTCAGTTAATATACAGAATGAATGAAAGATGACAATGGTACCTAACAGTATCATCTCCTTACAAAACAGTTAATATCCACAATACATTTACGGTCTGCCTGTTAGTGATATATCCAAGAAGCACAAGGGCAGGGTTTTTTTTTTTTCATATCTGCAATTGCCAAATAAAGAGGGAACTGGCAATGCCTCAATGATTACAATGAAAATTTGACTGAATGCAATACTCCAGAACACACACACTCTCTCAAGAAGTCAAACTCAAAGTAGCAGTTTAAAAAGTAACTTTCCGTCTGTATGTATAACAGGGGAGGTTCAGCACCAGCTATAAATGGTTGTTCTTTGTAAACATCATCACCTTACCAAAGAAAGTGAAACTCAAAGATCCTTTGTTTACTGAGTGCCTACAATATTAAAATCGGTATAGAAAACAAATGAAAGCAGTCTTAAGAGCACCTAGGCATTTACATCCAATGTTTCTGAGGTAGTCTTTAAGTGGGAAAATAGAATCCTTCATAACAATGAAGGATTTGTTAAGAATCCCAGAGTAACAATATGCCAGAAGAACTTGGTAAACAAAAACCTGGCTTTGCCACTGACTACCTGTGAGAGTCTAGGTAAGTCACATGACCTCCCTGGTCTCAGTTCCCTCTTCTATAAAGTGAGGAGATTGGACAAGATAATCTTTCTCAGGGCCCTCCTTGAATTACAACACCCGGATGGAAAACAGAGCTGCTGAAGAAAAAATAAATTAAGCTCAGACTTCGTTGTAGTTAGAGAATGCATCTCTGTCCCACATAAATATCAACTTCTTTTAATTTTTTCCAAGAAGGAAAATGCTTGAGGGCATTTGGCTTCAGGAAGCAAGGCTAACTGCTATTTCATCACTAGCTGAGAAAGAACAGCTTGTGAAGGAGGAAGGTGTTAAGAGAGAAAGCCCTGGATCAGAAGGAATAAAAGAGACCTGACCTTGGTTGAGCAATGAGGGATTGCAACACGAGAGAAATGAGATGGAAGGCATAAACTAGGGCAAGAAAACAAAATCAAGGGCAAAGGAAGATGCTCTTAGAACACAGGATATGATAGCAAACATGATCGGAAGGGAAAAGAGCAAAGAGCACACTTTAGTTTTGTCTCCTAAACTAATGGGGGAAGTGGTAAATATGTGTATGCAGCATTCTGAGAGCAGCAGAAGCTGAGACACAAACATGGGGAAAGCACAGTGCAGTGTTTCTACCTTCCAAGATCAAAAGCAGCAGCTGAAGAGACAAGGAGAGTTTCTGGCTGCAAACTTCTAGATCCTTTAGCCACTAGAGCTTTACTTTATACGATCTGGAAAAAAGAGGAGTCTCACCTTAAACTCCTGGTTTAAGCCCCAACTCAGAGTCAACACAGATAGATCACTGCCTTCTGTGGTTTGTAAATTCTTTTTTCTTGCCTGTCAGAGTGGTAACGTGAGCACTAAGCTGGGGACATTCAGACAGGCACTCTCCCTCATCCTACCTCCCCTTCCATCCCTAACTCAACAACCTATCAATCGAACCAAAGACAAGGAGCAGACAGGAGCTGGAAGGCTCTGTCTTGTTTATTCCTCAACATTCCCTCCCCCATCTCTTCAGCTGGCAGCAGTATGAGGCAAGAGTGTTCAATGACAATTCAGGGCAGCAGTAGTTGCTAAGACTCTCTAGGTCTCTCCTAGAACTCTGGGAAACAGCACAGTGAAGCCTGCCAGAGAGAGGTGTGGTGGAGCAAAAGTGGGATCCCATGAAGGGAAATCCACATTCTTGGCTGACTGAAATTCGCTCAGCCATAGACTGAGATACCCACCTTGATGAGAGAGGAGGTCCTGAGGTAGAGAATTAGAATATTCAAATCTCCTTCATTAGCTAGTTGGAGACATGTGACAATTCTGTCCTACACCACAAACTCCACTTGTCTTCTCTCTCGTTTCCAAGGGGTTACAGGAGTGGGTATGGGTAAGGAGACTCCAGCTAAGACACTTTCCAAATTTTATGAGTTTTCCCTCTTCATGATAGCTTCCAGCTCAGAGTATGTAATTCCTAGATTATATCAAAACATCTGTTTTGTTGTTTTGGTTCTGTTGGTTGTCCCCCACATGGAAGAAACATTCCAAACCAGTTAAGCCATAGGCAAGCCCATATCTCAGAGACAAAAATCTTAAGGAAGTTTTTAAAGACTTAGCTTATGAGTTATAGTATTAATCATCAAACACCGACTCAAACACCTCTTATGCCCAACACCCTGGGATCCTTGTTTCTCAAAAGCTGCTCCACTCCGAGATTCCTAGCCTGCGTTCCCTTTTGCATCTTTCCCTCCTCCCATTCCAGAAACGCTGTCTCTCTGCACAGTGTTTTCATCTCCTAGCAACTTCCAGATATTTATTTACATAATTATTTATTTCAATGGCCAAATGCTTTAGAATGGCACCCCACAGAACCAGACTGTTCAAGAGGGTTGAGGGAACAGGGAAAAGAAATGAGAAAGCAGGTTCTTGATTAGAGTGACATCAAACTGCACAGCAAATTTCCTCTTCTAAGAGTACTTCTCAGCAATTTTACCTTTCCTCCAAAAACAGAAGCACAGTCTCTTTCCCTTTTCTCTCCCATTCCACTGCCCCAATCTCAGTCTTTTGGGGTGACAAGGCATATAACACAGCTATATTATTAAGAAGCAAACCTCCCTGGCACCAAGGTGTATTCTTAGCTGAATATACTGCATCTTTCAGCCCAATTATAATCTGAAGGGCAGCCACCCAACCAGTCCCTGAACCTGTAAGAAAAAGGGTTCCATTGCTTCTCTGTTGGAGACTCTCAAGGACATTTAGACTTAAATCCAATATGAAGATAAGCATCATTAATCCTTTCATCCACAGACCACTACTGGGCTTAGAAGATTGCAACATGAGTCAAGAGTTCTAAACAGAAAGGAAACTGAAGGCCACCCTCAGAAGTGGCCACTTTTCAGCACAGGAAGAACAAAGATTATGAACACGGATATACGGCAAGAGTTTACTGGAGCCAGATGTAGGGAATAGTCTAATGGGCCTGGAATAGAAGCAAGAACTCCTGGTACTCCTAAGCCTCTTTAAAACAGTATTATCCATCTGCACCCCAGAGAAAATGGTAAATCACAGCCAGCACAGGATGCACCATGCCAGTAACCAGCTGGAACTTGACTCTGCTGAGGTGGACTGTAGCATCTGCCACCTAAACATAGGCAGACTCTCTGGCAGCTGCCACTGGTAAAAGGGAATAAACCATTGTGTTATAGTGGAAGAAAATTCACAGACCTGTTACCAGGGAAGCCCAGATGTTGCTGAGAGTCACAGATGTGCCAGAGGCAAGGACCAAAACACCTACAGCAAAGAAAGCGTAACCTAGCACTGAGAGGACACCACCACCCAAACATACACATCCTGCCTCTATTAACACTTACATATGGAAAGAGGTATTCCCTGCTGCAGCTGATGCAATTACAGAGAAATCAATTTATACTGCATCTGCTGGGATCAGTTGAAAGCATAGGGTGAGCAGAACACAGAGCGGAAAATCAAGAGCCAGTGAACAGCACATTACCAGGCCAGCCGCTTTGCAGGAAATTGTAAGCTGCAGAAGTTTAAGGCAGCCTGAGCTGACCCTAGATTCACACCCACTCTGGTCTAGGCCTGCAAACTCCATTTACTGAGACATGAACTAAGATCATCTTCCCAAAGGAGGAGAACCCCTTGTGGGGCTGAAGGCATCTGTCCTTCCAAGTCAAGCAGAAGGCAAGGTATCATTACACCATTTGACAGCTATTAAACCACCAGGAGACCTTGATTCCCAATAGTTGAGGAGATACCCAGCCAAGAACTATACTTTAGTGGCCAAAGAATCTATTTCAAGGCCAAACTTTCATAGCCACTACGCTAATCCATAAGACCTGATTAAGTACCTCAGTACCTCCTGCTCCACTGTTTACCTGCCCCAAACTGTGACCTTTTGCTCTTTGGCAGTCACCAACAGAACACTTGGTAGATATCATGTAATGAAAGTTACTTAACCCTTTTCTCTTCCAGAGACCCAGCAGCACCATTTATCCCATTAAAAACAGCACTCAATTGAAAGCCTATTAAGCTTATCAACTTGTTAAGTTTACCAATGACTCTAAGGATGAAATGTCAATCAAGCTGGGAACCATATAAAGGTTGATGCCAGCCTCTAGTAACAAGTATCTGAGGTGGGACAAGGACAAGGCTGGAGGTTCTTGACTTACGGAAAATTCATTCTACCAGGCAGCTACCCCCAACAACAGACACTCTTCTCCAAAATGTCCAGGCCTGCTGTTAATGAATCTGTAGGGAATCCCCTAATTTGGAACAAAACCACGTTATCATTACCAGCTGCTCTGACCTTGTAATTGGTCATTACCCACAAACTAATGAGGCTCCCACAGAGTGCACATAGCATTTGGCGGTTAGTCCAGGGCAGTTCTGACTGGCAGTGGGCAGCCAGATCTGGCCACCTCTTACCTTTTCAGACTTGACTTTCTTTAGCGGGCGACACTCATTCTCCCCTTCCTCTGGCTCCGGTTTAGCTCCCAAAGGGTTGAGCGCTGCCCCAGGCTCAATAGCTATACTCCCAAGTGGCTCCACAGCTCCTGGATCCACCCCTGTGCTTCCATCATACTGACCACCACGTCCTCCCAAGGGAACTGGCTGGAGGACCCCAGGATCCTTTTCTGAACAAGTCCCCACTCCTTCGCTTCTCTCCTTCTTGCTCTTAGATGAGCTGTTCTCCTTCTCCTTTTTGGAGCCGGCTACACTGCGGGATGCCTTAGCCGCCTTCTCTGAGCCCTTGGGAGCAATAGCAGCAACCAGGCTTCCTGCATTGGCACCATCTCCTGAGCGTCCCTGCACCTCTTTCTTGCTAGCTGCCCCCTCACTTGGAGTGAACAGGGACGTCCCTGGAGTGGGTTTGCTAGTGTCTTTGCCACTCTTATTCCTTTTAGATTTTGATTTGCCTTCCTTCCCTTGAGGACCTGGCACTGGGGTCACAAACTTGATGTTGTCTGGTAGTGTAGCCACAGCATTGGGAGCTGGTATCCCCACCTCCTTTGAGCCTGACATTTCCAGTTTCTGCTGGTCCTTTTCCAGATCGGCGTCCAGGTCAATGATGAGATTCCCTACTCCAATGTCCCATTCATCCCCACTGTCGTATGTCTCAACCGGGTTTGCATCCACTCCTTTCCCTCCGGAGGCTCCACTGCTCAAGGACATCTTAGAGTCAACGTCCCACCTCAAGATTCAAGGCTCTTCCTTGCCCCCAGCTTTCCTATTTTCAGCTTCAGCTATGTTCTCAGACCTGCCACATTGGTCAGTATATGCCCAGTGGACAACATCATTGCTGGAAAAAGAAAATTTAAAGAGCTGTTAAAGGAAACAATACAGGCAAAGAGGCTGAAATAAACTCCCACAAAAAACAGACCCTTCCTAGGTGGCTATCACACCACAATAGACAAGACAAACAGGTTCAGTTGTATTTCTAACCAAGTCACATTGGACCAAGGGAAAAGCTAATTCCCACTCCATCTCCACAGGGGAGAGTACAGTATTTGCAATTGCCCGGAAATTCGGCGGTCTTAACTAGGAATCCTCTAGAGTTAGTTTCCCATTCCCAAGAGACTTATTTCTACTACCACTGCCAGGCGGCAATACTCCCTCAATCAATACAGGCCCTGGCACATCCTCTAGCACAACTTTACTCATACCTCTTTTCTCCTTGCTTCTTCTTGAACTATCAGAGATTCAGAACATAGTCTAGCAAAGGCTAAATCCCTCTACTAACAGGGCCTATCCCTACTAAAAATAATATAGATTCCTTGTCATTCTACTGCTGGGGGTGGTGGTGTCTAATTGTGGGTAAGTAAAAGAGAAAAGCAAACAGAACTGGGGAAAAATACAATATCAAGATAGGGGCAAAACCTGCAATTAGAGGAGACAATCCTCAGAGAGGACTTAACCAATCAGCTTCAGTTCAGTTAAGCCAGCCTTATTAAACTCCAGGTTTCAAATTATGTCTAAATAGCAGAATTCAATGTAGTCTTTCTCACTACCCACTAAAATACCCAGGAAGAGACACACACACACACACACACACACACACACACACACAGAAAAAATATTACCCTATCAATAACTGAACAGTACTAAAAAACCTCATGTTAGAATGTGGGAGAAGTCTCTACATTCTAATACTATAAGACTGATGGCACTATACTGATAAATACCAGGGCCTCACCACATGGAACAGAGACAGCTAAAAAAGGGGGTGGCATGGGGTGGGTGGTAAAAAAGGCAATTTATACCTCTCCTTGGGAGTGTACCATCTAGAAAACCTGGCAGCCAACATACACCATCCAGCTATTACTTTATTTTGTTTTTATTTTTTGCTGTACGCGGGCCTCTCACTGTTGCGGCCTCTCCCTTTGTGGAGCACAGGCTCCGGATGCGCAGGCTCAGCGGCCATGGCTCACGCGCCCAGCCGCTCCGCGGCATGTGGGATCTTCCCGGACCGGGGCACGAACCCGCATCCCCTGCATCGGCAGGCGGACTCTCAACCACTGTGCCACCAGGGAAGCCCCCAGCTATTACTTTATGATGAAACCAAAGATTTCTGTTCTTGCTCACTCCCGTTTACCATCTTTCTATATGCATATAGAAAATAACTCTCATAAGATGACAGAGCAGAAAGGGTAAAACAGAGGTGGCACAATGAATCCTACAAAGTAAATATCTAACAGGTAAATGCCATAGATATCTCTTAACAGAGATAAGACACATTGTACTTTTCCACCTGCTCTCTCAAGGCAGTGTCAAAGAACCAGGGTGCAGTTCAAGAGAAGATGTCACCTAGGAGAGCAGAGCTTATACCAAGTGAATGCTTGATAGCAACTGGGATGTAAGAGAGAAATTCAGTGCATTAATAATGGCAGCACATTAACCTGCCATTTAGCCATAGATCTGAGAAGAAAGTACATCCTTTACCCAAGTAGAGAGCTTAGTGCCAACAACCAACCATTGCTGACGTGGAGTCCACATAGATCTTACTTCATAAAACGATGAGCAAAAACTGTGTGTGGGGGAAAACATGACATAAGAACTATGGGGCACCCCCGGTGGCACAGAGGTTAAGAATCCACCTGTCAACGCAGGGGACATGGGTTCGAGCACTGGTCCGGGAAGATCCCACATGCCGCGGAGCAACTAAGCCCATACGCCACAACTACTAAGCCTGTGCTCTAGAACCTGCGAGCCACAACTACTGAGCCCGTGTGCAACAGCTACTGAAGACTGTGCACCTAGAGCCCGTGCTTGGCAACAAGAGAAGCCACCGCAATGAGAAGCCCACGCACTGCAATGAGGAGTAGCCCCTGCTCACCACAACTAGAGAAAGCCCGCACGCAGCAACAAAGACCCAATGCAGCCATAAATACATAAATTAAAAAAAAAAAGAACTATGAAAAAATGCCACCCACAAGGTAAAGGCAACATAATCTCTGAAAAAATTAAAGAAATGATACCTCTGATAATGATCTAGAATTCTGAAGAAATTTTTAGTAAAATGTTTGGAATTCTCTATACTATACACTAATTCATTCAAAAAAACGTGTATTAATTGCCTACTAAGTACCAGGCACTAAACTAGGTGCTGGGAATACAGCAGCAAGTGAGAGTGTATAAGGCAGTGGAACATGATACTGAAAATAATTCTATTATGAGGGACAAAGGCATTTCTAGAAATGGGAATGCCAACTGAATCTGCACTACAAAGGATTATTAAAGCATAGTTCTTCCCAACATCATCATTTGTCACCTCTGCAATCTCTGCAATTGTGGTGAGGCTTAGAGCATAACCCACATTCATCTAACACTTACCCACTTTCCTCTTGAGCTGCACTATCATCAGTATGTAATGTAACCATTAGAGCAATCCCACGTTTGTTTATTCAATAAAACTTTCAAAAGACCTTCCTCCAAAAAACAAATAAACAAAAACCCTTCCTCTAGAAAATAGGATGCTAATGGAAGAGAGACTCTGGAAAGGTATATAAAGGGAAGAATATAAAGTACATAAAAGTGTTTGTGCTCACTGAGAGCTCCTGACAGTTCTGCACTGGCCGACCTGTCGTATGGAGCAGGATAAACAAAATATGACAGTAAAGAAGACATAGCATTAAGAAGATACTAGGCTGAAATGGAAAAATATGAACTTAGACAAAAGAATCTGATTTTATTTTTTAAAAAAGGAAGATGCAAGGAAATGAAAAATGCAATTAAAATTCATACAGAAATCAAAAAAGCACAGAACTAAAACTGTGGAAAATGAATCTGTAAATTACAAGAAAACCTGAGATACTGTTCCAGAAGGCAAAGGCAAAGGACAGCAAAAAGAAAACAATGAGGGAAATTGAAAGACAGAGAAAGTATTTAATAATACTCAAAGCAAAACTGAAGAGACTAGAACAAACGGGAAAAAAGCAACCCATCAAGGCATAATATATGAATAACATCTTGAGCTGAAAAAGATCTTGAAAAAGTTCACTACCTTTTCAGCAAAATCAATTTAAAAAAAGCCAAACTTGCAGACATCCTAACAAAATATTTGAATTACAAAGGACAAAACTTAGGCCAACCTCAGACTGCTCTGCAATATTAAATGTTAAAAGAGAATGAAAAATCTACAAAGAATTTTGAAGAGAAAAGGTTATTTTTCAAGAGTCTTTCACTGAGTCAAGTTGTTTGTCACGTGTAAAAACAACAGATTTTCAGTTATGTAAGAACATATATATATCCACCTTGTTAAAAACTATCTGAAGCATTAAAATAAGTTCAGTGTAGCATAAAGTTGAATAATTCTTGTAAACAGAAATACCAAATGATTTTTGTAATCTTAAGAGTAAACTCAATGCAGATAATCCTGGAAAAGATAGGAGGCAAAATCAATGCTTGTAATAATGCTGAACCTAGAACGTTCAGCCTTAACATCAGTAAGGAAAGACACTTCCTCAAATTCCTTTTGTCCCAATTCCATATGTCATGGCGAATTGTTTTGTTTTTTCTAGTAAGCAAGAAATATGGTTATAAAGCAGAAACTAACACACCATTGTAAAGCAATTATACTCCAATAAAGATGTAAAAAAAAAAAAGAAATATTGCTGTTAACATGTTTTTAAAATTGTGCTTCTTAAAAGGGAGCTGGAGATGAAAAGAACATCTGATGCTCTGTGCTCATTTTCAAGTTCCACATCTTAAGTGAGATATTCATTAAGTGGAGGGATATCCTAGAGTATAGTAAAACACCAAAAAGCCATTTCGTAAGAGGAAAGGTCTTAGAAACTGGTATTCTTTAATCTGGAAAGGAGTTAGCTGAAGGGAGACAGGCTGGTTAGCTTCAAATATATGATGGTTGCAATGTGGAAGAGAGAAACTTATTCTGTGATGCTGAGGATATAAAATGGACCAGTAAGTAGAAGTTACAGAAAGACAGATGTTTAACTCAGGAAAAAATGTAATACCCTGGAATTCCCAACAATGACCCACAATGCTTAATGAAGCCATATCTTTATCACTGAAAGTAGTGACCAGAAAAACCATAATCACCTGTCAAGCAAATTACAGAATTCTTCTATGTGTGACAGGGAGTAGTCTGGACATGCCCAGGGCCTTTTTCAAATCTGAAATTCTGTTAATGTACCTATCAAAAAGTGCATTCCCTGGGCTTCCCTGGTGGTGCAGTGGTTAAGGATCCGCCTGCCAACGTTCAAGCCCTGGTTCCGGGAAGATCCCACATGCCGTGGAGCAACTAAGCCCATGCGCCACAATTACTGAGCCTGTGCTCTACAGCCCGTGAGCCGCAACTACTGAGGCCGCGCACCTAGAGCCCATGCTCCACAACAGGAGAAGCCACCGCAATGAGAAGCCTGCACACCGCAACGAAAAGTAGCCCCTGCTCGCTGCAACTGGAGAAGGCCCGCGTGCAGCAATGAAGACCCAATGCAGCCAAAAATAAATAAATAATTTTTTTTAAAGTGCTTTCCCTACTAGAAAACTACCCAGAATTTCTGAATGACCAGGATGCAAACAAAGAAGACATATCCTGAGGACTGATATTCAGTGGTCCTGATGTTCTATAGAGAGCCACTGTCCTCTAATTTCTGAGTGAGTTAAGTAAGTACCACTTTTCAACCAGGTGACTTCTCAGAAATTCAGTTTACCAAACCCAGCAGGTTTCATAGTAACTTTGGTGGTACCTTTCCAAAGAAAAATTGCCTAGGATTCTTTAATCAGCCTGGCTACAGCAGCCAGACCACTTTCCATCTGCTCCCTACCACATCCCTGGCTTTATACAGCTAATAATCAAACTCTCTGACAGGTCATGGCAGAGATGTTTAACCCCAGGAGGTAGGGTAACTAACATGGTAGCTGGAAATGAAAAGCACTGACCTCTTGCTTCCATGGCAGAGAAAGTGCAGAATCAGGAGAACCAATACCTTACAGAGACCACAAAGTACTTTCAACTTGCAGGAGCTTCTGGATATATTTTCTTCTCTCTTCTTCTAATTGTACTACACTTCGCTATTTAGGACCATGATTCACCAAACTCTGGAATTACTTGCCAGTGCCATTTCTGCTTTGTTCTGCACCTGATCACTAAGAACTCTTCTCTGCGTGGATATAGCTAAGGGACCAAGATAGGCCATGACAATCACTCCTCATACCCTGTATCTATAACAATGAAAGTTCAAATTCCAGTTTCCTCTCTGGAACCCAACTCCATCTCTCAGACTCCCAGCCCACAGGTTGGTTTGTAATCATACATTTCAGGTCATTAATTGCTTTTTACTAGGGCATATGCCATAGATTACACCACTTCCCTACCTCAGTAATGAGCAAGGTCTCTCTTCCAGACTAAGAATGAGAAAAAGCGTCTTCACGCGAGGTCTCTGCCCCTGCCCAGAGGACATAAGCAACAACTGACCCTACTTATGTCCAAACACAATATGAAGAAGAATACTTCTCCTTCTGCCCAGATAGAGCTCTGTATCCATCCTACAGGGCATCAAAGAGAAAGGATCTCTTTAACTGCCAATTACTTATAGCTAATCTGGTCTAAGTAGCAAACTGTCCAATGCTCTCCCAGTGTAAATTTATCTGTCCTCCCCTCTTGTTACAGTTTTTGGATCAATCTTCTTACAGGCTTTGGTCTGAGCAAGTGACAGTTGTGTTTGAGTGAGTACACTCTGCTTGCGACCACACAGGTCACACACATTTGGGTGTGCGGGTGATCCGTCTGGCTAGCTAGTCCTCACCGAAAGCTATATGGACAAAGAAAAATATGTTACACTCAATTTTAGGAAGGCAGCATGGTGTAGAAGACAGATAACTGAGCTGAGAATCAAGAGATGTGATTTCTAAAAAAAAAAAAAAAAAAAACAGAGATGTGATTTCTGGACTCAGATTTCCAATGACCCTAGCCAGGACATTAGCCAAGTTGCTTCATTAAATATTAATTTTCTTATTATAAAATGGAGGGAGAATCCATCATGGTTCTAAGCATATTATGAGGATCCAAATCTGAAAAATATGACAACTCAAAAGTATAAAATGACCCAAATATTCTCACAATGTTCTAGGGTCTCAAGTTAAAGAGGCCTGCTTCATGGTATAAAGACCTAAAGTATTTTAAAAATAAAGGAAAAATAAATATTAAAAAAAATTTTACAAATTAAATTACAGGTAGTACTGATATCCATTTGAGTTCTACGAAAGAAAATGGCAATCCTTTCTTCTTTCAATTACTCAGTGGTTTTCACTTACTCTGGTTTTCCATTTAGGCTACCCCTACCTTCAGATGTGGCTCATAAAATCCTACACTATAGTGACTGACAAAAAGACTCCATCTTGCTTCAAAAACCCCTCAGGGCCAAGGTACCAATCTCAAAGCTCATGGTTTTAACATCTGGACTATCTCTTTTGCCAACTGTTCCAGTCCAGTAGGTTGTTGACCCCCCCTGACAGGCCTTCAAAACTAAATTGTGTGAGGTTCACAGGGTTTGATGCCCCAGGGAATTGTCAATAAAGCAGTGGGATAAAACAAAGTTGAGAGAAAACCAAACTATACCATCTTCCCTGAATTCCAGATGCTACCCTGAAATCACATACTCAGCCAACCTCAGGTGAGGCTAGTACATGTAAACCATCCGTGGTGACCCTGAGCTTACCCAGCTGGAAGAACAGGCATCTCCCTCTCCAGCTGCCACATTAGAGCTCACTAATCAACTGAATTTCCAACTGGGGCTCTAACAAGAAACAATCAACTTTCCTTTGGGTCTCTTCCTTAATTTATTACATTAATTACTGCAACAAAGGAACTGTGTCATCTCCTCAAGTACCATACCTCTCAGCTTATATCTCCAATGGGGATCAGATAAAGACAGACTCAGAGTGCCAATTTGAGAAGATGGATCCAATTCAACAGGGCTCATCTGACCATGTGTCACCTAAGGACAGAAGAGCAAAAGTGTAGCATCTTCCAGTCCCTCAGTGTTTATAACCTGCACCTCATGAATAGTTTTATGGTCCTCACAGGCTGCTATTCTCAGAGTAAGATTATGAGGCTTGACCTGTTTCATTTCACATAAGCAAATGACACTTCCACTAGACATAATTATTCAACAGGGCTCAGGTTTAGAGCCTTGGTGTTTGTCAATACTGCTCTGGGCCAGCATACATCTCACAATAGGCTAAACAGCATACTAAACATGTAAATAATTCAGTCCCAACCTTATAGGGATTCATTGGTGGAACTGGTTCACAGAGAAAACCCTTACCAAGGCCTATGTATAAGCAGAAGGCAAAGATCATCTAAAGTAAACAATAAAGCTCTACCATCCCCCCTCCCCTAAAAACTGAAGGGCTATGTAGCCCTTTATAATTTAGTTCTTTTCCCCAGAGGTAAACATTCTGTACTAAAGAGAAAGAGGTGATGTCAAATTCTCAAGAAAAAAGTGAATAGTGGAGTTAGCTTAGGAATCAGGAGATCTAAGAAATTGGCCCTCCACACAGAACTGTTGTGGCAGAGCTTTTCTCACCTCTAAAACAGGGAATCATATGGGTCAAGTTCATAGGAATGGGGGAAAGGAAAAAACCTAAGCAGGGACTTCCCTGGGGGCACAGTGGATAAGACTCTGCGCTCCCAATGCCGGGGGCCCAGGTTCGATCCCTTGTCAGGGAACTAGATCCCACATGCATGCCGCAACTAAGAGTTCGCATGCCACAACTAAGGAGCCCATGTGCCACAACTAAGGAGCCCTGGAGCTAAGGAGCCTGCCTGCCGAAACTAAGGAGTCCATGTGGTGCAACTAAGACCCAGTACAACCAAATAAAATAAATACATAAATAAATATTTTAAAACAAAACAAAACAAAACAAACCTAAGCACTTTTCAGGAAACATGAGGAATTACCTTCATTTTTATATTCTAGACCTCACCTCCCTTCCTAAGTCTCTTACTTAACTACTATCCTATAGTAACTCTAAAAAGCACACAAAGAAAACTTCTCTATCAAAAGATAGTATCTAGGGGCTTCCCTGGCAGTCCAGTGGTTAAGGCTCCGTGCCTCCACTGTGCACAGGTTTGTTCCCTGGTCGGGGAACTAAGATCCCACATGCTGCGTGGGGCGGCCAAAAGAAAAAAAGATACTATCTACACTGTTAGACTAACCATAAAAAATGGTGGAATTCACACACACATCCCTTAGGATATCTAAGCCAGATTGACTTCTCCAGCCTCATCTCATGGCCATACTCTGTCCTCTGCACCCCATTCCCACCTTACTGCCTTTTGGCATTTACCTCAGACATTCCCTGCTCACATCCTACCTCCCAGTGCGTGTGATGATTTGATTAACATGTTTCCTCCACTGGACTGCATGCATCCTGAGGGCAAGGGGCTGTACCTCTTTTGCTCACCATTGTATCCTAATAACAGTGTTTATGTCACAGTGCTCCCTCAATAAATATTCTGGTCAATAAATGAGTGAATGAACACTGCTTTCCTCAATGGGCAGAATCATAACACTGCCAAGGCTGCCATTTCTCATCTCCATTCTTACTTGAGCTTGATTTGTCACTAGCTATAAGCTGTCTCAATTACCTAACAGTCTTCGAACTTACTAGAACAGAGTGTGGATTCCTCTTTCTTCTAAGATACAGATAAAGGATACAGATTTACCAAGAGTCTAGGGGAAAAGTAAGAAAACAATCCAGTCCCCACATTTCTTAAAAAATGCCTAACTGCTCTGGAGTATTCTCAGCCTTCAGTCTCATTCATGCATAGCTGCTACCCAAAATAGGGCTAGCCGACAAATCAGGAGTTCTGGACATAACCAATCCCTTGGAAGCCTCGTACTTAAATGTATGATACATTCTATCAGACTTAAAACGTTCAGTTAGCACATTTTAAACATCTATGAATCAAAGGTGACAGAAGTCAGAAAAGTGGTCATGTCTGGGAGGAGGTGACTGAGCGGCAAGAAGCATGAGGGAACCTTGTGGGTGCTGGAAGTGTTCTATTATCTTGAGCTGGATGGTAGCTATATGGCTATACACACATGTAAAAACTGTGCTGTACACTTAAGATTGGTGTACTTTATGCACTTTATCATATGCACATTATATTAAAAAAAAGGTAAAATAGTAAACACCTATGAATAAAAGGACTGTATTACTGGATCATGGTCCTGGTCCTAAAATAGCATTTTATGTGATCACGGTAAAAGAGATTCACACCATCAATCCCCACAGGATAGTTAGGGGGATGGAAAGAAGGGAGGGAGGGAGGGAGGGAGGGAAGGAAGGAAGGAAGGAAGGAAGGAAGGATGGAAGGATGGAAGGATGGAAGGAAGGAAGGAAGGAAGGAAGGGAGGGAGGAAGGAAGGGAACTACATTTAAGGATTACCATGTGTTTGACTATATTGTGAGGAAATTTATAGATCTGTTGGAGAGTCTGAAAGAATTAATAACAACAAACCAAAAACAGTGAGGTACTTAATGATATTAAATCCTGGAAAAAAACATAAGTTGTATAAGAAAACATAACAGGGGACTTCCCTGGTGGTCCAATGGTAAAGAATCCGCCTTCCAGTGCAGGGGACGCGGGTTTGATCCCTGGTCGGGGAACTAAGATCCCACATGCCGTGGGGCAACTAAGCCCGTGCGCCACAACTACTGAGCTCACGCGCCTCAACTAGAGAGCCTGCATGCCGCAAACTACAGAGCCCACGTGCCCTGGAGCCTGCGCACCACACTAGAGAAGAGAAAAAACCCATATGCCACAACTAGAGAAGAGAAAACCCGCATGCCAGAACTAGAGAGAAGCCCGCGCACCGCAACAAAAGATCCAGCATGCTGCAATGAAAGATCCCACGTGCCGCAACTAAGACCCGATGCAGCCAAACTAAAATGTAAAAAACCAAACAAACATAATAGTAGTATACTAAATGGTTCAATAATAAATATTTACTTAACACAATACATAATGGATACTGATGAAACCAAACATTTGACTTGATAAGAAGGGGAGGGCAATAGGAGTGTATATTATTTATTACTTAGAAGTATGGGAGTAAATACAAGAAAAAGACTGAAAATTTTAAAGCAGGTGCCTAGTGGGAGTGAGACTTGGTGATGGGAAGGGGTAAACAGTGGATTACTGATTTTCATTAAAAGCCATACTACTATTTGATTTTTAATATAAAGTTCATGGGAAGACAAAAACAAAAAAGTACATGTATTAATCTGATAAATAAAACATTTTAAAATAACTTTATATGGTTATTATAGTTCCATATAATTAATTAAAAAGAAATAGATGCAAAGTTCTAAGAGAGCATAAAGCAATTCCTATTCAGACAGAGATTGTATATTTAATTTTATTTTTCATTTGTAACATTCAAATATTTTAGTTTCATTGTGATAGTTATTTCCTGTCCATCAATGGACACTGATTTTTAAAGGGGTCATTACTCCATTACAATAAATACAGTAAACTGGAATGCTGAAAAAATAAATTAAAAAATAAAATAATTTTATAAAAAGTTAAGGATACACTCCCCCAAATATTACTGGATCCCCTTGACAGGTTATTATAAAATATATTAATCCAATAATTTATCAAAAATCTTATGAGATAGGAAGAGGGGTAGCAGAAAGAGGCAGGTGTGGCTATAAAAGGGCAATGTGAGATACCTTGGTGGTGATGGAACTGTTCTGTATCTTGACTGGTGGTAATAAAATTGCATAGGACTAAATATACACACTCATAAATGGGTACAAGTAAAACTGGGGAAATGTGAACAAGCTGGGTGGATTGTATCAATGTCAATATCTGGTTGTGACACTGTACTATACTTGCATGACATTACCACTGAGGGAAACTGGGTAAAGGGTACAATGGATTCCTTTGTATTATGCTTACAACTGCATGAGACTTCTACAATTATCTTAAAAGAAGAAGTTTTAATTTAAAAAAAACACAAGAAAACCTTCTAGACCCCTTTTTTTTTTGCGGTATGCGGGCCTCTCACTGCTGTGGCCTCTCCCGCTGCAGAGCACAGTCTCCGGACACGCAGGCTCAGCGGCCATGGCTCACAGGCCCAGCCGCTCTGCGGCATGTGGGATCTTCCTGGACCAGGGCACGAACCTGTGTCCCCTGCATCGGCAGGCGGACTCTCAACCACTGCGCCACCAGGGAAGCCCTAGACCCTTTTTTAAATTTCTACTACCTCTAGTGTTAACAAATTTTATTTATTTACTATTGATAAGAGCAACCCAATAATTAAGCTAAATTCATTTCTAATTTGAAAAGCTGCTCTCTATCCAATACAGGATCCTAAGAACTGGTGAACAAGTCTATATGTTCTTCTCATCGCCTGATAGGGTTTGACAATACTCCCTCTGTCTTTAAAAGCTGAAGATTTTTTTTTTCATTTTACATGTCTTCATTAAAGCTTTCATCTCATTTGGTCACCAGCTCTTCATCTCATTTGGTCATCCCATATTTCTTAGGGATGCAAAGAATGCACAGTAACACAAACAAAGACAAACCTTGGTTTTGTATAGAGGGAAGTTTATTTTTATCTTTCTTTAGTTCTCTTCCTAATGACGCCTAGCATTTCCCTGGCAGCACACTGAGCTAATTTTTTGAGGGATAGCTTACCAAGATTTCTAGTCTCCTTTGGGGGCTATAATTGTTAGCTAGAAGTTACTCATGCTAACAAAGTGGTTTGGACTTTCTGCCTCTTATTTATTTATTTATTTTTTGGCTGCATTAGGTCTTCGTTGCTGTGCGCAGGCTTTCTCCAGTTGCGGCGAGCGGGGGTTACTCTTCATTGCGGTGCGTGGGCTTCTCATTGTGGTGGCTTCTCTTGTTGCGGAGCACCGGCTCTAGGTGCGCAGACTCAGTAGTTGTGGCTCGTGGGCTCTAGAGTGCAGGCTCAAAAGTTGTGGTGCATGGGCTTAGTTGCTCCATGGCATGTGGGATCTTCCCAGACCAGGGCTCGAACCCGTGTCCCCTGCATTGGCAAGCGGGTTCTTAACCACTGCACCACCAGGGAAGTCCCCTGGACTTTCTGCCTCATTTAAATGTAATACTATGCACACTGAAGCTCATCTTCTAGTTTTCATTCCCCACACACAGCCAAGATATTTCGGAAGTATAATCTTGAACAATTTGGGAACCTAAGTACTTGAAAGAGCTTAATGTCATGAGAAAACCTGAATATGTCACTTTTGTAAAACATTTATTAAAACGTCAAATAAAATGAGTGTCACTACTTAAACCCTTCCACCTAGAAGAACTTATCAAGATGGTTTCTGGAGGTAAAGTCATGAGAAACCAGCACAGTACAATGGAAAAAAAACAAAACAAAACAAAGGAGGAGGTAGCAAAAGCTCAAGTCTACTCTTTATTCCCCCTTAGATGTGTAAGAATCTTGGGCAAGTCACTGCACTTATTTGAGCCTCAGTTATTTCACCTATAAAAAGCTGAGATAATTAGTATACCATACACAGTTTAATACTCTCAGTGGAAACTGGAATAGCACCCTGACAAGAAACTCATTAATATTCTTACAACAAAATGAATAAATATTTACTTGAAATAGAACAACCACCAAAAAAGGTTATAAACAGCCTCATTAGCTGAAGTCAGGTTTGTGCCTACCTTACAAAAAATCTTTCAGCTTTCAGAACTTTGGGGTTTTAGAACGGCAGAGAAGAGACTGTGGACCTACACAGAAGTGTTTACTGTCAGAAAGTCAGTTTGCTAATGCACAACAAAACATTTTCTCCCTTTCCAAGACTAAAGTTTTTAAATAGCCTTTGGCCTGACTTTAACAAAAAGTCTTTTAAAACTAAACAGTGTCAGGACTTCCCTGCTGGCCCAGTGGTTAAGACTCTACGCTCCCAATGCAGGAGGCCTGGGTTCGACCCCTTGTCAGGGAACTAGATCCCGCAAGCTGCAACGAAGATCCCACATGCCGCAACTAAGACCCGGCACAGCCAAATAAATAAATATTTTTTAAAAAAACCTAGGGCTTCCCTGGTGCAGTGGTTGGGAGTCTGCCTGCCGATGCAGGGGACACGGGTTTCGTGCCCCAGTCCGGGAAGATCCCACATGCCGTGGAGCGGCTGGGCCCGTGAGCCATGGCCGCTGAGCCAGCCCGTCCAGAGCCTGTGCTCCACAACGGGAGAGGCCACAACAGTGAGAGGTCCGCGTACCGCAAAAAAAAAAACAAAACTAAACAATGTCCACTGGTAACAACTCTGTCCACACACAACTGTCAATGATTTGTCATTTGTGACTTCTCCTTATATAAACTAACCCATCGCCTTGGCCCCAGTAAATGATATGAATGATACCAAGTTATCTCAATCTTTAATTTACATTTTTCAATTTTCTAATATAGATTTTATTTCCTCCACCTCCAAACCCTTCTACGGACAGAACCACGTATCTACACTAGTCCCTTACTGTAATGACCATGCCACTTAAAACATGAAGTGATATACTTTCACTAAGAGTTACAGTTTATCCTTGAATTCTTTCTCAATTCTTGGGTAGATAGGTTTAATCTCATCAAATTTACTGATATGATCAAGAAAAGCCTAGGCAGCTAGGAAAAAAATGTATTGGAAAGACTAAATAAATATTACCATTTCTGGGATAACTCTAGGGACTTCTGTACATTTTTCCGTGCTTTCGATGCATTAAAAAAGATTAATTCGTGCCCTAATTTTTTTTTAAAGTTAAGCATTTATCATCATTTGACCAGAAGCTTTAAACTGCTTGGGAAGTGGGAAAAACAGAAGTGGAAATTCTCTAACATCTTCATCCCTGAATGGATCTTTCACATCATAATCAAGCAGTCTTACAATTTTCTAGTTGCCTTTCCATTTTTAACATGTCTTCTTAAAAAAGCAAAAACAAACATAAACTCTTACCATCAGTTGAGCAAAGAGCTTAACTAATTCATCTTTTCTTCTTTCACCTAATTTCTAGGCAGCACGTGTGACTAACCACCATCACTTTGTGGGCTTCTTTGGTCTTGATTGAAAATGTTTAAAAATTTTTTTTAAAGATGCTTTTCTCCTCTCCACAACCTCTGAGACTATGCCAAGTGACCATCTGTTTTGCACAGTCCTTTTGATCCCTTGCTTTCTAATAAAATGGCTTTTAAGTCTTTAAACTTCTGGTGGGTTGTTTTTTAAAATCTTTCCACTTTTCCTACTGTACATACTTGATTGCAGCTCAATTTCTTAAAAATGAATCCCCATATGATAGATTTTATTCCTGCTCTCCCTGAAGAATGTTGAGCTTAATCAAGATTATGATTACTATTAAATAGTGTTGACCTACAGAAAAGTTTATCAATTCTTGTTTGTTCCTCAAAGCAAAATCCAGGTTATTTCTTTGCTTTATGGGATCTAAAACTGCCAACTGTGTGAAGTAGTTTATCTTACTCAAAACCACATCTTCACATTTGCTGTCAATAAAGTATTTAACTAATCTATGTATAAGTAAATAAACCCCACATTATTATTATCTGGCCTAATTCTGCAGCTTCTCCAATCTCCTTTAACAGTTTCAACTCAGCCACATTATTGTGATTAGGGCTGTGACATTCTTATTTAAGTAAGGATTTCGATCCTTATAAAAATTTAATCCCTTGCAACCTGTATCATTCCTATGAAGTGCAGAGCCTAGCAGCACCATATTTCAACAATTAGTTTCCTGCCATCAAGTATCTGAGATGTGAATTAAACCACTGTATCATTATTTTGCCTACCAAGAAAGGAGAAGGGAAAAAAATTATATGAGGATGACAGAAATGGCACTCATCATGTTTATGTAACACTTCAAAACAAATCTAATGCTTCAGATCACAAATTCAGGTAAAATATATTATAGACTTGTTGTTGGAAGAAAATGTCACTGTTATATTACCTACTCCAATGTAATCTTGTTAAAACTGAATTTCTTTCTTATAGGAAGGCTCCATAAGAAAAAGAATATTACCAGACACTGTCCTGCATTCCCCTCTTTGCCAGGTAGTGTTATGGAACTCATGTGAAATCCACACTGCCAGGATTTCTAGCTCTGTTAGGACTGGAAGGGCCTACTAATACAAACCACAGAAACACTACTACTAAAAAAGCAATTATCACTAGCAAAGTAAGCAACGTTAAAGCATTTTTACTAATAAAGCAAACAACTTGGTCAGTTAAACTGAAACCCTTTTAACCACTAGAGGAAAAAAACAACACACACTTGAATTAACAGACACTGGTTTTAAAGTTCATAATATCGGTAATATGTTATTGTACCACTTGAGTGTATGTGGTGAGGAAGTATGACTTCAAGTCTGATATACAGCAAATCCTGACAAAGAAAAGCAATGTGAAATCTGCCCAGAGGCTCACCTAACATTACAACCATATCTGCCTAAAAGTTAACAGATTTTTCTTAGCATCGACCCCAAGTTCATTGAGAACCTTTATTCTAAAATTTTATATCAAAATAGCACATTTTTTCAGAATGGCAAATAGGTCTCCTTGTGCACTGCAACTGCACAAGATGATGATATAAATAACTAAAAATAGAGTGTACAGGTATCCTGCACCTCTCAGCTACCTCAAATAGCATACAATATAACAAACGTGCTGAGAGCTTGATGTCCGTAAGCTGCATTCTACACAACCCAAGGACAGAAATAAGACATCTCTCATATGTTAGGTAGGAATTTTAGCTTGGAGCCAATTACCAAAACGGCCTAAGGGATTTCTGTTTCCTATCAGCTTAAAGTAAAGAAAAAGGGAAGAGGCAACAGGAAAAATAATGAAGTAGTAAAGAGCAAGCAAGGAAACTATAAGAAAATTTACAAAACACAAGTCAAACAAGAGAGCATCTAGACATCATAAGACATCTTCATCCTCAGGCTAATGAATTAGGTAGTAAGACTTCCAGAACATAGCTAGCTATGCATTGAAAGGAAGTCGAAATACCACAAACCTTAAAATTCAATTTTTAGGCTGGGAGCAAAGTGTACAGTCCCTGAAAACTTATTTTTAATGAGCTACCCCAAACAAAGTTGCTGAGGTCTCACTAGAAGAGGGAAAGTCATGATAATGGGCTTTTCCCGCTGAGGAAGGAGAAAACTCAGAGGCCTAACTCACCCATTACTCTAGGCACCCAAGGGCCAATCAACAGAAGAGTAAATCCCACTCCTCAGGGAACTGGCTACAAGGCCTCCAGTTCTACCCTTGGTGTCTTCCAGACATGACTGCAGTTTTCACCATGATTAACTTCCAGGAATGCCAGCCAGGGAAGCAGCCAAGAAAAAAGAACATTTTTCTGCCTCACTGTCAGCTAGACCCTTTGGAACAACTGCAGACAGTGCCTCTATCTCTCTTCTGGGCAGAAGAGTATTCAGCACCCTCAGGGAAGTGCCTAACAAACCAGTAACACACTACCACCACAATTCTCAAAGATGTCTACTCTGACCACCTTATTTAAAGCTGCAACCTAGGGCTTCCCTGGTGGCGCAGTGGTTGAGAGTCCGCCTGCCAATGCAGGGGACACGGGTTTGTGCCCTGGTCCAGGAAGATCCCACATGTCGCGGAGTGGCTGGGCCCGTGAGCCATGGCCGCTGAGCCTGCACGTCCACAAAAAAAAAAAAAAAAAAGCTGCAACCTTCCTACCTCCCCCACCTATCCTTCCTCCATACTCCTAATCTCCCTTACTCTGTTCTATTTTTTCCCACATTATTTATCACTCTCTTTACACTATATAATTATTTATTATCCTTATTTATATTTCCTTTTGTTAAAAGACAAGATCCATGGGGTTGGGATTTTTTTGTCTATTTTGTTCACTGATAGATCCTAAGCAGCTAGGACAGGACCTCACATATAGCAGGAATCCAATAAATATTTATGGAACGAAGGAAGTAAATAAGAAAAACTAAAAAGACCTCTTGGAGGTCAACAATACCCAGAGGGCCCAACCATGCCTATATTCCTCTAACAGAATCAGTCTGGTTCCTGTGACTGACCTACATTGCTTCTGTCTGCCATGTACTACCTCTCCCCTTCCCCTCAAGTCTTCCATCAGCTAGGATATATGGAACCACAGTACTGCTGAAGGTACTAAAGGGCACAAATGCTTGTCCTTGAGTCTGAAGGATTTCTAAAGGCTTTCACAGTCTGTGCCTTGTTCCTAGGTTATTCAGTTTGGGATAAAATGTGTTAAATGCAAGTTACCTTAACATAAAAGAAGGTCTGAAAAAAAAAATCACAAGAAGTTTCTGTTTTCAAAAATCAAATTCCAATTCAATTCAGCAAGCATTACACATAAAGTTATATTCAAAGCACTGGGGTGGAAGCCATGGGAAACAGGAGACTCAGGTCTCTTAGGAGTTTAGAATAAGGTAGGGAAAAAAATATATTCATATATGATTAAAGTCAAGGTGTGATACAGTGCTATAACAGAGATCCCAGCAAAGAGTTAAAGAGATACAGAGGAATACAAAATCAATTCTGGAGATATAGGCGGCTGAGAAGACGAAAGTTAAGAAAGTCTTCAGGAGGGAGATGAAATTTTTTGGTAGGTTAAAGGAAGGGTCAGATTTAAAGCTGAATGCCTTGGAGCAGGGAAGGGCATTCCAACAAAAAAGAAAAGAAAAAAACTAAGGTGTTGAGACTGAAAAATGCAGGGTAAGTGGAAGGAATGGCTGGAAAAAGAGAAAGAAATAAGACTGAAGGCCAGGGTTGGTCAGATCATAGAGGATCTTGAGTGCTGGCCTATATAGGCAGTAAGGAGTCCTTAAAAGTTTTCAGCAAGAAGTGAAATAATCAGAACTGTGTTTTTAAAAGTCTACACTGGGGGCTTCCCTGGTGGCGCAGTGGTTGAGAGTCTGCCTGCCAATGCAGGGGACACGGGTTCGAGCCCTGGTCTGGGAAGATCCCACATGCCGCGGAGCAACAAGGTCCGTGAGCCACAACTACTGAGCCTGTGCATCTGGATCCTGTACTCCGCAACAAGAGAGGCCGCGACAGTGAGAGGCCTGTGCACCGTGATGAAGAGTGGCCCCCACTCACCACAACTAGAGAAAGCCCTCGCACAGAAACGAAGATCCAACACAGCCAAAAATAAATAAATAAATTAATTAATTAAAAGTCTACACTGGGATTCCTTGCTACATATTCTTCTAGAAATAAATTCTTTCCTTTCAAAGCACTTCAGCTCATAATCATACATTCATTAAATGATTGCTAGTTTCCTCAACTAGATGTGTAAGTCCAGAAAGGACAGAGATGATGTCTAGCCTGGCACATAAGTGCTCAATAAATACAGGCATACCTTGGGGATATTACAGGTTCGGTTCCAGACCACCACAATAAAGCAAATATCACAGTAAAGCAAGTCACACAAATTTTTTGGTTTCCCAGTGTATGTAAAAGTTATGTTTATTATATACTGTAGTCTATTAAGTGTGCAATAGCATTATGTCTTAAAAAATAATGTACATACCTTAATTTTAAAATGCTAACCATCATCTGAGCCTTCAGCAAGTCACAGTAGTAACATCAAAGATCACTGATCACCTTAACAAATATAATAATAATGAAAAAGTTTAAAATACTGTAAGAATTAGAGAAATATTGTGACACAGAGACATGAAGTGAACAAATGTTGCTGGAAAAATGGTGCCAATAGACTTGCTCGACACAGGCTTCCCACAAACCTTTAATTTGTAAAATACGCAGTATCCGCGAAGCACAGTAAGACAAGGGATGTCTGTATTCACTAAATAAATAAATAAAAACTATAATAATATTGCAGTAGTATGTAGTATGTAATACAGAAAGAAGCATTAACCATGAGGTTACTACAATAATATACAGATGAAGGCCTGAACTAGGTCAGGTGAAAAGGTGAAGCTAAATGATAAAGTATCTAGAATGATTCAAACTTGGTGAATGATCAGATGAGGTGGTAAGGAAGAAAAAAAGAACCAAATATGAACCCAAAGTCTTGTGCCACGGCAACTGGAAGAACTGTAATGCTTAGGGGAGAAAAGGGTAAGCAAGTTTCAGAAATGATGGACTGGAGGTACATTCAAAAGCAAATACCAAGTAGAAAAACAATTTCCCCCTTCCCACTATACCTTTCAGATTCATAGACCCCATGAGCCTCACAATTCCAATTTCTCTATAGTTCCATTTCTGATACCATTCTTGCTGAGTTTCACACCAAACCTCAGAATTTGTAACTGAAGTTTACAACGGACATTCTTGAACATTCACTTCTGCTCACATGAATAAAAGTTCATCTTAACCAAACCCAAAGTGCTTACCTAGGAATGTTACTAGGAACACTCTGATAACATACCAAAAGCCCTCTGGCTTTACTCTGTACATAGAACAGAGCAGACACTGCTGCCTTACTCTATAAATACTGAACTGCAGCCTAAGAAACTACAGGTACCAACATGCAATGTTGTATCAGCATGCAGTGCAGTACCAGCAGGCAACGTGGCCTAACTGCCAGACCTGGATTTCAATCGTGGTGTGGTTTGATTTCCAAGGGTTGCATGGCACTGGTCACTTTCCAATTCAAAACCCTTCACTTGACACTTAAAAAAAAAAAAATCTATCTACAAAAGCCACTTATATTTCTAATACAAATCTTTAAAAAATCTCATGCAAGTGGAACACTTCTCAAAATAACCTTTAGATTACCTGAAAATTAGTAATGTGCTACAGATGGCTGGAATAAAGCAAAACACTCCCAGGACATTTTATGAGTCCAAAATAAACAATAGTTCCTCCCACTGAATTTTTCTATTACAGACAGATGGATGTTTTAAGTACAAATTTAAGAAGAGTGAATGCTTCTTCCAATGTTCAAAGGTAGATTAAACATGTGATTTTGCCATGTTAAACACATTCCCCAAAAAGAAAGATTAAAAGACCATCATCTTCTTAACATTCAATAAACAGCTGCTATTGGAAGTTCCAAATCCAAAAACTAACTGGAAAATACTGATAAAAATCCTAACTTGGGGAATTAACAACTAGGTTATACAATTTTATTCCTTTAAACTGCTTGAAAGCAAAGATTTTCTAACATCACAGTTAATCCTTGAACAACATGGGTTTGAACTGTAATTTAGGTCCACTTATATCTGGATTTTTTTCAATAAATACGTACTACAGTACTACACAACCTGCAGTTGGTTGGAACCCTGGATACTGGAAGGCCAACTGTAAAGTTATATGAGGATTTTTTACTTCCCTGGGGGAGGGGGGGGTGCCCCAACCGCTGTGTTGTTCAAGGGTCAACTGTACTACCAATTTCAAAGTTCCTAAAGTCACCCATCAACTTTAATTTGCTCAGTCCCTTTTAGGGGGTATTTCAGAGATCCCCCTTGTTGCTCAAACTGCCAGATTTTGCTTTTTTTTTTTTTTTTTTTTTGCGGTACGCGGGCCTCTCACTGTTGTGGCCTCTCCCACTGAGGAGCACAGGCTCCGGACACGCAGGCTCAGTGGCCATGGCTCACGGGCCTAGCCGCTCCACGGCATATGGGATCTTTCCGGACTGGGGCACGAACCCGTGTCCCCTGCATCGGCAGGCAGACTCTCAACCACTGCGCCACCAGGGAAGCCCCAGATTTTGCATTTTGATCATTAAAAATAACACTTTTATTTTGTAAACAAAACAGTGGGCAACTCTTATTCAATCCCAAGAAGTTAATTCAAAGTAGGTTTTCCACTAACTGGACAAAAATGGAAAAATGCCCAACCCACCTCCAAAATCAGTCCCTTGGCTCAAGATTTCAGATATAAGAGATTTAAAGATCTTAGATTACTGACTGAATACACAAAATTACTTCTTAATGATATCAGGCAAATCCTTTCAGGTTTGATTTCTTTCTCCCAAGCTGAGGTTCTTTTTGTACAGCTTTCTGATCCCCACTCCTACGGCTTGAGAAGGCTAGAAAAAGGTATATTTGACAAACTGGTGAACCTGCAGAATGAAGGTACAAGACTCTCCAAAAGAAGATAACTTCATTAAAAAAAAGGCACAGCATAAACTTTATAAACATATCAAAGAGGAGTGAGAGTCAAGCCCCCAGGAACTAAGGCTGCACTTATTTGCCCTTCTGAATACTGACACAATAATAAAAAACTGCCCACTTATGTCAACCATCAATCATTTTTGTCCCATTCTTTCATCATAATCTTGATAGCATAAAATTCAACACTATATGGAGCCTTTAGAGATGATCATGTCTAATATGCTCACTTTACAGATAAGGAAAATGAAAACATAGGAGTGACTAGCACAAGTCACGGCTAGTCAGAGGCAAAACAGTGATCAGGATCTGGGCTTTATGACTCGCAATTCTGTGCTTTTTCCTCTATGCTTTGAAAAGCTATATTAGCAAATAAACATTTTACACTATTAAATCAGAAAATAACTAACTGTAACTAAGCCACACAAAAATAAAATTCATCCATCTAAAGAGAACAAAGGGTTAGAATAGGAAGTACCCCAATTCAAACAGAAAGAAGGAGCATTTGTTCATACAGTACAGGGCTTTCTTAAGGGCACAACCTCGCACATATTTTCTGAGCCATTTTATTAATTACCACCTGCTCGGACTTGTGTCCTGTGCTCCATCAAATGCAACTCCTTAAGAGAATGCCACACTGACTCTTGTGGCAAAGGTCTGAAAAGTGGTAACTTCTGGCATAGATAACTTGATGGTACAAAAGGAACCCACAAACGTGGTGCCAACAATCAAGAGGAGAGGACTGGGGGCTTCCCTGGGCACAGTGGTTAAGAGTCTGCCTGCCTATGCAGGGGACACGGGTTTGAGCCCTGGTCCAGGAGGATCCCACATGCCGCGGGGCAACTAAGCCTGTGCGCCACAACTACTGAGCCTGCGCTCTAGAGCCTGGGAGCCACAACTGCTGAGCCCGCGTGCTGCGACTACCGAAGCCCGCATGCCTAGAGCCCGTGCTCCGCAATGAGAAGCCCCGCACGGCAACAAAGACCCAACTCAACCAAAAATAAATAAATAAATAAATTAATTTTAAAAAAAAAAAGAAGAAGAGAGGACTGAAGTTGAAGAGGGTGGAGATTTTGCTGGGAGCAAGTAATCCTGAAAATGGGATAAGAATAAAAATCCAAGGGAGCAACGCTGGCCTGACACTAATGACCAGAGAGCACAATAAAAAGAAGGCAGTTTCAGAGCTTGCCTGGCATCAGACAGCTCTCACCTGCAAAAGAAAGAAAGAAAAAATTCTCACAGAGACAAGAGAAAGATCGCAGGTTTGGTCCTGAGTGATGGATTAGATATGACCTAATAGGTATTTGCCATCTCTTATTTCTGGGACTCTGATCCAAGAACAAACAGCAAGAGAACCATGAAAAATCAGCCCTGTTGGATCTGGAGTTCTGCCTTGACAAGATATAAAGCTCATTCATAGATCTGACTGTGCTCATGAGACTGCAGTTCAACTCCTGCTGCTAGAGCAAGGGGAGGGGGAAGGAAGATAGAAAGGGGTGAGTGGGAAGGAGGTGGAAGATCTGGGTTGTGACTATAATAGCTACAGTAATTAGAGTGTTTCCAGGCTGCTAGGGAAGTCTTCAGAGCAGAGAATGTGGACGGGAGATGGGGGAGGGGGAAAAACATGAGGAAGCAAACTACTGAGAATGCTAGGAAAATACATGGTGGTTTGTGAACAGTTTAAAACAAATAGCTGCGATGGCTTCATATGGGGAAATAAAGAAGTTTATATTTTTTCCCAGAAGTGAATATTATACAAATGACTGCTAGGCTCCTACTTAAAGCTAGGTTGCAAACTAGGTTTAAACAGATTCTTGCAAATGTCCCTGTCTCTGTAGTGGTCCACTGGCCCTGGCCTCAGTCACACTGTTTGCCTCCCTTTTCCCTAAATCAATCAAAAAACTCTATCTATCTATCCATCCAGACAGCCAGCCATCTACCTAAATCTCTGTCTCAATCTCTCTGACAGATCAGAGCCTTCACTTCACTTGGAAAAGGGATTTCTCAATTCCAAAACATTTAAAGTCACTTCTTTGCTGTCAATCAACTGTTAATTAATACACTGTGAATTCAATTAGATTGTGTGTATGTGTGTGCCTGCGTGTGTTTCAAGCACACAGCTTGTCAGCCCAACACAGAAAATCACTGGAGGACACTAAAGAAGTCACAAAATAAACACCAAGTTGCTTGTTTATAAATTTTAGGCTCTACGCCACTGCCTACTATAGTGGCATGATCATGTGAAAGAAAAATAAAATGATATTAACAGAAGATGATGATAACCTAGAAGGAAAATCTGGGAATTTGCAGAAAACCTCAAAATAGAAAGTCCTCCTCCAAGTTACAGGAAATGCTATACTTGTTTTTAAGATAAACATTTAGTTGAGATACTTCCTTAGCATGATTTGGCCCTCTGATGATGACTTGATTCTAACAGTGATGTTAATCTCAAAGCCAGAAAAAAAAGAGTTATACAGGTGCTGGGAGAAACTAAAAATGGAATAAAAGGAACAACAGAAGAGGTGCAAACTTCATGTGGAGAATTACATTCATAAAATAAAAACACATGTGAAAGTCTTGAGTAAGATATGTCAGGTAGACTTAACACAAAAAGTCAATTACATCCTTTGCACCTGGGTATCCTCCCAGCAGCTAAATCCTTTTCACTACCCTAAAAACAAAGAATTTTCTCCTTCCCTATCCCCCTAATAAACAAGTGCTAGAAACACTGAATTACTATTATTCCCTTCCCATTCACAGGGCATAAAGCCAGAACTCACAGAAATATAATAGGGCCGTCTAGGACCATGTCTAAGGCAAGCTACTCAGTAATTTAAAAGAAACACAGAGAAAAGGAAGAATCTCTTTTCTCTATTCCATTATTATCTCACTAACAAACCAGTATCAGGCATTAAGAAACGTGAAACAAAGAAGAATTTCACACATATGAATTGAACCTAAACCACAGAAGACCAAGTATTTTCTTGTCACTGTGGCATGTGATTCTTTAACCACCTGCTCAATAATCCCTCTGCAACTGCACAGCTGCTGCCAATTCCACATGCCCAGCTAGGCAGGTGCTTTGGTGAATTACCTGTTCCTTAGTGAAAACAGTCCTTCACTGACACTTAGTGGGCCCTGAACCTGCCAATCAGCATCGCCTCTCTTCGTTTTGTCTGTCATAGCCAACTTTTATGAGATATCATGAAGGCATATTTAGTACATTACGTGATTTTGTATTTTGCAGGGTTGTTGTTGTTTTTTTTTTTAAAGGAATCTGATATTTAAAAATCAGACAGAAGAGAGAATTCAGCTGCTTAAAAGAAAATTTGCCGCACAACATAAGGCTGCCTCATCTCAGAGTGGCCCCATCTGTCTGGCAGTATTCCCATCCATGACCAGTTTCCACAAGGGAAATAACAATTGCTTAGCTACCTATGGAGCAGGAGAAAGTGGCACTAGAAGGTTCTATAGTACCTGGCAGTGATGAGAGAGAAAACAGAGTGTGAACTTCTAGAGACCACACATCATTCCTGTACTTATTAAGTCTCCACGGCTGAGCCCAGGCAGTAGTGTTCTGAGTCAAATAAGTAAGGAGTGGCACTTCCACTTGACAGAGCAATCAGTAAACTCCTCAACAAATTATCCTGTTCCAGTCATTTAGTTGCTATATGTTAATTGCAGCATAATTACTACCAGGAGCCAAAATTATGCTTCCATATCCTCGCACAAAATAAGCAATAATCTGTCCAGCTATCTAGACCTCTCACAAGGAAACATTTTCTTACAAGAAGCTGGGGGAAAAATATCCAAAGTGCTCTCTGAAATATGGTCACAGTCAGAAGACTTATAAGACTCCTTGTGGCAAGGGCCCAATTCTGAAACCACTAAATCTAATCAGGGCAAATTTAATCTGAGGCTTCTGCCTTCACTGTCACCTGACAGGATTAAGAAATGAATGCCAACAGCCCAAGAGCAAAAAGCTTTGGACTCAGTTTAGCTGAGACTTCACTCAGAGACCTAGGACATATAGTTGGAAACAGTCTAAAGACAGACAACACCTCTAGTAAGACCTTAAGACAGTTCGGTCATCAAGAAACATAAAGGTCAGAACAACCTGTTCCCTCCTAACAAAGCCCAACACCTAAGTGGCAAGCCATCATTTTTAAGAAACTCATTGAAAGAGAAAAGGGAGGCAACGTGGTCAGACTTAGGGCCTCAGAAAGACCTTTACCACAACCAAAGGCTAAAGTTCCTCTTCAACAACACTCTATAGGAAATGGTTGGCTATTGTGTACAGTGTATATTGTATACAACTGTCCTCCCACAATGAGCTTGATTTCTAATCTCTGTTCAAAGAAAAGTTTTCTTTAATGTCCTAAAGGAAAACCTCATTTCTAGCCCCCAATAATTCTTTACCCAACTAATAGTACCTAAATGCTATTTGGGCACTTCTATGAGGTAAATGCAAGGGCAGGGCTCCTTCTAGCTCGTTCTCATCCTTCTCTCATTAGTAACTCCCAAGATCTCAAATGATTTTTTTTTTTTATGTTCATCTCTTTGGCAAACTCCCTAACACAGAAGCACACATGGATTTTCTACACAATGAACAAGTCACCTCCTTTCATCTGAATTAAAATGAAGATAAAAAGGAAAGTTGTTTCGTTTCCCCAGCCCTTGCCCAGATAGGCAAATTCTGTGGCTTTTTTGTCGTGCAATTATTCTGACCAGGAAGTCACCATTAAAAAGGTACTTGGTCCTTGAGTCCCTATCTTAACCCTGCACAGGTTTTTAGTGGTATTCCTAAACGAGTAAACAAAAATTTTTGTGTGTGTCCCATCTCTATAAAAAGGATTAAATATGCTGGCTCAAACAAGAGTAAAACCCTCCCCTTGGAGTCTTCTTCCTTAAAAGTCTGACACAAACATCAGGGTTGGGCCTCCCAGCTACTCTTCCTCCTCAACTTAGTACAGGCTAGCCAAAGAGGCAGGCACAACATGG
The DNA here is from genome assembly GCF_949987515.2 of Delphinus delphis. Taxonomy (NCBI): domain Eukaryota; kingdom Metazoa; phylum Chordata; class Mammalia; order Artiodactyla; family Delphinidae; genus Delphinus; species Delphinus delphis. The sequence continues at coordinate 138,458,141 of NC_082684.1, forward strand.
CTGGCATTCCCTATTCTTCTGAAAAATGTGTGCCAATGAGCTCTGCATTGTTCCTCACTCAAAAAGAAGAGCCTTTCTGTCTGGCCTCCTCCAATGGCAAGCCCCAGTCTGGAAAAGGAAGAAAATGGCACTGAGGAGCCTGGGAGATGGAGCATATCCAAAGCTCTCAGACAAGACTTGAACCTATGACCTTCACTGTGTACACAATAGGCGGGTGAGAGGGACCGGTTTATCTCTGCAGCAGCAGTTCTCAGCCCTGGGGTAGCAGTCCCGATAAAATGACACGACTATTGTGTGTGGCAGCAGAACAGTCATCTCCTCACAACAGCCTAAACCAGCACTCCCTCCCCCAAGACAAAGCAGCAGGGGTGAAATTAACTCAAGGCTGCAGAGCAAAGCCTCATACAGAAAAGAGAGGCCTGTAGGGGATTGAGGACTCTCCTGAACCCCTAGGGCTCTGGACACATGGCTGGAAACAGACAGGCTTTCTTCCCCATCTTTCCCACTCTCATTTAGATTGGAAGCTGTTTCTTAGAGAATTTAATCATCTGTGATTTGTTCAGAAATATTCCCCTGAAGGGCTCTGATCTCTCCACCCTGTGTGAGCCTAATTCCTAGAACCTGAAATGACTGTTTGCTGCTGCCCGTTTCACAAACACACATTAATTGGTCAGATGTGTCTCCTCCTCCTCAACCCCAGAGGGAGGAAGGAGAATCTGAGCAAAGCACAGAGATGATCCAACCGTAATTACACATAAAGGGAAAAGAGGGCAGCATGGGTTTTCCAAACAGGACAGGGTCACAAACCCTCCCGGGGGTACTAGGATAGCAGTTAAGGCCAGGCCCAGGAATCCCTCCATCTTGAAGAAAAGGACAGGAGTAAATGTGACCTGAAGACTGGAAGGAGTACACACCCACAACCTACTTACTGCACATTCCCGGCCACCTTGCTCCCCCCTCCTGGGCTGCGCACACGTCCTGCTCCCAGACCCTCGCCCTGAACCCCCCTAACTCCCTGACTAGCTCCAGTCGCCCTGGGCCCCCTCAAGATACCCAGACTCGCCTTTGAAACTCTCTGGCCTGTCCCCACAACCTGGCCAGACCCTAATCCCCTCTGGGGCACCCCTACCCTCAGCCGGAACCGGCCCTGGCCGCGCTTTGAACTTCACCCCGCGCCCCTCGACGCCCCCTCCCCCACCCGCGCAACGACACCCCCACCACCCGCGCCATACACACCTTCCCCCTCGCTCCGCCCCGGCCTCGCAACCCCCACTTCCTCTGTCAGGCGCCGCTACCCCTGGCCCCCTCGGCGCCGCCGCCTCTTTCCTCCCCCAACCCCGGCTCCACACAAAGCTCCGGACTCACCGCGCGGCCGGTCCCGGGAGCCGCCACCTCCGCCCGCCCGGGCCCCGGGCCGTCGAGCCGCCGCAGCTACGGGGCCCAGGCCGCCATCCGTTCCCGCGGCCCCTCCCCCCCACCCCACCCCGCCTCGTCTCCGGCTCTCCGCCCCCTCCTCGCGCCGCTCCGCCCCGCCCGCCGGTGCCGCTGTGTCCGGGGCCGCGGGTCCCTCCGCCGCCGCCACCGCCGCCGCCGCCGCGATCCGGGACAACCAGGGCCGCCCGCAAGACCCGGACACTGGAATACCGAGCCCTCGGATCCGGATCCCGGGCTGGTGTGCCGTCTGGAGCGGTAGAGCGCAGGGGAAACCCGGAATCTGGATGGACGAACCAAATCCTGGGTCTCGGAACGCGCGGTCACACGGAGCCCGGATTAGAGACTCGGGGCCCGGATTAGAGACTCGGAGCTCTGGGAATGCTGGAAAACCCGGCGAGCCGGTTAAAACAGAGATAAACTCGAAGAAACCTGGATTGGAGAGCTCGAACCTAACGCTCTCTCCTCGTGGAAAGAACTCTCGCTGGACCAGACTTCCTCGCAGAGAGGTCTCTGGGGAAGTATCATACCTTAAATGCGGAAGACATCAATTCTGTAGGTGTCCAACCGTGGGGAGAGGAAAGGGTCACAAGGGGTCGGAACGTGAACATCCACAAAGAACAGAAGAGCAAGCACAGCTCATCGTGTTTCACCCATTTTATCCCTTGGTTCAGCAAAGTATCAATCCCCTAATTTTTTATCCTTTGTTCTCCAATTTCTTTTGTAGGATTACCACTAGTTTTCCTCCTAAAAGTACCTATTTCTAATCCTTCTAATATAACTTTTCACCTCACCACCCCATATCACCAAATCTTGTTGCCTTTTATTATCTAAAAGTCCTACGGTTCTTTTCCAACCCACCATTCCAACTATTGTAACTTTTATCTTATCTGCTATTCATCTGATTGCCCAGCACTCTATCTAGTAGGCATCCTGTCCTTGTTTAAGTGAACCCTCCCACTCACCTCTCACTCATGAAACTTATCATACTTTTCACCACCTCTTCCCTAAAACGTCTACCCCCTTCCCTTGCGAAAAGAAATTTATCTTAATTCTCAAGTCTTAGCCTCAATTATGTCCTTGACCATCTTAGCTCTGCAGGGTTTTTTTGGCTGCGCAGCATGTGTGATCTTAGTTTCCTGACCAGGGATCAAACCTGTGCCCCCTGCAGTGGAAGTGCAGAGTCCTAACCACTGAACCGCCAGGGAATTCCCAGCTCTGCAGTTTTTATCTTTCCTTTCCCTTACCCTGAGGCATCCTTCAACAGTGCCATTCAAGAGAGTATGTGACTTGGGGATACAGCCAGGTCATAAAATCCCTTTATATCTCCAAATACACATGCAAAAGGTGTGTGTGTGTGTGTGTGTGTGTGTGTGTGTGTGTCAGGGGGTGATGGCTAAAGATGAACACTAAGCCTATCTGGCCTAGGAAAAATAATCTCCCCTTGATCCACCCATATTCAGCTTGTTCTAGGACCGTACAAGAACAAAACTGACCCCAGGTGACAGAAGACCTCTAATCTGTACTGGACGATGTTACAAGCGAGGATTCAGCTACTTGCAGGTAGACAAAGAGAAGTGTTTAGAGACTTAGGTATGAATTAAAGGTTAACACTTGAGTAGTCATCTTCTACTGAAGAGCATGACTCTACCACTGAAAAAGACTGGACTGCAAAAATGGGGAACAAAGCAAACATTCCTACAGTGAACTTCAATTTTTAGACAGAAATTTTTCAAGCCTAGAAGAACCATTAAAAATTTTCAAGCAATTGATGTCCTATACAGTAAAAGAATCTTAAGCTTTGACTTCTTATTCCTCTAGACCAGGGTTTGGCAAAATATGGCCCACAGGTCAAATCAGGTGCAGTGCCTGTTTTGGTATGTCCCATGAACTAAGAAGAAGAATGGCTTTTACATTTTTGGATGGCTGAAAAATAATCAAAAGAAGACTATTTTGTGATGTGAAAATTATATTAATATATTAATTCAAATTTCAGTGTCCATAAAAAAATTTTACTGGCTCATAGCCATGCTCATTCACCTACGTATTATCTATGGATTCATTTCACTTGCACTGCAACAGCAGAGTTAAATAGTTGTAACAGGGACCATATGGCCTGGAAAGCCTAAAATAGTTGCTGTCTGGCCCTTTACAGAAAAAGTGTGCTGACCCCTGCTCTGAACAAGCAGTGTCTGATAGAACTTTTTGCAATGATGGAAATACTCTATTCTTGAGCTGTCCAATTCAGAAGTCACTAGTTATATGTAGTTATGTGAACACCTGAAATATGGTACTGTGACTGAAGAACTGAATCTTAATTTCACTTAAGTTAAATAATCACATGTGTCTAGTGGCTACTATATTAGACAGCACAGCTCTAGACGCTCCTCAAATCTCATATATTGACATTTTTGACCCCTTGTCCCAACATCTCACTCCCTTCCTGTGACACATCTACACATTTTCAGTTGCCCTCTCTGCCCCACCTTATCTACCTGACCTCAAGTCAGGGTACAATATTTACTAGGTTTTCTTTCTAGACTCTTCATTGTCACAACAGAAATCTAATCAGTTTACCAGGTTTCACCGCATGAATTAACCCACATTATGTGCACACACATAAATGGACACAAATTTACACAAGTTTCTTTGTGTCAGAGGATGGCACTGTGGCTATGTTCTTTCTTCTCTGCATGAGAGAATTAGAAAGCCCTCCACATGCTAGATTCCTTGATGCTGCTGGAGCCTGTGATATGGATCACCTCCCTCCAAACACATTCACAGAAGCTGAGAACAGCAGATGTGCACTTGCTATTTGAATCTCAAGGAAAAAAAATCCTTCATCACAGGACTTTCTTTCCTGCCCTCCGAGGCCTAATAAACTGAAGTTAGCTGATTTCTCTAGTTTAATAGATGCTTGCTTTTTTACTGGCCTTGTCTAACTGGGCAAGAGAACAACCCCAATACTGTCTCTATCTTGGCTAGGAGCTCTAGTAAAAGCGTTAAAAAAAAAAAAAAAAACTTACCAAACGAAATGAAATCCACATAAATGGACTTCAGTAGAGACAGTAGTTAAAATGGAAAGAGATTAGGGTTATAACTCATAAAAAGCCATAACTTTGTAATTATTTGTAAAATCAATCTTTATAGTCAATTTTTTATACCTACTCCCTAGGAAAAAACGGGTTTCTGTAAACTTCCAGCTTAAAAAGAAAAAAAGGGACACCTAGTTTTCTTTCTCCAGATTAGCTATAGCAAGCAAACACCACCCCACCCCACACCCCACCCCTACTCCATTCCAAACATCTATCTGCAAGGCCAAAGCCTCCTAAAAATCCTGGCAGAGAAAGACTCCAGTTTTATATATATCCTACTTTGAGCTTATATAATTGAGACTGTGTCCTGCCTAGAAAAACAAAAACGCTGAATCCTTTAGCCACTATACAAATTGAGAGCCAATGAACCCAACTATCCAAAGGAAGGTACAGATATTTAGGCTGTAGAAGTAAACCAGCTCAGAAATGTGGACCTTCCCTCAGGCCAAGCTGTCCCAGAGTTACAGGGTCAGTGCAAAGTGCTGTAAAGTACTGAAAGGCTACTCCTGGGTGAGTTTGTACTCGGGCTGCTAAGATTTTCCACTAGGCTTTAAATTATGCTATTCATCACTGAGCAACTGACGGCCATCTACCCCCAAGTCTCTCCCACACTTCCTCCCGGGTGTCTCCACAAATAAAAGAGAGACCTTATACCACCACCACGTGAACTGAAGAGAGTCTTTCACAGTCTAACCATGAAAAGGAGAAGTTTCCAAGTTACTCTGCCTTTACTCATGTGGCTCCAGCTGCATATTTTGGTTGCTGAGGTGGGTTTCCCATAAACTTGTAAAGTTCTCGTAAACTTTCTTATCACGGCACACAAAATGGTTGCATAACCTGAACTCTTGCATCTCCTGATGTTTTTCTTTAGGCATGCACACACAATCTATCCAGGTGGAAAAATCAATCCATACTCCTCTGTGTTCAGGCTGTCGTGCAAATAAAAAGGCAGAAAGATAAACTTTTTTTTTTTTTTTGCTCCTTAAGTTCTTTACCTCCTATCTTTCAATTTTATTTTGGTATTAAGAAAACCAGACAATTCCAGCACAGAATTCAAATTGCTACTGCTTGGTAAACTATTAACTGCATAGTGAACCCAGTGTGGCTTCATTAATAGTACTAGGGTCTGCAGAAAGCCAGAGAGAGACTTTTTTCCCCCCTAAAGAACTGCCATTGGCGTCCTTTCCAACTTTCTCTACAGAAGTTGAACAGAAAAAAAAAAAAAAAAAAAGAATACAACATGCCTTCATCACTAGAACAAGAATTGGGTGGGTTTTGCCTGGGAATCCAGAGTGATCAGGCCCCCACAAAACCAATGCCCGGAGCTCTGCAACAAGCAGGGTTCACAGTTGAGTGAGCATCAATGCATAATGAGTGGAGGCATTTCAATGCAAATAAATGCTGAATATGAAGGATTAAAGAAAGGGGAAATTAATCTTTTTCATAACACAGGGCACTTTTTTCTCTCCCTTGCGCTCTCTTTTTTAAGTCATGCACACAACTGCTGGAGGGAATCCAACTTCCCCAGTGTGGTAGTGCTGCTTTATAAAAAGCAGAACATACACATTTAAGACCGTGAATTTCCTGAGGATGCCAGCAACTGAGATTCTGACAGCTCTTCTGAACAGCCTCAGAAAAAAAGTGCTTCACTAAGTGGGACCAGAATGACTAGTAAAAATCTCATTTCAAACCAACCTCCTATTTTTCCAAAGCTCATAGCTTCTTGGGGTATGGATGGCTTAAAGGTTTTGGTTTCAGCATTTGGGGATATTTGGATGCATTTACTGAAAGGATTTTATTTTTGTTTGTTTCTAATTCTCCATCCAAGTGATACTTTTGCAATACCAACAAAATAAACAGGGCGGTTTCATGCTGCTTTAGCAGGTGGCTCTATCTCATCCCAGTCTGATCCTCTTATGTCCTAATGTCTCAAACCAAAGAACAAAGTGGCAGCACCTCTTCAGGTTATCCGCCCACCCCACCCCCCACCAAAATCGGCCAGCGAAGGTTACTCAGCTGAATACTATTCACTTGAAGAGATGTTGGACTAGAGCAGCAAAGTTGATTAAAAACCTCTCTGTCCAATCACACGTTTCTATTAAACACAATTCCTCAAACATCCTAATACTCTACCAGGTTATCACTTTGAAAAAAAAAAAAACTTTAAAATTCAAGTGGTCCCTTAAAATACTGTTAACCTAGGTTAAGAATTTTCCTAACTAAAACAAATCCAAGCCTCAGAGAGGAAAATAATTTCCAACTTGTTCCTTTTTCTTCTGTATCATTCTGAGAAAAATGTCAAAGATCTAGAATTTTTAAAATAAGTCCTTATAAATAATGTATCCAAAGATTTTTACCCACTACATAAAGTAAGAATCCCACTCTTTAAGAAAAATATACAGATTTTGATGAGTTTAAATTCTGAGAGGTTCAAGCCTGATGCCAAGCCTTTAGATGTCTACTGCTTCAATTCCAAAGGACCAGTGGATAGCAATTTTAGTACACAAAACTCCACTATGCTGTATAGTTCCTTTTTTCCTGGGTCAGACAGCTTTATTCTGCTTCATTAACCCCTTCTTTGCTCCTTGATGGATCTTGGAATCCAGTTTCCCTGTAAGGGAGAAAAAGAAGCCTCATTATTTATTTTTTATATTTGCAATGCAAATCTTTCATGGCCTCCCAGGTCTTCTGGTTACTGTGCTTCTGTCACATTCAATTATCTTGCTTCAGGACTCAGACACTTTCAAACTTCAGAGTTTCATTCTATAAGAATGAGGAAGCAATGGGAACACTGTATAGGGACACACAAATGTACGTACGTACACAGACAAAATGAGTATTCACCTAAAAATCTAAGAAGTTAATATTTCTAATTTTGTAGTTACTAGAAAAGAAACATTGCATTTTCCAGAGTGCCTGATGCTAAGGCAAGTTTTTAAAGAATACACACATAATGATAAAGGAAGACATTTCACACAGTGGGAAACCCATTCCTCTGACCTGTTAACTGGCTGAGCATAATGCATGTACCTCCCTCACAGTGAGAAAAGCAGTTCAACTCACTCCTTTGCTGCCTCAGACTTAATAGGGGGAGTGACCTGAAACAGTGGAGTAGAATCCACATGAATGCTTTACTGACAAAGGGCCCCTATCACCAGTTAAGAAGGGCAAAGGTCATAGGCTGTATGACTCGCCTAAGTGTTAAAGTTAGAAAACAAGCAACCTTCCTGTCCCAGGTGACCCTAATGAGAGGTACTTCACGGATGTGGTCTCCGACCTCTGACTTCTCAGATCTACCAGGATAAAGTTGGGTTCAGTGGTAGCTGCCGCCTTAGGAAATATCCATCTCATGAAGAAAAACTAACAGAGTTCCTGTCTGCCTGGCCTGAGAACAGAGCTTGCAGGTTGCTTTCTCCCACAAAAAGTCTTATTTAAGTCAATAGAGATGCTGATGCTGGAAACAGAAATAGTTTAGTTCAGCCTTGGCACGAAATAAACAAACAAACAAAAACAAAACAGCTGGGTGTACTACAGGCCTATACCCACAACCACTGCCCCTTGTATGTTGTCATTTTCATTTGTTGCAGTAATCAGGTATAAGAGAGAAAGCACTGGACACAAAGCCAGGAAACCCAGGTTCCAGTTCTCCTTTGTCTGATATCAACTAGATGAGTGACTTGGGGCAAGTCATTAGATCTCTCTGGACTTCAATATTCTCATTTGTCCAACTAAGGTAAGAATACATGTCCGGACTACTGCACAAGGAGAGTGTGAAAAAAATTACTTCAATCTAACACGTTTCCCTGTTTTCTTAATTGTTTTCTTCTTCCTCATCTTTCCAGGGCGACATCTGCCTCTGGAATAACATTACTTCCTTCTCTGGGCTTCCTTAGAAACCATCACTAAGTGATATCCTAAATGATGTCCACAACAGTCACAATGATGTTGACTTTAATTTGGGCTTTAGAGCACAGAGGTCTCCTAGAGATTTAGGAGTTCTTTCATCCCCCAGGCTGTCTTGTTGAAAATCCAAACATGTGCCAGCAACCTGGCAAAGGGCCCTGTTACGAGGCAAGTTTGCCGTTGTATCCCTAAGGCTACCAAATGGCAGGTGCTCAATAAATGAATTAAACAAAGAAAAGCAGACACCACAAATTTCAAAACCTTTACTTTATAGGGACTACTAAGTAACCAAAAATAGCAGATATCAGATAAACAAAAGAGTACTCATTGTAAAGCTGGTGGTACCCAGAGGTACAGAGAAGTATTGCGTCTCATTAAGCTTTTTAGGACAAGCTAGGACACAATTTAGAATTCCATCTAGGACCACAGACTTCTAGTTCTCTGTACTGAATAAGTTAGAAGACCCAGGTCCCAGTTTTGGTCCTAAGACTACCTATCTGTATAACCTTGAGGAAGTCACCTAGTTACTCTTGTCCTCAACTTTTTCAATGCTATGAGGAAACATGGACTACACAGTACTGAAGGCCCTTTGCAGCTCTGTGATACTCTGCCCTAAAAATGAAATGTAAATTGGAATACTTTGTTTCTGAGGCAATGTGATAAAGTGAAAAGAGCTGGAAACCTAGAGGTAGAAAGACCTGAGCAAAATATAATTTCTGTAAACCTGTTCACTCAGCTATAAAATGAAAGGAAGAAAAAATTCCTACTAACTTACAAAGTTGTTGAGAGGATTATAGTTAATGCTAAGTGTTTTTCTATATACTAAGCACTGTACCAAGTATTTTACATATACTGAATCATTTAATCAAATAATTAATTGAAATAATATAGATCAAAGGGACTTCTCTGGTGACACAGTGGTTAAGAATCCACCTGCCGGGCTTCCCTGGTGGCGCAGTGGTTGAGAGTCCGCCTGCCGATGCAGGGGACACCGGTTCGTGCCCGGGTCCGGGAAGATCCCACATGCCGTGGAGCAGCTGGGCCCGTGAGCCACGGCCGCTGAGCCTGCACGTCCGGAGCCTGTGCTCCGCAATGGGAGAGGCCACGACAGTGAGAGGCCCGCGTACCGAAAAAAAAAAAAAAAAAAAAAAAGAATCCACCTGCCAATGCAGGGGACATGGGTTCGAGCCCTGGTCCAGGAAGATCCCACATGCTGCGGAGCTACTAAACCCGTGCGCCACAACTACTGAGCCTGTGCTCTAGAGCCCAATAGCCACAACTACTAAGCCCACGTGCCACAACTACTGAGCCCGTGCACCTAGAGCCCGTGCTCCACAGCAAGAGAAGCCACCACAATGAGAAGCCTGCACACCACAGCGAAGAGTAGCCCCCACTCGCCGCAACTAGAGAAAGCCTGTGCACAGCAATGAAGACCCAACGCAGACAAAAATAAATAAATAAATAAAATTTATTTAAAAATATATACATTAAAGTGCTTCATGAGTTCAAAGTTCTCTGAAAAATTAACGGTAGTCGTGTTATTTATGCTAAGGCTTGGGAGTTGTGTTTCTTAGTTATGGTCTCAGTTTTACTTTTACTTTACCATATTTACCAGATAACTCTAGGCAAGACTTTTAACTATATTTATTTCAGGCTCCCCAAAGCTTTACTGGATAAGAATATTCCAAATATAATTTTCATAAAACTCCAGTCTGACTGTGAAAGCCCTCACATGAGACCAGCTCAGGTAAGATCAACCCATTGGAGCAGAGCACTCAATGGTAGGGAAATTAATCTCTGGCTTCAATGATGATGTCATAAAATGGAAAACTGATGGGAGGAAGGAGATACAGAGGACGAAGGATTTCCAGGGTACTCCCAGGGATTCAGAAAGTCTTTCATCCCCTAGACTAACCTAAGAAAACCATACATGTGCCAGCAATCTGTGAGCTCCTTACAACTAAAAACTTCTTTGCATCCCTAATATCTACCATAGTGACTGCCAATAGTAGCAGTTGGTTTAGCTGGGCAATGAAGGCCAGGGACTGGGGCTCCTTGCATGAAGAAGCAGTTATTGTGGATGCCCTCTGAACTCTGAGTTCTAGTTTAGCCTGTTTTTTTAAGACTTGGGATCTGGACAGTTAACTACAGTAATATACAGTATACTCTCTTAAAAGCAGAGAGATAATGCTTAGTTTCTGTATTTCCCCAATATTTTTACATTTAGTACATACAGCATTTCAGTGTTAAACCACATCCTCAATCATGGTGCCTAAAAGAAAATCAAATGCATGTGCAGCAGATGGAGGAGAAGTTAAAAGGGAAAAAACTATTTGCCATCAATCGATATAACTCTCATAGGGATTTTCACATGCTTTGCATAAGATATAAGGCACAATTTGCATGAGTTTATAAAGCATGTAGTTCATTTAAAGTAAAAAAATTACCTTCATCTCTTTGAGCATTCAACCTACATATCCTACAATACTTAACTTTTTTGCATTTCTTAATTTGAGCAGACACAGCCAAGTGATTTCATATTGCACACTGTTTTCTGAATTATTTCAACTTCAAGAAGCGCAATTATCCTCAGGTCAAGCAAGCTCAAGTTTACATGTCCAAAAACATAAAAAAAAATATGCCTTTAATTTAAAGCAAATATATACACGTGATACAACATGTAAATGAGTTATATTGTAGACAGTTATTTGCAAGTCAGAAGTTTGGAACTTAGAATAAATTTCCCATAGAACTAATCTATGAAAAGTGGCTAGGGGCTTCCCTGGTGGCGCAGTGGATAAGAATCTGCCTGCCAATGCAGGGGACATGGGTTCAGGCCCTGGTCTGAGAAAATTCCACATGCCGCGGAGCAACTAAGCCCGTGTGCCACAACTACTGAGCCTACACTCTAGAGCCTGCGAGCCACAACTACTGAGCCTGCGTACCACAACTACTGGAGCCCATGCTCTACAACAAGAGAAGCCACCGCAATGAGAAGCCCGTGCACTGCAACGAAGAGTAGCCCCTGCTCACTGCAACTAGAGAAAGCCCGCACACAGCAACGAAGACCCAATGCAGCCAAAAATAAATAAATAAATTAATTAATTAAAAATTACAAAAACCAAAAGAAAAGTGGTCAGGTTCCTAAGCCATCCCACAAGAAAAAAATATTTAAGGCACAGAGCTGTAACTGAAGTAGAGTATTAATATTATTAATACCATGGAACTTAACCACTTCATGTAACAATATTCTAGAAGAAAATGTGAAGCATTCCAAATTAAGAGCCAAGTATAGGAACTCCCTTGTGGTGCAGTGGTTAAGAATCACCTGCCAAGGCAGGGGACACGGGTGTGATCCCTGGTCTGGGAAGATCCCACATGTCGTGGAGCAACTGAGTCCGTGCACCACAACTACTGTGCCTGTGCTCTAAAGCCCATGAGCCACAACTACTGAGCCCACGTGCTGCAACTACTGAAGCCCGTACGCCTAGAGCCTGTGCTCCGCAACAAGAGAAGCCACCGCAATGAGAAACCTACACACCGCAACAAAGACTAGTCCCCACTTGCTCCAAGTAGAGAAAGCCTGCGTGCAGCAACGGAGACCCAACACAGCCCTAAATAAATAAATTTATTTAAAAAAAAAAAAAAGAGCCAAGTATGTATTTTTCCCTATGGAAGTGGGATTAAAGAATTTTCCAACTGTAAACTACTGGAGGTGGTCCCTGTGGCTTAAGGGAAGGAAGTTCTGGCAGAGTGTAAGGTTTTTAAAGACAGTAAGGATGAATGAAGGACAAAGGAATGAAGAGTTACAGGGAATAGAAACTTCACACCAGACTAAATCCTCAGGTCGGCTGGCTCCCTCTCAATATAAGTTTTTTTCTGAGACACAGAGGTCGGTCAACCTATTCTTTCTCCACTGCCCCCAACCCCCACCACCACCAACCCCTAACTTTACCTGTTGTTTCTGACCCATGTTTCACCTTGTCTGGTCTACCATGGAAGAAGCTGCAGTCTCACAATTTCTCTCCAGCCCTGCTGTCCCTAAAACAAGCACACAGCCCATTTTCGCTTTTTAAAGCTTTTAACCAACAGAAGGAACGGGGAAACGCTTTCTCTTAAGACCATCACCCTCCCCACCTCCTATTAAACCTTGTGGAGAAAAATGAAGGTCATATGTGTGCTGCAGGTGGGTCTCTGGGAGGAGAAAGTACTGAAGTAAAACGTTTCAGAGAAATATATAAACTCTGTTTACACAAAACATTTTCTCACAGGCTTTTAAGCAGAAGATGAAAACCAAGATAGAAAGGAAGCTATGAAAAGGTAACTGGGACTAAAGATCAAGTAGCAGTGGGTCTGGGAGAGAAGACTGACCACGTTTTCCTCCTACCACCAGTGTTGCCATCAGTGCCCACAGTAAGGTAAGAATGGACTAGAGTAGGAAGAGGTAAAATTTCTCAACCTAAAACGGAGAGAAAAAGGGAGATTTAAATCCTAAATAGTGAAGAAGAAGGAAAAAGAATTTCCAGGGCCACTTGGCTAACAGGTGGGGTAAAGTATGAAGTAAATTGTGTAAGTGAAGGGCAATTTATGTTCAGATTTTCTGACTTGCAGGAATCTCAGGAATATGTTTCACAAATCATGAGGGTTGCCTGAATTTTGCAGTGAATATACATGAATCTAAATTCATACTCCAAGCATTTCATTTTGTGATCAAAAGCAGTATTATCCACACCGCAGTCAGCTAATCAACAGCATTAGTATCACTTGGGAGAAGGGCACAGGAATCTGTGTTTTAACAGCTCTCTAGGTGACTTTTATTTACATTACAGTCTGAGAAGTACTTCTTTACAGAACAGATTTATATAAAATAGTTGGTCCACGACGAACAAGGTGACATAGTATTGAGCACAGCTGACAGCAATGCATGCCTCAGAAGCATCCAGTTCACACAATGGGAAAGCAATGTCACAGAGTCATGAAATAGTAACTGACATGAGCAAATGGGAGAGTTGCTGATGCTCTTTTTTTTTTTTAAACATCTTTCTTGGAGTATAATTGCTTTACAATGGTGTGTTAGTTTCTGCTGTATAACAAAGTCAATCAGTTATACATATACATATGTCCCCATATCTCCTCCCTTTTGCATCTCCCTCCCACCCTCCCTATCCCACCCCTCTAGGTGGTCATAATCCACATAGCTGATATCCCTGTGCTATGTGGCTACTTCCCACTAGCTATCTGTTTTACGTTTCGTAGTGTATATATGTCCATGCCACTCTCTTGCTTTGTCACAGCTTACCCTTCCCGCTCCCCATATCCTCAAGTCCATGCTCTAGTAGGTCTGTGTCTTTATTCCCATCTTACCCCTATGTTCTTCATGACCTTTTTTTTTTTTCTCTTAGATTCCATATATATGTGTTAGCATACAGTATTTCTTTTTCTCTTTCTGACTTACTTCAGTCTGTATTACAGACTCTAGGTCCATCCACCTAACTACAAATAACTCAATTTCGTTTCTTTTTATGGCTGAGTAATATTCCACTGTATATATGTGCCACATCTTCTTTATCCATTCATCTGTTGATGTACACTTAGGTTGCTTCCATGTCCTGCCTATTGTAAATAGAGCTGGAATGAACATTTTGGTACATGACTCTTTTTCAATTATGGTTTTCTCAGGGTATATGCCCAGTAGTGGGATTGCTGGATTGTATGGTAGTTCTATTTTTAGTTTTTTAAGGAACCTCCATAATTTGTTAATATGGTGTATCACATTGATTGATTTGCGTATATTGAAGAATCCTTGCATTCCCGGGATAAACCCCACTTGATCATGGTGTATGATCCTTTTAATGTGCTGTTGGATTCTGTTTGCTAGTATTTTGTTGAGGATTTTTGCATCTATGTTCATCAGTGATATTGGCCTGTAGTTTTCTTTCTTTGTGACATCTTTGTCTGGTTTTGCTATCAGGGTGATGGTGGCCTCGTAGAATGAGTTTGGGAGTGTTCCTCCCTCTGCTATATTTTGGAAGAGTTTGAGAAGGATAGGTGTTAGCTCTTCTCTAAATGTTTGAAAGAATTCGCCTGTGAAGCCATCTGGTCCTGGGCTTTTGTTTGTTGGAAGATTTTTAATCACAGTTTCAATTTCAGTGCTTGTGATTGGCCTGTTCATATTTTCTATTTCTTCCTGGTTCAGTCTCGGAAGGTTGTGCATTTCTAAGAATTTGTCCATTTCTCCCAGGTTGTCCATTTTATTGGCATAGAGTTGCTTGTAGTAATCTCTCATAATCCTTTGTATTTCTGCAGTGTCTGTTGTTCCTTCTCCTTTTTCATTTCTAATTCTATTGATTTGAGTCTTCTCCCTTTTTTTCTTGATGAGTCTGGCTAATGGTTTATCAATTTTGTTTATCTTCTCAAAGAACCGGTTTTTAGTTTTACTGATCTTTGCTATCGTTTCCTTCATTTCTTTTTCATTTATTTCTGATCTGATCTTTATGATTTCTTTCCTTCTGCTAACTTTGGGGTTTTTTCTTCTTCTTTCTCTAATTGCTTTAGGTGTAAGGTTAGGTTGTTTATTTGAGATATTTCTTGTTTCTTAAGGTAGCATTGTATTGCTATAAACTTCCCTCTTAGAACTGCTTTTGCTGCATCCCATAGGTTTTGGGTCATTGTGTTTTCATTGTCATTTGTTTCTAGATATTTTTTGATTTCCTCTTTGATTTCTTCAGTGATCTCTTGGTTATTAAATAGTGTATTGTTTAGCCTCCATGTGTTTGTATTTTTTACAGCTTTTTTCCTGTAATTGATATCTAGTCTCATAACGTCATGGTCAAAAAGATATTTCATATGATTTCAATTTTCTTAAATTTACCAAGGCTTGATTTGTGACCCAAGATACGATCTATCCTGGAGAATGTTCCATGAGCACTTGAGAAGAATGTGTATTATGTTGTTTTTGGATGGAATGTCCTATAAATAACAATTAAGTCCATCTCGTTTAATGTATCATTTAAAGCTTGTGTTTCCTTATTTATTTTCATTTTGGAAGATCTGTCCACTCGTGAAAGTGGGGTGTTAAAGTCCCCTACTATGATTGTGTTACTGTCAATTTCCCCTTTTATGGATGTTAGTATTTGCCTTATGTACTGAGGTACTCCTATGTTGGGCGCATAAATATTTACAATTGTTTTATCTTCTTCTTGGATTGATCACTTGATCATTATGTAGTGTCCTTCTTTGTCTCTTCTAATAGTCTTTGTTTTAAAGTCTATTTTGTCTGATATGAGAATTGTTACTCCAGCTTTCTTTTGATTTCCATTTGCATGGAATATCTTTTTCCATCCCCTCACTTTCAGTCTGTATGTGTCCCTAGGTCTGAAGTGGGTCTCTTGTAGACAGCATATATACAGGTCTTGTTTTTGGATCCATTCAGCCAGTCTATGTCTTTTGGTTGGAGCATTTAATCCATTTACATTTAAGGTAATCATTGATATGTACGTTCCTATTCCCATTTTCTTCATTGTTTTGGGTTTGTTATAGTAGGTCTTTTCCTTCTCTTGTGTTTCCTGACTAGAGAAGTTCTTTTAGCATTTGTTGTAAAGCTGGTTTGGTGGTGCTGAATTCTCTTAGCTTTTGCTTGTCTGTAAAGGTTTTAATTTCTCCGTCAAATCTGAATGAGATCCTTGTTGGGCAGAATAAGCTTGGTTGTAGGCTTTTCTCCTTCATCACTTTAAATATGTCCTGCCACTCCCTTCTGGCTTGCAGAGTTTCTGCTGAAAGATCAGCTGTTAACCTTATGGGGATGCCCTTGTATGTTATTTGTTGTTTTTCCCTTGCTGATTTTAATATTGTTTCTTTGTATTTAATTTTTGAGTTTGATTAATATGTGTCTTGGCATGTTTCTCTTTGGATTTATCCTGTATGGGACTCTGTGCTTCCTGGACTTGATTAACTATTTCCTTTCCCATATTAGGGAAATTTTCAACTATAATCTCTTCAAATATTTTCTCAGTCCCTTTCTTTTTCTCTTCTTCTTCTGGGACCTCTATACTTTGAATGTTGGTGCATTTAATGTTGTCACAGAGGTCTCTGAGACTGTCCTCAATTCTTTTCATTCTTTTTTCTTTATTCTGCTCTGCAGTAGTTATTTCCACTATTTTATCTTCCAGGTCACTTATCCATTCTTCTGCCTCAGTTATTCTGCTATTGATTCCTTCGGGAGAATTTTAAATTTCATTTATTGTGTTGTTCATCACTGTTTGTTTGCTCTTTAGTTCTTCTAGGTCCTTCCTGGTTAAACGTTTCTTGTATTTTCTCCATTCTGTTTCCAAGATTTTGGATCATCTTTACTATCATTATTCTGAATTCTTTTTCAGGTAGACTGCCTATTTCTTCTTCATTTGTTAGGTCTGGTGGGTTTTTGCCTTGCTCCTTCATCTGCTGTGTGTTTCTCTGTCTTCTCATTTTGCTTAACTTACAGTGTTTGGGGTCTCCTTTTCGCAGGCTGCAGGTTTGTAGTGCCCGTTGTTTTTGGTGTCTGTCCCCAGTGGCTAAGGTTGGTTCAGTGGGTTGTGTAGGCTTCCTGGTGGAAGGGACTAGTGCCTGTGTTCTGGTGGATGAGACTGGATCTTGTCTTTCTGGTGGGCAGGTCCACGTCTGGTGGTGTGTTTTGGGGTGTCTGTGGCCTTATTATGATTTTAGGCAGCCTCTCTGCTAATGGGTGGGGTTGTGTTCCTGTCTTGCTAGTTTTTTGGAATAGGATGTCCAGCACTGTAGCTTGCTGGTCGTTGAGTGGAGCTGGGTCTTGGCATTGAGATGGAAATCTCTGGGAGATTTTCGCCGTTTGATATTATTACGTGGAGATGGGAGGTCTCTTGTGGACCAGTGTCCTGAACTTGGCTCTCCCACCTCAGAGGCACAGCCCTGATGCCTGGCTGGAGCACCAAGAGCCTGTCATCCACACGGCTCAGAATAAAAGGGAGAAAAAAAGAAAGAAAGAAAGAAGAGAGCAACCAAACCAAAAAACAAATCCACCAATGATAACAAGTGCTAAAAACTATACTAAAAAACCCAAAAAAACAGACAGACAGAACCCTAGGACAAATGGTAAAAGCAAAGCTATACAGACAAAAACACACACAGAAGCATACACATACACACTCACAAAAAGAGAAAAAGGGAAAAAAATATATATATCGTTGCTCCCAAAGTCGACCTCCTCAATTTGGGGTGATTCGTTGTCTACTCAGGCATTCCCCAGATGCAGGGTACATCAAGTTGATTATGGAGATTTAATCCGCTGCTCCTGAAGCTGCTGGGAGAAATTTCCCTTTCTCTTCTTTGTTCGCACAGCTCCTGGGGTTCAGCTTTGGATGTGGACCTGCCTCTGCATGTAGGTCGCCTGAGGGCGTCTGTTCTTCACTCAGACAGTACGAAGTTAAAGGAGCAGCTGATTCGGGGGCTCTGGCTCACTCAGGCCCGGGGGGAGGGAGGGGTACGGAATGCCGGGCAAGCCCGCAGCGGCAGAGGCCGGCGGGACGTTGCACCAGCGTGAGGTGTGCCGTTCTCCCGGGGAAGTTGTCCCTGGATCACGGGACCCTGGCAGTGGCGGGCTGCACAGGCTCCTGGGAGGGGAGGTGTGGATAGTGACCTGTGCTTGCACACAGGCTTCTTGGTGGCTGCAGCAGCAGCCTTAGCGTCTCATGCCCGTCTCCGGGGTCTCGCGCCCGTCTCTGGAGCTCCTTTAAGCAGCGCTCTTAATCCCCTCTCATCGCGCACCAGGAAACAAAGAGGCAAGAAAAAGTCTCTTGTCTCTTCAGCAGCTCCAGACTTTTTCCCGGAGTCCCTCCCGACTAGCCGCAGTGCACTAGGCCCCTTCAAGCTGTGTTCACGCAGCCAACCCCAGTCCTCGCCCTGGGATCTGACCTCCAAAGCCCGAGCCTCAGCTCCCAGCCCCGCCCGTCCCGGCGGGTGAGCAGACAAGCCTCTCTGGGCTGGTGAGTGCCGGTCGGCACCGATCCTCTGTGCGGGAATCTGCTTTCCCTGCTGCACCCCTGTTGCTGCGCTCTTCTCCGTGGCTCTGAAGCTACCCGCCTCCGCCACCCACAGTCTCTGCCCGCGAAGGGGCTTCCTAGTGCGTGTAAATCTTTCCTCCTTCACAGCTCCCTCCCACTGGTGCAGGTCTCGTCCCTATTCTTTTGTCTGTTTTTTCTTTTTTCTTTTGCCCTACCCAGGTACGTGGGGAGTTTCTTGCCTTTTGGGAGGTCTGAGGTCTTCTGCCAGCATTCAGTGGGTGTTCTGTAGGAGTTGTTCCATGTGTAGGTGTATTTCTGATGTATTTGTGGGGAGGTGATCTCCACGTTTTACTCTTCGGCCATCTTGAAGCTCCTCTGCTGATGTTGTTTTTAAAATGAAGTTAGGGACTGCCCTGGTGGCACAGTGGTTAAGAATCTTCCCGCCAATGCAGGGGACACAGGTTCAATCCCTGGTCTGGGAAGATCTCATATGCCGCGGAGCAACTAAACCCATGTGCCACAGCTACTGAGCCTGCGCTCTAGAGCCCGCGAGCCACGACTACTGAAGCCCACGCGCCTAGAGCCCATGCTCTACAACAGGAGAAGCCACCGCAATGAGAAGCTTGTGCACCGCAACAAAAAGTAGCCACCGCTGGCTACAACTAGAGAAAGCCCGCGCACAGCAATGAAGACCCAGCACAGCGCAAAATAAATAAATTTATTTTAAAAAAAAATGGGAAGTTAGGCGAAGAGGACACCACTATATGTTTCTTGAGATTCCTTGGAAATAAAAGAGGCTGCTGTAGCACTAGACAGAGGAAGAGGAGTTGGGAGTTGAAGAAGAGCTGGAAGTTGAAAGAATCAAGTCACAAGCACTCCTAAGAAGTGAATATGCAGAGGGTACTATAATCACAAACACATAAAAGCAAACATTACAGAAAAGAAAACCATCAGGAGATTTCAAAAAGAGGATGAAAAGCAAGAGGGCTAGAGCAGAGCTCTAGGAAGCAGTAATCAAGGGAATAGTGGGAAGTGGTACCTCCAAAATAGACATTCAAAAATAGACACTTAAAAAGTTAAGTCTTATTCTCAGATTGAATACTGAGGAACAATGGATAAATGACAATGTTGCCACTGGCACTGGCTTAATACTTCCTTTAATAAGAACAGTACAGTGGGGCAAATGGACTCTTGGCTGACAAATAGGATTTTAAAGGTAATGGGGTCCTAAATGGAAGTTTAGAGTGATTCACTCATATACCAATAATTGTGGATCGAGGTATATTTTGGAAAGGCTATACTGTAGTTAACATTAAAGTTATTGATAAATAGAATTTTTTATTGAAGTATAGTTGATTAACAATGTTGTGTTAGTTTCAGGTATATGATAAGTAGAATTTTACTAATCCTCCAAATATTTGAGATGACATAGAACAGGATAAAAAGAGAAAAAAATTTTTAAGTTAAACAAGTGAGATTCAAGACAAAAAGAAAAAAATTAGACCATCAAAGCTTGTGACTTACAGATTTTTGGACTTCCTTTAATAGGAAACTTCACAATCATTTCCTGGGGATTTGTGCAGATGAAAACAAATGGAGAATCAGATTCTTGACTCATGTCTGGATACTGTGAAATATAAAAATAAAAAGTTCAGGCTAGTTGGAACAAATTTTGAATTTCAAAGAGATCAAAGGATGTCCCAGAATCCACCTCAACATTCTGATAATAGTACTCTCCATTACACAGTCAGGTAAAGAGGATTATGCTCAGTAAGCAAGCACAAACCTTCAACTTTCCCCAGGCTTTAGCACAGTATTCTTATACAGTCTTTTGCCCACCATCTGTGACTTCCTATAATGGAAGCAACTTCTTCAAAAAAGATGCCTGACATCTTCCCAGAGAATCAAAACTGACTAGTCTTTCAATATAAGTGACTGTGAGTTGGGAGATTCAGAGGTCTCCTTCAGGAACATCAGGCACCCCCAGGTTCAGCTCAAGTGAAACAGTGGAAGATTTAAGAAAAATAGAACATTTGTGGAAATTCTGCCAGAAACAATCAACAGAGCCCTCCTCTCACTAAAGGGAAGGAAGATGATTCATTCTGAAAGGTATGAACATGCCAAAGTTGTTTTGCTGGATGCATTCCAGACTCACTTAGGGTGAAAAGGTAATGGTAGAGCAATTCTGAAAATAATTTAGAAGCCTCCTTTGGATCGCATATCACAAAACAAATCTGTGTGAATACTTAGGACTTTTACTCCTTCTGCAAAGACAGACACAGAACGTAGAGTAAGACTATCTGGCCACACAATCACAACTTAAGGAACAACTGGGGTTGGCAGTAAGTGCTCTCTAGCAATGCCCAACTGACCAGGTACTTCATTATTTCCTATCTTGGGATGTCCTGTGTTTAGCATGTTGCATAAATACGACTCAAAAGCTGACTATGGCTGTGGGTCAGACTTCATCATCGGAGGAGCCTTTCTCCTAGTAATTAAAAAGTATGAAATTATTTTCCACTCTTATTCACCTGCTAAGATGTGTCCTCTAAGATATAAAAGGCTTTAAAGTAAAAATGGACGCTTCAGTAAAATAAATCAGAAAATTCAAATGTCTCTGTAACTAGTGGAAGCATAAACAGGCAACTTCTTTACTGACTACTCTGTCCCAATGCTGTGAAGAAACAGAAGGGATTTACAGTGGCTTTTAGTCCTGCCCACATACCATGGGTTTCTGTGTGGGACAGGTGTGGCATGTACTTTGACAAAACATAGCTTAATATCAAGTATCAGCCACATTTATATTCACAGGCACTCACAATTATATTCACATGAACATTCAAAATGCTCATGGTAGAAAATAAAGACTAAAGATGGAAGGAGAAACTTTCTTCTTTCCTTATCCTTTGGATCTTTAGAATGCAAAGAAAAGCAGGGTCAGCTGTTACTGTTGAGGTGCTTTGGGACAAATAAAACCTACTTCTCGAGGGGCCAGAGCAGCAACAGTCACCATTCACATCACTTCAATTTTCCTGCTCTCTCTTCTCTGTGTCTTAGAGAGTGTCAAGGCAGAGGACAAACCTGCCAGGACTTCACAGCTCCGCTTTTCCAAAACTACAAGCCATTTCACTCCTCTTTCTTCCACATCAATAAATGTTCTCTCTCTACTGGATCAATCCCATTAACAAACATACTTTCTATAATGTCTGCCATAAAACAAAAACTCCCCAGATCCCACATTCTCCTCCAGCTGCTGCTCCATTTCTCAGATTCCTTTCAAAACAAAATTCATTAAAAGATTATCTATACACTCTGCCTCAAATTTGTCTCCTTCTATTTGTTCTTGAATTCACTATAGAGAGGCTTTCACTCCCATCACTCCACCAAAACTGTTCTTGTAAAGGTTATCGTTCACTTCCATGCTGCCAAATCAAACGATCAATTCTCAGTTCTCATCTTAATTGATTTATGTAGAACTTGACAGAATTCTTCTCTCCCTCCTTCTTGAACACATTCCTCACTTTGCTTCCAGGATACAATTCTCCTTCTGGTGTTGCTTCTTCACTGACTGCTCCTCATTTCCCCATCGTTTAAATGCTGGAGTACTTCAAGAGTCAAACCTCAGACCTCATCTCTCTCTACATTCACAACCTTGGCTATTTCCTTCAGTCTCAAAGTTAAAAATTAAGGTCCTGAATTTGTAACTAGGAGAGGTGATGGATGTTAACTAAACTTATTGTGGTAATCATTTTGCAATATATAGATCATATATCAAATCTTCATGTTGTACAACCTTAAACTAATACAATGTTATACGCAATTATTTCACAATAAAACAGGAAAAAAATACGGTTCTGTAAATATAAATCAATACCACAATGAGATACCACTTTACTCTCACTAGAATGACTTATTATAAAACAAAACGAAAATAAAAAACAGGAAAAATAACAAGCATGGGTAAGGATGTGAAGAAACTGGAACCCTCATGCATTGCTGGTGTGAACGTAAAACGGTGCAGTTGCTGTGAAAAACAGTTCAGTGGTTCTTTTAAAAGTTAACCGTAGAATGACCATATGATCCAGCAATTCTACTTCTAGGTATATACTCAAAGGAACTGAAAATAGGGATTCAGATATTTGTACACCAATGTTCACTGCAGCATTATTCACAATAGCCAGTGGTTTCCACAATCCAAATGTCTAATGATAGATAAATGGATAAACAAAATATGGCATATACATACAATGGAATATTATTAAGCCTTAAAAAGGAATGAAATTCTGATACATGCTACAACATGAATGAACCTAGAAAAATTATGCTAAGTGAAATAAACCATACACAAAAGGACAAATATTATATGAGTCTACTTATGTGAGATGCTTAGAATAGACAAATTTGGAAATTCCCTGGTGGTCCAGTGGTTAGGACTTGGTGCTTTCACTGCCAGGGCTGGTGTTCAATCCCTGGTCAGGGAACTAAGATCTCACAAGCAAAAAAGATAAATTCATACAGAAAGAAAGTATAATAGAGGTTACTAGGGGCTGGGGGAAGGAGGAAAGAGGAGTTAATATTCACTGGGTACAAAGTTTCTGTTTGAGATGATGAAAACTTCTGGAGATGGACGGTTGCACAACACTGTGAATGTACTTAATAGTTGCACAACACCGTGAATGTACTTAATACCCCTGAATTGTGCAGTTAAAAATAGTTTAAACGGTAAGTTTATGTTATGCATATTTACCACAATAAAAATAAAATAAAATAAAAAATCAAGGTCCTGGATTTCCTTTCCAAACCTGCCCCTCTCTTATTCATACCCCTTTAAAATAAATAGCTATTCCATCTTTCTAGTTGTTCAGGCCAAAAACCCCACAACCAACCCACTGGGAAATCCTGTTAACTCTACCTTCGAAAGATACCCAATAACTCACCACTTCTAAAGACCTCCTTTGCTACTTCCCTGGTTCAGGCCATCACAATGTCTCCCTGGATTACCACAATAACTTCCTAATTGGTTTCTCTGTTTCTGCCCTTTAACCTCCCTCTTGCCTATTCTCAACACAGCAGGCTGAGCTATTTTTAAAAAATATATCAGATCATGTCACTCCCCTGTTTGAAACTCTCCAATGGCTTTTCATCAGTCAGAATAAAAGACTAAGTCCTCACTATGACCTACAGGTCCCTAGACAATCTGGCCCCCATTTCCTCTCTGACGCCTTCTCCTACTACTCTCCCCACTTTCCACTCCAGCCACACAGGCTTCCTTGTTCCTGCCTCTGGATGTTTGTACTTGCTTACCTCTCTTCCTGGGATGCTTTCCCTGCTAGGTATATACATGGTTTCCTCTCTCTTTCTTCAGGACTTTGTTTATATGTCAACTTTGTAGTGGGTCTTCTGGCACTCTTAACCCCCATCTCCTACCTTATTTTTTTTTCTACAGCACTTACCATCATCTGATACTATGTAATTCACTTACTTAAAATTTTAAATCTGAATTTTCCTTACTAGGATAAAAGCTCCACAAAGGGAGGGATCTTTTGTCTGTTTTGTTTACTCCTCAGCACCTAGAATCATGCCTGGCACACAGTAGGCAATCAATAAATATTTGTTGGATGAAAGAACAAAAAAATTTACCAACTTGTGCTTTTAAGTTATCTTAACCATTCTAAATATGCACATGCTGGGAACTGGACACACTTAGGACTAAACTCTAGATAAAAGCAGGTGCTACTCTGTAACCTGTTATCCCTCAAGCTAAATTAGAACTTTTGTGTCTTGGCAAATGGCCAGTAAGGCCCTATGTTTAATGAAAACTACCCTGACATATATTAACAGAGTAAGAAAATGTCAAATAATGGGGGAAATGATGGATAAATGAAATTATAGAACAAGAGGTTCCTTGGACCCATTCATGCCTTACAATAAAGATAAAAACTAAAATCAACTTTCCCAGCTGAATCTAAATCCAAGTTTCATGTGAATATTCCTTTTCCCAAGGTCTATCACTAAATTTCACGGGGCTTACAAGAAACAGAGCTGAAGTGCAAAGAAGCCTACAGGAATAAAGAAAAGTAAGAAAAAAAAAGAAAAAAAGAAAAGAAAAGTAAGGCCTATGTGTTGGGAGAAGGGATTCTTTTTCACAGTAAAATGCATTAAAGCAAAGTCAGCTTGGCAGAGCCTCAGTACCTGCAAAAAAGTATAATCTCTGCAACTGGGTCTTAGACATGACAGACCACATTAAACACCAACAAGACTTACAAGAAAGGGATTTTTGGTTTGAAAGTCAAAAGACTAAAATGCAGCTGACTCAAAGAAAGAGTAAATTAAGAAAAAGGAGGTTCATATTTGTGAAGAACGTGAATAAACTCTCGATGTCATATCCAATTTAGAGAGGATGCTAGACTAAGGGTCACGGAGATGGCACAATAGATAGGATAGGGAATGTGGGTTATAAGCCCAAGCAACTGAAAGCAACCATTTACATTCAGTAACAGACTCCTCAGGATGCTGCTGTTCTTGTCTTCAATAACATGACTCCTATCACCTGGTTTCCAGCCTGATGATTGCGGGAGGTGGGCCTACTCTTCTTTCATGCCTCATAAGTTTCATAGCTGTCTAACACAGCAGATAATTAACTACTAAACAGCCATTTTCTTCTCCAATCCAGAGGGAAATTGTTCACCAGTCAACTAGAAAACATTTTTCTTGCCATTTTCATAAGAGAAAAAAAAAAGTTTAGTGGTTTTTGGCAACCACCACTGACTCAGAGCCAAGTGAGCATTTTCACCAACTCCACCAGCCTCCATTTAATCCTCGTACTGAAATGATCAGAAAGTCCCAAATGATGTCACTCTTCCCAAAAAATCCTCAGATGACCTATATGTAAATCTTACACCTGTCTCCAGAGGACTAACAGCTAAAGCAAACATTTAAGAAGAAACTCATTGACAAAGAACATATATTTGCTGTAGGTTTTCTTGGTCTGAACTTTGAGGAACTAGACAGGACATGAAATCAGGCTCTGAAATCTAGTTAGCTGAAAACCAACTCCAAGAAGATTGAGGTGATAATACTCAGAAAGAGAGAAGGAAATGAGTCTGATAAAAAGGCCACAAGCACAACAGATCCAAAGAAGCATATCCTGAAAACAACTGTGTTCTCTGATAAATAGTTCTCATTAAAAAAAAAAATAGTTCTCATCTTCCTTCAAAGCAATTCAAGGTGTTCACAGGATAACTAATACCTTGGCCCCACTATACTGGAGGATAAGAGTTTTTTCACATCAGAGTTAACATATTGATCATGATACTTTGATGAGATGACTACTGCATATTTGACTGGAGTTGGATAAAGATCATGCCAACTGGCCCCAAGTGGGATAGCTGAACTCACGTACCAGTACCCAGTGCAAATCATGTGCCTAGTAGCAAACATAGAGTGTTCCAGCTAAATGCTACAGAGACCATCCATATTTGCTCCAGGTAAGAGGAATAAGGGATAAGCAAGATGCAGCTTTTGGGTCTTCCAGACACTTGTGGAAGATGATCTGGTTGAAGCCACACAGCATTGGTATCTTGGTCCCAGTGTGACTTTCTGTGCTCTTGGGAATGCTATCTATACTGAAACCTCCATACACAAAAGAACCCAAGAACTTATATTTTCTCTAAAATTAACCTCATAGATTTTCTGCCCTGATTCTTCAAGACCTAAATGGGAATCATCCATTCATGACAATTATTTTTGTGTTTTTTTGTTGTTGTTTTTTCATGACAAATTTTTTGGTCTTAATTTGCATATAGCAGGCTTTCACTCCAACT
The DNA here is from genome assembly GCF_949987515.2 of Delphinus delphis. Taxonomy (NCBI): domain Eukaryota; kingdom Metazoa; phylum Chordata; class Mammalia; order Artiodactyla; family Delphinidae; genus Delphinus; species Delphinus delphis. Next base: position 138,484,406 of record NC_082684.1, read on the forward strand.
TAAACTAGTGAGAACCAAAAGAAAATTGCTCTTAATTAAAGATACTACATTGTAAGGTCCTTAACCATTCAAATCTACCCCAATATCTCAGAATGCTAAGACTCCTCTTGTGTTAAGGGCTCTGCCAATTTTAGATTTTTATCTCCCAATGGCTCATCTGACTCAACTGAGAACAACTACTGAGGGAGAGCTCAGCTAATCCTTTGACATGAGTTAACATATCAAGGTAAGATCATTATCAAGTAATATAGTGTTATTAACAGCAACAATACCTCTTTATCAAGTAACATGTCTTTCAGAACAAAACAGATTAAAATATTTTAAAAAGTCCAACTGAAAAATCATAGAAAAACTGATTTTTGTATGGCGATCACATACTACAGAACATCTCTCCTTTACTGCTACAATACAGGCTTCCTTTGCCACATAGCTCCTTTATTTTAAAAAGTCATTTTCCTTAAAAGAAAATTCTCTTCTTATGTATACCCCATCTAGACTAATGGTACTACCATTTACCCCCTCACCGCAGCCAGAAACCAAAGTCTATCTTAGACTTCTTTCTCTCTCCCTTCACATCCAATCAAATCACCAAGTCCTACAGACTTTATCTCCTAAACATTTCAAACATCTGTTCCTTTCTTTCCAACTCAACTGCCAGAGCATTGCTGCTGGCCTCCATCATGCCTCCACCTGGACAATCATGATAATTTCCTAACTCATCTACTTGTTTTCAGGCTTGCCTCATCCAGTCCATCTTTCCTGCTGCTGCCAGAACAATCTTTCTAAAATGTACATCTTATTATCTTATTACATCACTTACATGGTTGCCTTCAGAATACAAGTCAAATTATTTCACATAGCATTTAAGGCTTTTCATATATCAACCAGTGCCTGCCCCTCAATTTATTGTCACTACCGTTAAGTGAACACCTACTATGTGCCAAGCTATATGCTAGGACACTGGAGACAACAAGGTGAGCTGACATAGATGGTGACCTAAAGGAACTACATGTGAACATATAATTACCCCAAAAAAAAAAAAAAGGTTAAAAATGTAAATAGAAATATGAACACAGTAGCCCAGTGAAGGAAGTAATTAATCCTGTCAGGGAGGAAATGGGTTGAGGTCAGCAAAGACTCTACAGGAGACAGGGACACCTGAGCTCTTTCAAAGAATGAATAGAATTCTCATGGGGGACAAAAGCATGGAGACATAGGAAGGTATATTGAGGAAGATATAAATTCTGCTTTCTTCAGGGATTGCCTTTTTTTTTGAAGGTTTCTTCACTCTCCCCACCCTGCTTCCAGCCAAGCTGAATTAGAAATGAGATCCCTTCCTTTATGCATTCCTTTGGTCATATGATAATTATCACGGTTGGGTTTTCTTGTCTCAGTCTCTTCTAGAAGACTTAAAAAGTTCAAGAGGGGATGGAATATCTTGTTAAAACTCCAGATCCTTAATCTTTAGCACAGTGCCTGGCACATGACAGATGGTCAATAAATACTTGCTGAATGTGTGATTATATAATATTCCGAGTAATAACGTCTTAAATTAGGAGATAATTTGCCCCCTGGTTCATAAAGTACACTGAATAACAAACTAAGAAGCCGTTCAACAGATTGCAAAAAGATAGCAAGGTTGTAACGCTACAGCAGATTCCTTCTAGATCAAGCAGACTGCTTTCTCTCTAAGCCTGGGTTTACTTATAGGTAAAATGAAGGTGTCACATTAAGTGACTGAATCTACCTACATAAAACCTTGCATCTGTCCCCACCCCTCTTGTCTCATTCCACTGGCATTTCCTAGAACAGATTTTAAAAATATATCCAACCTGGATGACAAGTGTCTCCTCACTAGACTTCTTTTTTTTTTTTTTTTTTTTGCGGTATGTGGGCCTCTCACTGTTGTGGCCTCTCCCGTTGCGGAGCACAGGCTCCAGACGCGTAGGCTCAGCGGCCATGGCTCATGGGCCCAGCCGCTCCGCGGCATGTGGGATCTTCCCGGTCCGGGGCACGAACCCGTGTCCCTTGCATCGGCAGGCGGACTCTCAATCACTGCGCCACCAGGGAAGCCCCTCACTAGACTTCTTACCTTCAGTCTCTTCACCGCAATCCATCTTCCACATTGCTGCCAGATTCATTTTCTGGCTCCGATGGCCTTCAAAACACCCCTCCCGGATCCCACAACGGACTAGAGAAAAAAGTCTTAACTCTGTAGCTTATCACTCAAAGCTATCTACCATCTGACCACAACATACCTTTCCATTCAACAAAGTGGTTTGCTATTATTCTCCATACAGGCCCATGACTTTCCACCTCACATTACTCCCTCTCCCTTAGAATATGCTTTCTTACCATGGAAGTAGGAAGACTTGAACAGCAACCCCAATTCTACCATTTACTGACTGACAGTACACAAGTTATCTTAACTCTGAGTCTTAAGTTCTCTCATCTCTAAAAGAGGAGTAAAGATACCTTGCTTGGTATCAAGTTGCTGTGAGGATTAGAAAATAACATACGTAATAGGTCTGGCACATAATAACTGATCAAAAAATGATAGATTTTATCATTAAGACGCTTCAAGGCTAATTCAAAAGCCACATTCCTAAGATGTTCAACATTGCTAATTGTTAGAGAAATGCAAATCACACCTACAATGAACTACCACCTCACACCAGTCAGAATGGCCATCATTAAAAGTCTACAGATAACAAATGCTGGAGAGGGTATGGAGAAAAAGGAACCCTCCTACACTGTTGGTGGGAATTTAAGTTGATGCAGCCACTATTCAAAACGGTACGAGGTTCCTCAGAAAACTAAAAACAGAATTACCATATGATTCAGCAATCCCACTCCTGGGCACATACCTGGACAAAACCATAATTTAAAAAGATACATGCACTCCTATGTTCATAGCAGCACTATTTACGATAGCCAAGACGTGGAAACAACCTAAATGTCCATTGACAGATGAGTGGATAAAGAAGATGTGGTACATACATACAATGGAATACTACTCAGCCATAAAAAAGAGCAAAATAATGCCATTTGCAGCAACATGGATGCAACTAGAGATTATCATACTAAGTGAAGTAAGTCAGAAAGAGAAAGACAAATACCATATGATATCACTTTTATGTGGACTCTAAAATATGGCACAAGTGAACCTATCTACAAAACAGAAATAGACTCACAGACATAGAGAAGAGACTTGTGGTTGCCAAGGGGGAGGTTGGGTGGGGGAGGGATGGACTGGGAGTTTGGGGTTAGTAGATGCAAACTATTACATATATTGGGTTGGCCCAAAAGTTCGTTCGGGTTGTCCCCTAACATCGTACGAAAAACCAGAATGAACTTTTTGGACAACCCAGTAGAATGGATAAACAACAAGGTCCTACTGTATAGCACAGGGAACTATATTCAATATCCTGGGATAAACCATAATGGAAAAGAATATAAAAAAGAACGGGGCTTCCCTGGTGGTGCACTGGTTGAGAGTCTGCCTGCCGATGCAGGGGACACGGGTTCGTGCCCCGGTCCGGGACGATCCCGCATGCCGCGGAGTGGCTGGGCCCGTGAGCCATGGCCGCTGAGCCTGCGCGTCCGGAGCCTGTGCTCCGCAACAGGAGAGGCCACAACAGTGAGAGGCCTGCGTACCACAAAAAAAAAAAAAAAAAAAAGAATGGATATATGTGTATAACCGAGTCACTCTGCTATACAACCAAAATTAACACAACATTGTAAATCAACTATACTTCAATAAAAAAATAAATTTTAAAAAATATATAGGGACTTCCCTGATGGCGCAGTGGATAAGAATCTGCCTGCCAATGCAGAGGACACGGGTTCAAGCCCTGGTCCAGGAAGATCCCACATGCTGAGGAGCAACTAAGCCTGTGTGCCACAACTACTGAGCCTGCACTCTAGAGACCGCAAGCTACAACTACTGAGCCTGAGTGCCACCACTACTGAAGCCCACACACCTAGAGCCCGTGCTCCACAACAAGAGAAGCCACCACAATGAGAAGCCAGCTCACTGCAGCTAGAGAAAGCCCATGCGCAGCAAGGAAGACCCATCGCAGCCAAAAATAAATAAACAAATAAATTAAAAAATATATATATATATAAACGGCTAGTAAATATTTGAAGAGATAAATGTCACCAATGATCAGGAAAATTAACTGAAAATAACAAAATATGTTTTCACCTACTTTATTAGCAGAAATTAAATTGATTATTATTATTAATTTTTTTGGGGGGGGCTGTGTTGGGTCTTTGTTGCTGCATGCGGGCTAAGCAGCGAGTGGGGGCTACTCTTCGTTGCAGTGACTGGGCTTCTCACTGGGTGGCTTCTCTTGTTGCAGAGCACAGGCTCTAGGCGCGCGGGCTTCAGTAGTTGTGGCACTCAGGCTCAGTAGTTGTGGTTCGCGGGCTCTAGAGCGCAGGTTCAGTAGTTGTGGTGCACGGGCTTAGTTGCTCCGCGGCATGTGGGATCTTCCCAGAGCAGGGCTAGAACCTCTGTCCCCTGCATTGGCAGGTGGATTCTTAACCACTGCGCCACCAGGGAAGCCCTAAATTGATTATTAATAACCAGTTTTGGTCAGGGTATTGGTATAGGAAAGATTCACACCATCAGTGGAATTTTAAATTAGATCCCTCTTTAAGAATTGTAACTTACCAGTTTGTATCAAAGTTTAAATGTATGTATCTTAGACCCTTAAGTTCTACTTTTCAGAATCTATCCTGAAGAAATACTGAGTCCCCATAGGGAAAACAACAAAAAAAGGCACATTCCGAAGTCTTCCTCCCACCTGGAAGCAACCTTTCCCTCCTTTAAATTCCTCAGAGGCAGTCCTTACTTCTCTTAAGACAGTTATCTTTGCTTTTTATTTTGTATTTGGTTGTTTACAAATTTGGTTGTATACATATCTTATCTACCTAGTGGTCTTTCAAACATTCTGAGGACAGAACCCATGGCTGATTCACCTTTTTGTTTCTCTTAGTGTCTAAAACAATGTCTGATTTATGGTAGGCACTCAAGTATTTATTGATCTATAAATAATTAAGAAAATCTTAAGAGTTATATGTTCATTTTCAGATGTAAAGCTAAACATTAAAGAATTTACATAAATACACAAGAGTGTTAATATTTCCTTTTTCTCTTCAGGATAAGAAACAGAAAGCATGGGACTTCCCTGGTGGAACAGTGGTTAAGAATCCGCCTGTCGGGCTTCCCTGGTGGCGCAGTGGTTAAGAGTCCGCCTGCCGATGCAGGGGACACGGGTTCGTGCCCCGGTCCGGGAAGATCCCACATGCCGTGGAGCGGCTGGGCCCGTGAGCCATGGCCGCTGAGCCTGCGCGTCCGGAGCCTGTGCTCCGCAACGGGAGAGGCCACAACAGTGAGAGGGCCGCGTACCGAAAAAAAAGAATCCACCTGCCAATGCAGGGGACACAGGTTCCAGCCCTGCTCCTGGAAGATCCCACATGCTGCAGAGCAACTAAGTCCATGCGCCACAACTACTGAGCCTGTGCTCTAGAGCCCACGAACCACAACTACTGAGCCTGTGTGCCACAGCTACTGAAGCCCATGCGCCTAGAGCCTGTGCTCTGCAACAAGAGAAGCCACCAGAATGAGAAGCCTGCGCACCGCAACGAAGAGTAGCCCCCGCTCACCGCAACTAGAGAAAGCCCGCAGGCAGCGACAAAGACCCAACGCAGCCAAATAAATAAATAAATATATTTTTTAAAAAAATGAAAAAAAGAAACAGAAAGCATAATGCTTCCTGGATTATTTAAAAATGAGCATGGGGCTTCCCTGGTGGCGCAGTGGTTGAAAGTCCGCCCGCCGATGCAGGGGATACGGGTTCGTGCCCCGATCCGGGAAGATCCCACATGCCGCAAAGCGGCTAGGCCCGTGAGCCATGGCCACTGAGCCGGCGCGTCCAGAGCCTGTGCTCCGCAATGGGAGAGGCCACAACAGTGAGAGGCCCCGTACCGAAAAAAAAAGGTGAGCATGGCAGTCCTCAACTCATCAAGTGGACACTTGATACCCAGGTTGCAAACAACTCTAAAGACAGTCTGTTCTGACCTAGAAACTCAAGTAAATATTCTAGTCTTCATGAGAATTCTGAAAATACATTCCCTTTCTCCGTCAAGTGAGCTGTGATGTTAAAGAACTGCTTAGAGTTGGGCTAGCTGTTGCAGACACACAGTTCCCCCCTTTGTTGGGTCTCAGATGCAGCCCTCACAATCTCTTAGGAATCATACATTTTAGGTCTATGAATTGGCAGGTTTTCTTAGTAAAACAGAGAGGATATTTTCACACAATTTAAAAGAGAATTTGGGAACTCTGCATTTTTCAATGCCAATGCCTGGTTTGAATACTGTCTATTATTTCCTTCATTCTCTAATTTCTCATCTCTCAGACTTACGGACAATCCTTTGGTGATAGAAGCCGATGATTTCCACACATGAAGTGATATATGCGATCTTCCTGAAGATCTGTATCGCACGGATACTCATATAAAAGGGAACAAGTAATACTCTCTTCCGCACTGGAAGACAGTAATTCTTTTGTTGATGTCAATTTGTAGGCACCCTGCAGTAGAACTGCCTCAGTGTAATTCCTTAAATACAGGATCTTGGCTATTACAAAAGCCATATGATCAAATGGACTAAAAGGTCGGTAAGCTGGCAGGAGAAGAATGGATTTAGTACAAAAGAAGTAGAATAATCAATGACCTCAGAGATTTCTGACAAATCAGATTTTCTATTGAAGGCAGAGATATAAATAGCACAAACACAATACAGACACATAGAAACAAAAGCCACCAACTCAACTTTCTGTTTGACAACTTGTTAGGTCTAGAGAACTGTTCAAACCACAGCTGCTAATGGTTATGGATTTGGCAATCAAAATGTCTTTGTTAAAAAAAAGGTTTTAACTGCCTTACTATTGAGGTTACAAACCACAGCCTTGATGCATTGTTGCAGTCAACATCCTCCCTGCTGTTTTCGAGAGCTTACATCTGCTGCTGGCAGATAAAACCCCGGCAAGGCATGGGCTTCTTCCAGGGGAGTACAGGAGAAGTTTTAACTAGATGGCTCTCATCTACCTTTCTTTCCTGAGTTGAGCCTACAGCCTTTGCTGTATCATTCCTATCTTGTTTAGGTAGATCCCCTGCCATTACTCAGGAGGACTGATGGTCTAGCAGGATTTTTTTCTGGCACACATCGGCCATGCCAGCCATACTACTTTTAGAAGACAAAAGGAAGATGAGTTCTTAGCTCAGGGGAAAGCACTTTAAGCACATATTTTTAAAGCCACTTATAGAGTGGTGCACTTGATTTTAAACATCCACTAATAAAACCTTTTCTGTTTTTTTTTTTTTTAAGGAACTAAATGATCACACTATGCCAAAAATAGTGAGGGCTTAGTATATTTTAACTTATCAAAGAAAAGCCAAGAATGAAAGGTCAGGAAGTAAATTACTGAGTTTCTTTGGGGAAGGAAAAAGTTAGGAACAAGATGGAGAATTAAAACATGGTTCCAAGTCACACAGGAGATTAGTTTCAGTTGAAATAAAAATTACTAGATCCACACTGGTTTTCAAAGAAAATATGGGACTTCCCTGGTAGTCCAGAGGTTAGGACTCTGCACTTCCACTTCAGGAGGCACGGGTTCGATCCCTGGTCGGGGAACTAAGATCCTAGAGGCCCCGCAGTGCAGCCAAAAAAGTAAAAAAAAAAAAAAAAAAAAGGAAAATGCAGTTCAGCTGGGTGATGAGGAATGAGTGTGAAGATGCAGAAAGACATAAGTCAGGAAACTGTTTCCTGGATCATTCTCCCTCAGTGAACCGACCTATGAGGACAAAAAAACCCAAACATACTTAGGCTAGCACTTGCTAACTATATATATACCACAAGATACCAGTATGCAAATATGTTGGTGGGGGCTGTTGTGGTCAGAAAGGTATGAGAACACTGCATATTACATTCACCAGATAAATCAGAGAATTGTATCAGAGTCAAAATGCACACCAGCACATTCAGGGCTCTGAGAAATTCTGCAGTAAACAAACAAATTTGTTTAATCCAAATAAATTTTCCAAATGTGTGTGTCAACAGAAACCCCTCACCCCCCTGTTTTTCCAGAAAACACCTATGCCATGGAATAGTTTGGGAAATGCTAGTCTAGGGGTATTACCCCTAAACTCTCAACTCATTCTTGAAAAAACAAGAATAACATTGGTAAAACAGACTAAGCAATCACAATTCTTACATCACAGAACCCTAGCTCAAACAGAGACAGGTAGATTACCAAAGGTTCTCGAGACATTTTCCAAAAGACAGCCAAATACCAAAGCTACGACCTTTAAAAGTGGTAAGATCCTCACTCAATAAATAATCCCCAAATAGGGCTAATATCAATTGTGAATACATTCATGTGCTACTCTCAAACACAGAAAAGAAAGAATGGGGAAAAGCCACAGAAAAGCTGACCATAGGGAAAATGGATATGAGCTCCTGTTTGATGAAACCTCATGGCTTTTGGCATTTTAGGATATTCTAATGTCATACACATCAGGGAAATTCATAAAGAGTTGCCCGGACCTCCAGCTGGGAACATATGGGAGGATTCCTACACTTCTATGTGCTGCCCTCAGCATCCTCAGGATAAAAGACAGAATATAAGCTCAGGTAGGAGTATCATGCTGACCTGAAAGAGAGGTACCCTTGAGAAACCAAAAAGATTTGTTTTGTTAATTATATTTCTAATTCCCATAAGCCTTGTGGTACTCTATAGATTAGGATTACAGCCCCCTACCCTTCTCAACACAAATTTGTGGCAGAAAGAAGATTGGTTAACTGCCTAGAAATTGAATTCATTTGACCTTGTATCAAGTGGTGGTCTGCTTGATCAACAAATGAGAAAGTAAGGGAAGGCCCCGGCCAAAACACCACCCACGCTGCCAGATGCTCCTGGGTTCTCGTTTAGAATGCAAATATCCTCATAAGAAAATATAACACATCAAGTGATACTAAGCTCTTCATGAGTCTCTAAAACTGTAAAGCCTACACCAATGTAAGGAATTTTTACAATTATTACTTCTAGAATGAAAAAAAGGGAGGAGAGGAAAGAAGACATTGAAAAAAATCAGCAAAAGGTCCATAGATAGATAGAACAGGCACAAGTGGTGTGGAAGACAAAGGGCCTCCATGTATTTACAGTTTTGCCTAGGTCTAGATCAGGTACTAAGAGCAGAACAAAAGGGTCGGAGTCAAAATTCACACTTTGTTATACAGTAGAGACTAACACACCATTGTAAAGCAATTATATTCCAATAAAGATGTTAAAAAAACACACAAAATTCACACCAAAACGCAAGCACTGTACTCATATACATAAAGTCCAAAACGCAAGCACTGTACTCATATACATAATCAGAAAAGGGCTGAGGAGGCAATCCACAAGCAAATGAAAGACAGAAAACTAGAGGGACTTCCCTGGTGGTCCAGTGGTTAAGACTGTGCTCGCAGCGCAGATCCCTGGTCGGGGAACTAAGATCATGCATGCCGCACGGCGCGGCATTAAAAAAAAAAAAAATAGAGACAGAAAACTAGAGGGATAATAATTACTGGCTAAAACCTGTGAGGAACGAACAGAGGGAGTGAGATGGATGGGAACAGTATTTTGTTTGTTTTGTTTTTTTAAAGCAGACACTGGGACTTCCCTGGTGGCGCAGTGGTTAAAAATCTGCCTGCAGGGCTTCCCTGGTGGCGCAGTGGTTGAGAATGCAGGGGACATGGGTTCAAGCCCCGGTCTGGGAGGATCATTCCGCGGAGCAGCTAGGCCTGTGAGCCACAACTACTGAGCCTGCGCATCTGGAGGCTGTGCTCCGCAACAAGAGAGGCCGCGACAGTGAGAGGCCCGTGCACCGCGATGAAGAGTGGCCCCCGCTTGCCACAACTAGAGAAAGCCCTCGCACAGAAACGAAGACCCAACACAGCAAAAGTAAATAAATTAACTAATAAACTTCGACCCCCAACATCGAAAAAAAAAAAAGAATCCACCTGCCAATGCAGGGGACACGGGTTCAAACCCTGGTCCGGGAAGATCCGGGAAGATCCCACATGCAGCGGAGCAACTAAGCCCGCGCGCCACAACTACTGAGCCTGTGCTCTAGAGCCCGCGAGCCACAACTACTGAGCCCGTGTGCCACAACTACTGAAGCCCGCGTGTCTAGAGCCCGTGCTAAGCAACAAGAGAAGACACTGCAACGAGAGGCCTGTGCACCGCAATGAAGAGTAGGCCCCGTTCACTGCAACTAGAGAAAGCCTGCGTGCAGCAACGAAGACCTAATGCAGCCAAAAATAAATAAATAAATAAATTAATTAATTAATACAGCTATATAAAAAAAAGCAGACACTAATAGCAGTAACGAAAGGCACAGAAGAGTCTGCAAAGCAAAGAATTTACTGAGAAAATTAAGCTGAAGAATATGTTCTTAAGCACAGTGATGGAACCGCTATTGTGTAAAGTAACTGTTCAAAAAACAGGAAAACCATACTGTTAGGTAAGACTTTTTAGGCTTTAAGGATGGAGTTTCCCACTTTGGATTCCTGCTAGACTAAACATAAGGCTCTAAATTTCAAGAATTTTCCAATTAAGCTAAAGTCCTTCAGCTCCCTCTGCTGTTCAAAAATGTACTCTAGTTACGTCAGTTCAATCTTCAGTAATCAAAATAAATAAAAATACATACATACAATATGTACACACACACACACCCAAAGCTGGCACAGTCCAGGCAATCAGAGTTCAAATATACTTGTCTTTCATGAATTCCCTGGTCTGGACCAAACGTTCCAGAGTACGTAATAACAAATTCTACCATTCCCACTACCTAACTGAAATAATTCAAGGAATAATGAAGGATTTCTTTGCCAAGAGCCGAAGTTTTATTAAGGGATGAGGACTCTACACTATTAACTGGATTGTGGCAATAGCTTTTTAGGCAGAAATGTATATGTACCAGTCCTCCACACACTAGGAACCAAAGCATCACTAAATTTTTTCCATTTCTCCCATTGTCTTTTCTCTCCCCAATATTCCCTCCTTAGAAGATTCTCCAAACATGTCTAAATTCAGTTTCTAGCTCCTTACTATCTACAGGATACTCTGAGTTGAAGGATCTACAGGTCAGCTACTGTGGCAAACAAAGCATCTGTCCCAGAGAAATACTCTTTACTCACCTGATTCTTAAATTGCTTCTGGGACAAGCAGTCAGTTAGGTCCACACAGCCCAGAAGACAACCTGATGGATAGTCATTGGGAAATTCCACATCTAAATTGAGAATAACAGAAGGATTACATAAATTTCTTCTTTGTGACCCTGGAACTCACAAATCTGTCTTCAATTCTGAACAAATCACTTTCTCTATTATCTATTTATGGACATAAGGAAAACAATGAGGCTTTTTACTTGGCACAACTGTTTGTATTTTAGCAAAACATTTAGTGAGTAGCTGGCTTAGTCCACTATCCACATCCTAAACTATAGGAAAATAAGCCTCATACCATTGAAGTTCAAGGACCCCACAACTTCACTCGAAACAAATCAATTCCACTATACCCAACTGGATCAGACTAGAATTTGGTGGTGACAGGTTCTGGAAACAAGCTTGAGGTGTCAAGAGAAAAACATAAAAATGCAGTTAAGAAACATAAGAATGTCAAAACATGAATTTAAAAGAACCCAGGGACTTCCCTGGCAGTCCAGTGGTTAAGACTCCGCACTTCCACTGCAGAGGGCATGGGCTCGATCCCTGGTCAGGGAACTAAGATCCTGAATGCTGCAGGTGCACACACCCCCAAATAATAATAATAATAATTCCTAAAGCTTGGTTTCTTAACTTTTAAAGGTGGTTCTGTAATTATCCTCTCATTTTACCTTCAAAACTACTGTATGGGCTGAATAAGAGGAAGGAAGCCAAGACATCCAAGGGTCAGAAGTGTTTTTTAGGATCCAAACTGAGTGTTTGGGGTGACTGTCAAAACTCACTGCTTAAGTCAACCAACTTTGATCTGTCCAAATCCAATAGCATATGTCTATTGGAGTCACTCCCAATAATAAAAAGTCTTATTTGCGGTTGTTCTTCCCAATCTAAACATCCCAGAATTTATAGTAGTTATTTTACTCTCATAATAAAAAAAATGTAGAAAATTAAGACTAGTTGGTTGATTTCTGGTGTTGGGAATGGATATTTTTATTTGTACTGTTTGGTGAATTAATGTTTTGAACAGCTGTCCATGATTTGCTACTAAACAAACAAACAAACAAACACAAAGTTTAAAGTCCCTTTCAGCCAAAAAAAAAAAAAAACCACAAAAAAGCCACAGGAAGAAGGAGGTGAAAGAAGAAGAACATCAATGACTTCTCTCCACAAAGTAAGACTGAAATTAGAAGAATATATGGCTGTTACCTTTCCCACGAAGGAGAAGATATGTAGTCTGGAGTTCTGAAACTTCTTGAGGAGAGGGTCTTTTGGCTGTGGCTGCTATCCAAAGTCGTCCTCTATGTGGGGTGTACCAGCTTCTGCCCTCCACCCTTAAACAAATACAAATTTAGTAGAAAGAATCTAAATTTTAGTGTCTTGGAAGATCTCATAACGTACAGCAAATTATCCAGTTGAACCAAGAGATCTATAGATGATACCTCACCAAGAAGGGTATTTTTCGTAAAAAACATTTTTCCTACAATACCTTTCACTTGCGTATAAACCCTGTTCTCTAGTTTTCCCTATCATCAGAACAAAGGCAATTCATCTCTCTCAGTTCCTATTTTTTACTTGATCTCTGTAACTCAGAAATGAAGCTTTCACTAGCCTTAGGACTTCTACAATCCAAATCTTCTATTTTCAAGGCACCAAGTTGTCCCACAAAAATGAAAATCCTTGCCTTTGAGTCATGAAAGATTTTGTTCATTGTTCTCCAGCCTGAAAATCCTAGAAAATCCTAGAAAAATCCTCACCCACACATAACTAGAAAAATCCTCACCCACACATAACTCCCCAAGAATAGTACCTTCATAATTACTATTTAATAGAATTTAAGTAAATAAAAATGCTTATCATCTTTACTCTAAATTGCAACCACATTCATTTATATTTTCTAAGTATTTTATAAAGGGTTATGTTCTTTGCAGATAATTAAACAACCCATTAGCTAGTCTGAAAGAATCTTTAAGTAGAATAACAAAATGCAATCAAGAGAATGTATTACTGCCTACTTTCCAAGGATTACAAAAAGATGTTTCTCCTTTAGTTCCTACAAAATGAAATAAAGTAGCTTGATAATATAACCCTATTATACTTGTCTTATAATGGGAAACGGAATTTCTCATACCCTTAGTTTTCCAATATAGATGAATTGGAAGAGCACCAGGCACACAGTGGGTACTCAATAAATGAGGAATGAATCAATATATTTCTCCCTCTACACCAAATGATCCACAGGGTTACTGGGAAAACGTTCTCACAAATGTGGCAGAACCACCCACTTTCTTTCTGTGGGATTAGTGATTGTGGGCTGGATGCTGTTCATCCTGTTCTTTCCAGTGAGAAAATCTGGATAACACAGATCCAAAACAGGACGAGAGAAATGTAAACATTCAGATTCCCTCTGCAGAAAGCAAGCTGTTTAGTTTTCTACTTTGGAAAAGGAAGACACCTCAACTGCAGAGAACTGAAAGAGAAGAATAGACATCTGAGGGCCCAGGTGCCCTGGAGCAGAAGCAGATTCACATATACTTGTTGTAATGCCACTACATACATGGATTATGAAACACTTTGGAGCCAAAGAAAGAAAGCCTGACCTTGAAGAGGGGAGAAAAATGATAACACACCTTCACGAAGGAGGCAAATCTCAACTAACCATGGAAACCAACAAAGTAGAAATGATTGTTCCTAAATTCTGATAATAAATTTTCTTTCAGGAAATAGAGAAATGACTGAGGCTTACAAAGTAAGGGTGGAAAAAGCACTCTGAAAACCTGAACTCTAGTTCCATCTCTGCCACTAACTAGCTTTGTAATTCATAGCAAGCTCCTTTACCTTTGCCTGCTTAGGCGTTCAAGATTGTAATAATACTGGTCTGATCTACTTCAATACAGCTACTGCTTTGAAAACTGTAAAATTCTATTTAAATATAAATACATAAGGCATTATTATTGTTATGAGTTAGGACACTCCCAGGGATATAAAATTCTAAGAGATAAAATAAGAAGGAAAAAAGAGGTATCTGCATCCCCACATTCATTGCAGCATTATTTACAATAGCCAAAACATGGAGACCATGTAAATGTCCATCAATGAATGGATGGATAAAGAAAATGGATGAAGATTATTCAGCCATAAAAGAAAATGAAATCTTGCCATTTGCAGCAATATGGATCAACCTTGAAGTATTATGCTAAGTGAAATAAGTCAGAGAAAGATAAATACTTTATGATCTTACATGTGCAATCTGAAAAAAACAAACTCATAAATATGGAGAACAGACTGGATGAAGGTAGTCAAAAGATACAAACTTCTAATTATAAGATAAATCCTGGGGATGTAATGTACAGCACGGTGACTACAGTTAACAATACTGTATTGTATAGTTGAAAGTTGCTAAGAGAATAGATCTTAAAGGTTCTCATCACAAGAAACAAAAAATTTGTAACTATGCAAGGTGATGGATGTTTTGTTTTGTTTTGTTTGTTTGTTTTGCGGTATGCGGGCCTCGCACTGTTGTGGCCTCTCCCGTTGCGGAGCAATAGGCTCCGGAGGCGCAGGCTCAGCGGCCATGGCTCACGGGCCCAGCCGCTCCGCGGCACGTGGGATCTTCCCAGACCAGGGCACGAACCCGTGTCCCCTGCATCGGCAGGTGGACTCTCAACCACTGCACCACCAGGGAAGCCCAAGGTGATGGATGTTAACCAAATTTATTGTGGTGATCATTTTACAATATATATATATATATGTAATCATTATGTTGTACACCCTGACGATGTTATATATCAATTATATCTCAATAAAACTGAGAAAACAAGGGAAAATGAACATGTAATGATAAGTGAAAGAAGAAAAACATAAACGTAAATATATATTATGACCTCATTATGTAACAATTTTCACAGGAAAAGAATATAAATAAATACTCCAAAATGCTAACGGTAGCTGTTTCTAGGTGGTGGAATTATAGATGATCTTTCTTTTTCTAGCTGCTTTTCTGTATTTATCAATTTTCTATTTACATTTATAAAAGCAAAGGAAAGAACTATTTTTTAAAAGTTGCATTGAGAAGAAACATATGAAACCATGGAATAGTAAGCTATTACCATCACTAACACGGACCACGACTTAACTTTATAATACCTCTACTTATCCCTCACTACTTCCCCCACTTTTTGCAGAAAAGGAATCTGTGGTAAGATAGCTTCTCAATATGGTTACTCAGATTAAAAGACAGATGTATAGATAGAAAAACAAAATCAGTTAGGCTGGTGTCTTCAAAAAACTAACAAATAGGCATAAAAACTTTGAATTTCCAATAGGATCAAACCATTAAGGTTGCTGAGTGATATATTATTGTACAAAGGCAAAGCCAAGAGAAGTTTTCTCAATAGACTTCCTTCCAAAGATGAAAAAACTTATGTTCTATTCTTTATTATGACTAGGATCCTTAGTCCTTCTAACCTCAGTTTTTTTAAAGCTATTCAGTAAAGAACAAGTCCATAACATGAATACATTGCTTAAAGTTCTATGTGCTGCAGAGTATTATAAATCATCGCTAGATTACTTTCTTGGTAAGGTGTTACCTGCTATATTGGGTTGAGTAGCATCCGTCCCAAACTTATGTCCTCCCAGATGAATTCCAGTCCAAGTTTATGTAAAATCTTCCAAGATTCATTTCTGTCCTTACTATTTTTTTTTTTAATTTAATTTTTTATCTTTTGGCTGCACCGCATGGCATGCGGGATCTTAGTTCCCTGGTCAGGGATCGAACCCACACCCCCTGCAATGGAAGTACGGAGTCTTAACCACTGGACCACCAGGGAAGTCCGCCTCATTTCTGCCCTTACCTTTTAATCCCTCTGACAAGCAGAGAAGCCCAAGGCTGATGCATAGAGAGGCACCAGCCACCATCAAAGCCTTCCTGAAATTCTTGGTCCTGGATTCGAAACTGATGCCGACATGAACTGAACTCTAGTCCTGATCCTGCTGAATGGAAAGACTTCTTCTGTGAGGCTGCACCCGTCTGATCTATCCACTATACAGGAAAGAAACCAAACATATAATTTTGTCTGACAAGGGAAAAATCTGGGGTAGGTACACAAAATGAGATGAATTCTAATATTAATGAATCGTACTGGAAACATTCTCTTAGAAAAATGTATCCCATCTTTGTCTGAAACAGGGTCAAAAAACGTACAGAAGGTATAAATTCAGTAGGAGTCCCAGGTATGATAACATGGTCCCGTCTTAAAGGATAGTTAGATAATGTTGAATTCTCCACACACAGCTTCCTAATTCCAGCAACAGTACAACCATCAGACCAAATAATTGGTCTGTAATTATTTCCACTTTAAAATGATTAATGATCCATATTGGACAATTTCCCAGTATAATTCTGGGAATTATGGTTCAACAAATGAAGGTTCAACATTTTGGTCCATACATTCTTCATGTGCTTAAGGGACAGGGTCACATACTGTTACCATGCTAAAGCCAAACAGATGCTTTCGGGGGGCAGCAGTTCTGACTATTGGATGCATGAAGTATTCTCTTATCCTGAAATGAACAACTTGTCCCCCAAAAGACAGGATGAAGCACTACTGAAACAAGGCTCCCATCATGTAAAGAGAACACAAAATTACAGGGTACAGATAATTACAGGAGACTAAAGAGTCTTGGCAGTAGTTCAGTCAGAGAATGACAAGGGGTAACATTTCTTCCAGAGCAAGAAGACTGAGTGCTCTGAAAATTATTTTTTTTAAAAAAAGGCTCTATTAGGATGATGAGGTTTAGAGTTAGGTGTGTTGATTTTTTGATGTTTTATTTAATTATTTATAGGGAAAACAAAAATACTAGAATGGTAGTCTAGAGACTCCAAGCAATCATTTAACCCCTAAAGGTTTCAGTTTTCTCAACTGTAAAATGATGGAGTTGGACTAAATGAATCTCTAAGAATCTTTCTGCAATAAAATTTTATGACTGTAATCAATTGTTTCATAGCTTAAAAAAACCACACAAACATTTACTATTTAACTCAGTATATGTGAAAAGCATATAAAGTAGGGAGACATATAAAATATAAAAAAGATATGGTTCTTGCTTTCAAGGAACTTACAGTTCTATGAGAAGACAGACACATAAATAACTATCCAAAACATAAAGCAGATTTAAGTAAATACTACACAGGGATTTAAGTCCTTAAGCGGGAACACAGAGGCAGAACTGATCTATTATAGGGGAAATAGGTGATTTCATAAAACTGTTGGAGTATGAACAATCCCGAGGCCCAAATTGTCTGTTCTATCTCTATTACAGTTTTTGTTTATACTACCTGTTTTTCTACTTCACAGCTACTTTCCTAACTTAATCTTACTGTCTTTCAATAACACTATATTAGAGCCTGCTAACTAGTCTCATCTCCATTTTTAGCCTCTAAGTAACTCTCTACTGCCTTACTAACTGCAACACTAAATTGGGCCCTCATCATCTTCCCACTGTGCTACCTCAATAACCTGTTTTTTGGTCGCGTGGCATTTGTGATCTTAGTTCTCCGACCAGGGATCAAACCTGTGCCCCCTGCACTGGAAGCGTGGATTCTTAACCACTGGACCACCAGGGAAGTCCCTACTGCAATAATCTTCCTAGCAATTTCCCTGCTTCTGTCTTAGTCTTCCCTCTAATCCATTCTCTACATAGGCACGGAAGTCATGCCAATTGTCTGCTAAAGTTCTTCAAGGACTCTTCCTTGCCTACTGTAGAATAAAACTAAACTCCTTAGCATGAGACATAAGGACTTTCATGGTAAGATGTTACCTGCTATACTGGGCTGAGTAGCATCTGTCCCAAATTTATGTCCTCCCAGAACCTGTGAAATTGACCTTATTTGGAAACAGATGTAATCAACTTAAGATAAAGTCATACTGGATTAGGGTGGACACCAATCCAGTGACTGATATCCATATAAAAGGAGAAAACACACAGAGACAAAGACATATAGGGAAAAAGTCCATGAAAAGACAAAGGCAGAATAAAGTTACGCAGCTATAAACCAAGGGATGCCTGGGGCCATCAGAACCTCAAAGAGGCAAGGAAGCGTTCTCCCAGTTCTCCCATAGACATTCGGAGGGAGTATGGCCCTGCCGACACCTTGACTTCAGTGTTGAGAACTGTGAGAGAATAAATTTGTTGTCTTAAGACAACCAGCTGTGGTATTTTGTTATGGCTGCCCTAGGAAACTAATACACTTACTAGCGCAGTTTAATTTCTAACAGTACTTAATTACTTGTGGTTCTCCCAACCTACGATGCTCTCAAGCTGCTAAGCCTTTCTACATGTTATACCACCTACCTAGAATTCCCTCCCCAAATTTGTCTGCTTGGAAATTCCTATTCATCCCTTAAGTCACCTCTCAAAAACCATTTCTTTTGTGACTCCTCTGTGAGTTTATAATCTCTCTCCTAAACTCCTACTGTATCCATGACATGTGTCTATCATAGCAATTATCTTAAGGAACTGAAATTCTTTGTATTCAAACACATCTTCCCACTAAATTTGAAGTCCTTAAAAACTTTAAGGGCTCTTACTTTTTAATTTCCCAGCACCTAGCAAAGAACCTGGCATGTATACAGTGCTGAATGAGTATCTCCAGTCAAACTCCCTAAAGCACTGCTCTGATTGCATCTCTCTACTCAAGAACATTCTATGATTCACATTTATTTACAAAGTAAAAATGTGAAATCTTCCTAGCTAAACACTTAACTCTTTAGTGATCTGACTCTATCTACCTAACTACTCCATTTCTCATGATAATCCCTTTTAAAATTATTTATTTTATTTTGAACTTTAAAGATCAGATTTGTTTGGAGAAAACAAAAAACCCCACAACCTAAAGGATGGGATTTTACATCTCAAGACCTCTCCCAGGTATGAAGTCTATAGATTACAAATCACTTTCGTAGAAGATATTTCTGTACAAATTTTACATGTATTGAGGAGTGGGGTCATAAATGCCTGTTTGTTTTAACAGGGTGGCAGGGTAGAGGAATGGGGGGAAAAACAGCTTTTTTGGACACACATCTATTTGGAAGGAGCAGACATGAAGAGAGCAAACCCTACTTTTGCATCATCTATAGCATATGGTTTAAAAAAATACCCTCTCAACCTTGGGTATCTCTAAAAGCCACTTCCTGGCTACTAGGCACTCCAAGCCAATTATTTAAAGTTACTTCACTTGGTATGTCTTTTAGGTCCACTGGGTAAATGATTATTATGCTCACTGCTGCAGCACTCATAAACCCCTGCATGGCTGGACAGGGTCTAACCTAGGACTGATGCGAGAGGAGACCAAGATGTCTTTTCTCTGCAGGTACCAATATTGCCCGTAAGGACACCATCTGTTGAGCTGACAGTACCAAGGTGCATATAAAAGCAAGCAAGTAAAGCTACTGTGTTGCAAGGGAAGCCAGGACCTTGTGAAATTGTTCTTCTCCATTATCATTTATTCTCTCAAGGGATGCTAAAAAAAAAACAGAACCAAAAAAACCACACATTGGTCTAGGCCACATTATAAATCCAAACATTGGTGTGGGATTTCACTTGGAGATAAGGAAACTTTTGTTTTTTAAAAAGCTCCCCAAACCCCAATCAAGGTTGTAAGAAAGGCTCCCAATTTAACCAACCTCACTTACCATCTAAGACCGGTAATTCTAAAGTTTTCTGAGGTGTCAAAGGGGTCAAAGTAGCAGGAGCATGAATGGCTGGAGAGAAGGAGTGAGTGTCAAAACATGAAGGAGCCAAGATTGGCTTGAGAAAAAGCAATGATGATTCCTCACTGAACAGCTCCCAGGGGCTCTAGAGAATGCTTAGGAGGTCAAGTATGTGACTTAAGCAGAAGCTGCCTGTGGGAAGGTAACAGGAAAGAGTAGCATGAGGAACACAAGACGATGACAAGAGTCTAAATTTTTAAAGCTTCAAGATTTCAACAGAATATGGATATATTTGAACTTTCAGAAGGGATAGTGTTTAAGAAAGGGTGAAACCACGACACATAAAAGACCTGGGAGGGGCTTCCCTGGTGGCGCAGTGGTTGAGAATCTGCCTGCTAATGCAGGGGACACAGGTTCGAGCCCTGGTCTGGGAGGATCCCACATGCCATGGAGCAACTAGGCCCGTGAGCCACAACTACTGAGCCTGCGCGTCTGGAGCCTGTGCTCCGCAACAAGAGAGGCCGTGACAGTGAGAGGCCCGTGCACCGCGATGAAGAGTGGCCCCCGCTTGCCACAACTAGAGAAAGCCCTTCCACAGAAACGAAGACCCAACACAGCAAAAATAAATAAATTAATTAATAAACTCCTATCCCCAACATCTTCTTTAAAAAAAAAAAGACCTGGGAATTCCCACAACCCCTAAGTGTTTCCTGCTCCAGGAGGTAAACAATTATGTGTTTACTGGAGGTCATACCATTTTCCCTATTACTGGTGCAAAATAATTCATCTAATCCCCAAGCTTCTTTTCAAACCATGATTTCCCCATTCATTTAGGTCACCAAACAGTCCTATTCTTCAGTGGCCTGTAGACTCACTCCCACCTAGCCCCCTGGGGGGTACAAATGAAGGAACTCCCCCATAGGCTGGCCCCAGTAACTCAGAATTAAATAAGAGGAGGGGCTGGCAGCCTCCTGGAGACTAAAACAACATCAGAGACTAAACCTACCTTGCCGAGGACGGAGAATTTATTCAGATAATGTTTGAGAATTCATGAATGCCATAATTGGATGATAAGAATTAAAGGTAGAAACCTCACACTCTTCCTTATACCTGCCTGCTGCCCAACCAGATTCAAGACACTGCATCACTATCACTGCCATTTTGCTAAACGGAGGCCCCTAGGCACTAATCACACAGGCAACTGCACGTGTCATAAAAACGCACCACAACTTTAAACGTACAGCATTAAAGGCTGTACGTCTCTCTCTGGCTACACTGGTGAGTCTCCAGTTAGTTCAATACTTTAAAGGCTGCAGCAGCATGCAAAAGAATTTCATTTTGTTTCTTTTTTTAAAAAAAAAAAAAGTTAAGAAAGGTCTCCAGGGGACGGTGAGTTTTATTTTGTCTTGTCTGGATGGAGGTTTGATTTGCTCTCGAATGTTCCAGGGTGGTGAGAGACTAGGAGAAAGCACAGAATGCAGAGGTCTATTCGGTGTAATCTTCTCCCTCATTTTCATCTTCACCATCAATGGCAAGAGCAGCATACTTGCTTGCAGAACTGAACTTAGAGGCTGGATTTTCTTCAGCTTTCTTTGGCTCAGGTGCAGATCTGGAGTCTTGATCCTTTTTGCCATCTTTCCTATCTGACTCCTTCCAGTGGTCTTTGTTCCCTCCATCTCTTGGACCACGGCTGGAATTTCCACTTTGGGCTTTTGGGGCACTCACCCCATCTACTTTATTTTCATCTTTCCTTACTGGTCCTTCCTCAGATGGTTGAGCTGGAACTACTTTCCCTCCACCACTTGTAGGGGACTGCTGCTCTGTGTCTGAGCTCTGAGATCAAGCAGGAGGGTTAGAACTTTGCTTCATCCAAGCATTCTCCTTTGGTGGAGGGGCTGGCATAACCTTTAGAGGCTGTTCGGATTTGGGAGGCTTAGAAGTTGGAGACTGACAGTCTTCCTCTTTATTGGGTGTTTCATTTTCTAGAGACTTCTCAGTCTCCTTCATGCATTTCTGCCAGATGTGGCTGAGGTCCCCATCTGTGATGACTCACTTCCTATCCTCGACCGTTCCCGTTCCTGAGTTTCTTCACTTCGCCAGCTTGGGTGTCTCTCCCGAGGCCGTCGTTCTAGTTCTGGCTCATCCAGCTGACGCTGCGGTTTCTCCTATTCCTTCTGTAGCCACTCTTCTACTTCTCGTTCTCTAGCAGCTGTGTCAACAGGCTTTGCCCCTCCAAAGATAGAGGCTGCTCGACTGGACTGGGACGTGCTAGCAGTGGAATCATTTTCCTCAGGAGTACTATGAGGCTTTAGGTTCAGTTTGGGTCTTTGGGGGGGACCTCTATCATCACACCTATAATCATCCCGAGAGTAAACATCTCTGGAGCTCCATGACCGGTCATCTCATCTGTCATATCTGTCTTCACAGCGGTCCCCGCCTCCTCTGTAGTCGTCATCCCTACGGTACCCACTACCAAATGCTCTTCTGCCACTGCCTATCCTGGAATCGTAGCCTCTATCATAGTCTCTGCTGCCTTGGTCATCATAGCGATCTCAGCCCCCATATCAATCCATGTCCCGGCGTGGGCCATCAAGATAACTGTCCCGATACCCATCACGATATCGGTCTGAATCATAACGATCTGGATACTTGTCTCCAAAGCTATCATCACCTCTTCTAGGTGGGTAGTCATCAAAGCTGTAGCAGGACGGACCCTCCAGTCTGTATCTGTTTTGTCAGAATCCCAATTTCTATCTCAGCCAAAAGAATGATCATCCCTGTCTTTATCCTGTGCTTGATCAACAACGTCCACTCCAATTCTCCTGTTACCTAGAGACTCTTCATTGAGGCTCAGGGCACTGAGCAAGGAATCCAGGTCCTCAAACTCAGCATAACCAAAACCTTTCAACCCTCAGGATCACTGGGTTCACGTGGTAAACGCACTGCACTGATATTTAATCCTCTAAAGAATTCCTTAATGGAGTCTTCTGTCACATCATAGGGCAGGTTCCCTAGAAAAGCAGTGTAGGGTGGTGATTTGGTCAATATTGGGTTCCCAAGCAGCCCATGGAGCAGTGGGCAGAATGGAATGGTCAATTGGAGGTGCCCTATACACATCATCATCATTACTATGCCAAGTGGTTGAAACATCTCCTTCTAGGTCATCTGTTCCATCAGCCCACCTGACTGGTTTGGGGACATAGGTGCTTCCTCCACCAGTCCCTCTATCCTCAGCCAGGAAGTCTGTTACAGAGACAGTCTTCCCCTTCTTATTCTTCTTTTTTGCTGAGGCTGCCATGTTTGGAGAGGGAGAGAGAATGCAAAGGTTATTTATTTATTTGGTTGCTCCGGGACTTAGTTGCAGCAGGCTGGCTCTTTAGTTGCAGCTCGAGGGCTCCTTAGTTGTGGCTTGCTGGCTCCTTAGTTGCAGCACGTTGTCTCCTTAGTTGTGGCATGCACACTCTTAGTTGCAGCATCCATGTGGGATCTAGTTCCCTGAGTAGGGATCGAACCTGGGCCCCCTGCATTGGGAGTGTGGAGTCTTAACCACTTCGCCACCAAGGAAATCCCGATAATCCTTTTTATGAGTACTATCTTGGTAGTCTAAATTCACTATTCCCTATGTAGTTGATCCTTGAGCAACATGGGTTTGAGCTGTGTGGGTCCACTTATAAGTGGATTTTTTTCAATAGTAAATACTACAGAACTACATGATCAGCAGTTGGTTGAATCTGTAGATGTGGAACCTACTGTGGATGTGGAACTGCTTTACAGAGGGCCAGCTGTAATTAATACACAGATTTTCGACTAGGCAGAGGGCCAGTGCTCCCAACCCTCCCTTGCACTGTTTAACTGCATATATGTATATACGTGTTTGTGTGTGTATCCCACACCTTATTCCTATAGTTAATTCTGATTGGAATTTTTTTTCCCACCATCCCCAAACACCATTTTCTTGGATATCTACTTTTAAGGAATGCCAGCTTCCCTATAAAAGCCTCTTTTATTCCTCTCAACTGTCTTTCCCTCCTTTGGGTTTCCACTGTACTTTATTTATATTTCTATTAATATTAGAGCTGCCTATGTAATCTTTTCCTCTACTAGTCTATGCATTCTTTGAGGATAGAAGCAGTGTCTGGTTGATCACTTACTTCTGTGATTATACATATTAGATGCTCAAGGTACCTGATGGCAAAATGAATGACAACAATGAGTAAGTGAATTAATGTATTAATTTAAAACACCACACTATGGGACTACCCACATTCTATAAAAGATAGAGAAAGAACATTAACAAGAGGACCATGGGATTATTGTTTAAAATCTCTATAGTACTTAACAAAACCTTCTCTTGGGAAATGCTCAAATGATAACTTGTCACAAGTGCTGCAAAAAAACTGGAAAAATTGGGTCAGAGTATAAGATGGGTAGGAATACTGAGAGATCAGACTGGTATCTACAGCCTATGAAACAGGCACATTTGAAAGGAGAAATATCTGGGCCCAAACTTTTCCCATCATCAGAGCAAAGGTCCACTAACCTGGGGAGGCGACTGGTACAGGTTGGGATTCACCAGAAGTCCTAAAGGCTCTTCAGAAGATCTATCCAATTTGGTCGGTGGTTGGTTCAAGGTTCCATTGGCAAGGGCATGTATTGCCTCATCTAGTCTGTGATAACAAACAAAAGGATGCAATAATTGGTAATGTCCTATGCTAAGAATATCTTTATTTAGCACACACATAAAACTCTTCAACAGTAATAAAACTTGACACTCAAAGAGGGGTCCATGGATGACCTTCCCTGCTCCCCCTACCAACTTCCCCTTCTCTTCGCTCCAAGAACCCTAAGGAGTAGGAGTTGGTAGAAGTTCCAGAACACTAAGAAAATAGGTAGGGCACAAGACACTCATTCACCTCTTTAACAAGATTATTAGAAATGCCAAGATTAGAAAAGGTGCCTAGAAACAGTCTGACCCATAGAAGAGTATTCTATGGCAGCCTATTTCTCAACACCTTCAATTATTCTTCTGCCCACTCAGCAGTCCCTCTCCACTCTTCCACGCTGATCTGAAGTCTATCCTTGCTTCACTGCCCAAAACTTCTAAGGAGGCCCTATACCAGCCCAGTACAAAAGTACTTATTCCTTTCTCTGAAGTCCTGTAGCACTTACTATTTAAACAGTCATCAAATATACCCAATGTTATCCAGCGTCTATGGTGTTTGCTATGGATATTTGGCTCTCAACCTATAGAAGAATGTGATGATTTCATTTAAAGATTATGGAACTAACCCTACTGGTTAGTAAGAGATCATAGGTCTTGCAGGAACCATATCTTATTCTGCTCTACAGCTCTTCATTACTTGCTGCTGTACTCCATGTCCCTGACAGATGCTTGACAAATGTTTGTGGATGATGATTCTAAAGCACGATATAATGAAAAGCTTCTACTAGTAGGAAAGGCTGAACCTGACCTTGAATACAATTAAAGAGATATTTGTTAGGAACCTCTTATACACAAGGCAACTTAAAAGGAGAGGAGGACAGGGCTCCTGCCTTCAGGAAGCTTTAAATCCAAGTGGCAAGTTTAAGACAGCTATAAAGATGATAAACAAAACAGGAAGGATGCAATTATTACTGTAAGATAGATACAATCCATTTGGTGGTTATTATCCCATCATCCCATGTGTTGTACCAAGTACATTCAAAGGGGAGGTAGATATCTGAAAGGCAAAGATGGGAGGACGGATATCCAAAGTAAGGAAAAAGCAGAAACAAAGGCATGAACCAAAAAACAAAACAAAACAAGAACTTGAGGTAAGAGGCAAGTCTAAAATAGGATGGGGGGCTTCCCTGGTGGTGCAGTGGTTGAGAGTCCGCCTGCCAATGCAGGGGACACGGGTTCGTGCCCCGGTCCGGGAAGATCCCACATGCCGCGGAGTGGCTGGGCCTGTGAGCCATAGCCATTGAGCCTGCGCGTCCGGAGCCTGTGCTCCGCCACGGGAGAGGCCACAACAGTGAGAGGCCACATACAGCAAAAAAATAAATAAATAAATAAAATAGGATGGGGATGATGGAATCTAAAGGAAGGAAATAGATTTGAGACCTAGTACACTGGTTAAGTATATCTAGAACTCTAGAATCTATGAAAGAAATAGTATAAATAGCTAATCAATATATTTTTAGAATGCTCAGACTTACTGGCACACAAGCAAAGCAAAGCAAAAAAAAGTGAATAAAAATTATGATGAAATACCATTTTTCCTGTATCAGAATGGCAAATGTATTTTTTTAATTGTTGAGAAAGAGATGAAGAAACTAGCATCTAGGCACCTGGTGTCAAAAAGTCAAAAAATATGCACAATTTAAATTTTGAGATACTGTCCGATTTCACTTCTAAAAGGCTGTACCATTTTTTATTGAACATAAAAATGATTTTTCTTACACATAAAAATGATTTTTCTTACTATAAAAGCAATCAATGTTTATTACAGAAAAACTAGAAGATGCAAATTAATAGAAAGAAGATGAAAAATTCGTAAACCCATCACCCAGAAATAATTTTATTTTTTCTTTATATCTGTGTAGCATATATATAATAGTTAAAAACAAATTAATTATTTTGAAGTTAGTGGTAGAATTTGTTTTAGGGAGAGAATAACCTCTGATTAGGAAAATTCTGTGATGGATTTGCCACATATGAAAGAGAAAGACCGAGGACTGGACCGCGTAGAAAGCATTACTGTGTTCACCAATATCCAGTTTTCTGTGTGTGTGTGTGTGTGTGTGTGTATGTGTGTGTGTGTGAGAGAGAGAGAGAGAGACAGAGACAGAGACAGAGACAGAGAGACAGAGAGATATGTATGCCATTTCCAAAACGTGGAGTGAGATCTCCACGTGCTTTCTTTTCAGTACTGTGCTAGAGCTAATATGTGTATCTTTTCTCAACTCTGTTCAGTGACTTCATGTTGGTAACTTGAAATTGGTTGTGATGTAAATTTTTTTCAATAAACTTTATTTTTTAGAGCAGCTTTAGGTTCACAGAAAATCTGAATGGAAGGTTCAGAGACTTCCCATTTACCTCCTGCCCTCACATATGCACAGCCTCCCCCATCATCAGCTATCCCTCACTAGAGAGGTACATTTGTTATAATTAATCAATCTATATTGACACATCAGTATCACCAAAATCCATAGTTTCCATTTGGGTTCACTCTTGGTGTTGAGACTTGAACATTTTAATATTCCCGTCCTTAGTAAGAGGGCATATCCATTTTCCTACACTCAAAGATTATGCAATATTATAAATTATAAATTTCAGACAATGTAATGATACATTATGTTTCAAAATGTGCATTTCCCTGATAAATAGCTGAGCATCTTTTCAAATGTTTATTGGCTATTTGTATTTCCTCACCTGTAAATTGTCTGTTCTTAGCCTTTGCCCATTTTTCTACTGGATGTGTCTTTTTAACTTGCAGCTCTTTATATACTATGGATATTGCTCTTTTGAACTGTTAAAACCGTTTAAAATGTTTTCTCTCAGTATTGTACTTCTTTATGTGATTTAAAATATCTTTGTCTTTTTGACTTCTGGGTTTTGTATCTTGCTTAGAAAGAACTTTATCATACCAGGACATTAACTATATTCTCCTAAATTTCTACTATTCTATTTCTCTCTGATCCTTTTATTTCTTTTGCATTTAACTCTTACTTTTCTTCTCTTTTTTTTTTTTTTTTTGGCCACACCACTCGGCTTGCAGGATCTTACTTTCCCAACCAGGGATCAAAACCAGGGCCCCAGCAGTGGAAGCTTGGAGTCCTAACCACTAGACTGCCAGGAAATTCCCTTGCACGTAACATACATACATACATACATTCATTTATTTATTTATTTCTCATTGTGGTGGCTTCTCCTCTTATGGAGCACAGGCTCTAGGCACATGGGCTTCAGTAGTTGTGGCATGCTGGCTCAGTAGTTGTGGCTCGCGGGCTCTAGAGCGCAGGTTCAGTAGTTGTGGCGCACGGGCTTCGCTGCTCCGCGGCATGTGGGATCTTCCAGAACCAGGGATCAAACCTGTGTCCCCTGCATTGGCAGGAGGATTCTTAACCACTGCACCACCAGGGAAGTCCCTGCATTTAACTCTTTAGTCAAACTTATTCTCACAGTATGCTTTGAGGTAGAGATCTAATGTAGATTTTTTTCAAAGCTGATGGACCATCATTTATTTAATCCTTCCCTTACTGTTTAGAAAAGTTTTACACAACTATAGACACACACCCATACACACACAATGCAGACGCATGGGTCTCTTCCCAGATTCTATTATATTTCATTCATCTATTCCTGTGCCCAAACTGTACCTCACTGTTTTAAAAACAGTTTTTTATAAAACTACAGTAGTTATCTAGTAGGTCAAGCGGCTCTCGCTGTTCAATTCCAAAATTTTCTTAGCTACTATTCCATGTTTCTACTCCAAATGAATATGTTGCTCTAAAAATTAACAAAAATAACAGACTCGTTAAAGGGGGGGGCAAATCCTTTACAGTTAAACTGCCCCCTTCTTTCAGACCCTTTCTGGTGTTGTCCACTTACTTGCTGTGATACTCAGTTAGAGGATTTTCATCTTCCATGATCTTCCTGCCTGCAAAGTCAATGGTGATCTTCTTCGAGAGCCGAGAGGCATGTCGAAATTCTCTCAGCTCCTCCTCTCGCTTCTGTAGGGCTTCCCGTTCAATTTTGGACAACCACTGGTTAGAATCACTAGCAAAGTAATCTGACTCATCATCAATGACATGGGTCCTTCGAATGCTAAGGAAAAAAAAAAGAACACATGGCAGTTAGGTCACCTGTTGACAAACAGGGACTTGATTACTGGGAAGCTGTTTCAAGTAGCTCACTCTTCTGCTGTCCTGAAGGTTATTATCTCAAATATAGATGCTCAAGAACGTTCCAAAACTAGGTCAAACTCTGCCTGATTTCCAGCTTCTGCGTATACCTTATTCCCACTGCAGACTCAGCTCAGCTCTTAGAACGAATCTAACCCTTGGGGAGGAAAAGACACAGCACCAAAATCTATTGTCCTCCTATTTTCTTACTAGTCCAGCCCTCACCTTCTTATAACTGGGCTTATGTCTGATTTTGCCGCATCTGAGTTCATGTCTTGGCAGCTTACTCAATATCCTAGTCCTTCTACAATTGGGACCTAGACTATTCCTGCTAGGCCCAATTGCCGCTATTTCCCTTAGAAACTGGAGTTCCATCCTGGATTCTCAGTCCTATAAGCTTATTCTTAGGATATCTTTAATACTCTACTACTATATGTCAGTTTTCACCACCTCCCCCATCCCCACCCCAACCCTATCCCCAGTCCCTCATTTAACATATTTACAAGGGCCAAGTTCCAAGATATGACAATCAGGCCTATTTCTAAGATCATACCAACAAAGAAATTAACAACTAGAAGGAATCTTGATGATCCAACTCTCTCCTTCTACAGATAATAAACCTGGGCGTCAAAGAAGTTAAGTGACTACTCCAAAATCATAAATCAGTCTCAACTGCATAATTAATAATTAGTATGATATATTCAGGCATAGTGAAATACTGAAATCAGATTCAGATTTCATTCTTGCAGGACTCAGCTGGAATTATAAAAGTTTTAAAGTGGACTAAGAGTGGTACTATACACAAACCTACATAATGAAATTGGCGTCCTTAGAAACTCACCAGCATAAGGGCAACAATGCCAATAGGGAGAGACCCTTTTCCAGTTTCTGTTTATCAAAAAATGTACTCTATTTCTAATGATAAGTTTCACTGAGTAAGGATAAAAGTGATATTTAAGGATGAAGAGCAAATATTAGTCACAAACCTTGTGATGGGCTTATTAACGAAGAGCTTTCAAAGTATATCTCATGTATTCACAGCAAATGATTTGAAAGCAGCAGGTGTGTCTAACCAAAGGATTATAATGCTAGGAATAGACATATTCAGTTACCACAGTAAGAGATGCAGGGTCTTTCTAAGGATTCTCACATGGCCACTTGAGAAGTGAGCATGTAAGTCCTATTTAAACATTCTTTGCCACTAATTGGTCTTCAATACATATTTTTTCCAGAAGAAGAAAAAAATGAAAGAGAAAAAAATTAAAAACAGAACTAACAAATCCATAAATCTGTCTCCTAAAGAGAGGTGAGTGGGCTCAATGACAAAAGTGTAGGAGTGTAAAACTCAGTTTAGGGACATTATTGAATCAGAAAACAAATTTAGTGTCAAAGGAAAAAGGGAGGATAAATCATGTCTTCCCATGAGGTGGTGTTAACACTCTCCCAGAGACAGTTTCTTATGAAGTATCCAGAGGCCCCCCAACAGTTTGCACATGGTAGGCACTCTAACATATGCTGACTGAATAAATGATGGTTTCAAGTAAAACAAGTGGGGAACTGTGTCAACCCAAATCAATTTTCCATGGGGTACACTAGCATTTGCCAAGAATCAAAAAATATTGCAGGGTAGGATCCTCTCGGTGGGAGCCTATCTTATTCAGACATGATTCAAAAACAAGCTGTAGACCTCCTCCACAGAGCATCTGGCTCTTCTTTTGTTGTAAACACTTTCATAGTCCACCCTAAGAAGGTATCAAGTGCCAAAATAATGGACTACTCTATTTCTTAGCATTTTTTATTTTAACCACATCATACCTAGTTCTGTCAAACTCTAACAGTTTGTCTTTATGCTTGATAGCTTTCTCCAGACCAGATTTAAATCGCAATTCTTGATGACGAAGAAGGTCCTTGGTAGAGATGTCCACTTTTCCAGAATTCTCTGTCCCTGAAATTCAATAAGGAAATCAAATGGTGTCAGTGAATCATACCAATTAGTTGTATTGCTGTGCAGCAAAGAACAAAATATCAGTAGATCTGGCTGTGCCCCTAATGACTGACAGCCTTCATTTCAATGGAAAACAAACAGGTACACAGGCCAGGCTTTACTTGTCAGGCATCAAGCAGCGCTTGAAACATAATACATTCTCAATAAATGTTAAGGATCCACTTCTTCCCTTATGGAAATGTGGATCACTAAGGGTAACAAACTGTTTAACAACACAATATAAAAATGCCTTATAAGAAAAACTTTATTGAGTGGGGCTAAATATCACCTTTGAACATACTTTTATATATCAAAGCTAAGAACTAAATAATAAAAGGAAAAAAGAGAAGAAATTGCACAGAGGGACAGAAATGAATAACGAGAACTTATCAGATGCTAAGGCACTTCATACGTACTATAGTACTTAATTCTCACTATAACCCTGTAAGACAGTTTATATTATGTTTATTTTACAGATAAAGAAACTGAAATTCAGAGACATTAGTAAATTTACTGAGTTCAGTAAGTCAGAAATTAAAAGGTAGAAACAAAATTTAAAGTTAGGTCTGTCTGGACTTCCCTGGTGGTGCAGTGGTTAAGAATCCGCCTGCCAATGCAGGGGACACGGGTTCGAGCCCTGGTCCGGGAAGATCCCACATGCTGCGGAGCAACTAAGTCCGTGCTCCACAACTACTATGCCTGCACTCTAGAGCCTGTGAGCCACAACTACTGAGCCCACGTGTCACAACTACTGAAGCCCGCACGCCTGGAGCCCACGCTCCGCAACAAAAGAAGCCACCACAATGAGAAGCCCATGCACTGCAACGAAGAGTAGCCCCCACTCGTCGCAACTAGAGAAAGCCCACATGCGGCAACAAACACCCAACGCAGCCAAAAATAAATAAATAAATTTAAAATAAAATAAAATAAAGTTAGGTCTGTCTAACTCTAAAGCCCACATTCATTCCTCGGCCCATGTGTTATCTTCCTTTGTGACAACATACCATAAATCTATATATCCTAGAAAAGATAGCCATAAATTATGATAGAACCAAGATCTAAAATGTGTTAGGAAAACAACTAAGCTATAATGAAGGCCGATCTTTCCCTACACCTAAAACTCTAGGCTATTTAAAGTCCTAAAAAGAAAAAAAGTCCTGTCAAATCTTTCTTTTAAAATTTAAAAAAAAAGAGGTTGATTCTTGTGTTCTGAATATAAGAAAAGCACTGAGAACTACCTTTTCTCATAATAACGACCCTAGAAAAATCCAAATGGAAAAAATATGGAGACATGTTCTACCTCATTAATAATAATAATAATAAATTACAACTATAAAAATAAAATAACATGAAATGTCAAAACCCGATAGTGATAGGTTTTGGGGTAAAATACTAATATTGTTGTAGACTAGTAAAATATTTTGGTAAAGTAATACGGCAAATACATCTTAAGTGTCAAAAATGATAATATTCTTTGACTCAGTAATCCCATTCTTAGGAATTTATCCCAAGGAAATAAATCAAAGATATAATATTAACAAAGTTGACCACTTGTGGTATTATTTATAATTCGGAAAGAGTCAAAATATCCAGTAATGAGGAAATAGATAATCAATTATAATAAATAAATTTAATGACTATTTTTAAGCACTAAAAATTACAAATATGAAGAATATATGGCAACATAAACAATAATTATAAAACAGTTAAAAAAGGAAAAACGTAAAATTCTATATACACTAGGATTGCTACTTCATAATACCAACCAATCTATCTATATTTAAAAAATAACTATGAATTAAAGCAGGAACAAAATATTTGCACAAATGGAAAGTAATGAGTATATTGTTTTCCCTTTAAAAATGTCCTTAACTATTTTTGTCATGCTTTTTTTAACTATAAAAAACTTTGAAGAGTTGCAAAAAAATTAAGAGTTCCTGTATACCTTTCATTCATCTTCCCTTGTTAGTATCTTATCTCACATAACCATAGTACAATTATCAAAAGTAAGAAATTAACAATAGTACAATACCATTAACTATATTACAGACTTTATTTGGATTTCAACTTTTTTTCCACTAATATTATTTTTCTGTTTAGGGATCCGATTCAAGATCCTACAACGCAATTAGTTGTAGTGTCTCCTTAGTCTCCTCCAAACCGTTACGATTCTTCAGTCTTTCCTTGTCTTTCATGATCTAGCACATCTCCAATTCTTAAACTTTCATCCAATAATTTTAGCATCTACTGGTGGATCTTGCCTGTAGCAATTACTATCAATACTACTGTGGTGTTGACATGGTAATTTTCTGTTACCATAATTCCTTCACTTTATTAATTGGAATTCTATAAGAGCAGTTCCTTCTCTCCCATTTATTCATTTATTCAGTTACTTCATGACATTAATTTTATTCTTTGGGTTATAATCCAATAGTATTATTATTAGTTTTTTTGCTCAATGTTAGGTGGTTTTAATAAGAACTTAAAAAAAAATAAACGAGTAAATAAATCGCATCTTACATACCAGGATACAAGTAAGAGAAACAATCACAGATACAACAAAATGTATCCATAACTACAGTGACCCAATTAGAAGACTGCTGCCTACCTGACATGAGCTTCTTCAGCAGTTTCTGGCTCTTGTTTGAGTCACGCTGTAAAATATCCTGTTCTTCACGAGTACATACCTATAAAGTAATGAGTAAGACACATGATCCAATAGTTAAATGATAGTGTTTGCTTGATATACTTAAAAAGTAACCTCAAATTACACATTAGATATGGCAATAAAATAGACTGTCAGTGTTTTTTAATCCAGACAAGTATACCAAAAAAAAAAGTATACCCAAATGAGTTTTGCCCTAGTCTCTTTCCATTTCTCCCTTCTTTTATGAACCATACAAAAAACTGCTATCACTACAAGTGTCCCTGAATGACAGTTAAAAAAAAAAAATCTAACCTATTTTCAAAAGATAAAGATTTGCCACCACTGAGAATATTGAAAACATATACAAGACTTTTTTTTATAGCTTTCCAGTTCTAATCGTGAAATCCAAGTCTTACAAGAGAATTGCTAAGCAAGTGTCTTATTTATTTATGTATTTATTTTTGGCTGCGCCATGCGGCACACAGAATCCTAGCTCCCTGACCAGGGATTGAACCCATGCCCCCTGCAATGGAAGCAGGGAGTCTTAGCCACTGGACAGCCAGGGAAGTCCCACAAGTGTCTTATTAAAAAGAGCCAGAAAAAGAAGCAGTGAAAACTAGTCTAGCTTTTATACGTATTTTGCTTCTTTGCCTTCAAACATTACCTGCTTATAAAGTAATAAACACATTAAGCAAAGAAAAAGTTCTGTTTATTATAAAATCACTAGAAGTGTAAGAAGGGAGGTTACTTAAAAGCAGAAGGGGTTACTTAAAAACAATTTCATATTAAGTTTATGAAACTGCAAGACCTCAAGGCCTATCTGCTTTACATTACTCTGGTTCTTGAATTCACCGAAGGATCCAAGGGAGCTAACAGAAAACACTGTACTTGCTAGCAGTTGCCTGAGTGGCACACAGCAGCTGCAGGGTGTTTCTCTAGAGAAAAGCCCCATATGGGAGGACATTTGCTGCTGTTTTATGAACATTTTTGATGTTAGATACTACATTTTTCAGGTCATCCATTGTCTATCAGCTTATCATCTGAGTACATTAAAAAATTAAAGGCCCCACCAGAGAAGGGAAAACAAAGCAAAACAAAATGTATACCTTCACCAATACCAAATGCCATTGCTTCTGCCAGTCAGCTCAACTGGCAGAATAAGCCTTCCAGACAACTCACTAGGGTGTTTGTAACAGAGTCATTACAACTACACTTTTGAGGTCACTTACTCAGATAATGAGGAGCTATAAAAAGGAGGTGTTGGGCTTCCCTGGTGGTGCAGTGGTTGAGAGTCCGCCTGCTGATGCAGGGGACACGGGCTCGTGCCCCGGTCCGGGAAGATCCCACATGCCACGGAGCGGCTGGGCCCGTGAGCCATGGCTGCTGAGCCTGTGCGTCCAAAGCCTGTGCTCCACAAAGGGTGAGGCCACAACAGTGAGAGGCCCGTGTACGGCAAAAAAAAAAAAAAAAAAGGTGTTCTGGAAAAAGAAGCTATAGACTTGAGGATTACATCACAGTGGCTCTGTAACTCTACGAATATGAGCCACATCTGAAGACTGACAAAAATTTTTGACATTTCAGGCCCTAAAGTTTTCTTGAATTGAACTTAATCTGACACAAGACTTAGATCCCTCAACAAGGTATGTTCTCAAAATCTTCTCACAAATAGGCCTCAGTTCTAGGATATCTACTTGGGTTTTTTTTTTTTTTTTTTGTACACGGGCCTCTCACTGCTGTGGCCTCTCCCGTTGCGGAGCACAGGCTCCAGACGCGCAGGCTCAGCGGCCGTGGCTCACGGGCCCAGCCGCTCCGCGGCATGTGGGATCTTCCCAGACTGGGGCATGAACCCGTGTCCCCTGCATCAGCAGGCGGACTCTCAACCACTGCGCCACCAGGGAAGACCTCAACTTGGGTTTTTGACTAAATTTTACCGGTGGCACAACAATGTAAATCAACTACACTTCAATAAAAACAATAAAATTTAAAAAAAAAAAAGAATTTACTGGACACCTTAGGGAAGAAATTTACTAAGAAAAAGAGAAATTACTAGGGGTGTGAATGTCCCTATGTATAAAACTGAAGAGTAGTAAAATAGGAAAGAAACAATTTACCAGAGTACCACAGAATAAGCAGGGGCCGGAACCCTCTTGTTCACAGACAATACGCCCACAGATCAGACAGTTATTGATCAGCTTGTGCTTCTGGCCCAGGCAATCACAAGTGTGGCGACCGGGGATCAGGACTGCAAGCTTGTCCTGTCCCTCTTTTGTATATAAACTGACAAACTTCGTCTTCTTCTTTAAGGAGCTGCTGTTCTCTTGTGCCTGATCGTACAAAGATATCAGAAATAACATCAAATAATTAATGACAATGAAAACAGTCAAGAGAGAAAAACCTCAGTTCTGTTCAATAATAACTTACACCCTACCCAGCAACCATGAAAGAAGGAAGTAGGAGAAATACAAATGAGTTATAATCAAGGGTCTAAGTAAAGATTATGCCCTAGAAAAACTAGCTAATATACTCTGCTTTTTCTGCTAGTAGCTGTCAGCCCTGGTGGAAGGTAAATGTAGCAATAAAAGCTGTTTATGTGACATATTTATGTAGAGCTAAATTGGAGATCATAGAATACAAAAATGCCTCTAAAAGCAGATGATATTCACAGATCTGGAAATAAGAACAATCAGTAAAGTAAGAAAAATCTATAAAAAATTGACTCAATAAGAAAAAGACAGATAACACAGTGGAAAAATGGGCAAAGGACCTAAACAGGAACTTCATAAAAGAAGATATCCAAACAGCCAACAGATACATGAAAAGGTGCTCAACTTCATCAGTCATCAAGATAATATAAAATAAAACCAGTGTAATACCATTGCACACCAACCAGAATAGCTAAATTGAAAAGACAGAAAATACAGAGCGTTGGCAAGGATATAGAACAATTAGAACTCTCACACACCATTCCTGGGAGTGTAAACTGGTATCTACTAAAGCTGAGCATATGTATATCCTGTGACCCAGCAATTCACCTCTTGGACATATACTCAAAAGAAATGAGTAAGTATGTTCAACAAAAGACATATACAAGAACATTCACTGCAGCATTAGAATTGGAAAACTACCCAAATGTTCAACAGTAGATTGAATATTCACTTAACAGAATCCTATATAGCAATGAGATAAACCATGTGACACAAAAGAGTATATACTATTTAACTCCATTTATACAAAGTTCATAAGCAGGCAAAATTAATCTATGATGTTCAAAGTCAAAATGGTGTTTTCCCTTGGGAGGGTTGTCATTGTGGGGCACACGGGAGTTTTTTAGAGGAATGGTAATGTTTTATTTCTGGCTATACAGGTATGGTCAGTTTGTGAAAATTCATTTATTCACTTCTGTATGTATGTTATAAAATAAAAACTTTAAAAACAGAACTATATCAGCCTCTGCCTTAGTCCATTCTGGCTGCTGTAACAAAATATCACAGACTAGGTAGCTTATAAACAACAGAAACTTATTTCTTATAGCTCTGGAGGCTGAAGTCCAGGTTCAGGGCGCAAGCATGGTTGGGCAAGGGCCCTCTTCCAGGTCACAGAAATTACTTCTTTGTTGTATGTGGCAAAAGGGGTTAGGGACTGTGAGGTCTCTTCTATAAGAGCACTAACTCCATTCATGAGGACTCCACCCCCATGACATAAGAACCTCCCAAAGGCCCCACTTCCTAATTCACACTGGGCATTAGCATTTTAAGGTATGAATTCTGAGTGGTATACAAACATTCAGACCACAGCAGCTTTTGACACTTAAGGTGCATAGATGCCTCTCCTCTGGTGTAGTCCTACTTTCCCTTTAAATTGAGAGTTTCTCAATCATTTCCAGAGACTGAAGTTTCAAAGAAAAATCTCAGGAGTCCTAGTGGATAGGAGAGTTATAACAATGAAGGTAACAATTCTTTGGTTACTATAAAGAGAGGTAACACGCCCTAATGTCCAAAGCCAAAACTTGAGATATACAGACAGTATCAAATAAGTCAACGGAGGTAAATGTTAAAATCTAAGACAAGTGCTAAGGATGTTATCTAATTCTAGCAGGTAGCCATTTTTCAAACTGGTCAATTATACCTTTGCTCTCAAGGATGTTTGTGAGGGGAAGACTAAAATCTCTAAGCAGAAACTTCTATCTCACTCCCTTTAAAGTATCCAGTTACATTAAAATAACACATTTGAGGGATTGAGGGCTGTGCTTTGATTAGGTCTTTTATCCATAACAGGCAGCAAGTATTTATTGAGAAGGAGGAAAGACAGAGTAATAGAGGAGAGAAGGGGAGAACAGGGCAAGCCAGAAAATTCATAACATATCACTCCTCTGCCTAAAACCATTCAGAGGGGGTGGGGAGGAGGGGTTAAATAATTAAAAAACAAAATACAAAAAACAAAACCACTCACTGTCTTCCCATTGTGCTTAAAATGTAATCCAAGCTACTTATAATGACCTATAAAGCCTTACATATGGCCCTCAGGTGCTCTCTAGCCTCACCTACACATCATTCTTCCCCTATCCACTATGCTCCAGCCACACAGGGCTTTTGATACTTCTGAGAACACTTTTCTCCATCTTCCCTTTGCACTTGTTATTCCCTCTTTCTGCATTGTTCCCAGCCCATCTCTTTACATACTGGTTCCTTTGCAGTGTTCAGGTCTTAGCTGTAATTTCACTCCCTCAGAAAGGCTTTCCCTGAATACCCTACCTACATTAGCTCCCACCCTTCCAATAACTGCCTATCACACTGCCCTTTTAATTTCTTTCATGTTAGTTTTCACAATATATAATTACTTTAAAAAATTTTCTTTGACTATCTTTTCTACCTCTCCTCTGAACCACTAAAATGTAAACTCTAGGAGGGCAAGAAACCTTAATGAGTCTTGTTTATTGCTATATCTCAAATGCCTAAATCAGTTCTTGACACACAACAGACACACAATAAAAACTTCTGAATAACCAAATGAATTGCCTGAGAAAATTGAAGACAGATTTAAGATTTACTTACATGTCCAAAAATGGAACTGGACATACAGTTTGACCATCATTTTTCATGGCTCCAGATCTTCAAATTCACCTACTTGCTAATATTTATTTGTAACCCCCAAATCAATACTCCAGGTGCTTTCACAGGCATTCATGGACACACACAGAATGGCAAAACATTTGAGTCACCAAATGCACACATTTCCAGTTAAGTTTGAGCAATGCAGTGATCTGCCTTCTTGCTTCAGCTCTCATACTGTAAACAAGTATCCTAAGTCTATTTAGTGCCATTTCTTTGCATTTCTGTGCTTTTTGTTGGTAATCTCACCATTTAATATGGCCCCCATGCATAATAGGAAGTGCTATCTAATGTTCCTAAGCACAAGAGGCTGTACCTTATATGGAAAATAGGTATATTACATGAAAGGATGCCCAACATCGTTAATTATCAGAGAAATGTAAATTAAAACCACAATGAGATATCACCTCACACCTCTCAGAATGGCTATCATGAAAAAGACCACAAATTACAAATGTTGGTGAAAATGTGGAAAAAAGGGAACCCTCATACACTGCTGGTGGGAGTGTTAACTTGGTATCATCACTGTGGAAAACAGTATGGAGGGGCTTCCCTGGTGGTGCAGTGGTTAAGAATCCACCTGCCAATGCAGGGGGCATGGGTTCGAGCCCTGGTCCAGGAAGATCCCACATGCCGCGGAGCAACTAAGCCTGTGCACTACAACTACTGAGCCTGTGCTCTAGAGCCTGCGAGCCACAACTACTGAGCCTGCAAGCCACAACTACTAAAGCCCGCGTGCCTAGAGCCCATGCTCTGCAATGACAAGCCACCGCAATGAGAAGCCTGTGCACTGCAACGAAGAGTAGCCCCAGGTCACCACAACTAGAGAAGGCCTGCACACAGCAACAAAGACTCAACACAGCCAAAAATAAATAAAATAAAATAAATAAATTAAAAAAGAAAACAGTATGGAGGTTTCTCAAAAAACTAAAAGTAGAACTACCATATGACCCAGCAATTCCACCCCTGGGTATATATCCAAAAAAAAATGAAAACACTAACTTGAAAAGATACATATACCCAATGTTCATATCAACATTATTTACAATTGCCAAGATATGGAAGCAACCTAAGTGTCCATCAACAGATAAATGGATAAAGATGTGGTATATATACACAATGGAATACTATTCAGTCATAAAAAGAATGAAAAATTGCTATTTGCAACAACATGGATGGACTTGAAGGGTATTACGCTAAGTGAAATAAGTCAGACAGAGAAAAACAAATACTGTATGATATCACTTATATGTGAAATCTAAAAAATGAACCAGTGGATATAACAAAATAGAAACAGACTCACAGATATATAGAGAATAAAAGATAGGGGTAGGGGATTAAGAGGTACAAACTATTATGTATAAAATAAATAAGTTACAGGGATACATTGTACAACACAGGGAATAGAGTCAATATTTTATAATAACTATATGTGGAATGTAAACTTTAAAAATTGTGAATCACCAGGAATTCCCAGTCCAATGGTCAGGACTCCGTACTTCCACTGCAGGGGGCATGAGTTCAATCCCTGGTGGGGGAATTAAGATCCTGCAAGCCCCCCCAAAATAAATAAAAATAAAAAAATAAAATAAAAATTGTGAATCACTATGTTGTACACCTATAACATATAATATTGTAATCAACTATAATTCAATAAAAATAATAATAATAAAAATTAATAAATAATAATAATAAAAAAGAAAGGTATATTAGATAAGCTTTCTTCAGGCATGAGTTACAGTGCTATTGACTTTGACTTCAATGTTGATGATCAACAATATATATTAAATAAAGTGTCTTTAAACAGAAACACACATAAAATAAGGTTATGTTTTGATTGGCTGATGGAAATGTGATCAGAGGCTCCCACAAACCTAACCCTGTATTTCCCCTAGAAACAATGTTCTGTATACACCACGGCTTTAAAAAGAAATGAGCGGGCTTCCCTAGTGGCGCAGTGGTTAAGAATCCACCTGCCATTGCAGGGGACACGGGTTCAAGCCCTGGTCTGGGAAGATCCCACATGCTGCGGAGCAACTAAGCCCGTGCGCCACAACTGCTGAGCCCGTGCTCTAGAGTCCGCAAGCCACAACTACTGAAGCCCGTGCACCTAGAGCCTGTGCTCTACAGCAAGGGAAGCCACCGCAATGAGAAGTTCGTGCACCGCAGTGAAGAGTAGCCCCTGCTCCCCGCAACTAAAGAAAGCCCACGCACAGCAACGAAGACCCAACGCAGCCAAAGATAAATAAATTAATTAAATAAATTTATTAAAAAAAAAAAGAAATGAGCTGCGTGATATCCCACCAAATGAGGGAATAATAATTTATTTAATCTGTCACTTACTGCTAAAAAATCAGGTCAGTTCATATTTTCAATATTATAAATAACATTATACAGAACATACATTTTTTGTGTGCATTTCTGATTACTTTGTTAGATATTTAAGTCATATTAATAAGTCAGAAGTATATGAACATTTCCACAGTTCTTGATACATGCTGCCAAACTGCCCCCAGAAAGCTTAAACCAATTTACATTGCCACCAGTAGTGTATAGGAGGTTCCTGTTTTAATACAACTTCATCATCACTGTATCTGTTTTTAAAATCTTTGAGGGACTTCCCTGGCAGTCCAGTGGTTAAAACTCCAAGCTTCCACTGCAGGGGGCGCAGGTTCAATCCCTGGTCCAGGAACTAAAACCCCGCATGCTGCATGGCATGGCCAAAAAAATTTTTAAAAATAAAATCTTTGACAATTTGATATGCCATATCTCAGGGATTTAATGTGTATTAATTTGATTACTAGTAAAGTGACCAACCAACCTTGTTTGCCCAGGACTTAGGGGAAATCTCAGAATCCAGGACTTTTCAGTGCTAAAACCAGGAGAGTTCAGGCAATTAGGGTGACAAACTGGACTCCTTAAGTACTAGTAAGGATAAACATTTTTAATGTTTATTGGTCATTTGTGTTTTTTCTTTTGCTTGTGATAGTCTTTGCTCATTTTATTCCAATTAATAAAAGGCTTAAGACTTTTTTTTAAGTTCACATTATTTTAGAAACCCTTTTCCATGTTTTATTGCAATGGTCATCACTCAGAACTTTTTGATCACTACTCTTCCATCTTAGCATAATTAACTATTCCCTTCTGCTGGGAAATTTAGCTTGTCAAATTGCCCTGAATAAAAATATTTCTGCTTACCTCACAGGGCTATTTTTAGAGCCAAGAGAGAATATGAAAGAGCTCTAAATGCTAAATAATGATGATGATGATGGGTAGTGAATGGCCTAAAATAGGAACGCTCTTAAAACAGCTAGAATTGTGCATTCTTTTAGTACAAAGCCACAAAAAATGTTGAAATTGAAGTCCTGGTGTATTTTATTAAATATTTTCTATCACGTCTATCTATCTATCTATAATCTCTAAGCGAAAAGTCCTTTTTTTAAAAAATAAATTTATTTATTTTATTTATTTATTTTTGGCTGCAGTGGATCTTTGTTGCTGCACGCGGGCTTTCTCTAGTTGCAGTGAGTGGGGGCTACTCTTTGTTGTGGTGCGAGGGCTTCTCATTGCGGTGGCTTCTCTTGTTGTGGAACACAGGCTTTAGGCACGTGGGCTTCAGTAGCTGTGGCACACGGGCTCAGTAGTCGTGGCTCGCAGGCTCTAGAGTGCAGACTCAGTAGTTCTGGCGCACGGGCTTAGTCGCTCTGCGGCATGTGGGATCTTCCTGGACCAGGGCTCTAACCCGTGTTCCCTGCATTAGCAGGTGGATTCTTTTTTTTTTTTTCTTTTAGAAGATGTAGGGGGTAGG
The DNA here is from genome assembly GCF_949987515.2 of Delphinus delphis. NCBI lineage: Eukaryota > Metazoa > Chordata > Mammalia > Artiodactyla > Delphinidae > Delphinus > Delphinus delphis. The sequence continues at coordinate 138,526,824 of NC_082684.1, forward strand.
AGTTTATTAATTAATTAATTTATTTTTGCTGTGTTGGGTCTTCGTTTATGTGCGAGGGCTTTCTCTAGTTGTGGCAAGCGGGGGCCACCCTTCATCGCAGTGCGCAGGCCACTCACTATTGCGGCCTCTCTTGTTGCGGAGCACAGGCTCCAGACGTGCAGGTTCAGTAGTTGTGGCTCACGGGCCTAGCTGCTCCACGGCATGTGGGATCCTCCCAGACCAGGGCTTGAACCCGTGTCCCCTGCATTAGCAGGCAGATTCTCAACCACTGCGCCACCAGGGAAGCCCCAGCAGGTGGATTCTTAACCACTGTGCCACCAGGGAAGCCCGAAGATGTCCTTTTAATACTTATTTAATCAGGTTGTCAAAAAATATCTACCATATAGAAAGTAATATGTGATCATTATCACTCTCTAAAATTCATGCATTTGTTGAAAAGTTGCCATTCTAGACCAATTTATACCCTTCGCTCTCTGAAATGTATCAGTTGTTTGCTCTTCTCCATATAGCCAGAAAAGCCTCATTTTCTAAGCACTCACCTTGGCCAAATCAAAAGGTGTTTTGACCTCTATGGTTGTATCAGGTTCAGTAAATGCAGGAACTTCCTGTCTGTTTCTCCCTTTCCGCCTACTCCTCTTTAGCTGGTCTCCTGACCTCTGCCCATCTAAAATTTCTTTAAAGAAGAAGAAGATAATAAATAAATAAATATATATATATGTACATAGATTGGAAATAGTAGGATTCATTGGTGAATTAATAGCTAATAAAGAGAAGGCAATGCTTAATACTTAGAGTCAATGTAAGAAGTCAGGCAGGTTTTTAATTATCTTTTCCTCTCAAATCAGAATTAAATTTAAACCATCATTTTCAAGATTGTAGTCAATAATAAAGACTACTGGCTAAAATTAAGACGTTAAATTAAAGGGAATTCCCTGGCAGTCCAGTGGTTAGGACTCCACGTTTTCACTGCCAAGGGCCTGGATTCAATTCCTGGTGCAGGAACCAAGATCCCGCAAGCCGTGCGGCATACCCAGAAAAAAAAAAAGTTAAATTAAAATCTGATATTTTAGACTGTATAATAATAATGACTTATTTAGTTTGGTGCTCATCTTTTGTACTGTTTAACTTAATAGTTACTTCTAAACGCTATTCATACTAAAACTGGTCAACATTTACTTACATTCATGTACACACATAACTAAAGTTTTTCTTTAATCTATGTATAAATTTTTCAAGTTATTCTGAAGCCACATTTGTATCTATAAACAAGTATTTTTGTGATATTTTCTAAGTTGAAAAAGTCTGAACTAAAACAATACTGATTACAGATCAAGTAGAACTGAACTAAAAACATGTATACATATGATTCTGCTTAAGTTAGTTGTGAGGAAATATGGGTGACAGAACATACCAGGTCCTATAAACCAGCTAATTTATCAATATTTCAACCTTTACTTTAATTTACTTAAGTTAATTACATTAACTTAACTTACCATCTTTTTTGAAGGACTGCTGCAGAGCATCAGAAATCAGCTCCTGATCATTCTTTTGCCATTTAGTTACAAGCTCTTCTATGAATTGACCTTTTCTGCCCTCATTTCCCTGAAGAAGGTCAGTAACATATTCTCGTAACTCTTCAGCACTCTCAATTGACAAAACATACCTCAAGAAGCAAAGAAATAAGTTGTTAAAACAGGGCTAGCTTATACTATGTTTTTCAATAATCGTAACAGAGATCAAGGTAGTAAAAAACATTCATTAATCCATTACACTGTTTATTTTGAGCCAAGTTCTAGGTTAGATGCTAGGGATATAAATTTGATTAGAACAAAGACTCTGACCTCCAGTAGTTCATAATATAACCTTCATGTAATCTTGTATTTCTAGAATCAAATCAGTGTTTTGAAGATAGGTTTGTGGAGCTGTCCTTAACATAGGAATACTTTCTAACCCAAATGGGAAAAGAATGAAAAAGAACAGATAGGGCTTTCCTGGTGGTGCAGTGGTTGAGGGTCCGCCTGCCGGTGCAGGGGACACGGGTTCGTGCCCCAGTCGGGGAAGATCCCACATGCCGCGGAGCGGCTGGGCCCGTGAGCCATGGCTGCTGAGCCTGCGCGTCCGGAGCCTGTGCTCCGCAACGGGAGAGACCACAACAGTGAGAGGCCTGCATACCGCAAAAAAAAAAAAAAAAAAAAAAGAATAGATACATGTACGTGTATAACTGAATCACTTTGCTGTACACCTGAAACTAACACAACATTGTTAATCAACTACACTCCAATATAAGATAAAATTTTTTTAAAAATTTACAGTGTACTAAATAAGTGTTTGTTTTACTATTTTTTAAATTTATTCTGACAGCAGGAGAGTTTTTAATATTTTGACACACATTTTTGAAGGTCATGGAATAATCAAAAATTTCCCCATTTTTTTATTAAGACCATTTTATTAAGATTTTTAAATTGTAGATTGCATGGTCATTTTTACAGTTCCATACTACTGTGCAAAGCAAAGACTACTTATGTCTTGATTGAGGGATGGTTACAAGGCTATATATAATTGTCAAAACTCATCAAATTTTACATTTAAAACAAGTGACTTGAATAAAAATTACATCTCAAAAATAACTGTTATAAAAAAAAAGAATACTTTCCATAACCACACATCTGCAGTCATTATATTTTCCTAGGAACAATACAAATTACTTCATCTTTATACTGCAAAACCTAAAATTTCTTTTTTGCTAAAAATATGAATATATACTATAAGCTAACCAGTTACTAATTTAACATTCTTAAAAATTATAAATCAAGATTAGCATCACATCAGAATGAGCAGATCTATTTTAAGAAAATGGTATGAAGCGTTCCTAAAAGTGAAATGGGGTGGGAGTACAAGTCAGTACAACTTTTCTATAAATCAATCAGCCAATATATTTAAAGTGCCTTAAAAAGAATCCAATAATTCCATTTACAGAACTCTCTAAGAAATAAGAGACACAGGAAAGTTTATGCAAAAAAATTAACTACATCATTATTTGAGTTAGTGAAAAACTGGAAACTATTTTAAACATTCATCAATGAAAGGGGCAAATGAATTCAAGTTTTTGGACTTTACAAAATATAATATGCGACCACAAAAGTAAAATTTTTGAATAATTATTATTTTTAAAAAATCACTGACTTGTTTATTTTACTTTATTATTATTATTATTTTTGGCCATACCATGCAGCTGTGGGATCTTAGTTCCCCAATCAGGGATTGAACCCGCACCCTTGGCAGTGAAAGCACGGAGTCCTAACCAATGGACTGCCAGGGAATTCAGCAATTCAGTAATTTCTCAGTAATTATTATTACTTGAGAAAACACTCTCATATAAAGTGAAATAGTAGGACACACTGTACAGCATATGATCCCAATTGCTATAAAAGGAATGTATATATCCATACACTTATGTGGTTGAGAATCTGCCTGCCAATGCAGGGGACACGGGTTTGAGCCCTGGTCTGGGAAGATCCCACATGCCGCGGAGCAACTAGGCCCATGAGCCACAACTACTGAGCCTGCGCATCTGGAGCTTGGGCTCTGCAACAAGGGAGGCCGCGACAGTGAGAGGCCCGCGCACCGCGATGAAGAGTGGCCCCCACTCACTGCAACTGGAGAAAGCCCACGTACAGAAACGAAGACCCAACACAGCCAAAAATAAACAAATAAATAAAATTTAAAAACATTAAAAAAAAGATTAATTGGCATCAAGAACTCACAGAGCTGCAAGGAACCTCAAGGATCATTTAACTCTGGAGTATTCAAACCACTAGGGAATTATTTAAAGAGTTTCAGAAACAATTGAATAAATATCATTTAACTATTTAAAAAAGTATAATAAGTAACAACATATATTCAAATGTGTTATATACCAAATCTTAACAAAATAGATTCATCCAAAACATGAACTAATGCAGATTGTGGAACAAAGTTTATTTTGCTAACTCTGTGCATAGACCTTAAGGTCTCATAAATGTATCACTGATTAGGAAGGTAGCAGCTCTGTGCTGTCTTTTTAAAAAATTCAGGCTGCTCATGTCAAATTGTTCTAGCTAGCACACTAGTATAGTACACCTGGGTAATTCTCAATGAATATCAGGCAAGGCAAGGCACAGCAAATTTACACAGCCAACGCTTTCATTGTGCCATCATAGCCTGTTGTGCAATAACTAGTGAAAACCTAATAAGTGTTTCCAATAGCGTTATATTATAGGTAGCTTTAGGGCTTATTTTAAGTTTTGAATAATTCTTGTCTAACTTATATTTATAAATATTTTTAAATGCAAGCAGGTGTACAGCCGTACTTATTGCTTCAACTTTAAAACAGAAATTTCTGATCACTCCTCTTTTAAGGGTGTGGATAAGTTTAACTGAGGAAAATCTAAGACTGCACAATGAGCTATTAAACCACAATCTATGAGACTTAGGAATTTTCCTAATACTGTGTAAGCAACAAAATACAACTGGATTCTGAGACTGAGAAGATTGCAACTATTCATACTCCATTGTTGATTCATCAAAAAGAGACCTCAATCTTTTTTTTTTTTAAACTGATTGACTTTTTTCTGTTTGGTATATTACAAAGCTTCATTATTTCATTTGACAGCATTCCACTGCTTTAAAAAATGCCTGCAAACTACTTAACCTGATCTTGCCTTCAAACAAGGGTAAAGCCAAGCCATACAATTTGGCTGGGTTTTTTTTTTTAAATATTTTTTGTCAATTTTTCAAAATTGATGTATAAGGCTTCCCTGGTGGCGCAGTGGTTGGGAGTCCGCCTGCCGATGCAGGGGACTGCGGGTTCGTGCCGTGGTCCGGGAGGATGGCTGGGCCCGTGAGCCATGGCCGCAGGGCCTGTGCTCAGCGGCGGGAGAGGCCGCAGCAGTGAGGCCCGCGTACCACAAAAAAAAAAAAAAAAAAGCAAGTGCTTAAAATTGATGTATAGTTGATTTACAATATTGTGTTAGTTTCAGGTGTACAGCAAAGTGATTCAGTTACATTTTTTTTCAGATTCTTTTCCACTGTAGGTTATTACAAGATATTTAACGTAGTTCCCTGTGCTATACAGTAAATCTTTGCTGTTTAACTATTTTATATACAGTAGTGTGTATCTGTAAACTTCATACTCCTAATTTATCCCCCTCCCTTTCCCCTTTGGTACCCATAAGTTTGTTTCTATGTCTGTGAGTCTGTTTCTGTTTTGTAAATAAGATCATTTGTATTATTTTTTAGATTCCACATATAAGTGATATCATATAATATTTGCTTAACTGAGTTATTTTTGAGTCTATTCCAGTGTTCAAAATAATCCTTTAAAATTGGCTCTCTTAACTCTCTCCTTGTCAACAAGTCTATTTTCTCCCCAAATCAGAAATTCACCTTACTTCCTACAAAAGCCCTAGAACTGCAATTTAGGTTTCAGCAACAATGAACAAGGAACCAAATCAAGAAACACTTCCAGGTTCTTTAAGTCCAATTTTTGTAGAAGTTTTTCCCTCCTCCTGAACTCTGCACTGCCACCTACCCACCTTTTAGTTCTCAAGTTAAATTCATCCCTTGCAGTTAACCTTACGAGTTTCTCAAATCTTATAGTTCTTTTTCCTATGCTCCTCGATACACTGCACTTCCCCCACCTCCTCACTCATCAACCGTCTTTTTGTCCTGGCATGCAGTATCGCCAAAAAAAAAAAAAAAAAGTTAAATCAGTTGAAAGCAGATATTAAATCATGTCACCATTTCCACTTCATTACAATCATAACGCGTTATAAAAGATAATCTCTGCTAATTTTTCATTTTACACATGAGGAAACTAAGGTACAAAGATGGAAAATTAAGTTGCCTAAGGCTCCAAAACTGGTGAATGACCACAGAAAATAGAACCGGGACTCCCGAGTCAGGAGCTATTTTTTACACAGTACCACGCTACCCCCATTTAAATTTCAGGTCCTATTTGACACAACCCGGATCGGGCAAACTGAAATGTTCAGAGTAAGGAATTTCTGGAAAGACAATTTGGCTTGCCCCTTCTCTCCAAAATCTATAAGGAAACTGGTTCCTGGGACAGACTTACAGGTCTAATTATCAGGGATTTGGCGTTTTCCTGGGGAAAAAAAGGCCCCACCAGACGATTGTGGAGCATGACACCCTATTCCAGAAGCTAAACTAGAAAGCCGGAGGTCAAAATTCGGCACTCATAGATACACCGCAGCCCTTTTATCACATTTCTTCACTCTCATCAACTTTTTAGCCCCCTCCGTTTCCCCGTTTGCTCAGCCAGTGCACATCCCAGAGCTCCTTCCCGCCTCTGACCCGAACCGGTCTTACTGTATTATCTCCTCACTGACATCCAGCCCGAAAGTCTTCCGCAACTGCTGAGTGCACCAGCCCACCAGCTGCTCCTGGGACAACGCCCCAGTCACCGCCATTTTCCCCAGCCGGAACCAGCTGGGGTGCAAAAGCTCGGTGTCCTGCGCCGGACTAGTCCCCTGCGCAACACCCACCTCGCTCGCGCAGGTTCCGTCAGCCTGCATTGCCCCGCTTGGTAGCACCGCCCACAGCACAGATCCCTCCCACCTGTGCCTCCTCCTGTTTCTGCCCGCTTCCTGATGTTGTCACTTGTACCAGAGCTCCATCTGCGAGTGGTTCCTCCGCGTCGTTAAATGTAGGACTCGAGAATTGAGAAATCTGCTAAGACAATACAAATACCTCTAAAAACTACAGTTTAGGAAAAAACAAAACAATACCCCGTAACCTGAGGGTCCAGTTTTTAAACTGTTCCGGTTTTATGTAAAATATTTAAAACAGCACTTGAAGGCTAGAGTAAACGCTGTAAGGGTTTGCTCCGGTGGTAGTGGTTTTATTAATACCCTTTGTAGTCTAATACCTGATTCACGCTCCTAAAACCTCTTTTTGCTTTTTTGGGCCAGGTCCTTTCCAGGAGGGCCAAGACAACTCTGCAAGCTCGAGGGAGAAAAAAAAAAAAAACTTTAATAAAAACAGGTGATGTGATTTGGCTTTGAAGACCTTCCATATAAATTCTCTGTGTTGATTTTTAAGAAATTAAAGGTACTTCAACTCAAGATGATGAGACTTAAGGGTCTTTTGCTACTTCTCTACTCCATTGGGACAACGGACTGGGGAAAATTTAGCCAGATTTTTCTGGAGAGCATAACATAACGTCTTCTGATATATTTCATGGATCAATGTGACTGGCTTTGTGTTACATGGATAGGCTCTTCATTCCCATTAGGCTATTTATACTAAATAATTACATCAATTGGATGTTGTTTCACCTTTTTATGTTAGTGTTTTCACCGACATAAATAATCAAAATCATATGTGTGTTGATTTACATTGAGTTTACATTATCTTTGTCATTAATTTGGAAAATATGTGGCTTTCCAGCTTAAAAAGACTGAATTTTCATAAATAGTGGGTACAAGCTTTGTTTCTTCATAGATGTCTGCTACATTTAATACTAATTATAACATATCCAAATCCTTTACCTGTTTTTATATCTGTTCTGTTCCCATAACTAAAATGATAACTTCTTGAAGATAAACTGACAAGCTTTTTGTACAATAAGACTTAGTATATCACACATTATGATGAAATTACTAGGTCCTCAAGAATAAGTGTTCTTTTTCATAAGGAATATGTTATTGATTGAAATCTCTAGTTTGTATGTATGTAATGTAATGCCATTTACCATATTACCATTTATTAAAATGAATTTATGCCTGAGCAAAGCAAGCACACCTATTTAATATGACTTAAAGATATTCTTTTGTATAAATTTAGGCAGAAATTTCATTTGTACATACTATAACTTTTCTTAATGCCTTAGGCCTTTAAAATTTTCAGGTTCACACCACACAACTATTTTAACTGTAAAGGAGAAGCACTTCTGCAAAGCAAACATTTAAATTAAGAATTTTTATTAGACATCACTGCTTTTTTCCTGAGTTTTTATTCTAATTTGCATCCTTCCTTATCATAATTGGCATTAAAAAGACAGACATACAAACACAGCTATAATATGTAGATTGCCCCTGTGTGCAAAGGTATATTTGCAATTCTTTCTAGCAATTTACTTGGCGTGTGGACTAAGAGAAAAGACCAGCAGATTCTCAACTCAGTTCTAATCTCTACAAGGATCTGGGAATTAGGTAATTCAGGCCTTTGTAGAAGCCACTTAACTGAAAAGGAAAAAATGTGCATTGAAGAAACATTGTGTATTGAGAGGGGCATGATGACAAAGAACAAGGAGGGATACCCTAGGGCTTGTTGATTTTTCTGATAGGACTTTGGCTGTAATTTTAGACACTAAGATTTCGACAAAGCTACAGGTAATTTGCAATACCTTTCCTCCTATTATAATGTTAATTTCATCTGCTGTTTAGATTCTGTAATTCAAAAACACAAAGTAGTTGTTGATTCTGTTAAAGTACTGAGAAGCCTTTATTCTGAAAGTTCAAGCATAATTTATTGGAGAGATTAATGCCATGCTTACACTTTCAGGTTTGCCTTTCAAGTGCACATTTAACAAAGTACATCCTAAAGCAAATTCATTTGATCAGGTTTTGTGCGTGGTATTCAGAGAGTGAAAATCATTGCTCAGGGGGTATTGTGAGTACTTAAGATAAGCATAGGGAAGGAAAATAGTTATCTCTTATTCTAAAATCACGTTCACTATGTGCCAGGGATGTGCCCTTGGCACATATGACATATTTTTAAGGAATTCTGAGACCATACAGGTCTCGGGAAAACGTTTTATTATTATAATAATGTTTCTTTTAATGTATGTATGTATATACAATTCACTGTTTTTTCTTGTTTCACACCATCCTAAAAAGTTTTGGGTTTTTTTTTTTTTTAATCCCTGTAAATAGGGAATTCCCTGGTGGTCCAGTGGTAAGGGCCAGGAGCTTTCAGTGTTGCTGGGGCCAGCGTTCGATGCCTAATCGGAGAACTAAGATCCCACAAGCTGCACGGCCTGGCAAAAAAAAAAAAAAAAAAAAAATCCCTGTAAATAAATTGTATTAGCTTTTTCCCATTCCATAGACTCGTTTTAGTTATGGATGCTGTAAAGAGTGTTCATACCTGAGATATTAAAAAGTCCGCTTCATTTCAGGTGTCACTTCCAGGAATGACATTATGGATTTAAGCCTGTGGTTAACTTTTAAAGAAATGTTGGAATTCGCTGTCTTTCCTGGGTTTTCTTTTCTAAGCTGGCCCCTTTACCTAGTTCTTAGCACCCACACATGGGGCACCCCAGGAAAGCGCCCTGGCACCGCCCACCTCAGGCGGGTACGAATCACAAGCTTCTGCAAGTTGATGGACGAATCAGCACTGCGCCCAACCCCGCCGCGGTCACCACTGGTCACTGGCGATTGGTTGCACCTGAAAGGCGCGGAACCAATGGGAGCGGAGGCCTGGGAGAGTCAGTGGAGCGCGCGGGAAAGGGACCAATATAAACTGTGGCGGGAGATTCGTTTTCGGGGCCTTGTCCCGTGAAACATCTTCGGCTGGGGAGTCAGTTGGTTGTTCTCATCTCGTGTTTGAACATGGTGCGGACTAAAGCAGGCAGTGTCGCTGGCACGTACAGAAAAGGTGAGGCAGGCGAGCATGGTAGTGGAGGGCAGGTGGTTCCCTGGGCAGCTCCGCCGCGGGCGGGAGAAGCCGGACCTGCCCACAACCCTGGCCGCCAAACTGGTCCAGCCCGTCAGGAAGCAGCAGCCCGATCCCTTTAACGAGGAGGAAGGCGCGGCGGGGACAGGGGAGGGTTATCTGCTGTTCTGGATCGCGGGCCTCTCCTCTCCAATAGGCTGGGTCGGAGAGGGTGGTGAGAACGTGGCTCTGAGACTCTTCGTGACCCCTTCTGAATGTCCTTCTTTGCCTCTCTCCGCAGTGGTGGCTTCTCGAGCCCCCAGGAAGGTGCTTGGTTCCTCCACCTCCGCCGCTAATTCCACGCCGCTTTCGTCAAGGAAAGGTAAAAAGCGCCCCTGCAAGATCCTGGAGAAACCTTCTCAAAAGGAGATCAGGCCTGGCACCACAGTTCTCCTGACCTGCGAGCCCCCTGCCCCACCGTGGAATTTCTTTTCCTGAGATCCTCACCCCCGAATTTCTTCCTTGCCTTTTGCTCTAATGAGCGGGCCTGTCTCTTGGCGGGATGGGGTAGGGGTGCGGGGCGGAGTGGGTCGCATTGTGAAGAATTTCAAGTCTCGGGTTAGGGATGGACACAGTTTCTCTTCAAACTCGTTTTTCTTTTCTACTTTAGCGTTGTTATTTTTCTTAGTATTGACAACTGGGCTTTTTCTTGTAAGAGGCTATTTAAGTACCTCTTTACTAGATTAAGAATCGGGACTATAGTTGACAGTGCTAATCACGTTTTTGTTTTCATTTCTACATATTTTTCTTTGTCCTTCCTTCCCTTTCTCCCTCTCTCCTTTCTTTCCTTTTATTTTAGTTTGGTGTCGGTGTGTGTGTTTTACAACTTTGCAGCTCCTGTTACCGCTTTTGGGACATTAAGAGGGAAAACCGGGCCAGGGAAATAGTTTCACATCGTTCCTTCTGTGCGACAAGTTGAGAAAATACCATGCCATCTGCTGTCTCATTCCTTTTAGGAGGAAGTTGAACAGTTTGGAAGATTAATTCCACAAGCTGTAGTTAAGAACATACAGGAAAAAGTGTGTCAAACTTTAGTATGACAGTACATAAGCCTAACTGAATAGCTCAGCTTGTGGACAAAATATGAAAAATATTTTCTAGTTGTAAACATCTTGTTAATGCTATTTTTCTAGGCTAAAGGATAAGTGTAATAAAGTGTTATACATTATATTATAACTGAATACACCTTTATCATGTCACATTTAAAAATTTAAAGATGGATGTAACACCATTTAATACCCTTTAGATTTGATGTTAAAGAATTAACTTTCCCTTTAAGGAATAGTGATTGTATTCTTAATTTTTATTTAGTTCTATCTGTTTATATTTTATAGCTGAAAATAAGTATGCAGGAGGGAATCCAGTTTGTGTGCGCCCAACTCCCAAGTGGCAAAAAGGAATCGGAGAATTCTTCAGGCTGTCCCCTAAAGATTCAGAAAAGGAGAATAGGATTCCTGAGGAGGCAGGAAGCAGTGGCTTGGGAAAAGCAAAGAGAAAGTAAGTTTTTATATTCTGGAATACTTATATTCTTGAAAATAAAAGACAACAGAATATTGAGTAACTTTAAAATTTCTGTTTGAGCAGATAAGAAAATACAAACCAGAGGTTTTTTAAACTGTGCTAACCTTTTATTATAAGTCACTCCCAAATTTCAAACATCAAAGAAAGGTATTATTTTTACTCATTTCAGTCACTCAAAGAGGATCAGTTCCCATTCAGATGATAAGTGTTACATTATTAATCATGAACTTCTGGTCTTTATTCTTTAATTTTTTCTGTCTGTTTTCTATAGTCTTTTTTCAAAAAGCAATTTCTATGTTGGTTTATCTAGCTTGAATTCCATTAACCTCACCTTTCTAAAACTATTAGTTCAGCCTCCACAGGAAATATATACCCAATGTAGAAAAGTTGGAAAATACAGAAATCCCCATCACCTAGAAACAACCAAAACTAACACCGTGGTGTATTTTCTTTACAACTTATCTGTAAATACATAAGAAAACTTCAAAACAAAACAAGGTGGGGATAAAGCTGCAAACATGCAGAGTTCATTGTGTAAACTTTTTAAGAAGATAATTAGATCATGCTTTCAAGCTTTTAATGTCAGGAAAATGCTCATGGTAAGTGTTAAGCAAAAATTCTGGTACAAAAGTACAATTATTGTGTAAAAGATATGTATCTAAATATACCAAATCTCTGTACAAAATATACCAAATATCAATAGTGATATATCTGGGTAAAAACCTCTTATACTCGGTGCTACCAAGTTTCAACAACAAATATTTTAAGAATCAGGAAAAAAAATAATACCATTGGGGGGAAAAAAGCAATGGAAACCTGCTTTTTAAATAGATTTATAAGTAATAGTGTCCAGACTCTTTAAACAATTTTGAAATTTTTGTTTCAAAAACAAATTATTTGACTGGAGATTGGGAGTGGTGAGCGCTGGTGGTGCCACGTCACCGCCATTATGAAGCCTCTGGCTAGATTTAAGACCCTGCTAGATACCTCCCCTGCACCAGCCAGTAGCCTGTGATCCTCCTCCACGGCACCAAGCAGCGAGCCTTGCCCAAGGCGGAGTGATCACCATGGGCAAGGGGATGGTGGCCAGGCTCAGATTGGGGCTGCTGCTTCTGGTGCCGCTCCTACTCAAGCAGATTTATTCATTCATTCCTTTAACCGACACGGAAGGTCCTCCGTTCGAAACCACAACGGTCAGCTGTGCTTTGCAGTCAACAGCTAGTCTCCTTGTGGTCTTGCTTGCCCTTCTACATCTCTACCGTTAAGAGACTTGGCCAAGAAACATCTACAGTTTACCAACCTATGTTCTAAAGCCCAATCAGTACGCCATCTAGAAGTCCAGTGTGGCAAGGAAAATAAACAGGTCTTCATCAAGTCTACTAATTCCATCCCTTGTTTTATTAACACAGAGAATGTTGAGACTCCCAAATTGGACTAGTTTAAAGAGCATCTGAAGGATTTGACCAGATAATGAAAGCCAATATTAAATCTGCTGGAGTTTCATGTACAAGACTGGAAAGAGACAACATCGAGAATTAATGATGTGATTAAGTATAACTTAAGAAATATGGATACTTCAAACTGTACCTTGCAAATAAGAATAATTTCATCTTCATCTAGAGAAAAAGGATGAGCTATGGAATGGAGATTCAGTTTCCATTTTTTTCACGAAATCTAGAAGGCGGTAAAATGATTAGGTAATATAAAAAGCTTCAGTGATTCTATTTATGATGTACACTGGAAGGAACCACCAGGTATTACCGCAAATCCTCTGTGTATTGTTTCAGCAGTCCTGGTTTAATGCTGATATACTCTCCATCAGGTTTTACACTGTTTTCACTGTTCTCTTGGGAACTTAACTCTTTTCTCTGGGGCTTTGGATTTGACATTGCATTTGACTTTCTGCAGTAACTGACACGTTCCAGGGCAATGATGGATTGGAATCTACTACAAATCCAAGCATAAGTAATCCCAGCAAATGCACTTAAAAGTCAAATAACAGGTATTTCCTATCACACATTCCCATCCAGATTTATTTAGCTAAGTTGGATCGTTTAACTTGATTCCAAAGATTAGAAGTGCATTGACTTCAACCAGTCTTAAAATATTGCTTTTTATTTCTGCATATATTGAATAACTTTTACAACTTAAAAAATTGATCTGTTTGGGAGGCATATTTGACAAATCTTGAAATTAAGAGGCAAATATATAAAGGCAGCAAAAATAATGTATATTAGGTATTTGGGAAGTGAAGACTGGAAACTTTCCTGCATTGAATTCATAACTCTTTTGTGCCCTTTCCGTAAACATATATATATAAATATAAAACTTAATGAATAGGAATAGCTACACGTGGAGCACTTTCTACATCAGTCATTATTTTTAGATGGTTCTAAGCCTAAGTGGACTTGATCCTGGAAAATAAAACTTTACAACTGCCTTGATGTACAGAAACCTTTTTAGAAATAGAAACTCTGTGAAATCTTTGGTTCACAGGTTCACACAATGATGCTTAGATGTTAAGTATCCAATATGGCCATAGTACTCTTAATAAGGTTTAAGCCAGTATTTGCCATCTTTAGAAGTCTACACAGGAACAACTAGATCCAACTGATCTCAGGTTATGTGAGATCTGTGCGTGTGAATGAACACCTCTTGCTTCATATCTGAACACTGTACACCTGTTTTGGATTGTACATTGTTTGGAATTGATTTGCATTGAACACAACTAAATAAAAATAAATGGTTAATGAGCAGTTAAAACAAAGTATTTGACGTATAAAATGATGTTTATGCATATAAAATTTTAAGACTTAATACTGTTCAAGGTCATTTAGTAAATTGTTATGAGATATTTAAAAGGAGTGTCAAATTCTGGAGCAGTAACTAAATTTTATACTTTGTTGCTACATCACTATTATCATTTCTGTTTCAATAAAATCAACAAGGAAGGGGATACATTTTTGGGTAGAGTTTTTTAATAGACTTGTTTTCATGATCCTGTAAGTCTCCTTTAGTTCCTTCTCACTTACTGGCACCATTCTTCCTTGTTCTTTCTCATTCTAATGTGAACAAGCTAATAGTCAATATTAGCTCTAGAATATATGACAATCCTCTTGAATTATTTATGACTTCCATTGATGAAAGAAAATATTTGGTAATATAGCCAAATATGGCTATACCATTGATCATGACAGCAATAAAACCTATATTACAGGCTTCCTATCATATGGAAAAGATTACACATATAGTCTCATAAAGCACTTTGATCCATAGTATAATAAAATCTGTGACATAAAACTAGGTAATAGAGGTTTATATTATTACTTTAGGCCTCTGTCTTAGATTTGTTTTTGTTTAAGAGAGTTGTAGGTATCCCTTTATTTATAATAAATCAATAGATTGACTTTTTTTTCCTCACAGTTTTATTGAGACATAATTGACATACAGTACTATATGAGTTCAAGGTGTAATGATTTGACTTACGTACATCATGAAATGATTACCACGATAGGTTAGTGAACATCTATCTCATACTGACACGTTAAAGAAATAGAAAATTTTTTTTCCTTTTGATAGGAGCTCTTTCAATAGATTTACTATTGGTCGTAAATACTGGTCGAAAACTACCAGTATATCAGAAGGACTTCTGTCTCCCTAATTCTTAATCTGGAATATGGCTACTCCTATGGCTTTATTCTCACAGAGGCAGATGCATGGGGGAGAATCAGAATCAAGAAAAACTGTCTTCTTAAAACCTTGAACAGAACTATGATACCTAAAGTAAATTAAATCAGGTCCTTGAAAAAATAGAATTTTGGGTTATGATAGTGTTCATTTGTTAACTTGATTTAATTTCCAGGAAAGTACAATGAAGACTTCTTCGTAATATAAGAGTAGGTGAGTCAATGGTAATCTTATTCCAAGTCAGAATATCCTTGTTTTAGCTTCCTTCACTCACTTGCCCTATGACCATTCAGGCTCACTGGATCTAATTTGAAAACCATTTTAAAATAGATCTCACAAATCTTTATCAGTTCTAAAAAATTATGATTAAGTTTTTAATTGACATTTTCTCTATAAAAAGTATAATGAGGGACTTCCCTGGTGGTGCAGTGTTTAAGAATCCGCCTGCCAATGCAGGGGACATGGGTTCGAGCCCTGGTCTGGGAAGATCCCACATGCCACGGAGCAACTAAGCCCGTGTGCCACAACTACTGAGCCTGTGCTCTAAAGCCCTCGAGCCACAACTACTGAGCCCATGTGCTTCAACTACTGAAGCTGGCGCACCTAAAGCCTGTGCTTTGCAACAAAGAAAGGCCACCTTAATGAGACACCCACGTGCCGCAAGGAAGACCCAACCCAGCCAAAAATAAATAAATAAATGTATTTTTAAAAAAAGTATAATGAGTACAAAATGGCTTTGGGATAATATAAATTATTTTTCAAAAGCTGTGATTACCATATGCCAACTTAAGACAATTTTGGGGTTTTTCTAATTAGATAATACATTCATATAGTTCCAAAGGGTATACAGTCAAATATGTCAACTTGCTGTTTTCTCTGCTCAAGTGGATTGGTTAAATTCTTTTGCTTTTCATAATCTCAGAGTTCTTGCTGAAGGATTGTACTCTTCATCAATCCACTTAACATATTGAAAGAAGATGCTATAGAAATAGAGATTCCGTCTTTAATAAACATGGCAACATATCCTAAAGGGGAAAGTGATTTGGCAAATTAACAGGCAAAATAGATTATTAAAAATTTTGTCACTCTAGTATTTGGAACCTGTAGGAGTTTGTCAATTAATGGAGTTTAATTTTCTCCCATTTCTGGTCAGTTGACAAGACACACTGCACTGTTAATGTTCCTGATTTACATAAGTTTTTAAAAACTACTTATGTTCTGTTTTTTAAACATTTGACTCAGGTGACTATCGAAGTTCTCTCTTCTTTCCACAGGTCATGTCCTTTGCCACCTGATCATACAGATGATGAAAAAGAATAGAAATTACTTATTCACCCTTGACTGATGTCTCCTGTTTACTCTGGTATTCTAGGATGTAAATTTGCATAAATATATTTGTTCCAATTAGCTTTGTTGAATAAGCATTTAATTTAAAAAATGAGGCTTACATTTAGTTATTCAAAAGCAAGTAGTTATGATATTGGAAAGTTTATAAGATTAATTATGGTTACTTAACTTAGTATTCAGTATAATGCAGTATTCGGTTTCTTTTACCTGTTAAGCTTTTTCTTGCTAAAATTATTGCATGGTGTTCTACTTATGAATCTGCTGTTTTTGAGATTTGCTTAGAATTTTGTACTGTTGCCATTTTTATTGGCATTTGATTATTGGAGTGATGCCATATTTTTGTTCCTTTTATTCGCTTTAAAAAGCAGAGGTAGATTTTTGCACATTAAAAAATTCAGTATTAATTAAACTGAACCCATACCCTTTTTAAGAAAGGGGGCCAAAAATGGAATGTTGAAAAAATTTGGATGGCCGTCTACCTTCTTCTTAGAAAAATTTAAGGGCAGTTTTGTCTTAAGGATTTAAAGGGTTGATGAAGCTTCTAAAAACAACAACAAAAAGATAAAATACTCGCATAGAATTGGGCAGGAAAATTCCATAGACTACATTAAAAGAGAGGAATTTTCCTAGAATATGCAATTGGCTTAGTGTCATAAAATATTACTCTTTGGGCCTATACTTTTCAAGTTGGAAATCAATAAAATATGAAAGGCAAATCATGCCATAAGCCCAGAACTATGTCTAAAGTCCTTAGAGCTACTATTATATTTTTCAAGATAGTCAGGGGTATAATTGAAGAGGTGGGTATAATAGTATTTATAACTGATATTCTTGCTTCCTCATCAGGCTTTTTGCTCACTGACAACCTGTTATCAAAACTAACCATGTTTAACAGGAATGCTTTCCTGAAGTTTGTTTTTAATAAATGAATACTCATTGTCACAATACTATCCATATGTGTGCTTTCTAAGATTATATCCTACTAGGTATTTCTATTTTATTCCTTCCAAATGCAAATCACTGTACTGACCTGATTTTATCAACTTCCAAAATAAGTCCTTATGACTGTAGATTGTATTTTTTGCTTTGTCTTTTAGAGGTGGATATTAAACGTAATGATACTGAATTGAGACCAGAGTTTTCATCCTAAGTGCTTCCTTGACAATTAGGCTTTTGATGGGTATGAAACCTGATTTGCTATTTTTCATTGATGGAGAGAGAAACTTTATGGTGGTGTGTCCAATGAAGTCTAATTTTGGTACGTACTTGTTTCCCAAAAATTTGACCTAAAGAACCTACAGTCTTTTCAAATACAATCCTTTCAAAATATATAATACTTGGTGATGTCTAACTTTATTAGGCAGAGGTCCCATGTAATCTGTTTCGTTGTCAAAGGTTTTTTAAAATGTAGATTGTCAATTTAGCCTCTTCTAAACATAAGAGAAGGACAGACTCCCCGTTTACATTGAAATTGAATCAAAAAATAAATTATACATTAAAAATATAAAGTAAGCTTTAATTTTGTACCCTTCACAAAGTTAATCTGATTTTCCTTTTTGAATGGATTATTCAAATAATTAATGTTACTGTTCAATTCCGGAGCAAACAATGATTAAAGCTACTTTTATGGAATTTTTGAATGCTAATGGAATTTGTGAGGATCATATGAATTTTGTGTTTACATAGTTTCACAAAGGAAGATAATACTATAGTGAAAATTATAAAGTGTGCCCAGAGTTATTTATGAGATGACAAATACTTGTCATTTTTCTAAAAAGCAGAAAATAAAGCCTAAACTAACTGAACTTTTCCCATATGTATATATACACTGCTTATAAATCTCACTGTACTTAGAATTCTTCACGCTAACTCACTTTTGGAAAAACTGAAGATTCAGCTGGACCTTGGTCCAACCAACATTGTTAAAATGGTTCCTTTTACCTTTGAGGATAGCCTATGGAGGTGGGAAAGATTGTCACTGAATCAAAACTGGGAGGAGTGTTAGAAGTTGTTCAACCCAAGCCAGCTATAGCTTTTCATTAGATGGAGTATTTTATTAGCTGGCAACGACAATCGAAAGTGCTACAAGTTAAAAATTTGATTTTTTTCTTAACTCCCCTCCTCCTCTTCTTGGTTCTGTCCTTGAAATAACATAGAACAAGTTACTCCTTCCACATAACAACCTTCAATTATTTAAAGATAGCTGTTACATCTTTAGCCTTCTCTTCCTAAGGCTAAACATTATGTTGTTTATGTCACATGTATCCTAAGTGAGTTTCTCTAAGTCCCTTGTACAAGAGGCCATGCCTTGTGTGTGGCATATTGCTTAGGCAGATAAAAAGTAAATCTGGCTATATTTCTTCTAACTGATCCCAAGTATTCATTGATTTTGGTATCTTTTATGTTTGTCTGTTTTGTCTTTTGTATTTGGAGATGCCAATGGAACTCTAAGAATATTTGAATTTTTAAGTAATAATTATTAAGAGAGTATTGGGTTTCCCAAAAATAAACGTTATACAACCTAATTCTTTCTTAAATGATTACAAGGGACAATTTAAAAATGACAAAAAGCTTTCAAGAGATTGAGAAAAAAGGCTAGAGGTCCTATATTGATTTGAAGGATGAAGGTACTATATTGACCTTGAAGGCTATTTGAGATCTACCGTAGATTTGAGAGCACTGTCTTAATTATGGTTCATATTAAGAATATTGATTGGGGACTTCCCTGGTGGCCAGTGGTAAAGAATCCGCCTGCCAATGCAGGGGACTCAGGTTTGAGCCCTCGTCGGGGAGGATCCTACATGCCACGGAGCAACTAAGCCCGTGCGCCACAACTACTGAGCCTATGCTCTAGAGCCCGCAAGCCGCAACTACGGAGCCCGAGTGCCACAAATACTGAAGCCCGCGTGCCGAGAGCCCGTGCTTCGCAACAAAGAGAAGCCACCGCAATGAGAAGCCCACGCACCGCAACGAAGAGCAGCCCCCTCTCGCTGCAACTAGAGGAAGCCCGTGCGCAGCAACAAAGACCCAATGCAGCCAAAAATAAAAATAAATTAAAAAAATCAAAAAACGAACAAACAAACAAAAAAAGAATATGGATTCCTGGGGACTTCCCTAGCGGTCCAGTGGTTAAGACTTCACACTTCCAAGGCAGGGGGCGCTGGTTTGATCCCTGGTCGGGGAACTAAGATCCCACATGTCGAGTGGTGTGGCCAAAATAAATAAATAGATAAAATTAAAAAAATAAAATAAAAGGTTGATTTGGGTAATAATTTTAAAAAAAGAATATGGATTCCTGTGATACTGCTCACAAAATCCTAAAAGCGTAGTTAAACGCACATAGCTAGTTTTAGGTGTGGATTGTGCTATATTTATTTATTTGAATTTTTAAACATTTATCAACATTTTAGGTTGATTTACTTACAATAAAATGTATATGTTTTCAGTGTACAATAAAATGTATATACCTGTGCTATACATCTTTAGAGGTCTCCAAGTAATGAGTATGTTAAAAGTGATGGAATTATACACGTCGTGATCATTTAGGAGTTAAGCCAGGTATTCATACACCTATACAAAAGTGACTCAGTAATAATTTTTTAAAAACTGTAGGAAGAGAGGATCTAAATAAATGCTGTTATGTGCTATTATAAGTCATATTTCTTCAGACAACAGGAAAAATGAATGATGCATATGAATTTGCATTTTTGTATTGGCTTAAACTACCACATTTGATCTTAACTATTTGTACCCAATAAAACATTTCTTTCTATAGAAAAGATTTACTGTATTCATGTTTTTAATTTTTTAAAGACATCTAGGTCCACCATAGTTTTATTTATTTTTTATAAATTTATTTATTTATTTATTTTTGGCTGTGTTGGGTCTTCGTTGCTGCCCGTGGGCTTTCTTTAGTAGCTGCGAGCAGGGGTTACTCGTTGCGGTGCATGGGCTTCTCACTGCAGTGGCTTCTCTTGTTGTGGAGCACGGGCTCTAGGCACGTGGGCTTCAGTAGTTGTGGCATGCGGGCTCAGTAGTTGTGGCTTGCAGGCTCTAGAGCACAGGCTCAGTAGTTGTGGTGCATGGGCTTTGTTGCTCTGTGGCATGTGGGACCTTCCTGGACCAGGGCTTGAACCTGTGTCCCTTCCTTGGCAGGTGGATTCTTAACCACTGGCCTCCAGGCAAGCCCCAGCAAAGTTTTAGATAAGTTGTTGCTCATTGGGCTCATAATTTTATTTACTTTTCTAATTCAAAATTTTTAAATATTTAAACTTGTTGCCAATTGAAATACCAAGCTCTGTTTTGTCATGGTAACAGATTTATCACTTGTCAAGTACAGCCAGGTTTTTTTTAAAGCACAATTAATGACTGGATGTGCTCAGATTCCATTTGAATTTTGTGTGTGTATACTCCCACATGTATGCATTTCCATGGCAAGGGTGGAAATGTTTTAGACTTCTTTAACAATCTACTAGTGACATTTGAACCTGAAGTGATTTCCTAAAGGTTTTGCTGAACTGACTCTCTTGGTGAATCAATTTAATGCTGTGTCACATGTACAGGAAACCAACAGACCTGCTATTTCTTTGACGTTACCAAAAGTCATTTCCTCTGCCCCAGCTAGGTGGACAACAGTCCAATATCGGTGACTAAGAGGTTATCATGACCAGTAAAATTATCATGACCAAATTATTATGACCAATAGCCAGCAGTTGCAAAGACATTCACTGCCATGGACTAGAGAACAAATTCAGGAGCTACTATTAAGCTTTATTGCTTTTAAGCAGACCTATTCAAGATAGGAAAATTAAGCCAAGATTTTTACTCATTTTCCTCTGAATGCCTAACTACATTTCTCTGAATATTTAACTGCCATAATAATATAGGTCATTTTTCTAGAAAGAGGATTAATTATGTTGCTGGCTTTTGCTCCGAGCAGTGGTTTTCCCAGTATTTTTCAAGCTCAGATCACCCCAACACAAGAATAAATTAGGTCTCTTATTAACTTTTCTTGTCCACAGTATAGGATTGAAAGTTTATTCTGAGTGGAGGATTAAATGTCTTCCTCCTTCCCAAGCTTGATCACCGGCTTCCTTTGGCCTTTTCTCATTGTTTTTTAAGGATTAATTATTTCCACATCATACACAAGCATGTGCAATCCTTACAAAAGAGATGGGTGAAGACAAAACTTTCTCACCATTCGGTTTCAGGGGCTATCACAGGAGAACGAAGTGCATGAAAAAGGTTTCATAACATTGGAGGAGACTTTAAAAGCTCAGTAGAAACACAACTGAAAATCCACAAGAGGGAGATGCTTGCTAAACCGCCAGAAAGTAACTCCCACGAGGGACCTGAGAGAGCCTTAACAGGAGCCAATAGGTCCGCCCGGGATTCAAGGCGGGAGGGAACAGGAGTAAATAGTGGCTGGGGGGAGTACAAGTGAAGGGGAAAGCAGGATTGGCTTCGTGACTTTGGCAGCGAAGCCCGTGCTCAGCCCAAGACCAGGAGCAGAAGCTAAGAGTGTGTTGCCAAAGAGGAGTACACGCTCCCAGCTACCTCCTGTTAGTCCCATAAGTAATGGGGGTGGTTGTCTTTGAAGGCACTTCCGCTTAGCAACCCCACGCGGTTGCTAAGGAGGGACGGTAGCGGGGATGACCCGGAAGTGGTGGTGTCTATTTCTCACTGCCTGCTTTAAGTTTGTCCTATAGGGAGCGCCAGGGTGCTCTGCGCCGGGCCGAGGGTGGGGCCAGCGCTAGAGGTTCCGGTTCGGCTTCTGCGACCCCCTCGGCTCCTCGTCTTCCCCCTCCCCTCCCGCGCCTCTCCTCCCTCCCGTTCCTGGGAACGGGAGAAGCCAAAGCTGCGGGTGGGTAGAGAAGCGCTCGGCGCCTCCGGGAGGGGGCTGCGCCCGCCCCGTCTGTACCCCGAAGCACTGCCAGGTACTCTCTCCGGTTTCGACGGGGTCCGGGAGGCTGGAGCTTGAGGATGTGTGTGTGTATCTGGGGGGTGGTGGGGGCCCCTTCTCCGGCTCGGGGAGGGGAGCGCGGAGATCCTGGGTGGGGCGCAGGC
Source organism: Delphinus delphis (assembly GCF_949987515.2). Taxonomy (NCBI): domain Eukaryota; kingdom Metazoa; phylum Chordata; class Mammalia; order Artiodactyla; family Delphinidae; genus Delphinus; species Delphinus delphis. The sequence continues at coordinate 138,549,159 of NC_082684.1, forward strand.
CGGCGTGTGTGCCCCTGGCGGGTTGCGGGGGTGGAAGGAAAGGGCTGGGGATGACGGCTGGCGGAGAGTTTCGGGTGGCCGTGTCGAGGTTGCGGAGGAGGCGCCCCCTCAGATGCAGAAGACTTCGGGCGGTGTGGACGGGGAGTTTGCCACCTGGAGGTTTAGCTCTGAAAGAGGGAGCATCCTCTAGGTCCAGAAGGAGAGCATGGACCCCGGCGGGGTGGATGGGGCAATCCCATACTTCCATTGCCTGCTTTTTCTGCCCACCCCTCTGGGACAGAGCCCGGCTTCGGGGATTGTGAGTCGGCTGGGCACCGTGGGGAGCCGCCCTTGGCAGAGCTAGGGCAGAAGAGTGGGTAAGGAGACCTCCCTCCTCCCAACTTCCGTGCGCTTCCCCCATTTCTTCCTTAACTGCTCTCTTGAACCAGTGTCCCACAGGGGCGGTAGCCCCCTCCCCAAGTGGGTAGGCATCACAGCGTAAAAGAAAGAGGGTGGAACTGGGCTTGTGGCCCCAAATGATACTTCGAATGTTCGGAAAGTGCCAGATTGACATATTCAACCAAGTCTCCCAGCTCAATATTAAGTTTGGTCTAAATTATTTTAGAAAAGTGCAGTTCTGGAAACCAGCAAACTGTAAGCTGGTCTGGCATAGCCTTATTTGGTAGATATGCGTGTTTTTAGAAAATAGACTGAGGGAACCGTAAAGATACAGAGGTCTAGGCAAGACGTGTTGAGGCAAGCCTTTTCCAACATCTTTCTTACCTGCCAGTGAGCTTGACCTAGTTTAAATGAAGCACACAGATCCTCTTCATTTATATTTCAATCAGTGACTGAATTGTAGGTACTGTGTGGTTATCAATGCCTCAGAATAGTTGCGTGAACCTTCAGAGAGACAAGATTCCCTGCTTTTGAGCCTGCCTCATAATCTTTTAAGGAGATAATTGTGGTCAAGTGGAAGTATTGGTTTTGAGGTTAGGTAAATCTGGGATTGAACTCGGACTGCCACTGGCTAGTTGTTGGCCTTGGGCAAGTCATGGAACCTACCAGAGATTCAGTTTTTTCATAAGTAACACGAGTTAAAATTCTAATCAGTATTGTAAGAGGGGGGTAATGTATCTAAATAACAGTCCACTTTAAATGGAAGCACCTTCCAGTTGAAAGATGAATTATTAATACTTTTAATCTTATGCAGTCAGGGTAGCCCAGTTTTGTGGAATGAGGTTTGAGATAGGAACAGAACTGGATAATATTCCAAAACATATATATACAACAGGACTTTCAGTAGCCTCTAGAAATTGATCATAACTAGCATGAAATTCAGTTATCAGTAGTTTCTTAAAACTCTTAAAAATAAAGCAGAATATATGCGTTAACTGAAATGACCAATAATGTTTCAAAGGTTTTTCTCAGATTTGTGATGTGTGTAGTATGGATTGGTAAGAAAAAAATTTAAAAAGTAATGTATATAAATCTTAATTAACATCACATGTCTGGAGAGAATTAAAATTGGGGCATAAAATAGAAGAAAGTAGTTATAATTTTAAGAATAAAATCACAAGTAGCATGACTCATCTTAATTAGATTTAAACTATTAGCAAAACTTACAGAATTTTTATATGTATAATATTCTATAAAATAAATGCAAATGGAATGAATTTCTGCCTTTAAATCATTTGTGATGATAATATGGAAATATATCTCAGAAATATAAAGTCTTTTTTTTTTTTTGGTCAGGTACCAGGCTAATCACTTTTTTTTTTTTTTTTTTTTTTGTGGTACGTGGGCCTCTCACTGCTGTGGCCTCTCCCGCCGCGGAGCACAGGCTCCGGACACGCAGGCCCAGCGGCCATGGCCCACGGGCCCAGCCGCTCCGCGGCATGTAGGATCCTCCCGCACCGGGGCACAAACCCGCGTCCCCTGCATCGGCAGGCGGACTCTCAACCACTGCGCCACCAGGGAAGCCCCACTTTTTAAAAAAATTAATTAAATTAATTAATTAATTAATTTATGGCTGCATTGGCTCTTCGTTGCTGTGCGCAGGCTTTCTCTAGTTGCAGCGAGTGGGAGCTACTCTAGGTTGCCGTGCGTGGGCTTCTCATTGAGGTGGCTTCTCTTGTGGAGCACGGGCTCCAGGCATGCGGGCTTCAGTAGTTGCGGCACGTGGGCTCACTAGTTGTGGTGCACGGGCTTAGTTGATTCACAGCATGTGGGATCTTCCCGGAACAGTGATCGAACCCGTGTCCCCCGCATTGGCAGGCAGATTCCTAACCACTGCGCCACGGGGGAAGCCCACATCATTGAAGTCTTTATATTCATTTGTTTTGTAGATTTAAAACAATATAGTTATTTGTAATCTATTATATGCCAGATTTTCAGCTAATGTAGTTTGCTTTATTTTTTTTTGTAGTTTGCTTTTTGATGTAACTTGAAGTTAGTAATTTTTTTTTCTTTTTTTTGCGGGGGGCCACACTGCATGGCTTTAGGGATCTTATTTCCCTGAACAGGGATCGAACCCGGGCCTCCGCAGTGAAAGTGCCAAGTCTTAACTACTGGACAGCCAGGAAATTCCCAGTAATTTTTAATTATTAATTTTTTAATGTACTTTATACTCAAAAGATAAAAATCAAATAACTTCCTTTAGGGCTTCCCTGGTGGCGCAGTGGTTGGGAGTCTGCCTGCCGATGCAGGGGACACGGGTTCGTGCCCCGGTCCGGGAAGATCCCACATGCCGCGGAGTGGCTGGGCCCATGAGCCATGGCCGCTGAGCCTGCGCGTCCGGAGCCTGTGCTCCGCAATGGGAGAGGCCACAACAGTGAGAGGCCCGCGTACCGCAAAAAAATAAAAAATAAAATAAAACTGTCCAGCTATGTTTCATGCTTCTTGAGGTAGAAATACTATTTTAAATTTTATCCACCACTGCAGCTACATAATAGGCACCAAATAAATATTGGTCAAATTGAATGGATGAATATGTTTAAGATTATTAATAAGGTATCTAATTATGTTTTTACTACATGTTTTGTAAGGTTATTCAACGTTCTAAGTGGCTTTTCTGTACACTGTAAAGTCTTTAGTGTATATGTAAGCATTTAACTGCGTTTTCCTGGATCATTATTTTTCAGTATCTTTTGAATCTTAAAGTTGAGATGATATTATCTTGCTTTGGTAAAGCCATGAGAAGTTCCCATTTTTTTCCCTATCTTCTCATAACACTTTAATAAATAATTCATTTTGGTATAAGAGTTAGGATACTAGCTGGAAAAAGGTATATTTAAAATGTGGGCAATAATAGAGACTGTTACAGATAATGCTTTTCTCAGTGACCTTTTCCACTTAAACAAAGTATGTGGCCATTCCACAGATCTTTGCAATTGTCAGTTATGGAATTTGCTGGTCAGGAAATCTAAAAATGACTAAACCTTCCTTTAATGTCTGTGTCTTGGATGGTCTCAGAAAACTTTAGGAAAGATTGGGAAGGTTTGTATACCATACTAGAATATATAATGAACAAAGTACAGTTAACTTTATTGGTGCTGCCAAATCAGGAGTGAGTTACTGTGGAAATGTTTAAAAAATACCAGGCAGTGCTTTCCTCAAACCAAATGAGTATTCTTCCAGAGCTTGTTTCTATTTTAGAGCTTATTTCTTTTTGGACTATGATTTGCTCTCTAATAAAGATAAATAATCATTGTATCCAGAAAAAAAGGCTGATATCACAGACAGATTTTATTACCGCCAATCTTGATAGAAACTGCTTCAATGGCTTCAAATAAGTGGAAGTAGATTTTCATGAAAGAACTTAAGAATTTGTGGAACGATAGTTTTTCTCTATTGAACATCTAACTTGTCTCTGCTCATTTCTGCCTAATATAGAAACTTTGAGAAGCTGGGAAGAAAAAGAAAAAAGAATGAATTTACTTCAGAATTAGCATTTTATGTTTTGTAGGTTACTTATTTGGAGAGCTAAATTGGATTTTGACATTATTGGGACTGTGTTCAAGATGGACTCGGGGAAAAAAAATTAGAGAGATGCCATCTGCTTCAGATTCCTGTTCCCTCACCCCTTCATGTTTTGTGGCTTTGAATTTATCAGATTTTTTTTTTTTTACATAAAAACCCTCAGTAGATTTAGGTTATATAATTTCAGCTATACCGGTGAACCTGTTACTAAAAGAACTTGCATTTTATATTGAATTACACAGAAGGATCACAGACATTGGTTAAAAGTAATTGTTATTTCAGACTATCTGAACATGAGATAGCTTCATACATCTTTGTCGTCATTTGCTTAATAAACCATTCTTGTCATTAGTGCTTACCACAGTCCACTTATTGGTAGAAGTTGCTAAAAAAATGGATTATGGAGATATAGAATAAATCCTTTTTTTCCTCTGATATTACAACCAGAAGAGAAGTTTCTGTTGTTGTTTTTTTTTATTTACTGATGAATCCACTTAAACTTATTCTTTGAGTAGTGAGTTTTGCCTTACCTTATGCCAATTGCTATAGTTTTCATCTAAGTGATACCATACAGTTCATAGGGTACATACTTGTCACTTTTCAGTTTGAATCTTTAATACTCCTGAGCACAAGCTTTTGGATTTACTGAGCTGGAAAAGAATGTGTCTAGTTCAAGTTACAGTAGTCGGGCACTTAGCATGGACCAGAAAGACCCAGGCATCTTTGAAAAACTATAAAGTAAAAGTGGTATGATATCCCAGAAGTTATCTGAAGAGAGAGTCTTTTGGATAGAAGAGAGCCATGCTGTGTCTGCAATAGGAATGTTCTGGTGATGTGGGAAAACAGATAAACTGCCCTTGTAGTCTGTTCCTCACCCAGAAGCTCCAAGTAGGCAGTGTAGTTATGGCAGGGGCTGGGGTGTCAGGGATGGGAATTGTTCTTCATTAATTGCTCACCCATCATTATGGAGGCATAGACATATTGGGGAAAGGGGAATTCTCTTGGATTTTGTCTTGGCCAGAGAAGCTGAGTGAACAGGTAGCCATTGCCCTGGCTGTCAAAGAGAACTTGGTGTAACACCTCTGGGTGCTGGGTAAGCCTATCAAAATGCTACAGTTTGGTGTCTCCATCAAAATGTCACATAAATTTTCTAAGAAACAACAGCATTGGACCACATTGGTTTCTGTAGTTTTCACTTTCTAATTCTTTAAACTAGAAGAAGAGGCATTGAGGACTTTTGGGCTTCTGAATGAGAGTATCACACCTTACATCCATCTTGATAGATTTATAAATACACTTTAAATTGTCTGTTGGCATCAGTGAATGATGTGAAAATGTTTTAAGTTGTGTGTGTGTGTGTGCGTGTGTGTGCGCGCGCGCTTGAGTGTCCATGATGATTACCAAATTTCAGTTTTTCAGGCTAAATTGCTAACCATAACTGTGGTGAAGCAGTTTCCCAGCTGGATTTCTTCTCTCTTTCCTAGAGGTCACTCTCTGATGTATGTGCTAGTGAGCAGAGATATGACCAAGCCAATAAAAAGGCAAGGAGATTAAAGTTAATTTCTTTTCAGGAATTCCCTGGCAATCCAGTGGTTAGGACTTGGCACTTTCATGCTTTCACTGTGGCGGCCCGGGTTTGATCTCTGGTTGGGGAATATCCTGCAAACCGCACCGCGTGGCCAAAAAAAAAAGAAAAAGTTAATTTCTTTTCATTTAAATTTATTTAAATGCTTATTCAAATTTGATTTTATTAGTTTTTTTTTTCAACTTTGCTAGGATTTCTGTAGTTTAAAGTAGCAATAGGTACTCTTTGAGATTGTGGGTGCCCAACTTTTTTAAAAAAAATTGAGACTATTTTTTTGAACAGTTTTAGATTTACAAAAAAATTGAGCAGGTAGAGAGTTTTATCTCTCTTCATACCCACTTAATTCCCAACCAGTTCCCCCCCCATTTTCTCCCATTTTTAAAAAACATTTATTTATTTGTTTTTGGCTGGGTTGGGTCTTCATTGCTGTGTGTGGGCTTTCTGTAGTTGTGGCCAGTGGGGGCTACTCTTCGTTGTGGTGCGCAGGCTTCTCCCTGCAGTGGCTTCTCTTCTTGTGGAGCACAGGCCCTAGAGTGCGTGGGCTTTAGTAGCTGTGGCATATGGGCTCAGTAGTTGTGGCTCGCGGCCTCTAGAGCGCAGGCTCAGTAGTCGTGGCACATGGGTTAGTTGCTCTGCAGCATGTGGGATCTTGTGGACCAGGGCTCGAACCCGTGTCTCCTGCATTGGCAGGCGGATTCTTAACCACTGCGCCACCAGGGAGGTCCCTCCCCCATTATTAACATCTTGCATTAGTGTGCTATGTTAGTTACGATTAATGAACCAATATTGATACATTATTATTATCCATAGTTTTCATTAGGTTCACGCTTTGTGTTGGTCGGTTCTGTGGGTTATAACAAATGTATAATAACATGTACCCACCATTACAGCTTCATACAGAATAGTTTTACCACCGGAAAAAAAATCCCATTTTACCTATTCATCCCTCCTCTTTTTCCTCCAGAATTCCCGACAAACACTGACCTTTTTACTGTCTCTATAGTTTGCCTTTTCCAAAATTTCATACAATTGGAATCATATAGCATGTAGCTTTTTAAAAAATAATTAATTAATTAATTTTTGGCTGTGTTGGATTTTCATTGCTGCACATTTCTCTAGTTGCGGAGAGCGGGGACTACTCTTCGTTGTGGTGTGTGGGCTTCTCATTGCAGTGGCTTCTCTTGTGGCAGAGCATGGGCTCCAGGCACAGGCTTCAGTAGTTGTGGCACGTGGTTTTAGCAGCTGTGGCTCGCAGGCTCTAGAGCACAGGCTCAGTAGTTGTGGCACACGGGCTTAGTTAGTTGCTCTGCGGCATGTGGGATCTTCATGGACCAGGCCTCGAACCCATGTCCCCTGCGTTGACAGGCAGATTCTTAACCACTGTGCCACCAGGGAAGTCTGTATGTAGGTTTTTTGTTTGTTTGTTTGTTTTTGGCTGCGTTGGGTCTTTGTTGCGACGCGCGGGCTTCTTATTGCACTGGCTTCTCTTGTTGCAGCGCTCGGGCTTCAGTGGTTGCGGCACGCGGGCTTAGTTGCTCTGTGGCATGTGGGATCTTTCTGGACCAGGGATCGAACCCGTGTCCCTTGCGTTGGCAGGCGGATTCCTAACCACTGCGCCACCAGGAAAGTCCCTGTAGCTTTGTTAAAGATTGGTTTCTTTTACTTAGTAATATGCATTTAAGGTTCCTCCATGTCTTATTGTGGCTTGATAGCTCCTGTCCTTTTTTTTCAATTTTTGAATTTTGTTTATTTTTTATACAGCAGGTTCTTATTAGTTATTTACTTTATACATATTAGTGTATATATGTCAATCCCAGTCTCCCAATTCATACCACCACCTCCCCCTCCCCCCGCCACTTTCCCCCGTTGGTGTCCATACATTTGTTCTCTACATCTGTGTTTCTATTTCTGTCCTTCAAACCAGTTCATCTGTACCATTTTTCTAGGTTCCACATATACACATTAATAAACGATATTTGTTTTTATCTTTCTGACTTCACTCTATGACAGTCTCTAGATTCATCCACGTCTCTACAAATGACCCAATTTCATTCCTTTTTATGGCTGAGTAATATTCCATTGTATATATGTACCACATCTTCTTTATCCATTCGTCTGTCGATGGGCATTTAGGTTGCTTCCATGACCTGGCTATTGTAAATAGTGCTACAGTAAACATTGGAGTGCATGTGTCTCTTTGAATTATGTTTTTCTCTGGGTATATGCCCAGTAGTGGGATTGCTGGGTCATATGGTAATTCTAATTTTAGTTTTTTAAGGAACCTCCATACTCTTCTCCATAGTGCTGTATCAATTTACAGTCCCACCAACAGTGCAAGAGGGTTACCTTTTCTCCACACCCTCTCCAGAATTCGTTGTTTGTAGATTTTCTGATGATGCCCGTTCTAACTGGTGTGAGGTGATACCTCATTGTAGTTTTGTTTTTTTTTTTTGCCGTACGCTGGCCTCTCACTGTTGTGGCCTCTCCCGTTGTGGAGCACAGGCTCCAGACGCACAGGCTCATCGGCCATGGCTCACGGGCCCAGCCGCTCCGCGGCATGTGGGATCTTCCCGGACCGGGGCACGAACCCACGTCCCCTGCATCGGCAGGCGGACTCTCAACCACTGCGCCACCAGGGAAGCCCACCACTGCGCCACCAGGGAAGCCCCTCATTGTAGTTTTGATTTGCATTTCTCTAATATTGAGCAGCTTTTCATGTGCTTCCTCTCCATCTATATGTCTTCTTTGGAAAAATGTCTATTTAGGTCTTCTGCCCATTTTTGGATTGGGTTGTTTGTTTTTTTAATATTGAGCTGCATGAGCTGTTTATATATTTTGGAGATTAAACCTGTGTCTGTTGATTTGTTTGCAAATATTTTCTCCCATTCTGAGGGTTGTCTTTTCATCTTGTTTGTAGTTTCCTTTGCTTTGCAAAAGCTTTTAAGTTTCATTAGGTCCCATTTGTTTATTTTTGTTTTTACTTCCATTACTCTAGGAGGTGGGTCAAAAAAGATCTTGCTGTGATTTGTGTCAAAGAGTGTTCTTCCTATGTTTTACTCTAAGAGTTTTATAGTGTCCAGTCTTACATTTAGGTCTCTAATCCATTTTGAGTTTATTTTTGTGTATGGTGTTAGGGCGTGTTCTAATTTCATTCTTTTACACATAGCTGTCCATTTTTCCCAGCACTGCTTATTGAAGAGACTGTCTTTTCTCCATTGTATATCCTTGCCTCCTTTGTCATAGATTAGTTTACCATAGGTGCATGGGTTTATCTCTGGGCTTTCTATCCTGTTCCATTGATCTGTATTTCTGTTTTTGTGCCAGTATCATATTGTCTTGTTTACTATAGCTTTGTAGTATAGTCTGAAGTCAGGGAGTCTGATTCCTCCAGCTCCATTTTTTTCCCTCAAGACTGCTTTGGCTATTCGGAGTCTTTTGTTTCTCCATACAGATTTTAAGATTTTTTATTCTAGTTCTGCAAAAATGCCACTGGTAGTTCGATAGGGGTTGCATTGAATCTGTATATTGCTTTGGGTAGTATAGTCATTTTCACAATATTGATTCTTCCAATCCAAAAACATGGTATATTTCTCCATCTGTTTGTGTCATCTTTGATTTCTTTCATCAGTGTCTTATAGTTTTCTGAGTACAGGTCTTTTACCTCCTTAGGTAGGTTTATTCCTAGGTATTTTATTCTTTTTGTTGCAGTGGTGAATAGGATTGTTTGCTTAATTTCTCTTTCTGATCCTTCGTTGTTAGTATATAGGAATGCCAGAGATTTCTGTGCATTAATTTTGTTTTCTGCAACTTTACCAAATTCATTGATTAGCTCTAGTAATTTTCTGGTGGCATCTTTAGGATTCTCTATGTATAGTATCATGTCATCTGCAAACAGTGACAGTTTTACTTTTTCTTTTCCAATTTGTATTCCTTTTATTTCTTTTTCATCTCTGATTGTCGTGGCTAGGACTTCCAAAACTGTTGAATAATAGTGGCGAGAGTTGACATCCTTGTCTTGGTCCTGGTCTTAGAGGAAATGCTTTCAGTTTTTCACCATTGAGAATGATGTTTGCTGTGGACTTGTCATGTATGGCCTTTATTATTTTGAGGTAGGTTCCCTCTATGCCCACTTTCTGGAGAGTTTTTATCATAAATGGGTGTTGAATTTTGTCAAAAGCCTTTTCTGCATCTACTGATATGATCATATGGTTTTTCTCCTTCAATTTGTTAATATGGTGTATCACATTGATTGATTTGCGTATACTGAAGAATCCTTGCATCCCTGGGATAAATCCACTTGATCATGCTGTATGATCCTTTTAATGTGTTGTTGGATTCTGTTTGCTAGTATTTTTTTTCTTTTTTTTTTTTTGCGGTACGCAGGCCTCTCACTGTTGTGGCCTCTCCCGTCGCGGAGCACAGGCTCCAGACGCGCAGGCTCAGCGGCCATGGCTCATGGGCCCAGCCACTCTGTGGCATGTGGGATCTTTCCGGACCGGTGCATGATCCCGTGTCCCCTGCATCGTCAGGCGGACTCTCAACCACTGCGCCACCAGGGAAGCCCTTGCTAGTATTTTGTTGAGGATTTTTGCATCTATATTCATCAGTGATATTGGTCTGTAATTTTCTTTTTTTGTAGTATCTTTGTCTGGTTTTGGTACCAGGGTGATGGTGGCCTCATAGAATGAGTTTAGGAGTGTTCCTTCCTCTACAATTTTTTGGAAGACTTTGAGAAGGATGGGTGTTAGCTCTTCTCTAACTGTTTGATAGAATTCACCTGTGAAGACATCTGGTCCTGGACTTTGGTTTGTTGGAAGATTTTTAATCACAGTTTCAATTTCATTACTTGTGATTGGTCTGTTCATATTTTCTATTTCTTCCTCGTTCAGACTTGGAAGTTTATACCTTTCTATGAATTTGTCCATTTCTTCCAGGTTGTCCATTTTATTGGCATAGAGTTGCTTGTAGTAGTCTCTTAGGGTGCTTTGTATTTCTGTGGTGTCCGTTGTGACTTCTTTTTCATTTCTAATTTTATTGATTTGAGTCCTCTCCCTCTTTTTCTTGATGACTCTGGCTAAAGTTTTATCAATTTTTTTTTATCTTCTCAAAGAACCAGCTTTTAGTTTTATTTATCTTTGCTATTGTTTTCTTTGTTTCTATTTCATTTATTTTGCTCTGATTTTTGTGATTTCTTTCCTTCTACTAATTTTGGGTTTTGTTTCTTCTTTCTCTAGTTCCTTTAGGATTTGAGATTTTTCTTGTTTCTTGAGGTAGGCTTGTATTGCTATAAACTTACCTCTTAGAACTGCTTTTGCTGCATCCCATAGGTTTTGGATCATTGTGTTTTCATTGTAATTTGTCTCTAGGTATTTTCTGATTTGCTCTTTGATTTATTCAGTGATGTCTTGGTTATTTAGTAACATATTGTTTAGTCTCCATGTGTTTGTGTTTTTTATGTTTTTTTCCCTGTAATTGATTTCTAATCTCATAGCGCTGTGGTCAGAAAAGATGCTTAATATGATTCCAATTTTCTTAAATTTACCAAGGCCTGGTTTGTGATCCAAGATGTGATCTATCCTGGAGAATGTTCCATGTGCACTTGAGAAGAAAGTGTAATCTGCTGTTTTTGGATGGAATGTCCAATAAATACCAGTTAAATCTGTCTGGTCTATCGTGTCATTTAAAGCTTGTGTTTCCTTATTTTCTGTTTGGATGATTTGTCCATTGGTGTAAGTGAGGTGTTAAGGTCCCCCACTATTATTGTGTGACTGTTGATTTTCTCTTTTATAGCTGTTAGCAGTTGACTTATATGTTGAGGTGCTCCTGTGTTGGGTGCATATATATTTATAATTGTTATATCTTCTTCTTGGATTGATGACTTGATCATTATGTAGTCTCCCTCCTCATCTCTTGTAGCAGTCTTTATTTTAAAGTCTATTTTATCTGATACGAGTATTGCTACTCCAGCTTTCTTTTGATTTCCTTTTGCATGGAATATCTGTTTCCATCCCCTCGCTTTCAGTCTGTATGTGTCCCTAGGTCTGAAGTGGGTCTCTTGTAGACAGCATATATATGGGTCTTGTTTTTGTATCCATTCAGCGAGCCTGTGTCTTTTGGTTGGAGCATTTAATCCATTCACGTTTAAGGTAATTATCGATATGTATGTTCCTAGTACCATTTTCTTAATTGTTATGGGTTTGTTATTGTAGGTCTTTTCCTTCACTTGTGTTTCCCACTTAGAGAAGTTCCTTTAGCATTTGTTGTAGAGCTGGTTTGGTGGTGCTGAATTCTCTTAGCTTTTGCTTGTCTGTAAAGCTTCTGATTTCTCCCTCGAATCTGAATGAGATCCTTGCTGGGTAGAGTAATGTTGGTTGTAGGTTCTTCCCATTCATCACTTTAAATATATCGTGCCACTCCCTTCTGGCTTGTAGAGTTTTTGCTGAGAAATCAGCTGTTAACCTTATGGGAGTTCCCTTATGTTATTTGTCGTTTTTCCTTTGTTGCTTTCAGTAATTTTTCTTTGTCTTTAATTTTTGTTAGTTTGATCACTATGTGTCTCAGTGTGTTTCTCCTTGGGTTTCTCCTGCCTGGGACTCTCTGTGCTTCCTGGACTTGGGTGGCTATTTCCTTTCCCATGTTAGGGAAGTTTTCAACTATAATCTCTTCAGGTATTTCTCAGGTCCTTTCTCTCTCTCTTCTCCTTCTGGGACACTTATAATGCGAGTGTTGTTGCGTTTAATGTTGTCCCAGAGGTCTCTTAGGCTGTCTTCATTTCTTTTCATTCTTTTTTCTTTATTCTGTTCCAGCAGCAGTGAATTCCACCATTCTATCTTCCAGGTCACTTATCCGTTCTTCTGCCTCAGTTATTCTGCTGTTGATTCCTTCTAGAGTATTTTTCTTTTCAGTGATTGCATTGTTCATCTCTCTTTGTTCTTTAATTCTTCTAGGTGTTTATTCTTTAATTCTTCTAGGTGTTTGTTAAACGTTTCTTGCATCTTCTCGATCTTTTCCTCCATTCGTTTTCCCGAGGTCCTGCATCATCTTCACTATAGTTATTCTGAATTCTTTTTCTGGAAGGTTGCCTATCTGCACTTCATTTAGTTGTTTTTCTTGGGTTTTATCTTGTTCCTTCATCTGATACAAAGTCCTCTGCCTTTTCATCTTGTGTATCTTTCTGTGAATGGGATTTTCCTTCCACAGGCTGCAGAATTGTAGTTCCTTTTGCTTCTGCTGTCTACTCTCTGGTGGATGAGGCTATCTGTGAGGCTTGTGCAAGCTTCCTGTTGGGAGGGACTGGTGGGTAGAACTGGGTGTTGCTCTGGAGGGCAGAGCTCAGTAAAACTTTTATCTGCTTGTCTGCTGATGGGTGAGGCTGGGTTCCCTCCCTGTTGGTTGTTTGGCCTGAGGCGACCCAACACTGGAGCTTACCTGGCTCTTTGGTGTGGCTAATGGTGGACTCTAGGAGGGCTCACACCAAGGAGTACTTCCCAGAACTTCTGCTGCCAGTGTCCTTGTCCCCATGGTGAGCCACAGCCACCGCCTGCCTCTGCCTCCAATACTAGCAGGTAGGTCTGGTTCAGTCTTCTGTGGGGTCACTGCTCCTTCCCCTCGGTCCCACTGCACACACTTCTTTGTGTGTGCCCTACAAGAGTGGAACCTATGTTTTCCCCAGTCCTGTCAAAATCCTGCAGTCAAATCCCACTAGCCTTCAAAGTCTGATTCTCTAGGAATTCCTCCTCCCGTTGCTGGAACCCCAGGTTGGGAAGCCAGACGTGGGGCTCAAAACCTTCACTCCAGTGGACTTCTGTGGACTTCTGTGGTATAAGTGTTCTCCAGTTTGTGAGTCTCCCACCCAGTAGTTATGGAATTTGATTTTATTGTGATTGTGCCCCTCCTACCATCTCATTACGGCTTCTCCTTTGTCTTTGGATGTGGAGTATCTTTTTTTGGTGAGTTCCAGTGTCTTCCTGTCGATGATTGTTCAGCAGTTAGTTGTGACTCCGGTGTTCTCTCAAGAGGGAGTGAGTGCATGTCCTTCTACTCCGCCATCTTGAACCAGTCTCCTAGCTTCTGTCCGTTTATTGCTGAATAATTTTGTATTATATGGATGTAACAGTTTGTTTATCCCTTCAAATATAGAAGGACATCTTAGTTGCTTCCATTTTTTTGGGGGGGTGGCATGTGCAGGGTTTTGTGTGTACGTAAGCTTTCAGCTCCTTTGGGTAAAGAACAAGTGTGATTGCTGGGTTGTATGATAAGACTATGCTTAATTTTGTAGGAAACTGTGAAACTGTCTTTCAGAGTTGTTATGCCAATACGCATTCCCATCACCAATGAATGAGTGTTCCTGTTGCTCTGAGTACTTGCTAGAATTTGATATCATCAGTTTTTTGTACTTGAGCCTTTCTAATAGGTGTTTTAATTTGTAATTTCCTAATGACATACAGTGTTGAACTGCCTTTTTTTTTTTTTTTTCGCGGTATGTGGGCCTCTCACTGTTGTGGCCTCTCCCATCGCGGAGCACAGGCTCCGGACGCGCAGGCTCAGCGGCCATGGCTCACAGGCCTAGCCGCTCCGCAGCATGTGGGATCCTCCAGGACCAGGGCACGAACCCGTGTCCCCTGCATCAGCAGAAGGATTCTCAACCACTGCGCCACCAGGGAAGCCCCTGAACTGCCTTTTTATATGCTTGTTTGCCATCTATGTATATTCTTTGGTGAGATGCCTTTTCAGATCTTTTTGCCCATTGTTAAATTGTTTCTTATTGTTGGGTTTTAAGTGTTCATTGTATATTTTGGATAGGAATCCTTTATCAGTTATATTTTTGGCAAATATTTTTTTCCAATCTGTGGCTTGTCTTTTTATTCTCTTAGCAGTGTCTTTAATAGTATGAAAGTTTTTAGTTTTAATAAAGTACAGCTTTACAAGTTTTTCTTTCATTGAGCATGCTTTTGGTGTTGTATCTATAAACTCATTGCCAAACCCAAGGGCACATAGATTTTCTCCTATGCTATCTTTGAGAGTTTATATAGTTTTGCATTTTACACTGAGTTGTAAGATCCATTTGAGTTTTTGTAGAAGGTTTAAGGACTGTGTCTATATTCATATTATTGCAAAAGGATGTCCAGTTGTTCTGTTTTTCTTTTAATTTTATTTATTTATTATTAATTTTTGGCTGCATTGTGTCTTTGTTGCTGCTCATGGGCTTTCTCGTTGTGGTGAGGGAGGGCTACTCATTGTTGCAGTGCGTGGGCTTCTCATTGCGGTGGCTTCTCCTGTTGCTGAGCATGGGCTCTAGGCCTGTGGGGTCACTAGTTGCAGCTCGCGAGCTCTTGAGCACAGGCTCAGTAGTTGTGGTGCATGGGCTTAGTTACTCCACGGTATGTGGGATCTTCCCAGACCAGGGATCAAACCCGTGTCCCCTGCCAAAGGGGATTCTTAACCACTGCACCACCAGGGAAGTCCCTGTCCAGTTATTAAGATGTTTTCTATTCTAAAAATGTTAATATGGTATTTTTTAAACGACTTTACTTTTTAGAGCAGTTTTAGATTCACAGTAAAACTAAGAGTAAGGTACAGAGATTTCCCATATGTGTTCCCACACATGCATAGCCTCCCCCATTATCAATATCCCCTACCCAAGTGGTACATTTGTTATAATTGATGAACCTACATGGACAAATCATAATTTCCCAAAGTCCGTAGTTTAATTTAGGGTTCATTCTTTGTTCTGTACTTACTATGGGTTTGGAAAAATGTACAGTAACAATTATTCATCCTTTTAATATAGAGAGTATTTTCTTTTTTTTTTTTTTTGCATCTTTATTGGAGTATAATTGCTTTACAATGGTGTGTTAGTTTCTGCTTTATAACAAAGTGAATCAGTTATACATATACATATGTTCCCATATCTCTTCCCTCTTGGGTCTCCCTCCCTCCCACCCTCCCTATTCCACCCCTCTAGGTGGTCACAAAGCACCGAGTTGATCTCCCTGTGCTATGCGGCTGCTTCCCACTAGCTATCTATTTTACGTTTGGTAGTGTATATATGTCCATGCCACTCTCTCACTTTGTCACAGCTTACCCTTCCCCCTCCCCATATCCTCAAGTCCATTCTCTAGTAGGTCTGTGTCTTTATTCCTGTCTTACCCCTAGGTTCTTCATGAAGGTGGGCTTTCTATCCTGTTCCATTGATCTATATTTTTGTTTTTGGGCCAGTACCATACTGTCTTGATTACTATAGCTTTGTAGTATAGCCTGAAGTCAGGAAGCCTGATTCTTCCAGCTCCATTGTTCGTTCTCAAGATTGCTTTGGCTATTCGGAGTCTTTTGTGTTTCCATACAAATTGTGAAATTTTTTATTCTAGTTCTGTGAAAAATGCCAGTGGTAGTTTGATAGGGATTGCATTGAATCTGTAGATTGCTTTGGGTAGTAGAGTCATTTTCACAGTGTTGATTCTTCCAATCCAAGAACATGGTATATCTCTCCATCTATTTGTATCATCTTTAATTTCTTTCATCAGTGTCTTATAATTTTCTGCATACAGGTCTTTTGTCTCCTTAGGTAGGTTTATTCCTAGATATTTTATTCTTTTTGTTGCAATGGTAAATGGGAGTGTTTTCTTGATTTCACTTTCAGATTTTTCATCATTAGTGTATAGGAATGCCAGAGATTTCTGTGCATTAATTTTGTATCCTGCTACTTTACCAAATTCATTGATTAGCTCTAGTAGTTTTCTGGTAGCATCTTTAGGATTCTCTATGTATAGTATCATGTCATCTGCAAACAGTGACAACTTTACTTCTTCTTTTCCGATTTGGATTCCTTTTATTTCCTTTTCTTCTCTGACTGCTGTGGCTAAAACTTCCAAAACTATGTTGAATAAGAGTGGTGAGAGTGGGCAACCTTGTCTTGTTCCTGATCTTAGTGGAAATGCTTTCAGTTTTTCACCATTGAGGATGATGTTGGCTGTGGGTTTTTCATATATGGCCTTTATTATGTTGAGGAAAGTTCCCTCTATGCCTACTTTCTGCAGGGTTTTTATCATAAATGGGTGTTGAATTTTGTCAAAAGCTTTCTCTGCATCTATTGAGATGACCATATGGTTTTTCTCCTTCAATTTGTTAATATGGTGTATCATGTTGATTGATTTGCGTATATTGAAGAATCCTTGCATTCCTGGAATAAACCCCACCTGATCATGGTGTATGATCCTCTTAATGTGCTGTTGGATTCTGTTTGCTAGTATTTTGTTGAGGATTTTTGCATCTATGTTCATCGGTGATATTGGCCCGTTACAGAGTATTTTCAATGCCCTAAAAGTCCTCTGTGCTCTGCCAATTTATCCCTCCCTCACACCCCAACCCTTGAGTATTTTTTTCTTTTTTAGAAAATTAATGTATGAAATAATTCCTGGGGGTAGTTTTGAAAAGAGATTTTTCTAACTATGAGATGTAATTGGAAGCATTATTCAGAGTCTCAAGTTTCCCTTTCAAAAAGATTGATACTACGTCATTAGGTGTTAATTGGCAGGTGCTTTAATTCTTTGAGATATGTAATTGGGCATTAGGAAGTGTGAGCTAAATGTGGTACTGTTCACATGACAGTTGCAGGTGGTAAAGGGGCTTGATAGGAGATCTAAATTCAGGATTTCTGAACTGTTTACTAAAGTTAAGATCCTTTGCCACTTACATTTTATAGTTGTGCAGGTTTCAGCTATACAGATTTCTTGGCTGCCATCTCCAGTATTTGCTTCTTCCTGTTACATTTGTTGAAGGCCATCCAGAAACTTGAGCTGGCAACGTTTGAGTAGGAAGAGATATCATGGGTACTGCTGTAGTTGCCTGATATTTCCAATTTGGATTCAGAGTGGAAGTATCTGTTTTAAAAGCAATAAAATGCTGTCCTGAGGCACTGTTTATCACATAGCCTGAGTAGTAATTGTTAGAATCCTCTTTCAGTTGGCTTTAAAATTGTCCTGTCTGGATTTCTAGGACACCTTCTGTTTTCTAAACATGTTAACTTAATTGGTATTGGGACATCCAAATATTCCAGTCATCTTTAGCGTGATGCAAAAATTGTTTAATAACTCCATGTTTGATGGATTTTGTTTGCTTTTTCACCTAGTTAAATAAAAACAGACATGAGGAATGATGTGTTTGTGTGAAAGCACTTAGGTTTTCCAAAGATAGCTGCTCTCCAAGTCAATCAATACGTAAGCTCGCTTTGTCTTTAATGGGATCCATTTGGTTAATGCTTATGTTTCTTGAGTTTCATAGATTATGGAATCATAAAGTAAAAGAAAACATGGAAATGGTCTAGTTAGACTTTTTCATTTTACAGCTGAGACTACTTAAGTGCAGAGAGACTAAGAGACTTGATCTAGATTGTATAGCTAATGAGTCACACTGGAACCCAGGTCTCCTGACATATATAATACACTAATTTGTTCTCTTTAGTTAATGAAGAAATAATGATTGTATAAGACATAAAATTTCCGGGAAATTTAAGTAGACAATTAAACTTCTACAGTATTAGAATTCAGGTATTTAGTTGAAATCCTGGTTAATTTCTGAAGTGTTGAGTTAGTATTTCTTTAAATACCAGGTGTCACTGGATCTTTAGTTAAGAGCAAATTTGTTATTTTTCACATTCTAGATAGAAATCAGCCAATTCAAAAATAATGAAGATATTATAGCCTATATTTAGCAAGCACATATTTGGCTGTATTAAAATGAATCTTTTTTAAAAAATTTATTTATTTTTGGCTGCGTTGGGTCGTCATTGCTGCACATGGGCTTTCTGTAGTTGCGGGGGCTACTCTTCCTTGCCGTGCATGGGCTTCTCATTGTGGTGGCTTCTCTTGGCGTGGAACACAGGCTCTAGGCATGTGGGCTTCAGTAGTTGTGGCACACGGGTTCAGTAGTTGTGGCACACAGGCTTAGTTGCTCCGTGGCATGTGGGATTTTCCCACACCAGGGATCAAACCCGTGTCCCCTGCATTGGCAAGTAGATTCTTTTTTTTTTTTTTTGTGGTACGCGGGCCTCTCACTGTTGTGGCCTCTCCCGTTGCGGAGCACAGGCTCCGGATGCGCAGGCTCAGCGGCCATGGCTCATGGGCCTAGCCACTTCGCGGCATGTGGGATCTTCCCGGACCCGGGCACGAACCCGTGTCCCCTGCATTGGCAGGTGGACTCTCAACCACTGCGCCACCAGGGAAGCCCGGCAGGTAGATTCTTAACCACTGTGCCACCAGAGAAGTCCCTAAAATGAATCTTAATGTATTTTTTCTTTGCACAGTGGAGATAATCTGTTAATTTTTAAAAATAAATTTATTTATATTTTATTTATTTGTATTTGGTTACGTTGGGTCTTCTTCGTAGCTGCGCGTGGGGGCTACTCTTTGTTGCGGTGCATGTGCTTCTCATTGCGGTAGCTTCTCTTGTTGCAGAGCACAGGCTCTAGGAGCATGGGCTTCAGTAATTGTGGCACGTGGGCTCAGTAGTTGTGGCGCACGGGCTTAGTTGCTCCGTGGCATGTGGGATCTTCCCGGACCAGGGCTTGAACACACGTTCCCTGCATTGGCAGGTGGATTCTTAACCACTACGCCACCAGGGAAGTCCCTAAAATGAATCTTAATGTATTTTTTCTTTGCACAGTGGAGGTAATCTGTTAATATTTAATGTCATAAAGGAACTATGGAATTCTGCTTCATGTGGTGGTATATTTATAAAACTAGAGTGGAGTGTTATATAGAACTGAAAGTACAGATTAATTTAATATGCATCTGGTGAATTCAGGGCTTGAAGGATGCACATCTGTTGAGAAAACAAATCATAGAACTATTCAGAGCTTCAGCATCTTTAAATATGTGTGCTTTGATTCTCTTTAACTGTTTTGAAACAGTCTTTAATGGATTTAGAAAAGGCTATTTGCTCTAAGGAAGCAACTCTGAAGCCATTATGATTCTATTAATCATTTTATTATTCTCCACAGCATTTTGATGCATTAGTATTTTTTTCCAATTTACTTATTGGGGAAGGAAGGAGTTAAATGACTCAGTAACAAAATGAGTTTGTTGCAGAGTATAAAAGAAGGAGTATAGTTTCCTGAATTGTATAGAGTAGAAATACTCAAAGCTTTGAATTCCAATTTGAATCCACAGTCAGTGAGGAAGTAAGCACTGAGTTCCTACTGTGTATTATCACCATACTAGTATTGTAGTAATATAGAAATTAAAGATGTGATAATTGATCAAGTGTGAGAATGAATTTAAAATGAAAGAGAGTAACAGTTTGATATGTAACTAAGTGCAAACTTCATGATATAATCTGGTAACACTGTAGGAATTTAGGGGGAAGAAAATTTAGTGAGCGTTCATAATTCTGGTCAGAAGGAGATTGAAGGTCAAGTAGTGGATCTCAACTTTGCCTGCTTATTAGAATCACTTGGGGCAACTTGTCCCCAGGATCAGTTGAATCAGAATCTCAGGTGTGGGACATCCACAATTTTATTTGTTTTGTTTTGTTTGGGGGGCGGTGGGAAGGGGTGGCGTGCCACAGTTTGTGGGATCTTAGTTCCCTGGCCAGAGACTGAACCTGCGCCCTTGTCCTGACCACTGGACTGCCAGGGAATTCCCCCATCCATCGTTTTTAAAAGCTTTCCCAAGATGATTGTAATGTGCAGGCTTACAGGATGGTTATGATTTGGGCAAGCAAGAAAGTCTTTTGGGGCAGCAAAGTTAACTCAGGGAGGGAGAATTGGGCACAGCCTGTGAAACTAATGAAAGTCGTATGTACTGGTTAGGGAGTAGGAAGAACTAAGATTAAGGAGGCAGAAGGGGGTCATATTTTAAGCAGTACTTCTCACTTCTCAAAGTGTGGTTCCTCAACCAACAGCATCAGAATCACCTGGAAGTTTATTACAAAGCAAATTCTGAGGCTCTGCTCCAGACTTACTGAACTGGAAACTCTGGGGGTGGGTTCTAACAATGTGTTTTTAACAAGCAATCCAGATGATTCTGATGTACGCTAAAGTTTGAGAACAGCTGTTAACAGAGGATAATGAAAGGCAGAGAATGTTAGATTTGATGTCGTAATAAGTACAGACCCATTGAAGGTTTTTTAAGCTGGGGAGTAACAGGATGTATTTGTATGTACAAGGTAAATCTGTTTATGATGTGCAGAATCCTTTGGACTACTGAAAGAGGAATGAAGGAAGCCAGTTGAGGAGGTGCAGACATAATCTAGTGGATATAATCTAGCAGCAGGGAGGGTCTGTTCTCGGGAAATATCATTGAAAACACAGAACAGTAATAATAGTGATGGCAGTTTGTTTAGTGTTTATATCATGGGAGTTTGCTAAATGCTTTGTATACATTATCTCATTCTCACAGCAAGCCACTGAGGTGTGGCTGCTATTCCCATTATACGGACAGGAAGTGAGGCAAAGAAAGGTTACCTCCAGCTTTCACACTGTTGATAAGTGGGAGACACAGATGTCAAGCTAAGTACTTCTACCTCAGAAGTCTCTTGAAGAAACAGCTCATAGTAACTAGAAAACAAGAGATAAGGAAGACTCAAAAGTTTCAGCCCTAGGTGACAGATAGCAAGGGGAAAGTGACTGTCAGAAGGGAAGTAGTGCTTACAGTGGGTACCAGGGCAAGTCATTTAGCCCATTTGAAACTATATTGTAAAAGTGACTGTGAGAAGTAATCAATGGAAATTTTTGTATTGTGCTCTTTAGGTAAAAAGTTTAAAGTAACTTGGGATAGCTGAGTTTCTGAGTTTTGTTTGGCCTTTTTGCTCATGGTGAGTGAGTTTAAAACCTCATCCATCTTTTTAAAAATATCCTTTAGATTTTAGAGTAGATAAGTCTTTAAGTCAATTATGCCTGAGAAGCTTTCTGTAATACCACTCTTCCCTCTCTAGAGAGATATTGTGATTTAGAAAAAGGTCAGGAACATCTTAAGACAGTTTAAGAACTATTTAAGTGCTATTTTGTTTTAGTTGGGAAGCAGTAAATAGTAAAATAACATGTTTGGGTAATTGTTTTCATAAGATGTTATCAGTTCTGTTCTATCACCCTCTTATTCATTGAGATAAAATTGACATAATATAAAATCAGCCACTTTAAAGCGCACAATTTGGTGGCATTTGCTACATTGACAGTATTGTGCAGCCATAACCTTTATCTAGTTTCAAAACATTTCATCATCCCCAAATGAAAAATCCCAAACCTGTTAAGCAGTTACTCCCCATTCCTCTCTCTCCACAGCTCCTGGTAAACACTAATCTGCTTTCTATCTCTATGGATTTACCTATTTTGGGTATTTCATACAAATGGAATCATATAATATGTGACCTTTTGTGTCTGCTTCTTTCACTTAGCATAACATTTTCTAGGCCCATCCATGTTGTAGCATGTATCAGCACTTCATTTCTTTTTATGGCTGGATGATATTCCATTGTATGGATATACCACATTTGTTTATTCATTCATCAGTTGATGGACATTTTTGGTGGTTTCTACCTTTTGGTTATTGTGAATAGTGCTCCTATGAATGTTGAGATACAAGTTTTTGTATGAATACCTGCTTTCAGTCCTTTGGGATATGTACCTAGGAATGGAATTGCTGGATCATATGGTAATCCTACTTTTTATTTTTGGAGGAACCACCACCTGTTTTACAGTGACTGCACCATTTTACATTCTCACCAACAATGTCCAAGGGTTCTAATTTCTCTGTATCCTCCGAAATTTGTTATTTATTTATTTACTAGTTTATTTAGGCCTTGCTGCTCAGCTTGCAGGATCTTAGCTCCCCGACTAGGGATTGAACCTGGGGCCACGTTGAACTGCCAGGGAATTCCCTATTTATTTATTTATTATTTTTTAATTTTCATTTTTTGGCTGTGCTGCAGCATTCGGGGATCTTAGTTCCCTCACAGGGATCGAACCCATGCCCCCTACGGTGGAAGCATGGAGTTTTAACCACTGGACCACCAGGGAAGTCCCCCCTATTTATTTTTTAATTATAGCCATCCTAATGGGTATAAGTGATATCTCATTATGTTTTTTTTAAAATAAATTTATTTATTTTTATTTTTGGCTGCGTTGGGTCTTCGTTGCTGCACATGGGCTTTCTCTAGTTGCAGCGAGCGGGGGCTACTCTTTGTTGTGGTGCGCGGGCTTCTCACTGGGTGGCTTCTCCTGTTACAGGTCACAGGCTGTAGGCGTGCACGCTTCAGTAGTTGTGGCACTTGGGCTCAGTAGTTGTGGCTCGTGGGCTCTAGAGCGCAGGCTCGGTAGTTGAGGCGCAGGGGCTTAATTGCTCTGTGGCATGTGGGATCTTCCCAGACTAGGGCTCGAACCCATGTCCCCTGCATTGGCAGATGGATGCTTAACTACTGCGCCACCAGGGAAGCCCTCTCATTATGATTTTGATTTGCATTTCCTTAATGGCTAATGATGCTGAGTGTATTTTCTAGTGCCTATTGGACATTTGTGTATCTTTATTGGTGAAATGTCTATACAAGTCCTTTGCCAATTTTTTTTTTTGTAGAGAGTTTCCATTTTATTTGTTTATGATTGGTCAGATTTTACATTTTAAGTAATTATTCATTACTTAAATTATTCATTAAATAATTATTCATTAAATGGAACTCTCCTCCTCAATCTGTCATATTTCCTAAGTGATTAGTCCACAGATTCACATAATAGTTCCGTCTCTGCCTTTCCTTGCTTTAAAGAAAAATTGTAGTAAAATATGTGTAACATGAATTTCCCCATTTTAACCATTCTTAAGCGTACAGTTCTATGACATTAAGTACATTTACAATGTTGTGCAACCATCACCACTATCTCCAAACTTTTTTATTTTCCTTAACTGAAACGATGTTGAACACGTTTGAAACATCCGTTCAGGTCCTTGCTTTTACTTCTTTTGGGTACATATCCAGAAGTGGAATTGCTGGATCCAATGGTAATTCTATGTTTAGCTCTTTTTCTTTTTTTAAATTTATTTGGCTGCATTGGGTCTTAGTTGTGGCATGCGGGATCTTCGTTGTGGCATGCAGGATCTTTCATTGTGGTATGCAGGCTTCTCTAGTTGTAGTGCGCGGGCTTCTCTCTAGTTGTGGCCCGTGGGCTCCAGAGCTCGTAGGCTCAGTGGTTGGGGCACGAGGGCTCTCTAGTTGTGGTGTGTGGGCTCTAGGGCACAGGGCTCAGTTGGCATGTGAGGTCTTAGTTCCTTGACCAGGGATTGAACACAAGTCCCCTGCATTGGAAGGTGGATTCTTAACCACTGGACCACCAAGGAAGTCCCTATGTTTAGTTCTTTTGAGGACTCTACCTACTGTTTTCTACAACTGCTGAGGTTTTTCTTTTGTTTTGGCTGTGCCATGCCGCTTGCAGGATCTTAGTTCCCTGACCAGGGATCGAACCCATGCCCTAGGCAGTGAAAGTGCAGAGTACTAACCATTGGACCACCAGGGAATTCCCTGAGTTGTTTTAAATACATTCCTATAAGCAGTGCATAAGCAGGATTCCAGTTTCTCCACACCCTCACCAACACTTATTTTCCAGTGTTTGATTATAGCCATGCTGGTAGGTGTGATGAGGTGTCTTGTGGTTTTTGATTTGCATTTTCCCAATGACCAGTGATGTTAAACATCTTTTCGTGTGCTTATTAGCCATTTGTGTATCTTCTAAGAGTTATATAGTTTTAGCTCTTGTATTTAGGTCTTATATTAGGAAGTGTGACAATTACATTCTCACCAGCAACTTTCAAGCATTCTAATTTCTCTACATCTTCACCAAAATTTGTTATAGTGTGTCTGTGTGTGTGTAATTATAGCCATCCTAGTGGGTATAAGTGGTATCTTGTTTTGTTTTTCAAGGCTTTCCAAGATTGGATTTTGGCTATTTGTTGTCCCTTGCAATTGCATATTAATTAAAAAATTTTAGTGGTTACTCTGTGGTTTGCTATAACTAATCTAAGCCTACTTCCAAATAACACTGTACTGTTTCGTGGTTTATGCAGGTACCTTGTAACAGGATATTCAGTTCCTCCCTCCTTTCCCTTAAAACATTTCTGTGATTCATTCACTTATCCATAAAGTGTAATCACTTAATACATTGTTACTATTATTATTTTGAACCTATACTTATCTATTAGATCAATTAAGAAAAAGAATTTTTGTTTTACCTTCATTGATTCCTCTCTAGTGCTCTTTATGTAGTTTTTGACCTGTGTCATCTTTCTTCTCTCTGAAGAACTTCTTTAGACATTTCTTGCAAGGCACATGTGCTGACGATAAATTCCCTGTTTTTGTTTGTCTGACAAATTCTTTACTTCTCCTCTACTGAAAGATAATTTTATTGGATCCAGAATTCTAGGGTTTTTTTTTTAATACTTTAAATATTTCATCCTCTCCTTGCTTATAGAATTTATGAAAAAGAAATACTGTCTCTGACAACGGGCTTATACTCCTGGGCTTTTGCTTCCAGTAAGTTGGGATTTTCCCTGTCCTCCTCTCTCTCCAGTTTTCAGGGCAGTGATTTACCCTGTGATCTCAATTCTCTGATGGAGCTAAGAAGAGTTTTTGTTGTTTGGTTTTCTTGTGAGGACAGGAACAGTGACTTCCTTGCTCTTTACATGTCAGAGCAGAAAATGGTAATCTCTTTATGAATTTTAGGAACAGGTTTTCCTTTTCTGCAAAAATGGCCACTGGAATTTTTTTTAACATCTTTATTGGATTATAATTGTTTTACAACGTTGTGTTAGTTTTACTGTACAAGGAAGTGAATCAGCTATATGTATACATATATCCCCTCCCTCTTGAGACTCCCTCTCACCCTCCCCATGGCCAATGGAATTTTGACATGGATTGTATTGAATCTGTAGGTTGCTTTGAGTTGTAATCCTATCTTAACAATATTAAGTCTCCTAACCCTTGAGCAGTGGGATATCTTTTTATTTGTTTTGGTCTTCTTTAATTTCTTTCAGCAATTTTTTCCAGTTTTCAGTGTACAATTCTTATACCTCCTTAGATAAATTTATTCCTAAGTATATTTTTTGATGTTATTATAAATGGAATTGTTTTCTTAATTTCACTTTTAGATTGTTCATTGTGTGTAAGAATACAACTGATTTTTGTGCTGAATTTATTAACTCTAATAATTTGTGTGTGTCTATTCTTTTGGTTTTCCATATATAGGATAATATTATCTGTGAATAGAGATAATTTTATTCTTTCCAATTTGGATGGCTTTTTTTTTTTTTTTTTTTTTGCCTAACTGCTTTGGCTAGAACTTCCAGTACAATGTTGAATGGAAGTGTCAAACAACAGCATCTTCGTCTTGTTCCTGTTCTCAAGGGGGGAAAGCTTTCAGTCTTTCACCATTGAGTTTGTTAACTGTGGGTTCTCAATAAAAGTCATTTTATCACGATGAAGGATTTCTCTTCTTTTTTTTTGGTTGCTTTGGGTCTTAGTTGTGGCGCGCGGGATCTTCATTGCATGCGCAGGATCTTGGTTGTGGCGCTCGGGCTTCTCTAGTTGTGACGCTTCTCTCCAGCTGTGGCACGCGGGTTCCAGAGCACGCAGGCTCAGTAACTGCAATGTGCGGGCTTAGTTGAGCTTAGTTGCTCCGCGGCATGTGGGATCTCAGTTCCCTGACCAGGGATCGAACCCGCGTCCCCTACATTGGAGGCGGATTCTTAGCCGCTGGACCACCAGGGAAGTCCCAAGGATTTCTTTTCTATTCCTAGTTTGAATATTTTTTATCATGGTAGAGTGTTGGATTTTGTCAAATGCTTTTTTTGCATCAATAGAGATGATCATATGGTTTTTCTCCTTCATTCTATTAATGTGGTATATTATATTGATAGGTCTTCATTATTGACCCACCTGGGGTAAATCTCAGTTTCTCATAATGTGTAATCCTCTTAATATGCTGTTGGATTAGATTTGCTAGTATTTTGTTGAGGATTTTTGCATCTGTATTTGTAAGGGATATTGGTTTATAATTTTCTTGAATGTTTTTACCTGGTTTTGGTATTGAGGTAATGCTGACATCACACAGTGAGTTAGGGAGGGTTCTGTCCTATTCTGGATTTTGGGAGAGTTTGGGAAGGATTGATGATTATTCTTTAAATGTTTGGTAGAATTTACCAGTGAAGCCATGTGGTCCTGGGCTTTTCTTCTGGGGGAAGTGTTTTGTTTGTTTTTTTTCTTACGTGCCGTGCCACACAGCTTGTGGGATCTTAGTTCCCAGACCAGGGGCTGAACCCGGGCCCTCAGCAGTGAAAGCACAGAGTCTTAATCACTGGACCTCCAGGAAATTCCCTGGTGGAAGTTGATTGTTGATTCAGTTTCTTGCTGCAGATTTTCCTTTTCTTCAGGAGTCAGTTTTGGTACCTTGTCTATTTATAGGACCATGTACACTTCATCTAGGTTATCTTACTTTTTGGTGTATAGTTGTTTATAGTATTCACTTATAATCCTTTTCATTTTTAAGGTCCATAGAATTGTCCCCAGTTTCATCTCTGGATTTTTTTAGTAGTTTGAGTCTTTTCTTTCTTTTTTTTTCTTAGTTTAGCTAAAGGTTTTTAAATTTTGTTCATATTTTCAAAGAATCAGCTTCTGGTTTTGTTGATTCTGTCTTTTTCTTTTTAATTCTCTTTTATCTCCAGTTTAGTCTTTATTATTTCATTGCATCTGTTTGCTTTGGATTTAGCTTGCTCTTCTTTTTCTGCCTCTTTAAGGTGTACACTTAGGATACCAATTTGGGGTCTTTCTTGTTTAATGTACGCATTTATACCTATAAATTTACTTCTTAGCACTGCTTTCTCTATATCACGTAAGTTTCGGTATGTTGTGTTTTCATTTTAATTTGTCTCAAGGCATTTTCTAATTTCCATTGTGATTTTTTTCTTTGAACCATTGGTTGTTTAAGAGTATGTTGTTTAAGTGCGGAGATTCCTTATAAAACTAAAAACAGAGCTACCATATGATGCTGCAATCCCACTCCTGGGCATATATCTGTAGAAAACCATAATTTGAAAAGATGCATGCACCCTAATGTTCACTGCAGCATTATTTACTGTAGCCAAAACATGGAAGCCACCTAAATGTCCATCAACATATGAATGGATAAAGAAGATTTGGTGTATATATATAAAAAACATTTATTATATATATATATAATATATATATATACACTCATGCAATGGAATATTAGTCCGCCATTTGTAAGAATGAAATAATTCCATTTGCAGCAACATGGATGGACCTAGAGATTATCATACTAAGTGCATAAGCCAGACAGAGAAAGACAAATATCATATGATAATCACTTATATGTGGACTCTTAAAAAAAAATACAAATGGACTTATATACATAACAGAAATACCCACAGACATAGAAAACAAACTTATGGTTACCAAAAGGGTAAGGGGGAGAGGGATAAATTAGGAGTTTGGGATTAACATATAAGCACTACTATATATAATATAGATAACCAACAAGGACCTACTGTATAGCACAGAGAACTATACTCAGTATTTTGTAATAACTTATGAGGGAAAAGAATCTGAAGAAGTATATATATATATATACAGATATATAACTGAATCACTTCGCTATACATCGGAAACTAACACAACATTGTAAATCAAATGTACTTCAAAAAGAAAATTAAATTAAATTTTAAAAAAAGAAAGAGTATGTTGTTCACTTTTTACATATTTGTGAATTTTCTAGTTTTTCTTCTGTTAATATCTACTTTCATTCTGTTATCATAAAAAATACTTCGTATGATTTCAGTCTTTTAAAATTTATGGGGACTTCCCTGGTGGTCCAGTGGTAAAGAATTCGCCTTACCATGCAGGGGACATGGGTTCGATCCTTGGTCAGGGAACTAAGATCCCACATGCTGTGGCACAACTAAGCTCATGCACCACAACTACTGAGCTCACATGGCTCAACTAGAGAGCCTGCATGCCACAAACTACAAGCCCACGCCCTCTGGAGCCTGCGCGCCACAACTAGAGAAGAGAAAGCCCGCATGCCGCGACCAAGAGCCCACGCACCACAATGAAAGATCCCACGTACCTCAATGAAGATCCCGCATGCTGCAACTGAGACCTAACGCAGCCAAAAATAAATAAGCAAATAACAAATAAATCTTTAAAATAAAATAAAATTTAAATAAAATAAATAAAATAAAATTTATGGAGACTTGTGGCCTAACATCTCTCCTGGAGAATGTTCCATGTACACTTGAGAAAAATACGTATTCCGCTGTTTGTTCAGTGGGATGTTCTGTATATGTCTGTTAGGACTAGTTGGTTTATACTGCTGTGCAAATACTCTGTTTCCTTATTGATCTGTTGTCTGCTTGTTTTTTCATTATTGAAAGTGAAGTTTTGAACTCTGTTATTGTAAAAGTGTCAATTTCTCTCTCCAGTTCTATCAGGTTTTGCTTCATATTATTTTGTGACTTTGTTATTAGGTGTGTTTATGTTTGTAATTGCTATGTCATCTTGATGGATTGACCCTTTTGTCATTGTAACAATTTGTCTTTTGTAACACTTTGTCTTAAACTCTTATTTTGTGTGATGTTAGTATAGCCACCCTATTCCTCTTTTGGGTACTATTTGCATGGACTGCCTTTTTTCATCCTTTTACTTTTAAGCTATTGTATCTTTTTGATATAAATTAAGTGTGTAGATAACATTTAGTTGGATTGGTTTTAATCTATTATACCAGTCTCTGCTATTTAATTGGAGAATTTAATTCATTTACATTTAAAGTAACTTATAAGTTGGGACTTGGTTCTGCTATTTACCTATTTGTTTTCTATTTGTCTTATATCTTTTTTGTTTCTCAGTTCCTTCATCACTGCCTTCTTTTGTGATTACAGTCATCCCTCAGTGTCTGCAGGTGATTGGTTCTAGGACCTGCCTTTGATTTATCAAAATCAGCGGATGCTCAAGTCCTTCAGTCAGACCTCCATATCCGCAGTTCTGCATCTGCAGATTCAACCAGCCATGGATTGTATAGTACTGTGTGTATGTGGTGAAAAAAATCCATGTATAAATGGACCTGTGCAGTTCAAACCTGTGTTTAAGGGTCAACTGTAGTTGATTTTGTCTAGTGTACTGTTGTTTTCTCTTTTTGTTTCTTTTTCTGTATATTTTGAAGTTATTTTCTTCGTGTTACTCTGGGGATTACAATTAACATCTTAACGTGATGCCAATCAAGTTTTAACTAATAGCAGCCTAGTTTTAGTAGTATACAAAAACTTTGCTCCTATACAGCTCTGTTCTCCCTGCACCCTATTTTGTTATTGTTAGTGTATCTTTATACCTTGTGTTCCTATTTACATAGATGTTTCGTTTTTTTTTTTTTTTTTTTTGTGGTACGCGGGCCTCTCACCGTTGTGGCCTCTCCCGTTGTGGAGCACAGGCTCCGGACGCGTAGGCTCAGTGGCCATGGCTCACGGGCCCAGCAGCTCTGCAGCATTTGGGATCTTCCCGGACCGGGGCACGAACCCGTGTCCCCTGCATCAGCAGGCTGACTCTCAACCACTGCGCCACCAGGGAAACCGTAGTTTTAAACATATAGTTATTATGCTTTCTTATTTGAAATCATGTAAGCCAGAAAAAGAGGAGGTACAAGTTATTAATGCAATAATACTGGCTTGTATATGTACTTATGTAGCTATCTTTACTCTTTTATTTTTTAATTATTTTATTTATTTTTGGATGCATTGGGTCTTCGTTGTCACATGCAAACTTTCTCTAGTTGCAGTGAGTGGGAGCTACTCTTCGTTGCAGTACACAAGCTTCTCATTGTGGTGCCTTCTCTTCTTGCAGAGCATGGGCTCTAGGCGCGCAGGCTTCAGTAGTTGTGGGTCACGGGCTCCAGAGTGCAGGCTGAGTAGTTGTGGTGCACGGGCTTAGTTGCTCCGTGGCATGTGACATCTTCCTGGATCAGGGATTGAACCCATGTCCCCTGCATTGGCAGGCGGATTCTTAACCACCACGCCACCAGGGAAGTCCCAGCTATCTTTACTCTTGTTCTTTATTTCTTTGTATGACTTTGAATTACTATCCGGTGTCCTCTAATTTCAATCTAAAGAACTCTCTTTCAGAGTCCTTATAGAGCAGGTGTACTAGTCACAAACACCCTCAGGTTTTGTTTATCTGGGAATGTCTTAGTTTTTCTTTCATTTTTGAAGAAAAATTTTGCTGGATGTGGAATTCTTGGTTGAGAAATTGGCTGTTAATCTTATGTAGGATCACTTGTAGGTGATAAGTCCCTTCTGTCTTGCTGCTTTCAGGGTTCTTTGTGTCTCATTAGATTGACTATAATGTGTCCTGGTGTTGATCTCTTTTAGTTCGTGCTGTTTGGAGTTAGTTGAGCTGCTTGGACGTGAAGATTCATGTTCATAAACTTTGGGAAGTTTGTAGCCATTATTTCTTCAAATATAATTTCTCTTTCTCTCCTCTCCCTCTGAGACTCCCATTATCCATTATGGTGGTATGCTGGATGGTGTTCTGCAGATTCCTTAGGCTCTGTTCATTTTTCTTCACTCATTTCCTGTTCCTCAGACTGAATAATTTGAATTCAGTTACCTTCAGGTTTGTTGATTCCTTGTTTTTTCGTGCTCAAATCTGCTGTTGAACCCATTTAGTTAACTTTTTTTTTTTCGCGGCATGCGGGCCTCTCACTGCCGTGGCCTCTCCCGCCGCGGAGCACAGGCCCCGGAGTCGCAGGCCCAGTGGCCATGGCCCATGGGCTCAGCCGCTCCGCGGCATGTGGGATCCCCCCAGACCGAGGCACAAACCCGTGTCCCCTGCACCGGCAGGTGGACTCCCAACCACTGCGCCACCAGGGAAGCCCCTTTTTTTTTTTTAATCTATTTTTGGCTGCGTTGGGTCTTCATTGCTGTGCATGGCCTTTCTCTAGTTGCAGAGACCAGGGGTTACTCTTCATTGTGGTGCAGGGGCTTCTCATTGTGGTGGCTTCTCTTGTTGCGGAGCATGGGCTCTATAGTTATTTTTTTTATTTTTTATTTTTTGTGGTACACGGGCCTCTCACTGTTGTGGCCTCTCCCGTTGCAGAGCTCAGGCTCCGGATGCGCAGGCTCAGCGGCCATGGGTCACGGGCCCAGCCGCTCCGCGGCATGTGGGAACTTCCTGGACTGCGGCACGAACCAGTGTCCCCTGCATTGGCAGGCGGACTCTCAACCACCGCGCCACCAGGGAAGCCCTATAGTTAATTTTTAATTTCAGTTACTATATTATTTAGCTCCAGAAGTTCAATTTAATTTCTTCTTTTGCTTTAATTTTTTATTGAAGTACAGTTGGTTTACAATGTTTTGTTAATTTCTGCTGTACAGCAAAGTGATTCAGTTATACATATGTATATGTTCTTTTGTTTTTTTGATAGATCTTTACTGGAGTATAATTGCTTCACAATACTGTGTTAGTTTCTGTTGTACACCAAAGTGAATCAGCCGTATGAATACATATATCCCCATATGCCCTCCCTCTGGAGCCTCCCTCCCATCCTTCCTGTCCCACCTCTCTAGGTCATCACAAAGCACCAAGCTGATCTCCCTGTGCTGTGCTGCTGCTTCCCACTAGCTAACTATTTTACATTCAGTAGTGTATATATGTCAATGCTACTCTCACTTCACTTCAACTTCCCCCTCCCACCCCATGTCCTCTAGTCCATTCTCTATGTCTACATCTTTATTCCTGCCCTGCAGCTAGGTTCATCAGTACCATTTTTTTTTAAGATTCCATATATGTGCAATTCGCATACGGTATTTGTTTTTCTCTTTCTGACTTACTTCACTCTGTATGATAGACTCTAGGTCCATCCACCTCACTACAAATAACTCAATTTCATTTTTTATGGCTGAGTAATATTCCATTGTATATATGTGCCACATCTTCTTTACCCATTCATCTGTTGATGGACATTTAGGTTGGTTCCATGTCCTGGCTACTGTAAATAGTGCTGCAATGAACATTGTGGTACATGACTCATTTTGAATTATGGTTTTCTCAGGGTACATTCCCAGTAGTGGGATTGCTGGGTCATATGATAGTTCTATTTTTAGTTTTTTAAGGAACTGCCATACTGTTTTCCATAGTGGTTGTGTTAATTTACATTCCCACCAACAGTGCAGGAGGGTTCACTTTTCACCACACCCTTTCCAGCATTTATTGTTTCTAGATTTTTTGATAGTGGCCATCCTGATTGGCATGAGGTGATAGTTTTGTAGTTTTGAGTTGCTTTTCTCTAATAATTAGTGATGTTGAACATCTTTACATGATGTGCCTCTTGGCCATCTGTATGTCTTCCTTGGTGAAATGTCTGTTTAGGTCTTCTGCCCATTTTTTAACTGGATTATTTGTTTTGTTGATATTGACTTCCATGAGCTGTTTGTATATTTTGGAGATTAATCCTTTGTTGTTTCATTTGCAAATATTTTCTCCCATTTTGAGGGTTGTCTTTTTGTCTCGTTTATGAGTTCTTTTGCTGTGCAAAAGCTTTTAAGTTTAATTAAGTCTCAGTTGTTTATTTTTGTTTTTATTTCCATTACTGTAGGAGGTGGGTCAAAAAGATCTTGCTGTGGTTTATGTCAAAGAGTAGTTTTCCTATGTTTTCCTCTAAGAGTTTTATAGTGTCTGGTCTTACATTTAGGTCTTTAATTCATTTAGAGTTTATTTTTGTGTATGGTGTTAGGTAGTGTTCTAATTTCATTCTTTTACATGTAGCTGTCCACTTTTCCCAGCACCACTTATTGAAGAAGCTGTTTGTTCTCCACTGTATGTCTTGCCTCCTTTGTCATAAATTAGGTGCCCATATGTGTGTGGGTTTTTCTCTGGGCATTCTATCCTGTACCATTGATCTATATTTCTGTTTTTGTGCTACTACCATACTGTCTTGATTACTGTGGTATAGTTTGAAGTCAGGGAGCCTGATTCCTCCAACTCTGTTTTTCTTTCTCAAGGTTGCTTTGGCTATTCGGGGTCTTTTGTGTTTCCATATGAATTGTAAAATTTTTTGTTCTAATTCTGTGAAGAATGCCATTGGTACTTTGATAGGAATTGCATTGAATCTGTAGATTTCTTTGGGTAGTGCAGTCATTTTCACAGTATTGTTTCTTCCAGTTCAAGAACATGGTATATTTCTCCATCTGTTTATGTCATCTTTGATTTCTTTCAGCAGTGCTTTAAAGTTTTCTGAGTACAAGTCTTTCACCTACTTAGGCAAGTTTATTTCTACGTATTTTATTCTTTTTGTTTCAGTGGTAAATGGGAGTGCTTCCTTAACTTCTCTTTCTGATTTTTCGTTGTTGGTGTATAGGAATGTCAAAGATTTCTGTGCATTAATTTTGTATCCTGCAACCTTACCAAATTCATTAATTAGTTCTAGTAGTTTTCTGGTGGCATCTTTAAGATTTTCTATGTATAGTATCATGTCATCTGCAAACAGTGACAGTTTTACTTTTTCTTTTCCAATTTGTATTCCTTTTATTTCTTTTTCTTCTCTGATTGCCATGGCTAGGACTTCCAAAACTATGTTGAATAATAGTGGTGAGAGTGGACATCCTTGTCTTCTTCCTGATCTTAGTGGAAATGCTTTCAGTTTTTCACCTTTGAGTATGATGCTTGCTGTGGGTTTGTCATATATGGCCTTTAAATTATGTTGAGGTAGCTTCCCTCTATGCTCATTTTCTGGAGAGTTTTTAATCATAAATGGATGTTGAATTTTGTCAAAAGCCTTTTCTGCATCTACTGAGATGATCATATGGTTTTTAATCCTTAATTTGTTAATGTGTATCACACTGATAGATTTGCGTATACTGAAGAATCCTTGCATCCCCTTGATAAATCCCGCTTGATTGTGGTGTATCCTTTTAATGTGCGGTTGCATTCTGTTTGCGAGTATTTTGTTCAGGATTTTTGCATCTATGTTCATCATTGATATTAGTCTGTAATTTTCTTTTTTTGTGATATCTTTGTCTGGTTTTGGTATATCAGGGTGATGGTCGGTTCATAGAATGAATTTGGGAGTGTTTCTCCCTCTGCAGTTTTTTGGAAGAGTTTGAGAAGGATGGGTGTTAGCTCTTCTCTAAATGTTTGGTAGAATTCGCCTGTGAAGCCATCTTGTCCTGGACTTTGTTGGAAGATAATTTTTTTTTTTTTTTTTTTTTTTTTTTTGGTGATACGCGGGCCTCTCACTGTTGTGGCCTCTCCCATTGCGGAGCACAGGCTCCGGACGCACAGGCTCAGCAGCCATGGCTCACGGGCCTAGCCGCTCCGTGGCATATGGGATCTTCCTGGACCGGGGCACGAACCTGTGTCCCCTGCATTGGCAGACTGACTCTCAATCACTGCGCCACCAGGGAAGCCCTTGTTGGAAGATTTTTAATTATGGTTTCAATTTCATTACTTGTGATAGGTCTGTTTATATATTTTTTTCTTCCTGGTTCAGTCTTGGAAGCTTATACCTTTCCAAAATTTTGTCCAACTCTTCATGGTTGTCCATTTTATTGGCATATAGTTGTTTATAGTAGTCTCTTATAATCCTTTGTATTTCTTCAATGTCAGTTGTGATTTCTCCTTTTTCATTTCTAATTTTATTTATTTGCATCCTCTCCCTTTTTTTCTTGTTGAGTCTGGCTAAGCATTTATCAATTTGGTTTATCTTCTCAAAGAACCAGGTTTTAGTTTTATTGCTCTTTGCTATTGTTTTCTTTGTTTCTATTTCATTTATTTCTGCTCTGATCTTTATGATTTCTTTCCTTCTACTGACTTTGGGTTTTCTTTGTTCTTTTCTCTCTAGTTGTTTTAAGTGTATGGTTAGATTGTTTATGTGAGATTTTTCTTTTTTCTCGAGGTGAGATTGAATTGCTATAAACTTCCCTCTTAGAACTGCTTTTGCTGCATCCCGTAGGTTTTGGGTTGTCGTGTCTTCATTGTCATTTTTTCCTATGTTTTTTCTTTTTTAGCGGTACATGGGCCTCTCACTGTTGTGGCCTCTCCCGTTGTGGAGCACAGGCTCTGGTCGTGCAGGCTTAGCGGCCATGGCTCATGGGCCCAGCCGCTCCGCGGCATGTGGGATCTTCCCGGACCAGGGCATGAACCTGTGTCCCCTGCATCGGCAGGCGGACTCTCAACCACTGCGCCCCCAGGGAAGTCCTCTATATATATATTTTTAAATTTCTTCTTTGATTTCTTCAGTCATCTCTTGGTTATTTAGTAGCACACTGTTTAGCCTCCATGTATTTGTGATTCTACAGTTTTTTATCCTGTAATTGATTTCCAATCTCATGGCATTGTGGTCAGAAAAGATACTTGATATGATTTCAGTTTTCTTAAATTTTTGAGGCTTGATTTGTGACCCAGGATGTGATCTATCTTGGAGAATGTTACACGTGCACTTGAGAAGAAAGTGTATTCTCCCACTTTGCGGTGAAATTTTCTATAAATGTTAATTAGATCTGTTTGGTCTATTGTATCATTGAAAGCTTGTGTTTCTTTATTTTCTGTTTGGATGTGGGTTGTTAAAATCCCCTACTATTATTCGATTTCTCCTTTCATGGTTGTTAGCATTTGCCTTATGTATTGAGATGCTCCTATTTTGGGTGAATAAACATTTATAATTGTTACATCTTCTTGGATTGATCTTTTGATCATTATGTAGCGTCCCTCCTTATCTCTTGTAACAGTCATTATTTTAAAGTCTATTTTATCTGATATGAGTATTGCTACTCCAGCTTTCTTTTGATTTCCATCTGCATGGAATATCTTTTTCCATCCCTTCACTTTCAGCCTGTATGTGCCCCTAAGTCTGAAGTGGGTCTCTTGTAGACAGCATATATATGTGTCTTGTTTTTGTATTCATTCAGCCAGTCTGTGTCTTTTGGTTGGGGCATTTAATCCATTTACATTCAAGGTTATTATTGATATGTATGTTCCTATTATCATTTTCTTAGATGTTTTGGGTTTGTTTTTGTGGGTCTTTTCCTTCTCTTGTGTTTCCTGCTTAGAGAAGTTTCCTTAGCATTTGTTGTAAAGCTGATTTGGTGGTGCTGAATTCTCTTATCTTTTCCATGTTTGAAAAGCTTTTGACTTCTCCATCGAATCTGAATGAGATCCTTGCTGGGTAGAGTAATCTTGGTTTTAGGTTTTTCTCTTTCATCACTTTAAGTATATCCTGCCACTCCCTTCTGGCCTGCAGAGTTTCCACTGAAAAAGCAGCTGATAACCTTATGGGGATTCCTTTGTATGTTATTTTTTGGTTTTCCCTTGCTGCTTTGAATAATTTTTCTTTTAATTTAGTTTTTGTTAGTTTGATTAATACGTGTCTCGGTGTGTTTTTCCCAGGGTTTATCCTCTATGGGACTCTCTGTGCTTCCTGTACTTGCGTGACTATTTCCTTTCCCATGTTAGGGAAGTTTTCCACTATAATCTCTTTAAATATTTTCTCAGACCCTTTCTTTTTCTCTTCGTTTTCTGGGACCCCTATAATTTGAATGTTGGTGTGTTTTGTATTATCCCAGAGGTCTCTGAGATTGTCTTATTTTTCATTCTTTTTTCTTTATTCTTCTCCTCAGCACTTATTGCCACCATTTTGTCTTCCAGCTTACTTACTCGTTCTTCTGCCTCAGTTATTCTGTTATTGATTGCTTCTAGTGTATTTTTCATTTCAGTTATTGTGTCTTTCATATCTGTTTGTTCTTTAGTTCTTCTAGATCTTTGTTAAACATTTTTTGTATTTTCTCAATCTGTGCCTCCATTTTATTTCTGAGATTCTAGATCATCTTTGCTATCATTACTCTGAATTCTTTTTCAGGTATATTGCCTGTTTCCTCTTCATTTATTGGGTCTTGTAGGTTTTTACCTTGCTCCTTCATCTGTGACATATTATTTGGCTGTCTCTCTCTCTCTCTCTTTTTTTTTTTTATGAGTGGGATTGTGTTCCTGTCTTACTGGTTGTTTGGCCTGAGGCTTCCAACACTGGAATTTGTAGGCTGTTGGGTAGAGCTGGATCTTGGTGCTGAGATGAGGACCTCCATGAGAACTCACTGCAATGAATATTCACTGGGGTCTGAGATTCTCTATCAGTCCAGTGGTTCAGACTCAGAGCTCCCGCCACAGGAGCTTTGGCCTGACCCGCAGCTTCTGAACCAAGATCCTGTAAGCCGCGTGGTGTGGCCAAAAAAAAAAAAAAAAGAGAGAACAATAACAAAGTAAAAAATAAAATTAGGCTAGGAAACTAACAGATATGTTAAAAGGAATATAAAAATATAGATGGGGCTCCCCTGGTGGCGCAGTGATTGAGAGTCCGCCTGCCGATGCAGGGGACACGGGTTCGTGCCCCAGTCCAGGAAGATTCCACATGCTGCAGAGTGGCTGGGCCCGTGAGCCATGGCCGCTGAGCCTGCGTGTCGGAGCAACGGGAGAGGCCACAACAGTGAGAGGCCTGCCTACCAAAAAAAAAAAAGATAGATGAATCAACAACTGGAAGGTACAACAGTATCACAATTGTAAAAAAGAGGAGGAGATGAAAGAGGAAAAAAAGCGGGGGAGGCCTTGGCTGTGGAAGGTGGGGCCTAAGCAAGGGCAAGGGCAAGGTTTGGGCAGTGGGTGGGGCCTATGCTTGGGATCCGCTGGGCTGGAAAAGGCCCTGAGGGCTGTGGGGGATGGGGCTTAGGCTCATCAGAACAGAAGGGTCCCAGGTGTGCCCCCCACCCTTGGTCTCAGAGGGCAGGAGACCTCACCTGGGAGCCCAGCAGGCTTCTTCGGCTCTAGTGGGTGGGGCAAATGCCCTCCTCTACTGTCCTGCTCCTCCAGTCCTGGAAGGCCCCTCCCACCTGCCTCTCCTGCCTGCTTCTCCTGATCTCCCCGGCCTCAGGGGTGCTGATCCTGTCTGGCCTCCACTTCTCCTCCCCCTCAGTACCCCCATGTCCTACCGGTTCACTTGGTGGTTCTTCCGTTTTCCTTGGGTGTCAGGGTCCCCTACCAGTGACCAGCAGGTGCCCTAGTAGTGGAGAGATGCTAACTCAGTGTCTGATGCCTTTTTATAATTCCTGTTTCCTTATTGATATTCTCTACTTAATGAGACAACTGTTTTCCTGGTTACCTTTTAGTTCTTTGTGGTTTCCTTTGCCTGGGCTTCCTCAGGGACAGTTTCTATATTCATTTCTTTTCTTTTTTTTTTTTTCCCCTGTGAATGGTTCATACTTTCTTGTTTCTTTGCATGCCACATAATCTTTTGTTGAAAACTGGTCATTTTGAATATCATGTGTTGACTCTAGACGTCAGATTCCTTCCCTTCTCAGGGTTTTTTTGTTGCTGCTTGTTACTATTAGTTTCATTGTTGTTTGTTTAGTGTCTTTTCTAAATTATTTTTGTTAGGTGTATATGCTTTGTTCATGTGTGATTATTGAAGTCTGTGTTCCATTACCTTAGCAGTCAACTAGAGTTTTTCCCAGTGTCCTTGAACACCTGGAGACCAGAAAAGTATAAAATAAAGAAAAAGAAAAAAATACTCTACTTTTGGCTGGGTGGTTCTGTGTTTGGGTACTCCAGTGCTTAGCGGGGCTGTTTACAACCCTGCCTTAGCTTTTTAATTTTTTTTTTTATTTTTTATTTTTTTGGTACGCAGGCCTCTCACTGTTGTGGAGCACAGGCTATGGACACGCAGGCTCAGAGGCCATGGCTCACGGGCCTAGCCGCTCCGTGGCATGTGGGATCTTCCCGAACCAGGGCACGAACCCGTGTCCCCTGCATTGGCAGGCGGACTCTCAACCACTGCGCCACCAGGGAAGCCTCCTGCCTTAGCTTTTACCTCCTGTTTGTGTGGAGGCTAAAGGTCAGCTAGAGGTAAAAGTTTAAGGTCTTCTAGGCCTTTTTCTGTGCATGTGTTCAGCCCTGGGCATATGTGTGGCCTTCTAGGTTCTGCATTATATATGAGAGTTTACAAAGCCCATTTCTCCCCACGTATCTCCTTTCTCAATGTCTTCCTTTCCAGGCTTTTAGTTCTATATATGTGGTATTATCCTGCCTGTTTTCCCTTATCCTAGGCTGCTTGCCCTGGGAGTGCTCCAAGTCAGGCAAAACAAAAACACTTTCTTGTGCCAGTTTTTGAGGAAATTGTCGGTCAGGTCATTGTGTTCAGCCACAGTTGTTTGAGACTAAGGTTTGTATTGCCCCCTTGGCACTGTTATCCTGCACTAGGAGTGCAGCTGCCATCCTTACTGCCCCTGCCGAACTGGGGAGTGGGGGATGGTTGGTAGGCAGTTAGAAACACCACATCACTCTCTTACTGCAGTGTAGCAGCTTGTTTCTTTGCCAAGCCTTCTTGGTTGTTGTAGTTTTTATTAGATTCCAGAGTTCTGCAAAAGTTGATTCTGACCATTTTTTCCAGCCTGTGTGTGTGTGTGATGTGTATGTGCAGTGGGTGAAGGCCTGGAGTTCCCTGCTGTGTCCATTTTGATGATGTCCTTCCCCTGCTGCCCTCCTTTTTCTTCCTACTGTATCTTTTCAAAGCATTGAAGTTAAGTTTTTACAGTATTTTTTTTAAGAAATACAAGCATATGTATAAAGATTGAAGTATGGTTTAAAGACTAAAAGTTAACACTGTGTACCCATCACTCCATTAAAGAAATAGAACACTACTGGTATCTTAGAAGCTTCTATGTGCCCCTTCCTTTTTCTGACCTAGAAGGAATCATTATCCTGAATTTTGTGTTAATTAGACATGCAAATAAGTAGGAAAATGTCATCCATAGCTAAGAGAAAAATAAGTCAATAGAAATAGACCTAGAAATGCTGAAATGATAGAATTCGTGCACCAAGACTTTAAAAACAATTATCTTAAAAAGGTTAAGGACTTATGGGCTTCCCTGGTGGCGCAGTGGTTGAGAGTCCGCCTGCTGATGCAGGGGACATGGGTTCATGCCCCGGTCTGGGGGGATCCCACATGCTGCAGAGCGGCTGGGCCCGTGAGCCATGGCTGCTGAGCCTGCGCATCCGGAGCCTGTGCTCCGCAGCGGGAGAGGCCACAACAGTGAGAGGCCTGCATACGGCAAAAAAAAAAAAATTAAATTAAATTAAAAAAATAAAATAAAAAGTTTAAGGACTTAAAGGCACGTGTGAAAATATGTAGGAGAGAAATGGATATAAGATAGAAATAAATAAAAAACTTTTCAAGCTGAAAAATACCTGACTTATTGCTTTTAATTCAGCATTTTCAGTTTTTAGGAGGCAGGCTGTTTGAGTAATCTGCCATATTTCAATTTGCAAAGTTCCATCCTCCCTGCCCTCCCACCTCCTGCAAGCTTTTTTTTGTATAGTAATTCCCAAATTTTGCTGTTAACCAGTTTCATCATTTTTCTTATCATTGACTTTACCCAGTGTTAAGTTTAAAAAATTGGGAACAATTTCATCTTAGTTTTAACTTACCAAATGAAGAATGTCAGTAATACTGCTTTTTCAGATAATAAAAGATAAAAATGCCGGGATCCAAAAAACGGGCACATAACCAAGATGATGAATGAAGGCAGTAAGGACTAATATTGTTAAAGAAAGAGTTAAGTATATAATATAGAAGTATTTGAGAATGATTAAATACAGATTATATTTCACAAAGTATATCTACATTTTTATACTTTTAAACTGTACTTGCGTATTTAACAGATATAATTTGATTTAGTATTTTAATTAATATGTGATAATAGTAAATAAATAACAATTTATACTTCTATTGTATATATAATCTATAGTTAATCATTTTTTCTTGAACTGCACATTTTTAAACATTTTGTAGACAAGGCTGTGCTGTATCCTTGTTAGGACAGTACTGACAGCATAAACCTCTTTATGCACTCAGCTATGATTAAACGTAAGGTATTAAAATGCCACCTTCCAGTCGCTAAACATACTCTAAGTTTTTCTAAGTTGCCACACTTACCAGTACTGATTTCAGGGCCATTGGGATT
The DNA here is from genome assembly GCF_949987515.2 of Delphinus delphis. Classification (NCBI taxonomy): domain Eukaryota; kingdom Metazoa; phylum Chordata; class Mammalia; order Artiodactyla; family Delphinidae; genus Delphinus; species Delphinus delphis. The sequence continues at coordinate 138,590,742 of NC_082684.1, forward strand.
TGTCTATGTGTAGACCAGGTTAGGACAATGAATTCTTTTTCTTGGTTAAAAAGTTTAAGTTTTAATTCTTTTTTTTTTTTCCCAAATATTTTATGACTTATTTTTGAATAAGTTTCAATTTGTGGTTGAGAAAGTTGAGGTAAGTGTTGGCTTGGGTCACTGGCTTATCTGTGATTAGAATTCAGGATTTTTAGCCCTTAGTTCAATTCTTACATTTAGTTGCTCTACATGAGACATTCTTCCCTGTTCATGAGGGTTATGCGTTTGGCTTCCTTGTGGTACTGAAATATATTAAGGTGTTGAGTTGGTAATGCAGGATCAAGTATTTTTCGTTTGAGGGAGCTAAACACTGAGTCCACTTAATCCTTAGTATAACAATTATATTGATTCTCCACATTGTTATAAAATCCTAGGTCCATGATGACTAATTACAGAGTTGGGAGAATTTAATCTTGGCTTTGAGTAAAGTGACCAGAGAGTTCAGACCTCTATTTGACTCGAGAATAGTCTCTGATGTGCCCAGTAAGGTGTCATGTATGCTGTGCACAAAACTTTTGGTTTTTAAATAATCAAATTACCTCAATTGGGGAGCACGTCACTATGGAACTTTAATTTTTCTAGGACTACAGTATGTATAACTTTAGCATACATATGATTGCTAGTTTTATAACATTCTAAATCCAGTGAAGTTCAGTCACAGTATTATAAGGTATAAAAGATAAAGTATGATTAATTTTGACATAATGTCTACTTTTAATCAGTGACTACTTGTTTTTATGGTGGCAGTTTCATTAAACTCTTGGTTGTTTCCTTGCAAGTGTCATTTTTAATTTAAACAGTGTTAGGAAGACTTTCTATTATTGTAAACTGTTTACAGAGGTAAAATATTCATTATAAAAAGTAATAATGTTTTGCAAATTTTAACAAAGTGTAAGTGCTTGTAATTTTATCTTGATTTAGAAATTTGGCAGTTTGGTATGTAATCCTTTAAATTGTGTTTCTTTCTATATGCTAACATTTTTTCAGTTCTCTTGTTATTAACTACAGTATGAACTATTATTTTCCTGTTTAAAAACTTTTTTTTTTTTTTTTTGTGGTACGCGGGCCTCTCACTGTTCTGGCCTCTCCCGCTGCGGAGCACAGGCTCCGGACGCACAGGCTCAGCGACCATGGCTCACGGGCCCAGCCGCTCCGCGGCATGTGGTATCCTCCTGGACCAGGGCACGAACCCGCGTCCCCTGCATCAGCAGGCGGACTCTCAACCACTGCGCCACCAGGGAAGCCGCTGTCATATTTTAAAAATACCTTTTCTTTAATTCAGGCATGCCTAGAGTGGTAGAAACTAGTAGAATTAGGCTTTTTAAGAAACTTGCTGGTATGACTCTAAAAATTCAAATACATATGCATTGTAACATTAACATGTTTAATGAGATCTAAGTGATTGCTGAATAGTTTATTCCCCAGAAAAACAAACATCTGCTTACTGCATTTATATAATTTCTCTCCTTTCTCCTTCTACTGTTAAAAAAAAAGAGGAGAAATAATATAAACATATAGTTTATCTTTTACTGCTGTCCTTAGAAGCCATTTTTTAAAAATAAGGTTAAAGTATAACATAATTGTTACCTTGGGTGTTCCATTTCACCTGGATCTTGAGCTAACTTTTTCATATGTTATTTGCTAGTAACTGTAAATAAACCATTTAATATCCTTGTGAAATGGAAATTCTAAGTAGCCTATGTCTTAACACTAATGAATTTAAATGAAATAATACCAGCTTCTTGCTAGATGAGTTCTAGGAGTTCTTAGGGTTATTTAGGGTTCTCCTTACTTTTACATATTATTTTGTATAAATATTAGGTTATGTTGCTAGGAATCTGTCTTCTATTATTCAAGATCATAATTATTACTCAGTACTTATTAAGTACCAATTATATGCAAGAAACTAAAAGAGATGTGACAAGATCCCTAACTTCAAGGGCTTATAATCAAATTGAATATTAGAATACATATCAATATAATCTGATATATGGTAGGTAGCAAATGGTGGTGTAGACAGTGGTACTCCAAGCATTAATGATGAATTGGTTATAAAAGGTTTCACAAAGGATGTAAGATATGAGTCAGGCCTTAAATAAGACAGAAGACTTAAGAGACCATTTTAGGTATAAGAGCTAAGGGTGGATGTTCCTTTGCTTTATGTAGTAGCTTTAATACATGAATTTATTTGGGGAGTTGATATTGAAGGGACTCAAGTGACAAGCTAAAGAGTTTGTAATTGGGAAGTAGGAAATAGTTTTGAGCAGCGAGTGGTGAAAAAGAAATAGGATTTTTAAAAATTTAATCATTCAATTTGATTTCTCTAATGAGAGGTGCCACATAAAGTAGTATTGAATATATTTCATCTTTCATAGTTACAAATTAAATTGTGCTAATGTCTCATGAATAGATTACAACATTGATAAGTGTGTTTACCATGTTTGTGGGAGGTAAAATGATTGTTCTAATCTACAAACAGATGTTTAAAAAAAAGAAACATCCTTCTCCCAGCTGAATACGGTTGTTGGCTTTCGGCAGTTTTCTAACCTGGCAAGTACTACTGTATGTTTTTTGAATACTACATGCAAGTATACTTGGATATGAGGGCTGTGAGTGATTACTGAACCTAATGTTACATGAGTCTAAGTGCAATGGAGAAAGCTAATGACAAGCATTATAAAAATAATTTCCTTTTGTTAGGAAAGAAGTGAACACAATGAAAAATATGAAGAGCAATAGACAAGGTAGTACAGATTTTCAAATCTTATAAATAAGACTATTATACTAATGATAACTGATGAAACTTTAGGAGTTAGTTCAATGCTCAAAATTGTCTGGATAGGCTAAGACACCCTTTACCTGTTCTCAAAAAAATATATGATATAAAGGAAGAAAGTATAGCCTGACAGTTTATCATCTATAGACACACGACCACCTGTTAAGATGGACTATCTAAATAAAACATCTTAAATTTCATTTCTTTCTTTTTTTTTTTTGAAGGGGGGGTGTGCACTGCGTGTATTGTGGGATCTTAGTTCCCTGACCAGGGATTGAACCTGCACCCTTGGCAGTGAAAGTGTGGAGTCCCAACCACTGGACAGCCAGAGAATTCCCTACTTCTCTTTCTTTACTCACATTGTTTGAGGGACTTTGGGTAGACAACAAAGATAATTGAAGGATATTAGATGAAATTATAATAAGAGAAAGAGTGAGGAGAAATATAAATTCATAATGTTGTTCATGTAGGAAATCCAGTAATTACTGACCTATTCTTACCACCCTGAGTTTTTACTTTAACAGAATATACATTTTGAATGTAGATGTATAATTTCCTGAATTCAGGGAAATGTATTTTATTTTTTTAAATTTTTTTATTTTTAAATAAATGTATTTATTTTTGTCTGCGTTGGGTCTTTGTTTCTGTGCGAGGACTTTCTCCAGTTGTGGCGAGCGGAGGCCACTCTTCATCATGGTGCGCGGGCCTCTCACTGTCACGGCCTCTCCCGTTATGGAGCACAGGCTCCAGACGCGCAGGCTCAGTAGTTGTGGCTCACGGGCTTAGTTGCTCCGCGGCATGTGGGATCTTCCCAGACCAGGGCTCGAACCCGTGTCCCCTGCATTGGCAGGCAGATTCTTAACCACTGCGCCACCAGGGAAGCCCGCAGGGAAATGTATTTTAATGATGATTAGGTTTACGGAAGCCTAAAGTCATTATGCAGTTTTAATAATGCAAAGAAAGCAGACAGAAAAGATGAAAATAAACAGTTAACTACTATAATGAAGTAAACAGAGTATGTTCTTGGATTATGTGCCCATTTGTACATTCAGCTCACACGTATGTGCCTGTTCCTGTACTAGGGAATTAAAGGTGTCCGTAAGAAGCTTACAGTCTGGACATATTTGCTTTCTTGTATACACGCAATAGTAACCAAGCAGTTCTAATTCTCTTCTTCCTTAAAATTTTAAGGGAAATCTTCAGTGAAAGTGAAACAAAAGTATGGTTTAGTCTGTGATTGGTGGTAACAGAATATTTTTTTGTTAAGGATACTCACCTAGATTATCAAAAATAGCATCAAAATTATCTCATTGTAAACTTTGTCTTGGGCTTAGTCCTAAATTGAGAAACTGGAGAATTCTGGTAGGGATGAGTTTTGTTTAAGATTTTTTGTTCTTCAGATTTATTCTCACTTTGGGGTTGTGCAAAGGACCTGCTTCAGGCACTCTGTCATTGTGTACTCAGCCCACAGTGAAAACTAGACCAAAAGTTGAGCTTTCCCAACCTTTAGTCTAGTACTACTTTGTACCACTAGGGTTTTGGAAAGGCCTTCATAGAAGTAGTCTGTGTCAATCCGTAACTTGTTTTGGATTTCGTGATTGCTGTCAGTGCTTGATAAATGGTGGGGATGGAGGAGGGGGACAGTGAGTAGTGAGTAGCTTGTTTCTGATAGGTTCTGTCCAAATTGAGGGGAAGAGCTTTTAATTGGCCTCAGTTTATTTAACTTGGCTGAACCCCACCATATCTTTGTTAGCCAGTGATGAAAAAGCCAACAAATAGCTTTCTTTTGAGTCATATGTACAACACTAGAAGAAAGCATTTTATGTTAAAGGGTTCTGTGTTCCATTAGCTGCCCTGGTCTGTAGCCTACTTAGCCTATGTTACCAGATGAATTACTAGTCCAGATGGCTAAACTGTTGGAGGATGTAAAACCAAAATCCATTTCAGGAAGCTGTCCACTTTGCTCAGTTTTGGATAGAGTCCATTCTAATTAGTGGTAACTCTTAATTTGTTTTAAAATATAATTTTTAACTGTATGCTTTCTTGATTTTTTACCTAGGTTACACAATATCCTCCTATGCTTGAGACCTACAGACTACGTGTCCTACCAGAACTAATCAATGGTTTTTCATCTCCTGGAGATAAATTAGAAACATAAACATGGTGCCAAAAGAACTCCTTACCTTACTCTAACTCCAGTTTATTCGGACGTACTTTTGTATTGAAGAGAGGTATACAAATTAAGGATACCTGTGCAGAGACTCTGTCGTGTAGGATCATGGACCATCCTAGTAGGGAAAAGGATGAAAGACAACGGACAACTAAACCCATGGCACAAAGGAGTGGACACTGTTCCCGACCATCTGGCTCCTCAACATCCTCTGGGGTTCTTATGGTGGGACCCAACTTCAGGGTTGGCAAGAAGATAGGGTGTGGGAACTTTGGAGAGCTCAGATTAGGTAAGAACTTGGTTATATTATTGGCTTAGCCTAACAAGAACAACAGCAGCTATAATAAGCTTTGGTGCATTTCAAGACCAGCAGTTTATAATCTGATGAGAAGTTCTTATAATGAGGACCTATTGTTAAAAGAACTGAAGAATTTGTGAAGGAGACTATAGTCATTATCAGGTATAATTGTTATCCAGGGTTCATCCCTCATTGTGTGTGATAGGATTTTAGATTTTCCACCAGTTCTGAGATTTTGTGATGTAGGGAGATCTACATACAGATATCAGTAAAACGAAGATTCTGATTTAGTTGGTTGGAGAGTAGAGCCCTGTATACTGTCTTTTTAACAAACTCCCAGTTGATTAAGATGCTGTTGGTCCTTGAACCACACTTTGAGAAGGGATTAAGGCCTTGTTTTAATTCAGAATCTACCCTTAGTAAGGGAAGAGTCAGTACTTACTCTGTAATATCTATACTTAGTCTGCAAGGAGATACATCAGTATTTAGAGAGGTTTTCCAACTGATACCATGTTTGCATTCCTTCCCGGAAGTCCCAACATCAGGATTGAGCTAGAACTCCAGGGAGAAACTTTGCAATTTTTATTACCCAACCAAGGAAAGGATTTTTTATTTCAGGTATTGGTTTATGAGTGAGATGATGAATAATGATAAAATGAACCAGTTTGAAGACGTGAAATTGGGAAGAAGGTACATTGGGTATTTAGAAACTTTTTATGGCCCTCCCTAGGTGAATGGGGAAGAGAAAATGAAGGATCTTGTGAATATGTGAAGTTGGTCACCAATCTGTATTGGTGCAGATTGTGACAAGGTCCTTTTTTAAGCTAAAGTGTTTTCTTATTTTTCATAGCTGTTGAGACTATGTAGTATTATGAAGACCCATCGTAAGAGGCTTTGCCCTTTGAGGAAGTGGGAGCGTGGGAGTATAAGATGATTATTTTTGATTACCTCTGCTACTTCTCATGATTTTTCCAAAGGAGATCAAAAAAATCTTACCTCTCATCCCCCCATAGAGAGATTCAGGGAAACATCACTGTACTAGCCAGAGATCACTGGGTGTAGAATTGAATCTAGGGATGCTGAGAATGAATTTATTTTTACCACTAGAAGGCTGGGAGCCTGGAATTTTAAGACCTGACTAGGATAATGAAAGGCTTTTATATTTAGTGATGTGTTCATGTTCTGGTTAGTAAAGCCAGCAGATGCTACTGAAAATAGGAGTAAGATGTGTAATTTCACACTGCTTGAGTTCCTACCAACTACTGAGTTGCTTTAGTAGCTACTTTTGTGACTATACATTTATATAGTGGATTGACTTTGCTCTAACATCACAGTAGTACTTGAATTAAATAGATTATGACAAACATTCACAAAATTACTGAGGCAGTTTATAATGCATATAAATTCATGCTTTCTCAAAACATCATAAAATTGTTTAATTTCTATAAAGATGAAGAAAAATCCTGGTCAATGAAAACTGCAAATGTATTTAATTACTTAAGTCTAGATTTGTATTATATGATCTTGACGTTTACACAGGAATGGAAAAATCTATTCAGGTAGAAGGATAGCTCATGTATATTTTCAGAGTGGTAAAGTGTTGTGTTTTATTTCCTCTAACGAATCTAGGGTGAATATGATGGATCCCATTTTGACTTGCATTGTAGTCAGTAGAAAGAACTTGTCTCTCTTTTCAAGTGGTTTTATTCTTGTGTGCTGATGAGGTTTTCATTAGCCCTGGGACCGTTATTGTTAGGGCATTGTATCTAGGAGTACTTTTTATCAACAGAAACCAGAAAAGTAACTTTCAGAATCATTTGATGTCTCCTGACAACAGGGTGTGCTGTATACCCCATTCCATTGTCCTCTTGCTATGGTATTAGGAAGTAGAAGATTGTGTAGACAACAGGAGGTGAAAACTGGAAAATTCCAAACTCAAGGCAGGAGCAGATAGGCCTCCACCCAGGCTGCCATTACAACGCTGTGCTTTCTTCTCCAAACTCATTTCTTTCTCTAGCTACCTGTCTCTTCTGTCCCTCAAATAGCCAAGTGCATTTGTGCCTCAGAGCTTTTACACCTACAATTCCTTCTGCTTGAAGGATTCTTTCTTCAAACTTTTGCTTCGCTGGTTGCTTTTCATCCCTTGGGCCTCAACTTTCATGTTACTGTCTCAGAGAAACCTTCTGTGACTTCTTTCCCACCTCCATTTAAAATAGCACATTACTCCCCTAGCCACATTCTGTCTCATCAAACTGCTTTGTTTTATTCATCACATTGATCACTGTCTGACATTATTTTATGTATTTGTTTACCTGTTAATTGTCTCTCCTTACTCCAGTATAAGCCCCTTGGAGGGCAGGGATTCTATCTGTATTATTTGCTGATGTTATTTGTGGGCTGGATGGATAGATAGCCAGATGAGTAGGAAAAGGGGAGAAAAAAAATACATGGGCTCCTTTGGGTTCCTGGTATGTGGGGGTCGTGGTAGGTAGTGGCATTACTGCTTCAATAGACTCCTGAATTCCAGACAGAGAGCCAAAAAAGAAAAGGGATGATTAGTGTATTTTGGCTCTATGTAAATCTGTTTCCACCTCATCATCCATTTAACAAACACTTCTTGAATATTTACTGTCTTGCTAGACTTGGGAAGGATACAAAGAATTACAAGATGTACTTAAGAATCTCACAGTATCAGGTGGTGGGGAGATAAATAAGGAGTATGGGGTTGACAGGTACACACCACTATGTATAAAATAGGTAACCAACAAGGACCTACTGTATAGTACAGGGAACTGTAGTCAATATCTTGTAGTAACCTATAAAGGAAAAGAATCTGAAAAATATATATGTGTATGTATAATTGAATCAGTTCGCTATATACCTGAAACAAACACAATATTATAAATCAACTAAAATTTTAAAAAAAAGAATCTCACAGTCTAATGACAGAAAAAGAAAAACAAATTACAACATAAAGTGATAAGTATTGTAATAGAGTGTATAAAAACTACACTGGCAGAGAAGGTTAATGAAGGTTTCACAGAGGAGCGTGGTTTGATTGAGAGTAGTACGGGACTTCACTGGCGAGCACAAGGAAGAAGGACTGTCCAACAGCAGGATGCACAAACACTATGTGTTGTAAAATTGTTTAGCATATTGTCAGAGCAGCAACTAGTTATACACGGCTGGGTTATGGGGTGTGAAGTGAAAGAAGAGTAATAGATGAGGCTATTAGATACGTTGGGAGCAGATTGTGAAGTGTTTGCTTGGTATTAAAGCATTTGGACTTTATCCTGTAGGCAGCGGAGTAGAATCCTCAAGGGTTTTACAACAGAAGAGTGACATTATCTGGTTTGTATTCTAGAAAGATAATTCCCAGTATAAGATTAGATCAGATAGTAAAGAGGTTGACATCGTGTGGATTTTTGTTCTAATTGTATTTGTCACATTGTGTCATGTTCCTCCATCTCTCTACCTCAAGATACGCTTGATGGTAGTAATTTGCTTTATTAATATTCTCGTATTTATTCGTATTCTTAGTTCCTTTTACTGTGTATTGCATATAATGGGTACCCTAAGTAGTCCAGGTCAGAAGTGGCCAGGCCTGCCTTAGCTCTGAAAATGGCAGTGAGATGTAGAGGAAGGGATGAATTAGGGAGAAATTTCAGAAGGAGACCTTAGACAGGATTTGGTTACCAGTTATTTTGCCAGCGTGGGAAGACCAAGTGAATGAGGAAACCTTTAATAGAGCTAAGAAACATGGAATTAGAGTAGGCGATGGGGAAGGCAAGTAAGTTAGACTTTGAGAATATATTGACTTTGAGGATTATGTAGCACATATGCAGAAATGTGACTCTGAGACTTAGAAAAATTAGACTTCAGCTGGGATTAAGAAATCATTACCATGTAGGTGTTAATGAGCATGCAATCATCAGTGATGATATGATGCTTGTGGACCTTGTGTGAGTGAGGAGAGAAAGAGGGTGCATTTAAAGGATGCTGGAAGAGGAAGAGCCTCAAGAGTAGAGAAGTCGAAAAGTCAAGACAAGAGTTTCTAGAGGGGTGGGGTGTTAAGCACAGCCTGTGCCCTAAGGCTAAACAGGAAGCTGATTATTATAGCCTTTGGTCTTTTACTTCTGTTTATATATTTCTGAGATGATTCCTTTTTTTCTTCCTTTTTGTTCTTCGTTTATTTTAATGAATACCTATATTTTGTAACCAGGGGAAAAATAGCAATAAACATATCCTTTAAAGGAATGCTTTTAAAAAGAAAACATGCTGTTGCCCAAAGTTTTTTAAAATTTTTTCTTAAAAGTATCTCCAAAGATAATTACTAATTTTGTTTAATTAATTTAATTTTCCAGAATAACAAATATGGATCAGGACATATTTTAGAAATGCAATCAAACTGTGCTGTAAACTTGCTTTTATCACTTAATACAGCATGAATTTCTATTGTTTCAGCTTAAATATAGATCATTTTTAATGTCTGTATGTAGAAATTTATTAGCTAGTCTTAATACACATATAAATTATTTCTGTTTTTTAATTATAAGTAATACTATCTGAACATCCTTGTAGATACTTGTAATAAATACATCCTTGTAGTAGTCTAAGCTTGGTTGATTATTTTCTTAGGATAAATCCTGGAAGTGTACTTTCTGTGTCAAAGATACATACATATTTGTGATTTTCTTACACATTGTCAATTTGCCCTCCAGAAAGATCGTTTTCCTTTACTTTCTGTGTGAGCCTGTGTGTGTGTGTGTGTGTGTTTGTGTTTCTCCTTCAAAAACCTTGAACATTATCGAGAATCTTTTCATCTATGCTAGTCTGATAGGGGAAAATGGTATCTTGTTAAATGTGTATGTGTTCATGGGTGAAGTTAAACATCTTTACACATTTATTTATATTTCTTCTTTTAAGAGTTGCTTGTTTGTGGCCTTTGCATATTTTTCAATGGAAAGATTATTTCTGTGGCATCTTACCTATGTATATTGCCTCAATAGAAAGGGGAATTTTGAAGATTTGAGAAAGGAAGATTGATGAAGGATGATCGTGGATAAAAGGTAGGAGGACACAATGGAGTGGAAACAGATCTGCAGGTTGTTTTTTCTTTCTCACCGCTGTGGCCTCTCCCGCTGCAGAGCAGCAGGCTCCGGACGCTCAGGCTCAGCAGCCATGGCTCACGGGCGCAGCCACTCCGCGGCATGTGGGATCTTCCCGGACCGGGGCACGAACCTGTGTCCCCTGCATCAGCAGGCGAACTCTCAACCACTGTGCCACCAGGGAAGCCCTTTGTTTTTCCCTTTTTTTTTTTTTTAATTAAAGTTTTGAGTCTCCTGAATCAGGCCTGGAAAGAATCATGTAAACATTAAGATAAAAATGATTCTATTCCTCCAGAATTTAGAAAATATGTATCCCTAGTCTACAAATAACAGCTTTTTTTCCTTCTTAGTTGCAAGAATAAGTAGATAGGTGATTTCATATCCTAACAAGTATGTGCCTATGTTTATGGGAGACCATTTAGACTAAACAATCTTGCATATAAATTTTAATAATTTGTATACTGTCTTTGTGAAATAGTATCTTGTTAGAGAATGTTTTTACTTACACATAAGAAAATGGAGGCACAAAGAATTGACCTTTTTGTTCTATTCCATCTTTGGTATCTGGTGAAATATGTAAAAGTACATTAGAACAGAAGGATGTTTCTGACAAAGGTAAATTGTGTAAGGCTATCAGCTTGTCCTGTGACACATTCCTCCCTTGCTTCTAAAATAAGACACTTATTTCTATGACTAAAGTAGAGTGTACATGACAACTTCTCTGCATATTGTTCTTTCCATATCTGAATTACTTAAGTATCACTAATGAACTTAAATTGGGACTTACAACTTCAGCTCTTACCAGCCAGTTCTGTTTCTGGCAGTTGTGATAATTAACAGTTTACAGTTGCATATTATATAAAGCAATTGGTTTCATATTACATCCCACAAAGTCTTGGAGCCCTGGATTTCCTACTTCAAGAGAATGGGAAAGGAAAAGTGAGCAGGCAGGACTCTCTCTTACCTTTATATTGAGTTTTCAGCAAGATTTTGTTTAAAAGGTATGGGTCTGTTGTGTTAAAATTTTTTGAAAAGCATTCATCTGAAAGAATATAGGCTTAAGATAAAATAAGATTTAAAAGTATTTCTTCTCTAGTAGAAAGTGAAAGCATTGTAAAATCAAATGTTTACTTTTTTATTAATAGTTTCATAGGAAATCTTAGCATTTTGAACAAATGAAACTCAATCTGTATCAGCCAAAAATCAAGCCAGTCAGCGAAACAAAAAAACTGATACAAAGTTGGCCCTCCATATCCACAGGTTCTTCACCTCTGGGTTCAAGCAACCAGGGGTGGAAAACACTCTGGGGAAAAATAGTCCCATAAAGTTCCAAAAAGCAAAACTTAAATTTGCCCTATTACAGGTGACTCTTCACATAGGATTTACATTGTATTTATAATTATTTACCTAGCATTTACACTGTACTAGGTGTTATAAGTAATCTAGAGATCTAGATCTAGTATACAGAGGATATTCCTAGGTTATATGCAAATAATACGCCATTTTGTAAAGGGACCTTGAGCGTATGCAGCCACAGACTTTGGTATCCATGGGGGTCCTGGAACCAGTCCTCCACAGAGAGTAAGGGGCTACTGTATTGTGCTATTATAACATTGTTAAAGTTTCCCTATAAATTTGCAAATGTTGGGGGGGGTCTGTGGATGGAACAAACTAAAAACAAGTTTTAGAAGTCGTGTCATTACTTTCTGCCTCAAGTGGTTAAAAGTAAGAGCCCTGAGTCAGATTTCCTCTCCAAGTTTCATTTTTTTTCCTCCGTAAGAGGAGGGTAATAATAATATCTATCTTACAGATTTGTTGTAGAGATAAAATTTAGATAATGCATATAATCACCTAAGACAGTGATTGACAGATAGTGAGCACTTGGTTTGTATACATAATACAAAACATTGTTTAAATTTTTGTTTTATTTTTTTCCAACTTGTATGAAGAAAAATTTCAAAATTTTACAAAAAACTAAAATGGATAGGATGGTGAGGATCCATAATAACACCTAGATTTACCAGTTGTTAATATTTTGTCCCATGTACTTTACCTCTTTGGAGATATGTATGTGTGTACATTTGTTTATGTGTTGTAGTAAGTTGTAAGACTGATAAAACATATTTTTCTCCCCCTCAGAAGGGGATACTTAGGTTCCTGCTTCATAGATATGTAACGAATTATATCATTTGTTTTCTGCAGTATGTTGTGGAGGGATTCAATTTAAATTATGATCCCAGAAATAATGTATTTTAACTTTCTTGGAAAACTACAAATGAATGTAAAGTTATTGTTCCTAATAGTATTGTAGTTTAAATTTCTTTTGGAATTGCATCCTGTTGGTTCTAACTCAAGCACAGTTTGCTGAGGTTAAACAGCTTTAACAGATGTTGAGGAAGAATTCTTTTTGTCAGTAGCATAATCCACCAAAAAATGGTAGGAGCAAATAGTTTTAACCACATTCGCTGATGCACAGACTGTGTCATGTTAATATGGTAACTTTAGAAGTATCACAGATATGATAACTTGCAGGATTATGCATTGACATCTTGGCTAGTTAATCAGGAGAACTTAACAGTAAAATTTTCAGGATTGCTAAACCAGTTTGGAATTGTTCAGCAGGAGTACAAAACTAGGACGATTAAGGATTTAATTATGAAGAGAGTTCAGACTCAATATTTATGTGATGATCATGCATCCTAAGGAGAAAACTGTCTGAACTTATGGCCATACTTTTCCAGAAAATGGCAAAGCTCTTACCAAAGGAAATGGAGCCCATCTTCCAAAATGTTGACATCTATAGTCTGCTTTTTTCCCACCTATTTTACTTGTTCTGTCTTCTTCCTTTTGTCGTTTCATTGGGCTTTTGGAAAGGAATAGAGTGAAATGCCTACATTTTCTCTGCCATGTTAAACCAGATGTCTCTATGTATCTCATATTTTTATTCAGCAAGGCATTTGTTTGACAGACTTTTGTGATAGTCTAGTAACACATTTAGAAATATGAGTTGGCTGAGAAGATAGTTGAGATTTGTAGTTGTTTTAACCACCTCACCAAAGAGAATCGGATCATTGTCATCACTGATGCTGAACAGTAGAGCTCTGTATTTTGATTCCATTCAGTTCAACCGTGAATTGGATGGAGATCTTTGAAGGACATAGTAATGAAATCCTCACATAATACAGTGCTTGAGGTGGGGCAGCTAATATAGTGACTGGGTAACAGAATCAAGATTCAACATTAAATTTTTTGAAAAAGCAGTGACTTGAACAAAAGACTTGACCATGATTCAAGAATCCTACTCTACAATTTCAAGTCTGACAACTAGATTGGCGACACTTATATGAAAAAGTTGGCTCTGAGTTTACTATGAGACAGGAGTGGGATTTACCCCCAAAAAGCTCATGGTAACTTAGAATGATTTAATATATAAGATCTTTCTTAAGTTTTGGACCTCTAAGGAACTTCGGCATTGTCTAGTCCAAACTTCATCATTTTAAAAATGAAAGAAATTAGAAATTAAACAACTTAGTCACGGTAAAATAAACTAGCTTGCCACAGAGTTGGAACTAGAGCCCAGGTCTGGGACATCCCAGACAGATATTTCTATTATATACCATGTAGTTTCCCTACTTACTGGTTAAGTGTGCAGTTGAAATACTACATGCTGGGGGAAAAAAAAGGTTTAAAAGGACATAAGAAGTAATTTTAAATTCCAAAGGTTATAATCATTTACATTCAGTATAATTATACCTATTACCAAGAAAAGAAATATAAAGTATAAAATGATAGCCAATAATCTTTTCTCTAAGTATCACTATCTAGTTTCTATGTTGAACCAACTTTAATCTTCAGGGATTTTCTGGGAGGTAAGGAGGGAAAACATTGGCTAATTGATTAATAATTAATTTTTTATTATTTTTAATTTTGCAAAGTATAGATTTTAAATTTAGAGTAAAATCAAAGTGGAGGAGATTATAAACACTGTTCTTTATTCTACCCTTAGCTTTTTATTTGACTAAGGTACAGTGGGAAATGAGGGTAGAGATGTGAGCAGTCTGTTCTTGACTAGCTGTGGGCCATGATACAGATTTGGACTTTGTCTTGTAGGCAGTTAAAAAAAAAAAAACACAAACAAAACAAACTTGAAAGGAATTGCATGTCATGTTTTCCACCCCTGTACCCCGCCCCTCCGCAGAGATCATAAATTAATTAGAACTTCTGATCTCACTGCCCCTTCCCACAAAAGGTATCATTTTTCTGTATTGTTAAAAAACACAGAGCAGTCTTGTTTTGTCTAGTGGTGCTGATATTAAAGGATAATAGGCGAGTTCTCCAGTTTGTCTGGATGATAGAAACCTGAAACAGTAAATGCCTTGTGGTTTAAGTAATTCTAAGTGTTTCTTTGATTAAAGGGCTCTTGTAGGTAGTTTAGGCCAATGTCTGTACTGTGAAACTAAAAGTTAACATTTTTTTTTGAGATTGTCATGTTCCTTTTTCTACTTTATGTTATAAACTACTTCAGAGATAGAGTAATCTAAATAATAATAAGATTGTTTGGTTTTGAGCACCTAGCCTATAGAGAAGTTAATGGTAATTCCAATTCATGAAGCTTGTTTTGTTTCTGTTTGTTTGGGTTTTGTTTTTGTAGACAGAATTGTAACATTACAGAAAATTAGAGCAGCTCTTTGTTTAGTTTTGTGTAAATGTATATATGTCTATATATACATGCATATACATATATATGTACTTTGGTATAAACGAAGTTGGCTGTGCTTTGAGATTCTGCCTTTTTTATTTACTAAATTCCTATATGTGACTTTCGTAATTATAAGTTTAATGGCTATTCTGTTTCTTCAACTGGATTACCACAACCGTTACTATATAATTGGGCTTCGTTTTCTTCTAGCTTTTATTATTATTATAAGTAAATAACACAATAAACATGTTCATGAAGATAGGTTATTATTAGAACTATAACACATTATTCTCTCTAGCTTGCTAGATAAATTAGCTTTATATAGAGCAGAAAATTTACACATCAGTGATGAAAGTGTAATTATTTTTCTACAGTTTTATCATACTCTAAAATACTCATATTTCAGAATAGACAAGGCTAAATGTAGCATTTTTTCACAAAAATTTATGTAGAATATAAATTAACATTAATGTAAATTAGAATTATAAATTACATTTGTTGAAATTTTTATCCATGTTATAGTAAAACTGTACATGGTATCATTTTTCTTAATAAGCTCCAGCTCTCTGCATCAAAGCTGAGGACTAGCAAACCAAAACAACAATAAAAATAAAAAATTTCTTAGCAGTCAAAATAGATATCTTAGGATCTGTGTACCCAGAAGTTCCTGTGCTTCAGACCTTCAGTCTTTTTCTTAAAGCCTTTGTGTTCTTATTCTATATGCATTTCTAACAAGCTTATTAGTTTTCTTAATCTTCCATAGCGTACAAACACAGAAGGAAGAGGGAATTACATATATCAAGAAGTGATCACTGATAGACTGATAGCAAGGGAGGTAACAAAGTCACAGAGCAGAACAGTCTGGGCAGAATAGCCTTATATACTGGATTAACCCCTAAGGGTGTTTGCTCAAGTGGGGTAATATAATTATTACTCATCTTGAGTAGATTCATCAAGGGAAAAAAATCAGATATTCATGGAAATGTTTTTATTGAGGTGCAATTGACATATAACATTATATTAGTTTCAGGTGTACACATAATGATTCATTATTTGTATATATTGCAAAATGATCACCACAGTAAGTCTAGTTAACATCCATCACCACACATATTTACAAAATTTATTTTTCTTGTGATGAGAACTTGTACGATTTCCTCTCTTAGTAACTTTCAGATATTATTAACATTATTATTAATACAGTACAGTATTATTAACTTTAGTCATCATGCTGTACATAGCATCCCCTGTGACTTATTTATTTCATAACCTTAAGTTTGTAAAAAAAATGTAATGCTTCATGAATTTGCATGTCATCCTTGCACGGGGGTGGGGGGCACGCTAATCTCTATCAATTTTAGTAAATAGTATGCTGCTAGAGTGAATACCCGATATTCTCTTTATGAAACATGAAGCTTTAGAAACATTTCCATTGTAAATGATTTTACTTTTTAACTTTAATTGAAAGAGTGTCACTTCACTTTTCTGAAAAATTTATTTATATAAAAGAGTTCCCTACTTGAGGTTTAAGAGATACTAATATTTTTCTAATTAAAAGACAGTATGGGGAATTCCCTGACCGTCCAGTGGTTAGGAGTCCACACTTCCACTGCCAGGGGCCAAGGTTCGATCCCTAATCAGGGAACTAAGATCCTGCAACTGCACGGCTTGGCCAAAAAAAAAGAAAAAGAAAAGGCAGTATGCTTCTGAGAATGGATAATGAAAGAAGAGGTCTGAATCATTATTATACAAAAGTATCTATGTTTAATCCAAAAATGAAATTAAGAAAGCAGTTTCATTTACAATAGTATCAAAAGAGAATAAATTTAACAAAATGACTGTAAAATTTATACTCTGAAAACCACAAAACATTTTGGAAAGGAATTAAAGAAGACCTAGATAAATAACAAGGTCCTACTGTATAGCACAGGGAACTATATTCAATATCCTGTGATAAACCATAATGGAAAAGAATATAAAAAAAGAATATATATATATGTGTGTGTGTGTGTGTGTGTGTGTGTGTGTGTGTGTGTATATATATATATATATATATATATATATATATAAAACTGAGTAACTTTGCTATACAGCAGAAATGAAACACAGCATTGTAAATTAAAAAAAAAAAAAAGGAAGAAGAAGACCTAAATACCTGGAAAAACATTCACATTCAGGGATCAGACTTAATATTGTTAAGATGTAGTACTCCCCAAATTGATTTACAGATTCAACACAACCCCTGTTAGAATCCCAGCTGGCTTTTTTGCATAAATTGACAAGCTGATCCTAAAATTCATGTGGAGTTGCTAAGGGACCCAGAAGAACCAAAACAATATTGAAAAAGAAGAACAAAGTTGGATGACTCTCACTTTTTGATTTTAAAGCTTACTACAAAGCAACAGTAATCAAGACACTGTGGTACTGGCATTAGAATAGACATATAGGTCAATGGAATAGAATTGAGAATCCAGATATGAATCTATGGTCCATTGCTTTTCTACTAGTGTGTCAAGACTATTCAGTGGGGAGAGGATAATTTTTTCAACAAATGGTGCTAGGAGAACTGGATGTTCACGTACAAAAGATTGAATTTGAACCTTTACCTCATACTATACAAAAGTTAACCCAAAATGTGTCGAAGAACTAAATGTAATAATAGCCCAAACTGTAAAACTCTTAGAAGAAAAGATAAGGGTAAATCTTCAGGTCCTCAGATTTGGCAGTGGGCTCTTAGATATGACACCAAAAGCACAAATAGCAAAAGAAAAAATAGATAAATTGGATTTCATCAAAATGAAATTTTTTGTGCTGCAAAGGACATCCTGAAAAAAAGTAAAACAACCATCCATATAATGGGAGAAAATATTTACAAATCATGTCTAATAAGGGACTAGTATTTCAGGTATATGAAGAACTCTTAGGCCTTAACAATAAAATGACAAATAACCCGATTTTACTTTTATTCTTTTTTTTTTTTTTTGGCCGCACCGCGTGGTATGCGGGATCTTAGCTCCCCAACCAGGGATTGACCCTGTGCCCCCTGCAGTGGAAGCAAGGATTCTTAACCAGTGAACCGCCAAGGAAATCCCCAAATAACCCGATTTTTAAATGGGCAAAGGATTTGAATAGACCTTTCTCCAGAGATGACATAGGAATGGCCATTAAGCTCATGAAATGATGCTCAACATCAGTAGTCATTGGGGAAATGCAAATCAAAATCACAGTGAGATCCCACATTATACCTACTAGGGTGGCTGGAATCAAACAGATAATAAGTGTTGACTGGTGAGGATGTGCAGAAATTAGAGACCTCACATGCTGCTGAAGGGTATGTAAAATGGGACAGCCACTTTGGAAAACAGTTTTGCAGTTCCTCAGAATGTTAAACATAAGAGTTACCATTTCTTCCTGCAGTTCCACTCTTAGGCACATACCCAAGAGAAGTGAAAACATTATTCACACAAAAACCTATACGTGAATGTTCATAGTGGTATTTTTCATAGCTAAAAGGTAGAAATAAACCAAATGTCCACCACTTGATTAATAGATAAACAAAATGTGGTATTATTTGGCCATGAATGAACAAATGAATCCAGGAATAAAAATACATGCTATTGATGAACATTATGCTAAATGAGAGAAGCCAGTTAAAAAAGACCACATATTATGTGATTCCATTTGTATGAAACATACGTAATAGATGAATCTATTGACTCACAGAAACTATTGAGACAGAAAGTAGATTCGTGGTTGCTTAAGGACTGGTGTTTAGAGGTGAGAGAAGGACAGGACGACTGATGGGTGGGTAATAGCGAAAGAGTATGGGGTTTATTTTATTTTGGGGGGGGTTTGAGGTGATAGAAATATTCTAAAATTGATGTGACAGTTGCATGATTCTCAGAACATACTAAAACCCAGTGAATTGTACACTTTAAATGGGTAAATTGTATGCTATGTGAATTACATCTCAAAAGCCGTTACCAAAAAATGTACATAGGCTTAGTCAAAATTAATATGCAGACTTACAAATATGATTATGTAACTTCATGTTAGAATTAAGTAGTGTAATCACTTAGTATAGGTTGAAATGATTTTTCCCTCTTGCGAAACTATATTTAGAATTAAACTAGGGAAAGTTTCAAATCTCATCACATTTTGAACATTTTAAAATTTTTCAATAAATTATTGATTAGAGATAAAACTGTTATTTCATTTGTGGTCAGTCTTAAGTTATACTTTGTAAATCATGATTTTGTATTATTATACATATCTGTTTCACTGCTTCATAATCACTTTAATAACCAAGAGAAATTTTTTTTTTCCTGCAAGGTTTTTAAGGTAATCTAAAGAAATGCAGTTTTCAATACAGATAGTGCTACTTTGATGTTTATTCTTATTACCCACATGGAAAGATTTTTTGACTTTAAATGAGAATCTGATGGTTGTAGGTTAAGAACTTTTCAGTTCCAGCCCCTAAAGCAGCAAAAGTTTTACTAAAAAATACTACATTGCCTAAATTCTACAAATTAGAGTTTAGCAAGTCCATTGAATTAAGCTTTCAGTTACTTATACTTTATTTGGAATTAAGTTAGTTTCTTCTTCTTCTTCTCAAGTACAAACCCATTTATTGTTATATCTTGATGTGGTCTCTCCAAAGACCATGTTCTCCCATTACAAATTGCGAGTGACTCTGCTCAAAATGACAGTAGTTATTATTACTGACCAGGTAGGTCTTGCAATTTCTTATTTTCCTAGAAATGGCATTTGTGGGTCTGAAAGGGATGCCCAAATTCATTTTTTTAACAACACAACATTTACCATCTTGACCATTTTTAAGTGTACAGTTTAGTAGGGTTTAGTATATTCATATTGTTGTGAAACAGATCTCCAGAACTTTTTTTCAATCTTCCCCAACTGAAACTCTGTACCCATTAAACAAAATCCCCTTTTCCCTCTCCCTACAGCCCCTGGTAACCACCATTCTACTTTCTGTTCTATGAATTTGACTACTTTAGATGCCTCATTGAAGTGGAATTATATAGTATTTGCCTTTTGGCGACTGGCTTATTTCTTTAGCGTAATGTCTTCAGGGTTCACCAACATTGTAGCACATGACAGAATTTCTTTTTAAGGCTGAGTAATATTCTGTTGTATGTATATACCACACTTTTTTTATCCATCCATTCTCCATTCATCCATTGATGAACATTTGGGTTGCTTCCACCTCTTGGCTATTGTGAGTGAAATTAAGTTGGTAGCTTCTTAATGTTTAGCTTAAGATATTAAAATTTTGTTGTGGAGGAAGAAACAGCAGTTCCAAAATAAGACTAAAAAATGAGGAAAGGTAATCCTGAATAGGGTGACTACCTTTTTGCCCTGGTTGCCCTTGGTGGCCAGTGAGAGTAGTTTATGATATCAGCTCAACTTACACTTCCCAAAGACTTCTTTCTGAGGAGGACTGTCTTTTATGGCCCAATATGCTACTAGATGGAATGCAAAGTGGATTTGACAATTTTGTTGTCCTTCCTCAAAAAGAAAAGACTTGGACACACTGAGACCTTTATTTATTTTTTTATTACTAACAACATGGTCCTCTGACGTAGGAAGCCTTGTGCTTTCTTATTGTGGATCACTTCATTGGAGTCAGGTCACTTCTTCGTGCATTGTATGGATATACCACATTTTGTTTTATCTATTTATCAGATGATGGACATTTTAGTTATTTCTACATGTGAATACTCTATGACCCAGGGTATGTGCCCAGGAAAATGCATATCTATGTGCACCAAAAAATTGTGTTCGAGAATGTTCAAACCGAACATCTAAGTCATTATGCAAACTAATAAACATGAACTACCCCCCCAATTTTTTTTTTAAAAAAAGGAAAAGAATGAGCTATTAATACATGTAACAAAATGGATGAACCTCAGACATAATGTTGGGCAAAAGAAGCCAGACACAAAAGAGTGGTTACTGTATATTTCCATTAACAGATGTTCAAAATAGGCAAAACTAATTTCTTGCAATTAAACAGAACAGGTAACTTTAGGTAGTGGTAAGTGAGGATTACTGATTTGGAAGAGGCACAAGAAAGCCTATTGGAGAGCTGAAAATGTTCTCTCCCTGGATGGTTACATAGGTATATGTATGGATATGTAAAAGTTCACTGAATTATACATTTTACATGTGTGCACTTTACTTCATGTTAATTATGCCTCAATTAAAAAGAAGAATAAATGTAAAAAAATTTTAGGGGATATCATTTGTGCAAGAGGATTAAAATTTGGTTTTAGATGTTAACAGTATGTGTTAGTGGCCCTCACACAGCTTTCCACTGTTCCTCAGGAGGAGCTACTTCACAATCACTGGCTCTAAACAAAGCTGAAAAATGATATGCCAGACTTCAGGAAATTGTCCAAATAATTAACAGTAAGTTAGCATTGCTTTTAATGTAAGTACCTTCATTACAATGAGAAAGAAATGGACATAAGTGCATCACTGGGATTTGTGAAGTTTTCAGGTACTGTGGCTTCCCTAATTTGTACATTAGTTGAATGCCTAATTTTAAACGTGCATACTTTTCTACTCCTGCAACTTCATTAATATATTTCTTTCCTCTTAAAACTTGCATTATCATTTAGAATGGAGGTCATATTCTTCTTGGCAGGAAAATATTAATGAAATATTGGACCATTTTGGCCTGATGATCAGGTTCAAGTCATTGACAATCCATAGTTTTAGTTCTTCTAGAATCAATTGTTTTACCTTTAACTGTGTTCATAATTGTGCTTTTTTCACTTTCAACCCTTTTGCTTTTTCAAAGGACCATTTGGACTTTTCTTCCTGAATGGCTGAAATGTCGACTAGGTACTATAACTTTTTCAGTATCCGCAGATCTCCATTTGGTCTTTTAATTTTTCACATTTATGTGGCAGGTCTTCAAATAGCAAGTAATCTATCTGCTCTAAAGAATACTTCAAATCTATTAAAGATCTGTTATGAAATATTTACTGATGAAATAACATCTGGGATTTGTTTCAAAATCATTTTGTTATTGAAATTGGGTGAGGTTATATCGGGGAATCATTGTATAAGTGAGATTTTGCATAATAAAATTTTTAAAAACTAAAGTACTTCGTTATTTTTCTGCTGTAGAGTATCATGCTTTCTGGAGTGATTCATTCCAGCTTTTTTTTTTTTCCCCCTCACCACTATAATGTAGAAAGTTTTACACACTTGCTTAAAGCATTGCCTCTGTAAGTACTTCATAGGTCACCCTCTTGAAATGGAGTACAGGTCCTTCTTTGGCCTCATTTATCAATGACATCATCCACCCTCTTCTACCTCACTCTGATCAGTCTCACTCCAGACTTTCAGCTGAAAATGAGGATTTTTCTAACAGATTATTCAGAATAGACTATTATGTTTAACAGTTTAGGAAAGTCATAGTAACTAGTTGTCTGACCTAAGCTTTTCATCTCAAAATGAAATAATTGAAATTGCTTTTCAGAAGGTTTTTATTAATGGCTTTTATTTTTTTCACCATGACTCACACTAAAAAAATACATACTATATTGTGATCCATTATATACAGAATTTAATATTGTGTATGTCTGAAGCAAAAGTGTTATGAAATAATACACCTTACTAAGTGTGATGTACTCTTTTAAATTTTATACTACTTTTCTTTAAAAAATGTATTGGTCAGGACCCACGGTATTTATTTCACACTCCACTAATCGATCATGTTCTGCAGTTTAGAAAACATTTTAACATTGTCTAAAACAGATATGTCTTACATATTGATAGTAAACATGCTCTATACCATTACCAGTGGTGTTAAGGAAGATTTAATAAGATTTTTTATAATAAACTACTTACTGGTATTGATAAGTAATCCCTTCAAAAAACTTCGCACAAGAAACAATTATCATTGCTGTTAACTACTAACCATTTGGGAAATCTTTCTGCATAGTGTACTAATAAACTAGTAGAATTAAGTTAGTAAAAATTAAAAAACCCTCTGGCTTCTTTCTTTAAAGTTGTAGTGTTTATTATCTTCTTACCCTTGATCATGCTGCCTACTTAAAGAGATGCTATCTGGGTGGTAAAGGCAGTAGTATTTGCCTTAAATAGACATGGTAAACAATCTGAGTTACATAGAAGTGGTTTCTTGGTTTTTGTTTGATTTTTTTTTGAATTTTATTTTCTTTATTTTTTTATACAGCAGGTTCTTATTAGTTATCCATTTTATACATATTAGTGTATACATGTCAATCCCAATCTCCCACTTCATCCCACCACCACCACCACCCCTACCTCCGCTTTCCCCCCTTGGTGTCCATATGTTTGTTCTCTTCATCTGTGTCTCAATTTCTGACCTACAAACTGGTTCATCTGTACCATTTTTCTAGTTCCACATATACACATTAATATACGATATTTGTTTTTCTCTTTCTGACTTACTTCACTCTGTATGACAGTCTCTAGATTCATCCACATCTCTACAAATGACCCAATTTCATTCCTTTTTATGGCTGAATAATATTCCATTGTATATACGTACCACATCTTCTTTATCCATTCGTCTGTCGATGGGCATTTAGGTTGCTTACATGACCTGGCTATTGTAAACAGTGCTACAGTGAACATTGGGGTGCATGTGTCTTTTTGAATTATGGTTTTCTCTGGGTATATGCCCAGTAGTGGGATTGCTGGGTCATATGGTAATTCTATTTTTAGTTTTTTAAGGAACCTCCATACTGTTCTCCATAGTGGCTGTATCAATTTACATTCCCACCAAAAGTGCAAGAGGGTTCCCTTTTCTCCACACCCTCTCCAATATTTGTTGTTTGTAGATTTTCTGATGATGCCCATTCTAACTGGTATGAGGTGATACCTCATTGTACTTTTGATTTGCATTTCTGTAATAATTAGTGATGTTGAGCAGCTTTTCATGTGCTTCTTGGTCATCTGTATGTCTTCCTTGGAGAAATGTCTGTTTAGGTCGTCTGCCCATTTTTGGATTGGGTTGTTTGGTTTTTTAATATTGAGCTGCATGAGCTGTTTATATATTTTGGAGATTAATCCTTTGTCCGTTGATTCATTTGCAAATATTTTCTCCCATTCTGAGGGTTGCCGCTCGTCTTGTTTATGTTTCCTTTGCTGTGCAAAAAGCTTTTAAGTTTCAGTAGGTCCCATTTGTTTATTTTTGTTTTTATTTCCATTACTCTAGGAGGTGGATGAAAAAAGATCTTGCTGTGATTTGTGTCAAAGAGTGTTCTGCCTATGTTTTCCTCTAAGAGTTTTATAATGTCCAGTGTTACATTTAGGTCTCTAATCCATTTTGAGTTTATTTTTATGTATAGTATTAGGGGGTGTTTTAATTTCATTTTTTACTTGTAGCTGTCCAGTTTTCCCAGCACAACTTACTGAAGAGACTGTCTTCTCTCCATTGTATATCCTTGCCTCCTTTGTCATAGATTAATTGACCGTAGGTGTGTGGGTTTATCTCTGGGCTTTCTATCCTGTTCCACTGATCTGTATTTCTGTTTTTGTGCCAGTACCATATTGTCTTGATTACTGTAGGTCTGTAGTATAGTCTGAAGTCAGGGAGTCTGATTCCTCCAGCTCCATTTTTTTCCCTCAAGACTGCTTTGGCTATTCGGGGTCTTTTGTGTTTCCATACAAATTGTGAAATTTTTTGTTCTAGTTCTGTGAAAAATGCCATTGGTAGTTTGATAGGGATTGCATTGAAGCTGTAGATTGCTTTGGGTAGTAGAGTCATTTTCACAGTATTGATTCTTCCAATCCAAGAACATGGTATATCTCTCCATCTGTTGGTATCATCTTTAATTTCTTTCATCAGTGTCTTACAGTTTTCTGTATACAGTTCTTTTGTCTCCCTAGGTAGGTTTATTCCTAGGTATTTTATTCTTTTTGTTGCAGTGGTAAATGGGAGTGTTTCCGTAATTTCTCTTTCAGATTTTTCATCATTAGTGTATAGGAATGCCAGAGATTTCTGTGCATTAATGTTATATCCAGCAACTCTGCCAAGTTCACTGATTAGTTCTAGTAGTTTTCTGGTGGCATCTTTACGATTCTGTATATATAGTATCATGTTATCTGCAAACGTGACAGTTTTACTTCTTCTTTTCCAATTTGCATTCCTTTTTATTTCTATTTTCTTCTCTGATTGCTGTGGCTAGGACTTTCAAAACTATGTTGAATAATAGTGGTGAGAGTGGACATCCCTGCCTTGTTCCTGATCTTAGAGGAAATGCTTTCAGTTTTTTACCATTGAGAATGATGTTTGCTGTGGGTTTGTCGTATATGGCCTTTATTATTTTGAGGTATGTTCCCTCTATGCCCACTTTCTGGAGAGTTTTTATCATAAATGGGTGTTGAATTTGTCAAAAGCTTTTTCTGCATCTATAGAGATTATCATATGGTTTTTATCCTTCAATTTGTTAATATGGTGTATCACATTGATTGATTTGCATATATTGAAGAATCCTTGCAGCCCTGGGATAAATCCCACTTGATCATGGTGTATGATCCTTTTAATGTGTTGTTGGATTCTGTTTGCTAGTATTTTGTTGAGGATTTTTTCATCTATATTCATCAGTGATATTCGTCTGTAATTTTCTTTTTTTGTAGTGTCTTTGTCTGGTTTTGGTATCAGGGTGATGGTGGCCTCATAGAATGAGTTTGGGAGTGTTCCTTCCTCTGCAATATTTTGGAAGAGTTTGAGAAGGATGGGTGTTAGCTCTTGTCTAAATGTTTGATAGAATTCACCTGCGAAGCCATTTGGTCCTGGACTTTTGCTTTTTGGAAGATTATTAATCGCAGTATCAATTTCATTACTTGTGATTGGTCTGTTCATATTTTCCATTTTTTCCTGGTTCAGTCTTGGAAGGTTATACCTGTCTATGAGTTTGTCCATTTCTTCCAGCTTGTCCATTTTATTGGCATAGAGTTGCTTGTAGTAGTCTCTTAGGATGCTTTGTATCTCTGCGGTGTCTGTTGTAACTTCTCCTTTTTCATTTCTAATTTTGTTGATTTGAGTCCTCTTCCTCTTTTTCTTGATGAGCCTGGCTAAAGGTTTATCAATTTTGTTTATCTTCTGAAAGAACCAGCTTTTAGTTTTATTGATCTTTGCTATTGTTTTCTTTGTTTCTATTTCATTTATTTCTGCTCTGAACTTTATGATTTCTTTCCTTTTACTAACTTTGGGTTTTGTTTATTC
This sequence comes from Delphinus delphis, assembly GCF_949987515.2. NCBI lineage: Eukaryota > Metazoa > Chordata > Mammalia > Artiodactyla > Delphinidae > Delphinus > Delphinus delphis. Next base: position 138,617,083 of record NC_082684.1, read on the forward strand.
TTCTTTCTCTAGTTCCTTTAGGTGTAAGGTTCCTAAGGTTAGATTGTTTATTTGAGATTTTTCTTGTTTCTTGAGGTAGGCTTGTATTGCTATAAACTTCCCCTTAGAACTGATTTTGCTGCATCCTATAGGTTTTGGATCGTCGTGTTTTCATTGTCATGTGTCTCTAGGTATTTTTTGAGTTCATCTTTGATTTCTTCAGTGATCTCTTGGTTATTTAGTAATGTAGTTTTTAGCCTTCATGTGTTTGTGTTTTTTACGTTATTTTCCCTGTAATTGATTTCTAATCTCATAGCATTGTGGTCAGAAAAGATGCTTGATATGATTTCAATTTTCTTAATTTGACTGAGGCTTGATTTGTGACCCAAGATGTGATCTATCCTGGAGAATGTTCTGTGCGCACTTGAGAAGAAAGTGTAATCTGCTCTTTTTGGATGGAGTGTCCTATAAATATCAATTAAATCTATCTGGTCTCTCATGTTATTTAAAGCTTGTGTTTCCTTATTAATATTCTGTTTGGATGATCTGTCCATTGGTGTGAGGTGTTAAAGTCCCCCACTATTATTGTGTTACTATCGATTTCCTCTTTTATAGCTGTTAGCAGTTGCCTTATGTACAGAGATGCTCCTATTTTGGGTGCATATATATTTATAATTGTTATATCTCCTTGTTGAACTGATCCCTTGATCATTATGTAGTGTCCTTCCTTGTCTTTTGTAACATTCTTTATTTTATAGTATTTTATCTGATATGAGTATTGCTACTCCAGCTTTCTTTTGATTTCCATTTGCGTGGAATATCTTTTCCATGCCCTCACTTTCAGTCTGTATGTGTCCCTAGGTCTGAAGTGGGTCTCTTGTAGACAGCATATATATGGGTCTTGTTTTTGTATCCATTCAGCAAGCCTGTGTCTTTTGGTTGGAGCATTTAATCCATTCATGTTTTGGGTAATTATTGACATGTATGTTCCTAGTATCATATTCTTAATTGTTTTGGGTTTGTTTTTGTAGGTCCTTTTCTTCTCTTGTGTTTCCCACTTAGAGAAGTTCCTTTAGCATTTGTTGTAGAGCTGGTTTGGTGGTGCTGAATTCTCTTAGCTTTTGCTTGTCTGTAAAGCTTTTGATTTCTCCATCAAATCTGAATGAGATCCTTGCTGGGTAGAGTAATGTTGGTTGTAGGTTCTTCCCTTTCATCACTTTAAGTATGTCATGCCACTCCCTTCTGGCTTGCAGAGTTTCTGCTGAGAAATCAGCTGGTAACCTTATGGAAGTTCTCTTGTATGTTATTTGTCATTTTTCCCTTGTTGCTTTCAATAATTTTTCTTTGTCTTTAACTTTTGCCAATTTGATTACTATGTGTCTCGGCGTGTTTCTCCTTGGGTTTATCCTGTATGAGACTCTCTGTGCTTCCTGGACTTGGATGGCTATTTCCTTTCCCATGTTAGGGAAGTTTTCGACTATAATCTCTTCTAATATTTTCTTGGGTCCTTTCTCTCTCTCTTCTCCTTCTGGGACCCGTATAATGCGAATGTTGTTGTGTTTAATGTTGTCCCAGAGGTCTCTTAGGCTGTCTTCATTTCTTTTCATTCTTTTTTCTTTATTCTGTTCTGCAGCAGTGAATTCCACCATTCTGTCTTCAGGTCACTTATCCGTTCTTCTACCTCAGTTATTCTGCTATTGATTCCTTCTAGTGTATTTTTCATTTCAGTTATTGTATTGTTCATCTCTGTTTGTTAATTCTTCTAGGTCTTTGTTAAACATTTCTTGCATCTTCTCGATCTTTGCCTCCATTCTTTTTCCAAGGCCCTGGATCATCTTCATTATCATTATTCTGAATTCTGTTTCTAGAAGGTTGCCTATCTCCATTTCATTTAGTTGTTTTTCTGGGGTTTTATCTTGCTCCTTCGTCTGACACAAAGTCCTCTGCCTTTTCATCTTGTGTAACTTTCTGTGAATGGGGTTTTCCTTCCACAGGCTGCAGAATTGTAGTTCTTCTTGCTTCTGCTGTCTGCCCTCTGGTGGATGAGGCTATCTGTGAGGCTTGTGCAAGTTTCCTGATGGGAGGGAGTGGTGGTGTGTAGAGCCCGCTGTTGCTCTTTTGGGCAGAGCTCAGTAAAACTTTAATCCGCTTGTCTGCTAATGGATGGGGCTGGGTTCCCTCCCTGTTGGTTGTTTGGCCTGAGGCGACCCAACACTGGAGCCTCCCTGGGCTCTTTGGTGGGGCTAATGGTGGGCTCTGGGAGGGCTCACGCCAAGGAGTACTTCCTAGAACTTCTGCTGCCAATGTCCTTGTCCTTGTGGTGAGGCACAGCTGCCCCCCCGCCTCTGCAGGAGACCCTCCAACACTAGCAGGTAGGTCTGGGTCAGTCTCCTATGGGGTCACTGCTCCTTCCCCTGGGTCCCAATGCTCACACTACTTTGTGTGTGCCCCCCAGGAGTGGAGCCTCTGTTTCCCCCAGTCCTATCGAAGTCCTGTAATCAAATCCTGCTAGCCTTCAATGTGTGATTCTCTAGGAATTCCTCCTCCCGTTGTCAGTCAGACCTCCAGGTTGGGAAGCCTGTCGTGGGGCTCAGAACCTTCACTCCAGTGGGTGAACTTCTGTGGTATAAGTGTTCTCCAGTTTGTGAGTCACCCACCCACCAGTTATGGGATTTGATTTTATTGTGATTACGCCCCTCCTACCGTCTCACTGTGACTTTGTCTTTGGATGTGGGATATCTTTTTTGGTGAGTTCCAGTGTCTTCCTGTCAATGATTGTTTAGCAGTTAGTTATGATTCCAGTGATCTCACAAGAGGGAGTGAGAGCACGTCCTTCTGCTCCGCCATCTTGAACCATAGACGGGTTTCTTGTTTTAACTACTAATTGCCTCACATTCATTTGGCTGGATTTTTTTTTTTTTCTGACAAGTTCTAGGTAGTAATTTATAAATGTACTACTTTCACTTTACGGCAAGAAATCTGACAGCTGGAGATCTAACTAAACTGGGAACCGAGGCTTGTATGTTCCTTTATCAGCGTGACTCTGAGAACTGACACCTGCTGGTTCTTTGAAATAGTGCTTTGTCTGATGAAGCTTACCATAAATGTTGTCTCTGTAGGCGATTTACTGAAACAGGAAGTCTTCATGCAGTGGATTTTATGGGTAGCTTCACATCTAAGACTGCTGCTTCAAAAGGGCTGAGTTTGGATGTAAAGCTCCCAAAACTACTATGTAATGCAGTTTCTTTTACATTAACGATAAAAGAACCCATGGCCAGGAAGTGACCTTGGGAAGCATTGTGGATTTTGTGCAGCAACTAAAAGCTTTGAGTGCTTGGGATTATGCCACCTCATCAATGGTATTTTTCTGTTCAGTAAACTGCCTTTCTCACATTTATTGATATATCATTCATATGTATATATAATTTTTTGTATGATGAAGCAGTCATTCATTTTAAATGGGCAGGATTGTAACCCTCTATCTTTGTAATTAAATTCTTCCAGAGCAAAATTTTTGTGTATCACTGAGAATAGTGGCTTAGTGTTTGTCTAGCCTTCCACTTGGCTGTGTTTTGTATTGACCTCTTAGTCTTTTTTTTTTTTTTGGCCACACCGCATGGCTTGTGGGATCTTAGTTCCCTGACCAGGGATCCAACCCAGGCCACGACAGTGAAAGCATGGAGTCCTAACCACTGGACTGCCAGGGAATTCCCCTGACCTCTTTCTTCAGTCTTAATGATGCCCCCTGGCAAAGGAATTCATTTGAATGATGCATAGCTCAGGAGAATTATCTAGTCACCTCCAGGGCCTCTTAGGAATAAGGATAATTGCTTTTTAAGAGGGTGAGGTATTCAGCTTGTTTTGAAATAAGCAGAGAAAGTAAGCAAACAAAAGCAAGCTAGCATTTTGTAATGTATTAGCTATCATGTTTGGTGTTACATAAGCTGTGTCATTATGCTTCTGTGTCTATATTCTTTTATACAGGTACAAAAATTGAAGCTGAGAGGCATTTCATAATTTCTCTGCTGCTTTTAGGTTCAGTGAGAACTTGGAGGAAGGCATCATGGTAGAGTGAAACGATCGTTGCCTACTCTCCTGGTTTTCTTTCTGTTCTCCTCTAATTAAAAGCATCAACTTTAACCCTTCTATTTTCCTTTTCCCTCATGTTTATATGTAATCCAAAGGTTGTTAGTTTTTTCTTCTAAATGCCTTGATTATAAATCCTATTTTTTAAAGTTATCTTCAAGGAATTATTGCATCGTACCTGCCGTGATAATAGAAGTCATAAAAATTAGATTTATCTAGGACATTGCAGTTTACAAAGTACTTTCACATATTCTAACTCGTGTAATCATCATAACCACACTGTGTGGTAGATGTTATTCTTTAAATGTTCTACTATAAAAACTTCCTATTCATTTTCTTCGTAGGTATTCTTGTCTCTTTTATTGTATACATTGGGACCAGATTAATATTTTTAAAATACAACTTTCACGACTATACGTTTCCTCTTAGCAGAAATATCTTTGGTGATTTCACAAGTTGAATAATGAAGTCAAAACTCCTATATTCACACTTAGAATTATCCATATCTGATTCTAAACTAAATTTTTTTTTAATTGCCCTAAAACTTTCTCAGAAGAACCTTCTCTGTATATCAAGTCAATTTGGTTCACTTCCGCAAGCATCTGTTACCTACTATATATCAGATACCATGTTGGTCGATAGGGATAAACAGATGAGTGGAACATTCTTGTCCTTAGGAAATTTACTGCCTAGTGGAGGTAAAAAGATGCATGAATAACTAATTATAATATATGTGTAAGTTGATGCAACTGAGTGCTGCCTCAGTTTTATTTTATTTTTTAAAATTAATTTATTTATTATTTTTGACTGTATTGGGTCTTTGTTGCTGCGCGTGAGCTTTCTCTAGTTGCAGTGAGCGGGGGCACCTCTTCGTTGTGGTGCGCGGGCTTCTCAGTAGTTGTGACACGTGGGCTCAGTAGTTGTGGCTTGCGGGCTCTAGAGCGCAGGCTCAGTAGTTGTGGCACATGGGCTAAGTTGCTCTGTGGCATGTGGGATCTTCCTGGCCCAGGGCTCAAACCTGTGTCCCCTGCATTGGCAGGTGGATTCTTAACCACTGCACCACCAGGGGAAGTCACTGCCTCAGTTTTATAATGTATGTTTAGAAAAGGAATTTTTTTTTAAGGCATAAAACTCACCAGGAACCAAAGAGAGAGAGAGAGAGAGAGAAGATAAAAACAGGTGAGAAATTTTAACAAAATTCTGGAAGCTGGAAAGCAGTTAAGTGATAACTAATTTAGCAGTCCAGAGAAAGCTGAATGATTTAATGGGTAGGCCAGTTTGTAACATAGAATACACCAGATATCAATAAGTTCAAGAATTGGAGACAGTAGGAATTTCAAAAAGTTGGGATGCAGAAGGTGCTAAAAACAGGAAGAGTAGTTGCAAGTATATACATATATATATATATATATATATATATATATATATATATATATATATATGGAGCAGTTGCATCACTAAATCCCCTCCTTCCCTGGCATCGCCCGGCAGCTACTCTTTCCCACCTTCACAGGAGATGTAAAGGTCACACTGTTGAAGGTAAACTGATCTGTGAAAACTGGGCCGCCCAGCTGAACACAGGGAAAATGAGGAAAAGGTTCCCCTCTGATTCGTGAGGCCTTCTAGACTCTGGAATAAGCAGATCCATAAGTGCCTGGGATTTCTTTGAACTCTTGTTTGGTTGTTTGTTTTTCCTCCAAAAGAAAACTATGCAGGATTTCTTTCTTTCTTTTTTTCTTTTTTCTTTTTGGCTGCGTTGGGTCCTCGTTGCTGCGTGTGGGCCTTCGCTGTGGTGCATGGGCCTCTCATTGCAGTGGCCTCTCCCGTTTCAGAGCACAGGCTCTAGGCGCATGGGCTTCAGCAGTTGTGGCACGTGGGCTCAGTAGTTGTGGCTCACAGGCCCATTTGCTCCGTGGCACGTGGAATCCTCCCAGACCAGGGCTCGAACCCGTGCCCCCTGCATTGGCAGGTGCATTCTTAACCACCAAGCCACCAGGGAAGTCCCTGCACGATTTCTATAATATAACAAGTTTGTTTTACTATTTTTAAAAAAAAAAGATTCCCCCAAATCTTCAAAAAAAGTGAGGATTTAGGAAAAGTATTTACTTCAGAGCAAGAAGCTGGCTTTCAAGGTTATTCATACTCTGTTCATATGGATTTTTCTGGCTTCATTTCTCACCATTCTCCCCCATATGCTTTGTGCTCCTTTCATATTGGTCCACTCATACTTTATCACATTCTCTGCATTTTCTATCATTTCTCCACCTCAATGTTCAAATTAGTATTTTTATAAGAAATGCTCTTTATCCTCTCCTGTTCGTCCTCAGAGGCTCACCTCAAGTGCCATTTGTGCCCAAATGCTTTACCCTCCCTCATCTAAGTCATCTACTGTCTTGTTCATATTTCTTTTTTTTTTTTTAACACTTATCACTTTATATGATTTATTTATCAAACTCTGAGGCACCATGTGCAGGGTCTTGTGTGAGGATCTAGAATACAGTCTCTGAAGGGTGAGAAGTGAGTGTTGCTCATCTTAGGTGTCTGATATTTGCATATGAGGGGTATTAAATACTCAAATACTTTCCCTTACCTCTGGTGTCTTGTTTTTCTGGTTAATCTTTTATACCTCTTTACAAAGGAGGTATAGTTATTCTAAATCAGAGATCTGATCGTGTCACTACCCTACTCAGAAACCTTTCATTTTAAGTTTTAAGATGGCATTGAGGACTTTCCTAATGTGGACTCACCTTACTTTTCTAGTTTCTTTTGCTGCCCTAACCACTCCTTGCCCATCCCTACTCCTTCCTGATCTTCATGGTGCAACTTATGGTCCATCTACCCCAAGACCATCGCCCATTCTCTTCCTAAACCATCTGTTTTCTCATTTTTATTGTTTTGCTCATACAGTTTCTTCTCCCTGAGATGTGTTTTTCTCCCTTCTTCAACTGTTAAAATTCTACTCATTTTTTCACACCTTGTGGGGAGGTGGTGGGAGAAAGAAAGGAAAGTACATCCTTTGTGAGACTCCTGTGATTGCCTTCTCTCTTTTCTTGCTCACAGATCAGAATCCAGATTGATTACTAGGCTTACACTGATACCACCATCTCAATTCACTTTAAAAGTTGTAATCTATTTGAATTAAAGATCTGTTACTTTAAGCATATACTTCAAAAATTAATTTAATTCTTTAACAGTGAAGTCATATTGTACTCTAAATGAGTAAGGGGTGAATTTCGGTGCCCCTACTTCCCTACGCCCCAGTAATTCTTACTGCTAAAACTGGGGGGGAGTGTCCAATTCGGAAAGACATCCCCCTCCCCAAACACATCTACAGTTTTAAACTTGACCATTTTCCTCTAAGCAGTAATGAGTTTTTAGGGTCAACCCTTTGCTAAAATAAGTTTTAGATCACAATAACTGTGCTTATACAGTGCCGGGAAGGGCTTTCCTGAAAAATTTTCATGCAGCATCCTATCTCGCATGGAAGAAGTCTGTGGCCAAGCTGGAGTTTTAATCTGCCTGGGAGCTGGCTGTTACTACCTCATCTCGTCCTCTCCCGGTTGTTGGTATCCTTTTCACAATTTCATCAAATATATTTTTTAAAATGATTTTGGTGGGAACATTAATCAGAAACACAAATTAACTTTTAGAACTTAATACAATTAATACAGAGAGGGAAAAATGGCTATTTTCTACTTTTGCTCCTTTAAAAAAGAAGTTATTCATCTTACAATGTCTTAGGTGTTTGTCTGGCAACCTGTGAATCCTATTAATGTTGTTTGCAGACAAAAGTTATTCCTAAGTTAGTGTACTATTCTCCACATAAAAGTACTGGGAAAACTGATAACAGTATTAAAAGTATAATGGTGTAATTTTAACTGTATTAAAAGTATAATGGCCATTTATTGTCTAGAGCTTGTTAAAAATAATCAATATTACAAGCAGCCTTTTGTTCCCAAAATGCAGGGTTTGTTTTTTGTTCATTATCAAAATAACCTATATTATATGAAAATTAGAAACAGTCATCTTTCTTTTTTTTTTTGGCGGAACACGGGCCTCTCACTGTTGTGGCGTCTCCCGTTGCGGAGCACAGGCTCCGGACGCGCAGGCCCAGCGGCCATGGCTCACGGGCCCAGCCGCTCCGCGGCATGTGGGATCTTCCCGGACTGGGACACGAACCCGTGTCCCCTGCATCGGCAGGCAGACTCTCAACCACTGCACCACCAGGGAAGCCCAGAAACAGTCATCTTAATACCTTAATACATCTTTATCTATCCTTTTCCATGCATATATATTCAGCTATGTACATATATATATATATGTACGTTTATGTGTATATATAACCTTTACCTACATGTATTATTTAAAAAGTAGTCATACTATACGTACTTACAACTTTTAAGCAGTCAAGGTTTTGAGTGTCTGAGATGTGCAGAACATGGTCTTAAGCACCATAGGGCATTGATAGATCCATTAAATAAAATCGCTACTCTCAAGATATTTATAGTCCAGCTGAATAAGATAGGACAAATATATAAGAAGCAATGTGAAGTCCAGTGCAGTGGCTGAGCTATATGGGCTATACTAAGCACTCACAAGGAGTTAAAATTAGCCTTCAAGGACTAATGGAGTTGAAGAGGTAAAGGTAGCTAAGTACCGAGCATGTACTGTGGGCTCACTAACTGATCGTTGCTCTTATACTCACCCCAAGTTCTGACTCTAGATGTCTAGTACAGAAGAATATTGATTCCATTTCTGTAAGTAGAGAAGTTGAGAGGAAAAAGGTTACAACTGCAGGAAGAACTTTGAGTTAAGTGTTGTCTGGAAGGAGAGCTGTTTCTGCATATAGGTGAAGATGTAGAGCTTGAGTTCTGGTGAAGAGTCAAAACAGCTTTGAGAATCATCTACTTAGAGACAGTAGATGAGTTTTCCAAAAGGAGTAGGCCAATAATTGGTTTTATTTCACACTGTCCTTTATGCCAACTAAAGTTGATACTAAATACCATGACAAAAAATAAGAAAACCTTACTAGTCAGTGAGTTAGAAAAATGAGGGTTTGTGTTTTTTGTGCCAAGAGTTAAAATCTCTCTATCTTTGTAATTCTGGCATTTCTTCTTCTTGGGTTGCCTCATAGCTCAATAGTTGGGAAATATTAAATAACAAAATGTGTGTGTGACAGACAAAGAGATTTGTTTTCTTTCATTTTTTAAAAAAATATTTATTTATTTATTTGGCTGCGCCAGGTCTTAGTTGTGGCATGCGGGATCTTTGTTGCCACATGTGGACTCTTAATTGTGGCATGCAGACTTCTTAGCTGAGGTATGCATGCAGGATCAAGTTCTCTGACCAGGGATGGAACCCTGGCTCCCTGCATTGGGAGCGTGGAGTCTTAACTACTGGACCACCAGGGAAGTCCCCGAGATTTGTTTTCTTTAAAATAAAAGATTCTCATGTCTAGCTTAAATTTTCAAATTCTCAAGCTGTTTTTGTTCTTGTCTTGCTGGGTCTCATTATCTCTGTTTGGCTTTTCACTTACAAATCATGTTTCATATATGTGAACAGCATTGGGAATGTGACCTTTCTCATGACCCTGTAAGCTAAGATTTTGCTTTGCATTTCCCAGAATAAATGTCACTAAAACATATACATTCTGCTTTTCCCCTAGGTAAAAATCTCTACACCAATGAATATGTAGCTATCAAACTGGTGAGTAGAATCTGTATTTGTGGTAATTATGTCTTAGTGCTCTCACCCTTCACATATCTTTTTACAGGAAATAAATGTAACCATTCACAAAAATACTAATGTTATTTTTCCTTGCATATGATCCCACATAGTCATTTCCTTCAAATATATATAGTGTTACAGTGATGAATCACTGTATACTGTAAAACACTATATAGTTAGAGGATGCTAACTATAGTGTTAGCAATGATAAATCAAAAAAAGTTTATAAAACATAGCTGGAAGGAAAAAAAAAAACCCTAGTAACTGCTGTAAACTTTGTACCTTTCACAGTGCTATTTTTTTTTTATAATTTTCTTATTCTTGAATATGACTTATCCATTTTAAAAATGTAAGGTATTTATTAATATACTTCTGAATGTGATCATCTAATCATTGCCTTAAAAAGCTGTCAAACGTGAAAAAGACATTACGTGGTCAGATTTGAAGCAAAGAGTTCAGTTGGTTTTGTCATTGCTAATCTTATGAATAACTAACCTAGTCATTGAAAATAACATCCTGTTAAAGAAGAATAATTCTGTTATTTTTAAGGATTAATAGTTTTAGAAGAAACAGTTCTTTATCTTATATGTAAGGTTGATGAAAAACCATTTCTAGCCATATGAAATGCTTTATATAACTAGTTTCTATGAAACTGTATAAATATTGTCCTCCTAATAAATCCTAGTACATTTCCCAGGATCTGAAGGTAGTTTTGGGCTTTATTAGTTGGAAGGCAGAGGCGTTAATAGTTGAAGGAAGTATCTTGTGGTAATTGCTGTTCTTTTCTAATGAATTGCCCCTACCACATCCACACCTGCTCTGTGGTCGGTCCTTTCCTCTCATTAAGCTTGTCTGTGGAGGAGTTAGTGTTGTCCTGTGAAGAACTGACAGGCATCAGATTAGTTTCTCTACAAAGAGGTGGACAGGGAGCAGGTCTTAGAGCAGGTAGCTCCTTGGGAACCAAGTGTTTTGTTTGTTGACTTGGAACTTTTGTTGGAGAAATTGGAGCAGGAAGAGAGACAATGCATGTAACAATGCAGACCAAATATTTTTCTCAGCTTGAATGTCAAGGAATTAACTGTATATTTGTATTTATGGGAATTTGATTATTCTGTGAAAGTGTTATCTAGTTCATCTCTTTTTTACTTTTTCTGTTTTATTGTTTTGTTAAGTTGGAATAATTTTTTTTTTTTTTTTTTTTTTTTGCGGTACGTGGGCCTCCCACCGCTGCAGCCTCTCCCACTGCGGAGCACAGGCTCCAGACGCACAGGCCTAGCGGCCATGGCTCACGGGCCCAGCCACTCCGCAGCACGCAGGATCCTCCCGGACCGGGGCACGAACCCGCATCCCCCGCATCGGCAGGCAGACTCCCAACCACTGGGCCACCAGGGAAACCCCAAGTTGGAATAATTTTGATTCTTTGGGACTAGTAATAGGGAGAAGCAGCCCCTAAAACACTTTAAAATGTTGCCTCAATACTGTATATTTGTTATTGTCCCCTTATTTATCAAGACTTCTTCTGAGGCTTTCTGTTAGGGGCAACTCATTCTATCTAGATTCCTCTTTCCAGGTTCATACTAGTTGACCTGTTTAGATAAGGTTGCATAACATTATTGACATGACTGACTATTGCATTTCACTTACATTTTATTAAAGTTTTATTCTTTGTATGGCCAAGAGTTAAAGGTAGATAGACTTCATGTCATCTAGTATGGTGTGCCTCAGTACCTCATTTCTCTTTCAAATAAACCTTAAATAAAGGCTTTTTAGAGGATGACAATCTTGTCTATGGGCCTCCTCTCTTGCTGTGGGGCTGTATTCTCTGTGGGAGATATGATGGCAGTAATTGAGCTCTTTTCACCGTAACAGCAAAATTTGCCTTAAGCATTACAGTCCTACAAGGTAGCCGTCTGCTGTCCGTTTAGGATTTCAGGCAGGCGTGTGTGTTCCAGAATAACCATGATTCTGGCAAATAGCCAGCCCTCTATGGAAATGTAATCAGCATCTGGCACAGAAATACAAGGAAGCCGGGGCTGGTAGTGTTTCAGTTCTACTTTGTTTGGATCTTCATTGTGGGCTCTTGTTTCTTGGATTTCTAGGAACTTTTTTTTAAAAATCAGATACAGTGTAAACAAACTAGTGTGATGAACCCCTCCTTTACCCCTATCACTGAGGTTTCTGGGGTTCTTTTTAACAGAGGTTTTCTAACAGTTGTTTAAAGAGTTTTCTCTCCATGCTGCTAATCCTACTGCCTTTTACAATCTTATAGATTGTTTGCAGTGTCCTTTATTCATAGTGCTTTCAGAAGAGCACTTGAAGCTCCAGTTGGTTGAGCAGGCTACGACTACGTGCTGAAGGGGTTGGCTGAAGGATGTAAGTCCTTCTGTCTGTGATAAAAAGCCCCTCATGTCTGAATATATGTGATGTGTATGTACACCCACTTTTAGCCCTATAACTCTAAAGAGATATTGCTTTTTTTAATCTGTTAACTTATTTACCCAAGATCAGATTGAATATTTCCTATTAATGTTTCCAGTATGAAGTTTGAAGGTATTAGGTTTGAAGAAGGATCTGTGTTTTTTAAAATTCATTGACTGTTGTGGTTTGTTCGAATTCAAGACTGTTTCTCCAGAAAGAACACTCCTCTTTCTAGTGTTTAGATCAACCTCTGGTTTCATATCAATTTGTCATCACTGTCTCTTTTGGTTTCTTGTGAATTATTAATGATTCTGAAATTGGCTGCTTTGATGGTGATGTATTAGAAGATCTAAAACCTGAATGGAGACTCTATAACTGAAGAGATAAATGAATAAGGAAGTGACTCTACAGTATAGTCTTCAATACATTTTTTTGGAATACAAGAATCTTGAGAAACTTGAAGGCCAACTCTGATGCTTGCTGATTTTGCAATCAGAGAAGGGTATGAGTTCTTTCATAGAGCTCCTTAGGGCTTTGAAGTATTCTAGCGTACCTGAATTGATTTAGATAAAACCTTCCTAGAAGCAAAGGTGTAGACTAGATAACTTCAAGGAAAGTTCTGAATTCTGTGATTTATGGATTCTATATTTTAAGAAAAATGCAGAAAACTTCAAGTGGGTTCAGGAAGAGCTTTCAGGGGTGATCAAATAACTAAAAAGTAGGACCAGTGAGGAAAGGTTAAAAAAATTTAAATTACTTTGCCTGAATAAAGGAAGTTTAAGAAATGACTGAATAGCTTTGTTATTTGAAGATAGCTGTTATAGTATTCACAGGTTATTCGGGAGCTGTTTTGTCTTTGTTATTGAGGATATAAGAGAAATAGGCTAAACTTTCAGTAAGTGGAGATTGCAGTTACATATAAAGACCTTCTAAACCATGAAACTTGTTAAACACCAGCATGAATTAATAAGGGAAGCTGTGGAACTCTCCTTCCTTTGAGCCTATATTAAAAATAGGACAAATAACCATTCAATGGGGAGAGGACAGTTTTTTCCAACAAATGTTGTTGGGAAAACTGGAGATCCACATGCAGTGAAGTGAGACCCTTTACATCATACACAAAAATTAACTCAAAATGGGTCAAAGGCCTAAACATAAGAGCCAAACTATAAATATCTTAGAAGAAAACTTAGGGGGAAAGCTTCATAAGGTTAGATTTGGCAGTGATTTCTTGGATATAACACAAAAAAGCACAAGTAAGAAAAGATAGATAGGTTGGACTTTATCAAAAACTTTTGTGCATCAGAGGACTCTGAACAGAGTGAAAAGATAACCCATGGAATGGGAGAAAATATTTGAAAATCATATATCTGATAAGGAATTGATTCTCGAATTTACCATTTTAACCATTTTTAGTTGTACAGTTCAGTGGCATTAAGTACATTCACATTGGTGTGCCCCCATCACTATCATCCATCTCTAGAACTTTTTTTTCACCTTCCTCAACTAAAATGCTGTACTCATTAAACACCAGCAGCATTCCCCTCTCCCCCCAGCTCCTGGCAACCACCATTCAACTTTCTGTCTATGAATTTCACTATTCTAGATACCTAATACAAGTAGAATCATGTAGTGTTTGTCCTTTTGCGTCTGGCTTATTTCACTCAACATACCATCCCCGAGGTTCATACATTTTGTAGCATGTGTCAGAGTGTCCTTCCTTTTTATGGCTAAATAATATGCCATCACACATATGGAACAAAATGTAACCACATTTTATTTATCCATCCATTTGTTTATAGATACTTGGGTCGCTTCCACCTTTTGACTATTGCGAATTATATTGCAACAAACATGGGTCTACAAATATCATTTTGAGTCTGAGTTTTCAGTTCTTTTAGGTGTATATCCAGAAGTGGAACTGCTGGATCATGTGGTACTTCTATATTTAATTTTTTGAGAAATTGCTGTACTGTTTTCCACAGTAGCTGCACCGTTTTACATTCCCACCAGCAGTGCACAAGGGTTCCAATTTCTCCACATCCTTACCAACACTTGCTATTTTCTGTGTTTTTGATATTAGCCATCCTAATGAATATACAGATGTATCTTTCAGGGTAATGTTTGATTTTCTTGTGAACTGGTTGCCTGATATACTGTCAATTCAGAATGATTAGCCAGCCAATTCTTGAAGTTTGGTATAGAGCAAAGTGTGGTAGTATGGCTGCTTTATCTTTGGGCTCTTTAGAAAACTCTATTTTTAAAAACTTGAACACTGTATTAATTAAAGTTACAAGTTACATATCTTAGTTGCATTTACCGTCTTTAATTCTCTAAAGTGTAAAAATAAATATACATAACACTGTTCCTACAGCTTTATTCATAATACTGAAAACTGAAAACAGTTCAAATGTCCAAAAGTTAAGGTTTGTGTGTATGTACACACATGCACACACACACACACACACACACACACACTAATATATAGTTTAACTTACTGTTATGAAATGATGTCATCATCACATGTTGAATTTAAAGACATAGAACACCAAATATAGTATGCTCTCATTTATTTAAAATACATTTTTGAGTCTATATTATATATAAATATATGTATAAATCAATATTTGGAAGAACATTCACCAAAATGTTAATAGTGCTTTTTTTAAATGATAGAATCTCAGGTTATTTTTACTTTCTTTCTAATTTTTGTGTATATGAAATTTTTTTCCTGAGCATATATCATTTTTCTATAAATAATAAAACCATTTACTACCCAAAATTCATAATAAAACAAGAAGGAAATACTTGCTGGTATTTTTTTTTTTTTTTTTTTTTTTTTTTTTTTGCCGTACGCAGGCCTCTCACTGCTGTGGCCTCTCCTGTCGTGGAGCAACAGACTCCGGACGCGCAGGCTCAGTGGTCATGGCTTACGGGCCCAGCCGCTCCACGCCATGTGGGATCTTCCCGGACCGGGGCACGAACCCGTGTCCCCTGCATCGGCAGGCGGACTCTCAACCACTGCGCCACCAGGGAAGCCCTACTTGCTGGTATTTAATTAAAAGATTTGGCACCTGGTTTCCTAGGAGAATATATTTCAGAAGAATACTTCATGGTGAGAGAGCTATCCTTGAGTGATGTCTCATACAGAGTATTTTTATTTAAACATCCATGGCAGGGATTGTATATAATTCAGCTTCATCTTCCCCTAGATATGCTTTCAAAGAGAAATTGTGGTAAGAAAATGCTATTATATATGAATATCATCTCTAAAATATTAAGTGGTCTTAGCCCTGGTTTACTCTGAAAACCTAGGAATGAAAAAACTGTCTAAATCTGATCACAATTTCTCTTCTTGGGTTTCAGGAACCAATAAAATCACGTGCTCCACAGCTTCATTTAGAGTACAGGTTTTATAAACAGCTCGGCAGTGCAGGTAAGTCAATGTTTCCTCCATTTATTCAGCATATAGCTTAGCTGGAAGCCCTAACATATGTAAATTTTCTTGTCTACCTTTTTTGCCAGACCATGTATCTCCCCTACTTGCTGGATAGGTAAATACACATAGTCAGCTAAAAAGCTACTTACTCTCTGGCATCTAGAAGGGCAGTTGAGTTGATTGGGGGTCTATGCTACCATGCCTGCCCACAGACCAACCTGTGAATGCTTTCATTCACCTGAAATACACATGGAATGGTTTTTGCTTTTTGGTAGTTTATTCATTCTCTTTTCATTCCTTTGTGTATACAGAAAGAAAGGAGGAGGTGTTGGTAATTTTCAAGCTGTTTTTACCACATTGAGACTATATATCCATTTTAAAGACATACTACTAAAATATATCTTCTGAAATACCTTAACACTGTCACTTTATCTATTGTTCTCATTAATTTAGAAGACCTATCTATATGATTGTAATAACCTATGACCTCTGAGGATTTTTAAAAAATTAAGTTTATAATTTTTAAAAACATTCCTGTTTTTTTACCAAAAAGGTCAAATTTCTGAAATATTTTACTGGCTTGCAGAAAAATATATTGACTGAACAAATGTTACCAACTCTAAGGAGGTTGAACCCATAGGATTCCTATTACAGAAGATGAAATCCTCCAGTGCTAGTTTAATTGTTTGACATTAATAGACATTCCTCTGCTTTATGCTTCTTCAATGTGACAGTTCTTTGTGAATGACTGAAACATAGTTTCTATTTCAAGTACCATTATTGAAGGTACTGTTGAAGGAATTTGAGTTTCACTTCCTAAAATATATACAATTATATAAGAGCCACTGGGTGTTATTCAAGTCATCTTATACCCTGACCATGGCAATAATCAGCCATAGTCATAACCTAGGGAGGCCAGGATGAGCGTTTGTCTTTCATTGAACCTAACATGAGTTCTTGCAGACAGCTCAAATGCATTCATCTCAGCTGTTATATGCTGCCCCTCCACTGCGCACGTGCAAGTCTTCTTTTAAGCTGCGTGTCTTCAGTTCCTTCAGTTTTTTGTGTTATGTGATTAACAGGTACTTCACTGTCATTGCTCCACTAGGAAGCATGAATGTACACACACACACACTCTCCTGGTTTTGTGATGTCCCTCTTAAATGAGCCTCATAAAACAGCTCCAGTAACTCTGGATTTGGAGGCAGTGGGATTATTATCTTCCTTGATCTGGACACAATAGTTCTATTAATTTAGGTTAGCTATTTTTTTTTTTTTTGCGGTACACGGGCCTCTCACTGTTGTGGCCTCTCCCGTTGTGGAGCACAGGCTCCGGACGCACAGGCTCAGCGGCCATGGCTCATGGGCCCAGCCGCTCCGTGGCATGTGGGATCCTCCCGGACCGGGGCACGAACCCATGTCCCCTGCATCAGCAGGCGGACCCTCAACCAATGCACCACCAGGGAAGCCCCTAGGTTAGCTATTTTAACAGCCATTTTACGTAGTTGACTTTTATGCATTTGTGGAGTTCTACTCAGTTGAAACCTTTATGTCTTTTTTACATAAGCTGCCATCAACCAAGGCTTTCTGAATTTTTCTGGTTATATAATTGATTTTGATCACCAGAACCTCCTAAGTGTCATCTTATTTTATCCCATTATTACTAAGTATTCGGATGCTTTTCAATCCTAATTCTGTTAGTGATGATTACACATTGACTGTTTTTTAATTATAACCGCATATCCACCCTGCCCCTTCCATAAGACTACTATAAGCTCCTTAAGAACAGGCTTGTGCCTTCTTCACCCTGGTGTCTCAAATGTATCTCAGGGCCCTACATAGTTCTTTCACATAATAGGAAGCTGGGAAGAATTCTGGTGACAGAAGGAACTTAGGAAGATTTGATAAGCATGCGTTTTAGATTTTTGCCAAGTTATTAAGAAAGATATTCCCCTGAGGATGGCTGAAAAGGGGAAATTATTTATTTATGATAGGTAAAAAGTGGATTTATTTAGAGAGATACACATTCCGTAGACAGAATGTGGTCCGTCTCAAAAGGTGAGAACGGCCCTGGGAGAAACACACTCCACAGAGCGTGGGCCATCTCAGAAGGCGAGAGGCCAGGAAATTTCTTTTGAAAGTAGATCAGTTGACAAAGTAGACAAGATTTCACCATGTCTCCCTATAAATGTGAGCATGAACGCTAGAGCTTCTTCCTAAGTTACAGGCACAAGCATTTCTCTTCCTATTTTTCTAGAGTGAAGTTCCCAGCTGCCAATGTTACTCCTCAGTAGTTAATGTATGAGCAGCTAGAGCACATATGCCCTTCTCTTCAGAACCAAGGTGATGCTGTGGCACTGTAAATAAACAGCCTTTCACGCTGAAAGCACACAAACCAAAATTATGCAATCGTTGTTTTTACTCATTGATGCTTCGTCTGTCATTATTCAGCACAGGCCGAAGATTTGCACGATATTTGGATATCATGACAAGCAATACTTAAAAAGAAAAAAAAAGCCCATTGTGACTTAGATTTGTTCAAGGAATTAATCAGTACTTAAGAAATAAATGGATGAAATTTGGGGGGAGAAATGAGTGATTATGAATTTAAAGGACACTGGTATAGCTTGAGACTTTAAATTCCTAGAATAAGAACTTCTGTGTTGGCTTGAGAATAATTTGACCATTTTTTCCTTAAGTACAAAAGTCTTATTCATTACCTTGCTTTTTGAGCCCTACATTGCCCTGACTGTATGATCTGGAAATTCATACCAGTTCTCTACTCATGGGTAGATAGAACAAAAATGGTAGTACTGGATGATTGTGAACATGGTTTAAGGTGGAGCTCTTCCTGATTGTCCCTTCTTTAACTTGTTTGATCTCTAACTTCTTCCCTTCTATACCGTCGTGTTCTCTAGTGGACAGTCACACTTCAAGCTTTCTTTGCTGATTGTAACTTTGCCATCAAGAATTTCAAGACCTGATTATTTACTGTGAAGGTTATCTCTAAGATAATCAGGGAAGAAAGAGGGCCTTGAGAGTCTTGAAACTGAGAATGAGGATATTGGTCTTCCTAAAAGCTGTCATTTTTTCCTTTTTTCATTTATTGTAGAAACCAAATTATGAAATATTAAAGGATATTTTGAAAGGAGATGGTGGTCCATGTCCTTATCACCCTAACTCAGCCACATTTTATTTGAATATTTCTCTTTTTCATATGCAGACATATTTCATAGTTAATCTCAGTTCACATGCAATTGCATGTCTTCATTCACTGAACATTGTAACATTTGTCTTGATGCTGCATTAGATACACGTTTCTAATCATTGTATAATATCCTGTCAGCTTTGTAGACCATAATTTAGGCATGCATTTAGCGCTGTCAGACTTGTAGCTTGTTTTTATTTGAAGAAAGCATTTCTCCTATTGATATACCTGAGTATATAACTCAAAACTTTTCCTTCTTATGTTCTGCCATTTACTCCGCATATGATACAATGGTGATTTTCAAATGTTTAAAGACCTATTAAATGATAGATTAAGTTTATTCCAAAGGATTCCAGAATAAAAATTATAGAAAGAAATTTCAGTAAGATAAGTTTGACTTTGTATCACAGCTAAAACAGTGTGAAAGTAATCTAAGTGTCATCAATATGGGTCTGGGTAAATAAATGGTGATATATTTATACCACGGAATTAGCTATTAAAAAAAAAGCAGAGGGCTTTCCCTGGTGGCGCAGTGGTTGAGAGTCCGCCTGCCAATGCAGGGGACACGGGTTTGTGCCCCGGTCCAGGAACATCCCACGTGCCGCGGAGCGGCTGGGCCCGTGAGCCATGGCCGCTGAGCCTGCGCGTCTGGAGCCTGTGCTCCGCAACGGGAGAGGCCACAACAGTGAGACGCCCGCGTACCGAAAAAAAAAAAAAAAAAAAGTTAATGATTATCTTTGAAGAGAATGATTAGAAATGGGAAGCAGTCTTTAGGTTTACACTTTAATCCTTTCACGTTGGTTGTATTTTTTGCCCTGATCATGTATTATTATTGTATTGTTATTATAATAGCTAATTTTTTAAAAGACTGCAGCAGTGGATTTATGGTCTCTCTCTTACCTCTTCCATCACCAAGCAACCTGTTTCTGTCCCCATTTATCTGGAGCCATGTGTTAACAGTTTCAGGCATAAGGTCAACAAATGATGATAAAGTGGGGCAATACTGTGTTTCCTTTCTTTCCAAACACCTTCTTGTAGGAAGAAAAGAACCAAATTGTGAACTGGAATAAGCTGTCTTATGCAATAGGATTTCCTGTCTCTTAGCAGGAGGGCAGTTTTCAGGCAGAAGTTAAACAGTTATACATTCTGGATGTTATAAGGGAGATTTGTGCACTGGGTAGAAAGTTAGATTACGTGACTTTTTAAGACCTATTTGAACACTGAGATTGTATTAAAAACTTTAAAGACCATGTTACCATGCAAAAAACATCTTGGTGCAGATATTTATACTTGGGGTCTTACTCAGTTTCAGAAGATATAAACTTATTTTTCTAAGTTAATTACATCATAAATATAACCCTGGCAAAGTGGACACCCAGTAGTCAGTGAATCCAAATGGGAACATTATCTACTATTTTCACATATTTGGATGGGTGCGGGTGGGGTAGATTTTTATTTGCAAATTATGGTTCAGTTATTGAGCCTGATATTGCTGGAGAATTTACAAATTTATTTCAAAGCAAAACAGTATTTTTAAAATGTGAACTCTGCAACTATATGTAATGACTACGGAAAATTATTATATTATTCTTTTCCTCACTGTTGGAACATCAAAGTTTTAGGTTTTCTCCAGTGACTAAACCAAATACATTCTTCAGTTTTGTCCTATTTTTGCTTCATTTTTTCTTATATCATTGTTTTGATTTTTCACAGTACAAAGGGCTTTGGCACTGAGCACAGTTATACTTTTCTTTTCAGATGTAACTTTGTATAGGTTGTTCTGAGTACACAAGATTAGAAATAAGGGACTTAAAGATTGACTCTGGGTTCCCTGGGGCTGGCTTGCCCTCCTGGTAGCTTCAGTATTTGTTTGGTACAATGGGCCAGCTTCACAAGAAAGAACAGTATTTAATCATGGTAATTAAAGACTGTAAGCCTTGCATTCAGCAGATGAAAGCACCCAGTGAGTTTTAACCATCTTTCTTATTTTCTTATCATTTTCTTCAGTGATCATTGTTGGGTTAATTGTAATATAGTCACCATGGGTAAATCTCAAACTTATTTTCCTGTTATGGGAATGTTTTTAGGTTTCCCTGTGCTCTGAGTGTCCTTTTACTTAGGAGAGTATATACATTGTCAGTTTATAAATTTCCCAGCCAACAGATCTTTTATCCAGCACACCTCCCACTTTTGCTTATGTCCTAACACACAGGAACAGGACATGTGGATGACAGGTTTGGGGCAGAGATAGGCAAAACCAGTGGCCTCAACAGAGAGGAGCCCTAAACATAAGAGAGGGACAGTATGAGCACGAAGGTTCGTAGCTAGATAGGGACTGGTCACATAATACGGGTCAGTATATGTTTGGTAATTAACTAAAAGGTAAATAAACCAGAACCAAGCATGCAGCTGAAGTGGCAGGAGAGAGAGGGAGGAAGGGAGAGGGAATGAGTCAGCAAGAGCAGGAGCAAATGAAGGAAGATGGGGGAGGGGTGAATAGGCAAATGGCAAGAAAATAGGATTCTAGAGACAGAAATGAGAGTGCAAGTGATAAAATCTGGTGGAGACCTCTGAAGTAGCCAGAAGGAGCAATAAAGTTGCCTTCTGTTACTGTTCTCAGAGTTAGCTGTTTCTTAGGAACAGTGGTTTTGAACAATAGCTTGGATATTTTTAGTAAAAGTAGTAAGGTAGGTTATGGTAAATTCCCATCACTTCACTTGGCATTTGGAAAGGCCTAATTTATAATATAAACAGATAATACAACGATCTCTTTGCTTCTGGAGGCTTCTTAATTGTATTGAGAGATCCTAAAGGTAGTAGAAGTAGTCACCGTGCTCTGGTTAAACATTTATTTCCACTTCTACCCAGCAACCTGCCTGGGAAAAATTCTCAGGGGCTCTGGGAATAAATATCATATCATTGACAATCTAAGCCTGAGCTGCCATGTCCTGGCTTTCCAGCAGCTATTCTAATCTGCTAATGACTATTCTGCTTTGCCTTTCTTGTAAAGGAGATGGTAATCCTCAAATTAAAGGCAGCAAAAGGGAATTCCCTGGCGGTCCAGAGGTTAGGACTCCGCACTTCCACTACAGGGGGTACGGGTTCTATCCCTGGTCAGGGAACTCCCGCAAGCCTCGTGGCGAGGCCAATAAATAAATAAATAAAATCTTTAAAATTAAAAAGACAATAAGATACTTACTGAAATTTCACAGTGTAACAAAGCCCAGGCAAAAATCTCATTGGAAAGAGAAAGCAAGTGAACTTAAGTGCCCACTAGGTACTTTATATGGTTATTTCATTTTTCCCATTTTGAGCACAGGGAAGTTTAGTAACTTACTTTATCCAGGGTCATACAGTAGGAAAACCTGAGCTAGGAATGTGTTTGTCCCATGTTTTCCTACAGATTTCTGTCTTGTGTGGATACCGAGCAGAGGCCAGATGCCGGGCACCTTCTACCCATTACCCCTTGCCTAATTGTAATAGAGTAGTGGGACATAGTTGTTAAAGTGTTAATTGATGCAAAGCCCCAGAACTTTCCCCCAGCGAAACAGTAGGATTTCCTGTTTCATACGGTGCCCCCAAATTTCATGCCTTTGTTACCTCCAAAATCTTTTATGGCCTTGGGTGATCTAGGTTTTGAAACATTTCTTTCCAAAGTAAATTAATCATTTGGGTTGAATACTTGTGCCATATGTGCAACTGAGGAGCTCAGAGCTACCCCACCCAAGCCATTTTCACCCACTGAAACCTTTATGCTATGAATAAAGTATTCATATTCCGTAATACCTATATGGGAAAAGAATCTGAAAAAGAAAGAATATATGTATATGTATAACTGAATCACTCTGCTGTACACCTGAAACTAACACAACATTGTAAATCAACTATACACCAATAAAATTTTTAAAAGAAGTATTCATACTCTGCAATTTTGAAGTTTCTGGGAAGGAGTGGTTTTATATGTCATCAGAAAAGGTAGGAGGTATAGGTTGGTACCAGAAAAAGAGCTTTGAATCTAGGCACCTGTTAAGTTAACAGGAACATGGTTCTACTTCAAGAGAGAAATAAAGCATAAATCTGAAGAATATCATGAGAAAGTGTGAGATTGGCAAAACCGTCCTGTAATGTTGTGGACTTCCTTAGGAGTAAATTATAAATAGGCTGGGCAAACACAGGAAGCAGGACACAGGAAAATAAAAAATAAGAACATCTGAAGAGAGGTTGGAAAGATGGGGATTTTACTGAAAATAGAAGTGAATCCTACAACAAGAGTAGTTACGAACAAATAACATGGGTCAGCGTAGATGTTCAATAGTTAGGAGTGCTTTAAGGAATTGAGAAGAAACGTTTTCGTCTCCAGTTGGGCAGAAAGTTTTCATAACAAGAGAAGAAAGGATGAAATAGTGAACTTGGTAAAAGAAAGTGAAATCTGGATTCTTTCTTGCCATATATAATTTTTTCAGAAGTCTCTCTGCCAGAGGTATTACAGAGAGAGGAGACATATACCACTAAATTCAGGGAAAACCAATCTTAATTAGTATAAATGGGCAGTCTTGAAATTACATTTTGAGAACTGGAGATTTAGACACTTGCCATCTCTAATTATAGGCAGTGTGCATAAGTGGAGACAGCCAAGAATGGGAGCAAGGAGAAAAGTTTAGCCCAAGTTTTCCCACTGTTTTTCTGTGAGTTACTATTAACCTTGTGCCCCTGCTATGCCTCAGTTTCCTTATTCATGTAACAGGAAACCTCCTCTTTCTTACTGAGTTTGCAGAGCTTCCAGGGATGAATGAGGTAATGTCTGTAAAGGCCTTGAATCCTTAAGGAAAAAGTGCTATATAAACACAAGGCAGCATTGTTTTACATTGAAACCAAAGATCTAACTTTCCGTAGAAATGGAAATATCCTATTTACATTTCTTATAGCTTTGAAAAATATCAGAATGAAGAGATAACAGTTTCATTTTTGAAGAATTTTTGATGGATTCTCAAACAATAGTGACTTAATATTTCCCAGTCCTTTCTCTGACTTAATAGAGCAGAATTCTGCTGTGGTGAACCCATCACATCTGTGATCTTGAGAAGTTTGTTTCTTTCAGAGGAGCTCAATGTGGTCGTGTTGAAATACAGTTATGAGCCTGCTTGGTGAGAATGACCACTTTTGCTTCTACAACTCCACAGCCTTTCATGCCAGTTTGGAGGGGACACTTGGCCACAGCCATCTTTTCCATCTACCTGGAAAAGAACCCCAGAAAAAAAAAATCCAATTGCCATACCTATTTTTGTTTTGTAAAATGGAATTGAAACCACTATGCAAGGACCAGGCCAAAGGATTCATTAATATTTGGTCCTTACCATAACTGGATTCATCTCTGAATTCTCAAAGGAAGTGGTCTTACTAGTGATGAACTACTGAAACGTCACAAGTAAGGTTTATTACAGTAGTCTGTGGGAATGTTAGTGAATGTCATTGCCCCCCAAAATGAAAGATACAAATGGTTGAGCTGCCTCCTGCCTCCAGTGTAGAAGGTGAGATTTCTTAGGAAGCCAGACAGTGTAAAGGGACAGATAGTAAATACTTTAGGCTTGGTGGGCCACTTGTCTCTGTTGTAACTATGCAACTCGTGTTATCTATATTCAGCTCTTGTCCTTGTAGCACAAACATAGCCTTAAACAGTTTGTAAATAAATGAGCTATATTCCAATAAAGATTTATTCATGGACACTGAAATTTGAAATTTATGTAATTTTCACTGCTGAAATATTCCTCTTTAAATTTTTTTCAAATATTTAAAAATGTAGAAACTATTCTTAGTTCTCTAATCATGCAAAAGTAGTTGGGCCAGATTTGACCTAAAGGCTATAGTTTGCTGATCTCAGCTCTAGCATGGCAGCTACCAAAACTCCTTATTCTTTTTTATCGCTTAGTTCAGTTTGCATAACATAAGAATTACCTCGAGACTTCCCTGGTGGTCCAGGGGTTAAGACTCCATGCTTCCAATGCAAGGGACACGGGTTCAATCCCTGATGGGGGAACTATCCTGCATGCCGAGTGGTGCAGCCAAAAAAAAAAAAAAAAAAGGGAATTACTGCAAGGAATACTTCCTTATTCCTTATATATAGTCCACCCTTTTCTAAAAAAATTTATTTATTTATGGCTACGTTGGGTCTTTGTTGCTGCACACGGGCTTTCTCGTTGCGGCGAGCAGGGGCTACTCTCGTTGCGGTGTGGGGGCTTCTCTTGTTAGGAGCACGGGCTCTAGGCGCGCAGGCTCAGTAGTTGTGGCTTGTGAGCTCTAGAGCGCAGGCTCAGTAGTTGTGGTGCATGGGCTTCGTTGCTCTGCAACTAAGTTCCCGGACCAGGGCTCAAACCCATGTCCCTGCATTGGCAGGCGGATTCTTAACCACTGAACCACCAGGGAAGTCCACATTCTACCCCTGAGGCACTGTAATGAGAGAACTTACAGAGAGAGAGCCATATCCCTCATTCTGTGGACTTTTCACAGTGTAATATGCTGCTGGATTGTGAACTTATTTTTCCATTTATTTTATTGAAGTGTAGTTGATTTACAATGTGTGTTAATTTCTGCTGTACAGCAAAGTGATTCAGTTATACATTCTTTTTCATATTCTTTTCTATTATGGCTTATTACAAGATATTGAATATAGTTCCTTGTGCTATACAGTAGGACCTTGTTGTTTATTCTAATATTATAGTTTACATCTGCTAATCCCAAACTCCCAATCCATCCCTCCCTTACCCTCCTCCCCCTAGGCAACCACAAGTATGTTCTCTATGTCTGTGAGTCTATTTCTGTTCATAGATAAATTATTTTGTGTCATATTTTAGCTTCCACACATAATTGATATCATATGGTGTTTGTCTTTCTCTTTCTGACTTACTTCACATAGTATGATAATCTCTAGGTCCATTCATGTTGCCACAAATGGCATTATTTCATCCTTTTTTATGGCTGAGTAATATTCCATTGTATATATGCACCACATCTTCTTTATCCATTCATCTGTTGATGGACATTTAGGTTGTTTCCGTGTCTTGGCTATTGTAAATAGTGCTGCAGTGAACATTAGGATGCATATATCTTTTCGAATTATAGATTTCTACAGATATATGGCCAGGAGTGGGATTGCTATATCATTTGGCAACTCTATTTTTAGTTTTTTTGAGGAACCTCCATACTGTCTTCCATAGTGGCTGCACCAGTTTACATCCCCACCAACAATGTAAGGAGGGTTCCCTGGGTTGTGAGCTTTTTAAGGGTGAGAAGCATCTTTTATTCATTATAGTATTATTTGCATATAACTTAATCCAAAGAAGAGACTCAACAGATGTCAAGTTGATGAAATCTCAGTATATAAACTCTTCCAGCAGGATTTCACTGGCAGTGAGATCACCAAGTTAAGTGGCAGCTTCTTTCTTTTATGTGTACACTCTCCTCTTCAAGATCTCAGCCTCTTCTTTATTTGCTTATGCTAGCAATTCTTGATTAACTGTATTAAGGAAGAAGAATGGAGATATGAATGAATAATTCAAGATATTAGAATGAAGTCCTCCAAATTTTTTCTACAGGGATTTGGTGTAGTCAGAGACATGTATAGTCACTATTACCTATAAACTTAGAGCATCCAAGAACTGCCTGGCAAAAGTTCTGGAATTTAAGCCTTTTGAAGGTAGGAATTATGTGTGGTTCTCATAAATATAATGGCTGTAGTAGTGCACATCTTCATACATAAATGGCCCATCAGCGGGTAGAAAATTATTTGGGCACAGTCACATTGAAACAGTTGTCATAATTTGTCAATTTATTGCTTGGCTCCACTCTCAACAGTTATAGTTCAGAAAAGATAGGACTCTAGATCTCTTACTATGCTACCTAAAAAAGAGAGTAACATTTTTTTTTAATATTTATTTGGCTGTGCTGGGTCTTGGTTGTGGCATGTGGAATCTTCATTGCAGCATGCATGTGGCATCTAGTTCCCTGACCAGGATCGAACCCAGGCCCCCTGCATTGGGAGCACGGAGTCTTAACCACTGGACCACCAGGGAAGTCCCAAAAGAGAGTAACTTTAAAGAAGGAATTGACAACTATCTGTGTGCAGCTTGCCCAAAGGAAAAATTTTTTTTCACTTAAAAAATTATTTTGTTAAGTTATGGAGAAAACTAATATCATTGAAGGTTTAGAAAAATACATAAAAGAAAGATTTAATCTCTCTACTCACAACTACTATTCTCATGTGTACTTCCTTAGTCTTTTTTTTTTTTTAATTTATTTTTGTCTGCGTTGGGTCTTCATTGCCGTGCGTGGGCTTTCTCTAGTTGTGGCGAGTGGGGGCTACTCTTTGTTGTGGTGCAGGGGCTTCTCATTGTGGTGGCTTCTCTTGTTGCAGAGCGCGGGCTCTAGGCACGCAGGCTTCAGTAGTCATGGCACGTAGGCTTAGTAGTTGTGGCTCGCGGGCTCAAGAGCGCAGGCTCAGTAGTTGTGGCGCACGTGCTTAGTTGCTCCGCGGCATATGGAATCTTCCGGGACCAGGGCTCGAACCTATGTCCCCTGCATTAGCAGGCAGATTCTTAACCACTGCACCACCAGGGAAGTCCCCCTTAGTCTTTTTTTTTTTAATATTTATTTATTTAATTTATTTATTTTTGGCTGCGTTGGGTCTTCGTTGCTGTGCGCGGCCTTTCTCTAGTTGTGGTGAGCGGGGGCTACTCTTTGTTGAGGTGCACAGGCTTCTCATTGCAGTGGCTTCTCTTGTTGCGGAGCACAGACTCTAGGCGCACAGGCTTCAGTAGCTGTGGCACGTGGGTTCAGTAGTTGTGGCTTGTGGGCTCTAGAGCACAGGCTCAGTAGTTGTGGCGCACGGGCTTAGTTGCTCCGCGGCATATGGGATCTTCCTGGACCAAGGCTTGAACCCGTGTCCCCTTCATTGGTAGGTGGATTCTTAACCACTGCACCACCAGGGAAGCCCCCCCCTTAATCTTTTTATGTATATATTTTCATTAAAAATTTTTCTGATTTAAATATAAGATGGGGGTCTGTTTATCAAATGGGAAGGTGTAAGTTTCAAACAGTGCTGAGGTTCTTTTAGCTTTATCATCCAATATGGATTTCAGAGATGAGATACTAAAGGGATAGAATGAGTTAAATGTCAATTTGAATATTATGATTGGAAAACAGTTGAAATATTGAAGATATTGAAAACAGTTCTAGGCAGATAATAAAAAATGTTAGAGAATAAGTTGCTGGGGCCCATCTATGTTTGTCATGTCTCCTGTATTGAGGCACCATCAACTATAGGAGCTTCGTAGCCTAATTTGAGTATAAAGGCTTTGTTCAAAATCCTAAGATAATTCTCAGAACACCATATTTCAGTTCAGTTAGCTGCTGGGATAACCTAATAATCAGTCAATAACTAGACCACCACCAGCTGTCACAGATCATACCTCACATCTATATACTAGTTTATAGGTATCTTATTTAAAATTCTAGGATTTCGGGACTTCCCTGGGGCGCAGTGGTTAAGAATCCACCTGCCAATGCAGGGAACACAGGTTCAGTCCCTGGTCCAGGAAGATCGCACATGCCGTGGAGCAACTAAGCCCGTGCTCCACATCTACTGAGCCTGCACTCTAGAGCCCACGAACCACAACTGCTGAATACCACGAGCCTAGAGCCTGTGCTTCGCAAAAGAGAAGCCACTGCAATGAGAAGGCCCCGTGCCGCAATGAAGAGTAGCCCCCGCTCGCTGCAACTAGAGAAAGCCCGCATGCAGCAAGGAAGATCCAACGCAGCCAAAAAATATATAAATAAATAAAATGCTAGGATTTCAAGGGTGACAGTTTTTCTAAGGAAACCAACTGTTAAATACAGCGTAGTCTTATTTGAGTTTAGGAGCTAAAGTTGGCACACAGGTGAAAATCACACATAATCAGAGTCAGCCTTGAAAAATCTCTCAAATTGCCCATGGCTTATAGAGTGTAGTCTAACTGGATTTGTGTATATGATCATACTCAGTAAATATGCATGGTATGGATGTTCAGTATATACAGTGCTGCAGAATTTATGTAATAAGGTATGCATCTTCAAAATATGGTAGTTTTTTTAATTTCTTAAACTTTGTTTTGGCCAAGCATTATCATGAAATTTAAGTAAGTGGATTTGATGCTTACCCCATTCCATGTCTCACTCTTTTTGCTAATTTTTATGGAAGACTTGACCTAGTACTATGTTAGCTGTTTGCCTCTCTGTTTTCTATCTGTAAGCTCCCTAAGGAGAGAGTCTGTGTCTTACTTATCTTTGTTTTTTCTTCTCTCCCTAAAGCATCTAGTGTAGTGTCTTGCACATAGTGTTTAGGAAGTGATGGTTATAGAAGAGCAAGAGGAACAGTTATGTGTGTGTATTGGTAAACACCATTTGATTACAAAGAACAGAATCTATTCCAATTAGCTATGATTCTAAAGGAGAATTTACTGAAAAATCATAGGGACATATCATGGAACCAAGGAAGGAAATATACAGGTCTCACTAGGGATTGGAACAAAGCACTTAGAAAGCCTCTAGGAACCAAAACAACTGCTCTTTGTCCCTGGCTTTCTGTCTGACTCTTCTGGACTCTGACACTATATTTGACCCTCCTTCCGCTTAGTGTCATAAAATCTTATGCCTTGGCTTCTGTTAGCCCTCTTCATCTGCTGTGTGTTACCAGCCTTCTCTGCATCTCCTTACATTTGGTGGAAAAAAGTCTTTTATGCAGTCCTTCTCCATTTAAGCACCAGCAGAGATTGATTGGAGTCCTGTATCTCAGTTGCGAGCTCTGGCACTTCCCTGGTCGTCCAGTGGTTAAGACTCCACGCTTCCAATGCAGAGGGCACAGATTTGATCCCAGGTCGGGGAACTAAGATCCCGCATGCCACACGGCATGGCCAAAAAACGTGCAAGTTCCTAGGAAAGAGACCGGCTGACTTAGCTTGGAACAGCCTTCCAGTTCTGGTCCCAATGCTGTGATAAGGGTGCGCAGGATCACATGGACTCCATCGCTCAGCATAGAGCACGTTCTCTAAGAATGTGGCTTAAGAACTGGGAGAAGACAGTTGACAGTGTGACAAGAAAATGGTGGACTCACAGACCATACTTTTCTTTCTCTTCATGTAACCGTTGCTAGAAAGCAAAACATTTTGCCTTAAGGCAGTTCAGCATCTTGAGAGTCTCAAAGTGGGGAGTAGAGCCTGAAAACAACAACCGTGTGATGTCCTGGCAAAGGGCAGTGAGTACTCCCAGAAAAAGAACTCCCTCTTTCACTGCTGATTGTGCCTGTGTTTATTGTACTTATCATACGCTTGTTGGGAAAGAATAATCTTAAGAGAAAAATCTGCTTTGGGCCTGTGTTAAGAGAGACAGAGCTTCTCATACTTAGAAGGGTCTGGAATGATGAATTTAAAGCCATTTCTGCCAAACTTTCACCCTTTGAAGGACCTGCTCCTTTCAGCATGAGTGGCATATTTGAAATAAATAAACATTAGGGCAACAGCAGAAGCCTCATATTAAAAAAAAAACAAAAAGGGTTTCCCTGGTGGCGCAGTGGTTGAGAGTCCGCCTGCCGATGCAGGGGACACGGGTTCGTGCCCCGGTCCGGGAAGATCCCACATGCCGCGGAGCGGCTGGGCCCGTGAGCCATGGCCGCTGAGCCTGCGCGTCCAGAGCCTGTGCTCCGCAACGGAAGAGGCCACAACAGTGAGAGGCCCGCGTACTGCAAAAACAAACAAACAAACAAAAAAACCAAAAAAGTTAAAGTCCTGTCCACTGGGTAAAGGACGAGGAGTATATTTGGATATACTTTGCAGAAGGAACAGCACCAGTGTCACTGTTGTTCCTCTCAGGGAGAAGAACCTAAATATGAAAGTGTGCTTGGGTTGGTGAGTCAGTAGCAAGAGCCCATTATGGGTATATGAAAACCATCTCTGTCTTGAAACAGACTCACAGACATAGAGAACAGACTTGTGGCTGCCAAAGGGGAGGGGGTGTGGGGGAAGGATGGATTGGGAGTTTGGGATTAGAAGATGCAAACTAGTTTATATAGGATGGATAAACACAAGGTCGTACTGTATAGCACAGGGAACTATATTCAATATCCTATGATAAACCGTAACAGAAAAGAATATAAAAAGAATGTATGTATATGTATAACTGAATCACTTTGCTGTACAGCCCAAATTAACACAACATTGTAAATCAGCTATACTTCAATCTTAAAAAAAAGCTCTGGGGGACTTCTCTCGTGGCGCAGTGGTTAAGAATCTGCCTGCCAATGCAAGGGACACGGGTTCGAGCCCTGGTCCGGGAAGATCCCACCTGCCGCGGAGCAACCAAGCCAGTGCGCCACAGCTACTGAAGCCCATGCGCCTAGAGCCATGCTCCGCAACAAGAGAAGCCACCGCAATGAGAAGCCCGTGCACTGCAACAAAGAGTAGACCCCGCTCACCACAACTAGAGAAAGCTCGCTCACAGCAACGAAGACCCAATGCAGCCAAATAAATTAAAAACAAAAACAAAACTCTGTCTTACAGTATATGGAGCAAACTTCAGACAAGGGAAAGTGTGTTGTGCTTTTCATCTTTTCCTCTTAAAGAGTGTGTGTGCATGTGTGTACATTTCCAAATCTACCTACCTTGTCCAGAAAACATTTTAAAAGGACATTTAAATGCTTCTGTTGATTTTACAGCGTAAATCCAATCTGTAGCAAAAATTTTGTGAAGCAAAAATAGAAAGGATTGTTTCATTTGCTGGGCTTGGAAAGGCATAATTGTCATACTCCGTACTAGGTTGCTGGTCTTTGATGGAGCTAATTTAGTCATGATAGCACTATGAATTCCTTTTCGTTCTTCCAAGGACAAAACATCATGACTTTTAACCTTTATTAGCTAGCTACAGTAGTTAGCCATAAATAGGAACAGATATTTCTGAAACTCAACACTCAGCACACTTCTGGACTAGGATAAATTCTTTGGTTGTGTGTCCTTTGTGTTATTTTCCATAGTTTCGAGCATTGGGACATTTCTCATGTTACGGCTAACAATGTACTCTATAGTATCGTGAAATATAAACATAAAAGTTCATATGTAATGCTGTGAGAGACTTGTTTATCTGTTAGAGCCAAACCCTTGTGGCCCTTCTCTGCTCCTTAAAACTCTCAAATAGCTCTAAGTTACATGAGGCATAGAGAGTAATTATCTTTAATTATGTACATAAAATTTATTCCTCTCTCCTGCAAAAAGAAAAAAGCACCACTTCTATTTTAGATACTTAGCTGGTGAAGACTTGTTGGGCCAGTAATTCCTTTAATTGCAAATAGGGAGTTGTGAGTTTATTATAGAAATTGTGTGGCCTGCATGCACCTCACAGTTACACAAAGTACTGACACCTTTTCTGTGCATTGTTTTGCAGAGTACAGAACTGCTAGAGATATTTGCTCAGTGTGAAGGCAGAATTTGTTATTTGAATTTTGACTTCTTTTAAGGATCTTCATGAAAAATAGAAGGCAGAGTTCCAAAAATAGACCCAAGTAACTTATATGTACGTGGCCTGGGCTGGAGTGTGGTGATTAGTTCCAGAAAACCATTATAGTGCTTATGCAGGCAAAGGTTTAGAAAAGGTCAAGCACCGAAGCCTGTCAGAGGAAGCTTGCTTATAAGTTTGCACAGACCCTAAAGTTTCTGACGTCATTTTCTCCCTTTAATTCTTGATCATACTTTACTTTTCTGTCTGTACTCACATCTCTCTTACTATGTACCTGCATGTTTCTCTTCCTTCTATGTCTTCAAAGCCATTCTTCAGACATTAAGAATAGCTTAGTGGCTGCCCTTAGAGAATGCTTTTTGAAGGAGGGCAGAGGCAGAAGTCTCAGTGACCATCATAGGACTGACCACAGCCCTCAGTCACTCCCCCTCCTTAACTCATAGTTTGTCAAGGTTAATCATTAAGAGAGAAGGTAGCATTTAGCATCCCCAAAGCTATGGAGTACTATGGAATGAAAGAGATGAGTCGTTGAAGTGAATTATTCCTATGGGTTATGAGAAGGTGAAAGCCTGTATCTACTGTCTTGTATTAAAACGCAGTGAATTCCTTTCCAGTATCTCTCAGTGTCATTGTGAGAGAGAATATTTTCCTTAAGTTCCAGTAACAGACTACATGACGATAGATAACGCCTCACATCTGTTATCAAAATGATAATCCACTTGCTAGCTAAGCTCTTTTGTATTTGTAGACTATAATGTATCTATATGCATACTTAAGACAAAAACCAACAAAAAAATCAAGTTTTTTTTTTTTTTTTTTTTTTGGCGATACCCGGGCCTCTCACTGTTGTGGCCCCTCCCGCTGCGGAGCACAGGCTCCGGACGTGCAGGCCCAGCAGCCACGGGCCCAGCTACTCCGCAGCACGCGGGATCCTCCCGGACCGGGGCAAGAACCCTAGTCCCCTGCATCGGCAGGTGGACTCCCAACCACTGCGCCACCAGGGAAGCCCAAAGATCAAGTTTTAACCTTTGTGACCAATATTTTCATCTTTCAATGACTTCTAAGTAAGTGCTTTATATTCCACCCCCTTAAAAGAAGAGTTTGTCAGCTCTGTACACCTCTGCACTCTTTTGTGCTTTCAACAGTCTGACACACTTTTAACTTTTCTCTCCATTTTCCTCTTTCTTTATGCTTCATATGGCTTTAATTCACCTTTTCTTACCAACCTGTAGAGTCTCTTACTAATAATTACTTTAGTCAGTGCAAGGAGATGAAGTTTTCACTAGCAAGAACTCAGCATCAGCTGTGTCCATAGCACTACGGTGAGTAATTTGAGGGCCACAGAGTTATAAATAACATGGTCACTGCCCATTGGAAGGAAAATGTAATGTTTATTGAGCTTTCATAATGTTTTTTGTAAGACATTGTTGTACTACTCTCAAGGAGCTCACTAAGGTATGTAAGTAACTATAACACACACAGAATGTGTGGAATGTTATTTTTTTAAGTTACATATAAAATTATATGGAAGTTCTGAAGGGAAAAATCGTTTCTAATTATGGGAAACAGGGAAGGCTTTTTAAAGAGGGTGGTAGCTATGGGGCTGAACTTTCAAAAAGAGGTATGATATACTCGAACATGTTCAAACAGAAGGGTAAAGAAAGCTTTCTAAGAATAAAATAAGCTAAGGCCCAGAGGCAGGTATGTGTCTGTTCATACATTTATTAAAGAGGTGTTCACTGAGCATCCCACTTGGGTTAAGTAGTGGTCTAAGCTAAAGCCCTGGGGATACAGTGGTGAATAAGAGTAGGCATTGCCCCTAACTTACATTCTAAATTTATTTATTTACTTTTTATTTTCGACTGTGTTGGGTCTTCGTTGCTGCACACAGGCTTTCTCTAGTCGCGGTGAGTGGGGGCTACTCTTCGTTGCGGTGTGCGGGCTTCTTATTGCAGTGGCTTCTCTTGTTGCGGAGCACAGGCTCTAGGCACGCGGGCTTCAGTAGTTGTGGCACACAGTCTCAGTAGTTGTGGTTCACGGGCTCTAGAGCTCAGGCTCAGTAGTTGTGGCTCACGGGCTCAGTTGCTCTGCAGCATGTGGGATCTTCCCAGACCAGGGCTCAAACCCATGTCCCCTGCATGGGCAGGTGGATTCTTAAACACTGTGCCACCAGGGAAGCCCCCACTAACTTACATTCTAAGAGGGAGACAACCTGTGATTGGCTCCAGGTAAGCAGAATCAGCAGTTATAGAGAGTTTCAGAGGAAGGAGAGGGTTATGGGCTGGAGAAAGCTTCTTGGTCGGGATCATACAGATTGCTAAGTACAGAACCTCTTGTCTGCTCCATTATTGTATGTAAGTCAGCCTCACTTATATCTTTCATAACTTCTCACAGAGCTGAACCACTAGCCACATGTGACTACTGAGCACGTGAAATGTGGCTAATCCGAATGTGCTCTAAGTATAAAATACACACTGGGGGCTTCCCTTGTGGCACAGTGGTTAAGAATCTGCCTGCCAACGCAGGGGCACAGGTTCAAGCCCTGGTCCAGGAAGATCCCACATGCTGCAGAGCAACTAAGCCCGTGTGCCACAACTACTGAGCTTGTGCTCTAGAGCCCGCGGGCCACAACTACTGAAGCCCGCGTGCACAGAGCCTGTGAAGCCACCACAATGAGAAGCCCGTGCACTGCAACAAAGAGTAGCCCTCGCTCGCTGCACCTAGAGAAAGCCCGCGTGCCGCAACAAAGACCCAATGCAGCCAAAAATAAATAAAAGTAAATTTAAAATACACACTGAATTGCAAAGATTTAGTATGCCAAAAAGGGTTGTAAAATATCTCAATAATTTCTTTTAAATTCTTATTGAAGTATAGTTGCTTTACAATGTTTTGTTAATTTCTGCTGTACAGCAAAGTGAATCAGTTATACATATACACATATCCACTCTTTTTTAGATTTCCTTCCCCTTTAGGTCACCACAGAGCATTGAGTAGAGTTCCCTGTGCTATACAGTAGTTTTTCATTAGTTATCTATTATATATATAGTAGTGTATATATGTCAGTCCCAATCTCCCAATTCATCCCCCCTTTCCTCGCTGGTAACCATAAGTTTGTTTCCTACATCTGTGACTCTATTTCTGTTTTGCAATCTCAATAATTTTTAAATTGATTACATGTTGAGGTGATGATACTTTAGATATGAGTTTAATAAAATCTTATTAAACTTAATTTTACCTGTTTCTTTTTACTTTTAAAATGTGACTTCTAGAAAATTTTAGATTAAATCCATGGTTGTCATTCATGGCTTGCATTATATTTCTATTAGTGCTGTTATAAGGCAATGCTAAGGTCCTAGTGTATACTTAGTTCTGTTATTAAAGATGTACTAAGGCAATATGGGTGTATAATACTCAGATAAAATCCTTATTTTTCCTTTTCTTCATTCTTTTGATCTTTTTATTTACTCAGATATCTATCTCTGCCTTTTCAACTTTGTTAATGGCCTTTGCCATAATTTTTAGAGACATTTGCTTAACTAGTAGGTGGTTCAGAATTTAAAGAAACTCCAGGTGAGAGTAAAATAGTCTTAGTTTTTCTAATTTCGGAGAGCTGTTACCCTGCTTTTGCCGCTGTGCTTTGAGCTACCTGTATCCTTGCTGGTCCCTCAGCCTGCAAGATTATTCCCTCTCCCCACACTCCAGCCTAATCGGCTCTTAACCATCCTTCAAGACTCAGCCTATAACCCCCGCTCTCTGTGAAGCCGTCCCGAATCCCTTCAGTCAAGGTTATATGCTTCTCTTTATTGTTCCCTTGGCACTCTATTCTCACTTGTGATGTTTGATGAATGGACAAACTGACCACCAGACATTTTAAACTTAAATGAATTTGAAACTGGAAGCAGGGACATTGCAGCACTTATTCCTTAGATTAAGTGAAAATCAGCAAGATAAGTAAGTTCACTTTGCCTCCTTGGAAGTCTTCATACCTCCTTGGAAGTCTTCATGCCTCCTCAGTGACCAGAATTATAAGGTCATCTCAAATTTTCCACCAAGTCACATCTGTTCTGACTGGAGAGGTGTTTGCGTGAAGGCTCAGATGAGGGAAGAATGGCAGCCTATAGCATCTGTTCCATTGACCAGTTCTGTGGCAATCCAGTTAACCTCTACTTTCCCATTCAGAAAATGAGGGTGACACTTGGTACTTTACTCTTCCATGACTATTTTGACGCTTAAGGAAGGGTATTAAGTATTAAGAGAGTTCAATAATAGGGGACACTCTGCTTCTGTGCTATGATTAGACTGTATACTTTAGTGGGTTTGTTTTTTTCAATCAGGAGACTTCTGGGAAAAATTTGTTAAATGGGTCCAAAGTTAATGAAAACATATGCTTATCTTCTTTTTATACTTTCTATATTAATCTAAACATATGCCACATTGCCCTCTGAATTCCTAATGATATGTTTAATTTATTAGGTGTAATTTAAAGATTGGTATTTGTATTAGAAAAATACTACTAATGCACTCCTGATAGAATCTTACCTGTGCTTTTTGTAAGTAAAAAATTACTCTTTCTTTGTTACTTGAGTTCATAACCTATCAACATCATCAGTATCTTGTGATTGTCCCTTAGGTTCACACACAGACTACGGTTTACTGACTCTTTATTAAATTGGTTAATCTCCTATGAAAGTAATGTGACCCAGTAGTCCTCGCTGCCACTCTAGATGTCCGTGGACTTCAGGGTGCAGATAGGTGTATGTGGTATAGTAAAAGAGGCTGGGGGACTTCCCTGGCAGTCCAATGGTTAAGACTCTGTGCTTCCAACGCAGGGGGTGCAGGGTTCAGTCCCTAGTGGGGGAACTAAGATCCCATATGCTGCACAGCACGGGCAAAAAGAAAAGAGCCTGAAACTTGGAGGCGGAAGTGGGGTTTTAGGTCTTGGCTATTACCACTCAGTGTATGACCTGAGCAAGTCACTTCAAATGAATTTCCTTACCCATAAAATGAGAATAGTAATTCCTATATGTACTTGTTAGGATTAAATGGGAAGGCCTATGTAAAAACACTTCATAAACTGTAAAGCAGTTTATGGCCAATAGACTTTTGTGATGTAAGTATGCTTTGAGTGGAAATTTCTTATTGTAGTGTTGAACAAATAATGGGGGAGGAAGGATTCTCCTGACTTTGAAATATCAATGATAATTTTGACAAAAACCTAGGAGACTCCTCCAAACATGCTGCTGCTGGCTACGTGTAAGAGAGGAGGTAACCTAGTGCTGGGGCTTTGAGAAGAATGAGTCAAGGCAGCTTCTGAAAACATTTTTAAATACTCTATGGGCCTGGATACTTAAGTAATAGGACGGTAGTACTAAATGTGAAAAGCGCACTGGAAACAGACCAGGGACCAGAGAGGATTTAGAACTGGCAATGTGGCAACATATACTAAAATGTTAAATGTGCATGACCCTTGACTCAGCATTTCCTCTTCAAGGAATCTACCCTCAAGATGCATTTGTATTCATGCCCGAAAATGTAGGCACAAGGATTTTTTTTGCAGTGTTGTATGCATATCTGTCTAGACACATTGCATTTTCAAATGATAGAGTGCAAGCTCACTTAATTGAGGGAGTGGGGGGTTGGGGAGAGAATTTCTTGGCTCACAGGACTGAGAAGTCCAGGATTCTCACCTCAGGCCAGCCAGATCCAGGACCCGCATTGTCCTTGGTCCTCAGGTTTGTGGTATACTTGTCTGTCTGCTTCTCTCAGCTCTGCTTTCTCTGTGTTGGTTTCATTCTCAGGTAAGTAGTCTACCTGTTCTCATGTGGTTGTCTCTGGTAGCTTCAGGCTAAGCTCCTTCCAGTTTAGTGATCGAGGGGGACGAAAATCGCTCCTCCTTCTCTATAGTTTCAAAAAGGCCCAGAGTTGACTCTTATTGTACCGACATAGTTCAAGCTCCTATCCTTGACCCAGTTCCCCAGGCAGGAGGATAGAATCCTCTAATTAATCTGGCTTGAGTCATATCCTTGGGGTGGCAGTGGGAAATGGCTTGACCCCACTTTAACCACATGTAGTAACAATGAAGGAATGGTGCTTTCCTGCTGGAAGAGTAAGATGTTATCAGAAGAAGGAAGAAAGGATGCGTGTCAGGCGAAAGCAATAGCTGTTCACTATAATGTCTATTTCTAATAACAAATATACGGTTACAACCTAAATGTCCATCAGTACAGGAAAACTTAAATGTGATACATCATAGGGGGAGATATGATGTAACTTTTAAAGTGAATGATGTGCATACATGTGTTGACAAGGAAAAATGTCCATTATATAATATTAAATTACAAATGAAGTTGCAGAAAAGTATTTTTAATTATGTGTATCATCTATTATGGATATGAGTACTTTTTATTCATATGTTTCTGTACTGCTTTTGGTTTGCTATTGTATTTATTTAAAATTAGTATATATCACATTTATAATTTAAAAAACTAATGTCCCAGGTGGCCCCCATTCCAGATAAGGAACTGGAATTGACAAATCAAGAACTATAGAGATGGACTTCCCTAGTGGCACAGTGGTTAAGAATCCGCCTGCCAATGCAGGGGACATGGGTTCGAGCCCTGGTCCGGGAAGATCCCACATGCCGCAGAGCAGCAAAGCCTGCGCACCACAACTACTGAGCCTGTGCTCTAGAGCCCGTGAGCCACAACTGCTGAGCCCGTGCACCACAACTACTGAAGGCTGCGGCACCTAGAGCCCGTGCTCCACAACAAGAGAAACTACCGCCATGAGAAGCCTGCACACCGCAACGAACAGTAGCCCCCACTTGCTGCAACTAGAGAAAACCCGCGCACAGCAATGAAGACCCAATGCAGCCAAAAATAAAATAAAATAAATAAATAATAAATTAATTAATTTAAAAAAACTATAGAGAGATGGACAGATGATGTAAAAACTGTAAAATAGTATTCAGGTAACATATATAAAAATATCGGGACTTTCCTGGTGATGCAGTAGTTAAGAATCTACCTGCTAATGCAGGGGACACAGGTTCGAGCTCTGATCCGGGAAGATCCCACATGCCGCGGAGCAGTTAAGCCCGAATGCC
Source organism: Delphinus delphis (assembly GCF_949987515.2). NCBI lineage: Eukaryota > Metazoa > Chordata > Mammalia > Artiodactyla > Delphinidae > Delphinus > Delphinus delphis. The sequence continues at coordinate 138,656,575 of NC_082684.1, forward strand.
ACAGCTACTGAGCCTGCTCTCTAGAGCCCGTGAGCCACAACTACTGAAGCTCTCAGGCCTAGAGCCCGTGCTCTGCAACAAGAGAAGCCACCGCTATAATAAGCCCGCGCACTGCAATGAAGAGTAGCCCCTCCTCGCTGCAGCTAGAGAAAGCCCGTGGGCAGCAACGAAGACCCATCGCAGCCAAAAATAAATATTGGGAACCAAGGAGGTGGGTAGGACAGATTAACCAGATTCATCTGCCTGTGTAGTAGGGTAGCAGATTTATATCCTGGAAGGATAATGGTAACCAAAAAGGCATGTGGTTTGGAAGAAGTGGGGTAGGGAGCACAGAGAATAACTTTGGCAACCACATGAATGAAAGGGAAGAAGAACGAAGGCGGAGAATGTTGGCAGCTTAGTATAGCGACGTGAGCAGTGATTCTGGAGTTGAGAGGTCTGGTTGTGTTACTTGGGCACCCCGTCAGCTAGGAAAGGTCACACGATGTCTCTCAGGGTCTCTATCTCATATGTAAAATGGAGTCATTAGTATTTTCCCTCTTTTGTTCATAGGATGACTGTGAAATTGAAGTGAGATGGAAAAGGGCTATGTATGTAAAGAAAAGACCATATAATTCCAAGTTAGACAGGACCAAAATAAAGAATGTGTCTAAAAATGGAGTGGGAGAAGAAAAGGATAGGAAGATGTCATCAGACTTCCTTTGCACATTAGACAACTTAGATGGCTAATTTCGTTGGTCATTTAATCTATTTGGATGGGCAGGTGCTTTATTGAGAGATAGGAAGACGGTTACATTTGTTTGTGTGTATGTTTTTCAGTACTGTCCACTAAAATGAATAATTATAAATAGTTCACCTGCATGTGGGAACAGCAAAGACATAACTGCACATACCATATACAACCATCATGGAAGAAAATACACAGAAGAAAGTCCATGTAGAAATACTACAACTCTGAATTACTTGGAATCTTCATATTGGTGGCTTACCCAACAGAACTTCTTAAATATCATTCCCATGAAATCCAAATAAGAACTACTCAGAAGTATCAATTATGTTAGCATTCCCACACATTTAAAATCTGATTAATTTGTTTTGCTCTGTGTATTTTAGCATTTTGAGGTTTAAATATTGTGTGTTCCAAATAGAAAACTCAAGTCAATTTCACTGAATTGTATTTATTTATTTACTTAGTACTTATTCTGCCCTTATCTACCATGTGCTTGGACTGGTGCTAGGCACCGATATACAAACATAATTAACACATAGTAGTCACTGCCTTCAAACAGCCTTCTCTTAGTTCATAGGGAAGGCAGATACATGGACAAAGAAAGTGTAATGGGAGTGGGGCAGGATTGTCAGGAAGAGGTTCACTGTACTTTGAATAATCTCATTTTTTTTCTTCTTATTCTTTCTAAATGCCTGCTATAGCTTTCTTTTTAGTTGTTATTGTTCAAGTGTGTGTTAAGAAGAATTGATCATCTCTCAGCTTTTGAAGCTCAGTAGATAGTCTGTCTATATAACTTTTTTTTTTTTTTCCCTTGGCTGTGTTGGGTCTTGCTGTGTGCAGGCTTTTTCTAGTTGTGGTGAGTGGAGGCTACTCTTCGTTCTGGTGTGCAGGCTTCTCATTGTCGTGGCTTCTCTTGTTGCGGAGCACGGGCTCTAGGCGCGCAGGCTTCAGTAGCTGTGGCACGTGGGCTCAGTAGTTGTGGCTCGCGGGCTGTAGGGCTCAGGCTCAGTAGTTGTGGCGCATGGGCTTAGTTGCTCCACAGCATGTGGGATCTTCCCGGGCCAGGGCTCGAACCCATGTCCCCTGCATTGGCAGGCGGATTCTTAACCACTGCACCACCAGGGAGACCCTGTCTATATAACTTAATCACAGGGACAAAGTGGTAAAATTTCAGAGATTGGGTTTTTTTTTTTTATCCTATAAATTTACCAGTTCTGAGCTGAGTTGTCAGTCTTTTGGAGAAGAGAAAGGATCCCCTACCCTTCAATCCCACCCCCAGTACACAACACACATTTTTTATCTTTGATGCTATCTGCTGCAGAAGAAATATGTCCTATCTTGGACTTTCTTTCCTGCCTCCTTTGGATAAACAAAACTTTGAACCTGCTTTGAGGCTTAAGGCCTTTGTAATTATGTGTGTATGTAATAGAGAAACTGTAAAAGCTCAATTTCTCTGGCTCGGAAATGTGAGATTATTCCTCTGCTCTGCCTTTCCTCACCTTCTCTTCTCCCACCATACAAATTTGAGCTCATGTTAGGAGCATATGTCTGGTGATACTCCAGTTCCCAAGAGGCCAGTGAACAAGACAGTAGCAAAACATTTTTCATTATAGGTAAGGCAAAGTAATCCTGATTCTTTAATTTTGGGTCTAGCTGTTTCTGTTATTAAATCAGCAGTTTAGTTGAAGTAGATTCATATGTTGAACTGGTTCTTATTGTAAAAAGCCATTTTTTTCAGAGTCAGAGAAATGAGAGGGATTCTGTTCTTTTTTTAAAAGAGAAACCAACACATGTATTGTCTCATATTTTTGTAATAATGCATTGTTTTTATAGAGTTATTTTCTGAGTTTTAAAGCCTATGCTTTCATTTTCCCCTTTCACTTCTTCCTATGGAATATTATCATGTTTGTCTGCCTATTCTTTCTGCTTTCTTGTTAAGTGGACTTATTTAATATTATTATTATTACCCCTGGTAATAATTCCCTGTGTGTCAGGAATTCCCTGACCTCTCATAAACACTAAGGAACATCCAGTAGCTGTGCTAAAAGCCACTACCATGGCTTGATGGGACCAAGGACAGCTTAACTTTGGAGAAAAACTCTCCTCTTTTCTCTAAAAATTAAAAAGCAAACTGTATAAATAAAAGAAGGGAATTGCCAAGGTCATTATGTCCTTAAAGTTTTTTTCCTAAAGCCCTGACTTTAGAAGACAGTCATCATCAGCATATACTTATTTTTTCATAGAAATATTTATATGATGTTATTTTTTTACATCCAGGTATGAATGTAGGTGTGGGACTTACTTGAGTTTGCTTCACATCTAGGTAATTTAGTTTTTCAAAAATAATGAAAGGCTAATTATTAGGCAATAATGTGATCAAATTACCAAAAGCTTCAAGGTGGTTCTATTTCAGTTCTCAGCCTGATGTGTATTTAAAAATATCTCTACTTAGAGTAGTTACTGTTCATAATACATTATGGAATCTTTTTAGGTAACAGCTTGGATGATAAAGAAGCCGTTACCCTTGATTTGGTGTGTTTAACCCAAGTTAAATTTATGACAGACTGAAAATTAGCCGTAGTGTTATACATCTCGCTTCCTGTTCTGTGCAATTTGATATATGTGTGGGTCATATGTCCAGCAGGAGTTATAAGAATATGTTATTGATGGATGGAAAAGCTGTTTCATAGTTCCCTGTGAAAATATACACTGTAACTTGTACAGTGTGTATAGAACCTTGCAGTTTTGGTTTATGAGAGATTTAACCTGTGGCTAAAGGTAATATAATGAAATCTGTTGGAAATCCTTCAGAAGAGGAGAATTTGGAATCTACTTCTTTAATTTTCAAGCTTTTATGCAGTTGACCAATTTAGGAGGGAGACCTTAACTAAGTGCTTTTATTTTCAGAGCAGATGAGAGATTATAACAGTACCTTAGTTTCTGAAATACCATGGATCAAAGAATTCAGTGCATATCTACATTGCTTACTTCCCCCACTTCATTGCCTTTACCTCAAAATTATTTGCAGGAAGTACCTTGTTTTCAGCATGTTTATTGCATTTAAGGCTTTGCCCTCATCCCCAGTCTTATTAAAGGAGTTCCACCATAATGTTGATTAATTTAAAATTTCCTAAACAATGGATTAGCGATAGCTCTGCAAAAGTAGTGTGAAACATAATATACAGGATTTCTCATTTAAATACAGCCCAGGTGATAAATCATTACTGTACAGTAATCTCTGACCAAAGAGGCAGACTTTCTTAGTGGGCCTGTGTCTGTGTTGTTCACCACCAGCACTGGCCAGTTTTGGGGCAATCGTGTGAAACCAGACACAGATTGGAACTTGTGTGGGCATCTTTATCTGTACAGACAGTTCTAATAAATTAAGGCCACATCTCCCAAAGAGACTTCTATAGTCAGCAGCACATTTTCTGTAATACCTAAGAAACTCTAAACAGGTCTTTCAAATAGCCTTAAAATGATTCCTTTCAGTAGGTGTTGAGTCCAGTTGTTCTGATGTGAGAGAACTTCTGAAACAGATTAGTCTGTCAGTGTTTTCTGAGTCTTCATAATATATTAGCCGTAAAGCAAAGCAATGCCCTTTATTTCTACCCTCTAGGTTGCACTTCTGAATCACCTGTGGAGCTATGCTTACATCCACTACTAGAAATTCTGGTTTGGTAGGTTTGAAGTAAAGTCACTGTATCTGTTTTCTAAAGTTTTGGGGATATTTCTAATATACACACTTTCAGTTGAGCACCACTACCAGTTACCACTACAAGCTACATTTGAATTTGTACTATGCATATTTTATATAACATGAAGACAAGTTTCATTCATACTGGTGCTATGGCTTTACAAAGAGGAACCTAGAAGGTAGCTAGAAGGAAATCCTAGCTATAATCAGAATTTTGGATTTAAAAGAGAACCAGTCTAGGGACTTCCCTGGCAATCCAGTGGTTAAGACTCTACGCTTCCACTGTAGGGGGTGAGGTTTCGATCCCTTGTCAGGGAACTAAGGTCCCACATGCCACACGGCGTGGCCAAAACATAAAAAATAAAAGAGAACCAGTCTAAACCCCTCCTCTTTACAGATGAAAAAGAGCAAAGAGGTGAAAGAATTTTCAGAGTTGGTAGCAGAACCAAATCCATGACTCTGACTTGAGCTCTTTCTACACTAGCATCTTGGACCTAGTCCATCTTTGAGAAAAGCCTCAAGGCCACTCAGTAATCTAGAAATTGTCCTGAGCATCCCAAAGCCCAACAGAGTATTGTGAGATTCAGACTATTTAATAAAAGGAGCAATAATGCAGCCAGCAGGAACTCCTCGCATCTTTGAAGTTACTAGGCAGGAGTTACGAGTGACATTACTCACAGTTAAAAATTATAGACATCACCCAGAAAGCTTTTGTGACTTTTTTGTAAACATGGAAATTTCTGGCAAGAGATGCCTAGATTTGGTACCGAAGATTGTCAAGAACAAGATGATCATCTGTCTTATTTTTAAACTGATCCTTAAGTATTGGCAGCAGGTTAGAAAATTATGCCAATATTATATTTCTACACAGGTCTGACTTTTACCTTGTACTTCAGAAGGATATTGTGCCTAGATTTGCAATTTAACCAAGTAAAGGAATAGTATGTTTATTAATTAGGCTTAGATTTGGTTGTTAAAAAGAAAAATCCAAATAACAGTAGTTCAGTCAGGTAGAGATTGATTTTTCTTTTTTTTTTTTAAAGCTACATGAGATATACGTATATTTTTCAAATTTATTTATTATTTATTTTGGCTGCACTGGGTCTTAGTTGTGGCACATGGGATCTTTAATTGTGGCATGCATGCAGGATCTAGTTCCCCGACCAGGGATCGAACCCGGGCCCCCTGCATTGGGAGCCCAGAGTCTTACCCACTGGACCACCAAGGAAGTCCCAGATTGATTTTTCTTTTGGATTAAAATAGTCCAGAGGGAAGGGAAGCCCAACATTAGTGTGGTTGCTTCATAGCTGTCAGGGATGTGTTCTTCTAATTTTGCTCCATCCATCTTGGTACTATGTTAAATCTTCAAGGTATCTGATGGTTCTAGATGGCTTCTGGAGCTTCGGTCATCTCAAAGGGGCATACCTCCAACTTGAGTCAGCTCCCTTTTTTTTTTTTTGAGTCAGCTCCCTTGAAAGAACTTCCCTAGAACCACCCTATGCAACAATTTCTGCTTCCGTCTCACTGGTCATTCCTATTATCGAGGGAGACTGGAAAGTTATAACTGGGCGAGTTGCTATTCACAATAATTAGAAATTTTGTTGTTAAGAAAGAAGGAGGGAATGGATATTGAGCAGGTAACCAACAGATCTGCCACACCTGTTTTGAAGAGTATAATTTTTATATTAGGAAAATCAAATTTTAGTCACATCAAAAACTATTATATAGGATATAAAATTTTAAAGATCTCCAAACTACAATCTACCATGTATCTGATTAATAAAAGCAATAAATCCCTATGGTACTGTTCTGCTTTGGATTTCTCAGTAGAACTCATTGGGAACAGCTGTTAGGTTTTATATACTTTAAATGAACTGAAGAAGGAGTTCTTCAAAACAACAAGAGAAAAAAAGATAACTTCAACTCTATTTCCTTTTGGAGATAGGGAGAATCAAAACAACCACAAGGACAATTCAGAGTATACTATATGAAGTGGTAGGAGACAGGAATGAGCCTATTAAACACTAAGAAAGAAGTTGTTTAGTATTTAGATGGAATAGGATAGACTGTTGCAGCACATGAAATAAACACATATCATAGCAATGAATCATACAGATTCCAGATATACAAGACCTGTGCTGGAGAGAAGGATGGGCACATTGGGTTAAAGTTCCAAGTATTAGACATTGTCTTAATCCAGTTGGGCTGCTGTAACAAAATACTACAGACTGAGTGGCTTATAAACACAGAAATTTATTTCTCACAGTTCCAGAGGCTGGAAGTCCAAGATCATGATACCAGCATGGTCAGGTTCTCGTGAAGGCCCTCGTCTGGGTTGCAGACTGCTGACTTCCTACTGTGTCCTCACATGGCTGAAGGGGCTAGGGAGCTCTGTGGGGTCTCTTTTTTAAGGGCATTAATCCCATTCATGAAGGCCCTGCCCTCATGATCTCACCTCCCAAAGGCCCACACCTCTTAAAACCATCACACTGGGCATTAGGTTTTCAACATGCGAATTTTGGAGGGACACAAACATTCAGATTACAGTAGATATAATTACCTCTGCCTGTACCATATCTGTACAAATAAAATGCGAAGATGGAGAGAATTTTGTTGTCCAAAAAACTTACAGACAGGAGCAAGCAGTAATCTGCAGCGTGTACAACTGTAGACCATGGTGTACATAAGTGTATTAAGATGGAAGTGTTCTCACTGTAAGACCAGATTTTTAGAAGTTCTGTAGCCTCATTCATACCTACAGTTCACATGGTGCCATTCAGCACATATTTATTGAGTGCCTCATATTTACAATACACTTTAAGGAGGAAATTCGTTCACAAGTTGCCACGTAGGTGAGAAAGTCTAGATTTTGGCTTCTTATAACTATGAATTTCAAATCTGGGGAAAACCCAGCCTTGTATTTTTATTCCTTTTCCTTTCATAATTACTTATCAGTAACCAAACCCAGTCTGTTGACTTTTCTCCAACTGATAGAAAACAGGAAACTCCAGAGACTCCCTATGAGAAAAGGACCAGGCTGCATCCTCTGTGACCTCAGCCCTTCGGTCTGAGCTCTCCTCAGAGCAACAGTTGGAAACAGTTCCATCTCCTTGTGGCTTTGGTAGTAAGCATAGGGAGTGCAAATGAAACCAGCTAATGCAACAAGGTGTGTTAGCCTGGCCTTTGAGCTCATGAGCCATCTTTTGAACCTTTTATGCTAGTGCGCTTTTGGGCATCCTTGGGGGAGAATAGTTTACGCTCTGATCCAGCAGTGGATCAGGGACCATTCTCTGTCCTACATAGCAGTGGAAATGCCTTTGGCACTCTGGTATTAAATAACTGCTTATTTGAACATATTGTGCAATGGCTTAGCCTTTCCCACACATTACTAGTTCCCTTTGAAGCTGTTGTGCTCAGTTTGAGTTCTCCAGTAGGGACTATGAAAGAAAACAAAAATCTCACAAGTTATATTTCCTTTTTATCTACTTAGTGCTGTTGCAGCTATCTCATATTTTGGTTTTTGTGTCCCTCACTCTGCACCCTATTTTCCCTCTGCTTTCAGGTGAAGGTCTCCCACAGGTGTATTACTTTGGACCATGTGGGAAATACAATGCCATGGTGCTGGAGCTTCTGGGCCCTAGCTTGGAGGACTTGTTTGATCTCTGTGACCGAACTTTTACTTTGAAGACTGTGTTAATGATAGCCATTCAGTTGGTAAGTTGGCGTTGCCATTCTGCAGAAGGATAGGCGGGGCGGGTCTCCCAGCCACATCCTTGTGTCCCTGTTGGTGATTTACTAGCTGTAGTGACACCTAGTGAATGCACACTTACTGGCTTGGTGGCATTCTAGGAAGCTGGCTGGGGCAAAAAGGGTTAATCCAGAGAAGTCGCACTGCATTTGCTGTTTGCTCTATTTTAAGAATTTGCACCTTGGAGCAATACTCTGACCTTGACTGAAGTGGAAATTTATTTAGGGAGAAAGAGGATGATTAGGAAAAATTGTACAGATGCAAGTAACTTCTTTGTTGTTTTATTTATACGTTTTAAACACATGACTGTAAAATTTTGTCATGTCCTCCCTCTCTCCTTACCATCACATCCAAGAAAAGATTGGAGATGTAACCCACTGCCCTAAAATCAGATTCTGAAGTTGTGTGACCAAGAACCTGCCTTAGTTCTCTTGCCTCTAGTTCTCACAGAGACTGAGACAGCTGAAGAGGCAGCTTTCTCAGCTCCTACCAAATTACACACTAGTACCACTTTAAGGAACAGTTAAGACAGTTCCTTTGAGAACTTTGTCATCCCCTAAGCAGAAGGATGTCTTTATTGGTCTGAAATGGTGATGGTCTCACCCAGTTTAAAGACTTGGAAATGTTAGAAAATTGATCTTGACTTTTGAGTCAAAAATTCAAATGCTCGTGCTTCCCTTTCTATACTAAGTAGAAAAGCTTTGAAGATAGAAGTGAACTTAATGAAATTTGAATAATTTTATGATTATTATTTTGGGCTATGTTTACTTTCTCATAAAACCTATACTCCTACCTCTGCTGTTAGTTAGCTCTGTGATATCAGTCCAGTATTAACTTCTCTGGGCCTCACTTCCCTTATTTCTGCAACAAAGAGACAGAGAATAGGAAGGTGTGGGCAGGAGGTGAATGTGGCAGTGGCACCTGTCTTCAAAGGCCACCAACGTATTCTGATTTCCTGCCTGGGAGTAATTCTTGCCTCTCAAATGCTTACTTTCTGAAGTAACATAAAAACACTAACTCTATTCATCATTTGCAAATTGTTGCATAACGAAGTAAAACTGTGTATTATCATTTTAGATGAACTGTACTATCCTTCTCTCTCTCTTTTTTTAAATTTTTATCTATTTGACTGCACAATATCTTAGTTGTGGCAGGCGGGCTCCTTAGTTGTGGCATGCGAACTGTTAGTTGAGGCATGCATGTGGGATCTAGTTCCCTGACCAGGGATTGAACCCAGGCCCCCTGCATTGGGAGCATGGAGTCTTAACCACTGCACCACCAGGGAAGTTCCTATCCTTCTCTCTTTTATCTTGATATTTGTCATATATGTATTTGTATCAGGAAATATATTCTGGTTTACAAGAGTAAAGTGGCTCTGGGTGGTGAAGAAATGAGTTTTATTTTAATTTCAAAGCTTTGGGCTGATAAAAGAAAACGTTCTGATGTATTTTTACAGTAAACTTCTTTAGAGTAGTATTTCTATCATTGTTTTTCTCTCTTTCAGCTTTCCCGAATGGAATACGTGCACTCAAAGAATCTCATTTACCGAGATGTCAAGCCAGAGAACTTCCTGATTGGCCGACAAGGCAATAAGAAAGAGCATGTTATACACATTATAGACTTTGGACTGGCCAAGGAATACATTGACCCTGAAACCAAAAAGCATATACCTTATAGGGAGCACAAAAGTTTAACTGGAACTGCAAGATACATGTCTATCAACACGCATCTTGGCAAAGGTGTGTTTCTTTTCAGCTCCATGAAAGCGGCAGGTTGTTAAAACACCTTTTTATTCCCAAAACACTTTTGTACCCATTGTGCATTACAACTTGTGATTCTTATTGCTTCACAGGGTAAGTGATTTTTGTACTTGAGAAATTAAGATGGTAAGTTAGTGACTTTCCTAAGTATCCTGTTGACAACTTAAGGATTTTTCATTCTTTGTTTCCAAATGCTTACTTTCTCAGAGTGTGGTACTTGAATTATTGAATTAAGATGATAACATTTTAGTAAGTTCAGTAATGAGTTTTATATTTACATACAAATGGCCCCATATATAACCTGAAAAGGACATCAGGCTGATATCTGCTTTGAGGAAGAGTGCTTCACTAAAACATGGACTAGCCTTCTGTTCTCTGTGCATAGTTTCGTGACTCATTTTTCAGGGAGAAGCCTATGTCTTATTCAGTGAAAATATATTTGCCTTTCCATGAGTCTTGAATTTTACGCAGGATAGACAATTTGCATAAATATTGCTAAAAGCTGTAGTCTCACTTGTTAGAGGGACTAGTCCAGGGGAGAGTATTTGCGAGGGAAGCCTAAGGAACAGTGAGAAGGCCCAGTCGGTAGGGCCCTGGGCCCTTGCCAGCTTCTCCAGGAAAGCTTCCCTTTTTATCTGTTTTATATATTGGGTTTTCATTGGAAGATTATATTTGAAGAAAAGCTTCTAAGGTGATTGAAAAGATATGTTCGAAAATCACCACCCTAGAGAGTAGACATATAAACAGAATATTAGACTCCTAGACGTAGCTAATTATGTAAGGTATTTAAATACTAACGAACAGTTTACACAATAAGTATTTTACACAATAGTACATTAAAGCTAATGTAAATCGCTATAAAGTTGCCTCATCAAGTAAACTGCTCAGATATTCAGATGAGGATTCTAGTATTAGTGAAGAGTAAAAATGACATTATAAAGTGGTATGATACAACCCGAGTTGAAATGAATGCTGTCAGGATTTTTTCGGTAACCACATGGATATTCTCACTTAACATAATAGCTTAAAATTAGGCTGGAAGGTTCTCTGGCACTTATTACTGGTGTCACTTTGGACAAGTTACTTAATCTCCCTGAAACTTACCTGTAAAAATAGAGTAACATTTCACAAGGATGTTTTGCAGGTTGAATGGGTGATAATATATGTAACATGGGTCTCTTGCATAGGGCTCAGAATTCCCTTCCTCCTTCCTTTTTACAAGGAGATAGAGTGTGTGGTACATAGTAGAGTCATGATTGTTTGGGTTAACTGACAGAGTCTAGAAGTTGTTCTAATTCCTGCCTCCTGGGCTCAGCATTTGTGTTCTGATTTTGTTATTCTTGTCAGGAAAGGCAAGAACAGACAAAAGATGCATATCCATGTTGTTTGTATAAGGTACAGTGTAACAGTTAAGAAAAAGGGATGTAAATTCTGGCTTTTTCCCTTAAACCTATGTGGTCCAGTAACCTTCCTTCATCAGCATCAGTTATCTCACCCACCCTGAAAGATGTATGGTAATAGTACCTTATACCATAGGGTTCTGTGAGATAATGCATATAAACTGTTTAGTGCTTGATGATAGTAAAGACTCTATAATGTTAGTTATCATTTATTCAACAAAATATGTTTTAAGCATCTACTGTCATCAGACTCAGGTTCCTTTATCTCTTGATGTAGCCATTTCTGCTGGAACTTTTGAGTGTATCTCCACGCGTGGACTTCCTCAGTTCCAGAGTTTTTTTCAGGTCAGATCCAACCTGTCACCGTATTTGTCTATAATGTCCCTATTACAGAGAATACATATAGGTGTTTGTCACATGCCCTTTAAACTCTGGCCATGGTCTCAAACCCAGAGAGGTTTCTGTAGGAACCCTAATCCTATTGGTTTTCAAATGTGTTGCATCCTTTATGTTGTAATGAAGAAAAAGGGAAGTGTATCTTCAAATGACCTGGAAAGAATTGCCTATTAATTTTGTGAGGGCAGAAAACAAGGGAAGCAGCCCCCTAAACCTGATATTTTACTACATTAGATTAGCCACCTTCCCACTGATTAAGTCTGCCCATTTTGTATTCCTTAATGTTTGAAGTTAGGGTGTGGACACTGGGTCACCTGGCCCCTTTCCTTCAACAAAATATATTTGACCTAAAATCAGGGATGTGATGCAAGTAAACCAAGCACATCTTTCTGATTGGTTGAAAAGCAAGCCTTTATGGTATGGAAGAATTTTGTGTCCTCCTGGTCTCACTGGTATTGAAACCTTTTTTCTTTGAAAATGAAATACCCTGCATGAAAAAAACAAGGGAAATACTGAATTGAAATCCTGAATTGAATGAATGTGGAGTGTTCAAAGAAATGTGGAAATAAAGCATGGCTCTGATTTTCACTCTCATTTTTTTTGAAAGGCCTTTATGATTTAAATTATTGTAGATTATTTTAGAATTTTAGAAATGGAAAATGACTTTTCAGAGTATCTAAATCAACCACTTGTTTTTCAGATGAGGAAATCGAAGCCCAAAAGGTGACTTGGCCATGCTTAATTTTGTGTGGATTAATAAATTAATAGAAAGGACAGGCCAATACCTAGATAACCTGACTCAGGAACCATTATTTTTCCTGTTATCCCATATTCCACAGCTTTTCTTCGTGGTTTTAAGTATTTGAAAAGTTACTTTATTACTTATTCCAGTGAGTTTAAATGTGTTTATTATATTTTTTGGTTTTTGATTTTTTTTTAAAATCTCATTTTATAACGGCTTTGCTGTGAAGAGGAGCTGGGCTTATTTCTGTAGGGCCAATCAGTCATTGAAAATGTGGAGAGTTTCGCCCTCTAGTGCTCAACTGTCTAAAGTACAACCATTTGTCCCCTGAATTATTTATTACCAAGGGGCCTCCTTACAGGAAGTGTATATAAAAATGGAGAGGCGATGAGTAGGTGTGATATAGTGTGAGAACCTGCAGAGTGTGGTTTCTCTATCTGCCCTGTTTTGTGGGAGGCCTCAACTCACCCTGCTTGTTCTTTCTTTTTTGGTGTATCTTTAGGTTCTGTTAACAAAATCTGTTTTTGTCTGTTGACAAAATCTGTTTCTTTAAGTTCTGTTAACAAAATCTCTTTTTGTTTTCAATTACATATGAAATTTATTGCAAACTTCAGGCAAGCCTTGTAGTCAAAAGCTTCTGATGACCTTGCTGTTTTGCTTCATTCTTTTTAAGATTATTTCAGTTGCTCTGTATCAGCTCAACTTTATGTTATTTATGTCTCTTGTCAGGGTGGCGCCCCTTCCCATTAGTGACCTCATTTCCAAAAACCTCCTTCAAAGTACAATTTAGAAAGTTGCCTTTTCTTTCTTCATCTGCCCTGTAGAGTACTATGCACTCTTTTTCATGCAAATTTCCTGTAATTGGAGGCGGCAGTTAAATGTGTTGTGCTTTTGTATTTTGGGTTACCTGAGTAGCTTTCCCTGCCTCCCTGACTCTGTTAGTTTCTGCACAAAGAAGACAAAATCAAGTTTAAGATAGCCCCTATTCTTGCATCTGTCATTTCTTTTGATAAAGCCCAGAACTCGATTCTGAAAAATAAACACATGAAATGTCTGAGATAAATTGTAATTGGCAATTGAAAATGGAAGAATGTACTACTTCTATTGTCTGACAGCCAAAGAATGTATAAGATGTTTTCTGAGATGTAGTTACAATTTTTTATTAACTATTCTGCAGTTCTTTACCATCCTTATCTTCCCAATTTAAAGAAAAGAAAGAAAAATCGAGCAACTTGTTTTACATGATAAGCTCTCTGAATGCAGGGATACTGTTTTATGTGCCCACAAAGGGCACCTTAGTAATAAACTTTACATTTTTCTTTAGGTGGCTATGGGACATGGTACAAATGGGATGGAGCTGAGGATTGTGCCCTGATGTTGGCTTACATTAAACTAAATTTTAAGTGTTAATTTTTATGATGAATAACAAGCACTAGGCATGTATGCTAGGCATTCTGCAGCTTGTGTCTTTGCGGGCCTAGCCAGAATGGACTCTCTTAACAGCCTCAGCTACTCAATCTGCTGCTCACTTTTCGTGATGGTAACCAAAGAGTAATTGTAGCCCATGTACTAGAAATAACATTTTGTTTAAATTATCTTACTTTCAGGAAGGTGACGGCATAAAGTGAGGGGTGGTTACTCACCATTTGGTGATTTGGACTTGGTTTTAGTTTAGGATTTGCTCTTTTCACTTGATATTTATTTGCCAGTAGCAGATCTAGGCAAAGGAAGTACACGTTGTTTCTGGTTTTGATCTAAAATACTATCCCTGATTTAGATATACAAAGAATTAGTAAGCAGAGCCTTTCCAGAGCAGACGGGTTTCTGAAGGGATTACTTGGTTTTGAACCCCTTTCTGCTTTAATAACTGCAAACATAATGTGTCATCTGTCTTCCTTTTTAGAGCAAAGCCGGCGGGATGATTTGGAAGCCTTAGGCCATATGTTCATGTATTTCCTTCGAGGCAGCCTACCCTGGCAAGGACTCAAGGTATCCTTGGAAGTGCTCAGTGGAGGGCTTTGTTTAAATACTCAGTTGATAATGAAGGGGTTGCTTACTTGATGTCTGTAGGAAGCACAAAGGGGAAGATTGGCTACAGGGATGACAGGCAGGAACGACATTAGTCTATAATGTAAATGCTCACCTGGGCTTTGGAAGCTCTGTTTTGCCCACGTTTGCTTCTTCCCCTTCTGATCCTTCTTCCTCATTTTCGAGTTTTCCATAATCTCTTCCCTCATTCCCTCCCAGCCTTGGCAGTGCTGCTTTTCTCTCTGTGTCAGTATGCCTCCTTCACTAACATTATGTAGCAGGCATATTGCTCCCAGGGTGTTGGGGAATTTCTGGAACAAATGGATGATAGCAGCTGCTACACATTTTACCAGCAAGGCCAGCAGGGCTAGGTGTGCCCCTAAGGGGAACTGGGAAATACTTGTTCTTCCTATATAGGCGAAGGACCCACCTGAACTAAAATGAAAATCCAGGTTTAACATTGCTGTTCAAGTGTTTAATTGAATAAATGCCTTTGCATAAAATAGCTGTTCCTTGTAAAATGCGTAGTTTAAATAGCCTTCCTTAGGTAGGTGTCAATACAGTGCATTTGTGTCGAAGTTAACTATTAATTATAGTTACAACCATTGTAATGATTACTCTGTGCCTCTGGCGGTTAGACTAGGAAATGGTGAGCTTCTAACCCATTCTCCGTCCCATTAGATAGTTAAATGCAAGACATTTTTGAGTTGTGATTTATTTCAACATGTTAGTATGGAAGGAAACTTAATTGGTAGTTTTGGGTACTACTATACCCCTTCCCTCCCGAAGGGCAGAATGATTCGTTTTGCTGTGCTTTCTTGGACGTTGTCCTGAAAAGTGAGGCTTTTATCGCTTCCCTTTGGGAAGATTTTATTTCTTTCCCGTTAAATTCCTCTCCTAACATCTCCTCCATGGTCTTCTCCTAGTCACATATACCTTCTCATTGATATTGACAGCTGTCAAATAGAGTTTCACATCCTGTTTGCTCATTATACAGCCAAATAATGCATTTGTATATTATTAATTGCTTGAAACTTTCTCATGATCCATGAATCATTTTAGTGGTAGTTGTAGATTTAAAACTCCTCCAGTATACTTCAAAACATAATTGCTTAAAGCCTGGTGCAGCAGGCTAGGCAGAGCCTCATGAGAATCCTTGAGACCACATTATTGGTCCATGCTCCAGGAGCCCTCTGTCTACAGTCTTGAGCAAACCAGACTTGGCTACTTTGAGCCACTGACATATAGCAAACCTGTCTGTTAGCCATGCCTGTATCATAGTTACCATTTTTCCCTCTGGAAGCACATTGTGGAAAGGCAGTTGTTTTTTGCTTTTGTTTTTGTTTTAATTTAATTTAATTTATTTATTTTTTATACAGCAGGTTCTTAGAAAGGCAGTTTTCTTACATCTTGTTCTTTTTCTATTCAACTTCACAATAAATATGTTGTGGAGCCATCTGTCTGTTTGCCCCCATTTGGATTAGCAGTGTTTTTAATCTTATCTAGAGCTGATCTAAGGATGAGAAGGTTGAATAACTTTTGAACCCTAGTGGCCATGGGTCATTACTAAGCTGTTATAATTTTGAATTTATTTTCTTATCTTAGCCTCTCATCTCATTACATTTGGTGGTGTTTATCTGAGACTACTAAATGTATTTGCAAGTAAAACTTTCCAGAACAGATGTTTTGTACATATCTAAATATATCATCTCTACTACATTTCTTGTTTGTTAGTATTAGAAAAAAATTGAGACTATCTAACAAATCCTGCCAGTTTGAGTGAAACAGTCATTATGTCCCGAAACATATTGGACCTCCCATGCTTAACACCTCTTTCCAACTAACTTTCTCTCTTTCTTCTCTACAGGCTGATACATTAAAAGAAAGATATCAAAAAATTGGTGACACCAAAAGGAATACTCCCATTGAAGCTCTCTGTGAAAACTTTCCAGGTAGGATGCTGAAAGGACACTCCAGCCAGTGTGACTGAAGCTTTGAAGGAGGTGGAGACCATATCTTAGTATTTCTAGATAGTCTCCAGAAAATTTACGTTTCCTTTTATTGTTATTTAAATCAAGATAGGTTTTATCACTTTGATTTGGTCCATAAAGAAAACATCAGTGTCGAATAGTCTGTACAGATATTCCTTGCCTGGCCCAAAGCTTCTCCCCATGAGAAGCATTCAGCTAATGAGCGTGGCCTTTAACCTCTTTCCTAACAGAGGAGATGGCAACCTACCTGCGATATGTCAGGCGATTAGACTTCTTTGAAAAACCTGACTATGAGTATTTACGGACGCTCTTCACAGACCTCTTTGAAAGGAAAGGCTACACCTTTGACTACGCCTATGATTGGGTCGGGAGGCCTATTGTAAGTATCTTCTTTTTAACGTTCTCACCTCAGACCAGCACTGTCTCACTACCCTTGCCAGACTTTCTGCTTAAATCTATGGGGGAAAAAAAAACAACATTCCTTTGACTGTAGACGTTCCATTTGCCAGTCTTTTCAGGGTGATGCCAGGGGTCACTCTCACTAGAGTAAAAAAGGAGTTACTAACTGTGTTTTTAAGATTATGACCACTGTGTCCTAAGATATCAGAATTTAAGTCAGTTTTTAAGAAGTTTTCTTTGAATGATCCAGGAGCTGGTGCTACATAAGCTATTAAGGTACTTGATTTCCGTCGGGTGGAGCCCAGCACCAGAGGAAACTTCTGAATTTTTTCTTCTGGCCTTGGGTTCACAGGGCCTTAGAGCATACTAACAGTCATCACTGTAGGATGTTATTTTTCTTTTCGAAGGCAAGCTACTCTCCAATGAACTATTGAGGACCAAACTGTCTCCCTTTTGCAGATAAGCAAACTGAAAAGGCAAGAAGACTTGAAACTGGCCTTGGTGTAATAATAACAGTAATAATAATTACTACTGTTCTGTTAGAATTAGAATGATGCTGTCCTTTGCGGAGGCATTAAGTTGGACCTGTTTTCCCCATTTGACTTTTTGTTATGTATTTTTTCAGCCTACTCCAGTAGGGTCAGTTCATGTAGATTCTGGTGCATCTGCAATAACTCGAGAAAGCCACACACACAGGGATCGGCCATCACAACAGCCTCTACGAAATCAGGTATGTGTTGGACCTTCATTGTTTCAGAAATCCCCCTTCTTTGTGGCTAATATTAAAATCCAAATTCTTCAGCTTCTCCACTTAAGCGTATATACTGAAATTAAAGACAAAGGGCTTAGCGTTACTCACTGTTGTGGTGCGGCATTCCAGCATCCCTCAGGGTTGTGTAATAGCACTGAGATGTGGCCAGGTGTCTTACATGAAGCATCTGCTCTAGAGAAGCTGGGCCTGTCAAAATCTGTTGGCTGAAAGGGACAGTCTGCCACAGGCCCAAAAACACACTGGATGGACAGGGTAGCCCACTTTGGGTCTCATCTGCAGTCCAGAGTAGAGCTCTCACCCATGCCGGTTTTCCCTTGCTGATTAAGAAAGGTGGGTAATTTGGACTTCCAGCTGACATAGGCATGGACTGGCATCTCCACCCCACCTCTGTCCCTATATCCAGGTTAACTTTATAGCTGGCCAGGATCTGGACCTGTAGTGAAGATTCAGCTTTGCTTTAGGCCATTCCAGAGAAGGCCGTGTCATCCATCCTTCAGTGATCATGGTTTGGGAAGCTAGTGGTTTGGATGAGAGGCTTCTCTCAGCCTAAAGACAGAGGAGGCAAACACCACCCCCTCCCCTGCCAAAAAAAAAAAAATCAACAAATTTGACAGCATTTAAAGAAAGGGGTAACTGATTGGGAAGTAAATATGACAGTTTTAATCCTCATTACCCTATATATTGCTAAGAGGAAAATGAGTACCTCAATAGATAAAGAAGCAAAGAATAATAAACAGATAACACACACACACATAATCATATCAAATTAGCTTGTTCCCCCCTCATCCCTGACCTCACAGACATTTTTACAATAAAATGCAAAAAACACTTATGTCACAGATGTACATGTGAAAGTACATAGGTTAAAAATAGAATATAGAATCCAGGTGCCCCCTCTAAAACAAAAACGAACAAAAAAGTAGTATATTTAGGTATACACACACACACATACATACAGTAAAGTATGTACACAAATATAGATAGACTCACCAGTGAGTACATACTTTTGGCATGTATGTGTGGCATGTTGGGGAAGAAAAAAATATGTGAAGGAAGGAAATCTATGTATTAGAGAGTAGATAAAAGAGAGAGTAGGTAGGCAAAAAGATGGGGTTTAGCAAACTATGACCCCTAATTGGGTCCAGAGTTACATACTTTAATCAGAGTACTTGGCTAATGATTCTATTTTGACTGACTTGTGATTTGACAGCAGAGTACTGTTGACTTCTGCAGTCGTTCTCCCCTACCCGCCTTTTAAAAAGTGTAGAGTGCACAGTTCAAATGACATTCTCATGCATTGCTCTTGACTTTGCAAATTGTTACAAATTCTCTAGAAAGTAATTTGATAAAGTTACAATCCTCTCTGATAGAATAATTTTACTTCTTGGAATCATAATAAAACAATCACAATAAAACAATCCAAGATACAGATTTACTTATGTGCATTAAACTGTCACGGTGCTATTTCTAGCAAAGTTTTAGAAATGATCCACCTATCCAATTATAAGGGAATGGTTATGGATCCGCTCAAATTTTTTATCAAACTGGGTTATAATAAAATGAATTGTAATGCATTTATTCAGTGGAATATTATCTAGCCACTTAAAATAATATTTAGGAAAACTTGTAGCAACCTGAAAATGTTTATGGTTGTATAGTAAAGAAATCACAGTACAAAATTAGAAACACCTCATAATTTTTCTGAAGGGGAAGGGAAAATGAGAAAGTCAGTGGGAGGAGATAATGCCAAAATATTAACAGAAGTAGTGTTGGAAGTTGTAGTATTGTGGGTAATATTTTTCCAAACTATTCTTTTTTTTTTTTTTCCCGCGGCACGCAGGCCTCTCACTGTTGTGGCCTCTCCCGTTGCGGAGCACAGGCTCCGGACGCGCAGGGTCAGCGGCCGTGGCTCACGGGCCCAGCCACACCGCGGCATGTGGGATCTTCCCGGACCAGGGCACGAACCCGTGTCTCCTGCATCGGCAGGTGGACTGTCAACCACTGCGCCACCAGGGGAGCCCCTACAAACTATTCTATAATGGAGTTATGTTACCTTATAATGAAATATACATTTAAATAGTAAAGGTATGAAAGAAATAAAAAAATAATTTAAGTAGTCAGTGAAATCATAACATACCTGCCCATCATAAATATTGAATACTTATTCAAATAATTCAATATTTATTTGAATAAATATTCAAATATTTTTAGAATATTTGAAAACTAAAATATGTGTTTCCTTTAGTTTCCCTTGTCTTTTCTGCTTCAGTGAATTCATAATCAATGTTGCTGTTTTGAATGAATTTTAAAGGTATGGGGAAAAGAGATGGTTGAAAACCTAGATTTCCAGGGTGGAAAATGAGGTCATACCTAGTATCTGAGTAAAAGTACAGTGAATTTCAGTGTACTTTCAAGTGAAAAGTCATTAAACCCAGGTATGTAATTAGGAAATCTCATCTACAAGGCAGTAAGCTTCTTTTTGAAGACTTGAGTCTTGAAAGCGTGTTTGATTTTTTTTTTTTTTTCTTTTAGGGTTTTTAGTATCCCATGGCTGCTAAGGGATTGAAATTCCCCACATCAGTGCAAATTTTATACCTCCTTTCCAGCAGGATTCTGAATTCTAATGGGGTAGAATTCTTTCTGCACTGTGCACTGTGGGTAAATGGATTTCTAGTGTCTTTTCAGCCTTTACACTGTATCTTAGTCTGTGGTCTCATTGCTTTGGTTCCACCTTCAGGGTTTTTTCCTTATGCTTTTTTTTTTTTTTAAGATTAATTCTTTGCAAGTTTTGAAATCAGCCAAAGAAGACACTAAAATCTCTCCTTGAGAGAGATTGAAAGGTATTAACTTTAGGGACAGCTAACCTTTCTTCAGCAATTTTGACTCTAAATCTAGCTAAGGACTTGCTATGTGAAAGTGTGTCCTGGAGATACCAAGATAAGTAGGGAGTCCTTGTCCTCAAAGAACTGACAAGCAGATAAGCCAGGTGGCCAGATAACTTACAACACAAGGCAGAACAGATAAGCATCCCAAATCACAATCTTTAGGGACTGGAAGGAGACTTTTCATCTAATCTGAGCATGACAAAGAATTTCATGAAAGAAGCTGCATTTGAAGTGCTCTTAGAAGAATTGGGTGGAAATGAAAGAGGCATTCCAAGCAAAAAGGAAATATGAGCAACAGCAAATTATCTAGTTGCATTTTGCTAAAATATATTCTGTGAATAAAGGAGACAAGGCTAGGAAAATAGGTTGGAGCCGTTCGATAAAGCTCCTGAAATGCTGGGCTACTGGAGAGTTAGTGCTTAATTTCAGTAGGGAATAGGTACTAAAGGTATTTGAACAGAGGGGTGATAAGATCAAAACTTTGCTTTAGAAATCTTTCAGCATAGAAGGTGGTAATAACCTGGCAGCCAGCATGGAGACCAATAAGACAGTGAGTTCCCTTGAGAGGTAAGGGGGGTGCATATGGACTGTAGTGGTGAGAATGAAATAAAATTGAAAAATGATACAGGGATATAATCTATCAGAATTGGGAGCTCACATGTATGGCAGGGTTGAGGGAGAAGGATGGGTCAAAGCTGTTGCTGTGCGCTTCAGCTGAAGATGGCTGGCAGGCAGAGGATGACTCTCAAAACCTGAGAGCTCTTTGGAGATGACATTGATGATAATGCTTGAAGAGCCTACTTATTCTGAATAAATCTGCCCATCACTTGTGTGATAGAGGAGAAGCATGAGGAGCTCAGAACTTGGTTTTAGCTTATCCCAAGCCTTAGGCTGCAGGACACTTAAGCTTTTGGGGGCCTCAGCTTCCACAAATGTAAGCCTTGTAAGGGCAGAGATTTTTGTTGTTTTGTTCACTGCTGTATCCCTAACCCCTGAAAGAATGTCTGGAATAGTAGGCACTCAGTAAATAATTGTTTGAATGATGAATGAATGAATCTGTCAAATGAGGAGTTTAGATGAAATCAGATATTTGTTTAAAATATAGATTTTTGGGCTTCCCTGGTGGCGCAATGGTTGAGAGTCTGCCTGCCAATGCAGGGGACACAGGTTCGAGCCCTGGTCTGGGACGATCCCACATGCCGCAGAGCAACTAGGCCCGTGAGCCACAACTACTGAGCCTGCGCATCTGGAGCCTGTGCTAGTGAGAGGCCCGTGCACCGCGATGAAGACTGGCCCCCGCTTGCCACAACTGGAGAAAGCCCTCGCACAGAAACGAAGACCCAACACAGCCAAAAAAAAATTAATTAATTAATTAATAAGGAATAAACTAATACTGTAATTTCAAGATGTTTCCCTCTATCCACCCCCCCTTTAAAAAATACATATAGATTTTTATTTAACCTTCCAAGAAAAGTAAATTTTAAACTTTTCTTCCTACTTGTTTTTTCTGTTTCCACAAAGAGCCATCCTGCCTTGTTTGGCAGCCAGAGTAGGGCTGGATTGTCTGCTCAAAGGGAAGGGTTTGAAAAAACACAGCAGGATCTTGCTGCAAAGCAAGTTCAGGAGATTGTATTAGTTCTCCTCCACCATGATGGGATTTTTCAGGGAAAGTTTGCTTTGCTGGTCGACTGACCAGCATACTGAATTGAATTGAGTATCATTTGGTTCCTAGATACAGTACTAGAGCCCAAACATGGTGGCCAGAGAACTGCATTTAAACTCACCTATATTGAATCTGTCTGGTATTTTAATACCAGGTGCTTAAGATCAATTTCTTTGAACATTAATTTACTCAGCTAGAGAACTGTAATTCAGTCATGAGTTTGGGTAGAATAAATGTTCCTAAAAGCTAGATCCACTCAAAAGGATCCCAACGGGTTAGTCTTTTTTGTCATTTTACCCTTGGTATTTGTCCTTTGCCAGTTCCAAAGATGGTCAATCTTGCCATGACTCAGGTTCCTCTTAAAGAATTCTGCATTACCATTCATCAGGAAGACGATGAAAACTTTACTAGTTCTTCCTATTTCTACCCGGCAAAGCTTCCCTTGCATTCGCTGATCAAATTCGATCAGGAAGTAAGTCCTGCCACTATCCAGATAGCTCATATTAAAGTGCAGTACTGTCGAAGGTCTTATGCAGTGTGTTTGTTCGACACACAACAAAAAATATATAAATTTATATATATATATAGCATATTGCATTGATTAGCACGTGCATGCAGCAATACACTTCCTTTCAGAACCTCTAGCTTGTGACAATCCTTACTCAGGTAGATGCTACACAAATATATACTACTGTGGTTCAGCAGTTTTGATAGTTTCTCTTTTCTCCCATAGACCCCTTTTATTTGGTAGATTTTCTGTGGGCATTTGAAGAAGGGGTACTTGGCCTAAAAGGTTAGGGAGAACAGATCTGTTTTGAGGTTGGAAAGAGTCATATTGGCCATCGAGAATTATTAAATTCTACCAGACATGGTATCCTACCCCTGATAATATTGAATCCTCAAATATTACTTATTCATTTTTATAGGACCAGCATATGTTTAAGGGAAAGAATGTCATATTGAGTTCTGAAGAAGATATACCCCAATAAAAGAGTAGTTCAGATTTATTCTGTTTGTGTCTAGGCTCCAAGGGATTAGATTTAAGTCCAGTAGCCTTAAAAAAAAAAAAAAAAAAGGAAAGCTGATGAATTTTCCATTCCCTTCCTTTTACAGAGTACTTCTTTGTTTTCAGCGAGGTTCAGAGTTTGCTAGTTTAAGGAGCAGATGAGTTTGCTCAGCGATCACTTGCCTACTTCTGACCCGTGTGTGATTTCCTGACTTGCTGCCTGCTGTCTAGCAGGAGCTCAGGTGTGGAGATTGCACACTCACCCTGCCCCGCTCCAGCACAGAGCTCAGTGCAGAATGAGCTGTGCAGAAGGAGGTCCCTCCTTTCTGGGACCTTAATTCCAAGGGGGATATTAGAACAAGCAAGTGCAAAACTGAAGTGCAGTCCTTTTCTTAGCTTCTCCCACTCTGTGACCTAGTCTTTGCTGCTCACCTCTGCTCCTAATTCTCTATTCCATATTAAAAGTTTTCTTCCTCTGTCTGTATGCATTGTTCAGTATTTTGTATATCAGCATATACCCTGTATTTTGAGGCATCTCCTTGTAGGAGGTGATTCCAAAGTAATCTTACCTAGATAAATCATCATTCCATAGGGGAGGTGTCTTATGCCATTTTGAGTAAGAATAGGGCAAGATTTGAGTAGAGAATTTCAAACCTCTAGGATGGTTCCTGTGATTTTTTTTCAGAGCTTCGCAGAATTGATGCTGCTGTCTCTGTGGGCCTATATAGTATTGGGCTTGGAAATAATCCTTCCAGGTTCTTATCAGTGATTTTCAAATATCGCTGATATTTGATCAAGTTTGTAGAAAACAGGAACTCACTATTGGTACACCTGACAGATTGCACGTAACAGTCCCTGTCTGGCAGAGGAAAATTGGTTCTATTTCATGAGCTTAATGGAGAAGTTTTTGATTTTGTTAAAGTATACACTTTAATAACTTTACCAACTTTTTTTCATTTCATACCTGAGGTCTAACACATAATATAGTGTACTTAATATACGATATTAAAATTTTGTTTAATCTTGGAAGTGTGGTAAGACAGAATGTAGTCAAGTGTATTTATTACTAACCTTTTGGTACTATTGAGTCTCTATTCTTGTTAATTACGGTTGAAGACTGTAATTATATAAAGAGGCCTAGAAGACTGACATGAGAGGCCAAAATGTTCTGTATAGATGGCAACTTTTAAAATATTTTAAGAGCCATGAAGTAAAATGGATAAAATCCATTTTATGGATGCAATCAACATTAATTTTTCAAAATAACTTTACATAAAGAGTAGGATTTGGTGATCTGTTTGTTACAACAGGAGGAAGATATTTGCCTGCCTTCTGCTTCAGAAAAGTAGCTTTATCTCCAGTAAAAATTTGAGAGAATTTTCAAGCCATAGATGGAACTGGTTATCTGAGGTGTTTTCAGACTGTATTTTCTTGCCCTCCTGTTAGTGTCGTTCTCTGTCTGACTGTGAATCGCTGCCAAATGATTGCTGGGAGAGACTTGCTTCCTCTGCCCTGGGCACATGTGGTGGTTTTGACTTTTTACACTAGGCTTCTATGTTTTCCCTTAACTATTTTTTGTAGCTTTGCCTTTGATTTATGTTCTGCTAGGTTGCTGCTTTTTTGATTTCCACATTCACCTACTAGACAGTAAACTAAGCATTTCCACGCAGGTGATGCAAT
Source organism: Delphinus delphis (assembly GCF_949987515.2). Lineage (NCBI taxonomy): Eukaryota > Metazoa > Chordata > Mammalia > Artiodactyla > Delphinidae > Delphinus > Delphinus delphis. The sequence continues at coordinate 138,681,472 of NC_082684.1, forward strand.
CACAGCTGAAGATTTTAAAGCATTATCCCAAGGAATTCCCACTACTTGAGATTCCTGCTCCTGCCTTTGGGGATTTACACACTCCATTTGGACCTTTGCCTTTCAAGTAATGCAGAGAGATTGGTTTTGTTGAATGACTCTTCTACCCATGGACGCTCCTGATTGCTTTTTAGATAGACATGTTGCATGAATGATTTTTAAGAATGAAGGGTTTACATGCCGATCTCCTCTGCTGGTTTGCTTGGTATAACTGGCTCCTGTGCTGATTATGCCTAATCATAACCTCTGTGTATACAGCATTGCCTAGAGTACCTTTCAGGAACAGGTAGACTAGCAGAATTCTGTAGTTGTGAACATTCCTTGGTTTCATTTAGTTTCTAGGCACTCAGTTGCTTCCTAAAACTGGCAGATGAACACTTCTGCTACATCAACCTCTAGATACCAGTCCAGGCCCTTAAATTCCAGAAAAGAATAGCCATAGAGTTTAGTATTATGGTGAAAGTAGTTCCCAAAGTAATAAACCAACAACCCCAGGTTCAGGTCTGTCCCTTGGTTTTGTTGCTTTCAGTGGATACAGAAGGCATTGGAGAGCAGTAGAATGGTGCCATGTGTTCTTCACTTGTCACAGTGCAAGCATTTATGAAGCAATCTGGAATGCTAGCATTGTTTTTCTTTCCTCAAAAGATAAATAGAACATTGCATTGAGGATGGAGATGGAGTGTAACTTCTGGGCCTTTGAAAAAATGTCTTGCTATTTTCATTTAGACAAAAATGTTAATTATTCCAACAAATTACCTATTTAGCTAGAATTAATATAAACAAATACACAGCCCAGGGAATCAGACAGTAGCATCAAATCAGACTTCTGACATGTATTTCAGTAAAAATAGAAATAATAGCTGATCCAGCTGTCCAGGGTTTTGTTAAGCTTAAAAGCATATGAGTGTTTTACATACGTTTCATCTGCCCTAAAAACAAATGCAAAACAGAGAGCGTTCATGAGAGAAGTAATTGCACTGAACATGTGTCATGGAACTCAAAACGGCAGCAAATGACTTATAAATGTCTGGATATTTTTTAAGCATTTAAATTTTTTGAGAACAGACAATTCTATGTAGTAGTTTAGGAGCTTAAACAGTCTACTTAAATATTACAAAAAACTCCTAAAGTCCTAGAGAGAACTGAAGAGGCTATCACTAATAGATATTAGTTATAGATATTACTCGTAATATTAGAAGAACAGTTATATTCTCAAATCTCCAGTAGTGAGAATAAATGAGATTAAGTGCTCTGAGACATGGATGTTGGTTTATAAAATAGTTGTGATTATGTTATAAACCACAGTCTTATTTTGGAAAAATGAAATTTTTTGAACTTCTAAACTGAACTTCTGAACTTCTCGGCAGAATTAATTGGGGTGGGGAGATATTTTGAGTAGCTTTGATTCTGTCAAATGTGACAGTATAAAACTAAACTCCTCTTTTGTAAGAGTATGTAGCAAGCAAGTTAATACAGTTGCCTTCTTACAGAATATGCTCATTCCCTGAGGAATATCAGAAAACGTGGCCAGGATCTTTTATAGTGCTGTTACCCATGTCACCTCATATTCCATTACTTAAAGAAGATGAGTAAGTTGTAGCTGGTGTACGATGCTTTTTTTGAATGGGAAAAGCCTTTCTGATGATTTATAGATGAGCTTTAAACAACTCTTGTCAATGAGTTACAGAAGGGGGTGAGTGAAATGGAGCCTCAAATTACTACTACTTCGGTCTTCCTTTTCTTTTTTATAGAATACAACATTTATAGCTGTGAACATTTCTAATATTTATAGCATCCTTACTGGTTTTCATGCAGAGCAGCAATATCACGTCCCAACCCCTGCTGCTGTTTATATCAGCAGCAGTTAAAATTTGACTTACTAATCCCTCATTGCTGCCTCTCCAACACCTCATTTTTCATTTTTGTAGAGCCTTAGGACTGTTACAGCTGAGCATCATGATGTTAACACCTCCTCAGCCATCTGGCACAGGGGAAGAGGCACCTAAACAGATTCTTCAGAACAAATATCACATAGGAGCAAGATCAGAATAGTGTGAGATCTAAAAAACAGGTAAAGAAGGAATGAAGAGAGCCTGAATGACAGCAAAGGTGAAAGCAGAACCCAACGAGGTTTTGAATTGCAAGCCCTCCTTTTGCTGGGAAAAGATCTGCCTTTTGCTTTATAGAAGAAAATAGTTCATAGTAGTCTTATCTAAACTTTTTCTAATTCCAGACTAGAGGCTGTTAGCTAGAGGAATCTGAAAAACATTGTAGCCTTATTTCCCCCCATCTTTTCATATTCTTGACCTGTGAACCTGCTTTTGAAGAGATACTTTGTTCATCCTTTTAGATAAGAAAGCATATTCCAGCTACTGCTCATTTTATCGTAGTTGAAAGTCTTCTGGAAGTTTATGTTGAGGGTAGTGGGCTCCCTATTCAAGGAAAAGGCGTATTACCTTGATTCCTAATGCTGGGAATTTTCTATATTGACTACTGTCTATTTAGATAGATAGTTAATTAGTGAAATGACTTGTAAGTATGATTATTCCTTTGTCCAACAATCCTAACTTTCTGAATTGGGTCTGCTTAGTGGCTACTGAAATTTTACTAATATGGAAGCTGAAAGGTGATTCCAGCTTTTGATAGTTTTTATTTTTTTTAACCTCCTCTTTTGGTGATCATTGTTTTTCTGTGTGTAGGCAAGGATGGTATGCTAGAGACAATTACGTGTTGGCTCATTAGGCTGAAATGAATGTAGCCAAGCTATCTTTTTCTCAGTGCTTTGCAGCAGTTGTTCAAAATCCAAAACAAAAACAAAACCCTTAGGGACACTAATGTACTTGATTTTGATATTGCTTGCTGTTGCTTCACCTTTCCTTCCGTATCTTGCTCTCATGCTTCCTAATGCCTGAGCAGACTGCATCGTCAGAGCGCCGAGGAGAGTGGGAAATCCAGCCCAGCCGGCAGACCAATACCTCGTACCTGACGTCTCACTTGGCTGCAGACCGCCATGGGGGATCAGTGCAGGTACTTACGGCCTTTATTGCCTTTTCCTGGCCCTCCCAGCTTAGCTGGTAGAATGTTGGCTTGCTTCTGAAACCCAAGTTCCTTTAGAATGGAAACTTACAGCGAGGTTGAGCTGCTTTTATAGTGAACTGAATATCTCTGTGCTGATTTTCTACCTAGGTGGACTTGTAAGACTCACTTGTTGAGATGATTCTGGGTAGTTGTCATTGACTAAGAAATATCTATATGACTTCTGATACTGATTCCTGGTTAAACTAATCCTACAACCTTGATCCACTCATGATAGACCATAAAATAACGTCAAGGTAGAAGTCTGTTAGTGTCAAGTCTGGGAACTGCAAAGAAATATTTAAAATAAGTATTTTGGGGATAGAGGACTGCATATGTAGCTCATTCCATGATGATATATGCCCTAGTACATAAGGTGAGATTGTTCATTGGTCCAACTCAACCGTTTATGAGTGGGAACCCAAGAAGTTGGGCTATTTCTTTTTTTCTCCCTAGAATAAGTGTGGTCTTAGAGAATTATTTCTGATTTCATTTGGACTGTTCTGAATCTCTATTCTCTCTTGTACTTAAGAACACCTTGCATCTCTTAACTTTTCATATATGTCACTGTTTTAATAATCTTTACCTGAATATTTTTCTCATAGTGGTAAGTGACACCACCAGTTGGGGCACACAGGTGAACCCAGAGCTACCAAATGTAAATTCTTATAAAGGGATAGGCAAGCCTTTTTCACATAGAAACCCATCTTGATAGGCTGATTGTTTAGGATATGCCTTTACATGGAGTGACTCACTGAAGATTGTGTTATTCACAGGAAATTAGGAGACAGTTTTGTCCTCTAAACCAAAAATGATCTCATAGGAACATCTTACAGGTAAAAATGATGGATTGAACACACCCACTTCTGAAACAGCACTAAAAAATGATAAGGAGATTTTTTTTTTTTAAGGTATAAATCCATATAAGAATGGAGAAAACAGGCTTCCCTGGTGGCGCAGTGGTTGAGAGTCCGCCTGCCGATGCAGGGGACATGGGTTCGTGCCCCGGTCTGGGAAGATCCCACATGCCGCGGAGCGGCTGGGCCCGTGAGCCATGGCCGCTGAGCCTGCGCGTCCGGAGCCTGTGCTCCGCAACGGGAAAGGCCGCAACAGCGAGAGGCCCGCGTACAGCAAAAAAAAAAAAAAAAAAAAAGAAATTAATAGTGATTGCAGCAAAATAAATTGTCAGTATTCCAGATATACAAATAATGCTTACTTTTTAATTAAGTTATTCTAAAATAATAAATGGAAAAGTATATAAATGATAGTTTCAAATACTAATAATTTGTTACATTCGTTAGGTTCTTTACAGTTTTTCAAATTGCTTTTTTTCCTAAACATCATTCTATTTAACTACCATAGTAATTATAAGGTAAATAGGACGAAGGTGGTTATCGGCCTAATCTTACAGAATTAGAAACCAGGGCTCAAAGAGAATGTTGATGGTAGAGCTAGGCCTGGAATCCAGCTCTTGGGTCACCTACATTAGGTTTTTGTTCCACTGCTCATCTAGGCAACTGTTCAGTGGTTTGACGAACTGTACCTTCAACCTGAAATAATTAAGTGGATGCTCTAGAGACCCAGATTAGTTGCCATTGATTCCCAAGTATATTCTAGGTTAGACAGCTGGTGGTAAGGTTACCATTTGTGCCTGATTTGTTTGAGACCAGATACTCATAGATACAGACAAGATGTCTAGTCTGTAAAATGGGGATAACCTCTTCCTTAGATTGCTCAAGGACATTGCTTGTGGGTCAAGCAGCAACATAGTAAGGAGAAATTAGAGAGTATGAGACATGCAAAACACTATAAGCAAGTGCCGTGACCCAAAGTCACCAAGTAATTCACAGTGGTGATGCTTACTATTGCTTTGTTCACATCAGTAGAGGCCAAGACATTTTATTTAACATCTTGTCTAGTGTCTGAATTGTCTACTAAAAAACTTACTGTGATTTCTCCTTTAACCCTTGTGCTCACAGAATGAATTTACCAGCATTATCACTGGTGTGCAGCCAGAATGTGCCCACAAGAAGCATATATAGGCTGAGGAAATTAACAGGACAACATTAGCATGACAGGCTGTGGTTTCTCCAGTCTGTAAACATTCTCTCCTCAACTTTTCATTTTGAAATTTTTAAATCTACAGCAAAGGGCTGGGGCGAGGCGGGGGGTGTGCAGTGAGCCTGTGTGTATCCTTAACCTAGATTAACAAATGATTGACTTTTGCCATATTTGCCTTAACTCGGGAGGGGTATGTTTTCTAAACTATTTGTAAGTACATTTTATCCCAAAATACTTCAGCCTGCATCTCCTAAGAATGAAGCCATTCTCTCATGTAACCAACAACACCATTGTCATATCTAAGAACATTAATAATTCCATAATAGCTAATGGACAGTCATATCACATTTCCCCCAGTTGTCTCCAAAATTAATTTTATAGTGTTCAGGATCTAATCAGGGTTCTTGCATTGTATTCGGTTGTTATGCCTGTTGTCTTCTTCAATCTCTTAGTCTCTTAATCTTTTAAAATCTATAACAGCCATCTCTGTGTTTAAAAAAAAAAAAAAAGATTTTTGAGGCATGTCTTTTTTGAAGAATCCAGGCTTGTTGTCATATAGAATGTCCTGCATTTTGGATTTGTCTGGTTTTTTTCCATCATACTTAGATTCAGATAAAACTTTTTTTTTTTTGGCAAGAATACTATGTAGATAATGTTATGTAGTATTCATCATATCATGTCAGGAGACAAATAAAGTTAGGTTGTTCCATTGATCAGAGATGCTAAATTTGATCACTAGCAGAAACTTGGGTCTCCCCTGGGTTAAGTCCAAGTTTAATATTGTATGTTTCCTTGACTAACTGTACAGCATTGTTTTAATTTTTTTAAAGCTTGTATAATTAATAAGAGTAATAAATAGTTCTGGTTTAGAAATAATGGTGGGTATAGACTTCTGGTGAGTAGTATTCACCTTGTCTACCCTTTCCTCAAAGACTCCTTATACTAAACATTTCCTTCCACCTTCCTCTTTGTAAGTGTGCAGGAAATTTTTGCAAATTAACTGCTAATGAGGACCCCAGATCTAGAGGGAGATTAGAGTAAACATTTATGGAGGGAGAATAACAGTACTATGAACGTTTATTGAGCCATTACCGTGGACCATGGCACTGGGCTAAGCACTTTCTGTGGATGGTCTGCACAGTAACCCAGTTAGGTAAGCAGCATTGTTTGCCCGTTTTACAGATTAGGAAGCTCAGGCACAGAAAGAGTGAGATCTTGCCCAAGGACCCACAGCAAGTAAGTGGTGGAGCTAGGGCTCAGAGCCAGCGCTGAGTAAATCCAGAGCCCATTTCTCATCTGCTGCACTGTGCTGCCTCCATTACTGTGTACCAGCTGTTGTACCACACACTCTCTCATGCATTTTCTTGTATAATTCTCACATCAGTCTGTAAGCAGCAGTCTCATATAGATGAAAAGTTACTTACCCGAGGGCGTATGGTATCTGAACCATTTATCCTATTTTGTTGTTCTCTCCCATGTTTCAGCCTTTTAACAGCAGAGTAGTTTGTCCAGCGAGGTCCCTTTTCCCACTTCCCAGCACCCACATAAACAGGAATCATGTGCTGGAAATGAAAGCAGGTGACAGAAGCAGCTGCACAAGCAGGAGAAGCCTGATCGGTTCCACCTAACCAGATGACAGGAGTGAGAGCCTTCAGTTACAATTCGGGGACCGTCAGTGAGAAATGGGATGACAGTGAACCTGAAATAAAGGTTGTTGAAATAAGACTGGTCTTCCAAGGGAAAGTGTTTCCTTACTGTCTGCCGTCTCACCAGAGAGGATATGGCAGTCTTAATTGAGTAACTTCAAACCGATGGTCCAAAGCCATGAAGAAATTTCTGAAGGAAAGTGTGATTGCTTATAGTTTTTGATGCTCACTATTGATTTCCTTTTTAGAATTTTTTTTAACATCATCACTGAGTCTGTATATAATTATAGCATAATAAACTGAGAGGAATAGAATTAAAGACAGTAATATGACCAAAATTTTTTTACGATTTTTGTGAGGATTAAATTGATATACACACACACACAACACAATGTAGCAGAGTTCCTAACACAGAGTAGGCATTCAGTATGAAAGTTATCATCATTATATAGTTAAATCATTGAGTTTTGTGTTCTCACATGATACGGGTCTGGGAACATTCCCTAAGTTAGGACATTTAGCCCCCCAACCCAGGAAAACAAACATTCCAAACACTGCCTGGCTGTCACCTAAGCTAGAGACCAGATCTCCCTTAGTGACCCTCTGTGGCACTGGCAGGAGGCTCCGATTACTGCGGTGTCAGTCACACTCTGTCCTTCTGTTTCAGGTGGTTAGCTCAACCAATGGAGAGCTGAATGTCGATGACCCTACGGGAGCCCATTCCAATGCACCAATCACAGCTCACGCCGAGGTGGAGGTAGTGGAGGAAGCTAAGTACGTTCATCTTTCAAGGGGGCTCTTGAGTTATAGGTTGAAAAGCCTTTTCTGTCTCTTCCTCTCGTGTGCTGCTCATTTCAGACTGGATACCTCATGCTTGTGCCCACAGCTTTCTTCCTTTGGCCATTTTATTTTTTGCATGGTACCTTAAGGCTGCTGCTGCCCTTCTTTAGCTGTGATTTCTGAGAAGACAGTCACATTTTTAGTCCACGTGGATGAAAAGGCATAATGAACTAAAAGAATCCTGGTATGAGAGCTACAGCAGATAGCAGTCCTGAGCCTCTTGGGGCCCTGGAGCCTCTTGCTCCCTAAGGGACACAGAGAGAAATCTACTTGTCTAAGCCATGGGCCATGCTGAACAGCATCTGATTTCTGGTTCTTGGCTAACCACTTTGCATCTATAGTCCTAGACAGGGGTCTCAGAACCCTTTTGTTCTCACTTAAATGATTCTGAATTCAGAGAGACTCAGATAAGTCAGTCAAGAAAAATAGTCTCTGCACCTGTTGAATGAAAGAGTCTTGGGATGGAGAGGAAATTACACTAATCCCAAGAGGGTGAAGAGGTTACCCCACTCCCTTTTCTGCTTCTCTTGCATGTTAATGTCTTGCCCTGCCCCTACCACCAGCCCCTTGGTGCTCTCTGCATGGTCTGTGTTTAAACTCTTAGAAAATGGGGTAGAAGGTGAAATAACGGCTGATTCTGCGGCAAAAGCAGCATTTCTATCACTTCTTTCCCTTTTTGCCCCACCCCAAATTCAGGTCCAGATTTAAACTCCAAGGCAACATGAGGTAGGGAGAGAGAAGTCCTTCACCAATCAGTAACTGCTGCCACACCTGACACGGATGACTTTTCTTATAAACCCTTTGAGAACATCCAGGCTATCCCAGTATCTTGTTTTCAGAAGCAGGCAACATATTTATAGTGATATTGTGCCTTAAGTGATCTCTTGAGCCCCCAACTAGCCTAAGTACAAACCAGAACATGCTTATGCCTCAGTAAAAGGTAGAGGCTAGTCAAGATCTGCGTTCTTCCAGATACAACTTTTCATGGTTGTCCCCCTGCCCACTCCTCTGCTCTGCTGCCCATCTATTAGATGAGCTCACTTTCCTTTCCAGAGGTCGTTTCCTTTAAAAGCCAGGACTTGAGGATTCCTACCCAGTAGATAAAAAGCAACCGAGGGTGACTTGGACTCTCTCTTGTTGAGTTCCTACTGACTGTAGGCAGCTTCAGATGCTCCTCTCCTGGTTAATGTAAGGCCCTAATACGTAAGGAGGACAAGGGAGTGGGGGGGTCAATGCCAGGAGGAGACCATTTTTAGTAAAAGGAAACATGCTCCCTATTCTCAAGGGCTTTGGAAGTTTTAATGGTTCTCGCAGTTTTTCAGTTTCCATGACAAAACTTCATTCTCCCACATAAACAGTGTGGTACTCCTACCCTCTGAGTTCTCAACCTTGGCTGCACTTTGGAGTCTCCTGGGGCATGTTAGAAAATACAAATGCCTGAATCCTGGCTCCAGAGATTCTGGTTTAAGTTATCATGGATGTGGCCTGAGCATCAGGAGTTTTTAAAGTTCCGGTGATTCAAATATGTCGCTGAGGTTGGGAACCACTGTACTGGGTCTGATGGCAATGTTTGTGGTCTGATCCAAACATTGTCTGGGCTTGAAAGATGGCTGCGCCCGTTCCTATCCCCACCTCACTCCCAATTCACCGTTGCGGCTATTACTTTGAAGGCCAAAAGTTGAGCTCTGGACTTCATACTATACTTTGAGTACCAGGATTGAATTGGGCTTTAGTCTTATAATATGCCCTATACAGAATTATCTTTGAACCCATTTATCTCATTTCATTTTGGTAAATGTGTACACTAATTGTGTATGTAAGTGTGGTGTTTGTGTTCTGTGTATAAGATAGGGGACCAGTCACACACACAGATTTCAATCTGGTGTGTTCTGTTCTGGTATAATCTAAATTCTAGATGTAAAGAGAATTTAAAGTCTCCCCATTCAGCAAAGACCACTGTGCCACGTGTGAGCCTTCTGAAAGACGTGGAAACCAGAGGGGAGCAGTCGTATTTGACCAGTTGTCATCCAAAAGCTCATGGCTTAGGACATTTTGTGTGGCATTTCCCCCAGTGGTTTCATGAGCTACCAATCCATCTTGTCCAGGGAACCGTCAGGGCACAGCCGTGTGTTTTTCTTCTTGGCCCTTCTATGTATTGGTTGGGGGCGGGGGAGCCATGTGTCCATCCGCTTGATCACTTTCATGGGAAGAAGTCACAGCTAAGAGAAGCACAGGGCATCCCACACAGCTCCTCATTGCACACAGCTGTGATGCCATTTGTCCATGCAGCCTGCTTGTGGGAAAAAGGGGGCTGTTGCCTACATTAAGATTGAGCTAGAGTACTGGGGAAACAGTGTGGAAACCTTCACTTCCCAGCTTTTGATTTTGGGTTCCTCAGCCAGCTTGTTTCGTGTAAAGGAGGAGAGAAATAACAGGGTCCCGTTTTTTGTTCTGTAAACAAAATAAACATCTAACTTACCCTTTTCTCTAGATATAGGACACATGTACTTGTTTAAGGGTGATTGGAAGGGTAGTGAGGCAAGGCAAAGCTTTTTGGCTGACTTTTGTTATGGTAAGAACACAGGAATTTTTGGTTATCCACTGACTTTAGCTACAACTTAGCAAGTGTGGACCTCATTTTCTCTGAGAATTAACAAGAATGGGATTTAGGCCTTTTTCTGGCAGTTATACCTTAATCCGAGCAGTGACCCTCCTCGATAGTCACCTCCTAATAAGATAAAGTGTCTCTTAAGCTTGTTTTCCCCTCTAGAGAAAGAGCTAACTGCTGGCTGCATTGGTCAGGCATGTTGGTCTTATAGAAAGGCTAGGGACTTCTCTTTCCCTCAGAATATTTGGGAGGTTAGCTTAACAAATTGCATGGTAAGACTTCATGTGGGAACCAAAATGGTTTGGCCTTGGTTCCTGATTGAATTCTTACAGGCAGGATCATATGCTCTTTCTCCTGCTACCTTCCTGGAAGTTGCCCAGGAAAGCCCACTCTTGGGGCTCCCACCAACTCTTTCTGTTTTGCCTTAGCCCTCACTGAGATCCAGCTCCCACCTCGATGCTTCTATCAGGCACCTGCCCCCTCCACTTTAGTGTGGGGACCAAGTGGCCTGGGCCTACTCACCCTGCCTTGACAGAGGAAGAAACTAAACACAGACACATACTGCATGTTTGCATGGCTCACAGGGAGTCGCTTCCATCTCACCTCTGTGGACTAATATCTCTCTTTCTCTCTCTTCCTTTCTGTGTTTTTCTCTTTACACACTCTGTAGCTGCCTGAAAATGCTCAACCTGTGGTGAGTCCCTCTCTCCAGTCCACATGCTAGGGGAGCGGACCAGGCTAGGTTGGGATTGGCAAAGCCAAACAAAATGCCTTAGGAACACTCAATGGCTCCCGTATGCCACCTTGTGCCATACCCACCCAGACTGGGGAACTAGATCCACAAGGTGGGGATGGGCAGGCCTGTACCCAGCAATTAATCTGTTCCTTTTTTCTTTCCAAACCCACCACATTGCAGCCTCCTCCTGTCAGAACAATATCCCACAGTATCCAAAATTGTCTCTTCATTTTTAGCTGAGTGAATTTTTTCTCAAATTAATACGGCTAGATATTATCAGGCAGAGAGGGACAGAGGTAAGAAGACCAGATTACTGTACCAGTTGTACAATCAGAATCTAATTATTCCTCACAACTCCAAGGACAGTTGTTGCCAGATAATGTCACATTCTGTGGCTTGGTCTCTAACCTTAAAATTAGCAGCTTTGGAAAAATCTGTGACTTTTCTTTTTGGTTCAGCTGGTTCTTCCATCTGTAGAATATGAGTATCTCCAAATAAGAGAGCTGCTTCTTGGGGGAGAGATGGACATTTTGCTGTTGTTGTTGTTGTTTTGAGTTTTTTGTTTGTTTTTCATTTATTGTCTTTTTTTTTTTTTCCTTTTCTTTTCTTTTCTTTTCTTTTCTCTTCTTATACGAGCATATAGCGGGCCAAGGGCCGACTTGGCTAGTGAGACATTGGAGTCTCTCTTCCACTCCTGGAGAAGGTCCCTTGAATGCACTTTTGGGGCAGCATGCGGGTCTTGAAGGGGAAGCCCTGGCGGCTCCACGTTGGGTGGGGCATGTTCTCACTGTAAGGCAGTGCCCTCCCTGCCTCGCTTCCTGGGCATTGCCTGTGAGCTCCAGGTGCTCGTGAGCTGATTGGTCTGCTGTGGTCTGGAGCCAGAACCTCCTACACTGCACGTGTGGGATGATATTCCGTGTGGTGATAACAGTCTGCTGGCCTCTGTGACTACCTTGTTTCTATTGGTCTTCAGTAACTGAGTTGGGCACCGGTTTCTGTACCCTAACTCTCTAAGCCAAGTTGTCTACAGGGTTTCCCAAGGGACAGAGATGTATTGAAGATAGCAATTGGGTTTTATGGAGATAGAATTTATAGTATTACAGTATCAAGGAGTACATTTGGCCTATTTATTTAGCAAACATGTGTCTGTGTAATCTGACATCATCGTGGTCTGTTTTTTCCTGTGAGATGTCAGTCACATGATCCTGACTGCAAATACAGGGCCTACTTTGTGCTCATCCACTCTGTGCTTGGAACTCTAGGGGGTCTCAAGGCCTTCCCCAAAGAGCTGAGATGCAATCTACCTGGAGAGATAAGACATGCATGCTTGAAAGGACACTTTTATGGTATTGTCCCTTGAGAGGTCAGTGTTGACAGGGATGGTTAAGGAAGACTTGATGGATACTGTGGGGCTTAAACAAGGCATTAGAGCAAGGGAAGAATGTATAAGTACAGCAGAGAAACACAGTAAAGGAATAGCTGAAGGGAGAGCCAATCAAAGAATCAGCTGGAAGGAAACCTAAGACACAAGAAGAGTTCATCACTTGCCTTCAGTCTCTTCTGAGAGTAAGACATCTGTATGGAGTCAGTCAGTGGGCTTGGTCTGGGGTCTGACCAAGTTTCACAGGTCCTATTGCCGGTAGTCACCACAGAAACCAAAGAGTTGATTGTGGAGCCCGTTTCCTCGTGGGTAGAATTATTAAAAGCTTCTGCTACTGCTGAAGTTTTAACTACAGTAACTAGCAAAAGTTAAGGCTCTAAACCACACCTCACACTCTCCTCCAGTCAGGTGAATTCAGCTTTGCACATCAGGTTATGATATGCTTATAAGTAGATATTAATTCTTATGACTTGCCTTGGAGGAGGTAAAAGAGAAATTGTATCATTTGCAATGGACCAAAACAGTATTTCCAACTTTTTAATGATTGTTCTTAACTTAAAAACACAAAATCATCATCTTAGCATCCTCCAAAAAGCATAAGAATAAAAACCCTCTGAAAATCATGGTTAACAGGGAACAGGTAGCTAGCTCTATTGAAGTACTGGTACTCCCATGAGATTTAATTCACCTTATTTAATAATTTCTGGACATTCAGCTTGAAAGAATGTCTGTTTTCTAAAGCATGTGTACAAAAAATGACCTTTTTTAAAAATCCTTCCCCAGGGATTCCCTTAAGGACTGAAAACAATCAAAAGTGTTGGTCATTTTTACTTAAAAGAATTTATTCAGCCTCTAAATACAAAGGACACTTTGTTTAGTGACTATATTGACCCCCATTTAATAGTACATCACATATGTCATTATACTCTTAGAAAATCTTTTTTAAGACTCTCTTAAGAAGCTCCTATTTCCAACATCTCCATGTTTAATTCATTCAGTTATGGTTAAAGCCCATCATTTTGTCTGTGTAAACATCTATTTCTGCATTCTAAGAAGACGCTTTCTCCAAATTTTTGATAACTAGTCCATGGGGTGTGGGAATACAAAAGGGTCTGACTAAAAAAGGGGGGAATCTTAGCTACAGTGGAGGACTTAGGGGTATGCGGAAGTAAGCAACAGCTCTTTATTTCTGTATGAATATTTTTGACATTAAACCCAGAAGGATTAGGCAAAAGACCCAAAGATAGTTTCTGAGAAAAGCTTTCGTTTCAAGGATCCAGCAAGTCTGAGTGACACTTCCAGTTTACTCCCCTCCATCACATGGCATCTTTGACTCATCCACCACTTTCTGCCCCTCACATTCTCATTTCCCATGTGTCAGCTTCCTGGAAAGGACATATCTTTTGCACCAGCCATGCCACAGCCCTCATCACCCCCTTCTGGAATAGTCGCTGCCTGAGCAAGAGGGGCTTCCTGTTCCAAAGACAGCAGTACAGAGCAGGTACCCGAGCTAAAGGCTGTGGCAGAGCTGTGGCTGTTGAAGGCATCAGGCCTCAGCCCCACCCTAAGCAGGGTCAGTCCTTGAACCCAGCCTGGCACAGCAGCAGCCTCGGGAAGCTTAAGTTGAGGAGGACCCTGCAACCCGATGCTTCCTGGTGATCAACTGTGGCGTTGATCCTCTCCAGATGAAGAGGAGGCTATGCTGATTTCAGTTAAAAGATCCTGGCTCACACAATTAGGGTCGGGGCTTCTCCTGCCTACACCAGGTAGCTAGCTGGCTGGGGGCGGGGAGGAGATTAGAGAGAATCCTTAATCCTTTCATTGGTAGCATGTGAGAGCCTCCTAGAGTTCCAAACATCATGCTTTTCTTGGCATTTGTTTGCCTTAGTTTAGCCTCCATACTCACTGACCTCGGAAGTTGCATTAAATAATTTTGCCCTCTGTATGAAGGGGCAAACAGTGCAGGCTCTTCTCATGCAGCCCTGAGGACCCCAGACTTGGTTCAGTATAAAGGAGGATGAGACTTTCAGGTTGGGGTGTTAGACTGAGAGATAAGCCTTCTTCATCCTTCTTCCAAAAATGCCTGCTTCCGCCCTGCTGCCTAGCCTGCAGCACTTTGACGATTAGGTTTGGAATAAAGCAGCCCTCTCCTTTGGCAGACACTGGCAGACACTGCCCACTGCCTCCAGTATGTGCACTGTAGATGGCGGGCGACCCTGTGGGTGGGTGCCGGGGGGAGTTCCACCCCTGCAATAAGCAGAGGCAGGCAGAAATCTGTTGGCAGCTGCGGGCCTCCCACACTGACTTGTTGTCTTCCTTGTGCTCCAGGTGCTGCTGCTTCTTTAAGAGGAAAAGGAAGAAGACTGCTCAGCGCCACAAGTGACCCGTGCCTCCCAGGAGTCCTCAGGCCCTGGGGACTCTGACTCGATTGCACCCGCAGCTCCTGCCATTTCTCATTGGAAGGGACTCCTCTTTGGGGGAGGGTGGAGATCCAAACCAAAAAGAAGAAAAACAGATGCCCCCAGAAGGAGCTAGTGCAGGCAGCCAGGGCCCAGTGGGTCAGTGGCCGCCCCTACCTGCCTGAGGCTCTGAGCAGGTCCCAGAGCCACTGGTCCTCCACTGCTTACCCTTGGGGCTGCCTGGTTGACTCTCCTTCCTATTGTTTACAGTGAAGGTGTCATTCACAAAAACTCAAGGACTACTATTCTCTCCCCTCCCCTTAGTTTACTTGCTCCTGGTTCTTGCCCCACCCTCAACCCTCTCCAGCATAAAAGCTAATGAGCTGAAGGCTTTGTCTGCTGAAGGAGCTTGAGAGGCTGGGGGTGCGGCCAAGAAGGTAGGAGGGAGATGCAGGCCAAGGCTGGAGAAGAACCTTCTCCGCCCACCAGGTGTGTCTGGCAGTATGACTCCCTCTTCCTCTGTGCCTGTGCAGCCTCCATCCCGAGCTGGCCACGGGGTGCAGGTTACTCCCTCCTTCCCTCTTGTGAAGTTACACTGTAGGACACAAGCTGTGAGAAATCTGCAGTCTACTGTCCCTGTGTGTTGGCGTTCTTAGCTTTCTTGACAAGCGAACTCTGTTCTCCAGACAGTAGTAGAACATTGCAAATTGTTCTGAGCAAAGGACAAAAAAAAACTGACTTTATTGCACTTTTAGTTTGTTTTTTTTTTAAACAAAAAACATGGCAGATGCATATTGTGTCTGGTTATATTGGGAGTTTTACTTTTTTTTTCTGTTTTGAGGGGGATGGGGCCAGCCAAGCCATTCAGAGAGAACATGGGTCCAGAGGACATTCTCAATGGAAAGAGTTGCGTCTGCAGCACCCAGAAGAGAAGAAGCCAAACTCTGTGTCATTCTGAGTGAACTCTCAGGTTGGCAAGGAAACATACTTGAATTTTCATTCGTCTTCTCAGCTGCTGAAGAATGTCCCTACCAGAGCCTCTTGACCTCATCAGCCTGCAGTTTGGACAACCTAGCTCTCCAGCACATGGGATGAGCCAGCCAAGCCAGACTGTGACAGGAGACAGTTCATCCCAGAGAAGGAGATGCTTAACAACAAAAATCTGAAATATCTGTTTCCTCCACTGCCAGGGACTTCCAACTAGATAGCCATGTGACTTCCTTAGTGACTTGGGGGACAAAATTAGTGATGAAACAGCCACCACTGTATTGCCACTAGTGGACAAGAAGGAGGAAAGTGATCCTGCCTTCCAACTGCCAGAGGAACCTCAGGATTTGGCTCATCATAGGGCCAGGAAATAAACTTGGTCTGTACTGTTTGCCCCAATAGCTGAGTTACAGCATTTGGGCTGGCCTGCCTTATCAGAAACCAAGTACCTGCAAATCTTCTTCCAGCAGGTCTATAGCTGCAGGCTTAGGCCTCAGTGTATGGGGCTATAGTGAACAGGGGGGTGAGACTGGTTAGTGCTGGAAAATTCCTGGGGAAAGGAGACTGAAATGAAAGGTGTGAAATTATCCTCTCACTTGGACTTAGACTCCTTCTAGATGAGATGGCCACGCATCTAGAGCCTGTTCTCCCCGGTACACTCTCCACGTCCAGACATGCTGCCATGAAGGGTCTTGGTTCCTCATTCACTGCTTGAAAAGTCGCCAACGTATGGAGTTAATAGAACTTCTCGTGCTTGATTTTCATTGGAGATGAGCGACTTATCCAAACAGTGACTTCGCATTCCAGATGTGATCGAGGAGAAAGGATTAATTACATCAGAGAACGAGGTCTTGTATCTGGGGGTAGAGAGAGCTAACCATGGAGGGCAGTGGCTGGTGACTTAGTCTGGGGGGTTTGGGAACACGGAAATCATTGCCTCTGGCTTGAGATGTAGAGCTGTCTTTTGGACTGGAGGATGCAGACATACTTTCTGGTAGTTGGTATTTTCTGATGAGTCCCTTGATGTGTCTTACATGGAGCAGAGAGAGCAGCGGTAGCGTGGATCAGAGTTACTGGGCTTCACCTGTGTTCCACTGGTCCTTGGCTAGGAAATTTCACTTCACTGGCTTCAAATTTGCCTAGCTTATATAAAGATGGTAATCATTCATTTCTTTAAAAGAAAATTTCCTATTAACAGAATGGCTGGGAGATGCAGGGTCACACCGCTTCCCCACAAGAATTTTGAATATTGGGGTTTGCTTCCTTGACATTAGCTAAGGCACTGTCACTGAAACTTACATAGTTTCTCAGTTGGCATTTGGGTAACTCTTCTCAATTTGGGTAACTCTAATTTCCCGTATAGAATCTTGAACCTCCACATCCCTGTGTAGAAAAAGCCTTGCTTCTCATGGGAGGGCAAGAGGAAATGGTGGCAAAGTCCAGAGCATCCCTGGCACCCCTTACTCCACTAAGTGCCTCCCCACTTCCACAAAAAAGCAAAGGCAGTTACCAGCTTGGCTGCAGGGCAAGCCCTCTTGCAGCTGGGTTTGTGACTTTTTCAGGGTCTTAACTTTGTTTTAAAGGCTCGCTATTGCGGGATTTAACGTGAGCAGTTGTGGGGTTCTTCCTAATGCACTCTTCTCACTCTCTGCCCCCGCTCAGATCTCTTACTAGATATTTGATTTTTCATAACAAAGGTGAAGAGCCCAAGTCCTTCTGGCATGCACAGTAATGGTGACCTTCCCAGGGCCATTGGTACTCCAGGGTGGTTCCAGACCCCCGAGTCTACTGTGATCTTCCTTTAAAAAAGAAAAAAAAAAATTTTTTTTTTTTTCTTTTTGAGAAGGATACCTAAGGAGTAATTTGGCCATCAGTTTCATCCCCATCAGGCCTCCCTCCTCAGCCCCGTTGCTGCTGTCGAGTAGCTGTATTCCTCAGCCAGGGCCTCGGGGTTGGGCACTCCCTCCACCTACCGCCCACCCAAATCCACTTGCTCTGTAGTCTTTGAGCTTCCTTCACTCCATAACCATGATACCTAGGGATCTTTTTCTTCAGGATTGATGCAGTTGCTGGGTTAGCATTAAGCACTAACAACATTAGGGGTTCTCCCAAGCCCTGCAGTCCTTCAGGCATTGCATCCTGAGCAGACTGAAGCAAGCAGGCCAGGAATCCACCAAGACGTAAGGGATCCTTCCCTTGTGACTAGAGCATGGCTGTGTCTGTGCAGTAAGGGTTGATTACTTGCTGTGCAGCCCTTGGCGTTTCCCAGTGATTTCACTCCAGACTGCTCTGCAAGGATGTGCAGAGCGTGCCAGCAGCAGCATGCTTTCATGTCTGCCTTAATTAACATACTCCTGCCATTTTGGCTTTGTCTAGGAGGAAACGGTCTAAGAAGGTACAAAGTCAGGTGATGAGGTTGGCCTCCAATTAAAGCCCCATTTTATTTTGGGATATAGGGCGACGGAAGACAGCAGGATCCTGAGTTTTCCAGTAGAAGTGTTGATTGCCTCTTCATTCTCAGTGAACTCCAAGTTCGTAGAGACAGCCCCTGCCATTAGCCAGAAGAGGTGTCCATCGCCTTTAAAGTACCTTCCAACCTGGTTCACTGGAAATGTACCTTGGGAGTACATATTCAGTGTTGGTTCTCAGTGTTAGTAACCACTTCTGTTGTCAGAAATGAGTGAGGGTAAGGTTATGTCAGAGTGGTTACTAAAGATCATAGCCTTAACTTTTTTTTATGCAAAAGAGACAGCTTGCTCCCCCTCCAGTGAGCAGCATGGCCTGCATTTTTCAAAAATAAGTACTTCCACGGCAGCCTAGAAAGGATCTCCTCTAAGGAACTTGATCTTTCTTCTGATGCATCTCTCCCAAGTCTGCATGCCTCGTGTGTCGCAGTCACCTCTTCCATTTTCATATTTAATCTAGTTTTCATTCCCAGTGAGTTGCCCTGACAACACTGTCTCCAGCGTCAGAGCCATGTTAGGGCTAGAATTTCTCAGATCGGGAGCTTGCACTGTCATACAGCCAACACTGCCTTTGTCAGGCCACTGCCACCAATCCACCATTGCCCCAAGGTGGGCAGGTGAGTTCCAGAAACGCTTAGGGAGCCAGGATAACTTGGCACCCCATCTGGATTGGCCTGAGCAGCAGGTACTTGTCTCTGGGGTTCTTGCTTTTGCCAACTTCAGGGCTCCAGGAAGGTCCCTCTAGAGGTTGATGGCCAGAGTCTTCCCCATGATGGGTTGGTAGGAATCAAAATGGGATGCCTGTGGTTTGGTTTTCTTGGGTGTTTGTTTGTTTTTGATGGGGGAGGGGAGTGATTTTGTTTCTGAATAAGAAAAAGAGGAAACCATGGCTCTTCTGAGGGTTTAGGCAGTGTTTTAGCCACAAATAAGGAATCTTGGAAGTCTTTGATCAGTTAAGCAGTCTTAAAAATGTTTTTCCTAATTCCTTTTGCAGGTGACTGAGTGCAAAAGAATAGTTTCTCCATTGTATTCAGAATAGTAAGTAGGTTCCCTGGATATAGACAGTAGTAGTTGACATATTTCCTCAAAAAGCGACCAGGAAGTCCACTCCAGAGTTTGTTTGTAGCTCAGCTTGTATTACAAAGGAAAAAGTGAATGTGTACTCCATATATTTCTAGTTCGATTACCAAACTCAGTGTTATAAAGAAACCTCAGTTCTGTGGACAGAATTTATTTTGTTACTTTTCTTTTTTTACTTCTCACAATCATCTTTCCAGTGCCATCACCACCTTCAAAGCAGAGGGTTATCCATGGTAAGAAATGGGGATGCAGTGCAGTTGTCCCAGTAACACACACAAGAGGACAGCTATCCTGATTGCCCCTTCCCCGCAAATCCCCTCTTTCAGAGCAGGTGAGACATTTTCAGTGTTCCTCTTTTTGAGCTCCAGACCAAATCCCAGGCCAGCCCTTACACCGAAAGCTTTTTTAAGAGGCTTATCAATCTGTTAGGAATGTCTCAGGAAGATGAGCCATTTCTTTGGCGGGGGGTTACGGGGGACTGTATCTACAGATGGGTGTGTGTGGTTGCATTTGTATGCGTGTGTGTGTGTGTCTGTGCGTGCCAGCACTCATCTGTATGCATTTCACTTCCATAAAGACTCACAGCCCACCTGAAGAAAAAAAAACTCACAGCCCAGGTTGCTGGGACCATGTGTTCCTGAATATTCTCAGAAGTAAACAAGAAACAAATGAGTTTCTCAAATTGGTGTGGCAGCAAGCTGGCTCTGGGAATGAGCCCCATTTATCAAGGAGAAGAGTAAACAGCAGAAAAAAAGATGAAACCAAAAATATTATAAGCCCCCCCAATGGAAAATAATGTTCATTCATCAATTCCCATTGGATGTATTACATGCTCTAATTTATTATATTATTATTTTGTCTGTTTCTTTAATCTTTGCCCATTGTACTTTTTAAAAGATGTTGGGATGTTGACTGCAATTTTTTAAGACTAGATAATGTATAAATCAGCTGTGGAAATCAGTTTTAATTGATGCGTGGATGTGTCTGATTATTGTTAAATGCCTTTTTTTTTAACCTTTTATTTTAGATACATAATTTTGTTTCATAAACCCTGGCACTGGTCTGCAAAGCTCAGCTGTGAAAATGAAACTTGTAGTATTTTTAAACATGAATGTCAATTTCAAGTGTATTTGAAACGGTTCCTCCAGGAGAGAGATTTGTACACCATTAAGTAGAAACTCCTCTGCAGAGGAAGAAGCCTTCTTTGGAGTAAATGGAAATGGGTCTTGATATTATCTCAGAGTAGCCCATTTCCTAGGGCACCATGGAAAACACAAATGTGATCTTTAAGTATACCTCTTCTCCAATCTGGGGAGGAAAGGACTCAGTTTGCACCCTTTTTGTATGTACAATAAAATGTCTTACCTTTCTTGGCTAATTTTGCTTGTTTGGTTGGTTGGTTTCTCTGCTTTTAAGCTCTCCTGGTTCATTTGTAACGGAGAATCCGCCTAGGACTCTTAGTAACAAGGCTCCAGGAATGAAAATAATGCCTGATACTTTGGCATTCTTGCGTCATTCTTTTGGGTTGAACATTGACCTCTCCTGTGGGACCCTCAGAATGGGAGAAAATATTTGCAAATGAAGCAACTGACAAAGGATTAACCTCCAAAATTTATAAGCAGCTCACTTTAAAAATATTTCTGGGGCTTCCCTGGTGGCGCAGTGGTTAAGAATCTGCCTGCCAGGGCAGGGGACAGGGGTTCGAGCACTGGTCTGGGAAGATCTCACATGCCGCGGAGCAGCTGAGCCTGTGCGCCACAACTACTGAGCCTGCGCTCTAGAGCCTGCAAGCCACAACTACTGAAGCCCGTGCATCTAGAGCCTGTGCTCCGCAACAAGAAAAGCCACCACAACAAGAAGTCCCCGCACTGCAACAAAGAGTAGCCCCTGCTCGCCGCAATTAGAGAAAGCCTGCATGCAGCAACAAAGACCCAACACAGCCAAAAATAAAATTAATAAAATAAAAAACAATAAATATTTCTGGTAGAATTTGGACATTCATCACACATACTAATTCCTGTATCCCTGTGGTTCTTAGGTGCTAGAACACCAGGAAGTTAGGATCTGCTCTGGAACAACTATGAAATGGCAGCTTTGTAATTCTGCTCTACTGATGAAGAACATCTATACAGACAGAAGGTATGACTATGATGTGCACATATGGCACAAAACAACTGGCAGTCTGGCCATCATTGGTTCCAATTCTTTCTGTTACTACTCAATTGCTACTTAACGATTTCTTCTTTCACTAGTAAAAAACACGTTTAAGATCAGCATGAGAGGGACTTCCCTGGTGATCCAGTGGCTAAGACTTTGTGCTCCCAATGCAGGGGGCTTGGGTTCAATCCCTGGTCAGGGAACTGGATCCCACATACTGCAAACTAAGAGTTTGCATGCCACAACTGAAGATCCTGCATGCTGCAACTAATACCCGGTGCAGCCAAATATTTTTTTAAAAAATCATCATGATAGAAAAACTTCATATTGAGAACACTGTATCCGTCAAGCTTATTTTTTTTCATTAATGCTGTTTTAGCATTAATTAGTTTTAGCATTAATTAGTTCCTCATGTGGAGAAGGCTACTTTGAAAACATAGCTTAGTAAACAATTTTCTCAGTGTGGGCAGTGTGAGACCAGTGAGTGGGGAAAGAGGCTTAAGAGACCCAAAAAATGAAGGAGGAGAGGAAGAGGGGGTTGAAAGATCATCTTTCTCAGTGCAACAGTTTTACGTAGAAGAACCACCACCTCATTGAGAGGTGGTCTGGATTGAGGTGTGAGAATTAGAAACAGCAAATGTTATTTGCATTTATTTGAGAGAACTGTCTGTTGAAGCTCTGCAGTCCGCCTGCAGTGACCTCAGTGTAAGGAAGGACGAGGTAATGTCAGTGGCCATGCATAACCTCAAACTCAGGTCGGCACCTTATATAGAGACCAAATTGCCAAGTTCGACTATAGAAATGGAGCCATGTCTACCTACAATCTGGGCTGTGAAGACCAGGAATTTCTGTAAAGTTAATCTTTGAAAATTAAAGACATTTAATAATGTCATGGTTCCGAGCTTTAGAAAGATGTCAGTGGCAATTTTGGGTGTGTGTGTGTGTTTTAGACTTGCAGTACTGAAGTATATATGTTGCGGACTGTTGGGAACAAGCGTCTTCGGAGCCCTGAAATACTGCTGGGGCGCATCTGACGACTACTCCTGACCTTCCGGGAGGTTTCTAGAAAAGAAGGACTCAACCTCAGACCCTTGCAGATATTATTTCCCACCTCAGTGCCAACGTGACGGCTGTTCCATCCAGCATTTGTTGAGCACTTAGCCCTGCAGCAGTTGGGGGAGCTGTATACAAAGTAAGAGCAACAGTCCGTTTCTCACCAAAATAAATAAATAAAAAATTTTAAATGTAGTTGCTTAGGAAAACAGGTAAAAAAAGGAAGTTAAGAACCGGAGTATACAATAGTGTGCGTTGACTATACAGCAGTAAGCACAGTAAGATTAGAGAAGGGAGAGAAAAAAGGACAGTGACAGGGATTAAGTCAAAAGGAAGTGGGTTTTGAAGCAAGTTTTGCAAGGCAGACGGAGCTGTATAAGGTTATATACTCTGGGTAGGCATAAACGTGTCCTGAGTTTTTGGAGGCTATCACATTTAAACCCAATTCGGTGTGACTAACCCTTGACTGGCCCAATACGGACAACGACAAGTGTCTTCAGCCCCATCCACAGACTTCCTAACCTAAAGCCTCGGTCACCACCTGCCAAACGACTTCCACGCCCACAAAAGCGCGGCGGGCCATGGGGTCTCTCCGCTTGGGCTGGTAGCCTCTTCAGAAGCCCAATCCGGGGCTCTTGGAGAGGGCGTCGCCTTCCGCTCATCCCCTTCCTGTTGGTGGGCGTCGACGAGCTGTGAAGCCAATGAGGCCACAGTAACGTGGCAGCCACCCACGAGCCCGCGTCTCCGCCCGCCCAGTCAGCGAGCCGGGCTCCGCCCCCCAGGGGGACCTACCATCTGGCGCCCAACCAGAGGGGGAAATGGGGCCTGCCTCCCGCTAGGAGGCCTGCAGGAGCCCCGGTTCCCCCCGGCTGCGCTCGGTGGAGGAGCCGGGCCCACGTCGCCGCGCCCCTACCCTCCTCCAGCCTCGGCAGCAAGGCCCGCGCTAGCTTCTCCCGGTGGATGCTGCGGTTCTCGGAGCGGAACATGAAGGTGCTCTTCGTCGCCGCCCTCATCGTGGGCTCCGTCCTCTTCCTGCTGTTGCCTGGACCTTCTGCTGCAGATGAGAAGAAGAAGGGACCCAAAGTCACTGTTAAGGTCCAGCCTCCCGTCTCCAGACCTGCCTGGCGAGGCCTGCCCTCCGCCGCCTGGGTTCCGGCCTTGGCGCCTCTGGTCACACATGTCCGAGGCATTTCGGGTCCCAGAGCTCGGGCCTGGGCGTCCTCGGCCTTGGCTCTGCCCCTCCCTAGTTTCCCTGTCGTGGCCTCTTGGCGCCTGGGTCGTCCTCCCCCATTCAGATTGGAGAATGACCCGGACCCTCCCCGAGAGCCCAGCCCTGACCCAGGCGTTGGCGCCCAGGATGCCCAGCTGGGGCCGGCGTTGCAGACTCAGAGCTGCCTATTTGCAGATACCCAACAGTGCTGAGGAAATGGTGAAAGATCACGCCTGCCAGATTGCCGGTCTTTTCTCTACGTAGGCCAGATTTTAGCCACTTCATTTACAAAGCACAGCAATGTAATAGTTTACACCTGAGTGGTGTGCTTAGGCTCCCATCTTTATGGTGTTTTGATGTTAAGTTTTAGAATCTGGGCCCATTATTTATTTAGAGCAAAGGTTGTTACCCTGTAGTCTAAGGAGAGTGTAAACAAATGGAGCTTTCATTAGAGTCTCATGGGGTTTTTGTCGCCACTAAAATCAGATTCAGAAACTGCTCTTAAAATATGGGTCTGTTTTCTCGCATCCTCCGGGTAGCTTCTTGGGCCCTCGGTTCCCTAGGAAAGACCCTTTTAAGAGGCTAAGTTTGAAATTGTCTTTTTCCTCAGGTGTACTTTGACTTGCGAATTGGAGATGAAGATATAGGCCGGGTGGTCATCGGTCTCTTTGGAAAAACTGTTCCAAAAACAGTGGATAATTTTGTGGCCTTGGCTACAGGAGAGGTAAGTGGCTAGAGCGGAGGTAGCCAAGCTCACAGGCAGCGGAGTTGGCAAGTAGGGTTGGCGGCAAACTGAACTGCAGAGCGTGGCCCACCCATAGCAGTGGCCGTCACGGAGTACCAGCTATGCTCTCTGGCACTGGGAACCCAGGATTATCATATCTTCTCCGTTTTTTTTAACTAAATCCAGAATTAGAATTCTTTTTTTTTTTTGAGAAAATTTTTCATCTTTGAGACGTTGCAGTAACCAAAGAAAACATCCAGGGAAACTAGTTTGTGGTCTCTGCACCAGAGTGAGGGGCCCAGAGCTTTCCAGGTTTTAAGGAAATGAATGCCCCATTTAAGAAAGTCTGGGGCTTCCCTGGTGGCGCAGTGGTTGAGTCTGCCTGCCGATGCAGGGGACACGGGTTCGTGCCCCGGTCCGGGAAGATCCCACATGCCGCGGAGCGGCTGGGCCCGTGAGCCATGGCCGCTGAGCCTGCGTGTCCGGAGCCTGTGCTCCGCAATGGGAGAGGCCGCAACAGTGAGAGGCCCGCATACAGAAAAAAAAAAGAAAGTCTGTATTCCAACTTCCCATTGGGTCAGCAGGTAACTTTTTTTTTTTTTTTGGTCAGTTTTCTTGCTTCTCTCCCTATGATTAGATTAGGAAAAAACGAGAGGGGAAAGGTGGAGGCATTATGTATGAAGTAGAATTGTATAAAGGCAGAGGAAATGTGCGGTCTTATAGCCTTTCCTGGATCTGTGTGCTCCAGGCCTGGCCTTTGATTACTGGTCACCCAGTGGCACGTTGAAGGATGAATCTGCCAGCAGGGGTTTCTCTTCTGTGAGCAGTTGTTGTTGTGGGCTGGGTTCCTGCAGGGCCTATTTAATGTCTGCCTGGTGCCTCATGCCACCTTCTCACCTTCTCATCCCTTTTTCTAGAAAGGATTTGGCTACAAAGACAGCAAATTCCATCGTGTGATCAAGGACTTCATGATCCAGGGTGGAGACTTCACCCGGGGAGATGGCACTGGAGGTAACCTCAAATCCTCTGGGCAGAGGGGTCTGTCAGTGCAGCCCCCAAGGTGGGAGGGCCAGGGAACCCAGTACAAAGGAGAGGGAGGAATGGGTTTCAGGTGGACATAAGAGAATCTCGCGCAGCTGGCAGACCAACTGATCCAGGCCTACAGCCTCGGTGACTTGCCTCGCAGTACGCCCTGTGGGGCGGGGGTGGGGGGGAGCAAAGTGAAACACCTGTAGGTGATTCTAGGTCAGGCATGCAAAGCTTGTGTGGGCGGCCTTGGAAGCCCCAGCAAGGGTGGGAGAAATTGCTCTCCTTGGCAGTCTCCCCCCAGAGACCACTTGACAAGCGCTGGCAGTCTCACCTGCGCTACTTGTACCGTAGGACACACAGACAGCCTGGACTAACCAACAGGTCTCACCACACTTGGGTGCACAGCCTGCGGTTCCTTTAGACACAGCTGCAGCTCACCCCACCGATCAGTATTTACTGGGCCAGGCTCTGTGGTGGGTGCTGAGGATGCAAAAACCAGTGGGACGGCAACTCCCTTTCACTTCCAGTACCTGAAAAGTCACAAATGGGCTGTAACACAGCTTTTAGGGCTCAGGCTCTGTCCTCAAGTGGTTTATCGTCGAGGTGGGAAGAACGAGGAGAAAACACTATGGAAGTGACATAATACCAGATGTAAGTCATAGCTAGCTGGACGACAAAGACAAAGCAGACGTGATACAAAAGCACTGTAATCGTGGAGTCACACACAGTTGGGTGTCTGCCACCTTCTTACTTTGTGACCTCAGGCATGTGAGTCCTCTGAACCTCAGTTTCCTCTTCTGTAGAGTAAGTGGCAAGAGTTGTGGGTGCTGGGAGGGTGAGGTGAGATGTTGAGTGCGTAGTGCCCAGCGAGTGGTAAGTAAAGTCAGCCGTCGTCAAAGTGCTGACAAGTAAAGGACTCACTTTGCGCCAAGGTGATCAGGAAATGGCCTCGTAAACGTGAGGACAGATTTGACCGGGGACAGATCTGGCTGGGGAGAATTTGCATGGGCAGGGAAGAGGCAGGGTTAAGGCGTGAGCTCAGGTCTGGTCTGCGGCAGGAACTTGGCCAAAGGTGGGGTCAGGAGGATGGAAGTGAAGCTCCCACCGGGAACCCAGAGTGGCGGGCTGTGGCCAGGCCAGGGACCCAGGGCTTTGTCCTCCACGGAGTGAGGATCCGCTGAAGACTTGAATGGGAGCAAGGCCTGATTGCAAAGGAGTTTGAGGGATAATAATGTGGCAGATTCAGGACATGGACACAGGAGAAGCAGACTGGCAGGGGTGTTGGTGCAGCTGCCCCTGCGTCGGGCGATGTGGGCCTGAACCCAGGGAGGATACCTAGTGGGTAAGAGCAGAGATTCGAGAGCCAGACCACCTTGGTTTGAATTCCAGTTCTGCTACTTCACAGCTGGGGTGCCTTTAACCTCTGTACCTCGGTTTCTTCATCTTCGAAATGGGGCTCTTAGCTCCTGCCTTACAGGGTGGGTTTTTTATGTTTCTCATGCTCGCACCAGCCCTCTGGCACACTGTTCCCACTCTGAGCACTAGCCGTGATTGCAGCGGGGGTAGCAGGAATGGGAGAAAAGGATGATCCGTGATAGGGGTGAGGACAACACTGACAACGTGCGGAGGAAACAAATGTCAAAAGAATAACTGAAGTCTGGAGAGAAAGATGACAAAGTATGTTGAGTTTAAAACCTTCACTATCCGTTTAAGTTTGGGACTCCTTATATCTTGGTAAAGTGATTGGAGCTAAGGATATAGACTTGGGAATTTTCTAGATAGCAGCAGTAGTTGAATTCCTGCAGTTCACTGAGATGCACAAAGAGGATTCTCACATGGGAATCCTCTTTTCTTAAAAAAAAACTAAAAGAGTTGACAGTTTTATTTTCGCATTTCACATTACAAATTAAAATTGCTTTATTTGGTCCCACTACTCCCCTCCAAAACTATTCTCTCTTTGATAGGAAGGGGGAACAAGTCTTCCTTGTCATGCTGTTAGAAAACACCCCAAGTCACAGCGCCGTGATCTCCTGGTGAAGTAGAACAAGTAATATAAAACTGATGTAAAGAGGCTCCCCAATCTCCTTATCTGTCTGGTTGAGTCCTTCCTGGCCAGGTGATTTTCAAACTTCCCACTTACTGTACAATCAGAAATACCTCCTCAGCATCAGTCTAGGACAGCTTCCCAACCTGGTTCCACTCTGGGAACCACAGGATGAAAATACGTGTATTGAAGAGGAAAAAGGTTTCGTACACAAATAAGTTTGAAAGGTGTTGGGTAAAACAAAATGAGAATTACTTCTTTGTTGCTGGGTTTCTTGGGGCCTCTAGTGCACAGTGTGAATATCTAGGAGAGGACCGGGACAAAGAAGGGTGCAGTATTTTGCAGTATTTCTCCTGGAACCAGCCTTGGGAACTTAGGTTAGGATCTCTGGAATGGGGTAGAGATCCTCTCGGCTCCACTATCTTGTATGCTGGCCACAGACCCTCCACAGACAGACACAGTACACACACTCAGAGCCACCTTTTATTTTGGTTCATGCGTTGATAAGAAGCTCTTGACTTTCCAGAACTCAAATGGCGGCCCCTCTCTTTTGCTTCTCCCTGCCCCTCCCCACTCATCTCTCTTCCTGCTTTGGAGTGTCCTCAGTATCGTTTGTGCTCTTAGGAAGAAAAGCTGGTCAGCCACAGCAGTCTTTTTTTTTTTTTTTGCGGTACACGGGCCTCTCACTGTTGTGGCCTCTCCCGTTGTGGAGCACAGGCTCCGGACGCGCAGGCTCAGCGGCCATGGCTCACGGGCCCAGCTGCTCCGCGGCATGTGGGATCTTCCCGGACTGGGGCACAAACCCGTGTCCCCTGCATTGGCAGGCGGACTCTCAACCACTGCGCCACCAGGGAAGCCCTAGTCCTCCTTTTCTGGAGGGTTCTTACCTCCCCTGCATCCTGCACAGCACCTCCCTCCACTAAAGCAAGTCCCCATGGAAGGCCTCGCAGGCCACAGCCAAGGTAGTTTTTAATATGTGCCTTATTTGAAAGTCATAAAACTATATTCTCAAAGTAATCATTGTGTGAGCTATTCACTAAATCATCCTGGCCTCATGTCCCACTTGGGCTGTCAGTATGGTTTGGCTCCAGGGCCAGAGGGTAGGAAGGGAACAGCTTGTACGTCCTTGTACTCCACTGGAGCCTGGCCTGGCACGGGGGACAGGTTCAGCCTCTGGAATCCTCGCCCTTAAGATCTGCTTCGTTGGGGCTCCCCCAGCTCCCCTGACCTACTCTTTCTTCCCAGGGAAGAGCATCTACGGTGAACGCTTCCCTGATGAGAACTTCAAGCTGAAACACTATGGCCCTGGCTGGGTAAGCATGGCCAACGCAGGCAAAGACACCAATGGCTCCCAGTTCTTCATCACGACGGTCAAGACAGCCTGGTTAGATGGCAAGCATGTAGTGTTCGGCAAAGTTCTAGAGGGCATGGTGAGTTTGCGGGGGAGGGACTAACCCTGGGCAACCCTGACCAGGGATCTGACACAGACCCCAGGGCAGGGGATCCATATATTTTATCCCTTTCCCAGAAGGGAATGTACAGATTCTGACCAGTGTTTATTTCTACAAACCTGGGGGGAATTGAGACTAAACAGCCTCTCTCTCTATGCCCCCGAGTTCTTTTTTTTTTTTTGGTCATGCCGTCTAGCGTGCGGGATCTTAGTTCCCCAACCAGGGATCGAACCCGTGCCTCCTGCTATGGAAGCACAGAGTCTTAACCACTGGGCCGCCAGGGAAGTCCTGCCTCCAAGTTCTAAATCCCTCCAGGCCCCAGGCAGAGGCCGGCCAGGAGGTCTCGGTGAGGCTGCACAATTGCAGCCTCAGGCATGTCCTGGCACCACCGTCGGTTGTACAGGGCCCAGCCGAACACGCTGTCCCGGAGAAGCCTCTTGGCACCCTCTCCCCAGCTGCCCCCCTCCTCACCCCTAGCCCAGCCTGGGTCATACTTCAGAGGATCGAAACTACTGCATCCTCCTGTTGTCAAATCTGGGTTCTACTTGCCCTGGGCTGGCACCCGGCCACGATGCCCTTAGGATTTTGGTGCCTCGTGGTTTCTACGCTGTTCATCACGTGCAGGTTTCAGCCCTCGCGGCCACACGCTGGGGCCCGTCTCCCTCGACCAGCAGACCGCCTGACACTCTGCCTTCCTCCCCAGGATGTAGTGCGTAAGGTGGAGAGCACCAAGACAGACGGTCGGGACAGGCCTCTGAAGGACGTGACGATCGCAGACTGTGGCAAGATCGAAGTGGAGAAGCCCTTTGCCATCGCCAAGGAGTAGGGCCCCAGGGACCTCTTCCCTTTGAGCGACTGTCTGTGTGGCCCTGTTGCCCTCCTGGGGGTGAAGACAGCCCGCCACAGGGCTCCATGCTGCACTGGCCGTAGTGCTGGCGTCTGACGGAGCGGACCCCTCCCCCCACATTCTGCGGGCCCGCGGGCCCAGTTTTGTAACAAACTCCTACCAACAAACACTGACCGATTAAAAAAAAGGTGTTTTTTTATAATCTGCGTATGGGCTGGGTTCTGGGGCCTCCAGCACCCCCACCCGACCCTAAGTCCAGTGCCAGCCCGTCTGGGGCTCCTGTGGCAGTGGTGCCTGTCCCCTCCTTGGGTTCCGGCCTGAACCCTTTCCCTCCAGAAATGAGGGAGAGATGAACACAAACCAGACATTTCCAACTGGCCACACAAGTCTGGGAGGGCAGGGGGAAACAGATCTGGACATTCACAGAAAAATGTGCTATGCACAAAATGTCAAGCAGGAGTTTTTGCCTCTTGCTTCTGAACTTGGCTAGCCACCGTGCCTCAACCTTTGCATGTCCCCGCCACGCCTTTCTCCTGACGTAGGTAAAGGAATACACCTGCACCTTTTCATAGCCCACCTCCAAACTGGTGGGCTATGAACATTCTAAAGGAATTCTCCCTTTCTTCCCTATCCTCTGTTGTCCCCACCCTGGCCCCTGGGCTCTAGGAGTGCAGGATCCTACCACCTCAGACACCACTGCAGCGGAGTTCTGAGCCTGGAGGGGTGGAGGGTGGTGAGTCGGGGTCCAGGCCAAGGCTGACCCAGCCCATGTCCCTTTCAGAGGACTGAGGTCCATGACTGTCCTGGCAGGTGGCCTAAAGCCCTCTGGACTGGTCAGGGCATCGGTGGCACTGGAGCAGGGTGACAGGCAGCCTCTGGCTGGGCTTTAGCTGTGCTGGCGCTGAAGCCATAGAGGCCCTGGAGCACACCGTTCACCACCACGTTGGGCAGAGGCTCTAGGACAGAAGGAAAACAGGAGTAAGGGGTAGGGGCTTCAGGGCAAGAGGAAGTGGGGTAGGCCTGGCTGCAGGCCTGCAGCTCCCTGAGCTCCTGCTCATAGGCTCAGCACCCCCTGTTCCCCGAGAACAGGGGTCCCTGCCAAGGCAGCAGGTAGCAGCTGGCCACCTCAAATGAGGCCTTGGCATTCCCAGTTCACATTCTGTTCACATCTTGGTTAAGCCAGGCTGCTAAAGAATGGAGACCAGGGGAGCCAAGCTCATTTCACCATGTCTACTTCCTGGAGGAAAATACAAAGCAGGCTACAGGGGCACAGGAACAGCAGGGAGGTGTGGCCCCAAAGGGGGGCAGTAGGAGGGAGATGCTGCCTAGGGGTCCTGCGAGCTGAGAAATATCAACTTCACCCTCACTCCCACCCTGGTACCTGGGCCCTAAGTGTGGATTATGGGTCAGAGGCACCTCCTCACCTGGGGATGGGATGCAAATATAAGGATCCATGCAGAAGCTGATAACAGGCCGGTGGTACAGCTGTGAGCTGGGAAGAAAAGGGGTCATGAACAGTGGAGGGGGAAACAGAAAAGTGTCAGGTTGGGTGGAGACTAAGGACTGAGATCACCAAGGACCCACACAGGAAAAGTGGGAAGTGGGCTCAGGAGGCAACAACATGAAAACCCGGAGCATGGGGACAGGCCAGAGGCTTCAGGCCCTGGTGTATGGCCACGAGGGGGCAGCAGGAACCCAGTGCAGACAGGGACTTGGACTTGCCTGCTGTTGCCGGGCAGGAACTCCCCCAGGGCGCTGAAAAGAAGAGAGAGGCTGTGAGCTGCCTGGGGATGCCCGGGGTGGGGGGTGGGGGTGGGGGGCGTGTGGCAGGGGTGGAGATGCAGAAGCCCAGAATTTCACCTCCCAGGGGACTGCTGCTTCTATTTGTAACAAACTCAGCTCGGGAGGCACCCGGGGTAGCCAAGGCTCTTCAGAAAACAGCCCCTCCACAGGGGTCAAGAAAGCCTACTGGGGAGGTGTGTCTTAAAGAGGAAGAACCAGGCTAGGGCCTGGCAGATACAAGAAGGAAAGGGGCTTGACCTCTAAAACCTTTCCTCACCTGCTGGCTGCAGAGAGCCCCTGTCCCCACAACACTGGGGCCCCTCTCATGCCAAGCGCCTCTAGAGATGCTCACCCCCAGCTGCTGGCCTTGGGGACTATGGGCAAGTGGCGAAGACTCAGGAATTCCAGTAGTTCCTTGGGCACATCCTGGTTCAAGTATAGGATGCCCTGGAGAAGAGAACAGAGGCAACCTGTAATCAGATTCAGCTGTGTAATAGGCAGAGCCTGGTGCAAATTGAAAACACGTGGGCCCTTCCAAAATGATAAAGAATTTCAAGACAGCCAGAGCAGAGCATTAAACCAAGCTAGGGCCCTTCTGAGCACTGGCCCTGGGTGACTATACAGATTGGCCCACGAAGCCTGCCTGGCCTGCAATTGGGCATAACCGTGTGGGAGAGGGGGGGAAGGATCTCCACCCTTATCAGGAGGGCAGCACAGGATCTCACCCTGGAGAAAGAGAGCTAGCCTTCATTTAACTGGGACTATCTGCCTCCTGGTTACCTCACTCAATCCTACCAATTCAGAGAGGGATGAAGTACTAGAACATGGCCAAAATGTAGGTCCCCTTCACCCCAGTCCCCCGCACCTCTCTGCCGGTGTCACACCTCTGGTCCAGCAGGCTGAGAGGCAACAGAGTGAGACCCACACACACCTGGATATAGGCCTCCAAGCTCTGCCGCCGCTGCTCCAGTCCTCTGGTCCTCCAGTTGGGCAGGCGTTTCGAGGGGAAGTCGGGCACTTTGGACAGTTTCTTGATCTGCCAGGAGGTTACCACAGTGCGATCACAGCATCCCGATTGAGCCCTCAAGCTCACTTCATCCTAGCCAAGAGCCCTCCCCAGTCCTCCCTGCCACCCACACCCCCAAACTTCAGGCTGTACTCTGAGACACGCCCGCGTGGTGAGCAGTGGTTGGGACAAGGGCGAGAGGCGCCCTCAACAACCCCGTCCGCCCCCAAGACGCCCGACGCCAGACCAGCCGCGCAGGGGCACGGGCAGCACGTGGGACCTAACCCTTTGCGCGCGTTCCGCAGCCCGCAGGGAGGTCTGTGCCCACGACCTGAGCTCTCTAGGGCCCGGTAATGGGGGTGGCAGAGGCTGGGGCCCGCCAGCTCGTCTGCCTGCCTCTCAGGGCTTGGGGAGGAGCCGGGCCGGGGTCGGTCTGTCGGTGGTGGGCGCAGCCTCACCCGTTTGTGCAGCGCGTGGAACTCGCTGTAGCGCCTCTGCACGGTGTGTCTGCGCCCGTGGTACAGCACCTCCACTCGGAACACCTGGCGGGCGCGGGAGGGCAGCCGGGTGCGCGTGAGGCCTGGCGGGTTGGTGCAGCAGGACCGGCTCCCGGCGACGCACCCACCCTCCGCCCTCAGAGGCGCAAAGCGGCCTGGGAGCGCCGCTGCTCTCCAGGGACCCTCCCAAGTCCCCACACACTGGGGGGCTCTGCTCCGTGCAGTCAGTCCCTCAGGAGCCGGGACCGCCGTCGGCGGGGCTGGCAAGTCCAAGCGGCCCAGAGACCCTCGGCAGCGTGTCCCCAGACGTCCTGGGCCGCCGCGCTCGGACCTCGAACCCGAGGTGCGGGGTCCGCATTGCATTTGACGCAGGGAAATCTGGCGGGTCCCCGCGCCCCTTCCCATCCACTGCCCCCGCTCACCATGTGGCCTTTCTCGGGGCTCTGCCGGGTCCCCTCGGCCTCGGGCCCCACCGACGGGATGCGAACTTCCAGCATGCACGCGCCGCTTGCAGCCGAACTCTCCGCGCTCCGACCAGAGACCGCGGCGTCGCCGACCCCGCCTCCTCGTGCCTGCGGGACCCGCCCCCACGTTGGCCCCGCCCAGGGCGTTCCCCAGCGCCGCCGGGTCCTGCAAGGGGCTGATTAGGCTGGAGCCCGCTAGCGCGAGGCGGGCGCCGCCCACTGAGCCTAGTGGGGCCGCAGTACATGGAGACCCCTCGGCAGAGAGCCATCTGTTTGTCAACATGTCCACATTCACCGAGTCCCCAGTGATTGACAGGAATGCGGGAGAGCCAAATTTCACCTGCTCTTATTCGAGCGCCTGCTAAGGACTGTAAGCCCCTGTGGGCATTGGCAAGGAGGGAGGCTGGGCCCAGATCAACCAGGGGCGTTCCTTGCGTTCCTCACACCCTTACCCAGGACCAGGCTGCACCCCCATCTCCTTCCCTCCACCTTCAACGTGGACCCTGGGAGCGCGGCCTGGGGTAAAGCTTGGACGCACTCTGGCTTTGATGTCCCCCTTCCTCCAGCATTCGTAGGCCCCATTCATTCATTTTTTAAAAAAATATTTACTTATTTGGCTGCATCTGGTCTTCTTTGCGGCAGGCAGGCTCTTTGTTGCAGCGCGTGGGCTCCAGAGCGCACGGGCTCATTAGTTGCAGCACACGGTCTCTCTAGTTGTGGAGTGCGGGCTTAGTTGCCCCGCGGCCCGTGGGATCTTAGTTCCCAGATCAGGGATCAAACCCACCTCCCCTGCACTGGAAGGCGGATTCTTAGCCTTTGGACCACCAGGGAAGTCCCCATTCATTCTTTTTAAAAATCCATTCCTCCATTTCAATCATCTTTCAGCCCAAACCTTCATCAGGCGGAAGAGAGGCAGTGTAGGGACAGAGGCTCTGCTTTAGCGGTCAGACAGCTTGGGTTTCCCCAACTGTGTAGATCTGTGCTCATCTGCAAAATTGAGATAATATGCCTCCTTCAGGAGAGTGTACGAAAACTGAGTGAGATAATCCCTGCTAAGCCCTCAGCAGAGTAGGTATTAGGAAAATGGTAGTTTGTGGGCTCATCCTGGAAACACAGGTGGGTGATGTTGGTACGCAGGGCAATGGATGGGGAAGAGGGACTGTGGGAGGTGGCACGAGGCTGCCCTTGCCCACTCTTCTGGCAGAGTCTTTCTGGGTGTGTGACGGGATTTAATCCAGAACTCTCTCACCTCCTGTGCTGGGAGAGGCTTCTGCTCCTACCTCTCAGCGCTCTTCCCCCACCCGCCTAAGGGAGCTTTCCCATTCAGCACAAGCCTCCACTCCACTGACTCCTCCCCAGATAGTCTTGGGGGGCAGTGGAGGAAGGCGAGGCCCCTGCCTCCCAGAGCTCACCCCGGCAGAAAGCTTGATGGTGGGAAGGAGCAGAGAACCTGTCGTAGGAGCTGGGGTTGGGGGGCCACTGACTCCCTCCCTCCCTTGCTAGTGCAGAGGTGTTTCTGAGCTGGAGCAGAAACTCCCCATTCCCAGCTCTGCCCCCAGAGAGAGGCTGAGAGGATGACCCCATAAGGGGGCAAGCAGGTCTCACCAATACCATGTTCCACACTTTCCCCCCGCCAAATTCCATCTCACAGGGGCCTCAGAATCAGGAAGCTGAAACCTCCTGGAAGGGAAACGATCCACCATGAGGAGAAGTGCTGGTGTTTCATTACCTCCCTTGTTCTCTAGGGCCCCATCAGTCAGGGACCCTGCTCTCCTTGTCTGCTGTTCAGGGAGTCCTCTTCTAGGACCCTCAAACCTCTAAACTTCTTGGTCGCCCATCCTAATGAAGGTCTGCCTCTGTCTCTATTCCTACCACCCAGAACACTGCCACATCTTCTAATGGACCTCTCGTTTTTCCTTGCCTCTCTCCCTCATAACAGGTCTACTCTCTACCTAGTAGCACAGACCGTCAAGGCATCTGCTTAAAACCATCCAAAGGCTTCACGTTGTGCTTAAAACAAAACCCGCCCTCCCCACCATAGTCTACACAGCTCTAAATGACCCAGCCCATCTCTCATTTTCTCTCCTACCCTCTCATGCATGGGGCTCCAGCCACAGCGACATTCTTCCAGTTCTTCAAACCTAACGAACTCTTTCTGCCTCAGGACATTTATACTCACTGTTTCATCTCTCTGAAACACTTTTTTTTTTAAGAAGGTTTGTGGGGTTTTTCTTAATTTTTAAATTTATTTTTGGCTGCCTTGGGGCTTCATTGCTGCGTGCGGGCTTTCTCTAGTTGCGGCGAGCGGGGGCTACTTTCCGTTGCGGTGCGCGGGCTTCTCACTGCGATGGCTTCTCTTGTTGTGGAGCACGCGCTCCAGGCACGTGGGCTTCAGTAGTTGTGGTGCACAGGCTCAGTAGTTGTGGCTCGTGGACCCCAGAGCACAGGCTCAGTAGTTGTGGCGCACGGGCTTAGTTGCTCTGCGGCATGTGGGATCTTCCCAGACCAGGGATCAAACCCGTGTCCCCTACATTGGCAGGTGGATTCTTAACCACTGTGCCACCAGGGAATCCCTCCCTGCAACACTTTTTCCTTACTCTTCACCTGGTGGGCTTTGCCTAAAACTTCTAATTCTTAGCCTAAAACTCACCTTCTCATAGACACCTTCCTTCCTGACCATCCTATCATAGCACCTTGTCTCTGCACTCATTCCAATATTACTGTTACTGTTTGTTTATTGTTTCTCCCTGGTGTCCCCAACTCGGCCCCCAGACTCAGTACCAGTGAGCCAGGGGCATGGTCTCTTGTCAGGGTTTTGCCACCATGGTGCCAAGCATGTAGTAGATGCTCAAAAGAAGCATTGTTGATTGAAAGACTGTATGAATCAATGGGGGAGGGGGATGTTGGGAAAAGGCTAGGGAGAGGAGGGAAGGCCTGGGAAAGAGGCAGGAAGGGAGCAGGGTTGCTGAAGGGTTACAGGAAGGCCTGCAGAGGGATAACAACAGAAATCCTCTTCCTACCTTCAGAGTTAGACTCTTATCTCTCGCTCTCTCTCTCTCTCTCTCTCTGAAGACCATCATCCACCTCATTCACTTACTTGATTTTCAGCTGTTCCTGAGAAGTCTCAAATCAATGCATTTTCATCCCCATTTATAGAGGGAGATTTGATGCACCTGACTCGTAAAACATTTGGTAGTAAACCTGCAGCTCCTTATTCCACAGCATTTCATTCAGACCTGAGTGAAGATCCAAATGAAGAAAAACAAGATCCTTGACCTGGAGACATTTATGTCTTTGGGGAGATAAAACAACTTATGGAGAATATTTTCCTGTAAAGAGGAACACGTGACATGATGTACGCTCCAAAGCAGTTATTACAGTCAAAGGAAAAGTTTGTTTTCTGTATACTTTAAACATTGGCCCTCTCAGTATGTGAACAGTGATCTAAGTTCCAGTCTCAGATTACACGGCCCTAACCGGGGTTTTCCGAATGCATAGGCCTGGCGTGGAGTCTGACCCAGTGCGTTTTCCACAAGGTCGCTGGTGATGCTTATGCTCCTGGTTGGGGGCCACATTGTAAACACCTGTCTCTTGACGCCCACACCAGCCCTGCCAGGGAGGGGGCCATTCTCGCCCCACTGTACAGACGTGAAGCCTGGAGATGAGGATCAAGGGCCAAGCAGAGGGCAGGAAGGGCTGGGGGCAGAGGTGTCCACCCCCGACACGCCCCCTCTCCTGGGGCCGCCTGGTCGCGGGCGCGCGGGTGGGTTGGACCGCGTCTCCGCCCTGGCTCGGCCCTCGCCTTCCACTGCCCTCACACAAAGCCCCTTTCACCGGCTCGGCTTCTACTGGGCGGCCGGCGCTGTTCCGGAGGTTTGGTTAACCCCGTTAAGAAAACAAACAGCTCCTGGGCCTCGGGCGGGCAGAGGGGCGCCGCTGGGCACAGAGACTGGATGCTTTCCCCTCCCCGCGGGTGGGCGGAGGCGGACTGACCTGGAACCCCATTAACCCCGGGCAAGGCTGGGCCTGGACTGCTGGGATGGGGGCTGGAGTTGGAGGTTCTGGTCGCCAGGGCAACCTTTGACAATGCCCGTGCCTCAGCGTCCTTACCTGTACCACGGGGAGTTGTGTGTAGACTAAGTGACATCATGCTTCCAAAGTGTTTGGCATGGGGCCTGGCACACAGGAAATAAACATTAGCTATTCTTATTCGACTGAATTATACGAATTCGCTGTTTTTGCAGGCCAAAACTGTGGGGTTTTGCCAATTACATATGGTCCGTCCAATATATTGTTAATGATTCATCTCTGAAACAACAAAAGCAAATTCTTCTATTCCTTTTTCAGTATCCTGAGGTTGCAAGGTTAGCTTAAAAACAAACAAACAAACAAACATTAGTTACTCCAACTACTAACTCTGTGATCAGGCTTTTCCTGATTTTCTCATTGTGCAACCAAAAACAGGTAAGAGAATGAATTAGAAGCACAGGTTGGTGTAAATCAGCAACCATCCTGTTCATCCTAACAGCCTCAGAGCACTTACTAACTGCTTAATAAGTACATCTTATAAATTTGAAATAATAATAATCAAAATAAAAATTTTTATGTTGTGTATATTGGACTTTGGTACAGATGTCTAAAAAATTAGTTCTGCTGCCACAACATTTTAAATTACTGAGCTAGTCTAAATTCATCATTTTATAGATGAGGAAACTGAGGTGTGAGGAAGGGAGAAGTGGGCTGTGGAAAGGGCTGTGTTAGGAAGGCACCTCTGACAAGCATGTCCTGCCTGAGCCCTGAGAGCAAAGTCTGACCCCCCGTTAGACTGGTGCCCGGCTTCCCAAGGGACAGGTAGGCTCCAGCCAGCAGTGTCAATCCTAGGAGCCCCCCCGCCTCTTGCCCAGAAGACAGAGGCAGCTCAGCTGCTTCAGACAACAGGATGCAAGGCCAGAGCAGGGGGAGCTGCAGAGACCACTCCAGCCACCCGGTTTCGAGGCAACAGCTTCCTGGGGAGATTTTTCTGGCGCTACAACAACTCCTAACATCCTTTAGGGTGGTATGTCAGGGGACCAACCGATTGCCCTTCTGGTGCGCCCGCACCAGGGCTCAAGGAATAAAGACATGCTCAGGTACCCTCAAGTCACAGGACTTAAGCATGGAGGAAGCCGTGGGACTAAGAACTAAGGACAACAGGGAAGCTGAGAGGCCTCCAGGTCTGGAATGGAGATGCACCTCCACCGGCTCTAGCCCTGGATACTGTCTGGGGTTTCGCAGCAAGTCGTTTTTACTCTCTGCCATTAATGGTCCCCAGCTACTCACCCAAGCTGTT
Source organism: Delphinus delphis (assembly GCF_949987515.2). Lineage (NCBI taxonomy): Eukaryota > Metazoa > Chordata > Mammalia > Artiodactyla > Delphinidae > Delphinus > Delphinus delphis. Next base: position 138,720,382 of record NC_082684.1, read on the forward strand.
CTCTGTCTTCCAGCTTCTGCCCCTGCCACACACTGAGCACATCTGGGGAGAGTATCTCACAGGGTGAGAGAAGCTCAAATGCCTACAAGGTCAGGTGGGTAGCTTCTCCTTGACAGGCCTGCTCCATGGATTTGTTCAGGTCTTTAAGAAAACAACTTAGTGGGTTAGTGTCTAGGTCCTCCTTGTCCATCCCCAACTGGATCGTATGGGATATGGGGGTGCAGACAAGCCGAGTCAAGCAGATTGGTGCGACCTTGGGCAAGCTGCTTAAGGTCTCTAAGCTTCAGTCTTTTAATGGAGATAACGAAGCCCACCTGGCAGAGCCGTGGTGCTGGATGAGTTTCAAAGCCCTGAGCCTGCTGGCACAGGGTAGGTGTTAAACGCATGGCAGCTCTTGGTTATTAGGTCCCGGGGTGGGAAGGGACTATCGGGGCAGTCTGGACGCTGCCCTGCATGTGTTCCTGGCTGCCACATGCCTCATCATCTTTTTCTGGTGAGGCTGCTAATATTCCCAAGGGGACACCTGCTACTGGGCCCCTATGGTCATCATCACTGTCACTCATAATGGAAGAGGAAGCTGAGAGCTCTGAAGCTAGGAGGGGGCAGTCATTTGGAAACAATCGTCACATCCCTTTAGGGAAAGGTCCTATCTCAGTTTGGACAGGGTTTTTCTTTGGGGTTTTTTCTGGACCCAGAGGCTGAGCAGCTGGCTTCCTCTGAGCAGCCTCGGTGGTGGGGCTGTGGGGATTTCTGCCCCAGAGGTCTGGTCATCAGAGCCAGAGGGGCATTTCCACAACAGACAAAGGCAAAGGGGGGAGGCCTTTCTGGGGCAAGCAGTGGAGCAAGTGGCTATCACCTCCCCGCTTGCAGGCCCCACCTGGAACACTGAGCACCAATCCTGCCAACCAGAGCAAAGCCTACTGAACCCCAAATCAGGCCTGATTTCTGGATCTCGTGAAAAACCCCAAGATCTGGGCCCATAGGCTCGTAAAACAGTAATCTCCACAGCTGAAGGGCAGTCACTTCCCCCTGAGGCTGCCTTTGGAAGTGGAGGACGGCACCTAGATGAGTAGGAACACGATCCATGACCTTAAGGAGTTCAGAGCCACGGAGGCTAATGAGATAACATAACAAACACAAGCGAGAAAGACCAGAGGTTTAAGAGGATGACAAAGTGCCATGCCAAGAGCTATAAAGGAGGCAGGGCTCCCACTCCAGTGTGGGTCGGGGGCGGGTGAAGAGTAGATCAAAGAAAGCTTCCCAGAGATGTACATATAAAGTAGGCCTCAAAAGGATGCAGTGGATTGTTTTCCCATAATGAAAATAGCTTTATTTAATGTTTACGATTATAAAAGTAATACACAGAAATTCCAAGCAATATCAAATAGTATAAAAATTTTAAATAATGCGAAATTCCATCCCTAGAGGCAACCATAGTTAACAATTCGATCAACATCCTTCCCATATGTATATAATTTTATATAAATGCAGACCATATCATACATGTAATTCTATAACCTACTTTCATTCAAAAATGAGTTTTTCTTGTCAATAAATACAGCTATATATCATCTTCAATGGCTGTATGATACCTAATTACGCACCACAATTCATTTAATCCCTTCCTGCTGTATATTTAGATTGAGTTCAAATTTTACAACTGTAAACAATGCCACGATGGGCCTCTTTGCACAGTCTTCCTCATGGACTTGGTTTCTAGAGGTGTCTATGGGAATCCCCAGTGAATGTTCTGACACATTAACCAATGCCCTCATCTCTATTTATTCACACTCATATCCACAATACTGAAGGCTGGCTGTTTCAGACAGGTGTAATGCTGAGATTGAAGGGAGGGATGGGGACTGAGATAGGGTGCTTCAGGAACAAAGCCCAGTATTAATAAAGGCTTCTTAGGCCACACAGAGTGAGGAAGGAAGGGGCATATGTGGAATCCGTTTCCATGAGGTATGCGCACCGCTGTGAAGGACTAGGAGATAAACAGGAAAAGGCGAGCTGGGGTCCTCTCACAGAAGGCTGTGAAGGCCAGGTGGCAGAGCCCACAGCTGGAGATCACTCAACAGTTACCTACTGATATCTGGCACCTATTTTAAGCCCAGATCTTTTCAGGGGCCATGGGGTGATAAACATGTTCCACTTTGGAGAGTTTATTGTCTAATTTTTTTTATGCCTTAAATTGCTTTTTGTGCTTCAGTCACCTGCCTCCTCTCAACCTATCCCTTGTAGCAGTTGAGCTCCTATTGATACTCTAAGGCCCAAATCAAATATTACAGAATTTTTATTGTTTGGCAGAGAGAGCCAACATTAAACCACACAAGTGGTATCACAAGACATTGGCAGATGTCACACCAACCCCGGGGCCAGAAGACAGGGATAAGCTGTTCTAGTGCATTTCTAACTCTGAGCTCAGGCCTGCCTCTTCCCCAATGTGGAGCTGAGAATCTTAGCCAGTGACTCTGAAGACCGGGTGTACGGTTCAGTCATGTGGCAACTGCAGCAAAGGTGTGTCCTTCCTTGCTGCAGGAGGGATCACCATTCTCTTCCCCTTCCCCTCCACTCAACCCCCAGGCTGCTTGAACTGGTGGGGAAAATCCTACCACCTTAGGGCCTGCTGTCCCTCAGAATCCATGGTCTTCAATCCCATGTGGGCCCTAAGCACGTTCAGCAAAGGACACTCCTTCCATCACCATGTTCCCTCCTCAACCAGTTCCTGACCCCATCTTTAGATTTCCATTATCTTCTCATGCTTTTAAAAATTTGAGCTGCACAGGCATTCTTTATTTTCTTTAGCGTTCTCAGCTACAGGTGCATTCACAATGAAAAGCATCTGGAAAGAGCTTAATGTTACAAATATCTCTACGTGTGACACTTCCGATCATTTCTACTTCTTGCGTTTGTTCTGTCACTGACTACTCATCCTCGCTGGGGTCTCTCCAGCTCTAAACCCTCACCTTCAGGACTCCAGAGCCCAGAGATTCATGGGGGAAATAACCCAAGGGGAAGCAGGAGAAGTAAGACTCATCTCCATACCTCTTCTCTAAACCACTTGACTCAAAATAGGTAAACTAGATATTCCTATCTGAGAACATTTTAATTCTTCCCCAGCCACACCCAGCAGCGAGGCTCCCTGCTCTGTGCATTTTTGCATTTACTCCCAGACAGGGCTGATGGCTATTCCCTTTATCTCCTCTGAATTTTATTAACATGCTAGGTCTGACCCACCTTTAAATCAATCAAAGCCAGCTTTCACTCTGGATCTCCCGCATCTCTCAGCACAGTCCTCCCTTCCCATTTAGAGGAGCCTCTGACACGGTCAGCACTTGCTGTGCCCTCTGCTTTCCTGCCCATCTGCTCCAAACCCATTTGGCCTCCTGTATTACCTATGTCATGAAAGGCTTCACCGTCTACCCTGAAATCCAAGCCAGAAGCTGGCGGCTCAAGCCAGCCACCATGCTCTCCCTTGGGCCTCTCATCAGATCGGTGGCCAGACCACAGTGGCTCTTCGCCAGGTCCTCCACCTCTCTCTGAGCTCCAGCACCATCACTATGGCCCTCCTCGGCACTCTGGCAGGCTCTCCTTGCCTCCAGTCTCATACCTTCTGATATGCCTACATCACAAATGTGACCATGTTATCTCCTGCTTAGGTCCCTCCAGGAGCTCCCCACATTTGCAGGATAATGTTCAAAGTGCCCCACAGGTCACAGGCACTGTGTGATCCGGCTCTTGCTCGTCACTCTCCGTGGGCCATCCACTAACTTAACTCTGCCCACATCGAGCCGCTTGCATTTCCCTACATGTGCCCACCTCCCACTACACGACACAGGGAGGCAGAATGGTCCCAGCAGAAGAAGCAAACACCTCTTCACCTTTAAGACAGCTCAAACATCCCCTTCTCCAGTTTCTTTCTCCTGAGTCCCCAGGTGTAATGACTCCATCTTCGTGGCACTATCCCCCCCATACAGCCCAGTACACTTAACCTGCTATTGACCTTCTTAATTTCCATGTCCGCAAGCTCTGCACAGAAATGCACAGGCCCCAAAGACAGCTGGCCCTATCAGCCTCGAGATAGGAGGCCGAGGAGGAAGTTCTGAAACCAGAAGGGAGCCCATCCCAAGGAAATAATAAAAACAGACTTACATCAGGATGATCACTGGATGGAACATAACAAAGCAAGGAGAAAGTTTTAAAATTTAGTCTGGAGAAAAGAGTTACAAATATGGAAAGGGAGAAGATAAGAATAAACTTTATGGAGCTAGACTGAAAATATCAGTGTGGATTCATGATTTTTAATATCTAATTCTTTATATCATCTATCTCCATCTCTCTCAATATTTCCATATATTTTTATCTGTAGCTATTTCCTTGCTCTGTCTGCCAAAAGCCTAGAAGCAATGACATCCCAGTAGCAATGGGCACACTCAGCACCCAGCTCTAGGTTTCTAAATATCATTCTCCATTAAAAGGAATCATGATTCCCTGGAGAAATGGCTGATTCCAGGGCTGGGGCAGGGAAGATACAAGATAAGCCTGAAGCATCTTGTTAAGCCAGAAAGTAAGAAAGTGTTTAAAAAAAAAAAAAATGAAGGGGATATATTAAAAAGACACAAGAGCCGGATAGAAATCTGGGACAGTTTGAGAATCAAAACAAATTAAAGCAATGGCTTGCAACTTTGAGTAAATAGGATTCCATTGATCCGTACTTATAAACAAGTAGATTAATAAATAGGGAGGAAAAATGCTGTTCTTTAGAAGTAGAATGCCAAACAATAAATGTAGAAGAAACTATGGAGTGAGAAAATCACACTGGATGAGGAATAAAATATTTACATGATATCAAAGTATCTCCCCACAAATAACTTATTACAAAAGGGAAAAGAGTAAATTTAAAAAGGGAAACCTGGCAGACATCAGCTTAACCAAGAGATCAGAGTTAATGTTAGCATTAATGGGACCAACTACCATCACATGCCAACGTAAGATGCACTGAGGACATGTCACTTCTGTGGTGTTCTTGCCCAACATACAAAACCTAATCTAGTCATGTGGAACCATGAGACCAATCCAAGTTGAGGAACATTCTACAAAATACCTGACTGTATTCTTCAAAAATGCCAAGGTAATAAAAGGCAAGGAAAGGCTCAAGAAGTCTGGATTAAAAGAGACACATGTAATCATGTGTCACAACTAAATGTAACACATGATCCTGCGCCAGGAATCACTATGAAGGACATTACTGGGACAGCTGACACAATTTAAATAGAGAGCACGTGTTAGATTAACAGTATTATTATTATTTTTTTTTTCCGGTGTGTGGGCCTCTCACTGTTGTGGCCTCTCCCGTTGCGGAGCACAGGCTCCGGACGCACAGGCTCAGCGGCCATGGCTCATGGGCCCAGCCGCTCTGCGGCATGTGGGATCTTCCCAGATCAGGGCACGAACCCGTGTCCCCTGCATCGGCAGGCGGACTCTCAACCACTGCGCCACTCGGGAAGCCCAGATTAACAGTATTTTATCAGTGTTATACTTCCTGTTTTTGATAAGTGGTTATGGTTATAAATTATGAGAGGATGTCCTTATTCTTAAGGAAAGGCATACTGAAGTTTTGGGGTAAAGGGGTACAATGCCTGCAACTTACTCTCAAATGATTCAGAAAATACAACATGTAAATACAGATAAAGCAAATCATAAGTCATAAAGCAAATGGGATAAAAATGTAAACACTTGGTAAATGTGGGTAAAGGATATATGGGAGTTCTTTGTGATATTCCTGTAACTTTTCTGTAAGTTTAAAATCATATTAAAATTTTAAAAGTTACCAAACAAACCAGGAATCCAACAGCAAGGGATGAGTCAGAATTATGGTACAGTCACTCTATGGAAGCCTTAAAATTACACAGCCTTACAAATAAAGTCTGTGAAGATAGATAACAAAATAGAAGAAATGCTTATAACTTATACAGTGTTGAATGATAAAAGCAGGATACAAAACATTTTATGTGTATATTATTACAACTAAGCAGAGCAAGCATATAAGACTGGAAGGATAAAATCAAAGGTGGTAATAAGGATATTAGGGGAAGCTGATTCACTGTTATACAGCAGAAACTGACACACCATTGTAAAGCAATTATACTCCAATAAAGATGTTAAAAAAAAAAAGGATATTAGCGGGGAGGGAGAGATTGAGTGACTTTTTCTAAAAAAATAAAAATAAAAAAATCCACATATTGAAAAAGTACTTGCCGGCAATGGCACTCCCCGTCAGGCTGGTGGACTGGAGATCAGCGCTGCTTGCTGTTTACTGCCGGTTCCTGCCTCACGCTGCCCTCCCCAAAGGTTGACATTGCCCCCACAAGAACTGACAGAGCCGGGCATCTCTGCAGCTGGTAGGGCTGGGAGTGGGGAGGTTCCTGCGTGCAGGCAGCCTGCCAGCCTGTCCCACAGAGCAGCTTCACAGTCTGCTCTGACCAGCAAGCTTAGCGGCTGCGGACAGCTGAGGGGAAGCCCGGCATGGGTGCATCCAAGACTGGGCCTCCCTGGCCAGGCCAGCACAGAGACCCCTTTGAACGCCCTCGGCTTGTGCTGACCACACTCGGGCCTCTTGCCGGCATGCTCCCCCCTGGGCACAGATAGTGAAGCTTCTTGGAACTCAGAAGGTTTAGGAATTCTGGGATGACTTTATTTAGAGCCAGAGTGCCTGGTTCTGTTGTCAGTGGGATAAAGTGCTAAGTCCTTATCAGTCCTTTACATTTTTAACATGGACCAGTCTACTGAGGACATGCTTTGATGGGCAGCAAAAAGATGTTCAGAATGCAAGGCTTTGCGATCAGAAAGCAAGACTCTCAGAGAACCCTGGGCAGCTGAGGGAAACAGGGCAGGAATAAAAGTGAAAGCTGGCCTCCTCTGCAGGAGAATTGCTTTTGTCCCTCTTATTATAAGAGATGTGTTTAAAACTCCTTCCCTAAAGAAGTAGGAATAAGAGTTAAATAGATTAAGAGACCCTCAGAACAGGTAGCTGAGGTAGACAGAGAAAAGGAAATTCCAGATCCATAGGGAAGCAGGAGCAGAAGCTTGTGAACTCCTGTGGAGAGGAAGTAACTATACCTGGCTATACCTGGGCATTTCTTGGTTAGGAGTATTCCAGACCTGCTTCCCAACTGCTCCCCAGCCTAAAGCAAAAAGCACCACCATTCTGAGTCATGTGACCCAATTTTAAAGTATTTTATTACATAATCTTTTCATGGCACCATCAGGAGTAACAGAAAATGTTATTCCCAGTTCCTAACCACATCCTGAAAAATATACATTTGTATTTATATATTTATATCAATACTCCACCCCTATCCCATAATTCCACCATCTAGTATAGGTTTTTTGCTTAAAGCAAGAAACTATTCTCTCAGGTAAGAAAATATATATGGAAGCTAAATGTAGGACTGGTTAGAGTGACTGGGGACAGCTTGGCCATGGGGGCAGGGAGGAAGGGGTGAAGTCCAGGCTAGGCAGGATGCATCACTGGGGTCCAGCAGAGGTGGAGGAGGACAGTGTATAAAAAGGCAGCGTCAGGCAGGTGGACTCTGGTGTCCTTGGTCCATTAGGAGATGGCCTTTGCCTCAGGAAGGAAGGCTTCCCAGTACTTTGCCAGCTGCAAAGAAGTGGGGTCAGTAAGCAAGTGTCCCCATTTAGTGGCAGAGCCTGAGCCTGGAAGGGGAACAGGCACAGTGCCAGGGCACTCTCCCAAGTGCCTCAGCCACCCACAGGGAGGCCTGGGCTAAGGCCAAGCTGAGGAAATGGCTTCGCTGACAGTGGACCTTGGAACAGATTGGCCAGCCAGCCACACTGCCCTTACCTCTCTAGACTGAGGGAAGCATCAAGTGCAAGGGCAATATCTGAAGACAGTCCTGGTTCTACCCTGGAGGAAGTACCCCCATGGGGGCCACAGCTTGGCTCAGCTCAGTCAGCTCCTCACAGGCAGCCACTGTTTCACATACTGATTGGGGCCTCAGCCTCAAGAGGGTTAGGTGGTATCACGGGGTTATAGGGAGAGGAGAGCTGGGGTTTGTTCTTAAAAACTAACTCATTATAGGATTAGGGCAATCCTGCTTAGGAAGAGACCCTACTGGATGTGCCACGTTAGAGAACCAGGACCTACTTTCAAGTATTGATTAAGCAGGGCCCAGCCCCTCTGAAGCAGGGCCAGATCATCCTGTCACCAAAGCCATAAGTAGGCAGCTGGCCTTCAGAGCAAGCAAGAGAGGATGAAAGCCATGCATAAGTTACATACCTGCTGCTGTGAATACAGGAGTGTCTCAAGGTACTTGATCACGTGGTTTTTGAAGTCCTTGGATTTCTCTTTCTAAAGGAGACAGGATTCTACACTGACCATCCAGACAGTTGCTCCTTCCCCTCTTGATAGGGTGCTGATGTTTTTTGCTGACCAAGGCTGAGCACAGCCTCATAAAGTAGAGGCAGCAGCTGGATTGGCTATAATTTCCAGCCAAATAGCCTCTTGCAAGGTTTTCTTGAATGGTGGCAGGGTGGGGAAGGGGAGTAAAGGGTTTATGACAGCTGCAAGCTTTGTTCTGTGCTCTGGTCCAGCAACAAGTGTAGGACAGCCACTTTGCCTCAGGAACAAACACACGAACATGAACACACACACACACACACACACACACACACACACACACACACACACACAGGCGGCCACGCCTGTTCACAACAGCTGCCAAGTCACCGGCACCGCCATCTGTCTCCCTACTCAATAGAGACTTGGACAAAACCAACAATGTTACTAAACCAGGCACTGCACACTTGTGAGAAGTAGGATCTTCTATCTCACCTCAAACCGTATCACTTCTTTTCGGACCACAGTTGAAATCCTTTCAAAGTCCCTTTCATACTGAGTCACCCGAGACTCCCACTGGGAAGAAAAGGAAAGAAAGGATCACTTAATATATTATGGTATTAAGTCTTTACCTTTGAATAGAAATTCTGTATCTGAGACCTCAATTGGCATTTGTCTGTCCCTCTGGGTAAGACTAGATATGGAGATTCAGCACGTAAGCCAGAGTCCAGTAGAAGGCCATCTTTCAGGCTGGCTGGGAAAGAGATGCCGCGTGCCTCAGGCCAAGCCTGGTTCCTAAGAAAGCTCTGGTACCCCAGAGGCTCTGGTTTAGGTATTCGCCAGCAAAGCTGGGAGCCCCACAGAAATGAATTTAGTTCTCACCGGGGGGGCACATCTGAATCATCTTGGAGCTTTTCAAAGACCCAGCCAGGACTGCTCCTGCAGAGATTCTAATTTGGCAAGTTTGAGTGGAACAGGAAAGGAGAAGGAGGGCCAGGTCTCATGGCAAGCCTGGATCATTCTCAGAGGCCTCCCCAGCAGCTGTCCTTTAGACTCAATCAGTTCTCTTGCCTGCTGTGGGGTTCTGGGTGGGATGGGACCCAGGCTCATTCAGGAGCCAGCAGAACACCCCTGCTGGGCTGCCTCGGGGGCCTCACCTCTACGATCTCATCCTTGGCCTGTTGCAGCTTGTCAGGCTTGTTGGCCCACAGCAGCCGAGCCTCAGCCTCCCGCTTCTTCTGCAGTGTGGCTTGAGCATCCTGCCAGCGCTGCCACATCTTCATGCGCTGGTCAAAGGCGGCCTGTGAAGGTGGAGGTTGGGGAAGAGCACAACCAGCCCTTCAGGAGCTCTGCTGGCTCTGCCTTGGGGGGCTCTCCCAGCAGCTGTGCTAGGGAAGGACCGAGCAAGAGCGGGTTCTGCAGCCACGTGTTAGTGCCCAGCTGGAAGTTTAACATCCAAAAGCACAAGCTTGGGTAAGACTCCTCTCCAAGGATCCAGTGGGCCAGCGCCATGCTGCTTCATGCTACTCCCAAGGCTGGAGGGCTGGGAGCACAGTAGGTGGCCTGATGCTGGTGCCCAGTCCTATGGCTTTGGAACTGCCTCTCTCAGATCAGTCAGTTCATGAGTCTACACACTTTCCCTGAGTCTCTGCCATGTGCCAGGAGCTAAGAATACAATGGGGAATGAAACACATGGGCCTGCTTTCATGGAGCTTGTAATCTAACAGGAAAGGCTGACACTGTACTACTAATTGCCAATAAGTAATTATAAGTATGCAGAGTACAGAGAAAACAAGCACAGTACTGTAATAAAACTGGGGATCTAGCTTAGCCTGGGAGATACATCAGGGAAGGCCAACCTAAGGAAGCAAACTTTAAACTGATACCCGAACAATATACAGGGTGAACTTAACAGATCTTTAAATAAACACTTAAACCTACCACAGGGACACACTGCTTTCATCTCATCCATACATTCAACTGTTCTAGGCTATCAAGGCCCCCAAGAAGCTCTCCAAAGTCCACCTGCTGGTTTTCCATGTTTCTAGCTCCTTGACCACAATCAGTGTTTCCAGAGGATAGCTGTTTGGCCTAACAAAACCATCCTGCACCACCACTGGCTTTGTAGGCTTCAAGAGGCCTGAATGAAAGACCTGCGTCTGGGGCAGCCTCCCAGCCCTGCTCCTCTTGCTCCCCTTCCCTACAAGAGCTCCCTGGATGTTTTCTAGGCCTCCTTAGTGCAGGCCTTTGCCGAGACTTGAGCCTTAGGGAGTGAAATGACACCAAAGTTACCTTCCCCCGCATTGTCACTGCTGCTCACCTCAATTTCTAAACAGCTGAATGTCAAAGGATTAGGTAAAGGGTGACCTCAAATCCAACCTAACCCCCTGGGCTAACTGTGGTACAGCTGCAGGTTCAGCAGAAAAGAAACATCTGTTCATCTCTCCAACCCCACAGCTAGCTCATGATTACGAGGAGGGCAGGTGAGGGGTCTCTGAAAAAAGACCAGCTTGCAGTTCTGTGCTCTAAGGCGAGCTGCCTCAGCTAGACCTCCCTCACCCCTGTCCATACTGGCTCACCTGGCTTGAAGGTCATATCCAAGTGCCGAGTTCTCCAGAGACCCCAAACAATACTGCTCTCTGAAAGCTTCCCCAGAGAGAACCCTTCCCTGGGACGGCTCTCCAGTCTAAGTAGTCTGACCAGTTCCAAAAACTCCCAAGCAGGTTATTTTTTCAGCCTCTTATCACTCTGGAGTTAGCAGCAAAGCAAACAGCAAGGGGAGAGGACAATGAGCAACCTCACAGGCTATATTAAGCACCTCTACCACGGAGGAAATGAGAGTCCTGGGTGCAGCTTGGCTCTTGACAATACAGGAGCTCTCTGGAAAGGGCGAGGTTGGGGACGGGGAGTGGAGGTGGCTCTGCTCCAACTCAGAGGCTCATACATTCTGGTCCCAACCTGGGTCGGGCAGACTCAGGCCCTTTTAGGGCAGGCGCCAGGCTCCCTCTTGGCTCTTTCCTCTGTCTCAGGGAGGCCATGTGAGAGCTAATATCACTGCCCGGTGAAGCTTCCTTGGCCACTCTGAAAGGTCAGGGGAAACCAGAGTGCCCTGGTCACCAGAAGAGAAGGTGAGGTGCTCGACCTGAGGGGCAGGCTGCAGTGTTTCTACCGGTGCGGTCAGCAAAGCTCACAGAGGGCTCTGGTGACAAGCTCTCTTGCCCCCTGGCCACACTCCTCCATGCAGCCAGTGCCAAGCCAGTTCTGTTTAGTTACCTGACTGCCCACATTGGAGGGACAAGTGGAAGCCAGCAAGAGCTCTTACCAGGGCAAAGCCGCCGCTTACTGTTAAGGAGGCAAACACCAAAGGACTGAGGAAGTCACTGCTCCAGGGGGACAAGACCGCAGGTCTGTAATAAACCTTGCTTGAAGAAAGGAGCATAGAGGATACTGTCCAGCTTCAACAATAAGGAGGGCCCTACTTGGAAATTCAAGAGTGGTCTTTTCTCCAAATTCATTTAAAAAACTGGCTGTGGGCCTCAATGTGACTCAGTGATAACTAAAAGTTTAATGGACTTTTGGTTTACGAGACACCTTCTCTTTTGAGAGCAGAAAAAATTATTTCGAGCTATAATGGATGAAACCATCTTGGGAACGGGAAGAGCAAAGGAAAAGACAAATTAAATCAAGTGGAGGAGAAAGAGGAAAGGAATGAGACGCTTACACGGACTATGGCCAGGAGGCGAATATAGTCACTCAGGAGCTCAGCAAGGAGGAAGAAGTCATTGTTGGCCTGTTCCTGGTGGAGCTGCTCGATCTTTTCTTCCACCTCAGCCAGCTGGGAGAGTGCCCGTGACAATGCTGTGTTGTCCTCAGAGCTCCCGAGCATGGCGAGACTCTTTGCAAACTGGGATGTGTTCAGCGCTAGCTCTGGAAGGAGGAAGATAGCAGAGGCCTCTGATCTCCCAAGGAAAAGGGACAAGTCGGCTGGCACTGCAATGGGTGCCTTAGCAATGCTGGCCCCCGCATGTCTGGCAACTGTGGGCTCTGTAACCTAGTCACTTACACCACAGCTAACTGTATTCAGAAAGTGAGGGCAATGCAGCTCGGTCACTTGAGCAGGGAGAGGTAACTGCTGATCTTAGTTTCCCTAGGTTAGGCTTACTTGGAAGAAGCAGCTCCAATATTCCTGGAGAACCAGGGGCCAGTTAATAAAAACAGGCCAATGGCATGATTCTGATTTTTACGTTAGAGCTTGTGGTAAGCAGCCTTCTGCAAGAGTGAGTGTATGCACACTGCATAGTTTTGCATGCGGCAGAGCAGGACAACTTTGTTGTATTTTAAGCTTTGGTTCACTCTCCCCGCCCCCCTGCCCCCATCTCTTTAAAAACGTAAAAACCATTCCCAACCCAGAGCAATAGGCCCATGGCCAGATACAGCCCATGGGCTGGGTCATATTTTGCCAACCCTTACATTGCCCTCATTCTAATGGTTTTCTGCCTGTTTAGAGTTCTGATTATCAGCATGTTTAAGGCAGAAAAGGAAAGCATTCAAACTTGGCAAATTTCACTAGCTCTTAAGTAAATCTCACCAAAGAAAGGTGAAGAAGGGTTAAGAGACATATATGGTTTCCCGCATTTACATATTGCTCATTGGACCATGTAGCTAAGGCATGTAACATCATTTTGGATATAAGCCACCAACTCAAATGCCACCAACAGAAGCCTACATCCCAGGTCAAGCTGTAACTGGGATGGCTTCCCTGTACCTCTCCCAGGTAAAGAGTACAATGTCCTCAGTGGTGGAGTCATGTTTCTTGCCAGGAGATGCAGGGCATATCTTTTCGATAAGAACATCAAGGACCAGGTGGGCTGAGAATTTCAACTTGAATGGCTGAGAGGCTTGGGAACAGCATACCCTCCCATCTCCAGCTCACTGGAGACATCAGTTTCCCCCAGTTCCAAGTGCATTTTGGAGGTTTGTTACCTTTCCTGTGGTTGACTAGAGTTTCTACAACGGCATGCAGTTTCCGTAAGCGCTGTTCCTCACACTCTACCTCCTGGAGCTTCTCCTCAAACCACTGAAACACACAGGCCCAGAGCTTTAAAGGAGGCTACTCATACAGGTGTAGAGCAGTCTTTCCTTAGCAGTTTTTTTGTTTGTTTGTTTTTCAAAGGGACTGAATTATCATAAAAAGAAAGTCTCTAATCTCAGAAATTTCAGGACTCCTCAAGGCTTCTGACCCATAAGCCTGAGGGGGTAGGGAAAGCTGAGAGGCACAGGGCTACTCACAATGTCTGATTCATTCATCTTGATGGTCATTTTGCTGACTGCATCTGTGGCTTTGTTGAACATCTTGAGGAGACCAGCACCACTGAATGTCTGGGTACCCACGGCACGTGGCAGCTACAAGACCAAGAAGGCAGGGTGGCAAGTTATCTGCTGCCCCTATTTTAGGTTCAGAAGAATTAGTATCCATCAGATGGCATGCCCAAAACTTGCCAAACAAATTATTTGAACTGTAGCTTGTTATTTTCAAAGGCAGTTAGACAAATCCATAACTAGCATGTAAAGAGAAAAAAAAAAAATCAAAGGACCACATTAAATAGAATCAGCAAAATTTTCAGCTTCTGATATTGTGTGCAGAAAGAAAGCAGAGTGTGTTACGTGGCCAGGTGACCTCACGTTGAGATAGTCTGCCCACCTAGGCATGAACTTCTTAAATACCAAACACGCTTTTGTTAAAAGTCAGAAGTTCTTTTGGATGCATACTCTGCACACAGCTAGACTTAAAATCTTGAGACACTTTGAAGTCGTGCTGCAATTCCATTTGGATTTTCCTCAGTGAACAAAGGTCCAAGGACAAGAACATAATTTATTCAGATTGAGGCTACTTTTAGGGACAATCTAGTTAAGTCAAGCATTCCGAATACTTAGAAACAATTTGACTAGTTCAGTCTTCCCATGAAAGGGATGCTGAAGAATCCATAGTGTATATAGTATACCACGCTGAACAATTAGATTTTAGTGCCCAGGACTCTTGAGGCATTGGTTCTCAACTCAGGGCCATTTTGCCCGCTAGGGGACATTTGGCCATGTCTGGGGATAATTTTGCTTATTAAAACTGGAGGCAGGGGGGACTTCCCTGGCAGCGCAGTGGTTAAGAATCCACCTGCCAATGCAGGGGACACAGGTTCGATTCCTGGTCCGGGAAGACCCCAGATGCCGTGGAGCAACTGGGCCTGTGCACCACAACTACTGAGCCTGCGCTCTAGAGCCCGCGCACCACAACTACTGAGCCCGCGTGCCTAGAGCCTGTGCTCTGCAACAAGAGAAGCCACCGCAATGAGAAGTCCAGGCACCACAACGAAGAGTAGTCCCCACTCGCTGCAACTGGAAAAAGCCAGCATGCAACAATGAAGACCCAACGCAGCCAAAAATAAATAAATAAATAAATTTATAAAAAAATAATAATAAAACTGGGGACAGGGAGGTGGGGGAGGGTACTGGCATCTAGTGGATGAGGCCAGGGATGCTGCTAACCCTACAAAGCACAGGACAGCCTCCACAACAAAGGATGATCCAGCCCAAATGTCAGCAGTGCCACTGGAGAGAAACCCTGCTCTAGGGGTACCAAGCAGGGCGTGAAAATGAAAAGTGGATTTAGGGATCCCAGAGGAAAAAAAAGATTTAGAGCATTAGACAGAGAATTTTTAATTTAAAAAGTTCATTTTGGGGGCTTCCCTGCTGGTGCAGTGGTTGAGAGTCCACCTGCCGATGCAGGGGGCGTGGGTTCATGCCCCGGTCCGGGAGGGTCCCACATACCGCGGACCGGCTGGGCCCATGAGCCGTGGCCGCTGAGCCTGCGCATCCGGAGCCTGTGCTCCGCAGGGGGAGAGACCACAGCGGCGAGAGGCCCGCGTACCGCAAAAAAAAAAAAAGAGTTCATTTTGGGGGGGAAAATAACCCATATACTTAGTACCATTTTCTTAATCAGAGTAATACATAGGATATGCAAATTAAAGAAAAATGTAAAAATAAAAACAAAATGAAAAAAATAAAATACAATAATCCTACCCTGTCACTTATTTTCTTCTACTTTTCTTTCCTATGAGATATAACATTGTTTTATTCCAGTGTTTCTTTTGATCCTTAATGACTAACATAACATATTTCTTCAGCTGTATTTATATATTGTTTCATGTTTCACTTTTTATAATTCTTTTTTTAAACTGAAGTATAGTTGATTTACAGTATTGTGTTAGTTTCAGGTATACAGCAAAGTGATTCAGTTATATTTTTTTTTCAGATTCTTTTCCATGATAGGTTATTACAAGATACTGAATATAGTTCCCTGTGTTATACAGTAAATCCTTGTTGTTTATATATTTTATATATAGTAGTGCATATCTGTTAATCTCATACACGTAATTTATCCCTCTCCCTCATAATTCTTTAAATGTATGCTTCCAATGAATTTCTGTATATTCTCTGTTTATGATGAGAATTAAGTATTTGTTGTATCGATATATTTCACCTAATTCTCCAATTATTAGCAACTGAGCTGTCTCTAGTTTTTCACAATCATGAATAGCCTGCGCATAGCCTGTTAAAAAAGACTGTCCACTTGAATCAACACTTTTGCTATATGCTGGCAGTTCTGTGCTCTGTGGTAACTGGTTTTGAACTAAAAACCCCTCAGCTCCTGGCACAAAATAAGCATTCAATTTGAGCCAAGTAGTAACCTATGAAAGACATTCCAAGGACTTGCCCAACAGATCACTGTGTTGATCTAATAAGACAAAGACAAAACTAGGTTGCAGTCTGACCTCTACAACCAGTTACTTTTATTTATTTATTTATTTATTTATTTGCGGTACGCAGGCCTCTCACTGTTGTGGCCTCTTCCATTGCAGAGCACAGGCTCCGGACGCGCAGGCTCAGCGGCCATGGCTCATGGGCCCAGCCGCTCCGCGGCACGTGAGATCTTCCCGGACCGGGGCACGAACCCGTGTCCCCTGCATCTGCAGGCGGACTCTCAACCACTGTGCCACCAGGGAAGCCCTACAACCAGTTACTTTTGACTGCAGGCAGAGCTTCTTTTATTTCAGAGGCTGAAGAATACTTGTCACTTTTGGGTGCTTACGAACTAGGATGTAGTCTGAGACTAGGCTATACACGGGTGCTCAAATATTTGTTGAATGAACTAGTTTCATTTCACAGGGGCAGATATGAATTGTTAAATTCAGTTTGTACAATACTAACCTCTTCTTTTTCCAAGAACTCCCTGACATCAGGGTCCTGTAACATGGTAGGATGATTCACAATCCTCTGAAGGTACCTACAGGGTAAGGAGTTATCTGGTTAGCTGACCTGGCCTCACAAGGTTTGGAGTATCATACAGTGCTGGCAGGGGTACAATGTCTCTCATTACTTTAAAATGTCCTCAGATAAGGCACTTAAGTACAAGCACATTCAAGTTCATATTCTTCACATTTCCAAAAAGGGAAGAAAAATAACTGCTCAGAAAGTGACCTCAGAGCCATTCATGTTTGACTGTTGAAGAAGGAGAATTTGATTGCTCACTCAAGGTGGGGAAAGAAGATGTTCTGTTCCTGAGGTGGGAAGGAAAGAGACTTAGGAAAGGTTAGAGATAATATGGAGGTGGGAATCTTTAATTCACTCAAGTTTCACCACTACTAACTCCAGCAAATATCTCATCGTAATTAAGTCTCAGTTTCTGCTTCTCATTTGTTCTCATGGTATTCAAGAAAATAGTTTTAGGGTACTTACCTTTCTAGAGCAGCCCTCCGTTTTTCAAGAAATTCTGCAGAAGAAGAGTCTTCCTTCCCAACTTTTACTTTTGTCATTCCTGGAAAAGAATTTAAAAAGCAAAAAAAAAACAAAAAACAAAAAACCCATATATCATCATGAAAAGCATAAGGCTATAAAAAAAAACAGCCCACAGGAGGAAGGCAATGAGGACAGCTCTACAAAATACAACCAAAGTCCACATCTATGTCACGAGCAGGCATGAACAAAAGGTTCTTTTCATGACAGTCAATTTTTAAACTAGTCTTAAAGTGCTGAAGGTTCTACGCTCTGGGATTTCCAGAGCATATGTTTTCTAAAAGGGGGCCATGGGGCTCTGAATAAAGATTAACAGACATCAGTTGATTGTAATGGGAAGATTCCTTGCCCCATCTCCTTCCCCTCATTCAGTTAGTACATTACAATCTGGAAGGAACAGCAATCATTGAAGACTCCAGCATACCAATACAAACACACACACACACACACACAACTGTAGAAGCTAAAACCAGAGCCTCCTATTGCACTCAAAGAAAGAGACCATGTCAAAACATACTATTTCTCTAGACCACGTGTAATTTATAGGAAAATGCTGGAAATAATTTTTTTAATTAATTAATTAATTTTTGGCTGCGTTGGGTCTTCGTTGCTGCGCGCAGGCTTTCTCTAGTTGTGGCGAGCGGGGGCTACTCTTCGTTGCAGTGCATGGGCTTCTCATTGCGGTGGTTTCTCTTGTTGCCAAGCACGGGCTCTAGGGTTTTAGTATTGTGGCTCGCGGGCTCTAGAGCACAGGCTCAGTAGTTGTGGCACACAGGCTTAGCTGCTCTGCGGCATGTGGGATCTTCCCAGACCAGGGATCGAACCAGCGTCCCCTGCATTAGCAGGCGGATTTTTAACCACTGTGCCACCAGGGACGTCCCGGAAATACTTCTTTTCTAACTGCAAGAGTCTACACTGCTATTAAAAGTAGTCTCATATACTAAGTAGAAAGTATATGGCAGAAAGAATGCAAAGGAAAGAATCTAAGCAGAATTAAAGACCACAGGCTTACCTATTAGGCTCTTCTCCGGGGGAGGAGGGACAATAAAGCCATTCTGGGAGTGTTTCTCTGAAAGCTTCTCATAAAGACCCAGAAAGTCACTAAATCTTCTTTTCACTGCAAACTGTTTACTTCTGAACATTGGTAAGCTCGTCTTGGGGAAAGAAAAAATACAAGGCGATCTCATTTTAAATAGGGGATGAATGAGTATCTTAAAAGTCATCCAGCTGACATCAAGGGAATCTTTTTCCCAGATCCCTGTCATTTAGCCACTTGGTAAATAACTTTCTCTGAGATTCTTACTCTTGTTTGTTTGTTTGTTTGTTTTCTGAGCTATAATCCCCTCTGGCTGTCTGGGAATCTATGGAGCCCTTCTCAGAATAATGATTTTAAGTGCATAAAATATACATTAGATTACAAAGGCAACTAATTAAATTCAAATGTGGTTTTATTTGCAGGTTAAGAGCTCTTGCTCTAAGGAAAGAGATGTTGCAATCTAGTTTAAAGCTAGAATTCTATGGTCATCTATTAACCCATTCATCCTGCACTGACTTATTAAGGGTATTAGCTGCTGGAATTAAAGCAGCCAAACTGGAAGAAAAGACAGAGTAAACGATGCCCCTAAGGGGGAGGATCAGACGAAATGTCTACACTGTAGACACTTTAACCTTTAAAGTGTCACAGGATCTAGAACACAGGGGCAGGTCAACAAGTAGTAGAGAGATAATATAAAGAAAACTTCTAGTAAAAAAGACTAGGCCTATGTCATATTGAGAGATCATTTAATACTCACCAGACAGGCAAAATTTAAGGAGGTGGGGCCTTGCCAACTGCTGGCAGAGAAGTGTGTCAATGGGAACTTTTACATACTGCTGATGGAAGTATAAACTGGTACAAGGACTTTAAAAAGCAGTTTGTATTCCTTTTCTTCAACATTTGCACTACCTATGACCCAGGGAAACTATTCCTGAGTATATACCCAAAAGAAACTCTTCTTATGTGTACACCAGAAGACATGTGCAAGGATGTTCACAGCGCATAATTACAAAAACTGGAAACATGCCAAATATTCACAACAGGAACATGAATGTATTATGCTATAATCACAAAATGGACTAATTAACTACAGCTACACACAACATGGATGGGTCTGAGGAACAATGGTAGTAAAGAAAGCACTATATTCAGCATGATACCATTTTAATGAAACTCAAAAAAAAAAAAGCAAAACAGTACATTGTTTAGAGATACATATGGGAAGACTTTTTAATAAAGGAAATGAGAGACAACTCAGGAGAGTGGTCACCTCTAAGGTGTGAGGCAGGGGATAGGAGAGGGAGAAACACGCAGGTAGATTCAATGGTACTCATCTTAAGACTGGTGGTAGGTTCGGGGCTTCATTTTTTATGCTTCATAACCTGCATACAACAACGTGTAAGTTTTGTATGCATTAATATTATATAAAAAAGGAAGACCAGACCCGAGGGGCAAAAGGTTAGGGAGAGCATTAAAAGAAGTTCCACATAGGAAACCTCAGAAGAACTGATGATTTTTAAACAGGTGATAGAGTTTGGGGTGATCCGCCAAACTAGCTCTAAGCCACATAGCTCTTAAGAGGGATGGTACTATATCAGATACACCACATGTCTTAATAAAACTTACAAAGTTTCACACTGAAGTGTTAGCTCTCTGGAAGAAAAGTGGAAAGGCTCAGATGAGATTACCAAGGGGATGCAGACTTGCTCCATCTTGAGTAAACTTGAAGGAAGATGTTGACAAAGAAACTAAAGAAATACCCAGAAATAATCTGAATGATGACCTTCTTGGTATGAGCACCCAAGTCTATTAAGGTGGTCATCAGCAGGGTCACTTGGACTCACCTGTGTTGTAACTTTGTAGGCCACATAGGCATTCATACCATCCCCTGTGGGGAGAACAAGAAAGCAGGAGAGGATTATTCTGTAAACCAAAGCAGAACTAATCTTGCTAACATTTAACCAGGAATCATAAGCCAGCCACAGGAGCTGTGTACAAGAAGGGATATCTGTTTCATCTCTAAGCTTTATAGACTATCCTATAATCCAGTTCCTACTTTGTCTCAGGACCTCTGTGGCGCATATCATGGCCCCATGGATGCTGGCTGGGCCCCAGTTTAAGTCAGACAAGAGAGTCAGCCTCCTGTTCCAAAGCCAGGCTCTATTTATACCCTCCACAAAGCAGCACTGGATACTGACAATCCATCGCTTGTTACCATGCCAGTATTTGGGCTAGTTACACACATCTGTCTAAATCCAAACAATTCTCTTGCTGTATAAAGCAGGAGGAGGAGAAGGAAGCAAATGATGTAAAAGGAAACAAGAAGCTCTACCCTAAGCTAGCTCTGGGCTCCATTTGCTCTTTCAGAAGTACTGCGCCGGTCCCTCCACTGGTGCTGGGGGACACTGACCCCTCTCATCTAGCATGTTCACCCAGAGCAAAGGGCCTGGCAGGAAGACACTTCGGCTGCCTGATGTCACACAAATCTCTCTTTCCTGGAGGAATTATTTTTCTGAAAAAGGCTTTGACTGTTCAATAATTTGGGATTCAAGCAATTGTTTTTCTCTGTGGTAGTGTCCTGACCTCAACCACTTAGGGACATAAAGGCACCATTGACTCCCTGAGCAGTGAAAAGACACACATTGGACTCGAGACAGACATAACTCCAGTGCTGGGCTCTGGCACATTAGGCTGGTTTCATTCCCTTCCTCCCCACCCCGATTCTTCCCCGCACCAACCAGGAAAACGTAGGTCAACAATTACTAGCTGCCAAAGCCTCTGAACTGGTCCTGGGGTAAGGGCCCAGGGGAGGAACGTGCAGTTCTAGACCTGCAGGGTCACGTATTACAACTTGGGTTCACCGAGATGGCTGGGAATAACTGCTTTTATAAATTACACAGAGAAGTTGGAGACTGTACAGGAAGAGAGGGCTTGCTTTCTTCATCTCGCCAAGCCCTACCAAAAGAGCAATGTGACACACACCTACTAGAGAATAGACTTGAGGACACGGGAAGGGGGAAGGGTAAGCTGTGACGAAGTGAGAGAGTGGCATGGACATATATACATTACCAAACGTAAAATAGCTAGCTAGTGGGAAGCAGCCGCATAGCACAGGGAGATCAGCTCAGTGCTTTGTGACCGCCTGGAGGGGTGGGATAGGGAGGGTGGGTGGGAGGGAGACGCAAGAGGGAAGAGATATGGGAACATATGTATATATATAACTGATTCACTTTGTTATAAAGCAGAAACTGACACACCATTGTAAAGCAATTATACTCCAATAAAGATGTTAAAAAACAAACAAACAAAAACCAGAAACTACTTAAGTAAAGCTTTAGAAATTACTTTATATTTATTACCACTGTTAGTTCTCTTCTAAACCACTTAAACTATATCGCCTAATACTACTAAGGATGCTTACCACTGATAAAAGGAAAAAAATCTAAATTTACTTTATAAACTTTCAAATTTTCATTCACAGTTGCATAGTCATGGTCAAATGTCCAAAAGGTCAATTCCATGATTTAGTGCCTGCAATTAAGGAATGACTAAGTGCAAACATACATAAAAACACAGTAGTGAAGTAGGATCTTCAGACACTTTGCCTGCTTATCAGCTGTTTTTATTGAGGCAACGTGTAAAAAAAGAGACATACTTTCATGTCCAGAGCTTATAAGATATGGAAATGTCCTAGAAATGCAGCAGTTTTAAATTTGTTAATTTCCTAAATAATTTCAGGAAGTTGAAAATGACATATGCAAATTACCAAGGCTCTAAAAAGCAATATCCTGGTAGTGAGACTCTTATTTAGATCCGTGTGGGAATGAGAGGCTCATGTTGAGTAAACAGCCCACGCAAACAGAAGGTGCTGTTATAAAGATCAATATGAATCTTGAAGTAGCTGGTTTCTTGGCATCGACATGACTAAGAATCTACTATGGTGCAAGGGGATGAAGGTTTATCACCAAAAGTGATTTGTGTTTAAATAAATCTGATCCACGGGATGTTTAAATTACTGTTACACATTGAACTGTGTCCCCCTAAAAAAGATATGTTGAAAATCCTAACCCGTGGTACCTCAGAATGTGACCTGATTTGAAAACAGGGTCTTTATAGAAGAAATCAAGTGAAAATGGGGTCAGTAGGGTGGGCCTTAATTCAATATGACTGGTGTCTACATAAAAAAGGGACCTTTGGACAGAGACAGACACACATAAAGGGAAGATGATGTGAAGGCACCAGGGAGAATGCCATGTGACAATGAAGGCAGAGACTGGAGTGATTCATCTGTAAGTCAAGGAATGCCTGAGGCTCCAAAAGCTAGAGGAGAGGCATGGAACAGTCCTTCTCTAGTGCCTTCAGAGGAAGCATGGCCTCACCAACACCATGACAAGACTTCTGGCCTTCAGAACTCTGAGAGAATAAATTTCTGGTTTTTTTTTTTTTTTCCTTTTTTTGTGGTACGTGGGTCTCTCACTGTTGTGGCCTCTCCCGTTGCAGAGCACAGGCTCCGGACGCGCAGGCTCAGCGGCCATGGCTCACAGGCCCAGCCGCTCCGCGGCATGTGGGATCTTCCCGGACCGGGGCACGAATCCGTGTCCCCTGCATCGGCAGGCGGACTCTCAACCACTGCGCCACCAGGGAAGCTCTCTACCAAGGATTTAAAGCAGCTAATAACTAGCCTAAAATCAATGTGCATATAGAATATTCATAACTATTAGAGAGGCAGGAGAGAATCCTAAACATGTAATCCAAAATTCTGGTCCAGGTTCTACCACGGGCCATATATTGTGACCTGACAGGAAGGCTACATTTCATTTATTGGTTCTCAATTTCCTCTACTGGTGGATGAGGGAATTGTATAAGATGCTCATAAACATCCTACCAGTGCACCAGTCTAGGAAAAGTAAAACCCTACAGTTTAACAACAAACCATTTTGGCATAAAGTCTAATTAGATTTTAAAAATTCTTGTTCCTAGTTCAGAATAGACAAAGGGTTGGAAATCACATTTTTCCTCTTAACCATACAAATATCACCCCTACTTAATAGGAGGAAAAAGCTCTGTGCAGCCTCTTCTCTTAGAGACTATATCTGGAACAAGGAAAGTCGAGGCCTGTTTGCCCGCCGCTCACTAAAAGGTCTCACAAGCTTGAGACACAGGAAGGCTATCCTAAAAATCCACATTCTGGTCAAAGTTAAGTATTGTGCTTTTTGAAAATCTAATTTAAATTTGATCAAAATTCAACCTGGGTTCTTTAATCTTTACCTATGAAAGAGAGATGCAGATTTCCCCACTTTATTAGAATATCAAGAGTACATAGTAAAAAGACATGTAACAAGAAATCCAAATTTCTTGAGGGAAAAATAAATCCAGCATCCCAAGATTTTAAAACGTGTTTTTAGGGTGCTTAAATGGAATTTATGATCTCAAGAGGAAATAAAATGGTGTCAACAACTCTGTGGGAGAAGCCAATTTTGGGTTTTTAGAAAGGGATTTGAATAATATTTGATTTTCTGATTTTTCTTTCTTAAGCCAGAAAAGGCCTAAATAAGTACTGGTAACTGCTGTTTCTGGCCTTGGAAGCATAGCAAGGGGCATAGTTTCATAGGAAAGATAATGATGAAGTATTTCACACTAGCTAGTTCAGCTCTGGAGGTAACCATTAAGAAATTAGCTAACTGTGCTTTCCACAGCAATATCCTAACATCACAGGGAGTCCCAAGTACACTTACCTATCTTCTCAGGATCAGTTATACCAACTGTCAAGTCAAATTGGTCTTCCTGTTCTTCTTCCTCTAGCTTTTAAAGAGAAGACAAATCATGAGATACCCCAAAAAAGGCTACATTAATTTTACTCTGCATTAACATTACATCAATATAATAACATATATTAGATATAGATATATCCTTCTACACATCAGTGTTCAGCTCTGTCCATTTCCAACAATCTTGATGAAGCAACTTCCACTACTTTAAGTTGGAGCTTGCACGAATATCTTTGTTACATCTATTCTCTTAAAACATTATTTTGATCATAACGAATAATTACTAGGTTTTGGAAGACTTGACGCTGTTAGGCTAAGGAGGGAATGAGGAGACGCTATACTCTTGAATATGGGAGCTTCGGACACTAAATATCATTAATGACCATTGAAAGCCTCTGTGCCATCTTCTGGGTAACAGATACTCTGCCCAGGAAAGAGTCCTTTATTGGATTTTGGCTGTCCATTAACCATAAGAGTCTTCTTCAAGAGTCATACATGTTATATCAAGGTTCAAACTCAACTGAACTTCAGACTGGCAGCACAGTCCTAAACATCCAAAAGAAGACCAACAGCACAAATTCTCACCTCCTCATAGCTTGGCTGGGGCTTAGAAGAATTTGTGGCCTCCTGTGGAGGAAGAGAAATGAGTGTTTTGGCTGGCACCTTCTTCTGATTATTTTGTGTGCTGTCCAGGGATAGCTCCACTGTGGCATCTAAAAATAGTTGATATTTTATAATGAAAGAAGAGTCAGAAAAACTGTAAGCTAGAAAAAATGGACCTAAGATACAAATGCAGTAACACTGGGGGAAAAGTACTGTTTGCCACATCTGAAGATGACACTGTTGTTTTACCACAGTTTAAGAATGTTCACAATTACAGTTTTAGATCATCTTGCAAAGATTAAGTTATGTTTAATATATGCTGTCCAAGGGGGATAAAAATATATTGCAATATCTGAAAATCTTTCTAATCAAAATAGTTTAAAAAAAAGTGCTAAAGAGCTGTCTTTGTCTAGGAAAATCTCAGCTGAACAGAACAACTCATTCCCTAAGTGTTCTAGGGAGGGGACTTTTAAAAGAGCATTATGTACCATTTTTAGGCATTACAATTTCTTAGGCAAATAATAAGAACGCACTCTCAACTAGGAGCAATGGAGCTAGAAGTTCAAAGCCTAGATAACTGAGATTTTTTTTTTCTTTTTAATAAAGAAAAATATAAATATCCATTAGGGTTTGGTCTGATCAGTAAGTATTCAATTCTAGCCTTAGGGAATTCAAAGAGAACTGTTTCTTTTTCTTTTCTAGACTTTCATTTAGAGCTAAAATGAAACCAGACAGAGGGGTCTATAAGGCATAACCAGGTCCTAGATCAATGTTATTATCATTAAAAGGGCTTCCCTGGTGGCGCAGTGGTTGAAAGTCCGCCTGCCGATGCAGGGGGCCCCGGTCTGGGAAGATCCCACATGCCGCGGGGCGGCTGGGCCCGTGAGCCATGGCCGCTGAGCCTGCGCGTCCACAGCCTGTGCTCCGCAACGGGAGAGGCCACAACAGTGAGAGGCCCGCATACCGCAAAAAAAAAAAAAAAAAAAGTTAATCATGTCTATAAACAAGTTTGCCAGACTGTCGGAATCCTATCAGGATTCTTTTCCTCATCAGAAAGAGAGACGTGGTAATATAATCTGGCCCTACTGTAGGAGTACAAACCACACAAAAATATGCATAATGAACATGCTAGGGTGATAGGATTCTTTGAAGCAAGCAACCAGCTAAAGTATGTTTAAGAAATTCATATCATGCAGGCACCACATAAATAATTAAGTTATCCAATCCAATAAATGTGACTGAAAACAAAACAGGAATTTAAACATTTAAAACCTTTGGCTTATTAGAGTGCTACTAAAAGCCTTTTGAAGAGCTGTGCATTTTTTATTGAGAGTCCTGTGACAAATGTGACAAAACTTACATCAAAAATGCTTTTTTCTTTGTACTCTTGATAAGAGTAATGGAAGAGCCACTGGACTCCATCACAGAGATTCTGACGATCACTAAACTAATCATGTAGAAAGTATTAGAACATTTAAATTTCCACAGTCAATAACTGAAATATCCGAGAAACTACTCAAGTCCTAAACTAAATGTATCACTGTAGGCATTCCTTTCTATAGATATCTTATGTTCCTTTCTTAGTAATGAGGCAGTCATTGGCTGCTTATGAAAACAGTTGGGGAATGAAGTAAATCAGAACCTTCATCAGCAATAAATATGTCCCTAATAAAGATCTTCTACATGTTCATATATAAAACCCAACCATGGGGTAACTCAGTCACACCAAGATTTCAGGTCTTCTTAAAGGGCAAATCATATAAATGTTAAGTTCCCAAAGATAGAAAAACTTTCTTTGCAGTCTGCCATATAACTAGATGATTCATTATTTGCATTTCTCCTCCAGAAATTTTATCCCAAATGTAAACATTACCAGAATGAACAGTGGGCACTTAAGGTTCATAGAGGAAAGGAATTGGAAAATATTTGAAATCTTTATATTCCTTCTTCTAACCTCTTCTTCCCTCGTCATGTCTTAATTTCACACCGAGTTCAAATGTGAGAGTCCTCCCAAGATCTTCCCTCCCCAAGTCCACCCTCTCATCTCTTCCCTTCCTTATCATTCTCTCCTTTGAGGGTCTCATTCACATGGCAGTTTCAACTACCACCTCTAGGAAGTTGATCCCCACATTTAAAATTTAAAATATCTAAAACCCAAACTCACTCTCCCCACCTTCCAACTCAAAGCTAGTTTCTTCTGTAGAATGTAGTTCTCAAAATGGTACCATTTTCTTCCTAATCCTTGGGCTTGAAACTTTTGACTGTCTTCAATCCTTATTTTTGGACACCCGTTATACCCAATCACCAACACCAGATTCTGCTGATTTCAGTTTTTGAAAAGTTTTCACCTTTCTTTTCCTATTTCCATTACCTTATTTTTGGTCTTTACCATTTTATTCTTGAACTAATTTGTGATTGCCTTCTGACGTCTCCAGTCTTTGTCCATTGCAATCCGTTTTATATAATAATTCTATCAGGTCAGTCTTTCCTCACTTTGCCCATAGCACTTTCCTTACTCAAAACTACCAATGGCTCTTAATTGGCACTAGGATGAAAATTCAAATTCTAATTATTACTGTTATCTAAAATCCTCCTAAACAACATTTCCAGACTTACCTTCCATGGCATCTCTAAGAAGCCCCTGTTTTGGCCCACTGAGTTTACTGACTGTCCCTCAAACACACCATATACTTCCTGCCTAACCATTTGCACCCTTTCTCTTTTTCCTACATAAATCCTGCTTCTTCCAAGAAGTCTAACAAGATCACTCTAGAGCAGAGATTATCAATGAGGGCACTACCGATATTTTGGGCTGGATAATTCTTTTTGGTGAGGGGCTGTCTGTGTACTGTGGGGTGTTTAGCAGCATCCATGGCCTCCACTCAGCAGATACCGGCAGCACTGCCAGGTGTGACAAACAAAAATGTCTCCAACCATTGCCAAATGTCTTTGAATGTCTTTGGGGGTGGTACAGGGGAAGGACCACCTTTTGTTGAGAACAGGGCAGTCCCTCTCAACAAAAAATTATTGGGCCCAAAATGTTAATAGTGCCAAGATTGAGAAACTCTGTTCTATACTAGTATTTTTCAAACTGCAGTCTGTTGTTCACTGGGGAATTGTGACAGTGATTCAGTGGGTTACAAACAGCATTTTAAAAAAAGAGAAACAACAGAAAATTTCAGATTGTATGGAGGGTAGTAAAGGCAAGTCATTTAATAAAACTTTTAGTTTTATACAAGTGCATAAATATTTTGGATTATGACACAAAATGTATTTCTTACTATGAGTCTTGGTCATAAAAGTCTAAAACCACTGCTTTAGTCTCACCTCAGACCCCTCTGAGCTCCTGTGACCTAATATTTCTATCAGTCCTCTGGCCACATTTATATTATTGTTTAACAATTTGTCTAAATCACATTCTTAAATAACTGTATATTTATGTCTTACTCCCTAAACCTGTAAGAATCGTGATGGCAGGTACTGCCTTTTATTATGTTTTGGAATCCTTCACAATAGTATCTTAACATAGAGTTGTGTTTCTCATATATATATAGCTTTTTACTTTAACTCAGCAACTTAGAAGATTCCTAGCTTAAGTTTTGAGTCCATACTTGCCTGCAAAGAGATCCTGTGGCTCTTGGTCTTGTTCCTCACGGATCCCATTTTCTTTGGAGCCACTGTTGATGGGAAGAAGGGAAGCAATTCTCTTTGGAGACTGGGGCTTACTCTGAAAACAAAGAAATACTCTGAATACTATGAATAAAATTGTACCATTAAAAACAAACCTAGAGGACTTCCCTGGCGGTCCAGTGGTTAAGACCCTGCGCTTCCACTGCAGGGGACACGGGTTCAATCCCTGGTTAGGGAACTAAGATCCCCCATGCTGCTTCACACGGCCAAAAAAACCACCAAAAAACAAACCAACCTAGAAAGTGACTTCTGATGCACCCCTCAGTTGCTCCCCCAGGTGTTTAGGGGAAGACAGGATCACTAGTCAGCCAGTTTAATAAGCAGCAAATCATTATTGGTTATGTAAGTGTGGCCTGAGTGATCACAGAGCTAAAATAAACTCACACATTTTAGGGTTAACTTCTAACACTATAACCCTGCTGAAATGCCCTACCCCAAAGCACATGATGCCAACATGGGTATGTGTATACAAAGATAATTTTCAAAAGAACCTGTCCAAATGCATTTCTCCTCAGTTGATGACCTTTATTCTTTCAAATGCTGACAGGGCACATTCTAGTGTCCAGGACACCACACTAGAGACCATAAATCAAGCTCTGATCCTGACTTATTTTGTGGCCTTGGCTGAACCATTCACTGAAGCCCAGGTATGTGGATATTACCGACCCTCCCGACAAGCAAAGGAAGGTATGACACTTTAATGTTGTTTGTAACTATAACTTATCTTTTCATCCTTAACTTATAGAGACACAATTTTCAACCAGACTCGTGTCAGGCTAGCAGAAGAAAAACCAGCCATGCTTAGCCTACAGGCACATGGTGAAAATACAGTCAGTCCATGGCCTTTATCAAAAGCTCAGTGATCTGCCGCAAGCAAGTGTGGGGTGAGGCCCCAGACCGGTACCAGAGTGAACAAAGCTGGATTGTGTAGAAAACTAACAGAAAGCTGAGAATCTGACTTCAAAAGCCATGGTGTCATATTAGAGGGTTTTGAAGTCAGACCCCAAGGCCAAATCAGTTAAAAGACCTGACTTAAGGAATCTTTTATGAAACATTTCCTTAACAAATCTGAGGGTGTTTGTTCCTTGGAAACAGGCCCTTTCTGACCCAACAGAACAAAGTGAAATGACAGATTTATTGGGTACTTTGAATCTGTCATGCAAATAGCTCCATCTCAGTACTGGGGCCACCCTCAGGGAAAGAAACTGTTACCAATATGTAGATTTATACTAGCTAACAACGGAATTTTCTATGCTAATAAAATTTAATGAGCTTTTAGTTGTATGTGCTTAAATGTTACCAATTCTGTTAGAGACAGTGATCCTGTCTTCTAGCTGCTTCCACAATCTTAAAAAACAACCAAAAAAAAAAAATCACTGCCGAGACACAGACAACAAATAATAGGGCAAAACCAAACCCTACACTTCCCTTTTGCCTCTTAAATTGCCAACTACTTTCTTACATACACACGTCCATCCTATACATGCTCTTGTGCTCTTGTACAGTATAGGGAATCTCATAAAAAGCCATCTGATGTCTTTTAATTCAGTTCCCACTAATACCAGTTGCCTCTAGATGGAGATCTAAGAGAGATTAAAACTCAGATACATTAAGAATATACATATATAAATGTAATTTACTAGTAGCTCACCAGAGAGACTAAAGAAACAGGAAAAGAACAGGTTAGAATTTACCCATTTTTAACAACACCGAGAAGAACCCATTCTTGTGATACGAAGATGAATAAAGGCACCTTTCTATTTCTGTTTTATCATCTAAACTTGGAAGTTTAAAGATTAAGAAAATTTTCTGGAGCAATGCTAGAATAGCAGTCTGTCTGGGAGAAAATATTTGCAAACGATGAGACCGACAAGGGCTTTATTTCCAAAATATACAAATAGCTCATAAACTCAATAACAAAAAACCAAACAACCCAATCAAAGAGTGGGCAGAAGACCTAAAAAAACATTTCTCCAAAGAAGACATACAGATGACCAACAGACACATGAAAAGATGCTCAACATCGCTAATTATTAGAAAAATGCAAGTCAAAACTACAATGAGGTATTGCCTCACACGGGTCAGAAGGGCCGTCAATTAAAAAGTCTACAAATAACAAATGCTGTAGAGGGTGTGGAGAAAAGGGAACTCTCTTACACTGTTGGTGGGAATGTAAATTGGTGCAGCCACTATGGAAAACAGTATAGAGGTTCATTAAAAAACTGAAAGTAGAGTTGCCATATGATCCAGCAATCCCACTCCTGGGCATATACCCAGAGGAAACTCTAATTCGAAAAGATACACACACCCCAATGTTCACAGCAGCACTATTTACAATAGCCAAGACATGGAAGCAACCTAAATGTCCACTGATAGGTGAATGGATAAAGCAGATGCGGTATGTATATACAATGAATACTACTCAGCCATACTGCATGGACCTAGAGATTATCATACTAAGTGAAGTTAGACAGAAAAAGACAAATATGATATCACTTACACGTGGAATCTAAAATATGATACAAATGAACTTATTTACAAAGCAGAAACAGATTCACAGACATAGAAAACAAACTTAAGGTTACCAAAGGGGAAAGGGGATGGGGAAGGGATAAATTAGGAGTTTGGGATTAGCAGATAAAAACTACTATATATAAAATAGATAAGCAACAAGGTCCCACTATATAGCACAGGGAACTATATTCAATATCTTGTCATAAACCATAATGGAAAAGAACATGAAAAAGAATATATACACATATATAACCAAACACAGACACACACACACACACGTATAACTGAATCAAGTTGCTATACACCAGAAACGAACACAACATTGTAAATCAACTATACTTCAATCAAAAAAACAAAAGAATAGCAGTCTGTCTTTCCCTATACTAATCAGAAAAGACAGATCCAGATGGATGGGATACTGTGGTGACAACTAGAGCACAACTACTTGTCATTCTTCCTCTACCAGATCCTCTTCAAGCCCAAACCATACTTTGCTTGACTAGAACTGTGATGAAAACAAAAGCTTGTGCACTCTTAGTAAGCTAGGTAACAACTACCTTTGAGAATAGAAAACTGCTCCTCAAATATACTCTGGGACTCCATTCCAAAAACCACTAAAGGCTGAGTTCTAGGAAAGCTGAACATAGTTAGACTGATTATTGTATTTACTATTCTAATTTTTCCTCAGTAGTTCTTTTATAAAATTAATCTATGTACACAAAACTTTGTATTCTGTTTTTGCCCCCTTTGCCATCTGAGCAGTTTTTTCATGTCTTTAAGGTTGTACAAAAATCCCACTTTTAGTGACTTAACTCTCTATCATATGGGTATACTACAACATAGTCACTTCCCTAATGATGGGCATTTAGACAGTTTCCAGGTTTTTATTTTTATCATCACAAAAAATATGGTGATGTCTATCCCTATATATAAGTCTACATCTGATTATTTCCTTGGGATAGATTCTTAAGCAGAATTATTAAACGAAATTTTCAAAGGCTCTACTAAGCTCCCTTCCAGAAAGATCACAATTTGCATCCACCCCCAGGCCCCCACCCCACACCACCACAGCAACATTAAGCATTCTCTCTCTCTCTAAAAAATCTTTGTATGTTAACGAGTTATAAGTTGTCTTGTTCCCACATGTTTACTGGCCATCTGAATCCCTGTGATGTGCTTTGGTGTCCTTTGCCCATTTTTCTATGCTAAGTTAGCGTTACTTAGATGTACACTTCTCTTACATAAGTATGTTAACTGTCTCTCCGGCATATTGTATAGTACCCACGCCCCCAATTTTATCTCTTTTCTCTTTGTTTTATTTTTGATCTTAGCAAATTTATTCTCAATTGACTGATTAGTATTGGCACTGGCCTATTTCTTTAGGCTGAAGAGTACCCAGCACACAGTTGTCCTTTGAGGCATATTCTCAAGTTTTACTTAAAATCAAATACAAGAGAAGCTGAGCAGGACTATTTTTAAGGATAAGAAGAAATGAACCCCGTTCATGGTACCCAACATTTATACAGGACTGTTAATAGAAAACAAGTCTTCCATGAGACTAGAGTTTATAATAATAGCTTACTTCTCATCAAAATAAATAGCCACCTGGTATTAAAACATATTTCATATGCCCAAGGTTAAAAGGCTAATTTTCATCAGTATTAAGGAATGATTTATATTAAAAAGCTAATTTTGAAGCAACAGTTTAAATTTTAGGAAGGACTCATTTTTGGGGGTGGAGGCACACTGATTACAGAGTGACAAAATCAATACTAAAAATAAGGCTTGCTTTATAATCCATATTTTAAAAATCTCTTAATAGTAAGTCACAAAACTTTGAAGGGGGCTAAATTTCTAGGCAATAGATAAAACTATTTTCTGTGATGAAATTTTTTAAATTTATTTTTTATTGAAGTATAGTTAATGTACAATATTGTATAAGTTACAGGTGTACAGAACAGTGATTAACAATTTTTAAAGGTTATACTCCATTTAGTTATTATAAAATATTGGCTATATTCCCTGTGTTATACAATATATCCTTGTAATTTATTTTATACATAGTACTTTGTACCTCTTAATTCCCTATCCCTATATTACCCCTCTCCCTTCCCTCTCCCTACTGGTAACCACTAGTTTGTTCTCTACATCTGTAAGTCTGCTTCTTTTTTGTTATATTCACTAGTTTGCTGTATTTTTCAGATTCCACATATAAGTGATATCATACAGTATTTGTCTTTCATCTTTCTCTGTCTGACGTATTTCACTTGGTATAATACCCTCCAAGTCCATTCCTATTGTTGCAAATGACAAAATTTCATTGTATTTATTTTATATTTATTATTATTATTTTTCTTGCAGTACACGGGCCTCTCACTGTTGTGGCCTCTCCCTTTGCGGAGCACAGGCTCCGGACGCGCAGGCTCAGCGGCCATGGCTCACGGGCCCAGCCGCTCTGCGGCATGTGGGATCTTCCCGGACCGGGGCACGAACCCGTGTCCCCTGCATCGGCAGGCGGACTCTCAACCACTGCGCCACCAGGGAAGCCCCAAATTTCTTTTTTTTTATGACTGAGTAGTATTCCCGAGTGTGTGTGTGTGTGTGTGTGTGTATTTTTTTTTTTCACCACATCTTAATCCCTTCATCTGTTGATGGACACTTAGGTTGCTTGCATATCTTGGCAATGGTAAATAGTGCTGCTACGAACATTGGGGTGCCTTATCTTTTCAAATTAGTGTTTTATGGATATACACCCAGGTAGAATTGCTGGGTCATATAGTAGTTCCATTTTTAGTTTTTTAAGAAACTTCCATACTGTTTTACAATTCATATATATTTTATGTGTTGCAATTCATGGTCGTTATTATCATTACTTAAGCTCAAATCATTCCATCATTGGCCAGTGGGAACCTCTTCAAGTTGGCTCTGAGTATTTTTGACGTGACCCTGTAGTTTTTGAAAGCTTCCTTGTTTTCTGTAATGACAAGATTGTCCAGGCTCTTTTTGTACGTTTCCTACCTCACACCTGAAATCAGCCTGTTCTACGAGAACCAGAAGCCCTGGTTTCTTGAAATACTATTTCAAGACCACGGTCTGAGCACTAGGGGTATTCAGAGGTACCTGGGTTCATCAGTGTATCTAGAGCTTTTCAGTAGAAAGATATAGATACACACATTTGTTTTTAAAATGTTTCTTTCATGTGTTCATACTGACATTTTCCATTCAAATATCAAGACTACAAATTTCAAGTCTCCTTTCTTTCATATAAGAATTCTGATTCTCGAGAACACAGTGGATGATAGGATTAGACTGTCTTATAAGTATTCACTTGATTTATCCCACATTACAGTCTCAGGATAACAATGCTGATACTATCACCAACTACTATGATTACTGAAAACAGTTAAACATTTTTTTGCAAATGTTATCCCCATTCCCTTTCCTTTTTAAAAAATATAGTTGTGGGCTTCCCTGGTGACGCAGTGGTTGAGAGTCCGCCTGCTGATGCAGGGGACATGGGTTCGTGCCCCGGTCCGGGAAGATCCCACATGCCGCGGAGCGGCTGAGCCCGTGAGCCATGGCCACTGAGCCTGCGCGTCTGGAGCCTGTGCTCCGCACCAGGAGAGGCCACAACAGTGAGAGGCCCGTGTACTGCAAAAAAAAATAAAAAATATAGTTCTTTTGTATCTGTAGTGTCAGAGCATATGACCATGACATACGATGCTCTCTCCTTCTTATTCCTCCTTAAGTCTGAATTCTATAGGCAACTGCATCTTCAGTGCTCACCACCGGTCCATATGTCTATGTGTCTTCAATCATTTTGGCTGTCTAAGGAAGGGCTCAGAGGAACAGTATTCTCTGGGTTCTTGTGCTTCTGTTTGTACTTACAAGAGCACTCAGACAGCCTAATCCTAATTCTCAGAGAGTCACTAGAAAGATATGCCAGCAAGACAGCACTTGTGTTAAGAGCAAACAGGTATTCCTTGCCAATTACTGGCTTCAAACCATGAGGCTCAGGCTACTAATGAAATTTTCTTAGCTCAGGGAAGGACAGATGTGGGCTTCCTGTCCCCCAGAGCTGACAGCCATTCAGTACTGAAAAGTACTGCTGTGATTCCAGGTATCTTCCGTTTACGTTAACCAGTTTTGATTCTTCCTCATGTTGCTCAATTGCTCTTTGCTCCAGGCAGAATCTTTGCATTATGTTCAAGGGACCTCAGAAGAGTAGTACAATTGAAATTCTGAACTGCATTTAGAGGATGAATCCAAATAAAAAGCTCAAGTAACAGCGCTTCTGGAAAACTGGGTACATACTCATTTTCCGATGCAAAATTTGGATAATTTAGTTAAGGCAATATGGAGCTACAGAATTGTGTGACAAGGAAAGGACAATTAGGAATAAGTCAACCCCAGAAGTTATACCCAGATGATAAAACGGCAGTCACAAAGTCTTTAAAAATTACCCTGGTAGGGCTTTCCTGTTGGCGCAGTGGTTAAGAATCTGCCTGCCAATGCAGGGGACACGAGTTTGAGCCCTGGTCTGGGAAGATCCCACATGCCGCGGAGCAACTAAGCCCGCGTGCCACAACTACAGAAACCCACGCGCCTAGAGCCCGTGCTCCTCAACAAGAAAAGCCACCGCAATGAGAAGCCCGCGCACCACAATGGAGTAGCCCCCGCTTGACGCAACTAGAGAAAGCCCACGCACAGCAACAAAGACCCAACGCAGCCAAGAAAAAAACTTACACTGGAAGATCTTGGCATGAAATACTACTCCTTTTGCCACCTTTACTTCTGGGGAGAAATGAGCTAAGTGGGTCAGTGTATTAGTTTTCTATCATGGCTGTGACAAATTATCACAAATTTAACAGATTAAACAATGGAAATTTATTAATCTATAGTTCTGCAGAAGTCAATACAGGTCTCACTGAGCTAAAATCAAGGTATCATCACGGCTGCATTCCGTCCTGGAGGTTCTAGGGGAGAATCTGTTTCCTTGCTCTTTCTAGCTTCTAGAAGCTGCCTACATTCCTTGGCTCATGGCCCACTTCCTCCATCTTCAAAGCCAACAATGTTACATCTCTCTGTGCCTTTCTTCTGAAGGTAGTGACTCTCTGTATCTTCCATTTTTAAAGAATCCTTGTGGTTACACTGGGCCTACTCAGATCATCCAGGATAATTTCCCTACTTTAAGGTCAGCTGATTAGCAACCTTAATCCCAACTTCAAATTTACCCTTCACTTTGTAACCTAAGACCTTCACAGGTTCCAGGAATAGGAGTGGACATGCTGGAGGGGGAAGTCATTCCGCCTACCGCAGGCAGTGACTCCTCTCCCACACCATGTTTCAAAAATGGCACAGATGCACTAAAAGTTTCTGTGCTTAGGAGAATGGACCTTAAGTGTCCACTGGATTTGGTACATCTTACTCTACAAACTGGGTGGATATCTAACTAACCCAAATGATTTCACAATATTACCCCCTCTCATAACTTAAGGAGTTAAAGTAGGGATTCTAATGTGGGGTCCATGAGCCACAGAATTGAGAATCGGGCCTATGAATTTAAATGGGAATAAAATTACAATTTACTTTTCACTAACCTCTAACTGAAATTCAGCATTTTCTTCAATTATAAAGACAGGCAACAAACCATGAGTAGTAGCAGTACCTGAGACATAGCTAATAAAAATTAGATATTTTTATTTGATATTACAGTTATTACAGATCTTAAAATATCATTTATGCTCATCTCAATTTAAAAATCACGGTATTAGACCTATCCCTAGATATTATTTAAAGCATTTTTTTAAAAAGCATATAACATAAAATTATTCTAACGTTTTGATAATTGCATTTCAGTGTAATTGGTTTCCTTTGTAATATTATGTATTTTATACATTTAAGAACATTATTCTGAGAATGGGTCCACAGACTTCCCTAGACTGCTAATGGGTCCATGACACAAAAAAGGTAGAGAACCTCTGAGCTAGTTCCTCTAGGACTAATGAAAATGGAAAAGGGGGAGCTAGAAGGGTGGGGAAAATGAGCCTGAAACTGACCACTGAGTTAGTAAAGGAAAACCATGAGCAAGTGCAGTAGAGACCTCAAAGTGAAAGGCCATCCATGATCTACCAAAATTTAGCTACAGACATTCTACTGAATCCTCTGGTGTAACTTCCATACCAAATTTTTGGGGTTTCACACTAATATAACTTGGAAGGGCCTGGAACTGAAGAATGATCAGAGTACTAATGGTGCATTAGCTTCTAAATTGAAAAAGCAGAACAAACCCAGTTCAAATCTGCTCTGAAAGCAAAACAAAGCCCCAGCTGTCCATCTGACTAAGCAAAATACGCCAAAGCTGAGCAACAGACTTTTCCTGGAGATGAGATACTTATGGCTACTTGCTCTAGTAACTATCAACTACTCATGATTTATTTATGACAGCAGTTACTGAAGAGTGCTGAGAAGCTTTGAGGACCAAGGGAGAGAAATTAGAGTGTTCTTTTTCCTCTCCCTTCTCCCAGCCAAATGAATCACAAGTGGCCAAGTCATTAGAGTTACCCTGACATCTGAGTAAGTAAAGGGGCAGCAACTCCCTACAGAACCTAGAAGTCGGATCACAATGTTAGTTGCTTCTCTCATAAGCCCCAAACTCTAATTTTATTTCATTTTAATTTATTTATTATTTTATTTATTTTGGCTGCGTTGGGTCTTCATTGCTGCGTGCAGGTTTTCTCTAGTTGCGGTGAGTGGGGGCTACTCTTCGTTGCGGTGCATGGGCTCTAGGCGCGCAGGTTTCAGTAGCTGTGGCACGTGGGCTCAATAGTTGTGGCTCGAGGGCTCTATAGCACAGGCTCAGTAGTTGTGGTGAAAGGGCTTAGTTGCTCCGCAGCACGTGGGATCTTCCCAGACCAGGGCTCGAACCCATGTCCCCTGCATTGGCAGGCAGATTCTTAACCACTGTGCCACAGGGAAGCCCCCACAACTCTTATTTTAAATACATTTTAAGTTGGGTTCTTATTAGTCATCTTTAAGTCTTCTCTCATGCCCCTTTCTCCAAAAGTGTTTTGTAACTACTTTTGTTAGCTTCTCCTCCATAACCTTGAAAGCTAGGTTAACTGCTAGTACAAGTCTATGATCAAGAAACCAATGAGTCTGTGTACTTCAGGAAAATCTAAACTTATTAGAAGTTTACAATTTGAGCTGAGCATTAAAATGAAACTTTAGACAAAACACCAGTTACTGACTTTTCCAAGAACATCTGTATCAGACCTGTGTGAAAAATGTGTAATTTCAACTTCTGATCTTTTGATCAGATCTGACCACCTGATGTGATGTTAGCTCCAAAAACAAGTGTTTGAGACAATATGCGTATAGAAAATACTACAAACTAGACAGACAGTTATCCATGACTATTTACTAATATTAGTTGTAAATGACTATACCATTAACTAAAGAAACTAAGTATTAAATCTGTTTAAAAATACTGTTGTATAGATTAACTTTAAGAAGTCTGATTAGGGAACTTCCCTGGTGGTGCAGTGATGAAGAATCTGCCTGCCAATGCAGGGGACACGGGTTCAAGCCCTGGCCCAGGAAGATCCTACATGCCGTGGAGCAGCTAAGCCCGTGTGCCACAACTACTGAGCCTGCGAGCCACAACTACTGAGCCTGCGTGCCACAACTACTGAAGCCCACACGCTTAGAGCCCGTGCTCCACAACAAGAGAAGCCACAGCAATGAGAAGCCTGCGCACCGCAACAAAGAGTAGCCCCCGCTCACCGCAACTAGAGAAAGCCCGTGCGCAGTAACAAAAGACTCAACACAGCCATAAATAAATAAATAATTTGTTTTTTTTTTTAAAAAAAGAAGTCTGATTAGGAACAGAGAAAGGACAGTATCAAGAAACTTACTGAAGACATGTTATACCTTTGGGAATAGCCACCACGCATTTTGCAGAACAGAGAATTAAAATCTTAGCCAGTTAAACTATCAATTTCCTTAGAGCTTTTAATGAAATTACCAACTTATATCCAGATCTAAAAAAGTTATCCTATAAGCACTCAAAAGGAAATAAACTGGTCTTAAAAAAGAGCTGAGATAACATTGTAAAATGGTGCAACTGCTATGGAAAACAGTATGGAGGTTCCTCAAAAACTTAAAAATAGAACTACCTTATGATCCAGCAATCCCACTTCCGAGTACATATGCAAAAGAATTGAAAGCAGGGTCTCAAAGAGATATTTGCATACCCATAGCAGCACTACTCACAGAGCCAAAAGGCAGAAGTAACCTACATGTCCACTGAAGGATGTATGGATAAATGAAATGTGGTATATACATTTGATGGAATATTATTCAGCCTTAAAAAGGAAGGAAATTATGATACATGCTACAACATGGATGAATCTTGAGGATACTGTGCTAAGTGAAATAAACCAGTCACAAAAAAGACAAATACTGTATGAGTCCACTTTATGAGGTTATTTAAAGCAGTCTAATTCATAGAAACAGAAAGTAGAATGGTGGCTACCAGGGGCCCAGGGGAGGGGGATAAGGGGAGTTGTTATTTAATGCAGGAGATCTGTTTCACACAAATGTGAGTATACTTAGCACTACTGAACTGTACAATTTAAAATGGTTATGATGATAATTTTGTTGTGTTTTATACCACAATTTAAAAAAAGCTGATTTGTTTTCCCCTCAGGATACATGTTATATTGATCATAGATGTAGGACTGGATTCTAAAAATACCATGCCCTTTTCTGTCTAAATGTTAATATGTAACTTATGTTTATATAATTCCCTATAGTCCATAAAACATTGTCAATCAGAAGCCAATTGCTATCCTTGACTTTTGACTACCAATAAAGGCTAGTGACATTGTTCTTTAAACACCAGTGGAAATATGTAAATAAGTCTTGATTAACCAAAGACAATTTTTTCAATATGTGACTTTTCATTTTCAAGTCCCCTGCTATTTTATCTTTATCCTATTCTTTTTTTCTAGCCATTTCTCTAATTACAAGGGTTTCAATTTAAGAATAAGAGTGGTGAGAAAAAAAAAATCTAATTGGTATAATATATCATCAAATGAAGAAGTTACCAGATATGGCCAAAATCTGAACCAAGGATATCATTAATCTATGTTTCCCTCCTTTTTCTCAGCATGAGAAAGGACACCACAGTTCTCCTCTTTTATTCAGAGAGCAAATCTAATGGTGGTCCTGGCATACTGCTAAAGAGATGAGCATATACGAGCTTCTGGGAAGGCAGATAAAGAACTTGCTTCAATTTTACCTTTCCGGTTTAGAAGTATGCAAATAAGACCAGTGAGGTCAAATGAGATGTAAAAACATGTATGCTATTTAGTGTTTTTAACATAACAATTTTAAGAATTAGAAGAACCGAAAAGGGGCTCTAATTTAGTCTCTCTTCTTACTAAGGGAAAAATTAATCCTATCCTAGAACTAAGAAAGTTTTAACTAAATAGATACATATCTGGATTCAGGTCCAATCAAAGATTCAGATAATATATTTAAAATTTTAGACCTTTTTATTCATAGGTCCACAAAGTAAGAGGCATAAAGAAGATAAGGTCTTGAGTATTTTTAAGAACCAGACCTTCCACAAACTGGTTTTCAGGCTTAAAGCAATGATTTCAGATTTGTTTTAATAATCCTTTTAACTCCAGTCTATCCCATTCAAATAACTGGTTTGTAGATCCTAAAATGCATATCAGGGGCTGCTCTTTCCATTAAAAATCAAATCATATTTTTATTACCATATTAAGAAAGTCTCTTGGGCTCTAAAAGAGAGCAGATGGGATGATTAACAGCAGCAGCTGTTAATCAATGTCCAGGAAATTACATGCATACCAAAAATGAGTTTTAAACTTTATATGCCTCAGCTTCTCAATTCTTTAATATTCCTCTCTTTGCCTCCAACATGCAGCAAAACCTAGTATGAAGATAAACTTAAATCAGTAGGAAGCTACTGAAGTCATTAAGTGCCTACTTTGATGGATTTTAATCAAATCAATCTTATTACCAGTTTGATTTTGATAAATTACATTAACCATTTTTAGGATTAATTAATTTAACTTTTCTAATTCATTATTAGATTTTGTGGGTTTTTTGATTCTTCGAGTAATTCTAGTTTACAAAATGCTCAACTGTTCTAAGTGTTTTACAGGTATTCTAATTTAATCCTCACAATAATGGTGCAGGTAAATACTATTACTATTCACATTTTACAGGTGAGGAAACTGTACAGAGTAAATAAGTACCCTTCCCAAGGTTAAGCAAGCAAGTAACAGAGCCTGGATTTAAACCAGGCTTCAAAGCCCACTTTCTTAATTACTTTATTCTTCAATCTTGTTCCTTAAGATACAGAAGCACTGCAATCCATCTTCTCACACTGGCTCACAACTAAAGCATTTATTGTAATATAATTTGTATTGACTATTTAACAAAAAATTCACAGCCTAACTAGTGAGGAACCTTGGGGTCTCGGCTTTCTGAAGATTAACATCAAGACAAGCTGCTAAAAAATGGCTTACAGGTGGCATTTTAGTTCCCTCAGCAACTCAATTTTCCTGGATCAAAATCTAAATAAAAATAATTTGGCTTTCTGTGGTCGAACAAGTTCATTCTGACCCCCTCCTCCTCCCCTTAGATGGAAATTAGGCAAAGTATTTTCACTATCTTAGGAGACAAGTATGGATGCCTCTGGGAAGTAATCTGGTGAGACCAATCAAATCACAACCTCTTGAACTTACTTAGAGAACTTTAGAAAATAACAACTCATCCTTCCAGGGTCCTTTTTGAAAAATAAATCATCATTTACCAATGTGACCAATTGCTTTCAGAGCCAGAGTCTCTGTTTTCAGATGTTCAGTCTGACTATCTACCATCTCAGCAGTTATCAACAGTCGCTGTTCTGCATGGCTTATGAGGGAATTACTAAAGGAATAGACAAAAGATTTGTTTTAAATGGGATACAGAACTAAATTAGCAACAAGAGTTATTTCTCAGAATAACAGAGACTTCATTTGACAGTCTGAGCTGTTATATAAGCATCAGCAAACACTTTTGGAGCTGGGATTATGGACTTAATTCCTAAATACAGTACACGGAAAAATCTAATGATTATCACAGAAGGCATTGCCAAGAAACTTAACCTTTTTCTGACTTAAATGAGAGAAGCCTCAAACTTTTTCAGACACATGCTTGCATAAAGAATTTAAAGCTGTTTTATTTAGTCACTCATATACTGAGTAGCTACTATGAAGCTAAGCATTAACCAAGATAGAAAGAAACATAAATTCACTCCTAGCACTGAAGAAGTTTTCAACCTGGAACTAACTGTACCAAATGGTATGAGTCAGTATTCTTATAAAACAGCCCAAAAACATCTCCATTGGTTCCAGAACTGATTATTGATTTCCACATTCCACATATAAAGATGAGTTTTTTTAATACCTAACTCTTAAAAGAAACCCGGATATTACTATGGGAAACACCATTGCCTCTTCTCATTTACAGATTTGCTCCCACTGAGGTACTTAGGCACAAAAAACAGGGACAAAGCTTTCGATCTACGTAGTGGTTTATCTGGCAGGACCTTTTTTTCAACCGACATCTGGCAGGATTTTCCTAGAGATCAAAGGAGTCAAGTTAATTCTCCTAGACTAAGATCCAAAAGGACCTTTAGTAATCACCGGTAAGGATGGAGCTAACGAAAGGATTTGTGGGCAGGTCACTATCCTGGGCAACTCCAGATAACATTATTCATCCTTGGAACAGTAAGGCGAGGTAAAGGAAAGTCTGCACCCCACCCCCTTATCTTGATCTATTAAATCAGCCTGGCAGGAAACCACCAGCAAACCAGCCCCGTGGGTCCGTGGGGCCGCAAGGCAGGACCAAATGCCCGCCTCGGAGGCTCTTTGCTGTCAACGGACCTCAGCTGAGAAGCCACCACATCCCTCACTCCTCACCGTCCGCCCAGGGGCGGGGAAGCCGGGCCCTACGTCTCGGTGCTCATCTAGAACCCAAGCCACGACTACTGTCACCAACGTAAGGTCTCGCCGGGCCCACTCTGCCCAGCCTCCCCAACCCTCGCTTAGCGTCGCTTTCCTTTGGAGGCGCCCGCCCGCCTGCCCCGAAGGGTGCGAACTCACGGCATCCGCGGCGCCGGTGAAAATATCCTCCCCCTCGGTGTCGCTGTCCCCGGCCTCTGGTTCTGACCCCCCGACTGCTCCCTCGGACTCCGGCTCCAGGACGGGGAAGGGCGGAGGGAGTCTTCCCGAAGCGCTACAGCCACCACCCCCCGACGCCATCTTCCTCCACCCACGGCGGAAGCCGCAACAACAACTTTATAAAGAGATAGTGCTGCGAGCAAAGCGTTCCAGCGGCTCGAAGAGGGAAGGCCGCTACCAGTCCCGCGGGGCGCGCGGGGCGGGGCCTACGCGCTGGGGGAGGGGCGGGGCGACCCGGGGCTCCTGTCCAGCCAATCCAAACCCTTGGTCTCAGGGCTGAGCTCTTAACCTATGGGGCAAAGGGACAGAAAAGGAGGCTCTCGGGGACGTGCATGTTCTTAAGGGCTCTTTGTGCTCTAGATAGCTCTATCTACCGGGCTTCTTAAGGAGACGAAGAAGCGAGTCTGAAAACCTCTTCGTGCCACCAACCCATGCCAAGCACAGTGGCTACATAGAGCTTCAATAAATATTTTTTAAAATTATTTATATTTTTAATTGTTGCTTTCATTGGGTCTTCGTCGCTCTGCGCAGGCTTTCTCTAGTTGCCGCGAACGGGGTGCTACCCTTTGTTGTGGTGCGTGGGCTTCTCATTGAGGTGGCTTCTCTTGAGGAGCACGGGATCTAGGTGCCTGGGCTTCAGTAGTTGTGGCACGCGGTCTCAGTAGTTGTGGCTCGTGGGCTCTAGAGCGCAGGCTCAGTAGTTGTGGTGCACAGGCTTAGTTCCTCCGCAGCATGTGGGATCTTCATGGGCCAGGGCTCAAACCCATGTCCCCTGCATTGGCAGGCGGATTCTTAACCACTGCGCCACCAGGGAAGTCCTCAATAAATATTTTTGATTGAGGTCTTTGAACAGATACAGTAAAGCTTTGCTATTCATTCTTTCAACAACATTTAGTTAATTCATTCAAGAAATATATATTGAGCATCTACTGTGTGCCTGGCACCCTGCTATGCACTTGAGATATAGAAATAAAGACGCTTCTGGCCCCCTAGGCGCTTGAGGGAGATGGGCATGTAAGTGAACAGTGCTATAATGTGCTGTGGGAGCATAGTAAAAGAGATAATCAATTCTGTTTGGAGAAGTCGGGAGGCCTCAAAGAGGAGGTGAGACTTCAGTGTCCTAAATTTGATTACAAGGAAGTTAGAATTATCCTCTCAATTGCTGTGGAGTAAGTGGAGTGGAACAGATGGCAGGGGAATTATTAAACTCTGAACGAAATTTTCCTGGGACCTAAATTATTCACTGGTTGTCTGGTGGGCCTAAAATCTAATCAGCTAGACAAGAGTTTAAAGATAAAAGGGAGGAATATTACTCAGCCATAAAAAGGAACGAAACTGAGTTATTTG
This sequence comes from Delphinus delphis, assembly GCF_949987515.2. Classification (NCBI taxonomy): domain Eukaryota; kingdom Metazoa; phylum Chordata; class Mammalia; order Artiodactyla; family Delphinidae; genus Delphinus; species Delphinus delphis. Next base: position 138,764,812 of record NC_082684.1, read on the forward strand.
TAGTGAGGTGGATGGACCTAGAGACTGTCATTCAGAGTGAAGTAAGTCAGAAAGAGAAAAACAAATACCGTATGCTAACACATATATATGGAATCTAAAAAAAAAAAAAAGAAAATGGTACTGATGAACCTAGTTGCAGGGCAGGGATAAAGAGGTAGACATCGAGAATGGACTTGATGACATGGGGTGGGAGGGCGAAGCTGGGGCAAAGTGAGAGTAGCATTGACATATACACTACCGAATGGTAAACAGTTGGTTGCTGGGAAGCAGCAGCATAGCACCGGGAGATCAGCTCGGTGCTTTGTGATGACCTAGAGGGGTGGGATAGGGAGGATGGGAGGGAGGCTCAAGAGGGAGGGGATATGAGGACATGTGTATGCATATGGCTGATTCGCTTTGTTGTGCAACAGAAACTAACACGGTATTGTGAAGCAATTATACTCCAATAAATATCTATTAAAAAAGATAAATGGGATATGTTATCATGGGATAATTCGGCAAGATAATCCTTACTTTCCTCTCAGTAGACATGGTATGAGGGCTTCCCTGGTGGCGCAGTGGTTACGAATCCGCCTGCCAATGCAGGGGACACAGGTTCAAGCCCTGGTCCGGGAAGATCCCACATGCCGCAGAGCAACTAAGCGTGTGCGCCACAAGTACTGAGCCTGTGCTCTAGAGCCCGCGAGCCACAACTACTCAGCCCGCATGCTACAACTACTGAAGCCCGCGTGCCTAGAGCCCGTGCTCCGCAGGAAGAGAAGCCACCACGATGAAAAGCCTGTGTACCGCAACAAAGAGTAGCCCCCGCTCACCGCAACTAGAGAAAGCCTGCGCAGCAACGAAGACCCAATGCAGCCAAAAACAAGTAAAATTAATAAATTTATAAAAAGTAAAATAGAGATGGTACGAAACTTGTCATCAACTTTGACAAAAGGTTTCATTTGTTCGAAACTGCAAATTCCTCAACATCAGGGGTTGGCTCCCTCACAGGTCTGTGAGCTGCTTGAGGGTAAGGGCCATGTCCTATCTTCGTATCCTTGGCGTCTATAGACCAAGTCTGGCAAATTAAGTATCGAATAAAGGTTTGAGATTTGACTGTAGGGATGGATGGATTAAAGTAAAATTAGCATCATCAACCTTGTTACTGGCATCCATCACTGCCACCAAACCGGAGGGTTTAAGACGTTCTTTTTAGGATGGCGATCTCCAATGTCACTATTGGACACACTGGACAGTCGGAAAGCTCTCTCGTTCTAAGTTATCTTGAAGGCGATTGGCAGAAATACTCAGCTCGTAGTGGGGAGCTGTGCTAGCCTGAGTCTCTATGAGAAGAGAAAACAAAAAGGAACTCCTCCTCCCGCCACGCCTAACCATCCTCACTAGGCTCCAAAGACATCCCGTTTAACCGCGACGGAAACTCACTTCCGGCCTGACTAGGACGTAAGAAAACTTTGACAGGAAGCGGCCCCCTCGGAGAAATAATAGTAGGGCGTCACCGTGCAGACGCTCTTCCAGCACTAGAAATCAAGATCTCCTTTCCCCTACCTCTTCAGGGTTTCATTTTTAGCTTATCCAGACGCTGAGTGAGGCAATTAACGGCGGTTAACAGACCGTTACCTGCCCCCGCCCACCGTTGGAGACTACAGATCCCATATTGCAGCTCACCGTCTTCCAAAGAAAACGCCCATACGACCCAGCACGCAACGCGCCTCATGGGCCTCTAGGAATTGTTTTTCCCTTGTTCCGCCGAAACCGAGCAAAGCATGCTGGGGCTTGTAGTTCTCGTGGCTCCCTTACCTAGGTCCTTCGCGATACTCCGTCCGGTCCCGCCTATTCTCTGCCCCGGATCTTTAGGCTTCTCTTGGCCCGTTTGAAGACCAGGAAGTTGATAAGTCGCGAGGCTCGCTGCTGAGAGACGGTGGCTCGGGTGGGACAGTCGCCAGGGATGGCGGAGCGTAAGGATGGAGCGAGTGTCCGGACTGCTCTCCTGGACGCTGAGCAGAGTCCTGTGGCTGTCGGGCCTCTTTGAGCGGGGAGCTGCCCGGCAGCCCCGGATCATGGAAGAGAAAGCGCTAGAAGTTTATGGTAATTAATTTTACCCAGGGCAGCATTTGGTGGTATACGTGGAGGCGGGGGTAACGAGGGCCTCACCTGAGGGTTAAGAGTGGAGACTCGAGTTTTTGCCAGATCTCGTCCGGGAGCGTAGGAAGCTTTTTCTCCGGAGTCCTAAGTCACACGGGCATGTGGGTCTTTCTAGGACCCAGGCTCTTGCTAAACCCGGGGCAGGCCGAGCCTGGAGGTCTCAAACGCTTCATTTCCCTTGTCTTCCCCCACGTTCTAGTGGCTATCTCAAGACTTATGGGCAGAGCAAGCGTCTAGGGTGTTTGGTTAGGAAGCAAAGCTGGCCTGATTGCCCTACTGGAACCTCCTTCCTTCCTAGCCCCTGGACACACACTTCTCCTTCCGCCGCCGAGGGTACTGCTGGCTGACTGCCGAGTTGGGGACTGGCCCAAGGTCACAGCCACCCTCTTCTGCTCCAGAGGCCGTAGGCAGAGGTCCCCAAGAGCCCGGCCTTGAACTTATCGTTCTTTAACGTACCCAAGCCTGGTGTGCAAAAAGGAATACACACACATTGAGTTACATATATGTATAACGTATATTGTATATATGCACACACACATATTCTCTATTCAACCCCTGGAACCATCTTCATCGTACAGATGAGGAAATAAAGGTGTAGAGTGGTTAAACAACTACCTGGAGGCCACTCTGCCAGTAAAGAAACAGCAAAAACCAAAGCTCTTGTCTTCTGATTCCAAACTTAGTGCGCTTTTCATCACTTCATAATTGCTTTATGACTTGCCTTTTTTGGACTTATCAGTATTGTTTTTGAAAACTAAAACGACTGGATCTAATGAGCATTCAAAGATTCCTGCTGACTTAGGGTAAAAGTATAACCACAAGAATACAGATAATGCAGGTAAGGATTATAGATCCGTAGAAAGAAGCCAGGGATGTTAAAGACCTTCGGAGTTAATCTGGTTTACCTCTTGCTAGGGGCAGGACTTAAACCCAGTCAGGTGACAAGTGTGAGTGGAATGATCTCCACAAAGCAGTAAAGCAGAGGTCCCCAAGAGCCCGGCCTTGAACTTATAGTTCTTTAACACACCCAAGACTGGAGTGCAAAAAAAAATACACAGTGAGTTATATATGTATAATATATAATATATATATACGCACACACACTTATATTCTCTATTCAACCCCTGGAACCATCTTCATTGTACAGGTAGGGTTTGTGGTTAAAGGTGGAGGGAGGTGTGGTCAAAAATTGTTTTACATAGCAGGTTGGAACTGGATCCTGAAGGTTTAAATATAAATGAAGAATTTAATATCAGTGCAGAGCCAGTAGAAGAATTTAAGTCAAGGGAGCAATGTGAGGAGAGCAACATTGCTTTCTTTCTAAAAAAATAAATGCAAATCACTAGAAAAGGAGAGAAGTTAAATAACGCGTGAGGTTTACTTTCAGAGTTATTTAACATATGAACAATATAATGCAGCTTGTATATATGAGCCTTACAGGGAAAAGGCCTAGGAGGAAAGGGAAAAAATTCCTTTTCAAAAAAACCTGTTTCCCTGAGCCCCGTGTTTCACAGCCTTGTGAAGCCTCTTTTTCCTGCTTCCCTTTTCAAATTCTGTTTCTAATCAAGTGATAAGCTCAGGAGTTGCTGGGGAGAAGATAGAGTTTGATTGATTTGTTTTTGCCAGCTGGATTTCTGATTACAGGGGTGCTGTGAGTAATAGAACAAAACCTCAGGCTTGAGAACATCAAGCCTGTCGCATGTGAACTCCCTCTGCTTTTTTCTACCTCACTATTTCTCTTATCATTCTCCTTTTCCATCTTTTTCTACAACCTCAGGGTAAGAAGGAAATCTTTTCCTCTCCACCTCGAACCCAGCCTCCCACATCTTTGGTCTCATTCCTTTCTGCTTAGTTTACCAGCCTCCTCCACTCCCCTCCTTGAAATTTCAGTGGCTCTTCCTCTATTTTTTTTTCCTTTGTTTGATCCTTCCCCTTGGGCTATAAAACATACTCAAGTTTCCCTTATCCTTGTCATTGTTCTAGCTTTTTCTAAACGCACTGTCCTTTTTTTGCTCTTCCCTCCTTCCCTGTCAAAGCCCTAGGATTACATTTGCAGTTCCTTCTCACTTCCCCTTTTGCAAGCTGGCCTCTGCCTTTACCTCTCTACCGAAAGTGCTTTCTTACAGGTGACCTTCTGAGACCGGCTTTAGCTTTCGTTAACCTGCATTTTTCTGCAGCATTTTTTTTTTTAATTTATTTTTGGCTGTGTTGGGTCTTCGTTGCTGCACGTGGGCATTCTCTAGTTGTGGCGAGCGGGGGCAACTCTTCGTTGTGGTGCGCGGGCTTCTCATTGCGGTGGCTTCTCTTGTTGCAGAGCATAGGCTCTAGGTGCACGGGCTTCAGTAGTTGTGGCACATGGGCTGAGTAGTTGCGGCTCGCGGGCTCTAGAGCGCAGGCTCAGTAGTTGTGGTGCACGAGCTTAGTTGCTCCACAGCATGTGGCATCTTCCCAGACTAGGGATCGAACCTGTGTCCCCTGCATCGGCAGGTGGATTCTTAACCACTGTGCCACCAGGGAAGGCCCTTTTCTGCAGCATTTGATGTTGTTAACCATCCCCTCTTTCCTTTTATGCTGCGTTTTGCTTTTCTTCCTCCTATTGATCCCCAAATTTGGTGCTTCCTACAGATCCATACTTAGTTCTCTTTCCCTTTACATTTGTGATTCTCCAACTGGACTGCACATAAGAACAGCCTGAAGAATTTTTTTAAGTCTCAATGCCCAGGTCATACTGTGAATCAATTAAATCAGAATCCCTGGTAGGGCTCAGACACCAGTTTTTGTTTTTGTTTTGAAACATTCCTAGTGATTCCATTGTTCAGCCAAGGTTGAAAACTATGGTTCTACTCATTGTTCTTTGTGAATCCCATGAGTTCAACAGCCACTCCAGCCTTGGTTCTCTTAAACCTTATGCCATAATTCAGTGTTTGCTGGAATGTTCCATTGGTTTGCCCCTTAAGCACCTCAGAATGATTATATATAAGATTTAACCTGTTTATCTCAGCCCCCACCCAAATTTCTTCCTTTGTTCTCTCTTCTTTTTTTTTTAATTCTATCTTTGTTCTCACAGGCGCTTAGATTTACAGTCTTAGTCATCTTCTTTTTCTCCCTTTCCTTGTCTTCTACATCCAAATAGTTGTCAGATTCTGTTGATTCTGCCTCTGAAATTACTTCTTCGTCTTTCCCCTCCTCTCTATAGCTATGGTCATGTCCCTGTTTTAGGCCCAGCTTTTTCAGCTGGTATCCCAGGCTCTGCTCTTTAGTTCTGAGTCTACCAGCTGACAGTGTAATGCTGTCCATGTCACTCCCTTGTTCAGAACCTCTTGAGGACATCCTGTTGCCTTTTGCTGACTCTAAAAGAGCCTTAATGGACTGGCCTAAACTCTTAATAACTTCTTCCCTTATGCTGAGTTCCGTGCAAACTAAACTTGTTCTTTACTTTCCTTCACCTTAAATGGCAAATATTGAAATGTTACCCATTTTATTGTTTTTGTTTTTTGTGGGTTTTTTTTTTTGGCCGCGCAGTGTGGCCTGCAGGATCTTAGTTCCCTGATCAAGGATCAAACCTGGGCCCCTGCAGTGGAAGCGTGGAGTCCTAACCGCTGGACCGCCAGGGAATTCCCCAAAATGTTACCCATTTTTAAAGGCTTGATTCAGATTCCATTTCCATAAATCCCGATACTGCATTCTCCCCAACTAAGTTATTTTTTCCCTTGAACTTCTATGACACTTTCCCCATTCATGTATTCTCTCTGCAAGGTTGGATCCAAGAAACTGGACATGAGGTAGTAATAATCCAAGAAAATGGTTTTCTCAAAAGGACACTAGTAGTGGAAATTTCTGTCAGAAACCTGGGGAGTGGCTGTAGTATTTGCTCAAACAAAAAGAAGTAAGTGTTTGGATTAGGACTGGCAAAATTGTTTGTATTTAGAATATTCATGTTTTAACATAAAACCTTTTCTCTGATGTTTCTTTAGATTTGATTCGAACTATCCGGGACCCAGAGAAGCCCAATACTTTAGAAGAACTGGAAGTGGTAACGGAAAGTTGTGTGGAGGTTCAGGAGATAAATGAAGAAGACTATTTGGTTATTATCAGGTTCACGCCAACAGTACCTCATTGCTCTTTGGCGACTCTTATTGGTAAGGTTTTAGATAAAGATATTTATATATTAATTCTGAATTATTCTAGCTGATACTGACCCGCAGTAACAATTAGCATCATGTATCATACTTTATGGTTTACAGAATATTTTCTGTAGTTCTCAACAATTAGCGTATGAGAGGGTCAATATTATCTTCATTTTACAGATGAGGAACCTGAGGCTCAGAGAGTTTAAGGGACTTGCTCAGCATCATGTAGGCAGGAAATGATGAAGCTGAGGCTCAATTCCAGGTCTCCTGACTTTAAGTGTGTTTTTCCTTTAGCTATACCATGCTGCTTCTCTACAGTTAATGGAGCCTGAGTGTGGGCCAGCTCCTCTCCTCAGTTCTGGAGATCGGAATGGGTGTTGTCAGACTAGCACTGCTGTCCTTACCATCTCCTCCTTTTAGCTGCTCTCTTGGCTTCTATGTAGCATGGGCAGAAGTCCTGGTGGGAGGGTATTTTTTCAGGTAGTTTTCTTTTTGAGAGGTTGCATTCCCAATATTTTGGATTAGTTAGCTGTGAGATATACAATAGATATCTTTGAATGTATACTTTGTTAAAAAGAAGGTAAAGAAAGTTTCTTTCAAACCAGATCTTGATCAGTAGGGAACCAATTAAATAATCAGTGATGGTGTTTATTAACAATGGAATACTATGCAGCTATAAAAAAGAATGAAGAAGCTCTCCATATACTAATATGGAAAGATCTCTATGACATACTGTTTGGAAATAAAAGCAAGTATAATATTGCTACATTTGTGTAAAGAAGAGCAAAAATATACATTTATATTTGATTGCATATCCATAAAGAAAACATAAGAAATGAATAGCTAAGATGGGTGTGGGCATTAGTGATGGTGGGAACTGGTCAGATGGAGGATAGGGTGGCAGGGAGACTTTATAACTTTTTATATTTTTAAGCTTTTGAACATTGAGACTATATTACCTATTTAAAAATAGACAAATTTATAAAAAGGATTGGAAAGGTAAATATTTTATTATTGTTTCTACTATTGTTGTGAGTTGTCTTTCTTTTCTCACTTGTTGGACCTGGGATCCCTCAAGTAGTGGTTTCCAGCATATGGGGCACATCTTGAGGGACTAGATGGTCTGTGAATCCATAGATACTATTGTGGTTATAAAATTCCAATACTAGAAAAAGCATTCTTGAATACATATTTTTCATCATTGGACAGTTTCTGAATCAACAGATATCGAAAACAGATTTCAAAAAGTAATATTTATATTGTGTTTCTTAAATTATAAAAGTAACATATTTGTTGGCAATAATTTTGAAATTCCACAAAAGTATAAAGAAGAAAATTTTTAAAAGTTGTCATTAGAATGTGTGCTCTAGGCTAAAATTCCAGCTCTGTCAGCTCTGTCACTCTTTGGTCTTGGGCAAGTTACTTAACCTTTCCAAGCCTATTTCCTTATCTGTAAAATACTGATAGTAAGGGTAACTACTGAGTTGTAAGGGTTAAGTAATAGAAAGCATGAAGTAGATGAGAAATGTTTTTTAGTTCTCCTTAAATATTATTGTTTAATTATATGGTCAACTATATGGTCATATAATTATATGGTCATCATTTTTGTAACCACTTAGACTACTTCTAGCCTCCTACAATTATAAATAATACTATGATGAACAGCTTTACACATAAATATTTTTATTTATCTCTAGTTATTACTTCAGGATAAATTTCTGTAAGTGGAATTATTGGGTCATATGGTAGAAATATTTTTAAGTCTCTGGGTAAATATTAGCAAGTCACAGGGAATTCCTTGGTGGTCCAGTGATTAGGACTCTGCACTTTCACTGCCAAGGGCACGGGTTCAATCCCTGGTCAGGGAACTAAGATCCCGCAAGCCGCGTGGTATAGCCAAAAAAAAAGTTCATACTCTTTGACCGAGGAATTAAGGAAATAATTCCCTAGGAGAAAATAGTAGCATGTTCAAAACATATATAGTAAATTTATGATAATAAATCCTGGAAGAAACTATAGTATCGATTAATACTGAAATGATATAAAAATAATGGCATTTCTTATTTCTATTGAAAATGATGAATATAATCAAGGAATCAAAGTATCTGTGTGAGAGTGGATGAAAAAGCTTGAATGATAAATTGAATTTGTGTTATGATTGCAGTTATTTTAAAAAACTGTGTTTACGTGGACAAAGATTGAGAGAGCACATGAAATAAAAATAACTGTAAAGGTGTCAAGATTAGATTATGGTTGAATTTCAGATCTCTACACCTTTTGACAGAGTTTTGTCACTTTTTTGGCCCTTTTGATATGGGTTTCATTTAAGACCATTGGCTTTTGAGAAGGTTGTATGGTAGTGTATCATAGTAATCGTGTTCAAGCAACATGACTGGAAAACTCGATGAAGGGAGTCCTCTTTCTGGCTGATGCATTAGGAGACATTTCCTATGAGCAGGTAGTACTAAGCAGAGAAAGGCATCTGAGTCAGAGTTCCACCCTGACTGCTTAGGTTGTCACCTACTCAGTTACCCTGGTATATCATTCCAAAGACAAGGAAGACTCAAAGCGGGTGAGTGGGTAGAGCAGAAAAACCACTTGATAATCTTTTCTGTTGACTTAAACAAGAATGGCTGAAGGCAGGATACGAAGGGCATAGAATTTGGAGTCTAGATTTAGCTTCCAGCTCTGCCACATATTAGCTATGTGATGTGGAACAAATCGCTTATCTTGGTTCCTGGCTGTAAAATGAAAATGATAAAATAGTAATAGCTAACATTTACTGGATACTTATTATGCATCAACTACTGTTTTAAGCATGACTATATTTACTCCTCGTGCGTAACAACCTTATATATAGTGGTACTATTATAATACTTGTATAACAGATAAGGAAACTGAAGTTCAGAGAGGTTAAGTAACTTGCCTGGCGTCACACAGCTAGTGTGTAGTGGAGCCACTTTTGAACCCAAATTACCTGTCTCAGTTATGCTATACTGCCTATCTTGAGGATACTGATATTCAAGAAAGTGCTTTGTGAATTGTAAAACAGTTATTATTTATGGGTAAAATACCTACCAACAGTGACTAGAACACATGAGGATGCTCAAGAAACAAATTAAGGAGACAATGGGGGAGCAGAGGAAGGAAAACCCTCCAGATAAGCTTTAAGGCAGATAGATACTCTGAAGGGAGACCCTTCTTTTTTTTTTTTTTTTTAAGGGGGACCCTTCTTAAGGAAATTATATATTTTCTTTAGAATTCCCTAATATTTATTATGGAATTACTGTGTTGTAGACTCTAAGGTAGGCCCAATCTCATTGTAGCTCATTTAATTCTTTTTCCTTCTCTGGAATTTTTCAGATGATTCTGTTAGAAAACCTAGTGGTACTTTAGAAAACCACAAGCAAATTAATTTCATACCTCCCCAAAAGAGAGGTAGTCTAACAATTATGTTTTGCTGTGTTATGTTTGGGGTTTTGTTATTGTTGTTTATTTTTAATCAAACCAAAATACTAAGAAAATGTTCCTTATAACGTAACAAGCCCTTATGTATTGATATTAGTTGGGAGAGGAAATAAATTGCTCTAAATAAAAACCTGCAAAGCCAGGGAACTAGAGACACTTTTTCCTCATAATAAGAGCAGCTTGGTTTATCTTCTCTGTCTAGAGGTGTAGACTTAGTTAAAATTGTATGCTATATTTTATGGTGGGGGAGAAGTGAAACATTGGCACTGAGGCTCTGTTCCAAGCTGACTTTTAATTTCTCTTGGAAGTCTTAACTGGAAAAAAAAATATTGAACTGTGACTTGGTATTGGGGTGATAAACTGAACTTCAGAGGAGCTTGTTTTAGGGAAACAACTCTATTTGTACCCTGCAGGCACAGAGGAGTCCAAATCTGAGAGATTGCTTGTGGTCCTTTTTTTTTTAAATAAATTTATTTATTTAGGCTGTGTTGGGTCTTCGTTTCTGTGCGAGGGCTTTCTCTAGTTGCGGCGAGCGGGGGCCACTCTTCATCGCGGTGCGCGGGCCTCTCACTGTTGCGGCCTCTCTTGTTGCGGAGCACAGGCTCCAGACGCGCAGGCTCAGTAGCTGTGGCTCACGGCCCCAGTTGCTCCGCGGCATGTGGGATCTTCCTAGACCAGGGCTCGAACTCGTGTCCCTTGCATCGGCAGGCAGATTCTCAACCACTGCGCCACCAGGGAAGACCGCTTGTGGTGCTTTTTAAGTGGCTCTTACTTGGTTTTAAGTTTTTTTGTTTTTTTGTATTTTTGCAGTACGCGGGCCTCGCACTGTTGTGGCCTCTCCCATTGCGGAGCGCAGGCTCAGCGGCCATGGCTCACGGGCTCAGCCGCTACGCGACATGTGGGAACTTCCTGGACTGGGACACAAACCCGTGTCCCCTACATCGGCAGGTGGATTCACATCCATTGCGCCACCAGGGACGCCCCGGTTTTAAGTTTTTGTGTGGCCTGACCTGTTGCAGGCATTCAATAAAGTTTAATGAGTGAATTGGCCTTTGATGGAAGGCAAATTGATACAGCAGAAATGACCTGCGTTTTGCGGTGGTTTCGGGTTCCAGTCCCAACTCTGTCATTTTACTAGCTCTTTGATCTTGGGGAAGTTACACTGTGACCTTGGTTTCATAATTTGTAGAATGGGATTGACAATACCTAGCTCACTGGATTATCATGAGGAATTCGTAAGATGTATCAATATTAAAGTTGCTAGGTAAAGGTGCCAGGCTCAACGGAGGCGTACATTGGATTGAGCCTAAGCTCTTTTCAGCTACTGTTTTGTATAGAGACACCTAGACACAGCTGTATGCTTTTTCAAGAACCAATAAGAAGAGATAATTGGGGCTTTTTTTTTTCCTCTGCAGGGCTGTGCTTAAGAGTTAAACTTCAGCGGTGTTTACCGTTTAAACATAAGGTAAGGAATGTGTTTTTTGTTGTTGTTTTATAATAGCTTTGTTGAGATTTGATTCACATATCATACAACCACCTATTTAAAGTATAGAATTTAATGTTTTTTGGTATATTCACAAAATTATGCAGCTATCGCTACTATCAATTTTGGAACATTTTCATCATCCCAGTAAAAAAACCCATACCAATTAGCAGTCATTCCCCATTTCTCCTAAACCCTCTCCCATCCCTAGGCAACCACTTTTGTCTCTATAGATTTGCCTATTCTGGGTGTTTCATTTAAATGGAATCATATAATTTGTGGTCTTTTAAGACTGGCATCTTTCACTTAGAATAATATTTTCAGAATTCATTCATGTCATAACATGTATCAGTATTTCATTCTTTGCCTTGTACTGTTCTTTTGTGTAGATATCACATTGTATTTATTTGTTTTATAATTTGGTAGACATTTGGGTTGTTTCCACTTTTTGTCTTTTATGAATAATGTTGCTATGAACCTTTGTGTGCAAGTGTTTGTGTGGACATGTGTTTTCATTTCTTTTCCACCGAGGGCATATGTTTTCCATTTCATTTCTTCCTGGATTCTATGGTAACTCGACGTTTAACCTTTTGAGGAACTTCCAGACTGTTTTCCATAGCCACTTCACCCTTTTACATTCCCACCAGCAGCCTGTGAGGGTTCTGATTTCGGCACATCCTTGCCAATACTTATCATGATTATCTCTTTTTTTCATTATAGCCATCACTAGAATGTGTGAAGTGATATCTAACTGTGGTTTTGATTTGCATTTCCCTGATGGGTGACAATATTCATCCAAAAATTTAAAACCAATTAAGAACCACTTAAAAAGGGCCACAAGAAACCTCTCAAATTTAGAATCTTCTGTGGACCAAACCAACTGTTTGGTTACCCTGAGGTATAGTTTGCATAGGAATAGCAAGGTAAATGCTTGACTCTTCCCCTTTATTTACGGTTTTTCAGAATAATGAGTCGTGCATAATTTTAAGCCAAAGTAAATGAGTATAGAGTGATTTTATACCACTTCCTTTGTTGTTTAGAATAAGAGTTAGTGTTATGCCACTGGGGGAATGTATAAGGTGTTTTGTCTTTTAAAGAAGACTGGACTAAATGGTCTCTAGGGTCTCTTAGAGCCATAATAGGCTATGATTTTTTCCCCCTCATGAAAAACATTTATCTCAGTAGTAAATAAGTATATGCGAATTAGATCACATGCTCCAATGTTCCCTGAAAAATAGACATATCTTTATCATATAGCATGATTTATTTACCACAAGATTTGCAATAATTTTGTGGGTTTGTCTCAAAAGCTCTGGTTCTTGGAGGTTAGCTAGTTTAAGGGAGTGAGTGCAGCAGGACCAGGAGAGATAGCTTAACCAGTATTGTACTTGAGAATAAATTTATCAAGATAATAGTAGATGAGAAAAGGAGGATACTGAAAACTGTATATTGTGATCCGATTTTTGTAAAGTACACAATAAAAAGAAACTTCTAGCCTTGGGGGGTGTGTGTGTGTGTGTGTGTGTGTGTATGTATGTAATGTGTGTGTGTGTGAAATCTTAAATTATGTGGGAATAGAGAAAAATATGGAAGAAAGTACACTAGATTATTATTATTATTATTATTTTTTTGCGGTATGCGGGCTTCTCACTGTTGTGGCCTCTCCCGTTGCGGAGCACAGGCTCCGGACGCGCAGGCTCAGCGGCCATGGCTCTCGGGCCCAGCTGCTCCGCGGCATGTGGAATCTTCCCGGACCAGGGCACGAACCCGCGTCCCCTGCATCGGCAGGCGGACTCTCAACCACTGTGCCACCAGGGAAGCCCCAACACTAGATTATTAATGTGGCTTTCTTGTGGGGTGGGGCAGGGAGAAAGTTTAGATACTGATTTGGGAGGAAGAGGTAGAGTGCAGGGGATATATATTGTTGAGTAAAACATGTATGAGATCTCACTTGCATAAAATTGTAGGTTTGTATTCATTAAAAAATAATGAATGGGAATACCCGCCGCGGGCCTTCCCCATATGACCAAAATAAAAAATCCTACTAACTTCAGCCCTCATTTTAGAGAAGAATGTGAAGATTTGTCCCAAGTCTTTGATGATGGAAACAGGATTTGGGCTTTCATCCCTAGACTCTTGAGTCCATTGTACATTCCACCTCACTCATCTTAGAATGCTCTAAATGTTTTGCTTTTAATGTATTTTTTTCCTAGTTGGAAATCTACATTTCTGAAGGAACCCACTCAACGGAGGAAGATAGTAAGTGAATTTTGAACCATTATTTGAAAACAGCTTCATATAGTACTTTATCTTGGGTGTTACGTTATTCTGCCAGCCAAGTATCTATTGGGTCATTTGCAAAAAAGAACAAAATCAGCTCTTAGCTTTTCCTAAGTTTTTCCTTAATCAAAGAAATTTTGATTAAACAATCTAAATTAATGGGTTCTTCTTTACTTGTACTTTGTTCAGCTTGTTTTAGGGGACAGTGGTCATTTGAAGTGTAACTAGAGTTAAGCCCTGTGGATATTGACTGGTTTAGGCCAGTGGCCACACATCTGTGAGGAATATCCAGCTGTAGGAACTTTGAATTATAAGCTCTAAAGAGAGCTTGATTCTTCTCTTTGGTGGCAGGATAGAGAGCTGTGTACTTGAAATTGAAATCAAAGGTCCAGCAAGTAAAGCTTTAGGGAATCTTGGGGTAGGTGTTGCCTTCCTGGGTTAATGTATTAAAATGGGAGTAGAGAAGCGTTTTTGTATAAAGGATCTCTAGCCTACGGAGAGAAATAAAGTGGCAGCCGCTTAAAAATAACAGAGGTGGGATTTAGGAAAAGCAAAAGTGGGATTACAGGGGATTTTTTTCTCTTTAAGTCTCCCCTTCGAAACTAATGAATAACTAGCCAAAACCTGTGTTAAGTTCTCAAGGTGTTAAATTCTGTTTTAACAAGCTAATAAAATTACTGTCTGCTGCTGTGTATTGACATAGTCCTGCTAACTTTTGCCTGTGTGTTTTGTAGTCAACAAGCAGATAAATGACAAAGAACGAGTGGCAGCTGCGATGGAGAATCCCAACTTACGGGACATCGTGGAACAGTGTGTCCTTGAACCTGACTAATAGCTGTTTTAAGAGCCACTGAACTGGAATCATTTGATATATTTGTTTAAACTCTTTGTAAAATGTAAAAGACTCATGTTTAATATGTAGGTGATTTGTACCTCAGTGCATTTTTTTAAAGGATGATTTCCAAGCAAGATTTAATTATAAGGTAGTACCTAGTTTGTTCAGTGTTTAACATTCTCAGGATTTGTAACACTTAAATGATCGACAGAAAAATATTTTCTAGTAATTATGTGTCAGATGAGTTGCTATTTTTCTGATGCCCATTCTGATACAACTGCTTTTCATGTCAAATATCTACTGTGCCCAAATGTATTCAGTTTAAATCATTACTCTGTAAATAAATAAAACAGAGATGATTCTTGTATATACCTTAGAATGTTTTTATTTAATTGTATATTTTAGTGTAAAGGTTAGCACTAAAAGATATTTCCAAAGCTTTATTTTCTGATTATTATGTAGAATCAGAGATAGGAGAACCAAAAAGAACCCTTAATATCAGGCCTGGGCCCTGACTTCCTTCAAGAAGAGTCCTGGACCCATTTATAGACAAGGAACAAATGTGAAGAGGGCCAGGTGACATATATAATTTTGAAGATCAAGAAGTCCCCAAAGAAATTTTGATTAAACAATCTAAGTCAATGGGTTCTTCTTTATTTGTACCTTGTTCAGTTTGTTTTAGGGGACAGTGGTCATTTGAAGTGTAACAGGGTATGTTAGGAAGCTTCCGAGGTGCCCCCCCCAACCAATGATCCTTGATTCCTGATATTCGTGCCCGTGTAGTTTCCTTCCATATTGAACCAGAACTGGTTGCCATGACTAAAAAAGAATCAGAGGTGACAGTGTGTGATTTCTGAGGCTAGATCATAAGAGATGTTACTGCTTTCACCTTGTGATCACTTGAGTTGCTCGTTCTGCAGGAATCCAGCTGCCATGTCCTAAGAACACTCAGACAGCCCTGTGGACAATTCCACATGGAGAGGAATTGAGGCCTTCCACCAACAACGAGCACCAATTTGTATACCATGTGAGGGAACCACGTTGGAAGCCATTGTGGAGCCTCAGTCAGGCTGACATCTTGACTGGAACCTCACTAGACCCTGAGCCAGAAGCCGCTCCCTA
Organism: Delphinus delphis; assembly: GCF_949987515.2. NCBI lineage: Eukaryota > Metazoa > Chordata > Mammalia > Artiodactyla > Delphinidae > Delphinus > Delphinus delphis. The sequence continues at coordinate 138,780,272 of NC_082684.1, forward strand.
GTTCCTGATGCAGAGAAGCTGTGAGTGATAATAAATGTTTATTGTTTACAGCACTAAGTTTTGGTGTAATTTGCCATGCAGCAATAAGTAACTAATACACAGGTATTAGCATAGAACTCTTCTGCCTCAAATTTAATTGAGGATTCTAAGGGGAAAACATGAGAACTTGTTCCATGGCTCTTGAACCCCTTTATCCACTTCAAGAATATGAGTTTTGAGAGAACAGAGAGGATTTGGTAGGAAGATTGATGAAGAGATTTCCTTGGTTAAAGCTGTTGTTATGCTGAGTTCCAACCCCCATCTTGGTGGAAGGGTGAGGAAATGACACCTTCTACCACTATCCGCTGAGGGGAATTTCAAGGGGACAACTCAGAGAGTTTGGAAATGTGTCCTCTGCAGTTGAGAGACCCAGAAAAGTGGTGCCTGACTCAGGCCTGAGAAAGCAAGCAGAAGTGGGCTTGAAGGCTGGGGCCTGACTCCTGCCCAGGAAATCTAGAGGGTGAGAGAAAGGCAAGGCTAACTACCTTGATGACAGAGCCCTGGGATGCACAAGTGTTTCTCGTGGACCATGCTATGGGGTCATATTTGACATTGCTCAACAAGCCATCAGCAGGGCCAAGGAGACCTCAGAGAAAGGGTCTGGAGGTGTACTGCCTGGTGCCCAGGGACTGAGGAGAGAAGACGGCAAGTGAGCAGCCAGGATGGAGATGCTTCTGCCAGGGTCAGGGGGCACAGCGGGAACGCCTGGTAAGCGTACGAAAGTGCCAACCTAAGAGAAAGAGCCAGCTCTAATCATCAGGCAGAGAGAGCACGAAGCCAAGCAGCTACGTAAGAACTGTCCCATCTCTGGTGCTCCTCCCTCCCTCAGCTCCCGCAGTGGCGAAGTTGAAGGGGGGAAAGAGGAGAGAGCAGAGGACCCCATCCCATGGCTCCGCTGGAGGTTTCAAGCCTGAAGCAAGCTCAAGTTAGGAAAGAGTTGATGCCAAGTTTGTAGTTCTAACTATTAGATGTGACTAGATAATTCAGTGTAATGAGATTGTATGGTTAAAAGTGACAAGACGACTTAATCTGACAGAAATCATGTGTCTGCCCAAGTCTTCACCCATGGGCAGAGGAGGATCATGCCTTCTCAACAAAGTTTCGAAGGATTAGTGGGGGACAAAAATAAAATCAATTCTTACACAACATACTGGTTATAGAAGTCCTATTAAAACCATCTTGGGGACTTCCCTGGTGGCGCAGTGGTTAAGAATCCTCCTGCCAATGCAGGGGACATGGGTTCGAGCCCTGGTCTGGGAAGATCCCACATGACGCGGAGCAACTGAGCCCGTACGCCACAACTACTGAGCCTGCACTCTAGAGCCCGCATGCCACAACTGCTGAGCCGACGTGCCACAACTACTGAAGCCCACACACCCAGAGTCCGTGCTCCACAACAAGAGAAGCCACCACAATGAGAAGCCCACGCACCACAACGAAGAGAAGCCCCCGCTTGCCCCAACTAGAGAAAGCCCGCGCGCAGCAACGAAGACCCAACACAGCCAAAAATAAATAAATTAAAAATAAATTAATTAAAAAAAAACCCCAAACCTTCTTGGCTTTTGCTGAGGCTCTGCACTGTGGGAATACCCCAGCAGAGCTTCATCCCCGTGATCTTCCTCTCTTGAGAAAAACCACTAACATTGTGGCATCAGAGCACCAGCTTTGTGGCAATGTCACTGTCGATTCTTTTTTTTTTTTTTTTTCGATTCTTAATCTTTTGCTTTGAAAGCTCTCATTGGCTCCTCTCTTTCTTCCCAGATCTTTAAAAATTGGTTATCCAGCATACATAAATAGATCCAGAAGTAATAAAATATTGCTGATTTTTAGTCATCATGGTAATCACTTCTTTCTAAATTACAAATCCACTGGAAAGGTCCTTAGGACCAGCACTAAGTTTCCCGCTTCATGGAAGTCTGCCATCCAGGGCAAGAGCTAATAGTACCTGGTAAACGCCCTGTCCCGAATTCTCCCACCCACTGCACACGTGCACACGCAAATGCTTTTTGACCAGCTGTCTGCCTCTACAAGATACGACAAACATCATCTGAGTGGGCTCTGAGGCTCACAGACCAGGGTCAAATACACATTGACCCCCAAGTACTGACCGTTTCTCATCCCTGGAGCCTTATCTAGGGCTTAAAGAGTAGGGCTGTCTTTATATCTTCTAATGAAACCCTGATACATGAAAGTCTCATTGCCAGTTTCAGGTGGCTGGAGTCGATTGAAGTCAGAGATCCCTAGTGTATGCTCTTACCAACTCAAGCACTTACTCACTGGTGCTCTCACCAACAGATACTTAGCACTTTTTAAGTATCAGGCACTGTCTTAGGTGCTAAGGATACAAAGATGGATCAGCCATTGTCTGTCTTCCTTCAGTTCATGCTTACCAACCTCTGCATTCAGCCCCCTCTTCCCTGCAGGCAGTGAGTGATGCAGGCTGTCCCGTCTAGTGTCTGAGCTTGTCCTAGCCAGGCAGACATGGAGGCTAGTCAACCAGAACCAAAGACAAAATCATCCCTTAAGGGACTGTCTGGTGAGGAAACCAGTGATGGTACAACCAGAAATGTGTCACTGCTGCAGGCACCCCCATCCTGCTGGCCCTGCTGCTCTTTGAAGTTAGCTGTAACTGCTGTACTCGCTGCTACTGTCAGAATGATATCTCTTCTATCCCTGCTATTTTGTGTGACTCACTCCAGCTGCAAAGTCCTAGATGGGGTCTCTAATGGACTGATCCCAAGTCCCATGTCCATGTCCTGGCTGCCAGGGAGAGAGGAGAAAGGAGTATCTGGCCTGTATGAGGAGTCCGTCTATCTCCCAGCAAGACTTACATGGTAGGAATTGCTCAAATACATCAAGAGGGTTAAGGTAGTCTGATGACTAATGTCCACTACATTAATATTATATTTAAATGAGTTTGTACTTTATCAACCGTAACAGCATCTACATACAAGTGAAAAATAGAGGTCCGTAAATTCACAAAATGTGTTTGCTGGCAGGGTCAGCAAATTTTTTCAGAGAAGGGCCAGATAGTAAAATTTCAAGCGTTGCATCTCTGTTGCAACTATTCAACCCTGCTTTTGTAGCACAAAAAGCAGCCATGACAATATGTAAATGAGCATAGCTGTGTTCCAACAAACATTTATTTATGGACACAGATTTGAATTTCTTAAAATTTTTATGTAGTGAAATATTCTTCTTTTGATTTTTTTCAACCACTTAAAAACATAAAAACCATCCTTAGCTTGTGGGTTGTACAAAAGCAAGCATTGGGCTGGATTTGGCCTGTGGGTCATTTGCCAGCTCCTGATCTGTAGGGATGATTCTTAACCTTTTTGGAAGGTCTCAGACCTCTTTAAAAATCTTATAAAAGATATGGAATGGACCCTTTCCCTAGAGAAAAGAGACACTCACATGAAACTTTGCAAGTGATTCCAGCACTTTCATGGATTTGCTAAGGAGTAAATAATCCTGGTCTCTAAATCATGCTAGCTGAGCCCTTGGGCTCCCATTCCTTTAAGAACTCCTCAGAGCCCAGGGGTTCACAGCCTTGGTTGGGAGTCACTATCTAGTTAAGTAATCAGAAGCTTTCTCAGCTCCACTGTGGAGCAACTGCTGTGTGACCCAAACTGCTGATGTCTCCAGCAGGAGCAGGATACAGTTAACTGTAATTAGGGGAGGACTCTCTTTTAGGAAGGGGAAGGATTGCTGTAATAGAGGCCTTGCATTCATAGCCCAGTTGGTGTCCCTCGTGTTAATACAACGACAGAAAACAAGCCAGTGAACCATGAGGGATGAACCTTATCACTGACACAGCACTACTAGAAACAACTCTATTTTTTAAGCTGCAGGTGGGTGCTGAGTATCTGTTATTTTTTACATCTTTTTAATATATAAAATATTTTATAATTAAAATGTTAAAAAAACCGCTGGATCTCGCCTGGGCCAGTGGTTGTCTTTGACTCAGGTTAGGCTGCCTATAGGGCAGAGGTGAACTCAGTCCCTGTGTGAACTTGTTTGGGAGAGATGAGCTAGGGGAAGGGGGAGGATAGCAGTTGCTGTGTGGGCTATAAAGTTCTCTCTAAGGGCTATTAGTATCACACAGACCTTTGAGCCTCACAATGGAGGTGGTTCAGAGGACAGGCCCTGCTGCCAACATGCCACCTCATTCTAATCGAGAACTTAGCCACTGTATGACCTTGGCCAAGTTACCTAACCTCTCAGTACCTTAGTTCCCTCATCTGTAAAATGAGGATGATATTTCATAGGACTGGTATGAGGATTAAGAAGGAATGCTTATAAGTGCTGAGCACAATGCCTGAAACATAGTAAATGCTTTATTAGTGTCTGTTAAATAAAAATAGAGGAGAGAGAGAATTCCCTGGTTTTCCAGTGGTTAGGACTCGACACTTTCACTACCGTGGCCCGGGTTCAATTCCTGGTTGGGGAATTAAGATCCCGCAGGCCACAAAAAAAGAAGAGAAAGCCCCTTGGTGCTTGGAGGCAGCAACTTTCCTCCCTGGCTGGGTGCTGTTACTTCGGAACCACTAGATGGCAGCAAAGCGCGGGCTTCCAGGTTTCCAGTTGGTCGTTGAAGAGAAAGACTTCTTGAAGAGCCCTGATGTCAGCTGTCCTGGGTGTTCTCTGCCCCCGCCAGGGATCTGCCTAAGGGCGCCCTCAGGGCACACTCACCACCACTCTGACTGGGCTGCATCACACTGGGAGCATTGCAGTCTGCGCCTTTGTTCTGACGGGTGATTATCACAGAAGCCTTTCTCGGATGTGGAATTAACGATGCCAAAGGTTATGGTAATTTTGACACTTCTGACACATATTGGTTGCTGAATTGCCTTCTGAAGAAATTGTACCAATTAATATCTTACCAAGAATGGGGGTTTGTGTCCCTGTCCTGCACTAATTAATATTGGGTATTATTATTATTTTTTGACCTATTATTTCAGCTTTATTGAGGTATAATTGACATAAAATTACAAGACGTTTAAAATGTACATTGTGGTGATTTGATGTATGTGTACATTGTGAAAGGATCCCACCCATCTCATTAATTAACACATCCATCACCTCACATATTTATCCTTTTTGGGGGGGAGGTTAGAACATTTAAGTTCTACTCTTTCAGCAAATTTCAATTATACAATACAGTGTTATCACTACAGTCGCCATGTTTTTCGTTAGATCCTCAGACCTTATTCATCTTATAACTGAAACTTTGTACCCTGTTACCAACCTCTCCTTATTTCCGCCCCCCCCGCCCTGCCCTGGCAACCACTTTTCTGCTCTGTTTCTAGCCTTCGACTTTTTTTTTTTTTTTTAAGATTTCACATATAAGTGATTCTATGCAGTATTTGTCTCCCTCTGCCTGGCTTATTTTAGATTAATTACATTTAAAAAGTATTCCAACCCATGTCCTCAAAAGCTGTATAATCTTCCTTTACAAATCAGAGTTTTTATTTAAATTGTATAAAAACCATATATGGTTTGCATTTTTGTTTTCTTATTAGTCATCCATTTTATACACATCAGTGTATACATGTCAATCCCAATCTCCCAATTCATCACACCACCACCACCCCCGCCACTTTCCCCTCTTGGTGTCCATACGTTTGTTCTCTACATCTTGTTTCAATTTCTGCTTACTTGCTCTGCGGCACGTGGGATCTTCCGGACCAGGGCTCAAACCCGTGTCTCCTGCATTGGCAGGTGGATTCTTAACCGCTGCGCACCAGGGAAGTCTGAAAATATATATATATATTAAGGTGGGAGATAAATAAAATAAAATGTACTTTCCCTTTTGGGGAAGTTTCCTTTGATTTTATCCAAACTCCTGGGGGCTAGTTCTGTAGCACACTGTTCATATTCTTGGTTGTCATGAATGTGTTTTCTAATATTTCCTATCTTCTTTAGATGCTCCCTTTGTCTCCCACAGTGTTTTCTTGTTGAATTATTTCAGGCTCACCTTGGTCATAATGAGGGGATTCAGCTTTACCAAGGACCTCGGTCTTTGGCATTTCCTACGAGGAATGCCCACCGGCCTAGGGGTCAGGAGGCCTGAACTTTAATCCTGGCCCCTCCCTGAACACGTGTAAACTTGGGTAAAAGTCACTTCCCCTCTTTTGGCCTCCTTCTTCCTTCTATTAAATAAGGTGTTAGATAATCTCTAAGGCACCTTCTGGTTTTAACTTTCTACCTACCACAGTGGATGCTGGCTTTCTGGAGCTTCCAAGGTTTCATTTACATCATTAACAACCACAGGAGTGATTAATGTTGAGCTTGGTCCGAGGTCACTAATCCGTTGATTCTTGCAGAATTAAAAATGATTATGACCCTTTAGGAAAGCTTATTAGTTGTTCTCTTTTTTGTAAGGGATGTTATGGTTCTTAGGTCTTTGTCGTTGCTGTTGTTCTGATTAAGCTAATTGAACTAAACTGCCTCACATCAGCTGAGTTTCCTTGTTGCTGGATTCCCGAAGCTGTCACATTGTGTTCCTTGGCTACATTAAGGTAAGGTCTGTTCAGATGAGTCAGAATATGAAATGAATACGTGTGCCAAGCTCAAGGTTGCCTCAAAGGGTGAATCTTACCAAGTTGCAGAGCTTTGCTGAACCTTCATTTCTCCAAGTGGAATACATGGCTACTATCAGGGATCATGGGGGCCAACTCCGTGTTAACCTAATCCTACTATCTGATTTTCTAGGTAAGAAAATGGAGGCCAGGAGATGTTGAGTGACCTGTTCACACTCACATAGCATGGGAGAATCAGAGTCAAGGCTATGTGGTTAGGATATATGGAAAGTGGCCTGGTTTCCAATTAAGGTTGACCAATAGTCAGCGTTTGATTCAGGCAAGTCATTTCTCCGCACTGATCAAAATGAATTGAAAGATAGAATAGAATGTGAAACTTTCTAGCTTCCTTAAATATTTTGTAGACTAAAATAGGGGCTGGGTAGATTGACAAGGAACTGGTAAAAAAAAAATAGGACATAAAAATCAAGATATGATTCTATTCATTTTGTCATTTTCATCCTTTTCTGAAGGATATTTACATCTTCATATGTCTCCACATTAGTGATGATTACTCTTAGCAAAATTTTTTCTTTTGTAAAATTTAATTATTTTATTTTATATTGGAGTATAGTTGATTTACAATGTTGTGTTAGTTTCAGGTGTACGGCAAAGTGATTCAGTTATACATACACATATATCCATTCTTTTTCAGATTCTTTTCTCATATGGGTATTACAGAATATTGAGTAGAGTTCCCTGTGCTATACAGTTGGTCCTTGTTGATCACATATTTTATATATAGTAGTGTGTATATGTTAATCCTAAACTCCTAATTTATCCCTCCCCCTAACATTTCCCCTTTGGTAACCATAAGTTTGTTTTCGAAGTCTGTTTCTGTTTTGTAAATAAGTTCATTTGTATAGTTTTTTTAGAGCCCACATATAAGTGATATCATATGATAGTTGTCTTTGTCTGACTTACTTCACTTAGTATGATAATCTCTAGGTCCATCAATGTTGCTGCAAATGGTATTATTTCATTCTCTTTTATGGCTGAGTAATATTCCATTGTATATATGTACCACATCTTCTTTATCCATTCCTCTGTTGATGGGCATTTAGGTTGCTTCCATGTCTTGGCTATTGTAAATAGTGCTGCAGTGAACATTGGGGTGCATGCAGCTTTTTGAATTATGGTTTTCTCTGGATATATGCCCAGGAGTGGGATTGCTGGATCATACGGTAGTTCTATTCTAGTTTTCTGAGGATATTCCATACGGTCTTCCATAGTGGCTGCACCAACTTACATTCCCACCAAGAGCGTAAGAGGGTTCCCTTTTCTCCACACCCTCTGCAGCATTTGTTATTTGTAGACTTTTTAACAATGGCCATTCTGACTGCTGTGAGGTGGTACCTCATTGTAGTTTTGATTTGCATTTTCTTAATAATTAACTATGTTGAGCATCTTGTCATGTGCTTTTTAGCCATCTGTGTGTCTTCTTTGGAGAAATGTCTATTTAGATCTTCTGCCCATTTTTTAAAAAATTATTTATTTATTTATTTAGGTTGCACCAGGTCTTAGTTACAGCATGCATTTGGGATCTAGTTCCTTGACCAGGGATCAAACCCAGGCCCCCTGCATTGGAAGCGTGGAGTCTTACCCACTGGTCCACCAGGGAAGTTCCCTGCCCATTTTTTGATTGGGTTGTTTGTTTTTTTGATATACAGCTGGATAAGTTGTTTGTATATTTTGGAGATTAATCCCTTGTTGGTCGCTTTGTTTGCAAATATTTTCTCCCATTCTGTGGGTGGTCTTTCAATATTTTTTTCTTTTAGCAAGATTTAAGAAAAGAATACAATGCCCTGGGCTTCCCTGGTGGCGCAGTGGTTGAGAGTCCGCCTGCCGATGCAGGGGACAAGGGTTCGTGCCCCAGTCTGGGAAGATCCCACATGCCGTGGAGCAGCTGAGCTCGTGAGCCATGGCTGCTGAGCCTGCGCGTCTGTAGCCTGTGCTCCACAATCGGAGAGGCCACAACAGTGAGAGGCCCGCGTACTGCAAAAAAAATAAAATAAAATAAAATAAAGAATACAATGCCCTTTAATAAGTGCTATTGCTGAGTAGAAATGAGGCTGAGGAAGACTGACTGAGTTCTAAGAACTTCAGCACTCATTAGTAGGTCTAAAGGCTTAATGAGCATTAATGGGTACTAAACACAATATTAATTAATTCTTTTCTGCAATGAAGGGACCTCCACTGACACAAGCATGCTATTCTCAGAGCAACCTCTGTTGTAGATATTTTATTGATTAACCTAGTTTTCTTTGATCATAGAAGAAATATAGAAACAGCAAAACCAAAAAAACGTCCAAAAAATATAAAATGAAAGCTAGAAGTCTCCCTTTCCACCCACTCCAGTGTTACTCCCCAATGACTACCACTCTGAACAATTTTTAGTTGTAGTTTTTCTGCTAATTACCATAATAAATATTATGTTTTACTTTCCCCAACTTTTGATTTTGAAAAATTTCAAACTTACAGAGAAGTTGCAAGAATTCACCTAGATTTATCAACTGTTCAGCTTTCCCTCACTCTACACATATACATATTCTTTTTGCTGAACCATTTGAAGAACAGTTACAAACATAATGCTACTTCTCCCCAAAACACCTCAACATGCATGACCCAAAAGGAAGGACATTCTCTTCCATAACCGCAATATAATCCTCCCACTCAGAAAATGTAGCGCTGATATGATTATGTAATAAAACATCCATATTCAGATTCCCACAATTGTCCAATCGTATCCCTTTTAACGTTTTTAAAATCCAGGATCCAATCACTCATCACACATTGCCCTGAGTTGCTATGTCTCTTCAGCCCCCTTTAATGTAGAACAGTCCTGTTTTTCTTTCACGGCGCTAATATTTTTAAAGAGTCCAGGTGAGTTGTTTTGCAGAATGTCTCTCAGTCTGGATTTGTCTGATTGTTGCCTCATGATTAGTTTCAGCCTCTACATTTTTGGAAGGAGTACCACATAGATGATGTTATATCTTTCTTGTTCCATTTTTACTGATGTTAAATGTGGACTTTTTATTAAGGTGCTATCTGCCAGATTCCTCTGTTGTCAAAGTACCCTTTCCTCTTTGTCATTAATGAGTAAGTCTGTGAGGAGATACTTAAGAGACCCTGTGAGCATCCTGTTCTCCAACAATGTTTCGATCAGTTTTTTTTTTTTTTTTTTTTTTTTTTTTTTTTTGCGGTACGCGGGCCTCTCACTGTTGTGGCCTCTCCCGTTGCGGAGCACAGGCTCCGGACGCGCAGGCTCAGCGGCCATGGCTCACGGGCCCAGCCGCTCCGCGGCATGTGGGATCCTCCCAGACCGGGGCATGAACCCATGTCCCCTGCATCGGCAGGCGGACTCTCAACCACTGCGCCACCAGGGAAGCCCTCAATCAGTGTTTTTTGTTTTTCTTTTTTTGGGGGGTTTTGTTTGTTTGTTTGTTTTTTCTCGCTGTGCCATGTGGCTTGTGGGATTTTAGTTCCCTGACCAGGGGTCAAACCTGTGCCCCCTGCAATGGAAGCACAGAGCTTAACCACCTCGCCACCAGGGAAGTGCCACTCAATGGTTTTAATATCCAATGACGTGCCGCGGAATAGGAAGGCCAGCTACACGGAGGTCAGGGATCCTCCAGACGTGTGGAAGGAGACACCCGCGGACTGACCAGGTCTGGCCCTGAAGTTCCTCTTCAGAGGAAGGTGGGGAAGAAATGCTCTCCTCCCATTCTTCCCTCATGGATCTACCACAGGCCTCTGATGGGTCCGACCACATTACCAGCAAAAAGAAGGATGACAGGAGAAGGATGTGGAGAAGGAGGGCAGGGGTTGTTAACAAACACAGGGAAGTGAAATCCTAACTTCAGCTCAGCAGATATGACTGTGCCACCTAGGAAGAGTTCTCTCCTTAGAGATGCCTCTCTACCCTGCCCCCCAGGCATTCAGGCACCTCTGGGCACCCTTGGGGCTCTGTCTGGCTTGCCCCAGAACATGGGATTCTGGCATCTATTCCCAGGATATCTCCTCTGCTTGGCTTTGAGGCCCCTGGAGGGCAGGGCCTGTGCCTCATTTCTCTCAGAGCCTGGCCCAGGATGTGCACCAGGAAATGTTTGAAAAATGAATGAGGCTGGAATTGAGCTGAGCCTTGGATAAATGGAGGGGAAAGGAAGAAAGTATTTCAGAGACAGAAGGAGGAACAACGTGGCTGGAGAGATAGGGCAAAGGTGACAGACTGTCTTGAGAGAGGGAACCATCTGTTTTTTTTTGTTTTGGCCATACTGCGCAGCATGTGGGATCTTAGTTTCCTGACCAGGATAGAACATGCGCCCCCTGCAGTGGAAGCGCGGAGTCTTAACCACTGGACCGCCAGGGAAGTCCTGGCAACCATCTGTTTTGGGAGGGAAGCTGCCATTTGTGGCAGTGCTTTCTCAAGTATTTTGTCTGGTCCTGAGAGAAAGGTGTAATTATTCCCATTTTACAGATGATGCAACTGAGGCTCAGAAGGGGAAGTGACTTGCCCAGAAAGTGGCTGAACAGGAATATAAATAGGCCTGTCTTATTCCTGAGCCTAGAGAAGGAGATGGTGGAATTCATAGCCCTAAAAGTGGGCATTGTTTGGGGTCCCTGGCCAAGCACCCAGTGCCCGTGTCACCAACCTCTGCCTAAACAGAAGGAGATAGCATGTGCCTGGATCATGATCCCACCATGTGACCCCTGTGCTGGCTCAGGTGGGAGTTGAGGCAGTAAATGGCAGGTGGTTTCATACCTTCAGCCCTTTGTATACACAGCTACTCCCACCTAATGTGCCATCCTTCACTCACCCCATCCCCTACTCTCCTGGTTCTCTTCTTTCACATTTGAGTCAAGGCTCTCCTTACCTTAAGGCACCTCGTGATGCCTGCTGGAGTAGACCTGACACTTGACCAGGCATTAAGTCTATTCTTCCTCCACCAGCACCTAGCCCCAGGGGGTGCCCTTGAATGTTTGCAGAACCAATGGGTGCGCCCTTGTGCCCAGGAAATCCCCATTGTCTAGGGCTTCCAGGGAAAGGCAAGGCCTCCCATGCCCCAGCCCCTTTCAATCTCTCCTCCCCTCCCCTCCCTTATCCTTACGGTGGGGTCAAGGCCTTGCTGAGTCCAGCCAGGCTAGAGGTGGAAGCATCCACCTCTGTTTGCAAGAGCCAGCGGGCCTCCTGAGGGAGGAAGCAGGAAGGGCGGCCAAGTCTGCCCCACACCCTGACCCTGCCTGGCTGGGCGTGGGAGAGTAGAGGGCACAGGGCAGGGTACAGAGGGCTGGGAAGGACTGAGGAACCAGGCCACTGGCCACCACTGAGAGGAGGAGGCTTCCTGCCTGCCTTCTACCCAGGGGGCTAGCCAGCTGGGGAGGAGCCAGCTGTGTCCTCTCCTGGCCTGTCCTGATAGCATAAGAAAGCTGTCAGCGCTGGACCCACTGTCAACCAGCCGGCAGTCCAGTCTTCATTTGACTCGTTCTGGACCTGCTCAGGGCCAGGCTGGGGATGGGTGGGGTGTAAAGATGAATAAGATCCATTTCCTTGTCTAGGGGAGCTCACACCAGACATTCAAGGAACAATAAACATAGCAATACTCATTGAGCACTTATGGGCTGGACACTGATCCAAGTGCACACATATCCGTAACTAATGGAATGGTCACAAGAACCCACGGGGATAATGAGGCACAGAGAGAACAAGACGGTTCCCTGGGGGACTTCCCTGGCAGTCCAGTGGTTAAGACTCCACACTTCCACTGCAGGGGGTGCGGGTTCAATCCCTGGTCAGGGAACTAAGATCCCACATGCCGCGTGGCGCTGCCAAAAAACCCAAAAACCAAAAACCAAAACAAAACAAAAACAGGAGAAGGTTGCCCGGGATCACACAGTAGGTTGCTCGTTGGGATCCACAGTAGGCATCCGGCATCGGAGCCCTGCATTTAACCCTCGCACCGTGCATCCTCTATGCCAACCCCAGTGCCGGCTGCCCCAGCCCACACATGCAGCATCTCAGTCCTGGCTCTTGTCTCCTCGTCAGCAGGTTGGTAGGCTCTGTAAACTTGCCAGGCGCCAAAGTGTGCCTTAGGTTATCCCCACTTTCATTGCCCTTTAGTGTCCCCCATGGTTCCATCTTCCCCGTGGGCTTGTCTTCTCATCCTGTGGAAGCTTCCGGTTCCTGTGACTCACCAGTCTCATAGGCTGGGGGAGTGTCTTGCACAAAGCAGGTGCTCAGATGTGTCTGTGGTTTGGTGGGTTGATGGAGGAGGCTTTCGTTTCCCCAGGTCTCTGGGACATGAACAAAGTGGTTCTCAGCCTATGCATTGGAACCACCTGGGGAGTTTTAACCACTACTGAAGCCCAGCTCCCACTCCCAGAGGTTCTGATGTAATCGGTGTGGGGTGCAGTCTGAGCATTAGGATTTTAAAACACTCCCAGTGTGATTCTGATGTGCATTCAGGGCTGAGAACTCCTGGAGTGTAATATGTGGCAGTTATTAATTTTAATTATACATCTCTCCATCCGACATATGATTAAGTGCCAGGGACTTGGGTGCCCTTGGGGGACAATAGAAAACAAGACAGTTATGGTCCCTTACCTTGTGACATTTACATTCTAGTAACTCAATTTAACAGGCTTTACTGGGTTGGGAATGTCAGGCATTGTATGGGCACAAAGATGAACTGGACACTAATTACAACTAAAATAGAGGAAGGGGAATGCCAATTAGGTACAAACCAAGAGTGGTAGGGTTCAGGGGAGAAAGGCATCCGGAGGGCAGCTCGAGGAAATTTCCATGGAAGATATGTCACCTGAGAGGGCCCTTGAGGGATGGTTTGGATTTTGTAGGATGAGATGAGGGGGTGGTGATGGAATGGCTTAAACAAAAGTATGGAGGCAGGAACAGCCAATAACCCAAGCTGGCAGGAAAGCGGGATGTGCACACACAAGAGGGAAGAGGATGTGCGTACACAGTGGGAAAATGCAGGTCGGAGCCTTAAAATGCCAGGTGAGACGTTTGGAACCACGCAGGGACTGAGGCTGAGGTAATTCTTAGCACTTAATCCCTGGACCTCCTCCTGACTTCATTCTGGAGTAGGTGTCCTCGCTGCCACCACCCTCAGGGTTTTCCCTTCCCTGCCGTCTGCCACCTCAGTCCCATGTTCAGTGCTCAGTAGCCTCAGGTGAGGTTCTGATGAACTCACTCCACCCCAAGCATAAAATGCATTTCCAGATGGTATCTCCCTAGGCACTGCATTTGGCAAGTAGAATGGAAAGAGCACCAAACTGCAAATGGGGAGGGGACCTGGCTCTAATCTTAGCTCTGCCCCTCACCAGATGTGTGACCTTGAGCAAGTCACTTCTCTTCCTTGAGCCTCAGTTTCCTCCTCTGAAAAATAACCTGGCTGGATGGGATGATTGACAGCGACACTTCCAGCTGCGACATTCTCTGACTAGTTTGCCATGTGTCAAATTCAAGAATGTCCTTTTTGCCTTGGGCAAGGGGACATTGCGGCTGCAAATTAGGTACTAAGCATGAGACTCAGGGGGAAGGGATGGAGAGGATACAAGTAGGTGCTCCGCAGCCTCGCCTGAGCCCAGCCTTGGATTCATCATAGCACAGGCACCGGCCATGTGAAGGAAGAAGCCTTCAGATGATTCCAGTCCCCAGCCATTCAAGTCACTCCCACCCACTGAAGTCTCCCCATTTGAAGCCCCAGACATCGTGCAGCAGAGATAAGCCATACGTGCCGTGCACTCTCTGTGTTTCTGACCCTCAAGGCACGAGCCTAACAGAGTTGTTTCATGCCACAGGCTGGAGTGGTTTGTTACACAGCAATAGATAACTGGAAATGGGGGAGGAGGTATGAGGATGGTCTGAGGATGAAGGGCCTCCTTATGCTGGTGAAACCTCACCAGTGGTTGTCCTCCTGTGGCCACTGACTTGGAGAGCCACCTCTGGTCTTGGATATTACTTTCTCAAGGTAGCCTGGTGCTCTTGGGAGAGGTGGCTCAAAGCCTGCACTGTCCTGGAATGTTGTCAAGTTTATGAACAAGGAAGCACCGGGGTCTTTCTAGAGGCTGTCACAGACTCTGAAGTACCAGTCAGCTGGGGAGTGGGAGAGGGCTGGTTGATCTGTACATCTCAGTACCCCAGTGTCGGGAAAGGCTAAAGAGGGGACAGGGGGCTTGCTCACACAGGTAGAGGTCCTCTAGGTGCATCTTACACATTCTGTCTCATTTTAGTCCCACAATAGCTCCATTAGACGCTGTAAGGAGTGTTTACCTACTTTACTGATGAAGAATAAGGTCAGGCGCCATGCCCAAGACTATACCCACACCGGGAACGGCAGAGCAGAGCTTTGAACCAAATGTAGGACTCTGAACCTATCACCCTTTCCTCTTGGACTGTCTTGAGGAGTGCCCTGGATGAATTAGGGATGGAGGCTCTGGGAAGGGGCCTTCATTTATTCTCCCTAAACAACCTCTTGTCTTGAAATAAGACCACTGAACTTGACTTACATTCTGTTTCCATGTCCTTCCACCACCCCCTCCACTCTCATTCCTTTTTCCTCCCGGGATTTTTGGCAGAAGGAAGAGAGGAGCACTCCACTCCCAAGTCTTTCATTAGGGAAGCCTTGATGTGATGATGTGGGGTGATGTGGGGCTTCACCAACGTGCCAGGCAGGGCTGGGGGCACGGAAGCCAGGCTGCTCCCAAGTGGGGGTGGGGATGAGGGGATGGGGTGGGGTGGTGAGGAGGGAAGTGTCCCTCCCCCTCTCGGCCCCCACCCCACTGTGAACCGTGGATGGTGAGGTTTCCAGAAGAATCTGTCCGTTGTCGGAGCACTCTGACTGGGAGGGAGGAAGGGGCATATTCCCTGGTGGGAATTCCTCTTTCATGGTGGAAGCGGGGGACAAGGAGATACCACTTTCTGAGTGATCATGGCAGGCTATATCCAGTGTATCAGCTCATTTAAATTAGTTTCCAGATTAGTCTTGGAGAGGTTAGCCGACCTGTCCAGCCACACATCACGTAAGCAGCAGAGCCCGTGAAGACGCCAGGTCTTGCCACTGGCTCTCGCCCCCTCTCCTGGCAACCTCAGGGGCCAGGAGGTGCACGCTCCGACCTGGTAGGGTGGCTCTCGGCCCTCACCCGGGAGCTGTCCTGAGGGAACTCCCGGTAGGGGGCGCTCCGAGCGCCGTCTCGGGCCTCCGGGTGCGCCTCCAGCCGGCGCCTGGGACGGGACCGGCCGCCCCGCCCTCTCGGCTCATCCGCGGCTCTGCGGGCAGGCGGGCGCCCACCGCGCAGGGAGCGGAGCAGAGCAGAGAGCAGCGCGCCCGGCCGCGCTCCCCGTGCCTACCGCGCCTCCACGCCCGGCGCCGCGCAGCCTCCCGCCGTGAGTAGCGCCCGTCTGCGGGCTCGACGGGCGGGACAGGGCGCGCGGCTCGGGGCTGGGGCTAGCGGCGGCAAATTGCTCTGGGGCAAGTCAGCGGCCCGGTCCCTGACGCCGCCCCCCGGGTATGGCCGGCCTTGGCCTTGGGTGCTCTGGCCGGCCCTGGACCTCAGGGACTGCCCGCTGGGCCCCTAGGGCTCGCTCCGAAGTCTGGCACTGTGACCCGAGGAACCGGCTGGGAGCGGCTGGCAGACCTGGCGCCTAGGGAGGACGGGAGACAGACTTCCATCAAGTTAGGACCCCTTGACGCGGGGGAGGGCCCCAGATTTACGGGAGGAGAGGGCCCAGATCTTTTCAGCATCATCTGCTTCGCATACCTCCTTCTCGCCCTCTTGCGAAGAGGTGATGCGAGGAGGGTGCTCCGTACCCAGTCAGCTTTCTCTGTGGCAGAATGAAGCTGTGGTCCCAGTCGGGAGCCTGGGCTGGGGCAGAGTTAGGGTGGGCAGGGGGGCAGCCAGTTGGTCTGCGGCAGGCTGGGGTTTCGACCCCAGCATAGGAGGGTGTTGTCAACGGTTTACGCGACTATGGTTCAGGCATTGTGGATGTCTCATGGCATGTGTGGGTCTGCCTGATCCTCACTGTAACTCTGCAAGGTGGAAATTAGGCTTCTCACTTTGGGAGGGAGAGGAGGCCCAGGGCCGTAAGCGTTGAGGCCAGGCAGGTGGTAGGTTAGGAGTGCACACTGGAAGAGAGGATGCATAGCTGCTGCCTCACTGGCAGGTGGGAAGGTCGCTGGGGGCGAGTGGCCCCCGACACCTTGTACTCAAGAATCCGGTGGGGGGCAGCTGGGGACCTCTGCTGTGGTTTCTGACATTGTATTTCTCAGCTGCCTCTGTGTAAGGTATTCCTGGGAGAGCCCTGGTGACTGAGGGGTGCTGGTACGTTGGCCTCGTCACGATTTCCTCCGGAGTCCTGTTCTTCCCCAAACCACCCATCTCCCAAGATGTGTTTTTAGCACCTGAAGTGGCCCCATTCGGCAGCTTTGGGAGAGGCTTGGGCAGGGGGTGCAGGGGTGTGTGGATTTGAGTGGGTGTGTGCTGGCTTGGGGTGAGCTTCCCACTGGCAGGAAGAAGACCTGAACTGACCCTGACCCTCTCCCTAAGGCCTCCCTGGTTGTTAGATGTGGGGGGTGACCAAGCAGGCTGCCCAGCGGAGCTGGACCTTTACCAGGAAGATAGTTTTCTCATGTCAGCTTAGGCAGGTGGCTGATCTCAGAGCCCCAGCTTCCTCATCAGAGATCAGGGTGGGTCAAAGCCTCCAATGCATGGAGGGCCACTGTAATGCCGGATGCCCCTCCCTTCTGTTGGCAGCCTCCTCCTGAATGTGATGGGGGGGGGTGTGAGGGGGCAGTCATGGTCCCATTTCACAGACTTGCACTGGGTGAGGATCTCTGAGAGTTCAGCAGGGTGAGCTGGGGCCCATGGGGGAGGGGCTTAGTAGGGTTGAAACTTCCTTATGGGATGATCCTCCAGCCCTGGAGGCCTCCTCCCAGGTTGTCCCTCAGGAGGCCACCGACTTCGTAACCCTCGTGCCACCATTGGAGGGTTGAGGGTACTGTCAACAGAAGCTGGGGGAAGAGCAGCTGGAGTGGGCTAGCTGTGTGACTTTTAGCAAGTCCTTCCCCCCATCTGGATCTCAGTTTCCTCCTCTTGTAAAACAAGTGGGTTTGACCAGACAGCAGTGGTTTTCAAACTCCTCCCACCCATGAGTTCTCACTCGGAACCCCAACATATAGTATAGATAAAGTGGAACTTCTCTGGCTCCCCTTCCTCATGCTGGTGGCTCCTGAGCAGAGTCTAAAAATCCCCTAGATGTTCTTACAGATCTCTTTCTGTGAGGTTTTGGGAAATCTGTGTTAACCTTTCAGAAGTGTTGCCTAGTATTAGGGTTGGGGGGCAGGAATGTGAATTCTAGAGATTCCATTAAGAGAAATGTAGGCATTAAGATGGGCCTCAACCTTGGAATGTCTGGAGCCGATGGATGGCCTGTGCCCCTGGCCAAAAGTTGTAGCTGTGCCCTCTGCCATGTGGTTCCATCTTTTCAGGGCCAGAAAGATGCCTGTATCTCTGGGTCCTTCTCCGGGTCCTAGCTGGTGACTGTAATTCCACCTCAGGACGTCTCCCCTTTGGTTTCATGTGTCTAAACTGGTAAAATGCGAATTCATCTTGGGGAGGGACGTTATGAAGGGGCTTTGAGTTGTTATCAGCTGCTTCTACCGGATGAGCTTTCTGAGCAGCAGCCTTGAGAAAGACAGCTGGGGCACTAAATTTACATCAGCCAACATTCATGGAGTGCCTGCTGTGTACCAGCTACCGCAAGGGGACAGAAGTGAGAATGTCACAACTCCTGCCCTCGTGAGGCTCCAAGACAACAGGCAGGAGGGAGGGAACTCACATTTGTTGGAACCGTCCAAGGACCGTGAAAAACACTTTACATATGTTATCTCATTTGTCCAGTAGATATCAGACTCGTGTTTTAATTATGTAAAATTTTGATTGCATACAAAATAACTGTACATACCATCAAGAAGCAGCACTGTCAGCACCCAGAAACCTCCCTGTGTCCCCTTCCAGGCACAACCCCTGACCGAGGCGTAACAACTATTACGACTTCTAGCGCCATGGATTTGTTTTACCTAGAGGGAATCACACAGTCTGTCGTCTTCTGTGTCTGGCTTTTCTCATTCAACATTATGTTTGTGAGTCTCGTCCACATTGTTGCAGGGAGCAGTAGTTCACTTTTTCTCATTGTTGTATAATAATTTCATTGTATGGGTATAACTCAATTTATTTATCCATTCTTGTCGATGGCCATTTGGTTGTTTCCAATTTTTAGTGATTACTGACAGTGCTGCTGTGAACGTTCTTACGTGGACCATTTTGGAAAACATCCGCATGTGTTTCTCTTAGGTCCGTAGAAACTGACCAATAGTTTTCCAAAGCAGTCCCAGTGTATACTCTCCCTAGCAGTTTTGAAAGTTCTCCAGATATTCACTAACACTAGGCATGGTCTAGACTTATTTCCTATGTAAGTAATTTGAAGCCCAGAAAAGTTGTCTTGTGCTGTTTGCTAGTAAGTGGCAGAGCCGGGATATGAACCCAGGCCTCTGTGCCTGTGGAACCTGTACTCTCTCCCTCTGGGTTACACATTGACATAGATTATGAAATAAGCCAGAACGTGATAAGCTCTAACCCTAAACATGTGTAAAGAGCACTCTTTGGGAATTTAAAGAGGAAGAGAGTTTTAATCTGTTTTGGCAAGAAAAAGGGTCATGGAGGCTCATAGAGATGGTAGCATTTGAGCCTGGCTTTGTGGGAAGGGAACAGTTTTGCTAGGAGGGCTTTCCAGGTGCCACCCCCCAACCCCCTGAAAAGGGCCCAGCTTGAGCTTGGGTGTGGCAGGGGTGAAAGTTTTGGGGGAATGGGAAAGGTCTACTTTTGCCTGTAATATAGGATTTATGGGGGAGGGGGCGATGCTGAAATGGTGAGTTGAGGCCAAACTGGTGAGCCTGGTTTGAGCTTAGGGGACTCCCCTGGCCCCCAAGTTCTGATCACTCGGGATGTGGAGCACAAGGCAGGGGCTCATTGTTTCTGGGGAGGTGGGGCTTCTTCAAATCCAGCTCAGCTCCCGATAGCGAATGCAGCTGGCCTCTTGCCAAATGGAGGACCATAGCTGTTCCTGGGACCGTTCTCAGGGTATCTGCCAACAGAATTTTTTTGGAGTTTTCTGCTTCCATCTAGCTGTGGGAAATTAGTAGCTACTGTCACCTCCACCCCCAGGATCTGACCCAGATGGTTTATTTGGAAGTATTTTTTCAGCAAAAAGATGACGATAGATAGCAGTCCTGCCCCCTCCCTCAGTGCTAGCCTCAGGAGGTTTGCCAGGAATGGGGGTTGGGGGCAAAGGGGGCCAAACTTCTGACTCTGATCAAGCCAAACTTGCCAGGAGAATCCCAGTACCTTTTCCTTAGAAGGGAACAGAATTGGTGCCTCAATGGCTATGGGAAGCAGAAACACAAACAATGGCCTGGAATGAGTCAAATAACAATAATAATCATCGTTCTTATTTGTCCAGCAGTTTATGTCCTTATCACAATGGATCCTCACGTGGATGTGTGAAGTATGTGGTATAGACGTGATCACTCCAGTTTACAGAGGAGGGGGATTGAATCCCAGAGAGGGTGCCAACGTGCTATGGGTCACATGGCTAATATACACCCAGATTAGCCTAGAACCGGGGATCCTGGAGCCTGCTTTTCTCAGGATTCCATGCTTGCCAGGCCCTGGATGAGCATGGAGTGAAAACCAAGCAGGGAGGAGGATGTGTGATGCACAGGCAGGAGGTTGGCAGGTGGCCCTGAGAGTAAGGCCTGGGAGCCAGGCCAGCTCTGCCTGGAGGTCTTCAGGGATGTGTGTGACTCGATGGAAGGGAGGGAGGCAGGTGGCATGTTGGTACCAGAGCTCTGGTTTGTAGGGGGCAGAGGTGGAGGAAAGAGGGTGAAATGTATACATCACCTGAGAGTTAGAACAGCTTCAGCCGCTTGGCACTGATGAGACGTGCCCTTAGGTAATGGTGCCTCCACACAGCCTGGTGAAAACAGTCTTTTGGGGGTTCATGGGGCCCGGCCGTGGTTGGCCTCTGATTGCCAGGCAGAAGAAAAGCTGCCAGCACTAGCCAAAAGGAGCTCCGAGAGGCCTTTGCTAATGACTCTTGAAAGATGCATCCACAGGTAGCTGGTTTTATCTTTGTGATGTGCAGGCTGTGTCCTGGGCCCTGTCCTCGGGGTGCTGTCCAGGGTGGCATGTGGCTGTCCCAGGAATGGGTGAGCTCCTTAGGGCAGGAGGATCCCAAGGGAGGATGCAGACCGTCTCTTTTGGTGGAGTGGTGGGTGCTCTGCGTGGTTCAGAGTAGTCCTGTGGTTCTCATTAAGGTGCCCTGGGTAGGCAGAGTTAGCTCCATTTTACAGATGAGGAAACAGCCTCCTCCCGCTGACAAGAGATGAGGCCATAGAGCTAGTTGTGGACAAAATTGCACCAGAACCTCAGGCTCCTAACTCCTGGTGCCCACTGTAATTTGTCACACCACTCCCAGGCATCTTTCCCTTAGGGTGATGAGAGAGAGTTTGAAATCAGTTCAGACTCCAAGTTGGGTGGCACAGCGCCTGTAGGAGCTGAGGTCATGCACATCCCTTACCTTTCTACTGCATTTTGTGGTTTATAAAATTAATTTCCTGATTTGCAGTGGTGTTTACAGTACTAATCCCTTTTACAGATGAGGAAGTTAAGACTCTGCAGTTTAAATGACGTAGGCAACTGTGGGACTTGAACCTGGAACTTCTGACTCAAAAACGAGTTCTGTTTTTCCTGCATCACAGCTGCCTCTTTTCTCAGTAGACCTGAATTTCATGAGAACAAATTGCCGAAGTTGCCCATGGTCCTGTTTCTCTGAACTTGTTCAGAGCAGATCTGAAGAAGTGAGGAGGGCTATTTTTGTCTCCTTAACAAATGTGATTAATATAAATCAAATAAGAATGGTACATCATTGGTCACAGGTGAGGAAAGGCTTGATCAAGGCTGTTCTTGAGGAATGAGGGCTGTGGGTTATCTTTGAATTATGAGCTCCCAGGCAGCCAATTACTTTTGGGCCTAGATTCAGGCTGGTACCAATTGACACGTCTGTCCTAACCTCAGGTTTTTTCATGTTTCAGGGCTGTACGCTCCAGGCCTCAATGAGGAGCCCAAACATGGAGACGTTCAAGCAGGAGAAGGTGGAGGACTTTTATGACATCGGGGAGGAGCTGGGGAGGTAAGTGGCTGTGAGAGGTGTACTGGTCAGTAGATCTTGTAGGTCATGGGCTTGTCACAGGACTCGTGGGAAGCTTTAAAAACAGTCCTGAGGTTTATTCATCTTCATGGGTGCCTCTGCAAGGAATCATCTCTCTGGAAATGGAGACTTGCCAGCAGAAAGGACTAGAATTGCTGAGTTCTGTGTTTTCAGTATAACCTGGCTGACAGTTAACGGCAAATCTAAATGATTCTTGTTGTACCTGTTACTTTGCTCCCAAAATCCTCCCCAGGCTCTGGACTGAGATATGACCTGTTGGTTTTCTTCTCCGAATCCCACTTGGGATTCTCCGTGGCTCCCAGGTGTTTTTTTTTTTTAACGTTTATTTATTTATTTAGCTGTGCTGGGTCTTAGTTGCGGCACGTGGGCTCTTAGTTGCAGCATGTGGGATCTAGTTCCCTGACCAGGGATTGAACCCGGGCCCCCTGCATTGGGAGCATGAACTCTTAACTACTGGACCACCAAGGAAGTCCCTCCACAGCTCTCAGGATTTTGTTCTGTAAGCTCAGAGCCTGAATGGGAGGGGAAATCATCCTCCTGAAAATGGCTTTAGATTGAGTGACAAGCCACATGAGCCTAGTTGTGAAGGTTCTTCAGATCTGAGTTATTGGGTGCATTTTCAGGTTTGCTAAACCCACAACACAGACAGGGGTAAACTCAGATCTGAAAGTAGTTACTGTCTGGAGAGAAATGATTTTCTGAAGCTCTCTTCTTGCCTCTCATTTGTAACAACTGCTAGTATTCGGGTGGTATTTTAATGACTACAGAACACCAATCTTGGAGTTTGAGTCTCACAACAATTCATGAAATGGGAATTATTTTTACTCTTATTTTTCTTGAGGAAACTGTGGTCCAATGAGCTTAAGCAAGTTGCTCAGCCAGCAAGTGACATGGCCAACGTCTGGCCCGTCCAGTCTGTGCCTGCACACCTGTCATGCTCTCTCCAGTGCACATGGTTCTTGCACACTCACACATACTTGCAGTACACCCGGCCCAACCCCTCCACACACCAAGCAGAGTAAAAATCTGGGGGTTCAGGACCTTCACTGTATCCATGATGCACAACGGGAGCCTTTCCCTTTAAAGAGCTCCTGTGTCAGGACTAATTCTCTTACTTTCTTTTCTTCTCTTTTGTTTATTTTTTGCAAATATATGTATATGTTTATTTCCTTTTATTTTAAGCACACTGGATTTATAGGTTAGTGTTTTAATACAGTTTTAAATATTACATCTTAATGTATCATACAGGTTTGCTCATGTCATTAAATATTTTAAATGCAATTTTATATTCCCTTGTATATGCATGCCCCAATTATTCAGCCATTTCCCCTACTGTTAAAAATATGCAGTTTCCATTTATTTTTTTTTAAATTTTCATTGCTAAAGCTATAGTGAACATCCCTTAACAGACATTTCTGATCCTGTTTTTGACTGTTTCCTTAAGATAGATAGCTAGAAGTTGGGTCACTGGGTACTTTTATTTAAAAAAAAAAACTAGAAAGAACTTCAAAGCCAGAGGAGCCTTACTCAGAGAAGAATGGAAAGTGCAGTTATGGGAATTCCCTGGTGATCCAGTGGTTAGGATTCGTTGCTTTCACTGCCGGGCCGGGTTCAATCCCTGGTCAGGGAACTAAGAACTAAGATCCTGCAAGCCGCGTGGTGAGGCCAGAAAGAAGAAAGTGCGGTTTCTTCAAGTTTAGGGAGTGCTTGTCCTGCTTGGCTGGATGGGTCAAGAAGCAAGTGTCTGCAGAGTCCCAGAGTGTCCCAGAGGGGGAGATTCCTCAGCCTTCTGTCTGGGCCATTGCCACTGGCAATCCGGGGCCTGTGAAGGGCTGGGAAGAGGCTGGAGGGTGGTCAGCTGGACTCTGCCTCTGAGTGAGAAGCGAGGGTCTCTTCGCCTCGGGCGCTTCTCCTGAACTTGGTGATGCCGGGGGCAAAGTGGCACCCTTAGCCACAGACCCTGGCAGGCCCTACCAGTGGCTTTTGATTCGATGGCCCCATGTTGGCCATGTCCTGTGTGTAAGGGTCTGTGCTAAGTGCCCTGGGTACAGAGATGAGCATGACACGGGGAGTCTTTGCCCTCCTGGAGCTCCAGCCTGGCTGGAGGGGCAGCTGTGCACATAACAAGGGCAGCGTTGGATGGGATTATGTCGGGTGGGCTGTGAGCTGAGAAGTTAGGAATTGGGGGGGAGGGGGCTTGGGCTCTGAAGAAGGAAGTAGACGTTTCCCGTGGAATTCATCTGTTATTCCTTCTTAGTCCTGTCTCTCCCCCATTCCATACCTCAGAGCTATTAGAACTGGAAGAGACCTCATGCTCTGGGGTCCTCCATCTACAACAGGGTGTGAAGGCCCCAGGTACCTCACAACCTGGGGAGCCTTGGAGGAACCTCCCCTCCCCCCCCCCCCCCCCCCCCCCCCGGTACCTGCAACTTTTGTAAGGTTCTAAGGTGCTGGCTGGACATAGGGTGAGTAAGAGGCAGCAAAGGTCTGAGGCCTTTGGAATGGCTTGTCGTCCTAGGATTTGTGGTCTAGAGCAGGGGTCCCCAACCCCTGGTACCGGTCCACAGCCTGTTAGGAACCGGGCCGCACAGCAGGAGGTGAGTGGCAGGCAAGTGGGCAAAGCTTCGTCTGCGGCTCCCCATCGCTCTCATTACCGCCTGAGCCATCCCCCCTCCCCGTCCGTGGAAAAATCGTCTTCCACGAAAACGGTCCCTGGTGCCAAAAAGGTTGGGGACCGCTGGTCTAGAGGTCCGATGAGCTGGAAGGCCTTTAGAGGTCTTTCTTCCAAGACCCTCATCGGACAGTTGAGGAAACTGAGCCTCAGAGAGGGGAAGAGTCTTGCCAGGGGCCATAAACAGGCTGGAACTAGAGCTGCCTTCAGATGACTGCTGGACTTCAGAAGGGGCAGTGCTATCTGTCTCTCCTCCTCTCTTTTCTTCATGTAACACACTGTTGCGGGTGTACCTCGTGCCAGGCGTTGTCCAAGGCAGCGACGAACAAAATCGACGTTCCTGTCCTCTTGCAGCTTGTGTTCCATTGGGAACAAGTGATTGAGGGATCACAAAAGGACAAGTCACTATAGAGCGTGTGATGGGCTATGAAAGGAGAGAGAGGGATGCTCTGAGAGAGAATAGGGGATGTAGTTTGCCCTGGGTGGCTGGGGAGGCTGCTCTGAGGAAGTGGCTGAGGGTAAATACGCAGGCAGGGGAAGCAGCGTGGATGCAGGCCCCGAGGTGGGGAGAGCCTGGGACCTGAGCTGCTGTCAGGAGGCCAGTGTGGCCGTGGAACGCGAGCTGGGGGCAAGCAGTGCTAGATGAGGTCGGATATATAGCAGGAGGCCAGACCCAGCCTGCGAGCTCTCTGCCAACACAGACTGGTGGAGAGATTTGGCCTTTGGGGACACACAGTTTGAGGTCTGGGTCCCTTTCCTAGCTGTGCAACCTTAGGACAACTTACTTGACCTCTCTGAGCCTGAGTATTTTTTACCTGTAAGATAGGAATAATAACAGTAGCTACCTCGTGGTTGTGGGGATTAAATGGGATGCTGAGTCTGCGGTGTCCCTCACAGAGCTGGGCACAGGAGGTGTTCAGTGAACAAGAGCTTCTGGCCTTTGAAGTAAGTTTGGGTGTCAAGGCCCCGTCTCCCACTTCTAGAGCCTCCCAGCAGGACAGTGTGGGTCTCTGCAGGAGGAACAGCAGGAGGGGTTGTTCTTACGTTTGGGAGGAGCTTTATGTAAACCTGCTTCCTCGGCTGTCCGTGAGCACCCTCCCCTAGACTCAGGGCTGTCTCATTGACTTTAGCTCCTCCTTAAGTCCTTACTATGCAAAAATGAAAATGAGTGAGAGTCACTTTTCCTTTTTTTACCTGTAATGACAGATGGAGCTCACACAAACATCATGCTGAACGAAGGAAACCAGATTCAAAAGAGCCCATATGGAATAATTCCATCTGTGTCAAATTCAAGACAGGCAAAATGAATCCCTGGTGCTAGAAATCAGAACAGTGGTTATTCTTGAGGGACTAGTGACTGAAAGGGGGCATGAGGGGGATTTCTGGGGGACAGGTATTGTTCTATTTCTTGATCTGGGTACCTGTTTCACTGATGTGTTAATTTCCTGAAAGTATGTTAAGCCATACTTGTATATGTACATTTTCTTGCATGTATATTGTATCTGAACTAAAACTATACATTAACAAACAGGGAATCTTTAAGTCCACTCCCTGCCCTGGTCTGGTCCCCAAAGGGCATGTTTCTGATGCCTTTGGAGGCCTTGTATGTCCTTATCCTACAAATAAGAGAATATCTGTGAGAAAAGCTGCAGAATCCAGCTTTGGATGTGGACATCATGCCCTGGCCTGAGAGTCTGGGGCACGGCTGGGGCCCACCTGGCCCTGCGCATCTCACCTGATTTTCTGGCTCACATTTCGGCCCCAGCCTGCTGGGGATGCTGGAGGTTGTCAGCTGTTTCTGGGAACAGTTGGAGAAATGCTGGCCTGCAGCTTCTGGCCTCTCTCAGCCTGGGTAGCCACTGTAGGGCAGAGCAAGGCTCATAAAGAGAAACCCATCTAACCCCTCATTTTATAGATGAAGCTAAGACCAGAGAGGGGAAGTGACTTGTCCAAGGTCACACGGTGAACAGGTGATAGATCAGGGTGGGCACTGGTGGTCTGACTCCTACTCTAGGGCTCTGGCTACCACACCATAAGGACCCACAAAGCACAAACTTATTTTTCTCTTTAATTTTACTGTTTTTGGGGAGTGGGGGAGAATATATAGTAGGGTAGTCTTTTTTCTTTGACCTTGAGGGTAGGGTAGGAGGGTCAGAGTCAGAAAGGTAAGCATTTGGGAAGGATTGATGTTCCCTGGGGAAGGGTGCTGGTGGATAGGCCCAATGATGACTACTGTGTGTCTAAGGGTACAAGGTAATTTAATGTAAGCAGCATATAATGATCAGTGGTTTCTTTTTTCCTATACCTACATTACTTCACTTAGATTTTTAAATTATTAGATGAACATAAAATCATAAAATATTACTGTTGCACTGGATCTCAACAAGCATTTAGTCCAGATCTCCGTTTCATAGACAAGAAAAGTGAGGCCCAGAGAAGGGAGGTGATTTGTCCAAAGTCACAGAGCCAGCAATACAGGAGCTGAAACTTAAAGAAGCTTTTCAACTACACTGTGCTGGTTTAAACAGAGGAACACCTCTCTATATGTAAATTCAACTTTTATCCACAGCCCTCACCTCTCTCAGGGAGCCTATCTCACCATTCATTACCCCACACATCCCATCATAACCTCCCCAGCTCCCCTGGTGAAGATAGCGGCCAGAAGCCCTGCTACGTATAGGAGGCTCACACGTGCAAGGCACACTGCTAGGCACTTAACCTGCAGAATCCCCTTTTATGGGGATAGGAGCCTTGGGCCGTGGAAGGAGCCACTGCTCTCAAGCCTCACCCTTCCTAAACAGGCTGAGGAATTCCTTGGGACAGCTGCCTGCCAGACCTGAGTCTCCCAATGGGGTCCTCTGCGGTTAAGATCACCCACCGCACGTGCAGCTTAGCCAGAGCAACTTCTTTTGGGAGAGAAACAAAAAACCTCCAGGAAACGTATAGAGCTCAGGTGTACCCAGGCTGGGCTCTATAGCCCCGTCTAGCCACAAAGCTCTATAGAAAACAATAATAGTAGGTGTTTGGATTTACCTGTCTCTGTCCTTGGGAAAAAGCGTTTCCAAGATGAACTTGGAGGCAAAGGGGGTTTTATTATTTCTTTTTAAATTAAAAAAAATTTTTTTATTGTAGAAGTCATGCATGGCATATGTCATAAACTTATGAACAGTTAGAGTAGAGCTCCCTCTGTCCTCCCTCTAAGTCTCACATCCACAGGTAGACTTTGATGATAATTGTCTTCTGTTGCCCTTCAGAACTTAGTCTAAGTAAAGCAAGTGTGAATGTAGACCCAGATGGGATCATACGACCAGAACAATCTACAACTTGCTTTTCTCACTTAATGAAATACATTGAATATCTTTTTACAGTATATAGATCTATGAGACTTACTTTGGAGGAAAGTTTTTTTTTTTTTAAATAAAACATTTAAGAAGACAGTTTAAGCCAACAAAAGATTAGCAGCCTTAACCTAGCAACTGTTTTTATTTCTGAGTCTTACCTTCTAATCTATCTATGGCTATTTCTCATGCCCACACAGCCTCTCCTCTTTTGTGTCTGCTTGAGGCCTGCATGTGCTCAGAGTTAACATTCCCCCAAGCGCTAAGCTCCTGGGGGCAGGTTGCCTAGACCAAGGGGAGCAGGAGAAATTCTCAGGCCCTGGGATGACCGGTGATGAGATTAGGCCTATCTCACATTTGTTTGTGCTGGCCTGTCAACTCTTTGAAGGCAGGTCCGCAACTGCTCTCCTATTTTGAGCATCACGGCAGCACTGGGACAGAGGCCAGAGGTCCCCAAATCTTCTGTGACTTCTCTTTGCTCTCGCTCTTCTCTCACTCTTGGAAAAATTAAACTTTTCCCTCAATGTCAGGATCAAATGCCATCTCTCCTAGCAAAGCCTGCCATGACCCACTCCCTCTACACCTACCCCCTCTACCTCACCCCCTCTATGGACTGTATTACCTCTTATTCTGGACCCACACCTCTTTTAAGTGCTAATGTCATCGTACCTCATGTTACACAGAAGGTTCACCTGGTCATCTTCCCTGCTGGACCCAGGGTCCTCCATGCTGGGCTCCTGCGTACTTTATCTTTTATCCTTTCATTTTCTGCCCCTATCCACCTCCCCACCACACCCTCCACCCTGCCACAACCCCAATAGCGTCCAGCCCAGGCCTTTTACGCTTGATAAGCGCTCAACTCCCACAGACACCACAGTTAACTGCAGAGCTGTTTGGAACCTGCCTTGGTTCCAAAAACTCAGCCAAGCCCCCAGCTCCCATAGGCCTTGGAATGAACGAACGTCCAGGATTCCCCAAACACAAAGTGAGAAACAAAACACACTCCATTTCCTGGACACACATTGTTTTTTTCTTCTTACTCTTTTTTTTTTTTTGGCTACCGCACGCAGCATGCAGGGTCTTAGTTCCCCTACCAGGGATCGAACCCAGGCTCCCTGCAGTGGAAGTGCGAAGTCTTAACCACGGGACTGCCAGGGAAGTCCCCATTACTCTTTTTTTTTTTTTTTAATTGAAGTATAGTTGATTTACAATGTTGTGTTAGTTTCAGGTATACAGGAAAGTGATTTTAGCTATATATATATATTCTTTTTCGGATTCTTTTCCATTATAGGTTATTATAAGATATTGAATATAGTTCCCTGTGCTATACAGTAGGTCCTTGTTGTTTATTTTATATATAGTAGTGGACACACATTATTGTATTTAATCCTGGTAGCACCTTGTGAAGCAGCTGCTATTCCCATTTTACACATGAAGAAATTCAGTCTCCAAAATGTTAGGTAACTGGCTCAAGAAATACAGACCACCTACCTTATCAAGGAGAAGGCAAGTGGGAAATTCCACTTCGTGCAACACAGCAAGTCTCAGAGAAAGTCAGAAATAAAAGCCAGAAACTTCTCTAGTCAGAGCCCTGTTTGCCTCCCTGGGCTGGGATTCTCATGCTTGTCTGATCACACACATGCTTATATTTCCTGCTGCCGGAAAGTGAAAGTGACCGACCTAAGTTAAGAATCTTCTGCCCTCATGTCAGTATCTGTGCCGAGTACTTCCCATCTTCTGGAACAGTATGAGCTGGATCACATTCCCACTTCACAGTTGTGAAAACTGAGGCTCAGAGAAGTTTTACAGTGGCGGCTGGTCACTCATGCCAAAAAAGCTCTGACTGCTAACACCGAGCTTGTCTGTGCCAGGCCCAGGAAGCCCTCAGCTTGGTGTTAGTGGCAAGGAGGTCTTTTGGGCCACAGCTGCGCCCCAGACAAGCCAGTGGTTTCCAAAACGTGAGTGAGCGTGTGTGGATGTGTAAGTGCACGTCTGTACTCATTGTCACAGTCCAGAGACTCTTCCCAGGCACCCACTGGGTGCTGGGCACCGTGATGGATAGAGGAGACTTAGGGCTCAGGCCTTACCCTAGAAGAGGTTAGGGCTCAGTTGTGGCACAGGGGTACTCTCCTCCAAAGCTAATGAAATGAGACGTTGGAACAGGCCACAAGCTAAGGCCACAGCGGAGGAAGCTGTCACCCTGTGTGGGGCAGCTCCTCACGGTGTAATCCTGGAGATGGCACGTAACCACCTCAAGGTCAGGGCTCTGCCGAAGACTGAGAAGCAGCAGGCCCGGGCTTGGGCAAGAGGGCGCGTGGAGAGGGTTGAAGGGAGGGAGCTGCCAGGAGGACAGGCGACTGCAGGGGCCCTGGATGACAGAGGCCCTGGAGGAAGGAGGGAGGCGCCTTTATCACCCATTGTCAGGCAAACAAAGCACAAAGTCACTCAAACAAAGTGGCTGCATTGCACATGCTTCAGTCAGAAGCTGGCACATGGTGCAAACCGCTTGCCCCGAGGTAGCCGTCTCATTGAGCTCAGTTTGCATTATGAAAATTGTAAGAGCGAGAGGGAGGTCCTATGTGAGGATAATTGAAACCGTTATATACCTGTATCTACGGGACACACTTTCCTTTCTACTTATATATCGCCAGCCTGTACATTTTGCATTGTGTTGTTTTTTGACTCAACATTGTTTTATGTTTACCTTTCCATGTACCCAGAGTCCGTATAACCGAAAAATATTTTTGTTTCAAAATAATTTCAAATTTAATAGCAACATTTTCAGACTAACAGAACTCCTGTATATCCTTCATATACAGGAACTCCTGTATATCCTATTCTAGGAATAGGTGGACTTGATCCTCCCAAATAGACAGACCAGGTTTTAACATTTTGTCGCCTCCTCCCTTGCTGTCTCCCTCCTTCCCCACTTTCTCCTTCTCCTCCTGCCTTTCTTCCCTCTTTTTCTTTCCTTCAGTTTCTTCTTTCCTTTCCTTCTTTCTGTCTATCTACCTATCTACCTACCTACTTACCTATTATTGTTTCCGAGCCGTTTGGGAGTTGGTTGCGGACACTATGCCTCTTTATCCTCAATGCTTCATTATGCATCTCCTAAGGACACGGGCGTTCTCTTTCATAACCACAGTACAACTTTCAAATTCAGGACATTTCACTCTGATACAATATTTTTATCTAAGCTATCATTCTTGTTCCAATTTTGTCAATTTTCCCATTAGTGTTCTTTAAAAAAAATTTTTTTAAATTTTATACAATTTTAAAAAGTTAAACTCCATTTACAGTTATTACAAAATATTGGATATGTTCCCCGTGTTGTATAATACATCGTTGTAGCCTATCTTACACCCAACTGTTTGTACCTCCCACTCCCCAGCTAGTGTTTTTTATTTATATATTTATTTAAAATATTTTATTTATTTATTTGGTCGTGCCGGGTCTTAGTTGCAGCAGGCGGGCTCCTTAATTGCAGCATGCGAACTCTTAGTTTTGGCATGCATGTAGGATCTAGTTCCCCGACCAGGGATTGAACCTGGGCCCCCTGTATTGGAAGCTTGGAGTCTTAACCACTGTACCACCAGGGAAGTCCCCCAACTAGCAGTTTTTCTCCCTGCTAAACAGGATCCAGTGAAGATCATATACTGCATCTCCTTGTCGTATATCTTTAGTCTCCTTTAACCTGAAACAGTTCCTCAGCCTTTCTTTGACTTTCATGACAAGATATTTTTGAAGAATACTGGCCTTTTAAAACAAATAGATACAGTCCGTATGTTTTCATTAACTTCATAGTAATCTGCTATATAAACATCCCCAATTTACTAAACTTTCCCTATTGTTTCTCACTACTAAAAATAAGTGTTTCTGTGAACATATTTGTTAATTTCCTCTCTGCATTATTTCTGCCAGTGTATTCTCAGAGGTGGAATACAAGGTCAGAGGTTATGGCTGATTTGTGTAATGATTGAAACTAGAAATACTGAACCAGTTTACCAGGTCACCAGCATGTGCTTATTTCCTTATGGCTTTGCCAATACCCTTTCATTATTTTTGTGTAGTTTAAGAGTTTTGTAAAGACACCTTAATGTTTTCACTGTGGAGAAATTTAAAGTGGTTGAAGTCTTCTGTGCTTCTCCCTTAATTCCAAATCTTGTTCTCTGTGCTACTTTACCTTTTTTCATGGTGTTTCTATTGCATTTTCATACATATTTTGAAGTTCTGATAGCAACACAAGGCGGGTAAGGCAAGTATAATCATTCCCATTTTATAAGTGATGAAAATGAGGCCCCATCAGGACTGGAGGCAGAGGTCTTCCTGTAGACGGATGGTGTTGCCTTCCTCCCCCAAGAGGTAGAGGGGATTCAAGGTCTTTGGGGGACCCCAGAACTCTGGCAAAGGGTTCCACTTCTTTGTCTCTACTTTTAGAAGCTGGCTGGAATGTTGTGGGGTTTTTTTGGCCACGTGGCTTGTGGGATTTTAGTTCCCGGACCAGGGATTGAAACTGGGCCCTCAGCAGTGACAGCCCAGAGTCCTAACCACTGGACCACCAGGGAATTCCCTGGAATGGTTCTATAAGAAGGTTTTCTGTGAGGTGCTATTGGGAGAGGGGGTGCTTGGGGAGAAGTGTGTTTTGAGGGCGAAGGCGAGAGCTTGGTTTCCCTGTATTCTCCCTTGCTGGGGAGACCAAGGTGAGGGGTAAGAGCCGCGGCCAGTGGTGGGAGTTAGGGCCTTAGGTACCCATCACCTCAGCTGCAGTAAAGCACCAGGGCTCTGGCAGTGCAGGTGGGAGGCCATATGAAGCCCTCCAGAGCCTCCCACAGAGGAGATGCTGCAGCCTTCAGAGTCTCTCTTCTGGAGATTGCTCTAGCCCCCAGAACAGCCTTCAACAGGCTTTAAAGCCCAAGAACTTTAACCTGCAAGGGCTCTGACATTGTCTAGTCCAGGGGATGGGAAACTATAGCCCTACAGTCAATACCACCTACTTTCAATGGCCCTGGAGCTAAGAATTTTTTTTTTTTTACAAAGTGTGTGTGTGTGTTTTTTTTTAACTTTATTGGAGTATATTTGCTTTACAATGTTGTGTTAGTTTCTGCTGTATAACAAAGTTAATCAGCTATACATATACATATATCCCCATATCCCCTCCCTCTTGAGCGTCCCTCCCACCGTCCTTTTCCCACCCCTCTAGGTGGTCACAGACACCGAAAGAATGGGTTTTATAGATGACCAGTTGCAATAGATTTGATGGTTGGAACACTAACTTTGGACCCCAATTAAGCAAACTGTTATCCGCCCCTGCAATTCCATTCTTCTCATGGCAGACCTGTATTACCAAAAACAAACAAAACAGAATAAGACAAATGCAATTCTTATTATATTTTGAGTTTCGTCAGTTAAAATTTTGTGGAAATTTAGTTTTCTCCTTTGTTATGTGAGTACCTACTCTGCGCTTCCAGTGCAGGAGGTGCAGATTCGATCCCGGGTTGGGGAATTGGGATCCCACATGGTGCAGGGCCAAAAATACTACTACTACTACTAATAATAATAATAAATAATAATATCCTGGATTTTACTGTATGGCTCTCAATGCCTAAAGTATTTACCATCTGACTCTTTGTGGAAAAAGTGTGTCTACTCCTGATCTACTCCCAGTATGGTTTACTAGTTAAGCAGCAAAACTTTAAAAAAGTGACTTATTCTGGGGTGGGGGACAGGATAGAAACAGATCAAAGTGAGGTGCAGTTATGTAAAAGGAGGAAGAAGAGGTGAGCAGCGGTCCACCTGCGCCCCTTCCCTGCCCTCCGTCTCACACAGCCCGTGAGGAACCTCCGAGAAGCCCAGTTTCAAAACCACTGTCCATGTCAGTCTGTCCTGTCCTGCAGGGAGTGCTGGGGTGGAAGACGGGAAGGGAGGTCTGGGTATTAGGGATTGTGCATCCTCTCTAAACCTGGCGCTGCACTGGTCATGGGCTGTTACCTAGTTTAACCCTCTTGCAGCCCTACGGGGTGGCCGGCGTTTCTCCCACTTTGCAGATAAGGAAGCTGAAGCTTGGAGAACTTAACTAACTTGCCGAGGGAAGTGTCACAGCTGGGATTTAAACCCATGACTTCTGACTCCCGGTCCAGTGCTCTTTGGGGGCTGGGGTGGGTACCAAGCTGCCCAAGATTTTTCTTTCTGCCTGTGACCCTGGGCTCCCCTCCAGAGAACAGGGGAGGAGGTGGATACAGTTGTTTAGTGGTTTATTGGGGAATCTGCTGAGAGCCCAGTTGTCCTTGTTTAATCCATTTCCACGGCTGACACTGCTCCCCTGCCCACGCCCACCCCCTGGCTGCCTGCATCTAAGCCTGAGACCTCAGTGCCCTAATCTTGAATCCTGAGCTGCTGGTCCTTGGTGGCCTGGCCACACGGCCTGGAGGGTGATGAATTATCCTTCCCTCCTGGGGGTGAGGTTTATTTGGCACCCTGGGCCCAGGGCGCACCAGCTAAAGAGGAGAACTGGGCTGCTCAGGGGCTGCAGTATGGTCCTGGGAGGCAAACGCTCCTACTGGTGTCATGGAGGAGACAGGGAGACGGGGCAGAGGGGGAAAGGCAGCTGAGGGCCCCAGCAGGAGGACGGGCTCGGGGCAGCAGGCTGATGAGCCCTAGCCTGGTGGTGACTACTCCGGGTGCTGCAGCCACCGGGCCCAGGTGTGATCCCGGCTCTGCTACTGTGAGCCGCTGGACCTGGGGCAGCTTCACGCTCATAGGCTCCGTTTCTTTGTGCTAAGATGGTCCCATTTCTCACAGGGTTGTTTTCCAGCCTTCTGGGGTCCCCTCCTTTAGTGTCCAAATAAGAATAATGAGCATTCCATTCCAGGACAACAGGAAGTCCTGTTCCTGACTGAGCATTTCTGGGTCTCCCCAGGGAGGGCTCACATCCTCCTTGTTGCCTTAGGTCCTTGGACTCAGGACCTCTTTCTCCTTCGAGACAAGGCAGCGCTCCCTCTGTGACCCTGTCTCAGGCACGGACTCAGGCCCGTTTCTGAGTGCCTCCCTTGCCACTGAGGCTGCTTGCAGGATAAACTGAGTTTCGGGTAGTGAGAGGAATTTCTGCAGAGAAGGAAACAACTTCAAGTGGGGTAATAGATACCTCCGCTCCCCTGACTCCTGCCATCTGCCATGATGCTGAGGCCTTCCAGGACCCCTCCCCAGGCCCGAGATCTGCTACCATCCTTATACTTACCTCCCCAAAGAGACCCCTATTCTTTCACATATAGATGTTACAGCCTCTCCCTGAAAGGACCCTGGGCCTCTCTTTTCCAGAACCAAAGATCCTTTAAAGTTTTTCCCATGCAAAAAGCCGTCTCTGACCATCCCCCCCACCCCATCTCCACCCCATTTCGGAGTCTTTTGCCTTCCTTATTACCAGTAACAGTTCTGAGCAGCTTTCAAAGTGATTCTTTTCCCATTCCTAGCACAGATGTAAGGGGCATAGCCTGGCATGTGGGAAGTACCCAGCAAACGGTTGAAGATATGGACAAGGTGATGCTAAAAGCCCAGCGGTCAGTTGTTTTGAAGAGCTCATAGGGAGGAGCTGGGTTGGGCTGCTTCTCCTCTGTTACCTCATTTGATCATGAGCCTCCACAGTGGAGTAGATGGGCAGGGAGGAAGTCACCGTCCCCATTTTATAGATATGGAAACAGAGGCACAAAGACCCAGCCCTACCCTTGAGAGCAGGGTGGCCAGGTGGAGTGGAGATAAGGCTGGTGTCCACAGGGGTTTGTAAACACAGGTCCAAGTAGCAATCTTGAAAAGATTTCTTAGAGAAAGAGATTGTATAAGACACCTTTGGACCCAGCTAAATCAGCAGTGTTTCCAGAGTTTGGAATTGTGAAATTCTTTCTGATGTTTCAGCTGAGCCCTGATGTAAGAGCCTTCCTGGGGTCCACACATGCCTCTGAGATTTCAGCTTTCTGCTGGTCAGGAAGCACTGCCACGCCCTGGCTAAGCCGGTTTGGCTCCACCAACTGCCACCCCAATTCCCCTGGTTCCCAGTGTTGTTACCATCCAGGAAGTTCTGCGTCTGGACCATCTCCGGGGCAGCTGATCCACCCCTCTCCAATACACAGTCAAGAATTTGTCTCTCAGGCTCAGGTATTAAACCTAGGTACGAATCCCAGTTTTACTACTCACTGCCTGTGTTACCTTGGGTAAGTTACTTCACCTCTCTGAGCCTTGGTTTTCTCATCTGTGGAATTGAGAACATACCACCTACTTTATCAGGCCAGGATTTGAACCTCCATCTCTCCTGACTCTAGAGGATTGAATGAGATTATGAGCGAAACATGTAGCACAGCGATTGTCATCTTGGGTAGTATATATGAATCAGAGGAGGTTTAAAACAAACACACATGTATACATGCCAGGGATTCAGATTTAGAAGGTCTGGGGTGGCGCTCTGGCATCCATATTTTTTAAAGTGTCCCAATTTGTGTAGACTGTACACCTGGATCCAAGATCACTTCTTCAAAATGGTACTTGAGACACAAAGTAAGCTCCCAGAGCTGTTGGTTTACTCCTTGCTTCCCTGATTGAGCAAGTCTGTTATCCTCTATCGCGGTGGGCCATGTTAATTTTACCTCTGTGTTCGGTCACAAAGACCCCTGCTGGGATTCCCACCCACCCCCAACTTGTGCATGGTGTCTGCCATACCTGATATTCCTTTCTTGCTAAAACTACCCTCTTTCCTCTTCTGCCCTGAGCCCCTCACAGCCCCCTGCCCCATAGAGTGGAGCTGGGCTGGCTCTTGTGCAGGGGTGGCCCCCTGACTGGAGCAGGGATGTTCACTTGACCCATTCATTGGCTATTTGGTGTCCTATGAGATGGCTGGGCTGAAAAAGCTCTGCCCACTAGGACCAGTGATATATTAGCCAAAAGCCAATTAGATGGCCTCTCTGTGAGACTTGATGCACAGTGAGGAGGGCATGGGGCTGCCACAGAAGATGCAGTGATTCCACGAGCTAATTCCTTTGTGGCTTCTAGGTTCACTTTCTCTTCCTGTGTGTATCCTTCCAGTGACCGCCTTTTCCTCAAAGAGCCTAGGTTGCATGCCTTCCCTGTGTTATCTGTGTCTCACCCATGCCCGGAGCCCTGCTCCAGTTCTACCATGCCCAAGTTCTGCTTCCTTACAGAGGCCTGTCCTGACTACTGCAGGCATGTTGACTGCAGGCAGGGTTGGGTACACCTGTTCTACGTACCTGCAGCATGTTGTGGATTCCCTAGTTGTCATTATTTGCCTTTGAGTCTGTTCCCGCCGTCTCTGGCATCGCCCCTTAACAAAAAGCTACCCTAAAGCAGCTTGCAGTCCAGTGAGCTTTCCAATCATAGGATCTGGAGGTCATTCTCTTTTATCTCCCAGTGCCTTACCCAGTGACAGGCACATAGTAGGTACACAATAAATGTTCGAATGAGTTCTGGTTTCAGTTGGCTCCCGGGGTCTCTATTCTGGCTTTGCACTGTGACCTTAAGGAAGTTTCTCTTCCTCTCCGGTTCTCAGTTCCATTTCCCCCCTCAGCTCTAAAATGTCATGAGGCTATGAAATACCCTTCAAACATCTGTTGGGTAGGAGATGCTTTGATGGGCATAGGGAGGGGTGGAGAGGGGAGTGAGCACAGAGATGTAGTTTATACCTTCTAGGAGCTTAAAGAGAGGTTGCAGGGACACATAAACAAACAAACAAATAACCTCAGCAGCAATTCAAGAGCTGTCAGAACATAGTGCAGCCAAAAGAACGTTCCAGACCATCTATGTGATACTAGTTCAGAACATGGCTACCTCCATGGACTGGCACAGTCAGAACAGGTTTTGGGAGGTGAGAGCTAAGTGAGGCACTGAAGGATGGGTGGGATTTGAATAGGCCGAGCAGTGAGTGTGGGCATTCTAGGAATAGGTGGACCTGAGCCTCCCAAATAGGCAGGAAAACGCAAGGTGTGTGTGAGAGAGTGGGTCCCCCGGAAACTGGATGACGTGTTCTGATAGGGAAGCAGTGCATGAGCCTGGAGTAGCAAGGAGGGGATGGACAAAAGTCTAAGCTGCCATTAAAGGTTTACTAGTGTTGGTATTGATCACAGTGAGGGGAGGTGGGAAGAATGAGGGGAAGTTAGGACTATGGTTGATTTAATTGTCTTTTACTTATACTCTCTGTATTTTCTTAAAAAAACTTTAAACATGTATTTCTTATGTCATATAGGACAAATTGCTTTTTAAGTATTTCATGCTCAGGAGTT
The DNA here is from genome assembly GCF_949987515.2 of Delphinus delphis. Lineage (NCBI taxonomy): Eukaryota > Metazoa > Chordata > Mammalia > Artiodactyla > Delphinidae > Delphinus > Delphinus delphis. The sequence goes on from NC_082684.1 coordinate 138,818,482, forward strand.
TGGACTTCATACTGGTTTTAAGCTGGAAGAAAGGTTAATGGGACTGAATGGGGGAAAGGGTCATGGGGGACTTCCCTGTTGGCGCAGTGGTTAAGAATCCGCCTGCCGATGCAGGGGACACGGGTTCGATCCCTGGTCCGGGAAGATCCCACATGCCGTGGAGCAACTAAGCCCGTGCGCCACAACTACTGAAGCCCGCATGCGTAGAGCCCGTGCTCCGCAACAAGAGAAGCCACTGCAATGAGAAGCCTGCGCACCGCAACGAAGAGTAGCCCCTGCTCGCCGCAACTAGAGAAAGCCCTCGCGCAGCAGCGAAGACCCAGTGCAGCCAAAAATAAATAAGTTAATTAATTAAAAAAAGAAAAAAGGAAAGGGTCATGGGAGGTGGCCCAGTGAGGAGTGAATCGCTGTAAAGAATGTGAGGGGGGCTTCCCTGGTGGCGTAGTGGTTGGGAGTCCGCCTGCCAATGCAGGGGACAAGGGTTTGTGCCCCGGTCCAGGAAGATCCCACATGCCGCGGAGCGGCTGGGCCAGTGAGCCATGGCCACTGGGCCTGCGCGTCCGGAGCCACAACGGGAGAGGCCACAACAGTGAGAGACCCGCGTACCGCAAAAAAAAAAAAAAAAAAAAAAAGAATGTGAGGGGATGAGGACCTGGAAGCTTCTCAAGGGAAGGATGGAGGCTTCACTGACTTGTATCCTTCACACAGAAAGAAAGGACTCAGTAAACCCTTGTAGAAAGATTAGCAAATCAGGGTGGCAGCCCCTAAGAGAGAAGGTAAAGTGATGGTGAGGATTCACACTGGTTCCTGCAGTGAGTCTCCCATCTCTTTTGCCAGAAAAATTCTGGCAGATACCCTGGGAAGTTTGGAAAGAGTCATTTGTCATTGTCCTCACTGGGCCACCTCCCATGACCCTTTTCTTTTTTTTAGATTTAATTTATTAATATATTATTAATTAATTTATTTATTTTTGGCTGCGTTGGGTCTTCATTGCTTTCTCTAGTTGCAGCGAGCGGGGGCTACTCTTCGGTGCGTAGGCTTCTCAAAACTTAAAACTATTCAAATGTTAATAACTGCAGGTGCTCATTTAACAATAACAGTGTTGTACATTTCTTTTCTCTCTGCGAGATTGTCCAGAAGCCTATAGCATTGCCAAGATTGTCCAAGCCTTTTTTAAAAAAATTTTTATTGGAGTATAGTTGATTTACAATGTTGTGTTAGTTTCAGGTGTACAGAAAAGTGAATCAGTTATACATATACATATATCCACTCCTTTTTAGATTCTTTTCCCATATAGGTCATTACAGAGTATTGAGTAGAGTTCCCTGTGCTATACAACAGGTCCTTATTAGTTATCTCTTTTACGTTTAGTAGTGTGTTTATGTTAATCCCAACCTCCACCTTTCCCCTTTGGTAACCATAAGTTTGTTTTCTAAGTCTGTGAGTCTGTTTCTGTTTTGTAAATAAGTTCATTTGTGTCATTTTTTAGATTCCACATCCAAGCCTTTTAATGACATGTTCTTTTCCTCCTTCTGCACACCTTCTCTCTCATCTTCCTTCCTTTCTTCTACTAGTTGTACTCAGCCCTCAAGTCCGGTGAAAAGTCTCCTGTCCTTCTGAAGCCTTCCCATGGGTATTTCCCCCAGCTTCAGCCATCTATCCAGCTTCCAGCATCCATAGCCCTTACAATCTCTGCCTCATACATAATTGTTCTGAAGCAGAAGGTTTCCTGGAGGTTCATTCTGTGTTCTGAGCCAAACCGTGAGCCCCTTGTAGGCAGAGGCCAAGGTTTATCATTCTTAGTTTTCCCACCACCATTAGCATAGAGCTGGATCCGTAGTAGGTGCTCAGTAAACACAGGGGCTGGTGTTAACCATAAATTGTACTCAGCCAGCACTGCGCCCCTGAGGGCTTGAGTTTGTGTTTCCAAGCCCAGGAGAAGGTAGAAATGCAGTGGCATTATTTTCATCACAGTCCTGTTCATACGACCTTCTTTGTTTTCTTGCCTGGAGGGGGTGGAGCAGGGGAACAGGCCAAGTGTGCAGAGCTGTTTGACATCCCAGCAGCTGTACAGAATGCTCACTTGTTCTCCCCTTTCATGTGCCAGAATTGCCGCACATCCCAGCTTCTTCCTGCACTGGTGTTAGCCTTGTGGCCTCTGTCCTGCTCCTGCTTCTCCAGGAAGTGGCTGAGCCTGGTTCTGCGAACCCCAACGGGGTATCTAGTCCCAGATAGAGAAGATGCCAGAGCTTCCCCTTGTGGGCAGCAACCAATCTCAACTGAGGAGGTGCCGTGGAAGTTCCAGGTCACGGTGGTGGCTTTCTTGGGGCTTTCTGAGGATAAGAGAAATGCAAAGATTCATCTGTGGCATCTGAGCCATCAGCCATGGACTTAAAGACCTTGATTCAAGTCCCACTTTAGCTGTCAATATGCTTTGTGACTTTGGGCGAGACACCTTCCCTTTCTGGGCCATGCAGCACTTTGGTGGTGCAAGTGGAACCTGATTGCAGGTCTCCTTGCTCCTGGTGCTTCCTCTTTCTCCTATTCCACAGAAACACTACAGGTATTTGATATCACACCAAGTCACCTACCCTTTCACTTTTGACTTGTTCCTGTTAGTACCTGAGGTGCTCTTGAGAGTAGGGACTTTCTTCAGAGGCCTGCTGTCAGAGATCTACCCCCAAAACGTGATTCTCCTACATTTCATTCCTTTCAGCTTCAGACATCTTGGGGCTACGTGATGGGTCTGTTTGTCTCTCTTTTTTAAAATTAAAGTATATGGGCTCCCTTGGTGGTGCAGTGGTTGAGAGTCCGCCTGCCGATGCAGGGGACACGGTTTCGTGCCGCAGTCCGGGAAGATCCCGCATGCCGCGGAGTGTCTGGGCCCGTGAACCATGGCTGCTGAGCCTGCGCGTCCGGAGCCTGTGCTCGCAACAGGAGAGGCCACAACAGTGAGAGGCCCGCGTACCGAAAAAAAAAAAAAAAAAGTATAGTTGATTTATAATGTTCTGTTAGTTTCTGGTGTACAGGAAACTGATTCAGTTATACGTATATATAACATATTCTTTTTTCTTATCCTTTTCCATTATGGTTTATTACAGGATATTGAATATAGCTCCCTATGCTATACAGTAGGACCTGACCTTGTTATTTAGTGTCTGTCTCTTTTGACAGCTGCAAAGAGATCCTTCCAGAAAAGGTGGGCCAAGTGACACTGCTTTGTTGAAGCAAGTAATGCCATCCCATGACTGGGCTCCATAAAGATTTGTCATACGAACAGATGAATGAGTGAATGAATGAATGAATTCTAGCAAGAGGCAAGAGAATTGATGATGCCATGGGATCACCTGAATCATCACTGTAAGAGACCAGGGCAGTCTTGGGAAGACCCCTCTGTGAAACTGACCATCTTAGGGCAGCACTTGCCCAATTTCCAGTCCTGATGAAATGGGTTCTGTCCCCCACTGCCACCCCAGCTCTCTCTCCATGTCGATGCATTCAGCAAGACCGTGCAGCGGGAGCTGGTGTGCGAGTAAAGGCGTCCTGGCTTTGGTTCTGCCGCTGCATGTGCTTAGGCAAATCCTTTCCCTCCCCAGGGGATCTCGGTTTCCCATCTCTAATGTTTAAGTGCCTTCCAGCACTAGCCTCCTGTGACTGTATGATCATGTGAAGCATCCTTGCTGGGTCAGAGGCCACCTACTCACCAGGGCAGGAGTCACCAAGGGCCATGGCACAGTAAAGCCTCCGGTGCCACTGAGACTGCTGTCGCTGAGATTAGACAGGGATGCTTGGCATCGAGGCTGTGCCCAGGGCCTGTTTTAGCAACACGGCTAGTAAATATTGACTCTGTGGCACGAAAATGGAAAGCAGAGATGACTGTGTTAACTCTCTCAGAGGGCAGAAGTTCACCAAGTCCTGATAAGACAAGATGTAGTTACGCAATCTGTGGGCGTATCATTGACAAATACGTTGTTTAGGGCTGGGGAGAGCTGAAAATAGGACAAGGGAGCCTTCACGGCTGATCCACGGCTGCTGTCCCGTTGGCATAGGCTGGCCTGCCGGTTCATCGTTCATTTTTAAATGAATGGATACTTACATTCTTGAAGGATAGAGAAAAAAGACTGTAAGGAAATACACCAAAACATTCACTGTGACATTCTCTAGAGATGGTGAAATTGCCAGTAATTAAAAACTATTTTTCACAGTCTACAACAATCACATTACTTATAATCAGAAAAAGGTAATGTATTAGAAATAAAATACCCTTTTTTGAAGAGTCTGAAGGAACTTTCAGAATCTTCTAAGTACTTCAGATCTTTGTGTTTTGCCTACTGGACATTGTGTGGTAACGTCGCTCTCAAAAAACAAGAAAACTCCATATGAGAGAAGGTACTCTTCAGAATAAACCCTGATCTAAGCGTGTTTATGTATTGATTTGTACCCGTGAAAGCAGAACGTGGTGGGATAAAATTCCAGTCACTTGAGATAGCAGGATTTTTTTTTTCTATGTAAACAAACACTGCTTTGAGTGCTTTCTGTTTGCCAGCCCTGTATTCTACAGTGACCAGGCCCGGCTTGGCCCAGAACTGGGCAGGTCTGAGCACAGGGCACTCTGCTAAGTGGTTCCAGTGGTTCTGGTAAGGTAGCAGGAGCCAGGTATGGAGGAGGGACTAGGCCTTAGAATTTGGAAGGCAGGGGTGGGAGTGCCATTATATTAATAATATTATCACTGATTAAACACCAACCATATGCCAGGAACCTTCCACATATTACTGATCCTTACAAAACTTTGTGTGATAGGCATTAGCTACCTTTTAGGGATGAGGAAAGCAGGGCTAGGAGAGTCACCTCCCAAAACTTCAGGGCCCATCAGCAGCAGGCTCTGGATTCAAACCCACATCTGCCTGACTGCAAAGCATTTGCTTTTCCCACCCTGCCAGGCTGCCTCTCAAGCAATTTAGGGTTTTACAGGAGAGCACAGACACCTGCAAAGGGAGCCTGAGCTAGCAAGACGCATGCAGTCTCCATCCAGGACTGAGGGTCTTTGGAGGAAGACGCAGCCCCAAGCGTAAATCATCTGCGAGTAGCTACAGGTAGCATCCTTGTGTGCCAGCCCTGACCCCAGGACTGGGTCCATCTGCCCTCCTCGGCCCTGGGGCCACCCAGTGGGGCCATTGGGGCCACAAGAACCATGGGACAGGTGAGCCTTCTTTGAGGTTCCTTCTGGCCAGTCCAAACGGCCCTTCATCCTCATCATCCCTTGTGCGATGGGGGAGGTCATTTGTTGGGGGGCAGTTGAAGTTTGGGGCTGCACAGTCAGGGCCTGTGGAGGAGGAGAAATTGGTCTGTAGGCCTACTTTGTACCTGGTTAATTAAAACAACCAGTAAAAGAGTCTCATGGTGGTTTAGCTTTGTAGCTGGCTCGCTAGAGCTAATTTCTGAGTCTGACCAATCGCCTCTTTGGGCCCAAAGATCCTGTCCTCACAGCCCTTGGGACTGGCCAGGAGCCTCACTTCCTCGCCCAGCTTCTCCGGAAATCTCTCTACTGTAACCTACCTGGAGAATGCTTCGTCTGCCCCCTTCACCCGGGAAGGCTTGCCTTCTGAGAATGAATGCCTCAGAGTTGAAGTTCATCAGTGAAAGTTGGTCTGCACTTATTTTGTTTTCTTAGGAGAAAGGATGTGAGTTTTGGGGGAGGGGCTGAATTGTGGTATGTGGTGTTTTTAAAAAACTATGTTTTGGGCCCAAGCAGCTGAGCTGATTGCAGCCCAGCAGCACCCGTTATGGAAATGGCTTATCTTGTGGTTCTCCAGAGTTGTGGCTAGAACGTATTTGGCTTCCTGACAAAACCATATAGGATTTTGAAATTTGATGGAGAAGGCTTCAAAGTTACCAAAATTGAAAGGAGTCGTGGCATCTGTATTCTCCTTCTGGCCCAGGAGTCTGGGTTTCTCTGAGGCTCACACCAATGTGAGTATCTGTTTTTTGACATAATAATGATAATCGTAATAATCACCTACATTTGTACAGAACTTTACAGTTCATGAAGAACATTCACATACATTATCTCATTCAATTCTTGTGGCTACATGTCTAGATAGGCAGGGACAATTAACCCTATTTTACAGAAGAGAAAATGAGGGCTCAGAGACGTTAAGTGACCTGGTCACACAGCTAGGAAGAGGCAGCATCAGAAGTTGAACCAAGGTTTTCTGACTCCAGACCAGGAAAGGCAGGGAGGTTTGCATCCAGTTTATGATGTGGACCTGCCATTGTGTTGGAATGCAGGCTCCCTGGGCACAGGGAGATGCAAGCAACCCAAGACTGTCCCGGGCCCAGCAGAGCCAGCCTCTGTAGACGATGAGACAACCTTCAAGGTGCAACCTTCAAAGGCTCTTTCTGAGCCTTATGGTAAGTGGGTCTTGGCCCCCTGTAGACCAGCAGTGGGAGGACCCCGTATTAAGAGCTCATAGAGCCTTTCTGCCCGTGGATGCTGCCTAGTAAGCGTCGTTGACCTCTCCCCGCCCCCTCCACTGCCGTCATGTCTAAGTCAGTCTCCCAAAGAGCCCGAACAGCTGCGGAAGCTCTTCATAGGAGGTTTGAGCTTTGAAACAAGTGATGACAGTCTGAGGAGCCATTGTGAGCAGTGGAGAACGCTCACAGACTGTGTGGTAACGAGGGATCCAAACACCAGGGGCTCCAGAGGCTTCGGGTTTGTCACATATGCCACTGTGGAGGAGGTGGATGTGGCCATGAATGCAAGGCCCCACGAGGTGGATGGAAGAGTGGTGGAACCAAAGAGGGCCGTCTCCAGAGAAGATTCTCAAAGACCTGGTGCCCACTTCACTGTGAAGTGGCACTGTTGGTGGCATTAAAGAAGACACTGAAGAACATCACCTAAGAGATTGTTTTGAACAGTATGGGAAAACTGAAGTGATTGAAATCATGACTGACTGAGGCAGTCGCAAAAAGAGAGGCTTTACTTTTGGAACGTTTGATGACCATGACTCTGTAGACAATATTGTCATGCAGAAATACCACACTGTGAATGGCCACAGCTGTGAAGTAAGGAAAGCCCTGTCTCAGCAAGAGATGGCTGGTGCCTCATCCAGCCAAAGAAGTCAAAGTGGTTCTGGAAACTTTGGTGGTGGTCATGGAGGAAACTTCAGTGGTCGAAGTGGCTTTGGTGGCAGCCGTGGTGCTGGGGGATATGGTGGCAGTGGGGATGGCTACAATGGATTTGGTAATGATGGAAGCAATTTTGGAGGTGGTGGAAGCTACAATGATTCTGGCAGTTACAACAATCAAACTCCAAATTTTGGACCCATGAAAGGAGGAAACTTGGAGGCAGAAGTTTTGGCCCCTATGGTGGTGGAGGCCCATACTTTGCCAAACCCCGAAATCAAGGTGGCTGTGGTGGTTCCAGCAGCAGCAGTAGCTACGGCCGTGGCAGAAGGTTTTGATTACTGCCAGGGAGGAGTGTGCTACGACAGGCTTATCAACTCTTAAAAAACAAAATTCCAGTTCAAGCTCATGGCTGAAGGGAGCATCCTTATGAGGACCTCTATCTGAGCCACTGTGCACTTCATTTTCACTGCCATGCAGTAGTCATTAGCTGCTATGCAGCTCGAATTAATCATTCAATTTTGTGAATGGACTTTTTCAAAATAAAATGCATTTAACTTGGGGGAAAAAAAAAAAAGAGCTCATAGAGCCCTGGAGTTAGCTGCTTTTGAACTTCGGAGCGGTAATTCCCACCTGGGACATACTGTCCTTGTCCTGCATAGCATAGGCAGGAGGGAGTGTGTCCTTGGCAGGGCAGGGCAGGGCCCCGTGGGTCAGCCAGGCTGTGGTCTCCTGCAAGACCGCAGCTGGCACAGGTCCCTGACCATGTGGTGCCCTCTCCTGCCACCTCACCACCCTGCAGGGACCTGCTCTGCTCTTCTGCCCACATCACCTCATCCTTTCCTGCCCACCTCCTGTTAGGACGCTTCCTTTCTCCATGCCCCTTGCTTGTCTGGTAATTTCTCTCTCCTTCCTCAAATGTGGCACATCTTGTTTTTATTTAATGGTCTTGACTTTTCTGAGGGATCCGATCTGTTTTTTCAGTTAGACGTCAGCTCCCCCGTGGTACCTTGCCTGTGGTCTTTGGTAAATATTCATTATATATTGGTCAATACCATTGGCTGCTCACCTGGCGTAGGAAAGTGTTTTGGGCTCCTGGCCTCGCCCAGGACCTGAAGTCTCCTTCAGAGACCTGAGAGCTGTTGGGACAATCACACAGTGTTCAACCTGAAAGGGACCTTTGAGAGTATTTAATAATCCAACACTGGTTTTCCAGAAGAAGAAATGAAAACCCAGGAGGGAGTGATTTGTTCCTAAATTATCTGGTGGCTTTGAACAAGTCACTCACTTCCTGTGTTCTCATTTCTTCCTCTGGAAACCAGAGTGTTGGACTGTTAGATACTCTCAAAGCTCCCTTTTAGATTGAATGTTGGATGATTGTCCCAACAGCCCTCAGGTCTCTGAAGGATGGTGTATGATGCGGCAGGAAGTTTTTCCCCATGCCTGAGGGAGGGTCGGAGATACTCACTCCTCCACGTCTGCCCGCAGCACCGCTGTCTCCTCAGGTAGTACTAGAACACCAGACTGCAGGATGGATCACACTTTCCTCTGTAAGCAGTCTTGGAGATAACCCCACTTCCCAAGGGTCAGGTGCTCTGGGAGGCAGGAAGGCCATCTTGGAGCCCTTGGTTAGAGGAAAATGAAGTAAATGAACACTTGACCGGAGTCACTGCACCTCCAGGGAGGACTCAGGCAGCCAAGCCTCTGGCTCAGAACCCTGGCTTGAAGGTGTTTCTTTCTGGCAAAGCTTCCAGTCACACCCAAAGAAGGTTGGGATTTGTTACGTGCAATGACTAATTGGTCCTGAGGCGGGAGATCTCTACCCACTCAGGATGGTATCATGATTTATTCACGTCAGGTTGGAACATTTACAGGGGCTGGACCTTTGTTTCCTGTGGCTTCCATGTCATGTGCAGACAACTGTATTTTTCCAGAATGGATAATTTCTCAAACCTAGCTTGCTTTCCCAGTTGCCGCCAGGAAACTTATAACTCTGGTCACTCGACAGCGCCCCCCTTCCCGGGTCTGCAGTTGTTTTGGAAGGAATGCATTCTTATCTGGGCCTCAGTTCCTTTCCTAGCAGTGCAAGCGCTGGGCTAGCTGCTATCTCAAGGCCTTCCAGCCCTCAGGTTCTTTACTTTTTCTTGCCCCTTTTCCCAGCGGACCCTTCTGTTTTCTTAAGGGATATGCTTCCATAGAGCTGCTGCAAGTAAATCAGAGACATCTCAGCTGCTGGGAAGCCCTATGCCTGGTTTCACCTTTCTGCCCAATTACTAAGTCTTAAAGGCACCTAGTGTCCTTTAAGCTGCCAGTTTTCTGCCTTTCAAGATCACACAGACTCAATGTCTAAAATCTCGGTAAGGAAGGACAAGGTCTCAGCCCTGAGGCAGAGTTAAGGCGGGCTCACTCTGCACTGTATTCCCTCAGAATGAAGGGTAGGACCTGTCTCACTCCTCAGGACGTTTGCAGTGTCACTGTGACTGCTTCCTGCACTCTGGCTGTGGAAGTGATTTGTCTCCTCAGTGATCTGGTTGCCACCTTGTGGATTGTCTGGGGGTAGGGGTGGCAAGGGCCTCAGGCCTTAGAGGGTCTAAAAATGGTTTTGCTTCCGTGCTTTCTTTTTGTCTGTTTGCCATTATGATGACATCGGAGATATAATTTGTATCCTGTTTTCCCCAATTACATTACATTGTAAACATTGCCCTCTCATTTTCTCGGGGAATATATTTATCGGCCAGGTGACATGATCAGGTTAACTTTAATAGTTGAAAAAGAAAAATAGTGGATAAAAAAAAAAAATCAAATAGTGCACTGAAAAGTTTCCTCCTCCATCCTCCTGAATCTTTCTAGCCCCAGGCCTCAGAAGGGACCATTATTAAGTTTCCATATATCCTTCCAGAAACTGTCTGTGCATACACAGCCATACATATGCACGTTCTGTATTTTTTTAAATATAGATTGGATCAGCCTGTGCATGTAGATGGGATCAGAATGTTGTTCTGCAATTTGATTTTTTAATCTTGTGCATTTTCCCAGATCCATGTGTGTGTGTGTGTGTGTGTGTGTGTGTGTGTGTGTGTGTGTGTGTGATGTTCTTTTTACCAGCTGCATAGACCAACTATGGATGGACCATAATGAATTTAACCGGTGACATTGAGGTTGTTACTACAAGGCGCATCCTTGTATATACATCTGCATACCTCATTTACTCACCTCCTATCTGCCAAGTATGGTTCTAGACACTGAAGATTCTGCAGTAAAAAAGACAGACTCCAGTGCCACACTCATACCAGTAAAATTATTAGATAAATTCTGGAAAGTGGAATCGTTGGCTGATTGATTTATCACATTTATTGAATGCATGTAAGCCATGTAGAATATTTTGTCGCATATTTGATGAATGTTTGAATTTTTGGCTGCCTGAAACTTTCTCCCTTACACCTGCCCCTGACCACGGTATCCGTACCCTCTCCTCAGCCTCCCAGTGGTTAAAGGGCCATTTACTGAGGCTTCAGGAAGGTCACTACAGCAGTGCTGGGTGATGACAGTAACATGTGTTTGCTGACAATTTTCTTTCTTTTTTTTTTTTCTTAACTGACGTATAGTTGATTTATAGTACTATATTAGTTTCAGGTGTATAACATAGTGGTTCAATATTTTTTAGATTATACTCAATTTAAAGTTATTATAAAATATTGGCTATATTCCCTGTGCTGTACAATATATTCTTGTAGCTTATTTCTTTTATACATAGTAGTTTATACCTCTTAATCCCCTATTCTTATTTTATCCCTTCTGCCTTCCCTCTCCTCAGTGGTGACCACTAGTTTGTTCCCTATGTCTGTGAGTCTCTTTCTGTTTTGTTATATTCACTTGTTTGTTTTATTTTTTAGATTCCATATATAAGTGATAGCATACAGTATTTGTCCTTCTCTATCTGACTTATTTCACTAAGCATAATACCCTCCAAGTCCATCCATGTTTTTGCAAATGGCAAAATTTCATTTTTTTTGTATTTTATTTTATCAAAGTATAGTTGATTTACAATGTTGTGTTAGTTTCTGGTGTACAGCAAAATGATTCAGTTATATATATATGTGTGTGTGTGTATATATATATTCTTTTTCAAATTCTTTTCCATTATAGTTTATTACAGGATATTGAATATAGTTCCTTGTGCTATGCAGTAGAACCTTCTTGTTTATCTATTTTATATGTAGTAGTTTGTATATATGTTAATTCCAAACTCCTAATTTATCCCTCCCCACCTTCCCCTTTGATAACCATAAATTTGTTTCCTATGTCTGTAAGTCTGTTTCTGTTTTGTAAATAAGTTCCTTTGTATCAGTTTTTTAGATTCCACATGTAAGTGATGTCATATGATATTTGTATTTCTCTGTCTGACTTCAATTAATATGATAATCTCTAGGTCCATCCATGTTGCTGCAAATGGTATTATTTTATTCTGTTTTGTGGCTGAGTAATATTCCATTGTATATATATATATATATATATATATACCACATCTTCTTTATCTGTTCATCTGTCGACGGACACATAGGTTGCTTCTATGTATTGGCTATTATAAATAACGCTGCTATGAACTTTGGGGTGCATGTAACTTTTCGAATTAGTGTTTCTGTTTTCATTGTATATATACCTAGGAGTAGAATTGCTGGATCTGTAGTTCTGTTTTTAGTTTTTTGAGACCCCTCCATACTGTTCTCCATGGTGGCCGCACCAGTTTACATTCCCACCAACAGTATATGAGCATTCCCTTTTCCCCACACCCTCACCAACATTTGTTATTTATAGACTTTTTGATGCTAGTCACTCTGACAGGTGTGAGGTGATATCTCACTGTGGCTTTGATTTGCATTTCTTTGATGATTTGCATTTCTTTGATGATTAGCAGTGTTGAGCATCTTTTCATGTACCTGCTGGCCAACTGAAAAATGTCTATTCAGGTGTTTTGGCCATTTTTAATAGGTGTAAATATATATATATATATATATATATAGAGAGAGAGAGAGAGAGAGAGAGAGAGAGAGAGAGGGAGGGAGAGAGAGGGAGAGAGAGGGAGTTGTATGAGCTTTTTATGTATTTTGGATATTAACTCCTTATCAGTCAAATCATTTGCAAGTATTTTCTCCCATTCCGTAGGCTGTCTTTTTGTTTTGTTGATGGTTTCCTTTGCTGTGAAAAAGGCTGGCACTTTTAAGTTCCTTGAGGTACGGCTTTGCCATGTGTCCTCACAATTGCGTGAGGAAGTCAGAGTGGCTGGTTTGCACTTTACAGAAGGAACTGGGGCACAGAGAGGTAAGATTGAGCTAAGGTTGATGAAGGGAGTCCTAGCTCCCCACAAAGCTGGCTGGTAGCAAGGCTGGGATGAGGACTCAGGAAGAGGGACTCTGCTTCCTGGGACTACTTCAAGGAGTGCTCAGAGTTCCTGCCATTTAAATGAAAGCATTTTACAAACAACCCAATCCAAAAATGGGCAGAAGACCTAAATAGACATTTCTCCAAGGAAGACATACAGATGACCAAGAGGCACATGAAAAGATGCTCAACATCACTAATTATTAGAGAAATGCAAATCAAGACTACAATGAGGTATCACCTCACACCAGTCAGAATGGCCATCATCAAAAAATCTACAAACAACAAATGCTGGAGAGGGTGTGGAGAAAAGGGAACCCTCTTGCACTGTTGGTGGGGATGTGAATTGGTACAGCCACTATGGAGAACAGTATTGAGATGCTTTAAAAAACTAAAGATAGAATTACCATGTGACCCAGCAATCCCACTCCTGGGCATATACCCAGAGAAAACCATAATTCAAAGAGACACATGCACCCCAATGTTCATTGCAGCACTGTTTACAATAGCCAGGACATGGAAGCAACCTAAGTGTCCATTGACAGACGAATGGATAAAGAAGATTTGGTACATATATACAATGGAATATTACTCAGCCATAAAAAGGAATGAAATTGGGTCATTTGTAGAGACGTGGATGGACCTAGAGATTGTCATACAACGTGAAGTAAGTCAGAAAGAGAAAAACAAATATCGTATATTAACGCATATATGTGGAATCTAGAAAAATGGTACAGATGAACCTGTTTGCAAGGCAGAAATTGAGACACAGATGTAGAGAACAATCGTATGGACACCAAGGGGGTAAAGCCGGGGGGTGGTGGGATGAATTGGGAGATTGGGATTGACATATATGCACTATGTATAAAATAGATAAATAATAAGAGCCTGCTGTATTAAAAAAATAAAATTAAAAAAAATGTAAGAGTTTTAAAACTGAAAGATGAAGTTAGTTTTTTTCTTTTCACTTCATTCTAAAGGGCTTGCATTTCATGAATTCACTTAGAGCTGCTCTGTGCACTGCAGTAGCCAGCGGCCACGTGGGACTACTTAAGTTTAAAGTAATTAAAATTAAATAAAGTTACAATAGGTTGCTCAGTCATGGTAGCCACATTTCAAGTGCTCAGGATTCACATGTGGCTAGTGGCTACTGCATTGGACAGTGCTCTACTGGATATTTCCATCATCCACAGCCCTGACTTCAAGTGTCCATGAGGCTGTAATGTTATTTTTCTCCTAAACTCATGTTTGTAGGTGGAATTTTTGAGATCATCTTCACTCTCTAACTTTACAGGTAGGGAAAAGGGGGTGTACAGATGGGAGGTGACTAGCTGCCCATGGTGGCATAGCTGAGGGTGCAAAGCTATAATTAGAGCCAGACCTCCTCCTATGTTTCATAGTTGTTTTACAGTGTTGTGTTAGTTTCTACTGTACAGCAAAGTGGAGTGCTATACAGCAGGTTTTCATTACTTATCTATTTTATACATATTAGAGACCTCCTGTAGGAGATTAGAATGATTAAAGTACAAACTGAAAATAAAGATGATTGAGAAGGCAGGCAGGCGGAGCCTCTGCCTGAAGGTGGCCTCTGTGGTTAGGAGTGATGCAAAACCACTGGTTTAAGACTGAGAGCCAAGTGGGGAACATCATCATACTGAAAGGGTCAAGAATGCCTGTACCCCATGCCTCATAGATTTTATCCTCCACTCAACCTCTGGCTCCTGAAAACTGTAGTTAGGAAGATGAGCAGAGAGTACTAAGCAGTTGATAACTGCTGTTAGTACTAGTAGTAATACTGGTAATACTAATAACAACAACAGTTGTCAAGTACCCTGCCAATTTTCCTAACTACAGTTTTTAATTTTGGTGGTGGTGGTGGTAGTAGTAGTAGTCGTAGTAGTAGTAAACAGGAAGACAGGAGTTAAAAATTATGTCCATAGGGGCTTCCCTGGTGGCGCAGTGGTTGAGAGTCTGCCTGCCGATGCAGGGGACACGGGTTCGTGCCCTGGTCCAGGAAGATCCCACATGCCGCGGAGCGGCTGGGCCCGTGAGCCATGGCCGCTGAGCCTGCGCGTCCGGAGCCTGTGCTCCACATCGGGAGAGGCCACAGCAGTGAGAGGCCTGCATACTGCAAAAAAAAAGAAAAAAAAAAATTATGTCCATAGGCAGTCCTTAAAGGTGGAAGGAACTTTCTGGTATACCAAGATAATTCTCTTGTGTGTTTATGCTAGTGATTCTCAAATGTTAGTGGATATTGGAATTCCCCTAGAGGGCTTGTTAAACCATAGATGTTGGAACCCATCCCCAGTGTTTTGATTCAGGAAATCTGGGGTAGGGCCTGAGAATTTGCATTTCTAGCAAGTTCCCGGATGATGCTTATGCTGCTGGTTTGGGGGGTATACTTTGAAAAGCATTGGTTTATACCTTTAGGTGCTAAAGAGAGCTCAGCTTAAGTTTCAGTGGCACAGATTTACATTTCTAACCCCCTTTTACAGACCCTCCTACCTATGCCCCAACTATGCCCCACCTAGAACCAGCCTCTGTACCACTCGGAAAACAGTTGTCATTACTAACCATGTCTGTGCGTCAGTTTTTCAGACCTAACCACCAGTAGGTCTTGAGCTTCTACAATGTGCTGGTTTTACAGTGGGTGTGGTGGGTCACACTGATGAAGTGTAAGATATTGCCCTGCCCTTAAGAAGATTAATCTAGTTTTGGGGTGGGAAAAACACAAACACAGGAAAGAAAAGGGTACAAAGAGATAATTGTCTTTTTGTGTACTCATCTTTGTAAGCTGACGCATTCAGGGGCGAGGATCCCTGGGGGTTGGCATGGTCAGGGCAGCTTCCAGGAGGAGTTAGAACTTGAACTTAAGCAGAGGTAGGATTTGACTAGGCAGAAGGTATCTCAGGATAGGCAAACGGGCAAACAGGCAAACAGGAGAAGCCCCGAGGTGGGAATGTGTGTGTTGGGTTGTCCCTGCTGGGAAGCCAGAGTACAGGGGCCCTGGGACCTGGCCAAGGTGCATAGCCTTGACGGGAGGGGAAGACAGGTCTTGAGTAGAAGAGAATGTGATGACATAAGTGTTTCAGGAAGATGGACTTGGGGATGTGTGGGGATGACATAAGTGTTTCAGGAAGATGGACTCGGGGATGTGTGGGGTGGACTGGGAATGTAGATGGAGGACTGTGGGCACGAATGCTGAGCAGGAGGTTGTGCTAAGTGTATTCATCTGTAAAAGTCTAGCTCTAGAGGGGGGTGGGTATGAAGAGAGTCTAGTCAATTTCATTCAGAAAATATGTACTGCGGCCCTACAGGGGGTCCAGCATTGTATTAGGTACCTGGGGGCACAAGGATGGGTGATTACAGGCTCTGCTGGAGGATCTCACAGTTTAGTGAGGAAGAGGAATATACAAAGAGAGAATTTCAGTAAAATGTGCTGAATGCTATGATGGAGGTGTGCACCAGAGGTGGAGACAGAGGAAAGCCTCATGTCCAGGACACAAAGAACATTTCTTTTTTCTTTTTTTGAATTTTCTTTTATTTATTTTTATACAGCAGATTCTTTTTTTTTTTTGCGATATGCGGTCCTCTCCCGTTGCGGAGCACAGGCTCCGGACGCGCAGGCTCAGCGGCCATGGCTCACGGGCCCAGCCGCTCTGCGGCATGTGGGATCTTCCAGGACCGGGGCACGAACCCGTGTCCCCTGCATCGGCAGGCAGACTCTCAACCACTGCGCCACCAGGGAAGCCCAGCAGATTCTTTTCTTCAAATTTTTCTTAATGTTTCATTTTATTTTATTTTATTTATTTTTGGCTGCGTTGGGTTTTCGTTGCTGCATGTGGGCTTTCTTCTAGTTGCGGTGAGCAGGGGCTGCTCTTTGTTGCGGTGCACAGACTTCTCATTGTGGTGGCTTCTCTTGTTGTGGAGCTTGGGCTCTAGGTGTGCAGGCTTCCGTAGTTGTGGCACTTGGGCTCAGTAGTTGTGGCTCACGGGCTCTAGAGCACAGGCTCAGTAGTTGTGGCTCATGGGCTTAGTTGCTCCGCGGCATGTGGGATCTTCCCGGACCAGGGCTCGAACCTGTGTCCCCTGCATTGGCGGGCGGATTCTTAACCACTGTGCCACCAGGGAAGCCCCAGCAGGTTCTCATTAGTTATCTATTTTATACATATTAGTGTATATATGTCAATCCCAATCTCCCAATTCATCCCACCACCACCCCCCCTCACTGCTTTCCCTCCTTGGTGTCCATACGTTTGAAGAACATTTCTAAGGAAAGATCAGGAGTGATAATAAATTCTGGCCGACTTTCCCATGCTCATTTTGACAAAGAGGAGGTCTTACGTTTGTAGACTAAGAAGAGGTTCCTGCCCTTTCCTCGCCGTTGACTGTCATGTTCTTGGTGACCCTGTAGCCCAGTGATGTGTGGTAGAAACTGCTGACTGCCCCCCCTCCCAGTTCACCCCTGATTGGGTAATTACAGTTGTTGATGAAAAAGTAATCCGTGGATCTAAGAAAGAAATGGAAAATTTTATTTGAGCCAGATTGAGGATTATAACCTGGGAAGAGCATCTCAGAAAGCTCTAAGAACTCTTGCACCCATTAGAAATCAAAACACATTACTATTTTTTGGTAAACAGTTTTTTGAGAGTTTTTTGAGACAGAGAGCTGTACATCAATGACGTATTATTGACAGTTCACACAATCCAGATCTAAGTGTCAGTGTGGCCCCTTATATGATCAAGAAGGTATGTTATCTTTTAAGGAGTTGTCTTGTTGCTGGGAGAATGTTCCTCTTTATGGTTGAGCAGGTATTCCTGTTGATGGGGGAGGTTTGGTCAATGCATAATACGGATACACACTGCACACTAGAGGGGAGAGAGGGGCCAAAGGGCAGAGAAAATTTTTTATGCTTAAATTTTTCTTATCTTTCCATAAAATATGAATTTTATTTCACACAGTGTTCTGCTGTGCTGGTTGGGGGTGTCCATTCGATTGTTTCTTTTCTCTCTCTCTTTTCTACTGTTAAACAACACAGGAAGTTTTGAAAGGGAGGTTTTCACTTAACTATTCATCATCCTAGCACATTTTTGCCTCTGTGCTCTCTACTATTTTTTGGCCACAGAAGTGTGTTTAAACAAAATGAAAACTGTAATCAAACTGTACATATACCATCTGCGCACGTTCCCGTATCATTATTTTATAAACATGTCCCCGCTGATTCTCCTGTTTATCATCTTAATGTTTGTGTCATCTTCCACTGCAACCAGAACAGCTAATTACCACCCAGTTCCTTAGTGGAAGATTTTTAGCTTGTTTCCAGATTTTCCTTGTCTATGGAGCTGTGCTCTCTCTTTTGAAGTCTCTCCATTGGCTACATTCCCAAAGAACCCTGCACTCGGACCAGAATAATGTGATTTTAAGTTCCAGATCTGTGGCTAGTTAGCTGTGTGGCTTCAACTCTCTGAGGCTCAACTTTCTGCTCTGTGATAATACTGACTGTGCAGGGTGTTGAGATATGACTCAGGGCCCATAAAGGACCTTTCATGAAGGACCTGCACATTTAGGCACAGTTGATATGACTCAGTAGAAGCACGTGAGTGAGTATTTTTATGGTTCTCTTTTTATCTCTCTACGTAGAGGGATAATTCACTGACCACGCAATTCATCCATTTATAGTGTACAATTCAGTGGCTTTTACTCTAGTCCCAGAGTTGTGCATCACCACCACCATCAACTTAAGAACATTTCATTACCGCCAAGAAGAAACCCTGTGCGCACTAACAGTCATTCCCCGTTTCCTCCAACCCCCCCACCCCCCAACCCTAGGTAACCACTAGTCTGCGAATTTTGTCTCTGTGGGTTTGCCTATTCTGGTCACTTTATATAAATGGAATTATATTTATGTGGTGTTTTACGACTGGCTTCTTTCGTTGAGCATAATGTTTTCAAGGCTCTGTGTTGTAACATGTATCTGCTTCATTCCTTTGAGTCACCAAATAATATTCCATTGTATGGATATAGCACCTTTTATTTATCCATGTATCAGTTGATGGACATTTAGGTTGTGTGGTTCTTTAAACATTTTAAAAATTAATTAATTACCTCATTTATTTTTTTTGGCTGCGTTGGGTCTTCGTTGCTGGGCGCGGGCTTTCTCTAGTTGCGGCGAGCGGGGGATACTCTTCGTTGCGGTGCGCGGGCTTCTCATTGCGGTGCCTTCTCTTGTTGCGGAGCATGGGCTCTAGGTGTGTGGGCTTCAGTAGTTGTGGCACGCGGGCTCAGTAGTCGTGGCTCACAGGCTCAGTAGTTGTGGGGCACCGGCTCTAGAGCACAGGCTCAGTAGTTGTGGCGCACGGGCTCAGTAGTTGTGGCTTGCGGACTGTAGAGTGCAGGCTCAGTAGTTGTGGCACACGGGCTTAGTTGCTCTGTGGCATGTGGGATCTTCCCAGAGCAGGGATCGAACCCGTGTCCCCTGCATTGGCAGGTGGATTCTTAACCACTGCGCCATCAGGGAAATCCCTTACGTTGTGTGGTTCTTGATATGCAGTGCTAACTGACATCTATCAAACACTGTTGCATGCCCCAAGTTGTTTGATGTGCCAATATATAGGACTCTTGGTCCCTTTTTCATCATAACTGTCAAACCACAGAAATTACGTAACTGCTGGGAGAACTGTCGGAGAGCTGCCCCCCTGAGTTAGCCCACACCCTTTAGGAAGGTACCTTTGCCTTCCTTCCTGATGCTAACTTTCTCCAGGGCTGGGAGATCAGAGGAGGCAGCCCATTCAGGAGGCAGAGAAGGCTTCCTGGAGGAGGGGCCTTCAAGGATAGAAAGCCTGGCTGAAGTAGGAGTAGATGGACATCTTGGGCAGGTGTGAGCAGGGGACAGATTGCCGTGATAGGAGAGTGGAGGGAAGATTTAGGGGCCCTGGGAACTGAGGGTGCCCGATTACAGGCTGAGGGGATCTTATACAGAAAGGGTTGTGTGGTGACGAGCATGGTGAAGTGAGGTTGGGCCCGCTACTGTCTTGTAACTTTCCCCCCTCCTTGTAGCTGGTGGAGGTTTTTCTGAGTGAGGTTCAAGCCTCCCTGCATATTCAGTGGCTTTCTGGAGCTGGGCTACCTGTGGGCAGGAGGGAAGAAGAGTCGCCACTTCCTTCTTGGCTCCCTGCGAGATTGATGTAATCTGGACTTGGCTCTCTCCTCTCCCAGCTGCCATGTAGGCGCCAAGGCTGAGCTGTTTGAAACATGAGGTGGGGTGGAGGGGAGGGGAGAGAGAACAGGGATGCCTGTCAGGAAACCTGTCTGGCCCTGACTCTGTCACTGCCCGGGAGAGTAGAGGGCTCAGGCAGGTCCATCCCCTTGTCTGGACCTCGCCTTCCCCATCTGTAAAGTGAGGGTGATGGTGAGAAGTCCCCTTTATTTCCACAGTTCCATGAGCTTTGCCGACTTTTATTGTGTGCTGGGGATCTCAGACAACTTTCTGTGGTTGGTTCTGTCCTGCTATGGGGGGCTTGTGGCTTCTCTTGAGGGTCCTGATACAGGTGCTGGAACTGTGCATCTTTAGTTGGGGGTGGGGAGACAGGGGCTGACAGATATTGTAAAGTCCAGGATATAGTAGGAGGAGAGATTATTTTGGTGTCTCCTGCTGCCTGAGCCGTCAGCCTGGAGGGCTGTGTCCTCTGACGGCAAGGGCTGATTCTCTGACTCTGGCCTATTTTTTGGTAAACAGGCAAAAGCTACGTGTGTCAGATTCAAGTGGGGACAGACCTTGGTGGCAGGTGCCACTGTGGCAGCAGAGGGGTCAGGGCTGGCCTGGGGAAGCTGGGGGACCGGTGTGCTGGGGTGGGACCACTCGGTGCAGGTTGGTAATGAAGCCCTCATGGGCGTGATGGGGTGCCAGGAGACGGCACGAGCAGAGAAATGCTGGGCAGGCTGGTTCTGCCCGTGTGGCTGAGATTTACGTGTGTTGGGTCTTGTTCTACTCCTGCACCCAGTGCTTGTGTTCATTTCCCTCTTTTGTGGATTAGATGGTTTCTTATTTTATTCCCCTCCCTCCCCCAACTTGGCCATCTGTCTCCCAGTGTTTTCTGTTGGCCTCGAGCATGAGAGACTCTGGGCACATTGGTCCACGCCGGTTCCCATCTTGGGAGGGCACACGGCTGTCCTCCCACCTTCTGGGTTGTCTCCATCTTCTCCAGCACCTGCACGTCTTCCCTGCGCTGCACTTGTATTCCTGGGCCGGCAGCTGGGGTTTAGGTCAAGGGAGGGTAATGTTTCTGTTCTTGTTTCCAATATCTGTGGTGACTATATTTAATAACCCCATGATCGAAACATATGGCCTCATACACTGTAGCCTGAGAACAGAACAAAATGTTTGCAATCGCTGCTAAAATCTAGGCAGGATGATTTGCTATGAACTGGCTGGATACCTGCCTTGTTCAGAGCCTCCTGGCTTCTCTAGCACCACAGGTAGGAAGATCCCTCAGGGCTGGGTATTGGACTTAGAAGATGTGTCTGTCCCATGAAAGGCAAGATCTTGCAACCTTAAGTGCAGGCTTTGGGCCAGAGCAGAACAGCAGGTAGACCAGCTGAGCTCTCTGGGCTCAGTTTCCCAGCCTGGAGGGCGGGGCTCTGCTAGTCTCTCTCCTTACTCACCTAAGTGCTAGAGGATTAGGTAAAAGTGTTTTGAAGAGCTCATCTAAAAGGAGCTATGGGAGGAGAGGGAATTAATTGTTTCAGATGAGGAAGGAAAGAGAAGTCGTCACTGATTTGGGCCCTGAAGCCAGGAATGTGAGGCCGAGTAACAACCTGTGGCTGCTGGGAGGGTGGGAGGGAGGGTGCGGCTCTCAGAGTCACGGGATCCTTGGCTCAGGTTCCTGGCTGACTCAGCAGGCGGTTCTGCACGTGCTCAGTGCACTTGCGTGTGGGTCCCAGGGCCTGTGAGAAAGCCCACTGCCAAACCAGGCAGCAGAGACCCCCCCCCACCCCATGCACATACAGCAGTAACAGCTTGGAAAGTCTTGTTTCCCACTAAGGAGATCAAAACCCTCAACACTCTACTGGTCTAAACAAAACTGTCCCATCCAGGCAAAGGTATCAGCATGAGGCAAGTCATGTTTGATGATGATAATTAAAAAAAACAAAAAGAACCCCCTATTGAATTAATGAATCTAGGCATTGATCATTAGGAGCTGCTAATATCACCAAGAGAGAGGCAGCCAAGAGTGCGTGTACCTCCTGATGGAAGCACCACCTGCGGAGTTTTGCCAGAAACTCAAACTTCAATCTGATTAAACCTCTCCATCCAACTACAGATTTACAGGATATACAGGGCACAACAGAACATGTTAAACAACACTGTGGGGGCGCAATCAGCAAACTCCACTCTGTGGGAAACTCTGGGTCAAAAGATCGATTATTTTCAACAAATGAATTGTGAGAAAAAGAGAGAGAGAGGGAGAGAAGGAGAGGAACCTATAGATTAAAACAGACTTAAGAAACATTAGCAATCAATTGCAATGTATGGGCCTTATTTGGATTTTGATTTGATGAAACAAACTGTAAACCAACCTTTATGACACAGTAGGGGAAATATTAGCACCAACTAGATGATGATATTAAGGGATTATTTTTATTTTTTTAAAACACAATAAATACTATGGCTATAGTTTTTTTAAAGAGTCCTTGTCTTTTATATTTTTAAATGCAACTTAATTTATTTTTTTAAATTTATTTTTGGCTGCATTGGGTCTTTGTTGCTGCACGTGGGCTTTCTCTAGTTGTGGAGAGCGGGAGCTACTCTTCGTTGTGGTGCATGGGCTTCTCATTGCGGTGCCTTCTCTTGTTGCGGAGCATGGACTCTAGGCGCACGGGCTTCAGTAGTTGTGCCTTGTGGGCTCCAGAGCACAGGCTCGCTCAGTAGTTGTGGCGCACGGGCTTAGTTGCTCCATGGCACGTGGGATCTTCCTGGACCAGGGCTCGAACCGTGTCCCCTGCGTTGGCAGGTGGACTCCTAACCACTGCGCCACCAGGGAAGCCCTTTAATTTTTTTTAAATTTATTTTTGACTCTGTTGGATCTTCGTTGCTGCACACTGGCTTTCTCTAGTTGTGGTGCATGGGCTTCTCATTGCGGTGGCTTCTCTTGTTGCGGAGCACGGACTCTAGGTGCACGGGCTTCAGTAGTTGTGGCACGTGGGCTCAGTAGTTGTGGGTCGTGGGCTCTAGAGCGCAGGCTCGGTAGTTGTGGTTCATGGGCTTAGTTGCTCCATGGCATGTGGGATCTTCCCGGAGCAGGGATTGAACCCATGTGCCCTGCATTGGCAGGTGGATTTTTAACCACTGTGCCAGCAGGGAAGTCCCAGGAATGATACTTTAGAGATATGACATGGGAAGGGGCAAAGGTCCCCTCAACTCTTACTAAGTAGCTGCCTCCTATGTATATGTGTGAGACCGATGGAGCTCATGCATAGTCCCTGTGCTTGTGTGGCCTTTTGCAGTTTACAAAGTGTGTTCACTTTCATCATCACCTTTGGGCCTCACAGTAGCCTCACATAGGCAGGGATTACCCTCATTTAACAGAGGGGAAGCTGAGGCTGGGAGAGTTTATGACTTATCCAAACATGACAGCTATTTTGAGGGAGCTGGTACTGATCCCAGGTCATCTGACTCCTGAGATCACACATCCTAGCAGTAGATGAGTGACTCCAGGGGCCCAGAATGGGGCCCCTGCCTGTGCAGGCCTATCTTAAAAGTCAACAACCACCTGTGACTGAGGGAGAAAGGAGCATCCAGGGGTCAACTGATGACCTTTCTTTGGATGGAACAAATAGTAAGTAGAAACTTGGGTTGATTTCTCTCTCATGGCCAAACTCTGGTGATGTTCAAGGATGGGTCAGACTTGACCCTGCTTGACTTTATAAGTAAACAAGATCCCGACTTTCTATCTCATCATCTCTCCCCAGGCCCCTGAATCAGTTTCCCACCAGTTTCACTCCACTCTTGATGAGGCGGTCAAGGTTAAGAGTAAAGCTCTGGAGCCAGTCCCCTTGGGTTCAAATTTCAGCTTTACCCCTTTCTGGCTGTGTGATTGGAAAATTGCTTCTCCTCTCTGTGTTCCAGTAGCCTCCTCTGTAAACAGGGGGCAGTAATAATACCTCCCTTATAGGGTTGGTAAGAGTACTGAGCACATTAATGCATCGTAGAATTGTGCCTAGAATATAGAAAGAAATTATTATTATTATTATTTTTTAAAATAGTGAAAAGTCTTAAAAAACTAAGAATAGAGTTACCATATGATCCTGCAATCCCACTCCTGGGCATATATCTGGAGAAAACTCTAATTTGAAAAGATACATGCACCCAAGTGTTCATAGCAGCGCTATTGACAACAGCCAAGACATGGAGGCGACCTAAATGTCCATCGACAGATGAATGGATAAAAAAGATGTGGTAGATGTATATACAGTGGAATATTACTCAGCCATCAAAAAGAACGAAATAATGCCATTTGTAGCAACATGGATGGACCTAGAGATTATCATACTAAGTGAAGTAAGCCAGACAGAGAAAGACGAATACCATATGATATCACTTCTATGTGGAGTCTAAAAAAATGATACAAATGGACTTATTTACAAAACAAATAGATTCACAGACATAGAAAACAAACTTATGGTTACCAAAGGGGATAGCGGAAGGGCGGGTTATAAATTAAGAGTTTGGGATTCATATATATACACACTACTATATATAAAATAGGTAGAAAATTCCCTGGTGGTCCAGTGGTAAAGAATCTGCCTTACAATGCAGGGGATGCGGGTTTGATCCCTGGTCAGGGAACTAAGATCCCACATGCCTCAGGGCAACTAAGCCTGTGCGCCACAACTACTGAGCTCACGTGCCTCAACTAGAGCCTGCGTGCCGCAAACCTACAGAGCCCACGCACCCTGGAGCCTGCGTGCCACAACTAGAGAAGAGAAAACCCACACGCCACAACTAGTGAGAAGCCTGCACACCACAACAAAGAGCCCACACACCGCAACAAAAGATCCCACATGCCTCAACGAAGATCCTACATGCTGCAGCTAAGACCCGACGCAGCCAAAAATAAATAAAGTAAATAAATAAATAATATAATAATGTTTTTAAAAGCCCAAAAAACATACTTTATACAGAAATAAAAAATAAAATAGGTAAACAACAAGGACCTACTGTATACCACAGGGAACTATACTCAATATCTTATAAAAGCCTATAATGGAAAAGAATCTGAAAAAGAGTATATATGTGTATATATGTATAACGGAATCACTTTGCTGTACACTTGAAACTAACACAGCATTGTAAATTAATTATACTTTGATTAAAAAAATAGTGAAAAGTCTTTGTAAGTAGACCAAGATTAGACTACAAAATAATAAGTGATTTGTTGTTGTTCTTTTTAAATAACTTGGAGAATCTTCCAAGGATCCTGTCAGTTCTGGAAAGAGCTCTGAAACTCCTTCCTGGGAATTGCCTTCTGTGCCAGACTGCGAAGCATGTGAGACAATCAGACAGATTGTGGTCTCACTCTATGAAACTTTGGTTAACTCTAATCCTCTGTTGAATGGAATTGTGTATGTGTGTATGCGTGACCTTTTCAGTAGGCAGATTAAACGAAAACAAGATGACATCAGGAATCTAGTTTGTATTTTAGATGTAGAACCCCGATGTCTCATACCCACAGTTTCCAGGCCTCTCCAGTGAGAGAGAAGAAGATGTGTACTGATAAATCTGCCAGTTGGTCATCTATGAGTTCATTCATTCAAAGACATTTGTTGACAATTATGTGCAAATTACTGTGGTAGATGCTCTGGAAGACACAGTGATAAATAAGAGAACTTTAAGGCCTTTAAAGATCGTTAATCTTCAAAAACATATTTGATCAAAGCACACATACAGGATATTGTTCACTTTTAGGGGAGGTAAAGCTGATTCATGTTTCCGACAAGAAGGCCCAAATCAAAAAGGAACTTCTGATGAACTCTGTTATTAAACACTTAAAAAATCAGATTATCCTTTTCTCCAAACACCGTGGTTAATCCATGTCGAGCTGCAACATGTCCCCCAGATGTGGACCCTAAGTGCCACGTTGGAGGCTGTTTGTGCCACTCTCTCCGAGGCCCCTGAGCTTGGCTTCTCCCCTGTAACAGGAGGTCAGTAATACCTGTCCCCAAGGGCCTCCTGGGGATTTGGTGAGTATGAAATAAGAGAACTCACATAAAACCACTTTGTAAGTCATAATGCTACTTCAAGAGTAACTTCTTATTCATGGAAGGAGTCGTTCAACATATTTTTATTCATTTGTGTCTGCTCATTATACTGCCTTTTCCAAGGTATGAAAACAGTCCCATAGGTCCAGACTTCCAGCAAGAAGGACCAGGACCAAAGAGGATTTGGAGGGAATTTTGGGGTACCCAGGATTCCATTAAGTAGTGGTTTGCTGTAATATTTTCTTAAATAGCACTTCTCAAACTAATATGTACTTGAATCACCAGGGAGTCATGTTCACAGGTAGATTCTGAATCAGTAGTGCTGGGGTGGGATCTGAGTTTCTGCTTTTCTGCCAAACTCCCAGATGAAATCAATGCTGCTGGTCCAAGGCCCACACTTGGAGGGGCAATGTTCTTGGGGGTACAAGGTCCAGTGATGAAGAGAAGAGAGGAGGTGCAGCCCTGGGCCCCAGGAGGGAGATTTCCAGGAAGGCTATGTTGGGAGCTGTGCTTGCAAGTCAGTGCCCCCACTTCCTTCCCATCCCCACCTGGAAGAGGCTATCATTTTCCTGGGCTGTGCATTTACTCTGAATTTTGGAGGGAGGAAACGTGCATTGTGAGTGCTTGCAGGGAGGAAGAGGAAGGAAGGAGATTGCCCCATCATGTATAGTAACTGTCCCTTCTCGGTGGCAAGCTGCATTTCCCTGTGATCTAGAGACAGCAGAATGAGCCAGTTCCCACCTCCAGCATCTGATGGGACAGCACAGCAGAATCCAGTGCAGACCAGAATTTTTTTTTTTGCCAGTAGTGGAGGTGGTTGAAGAGTGTTGACTTAAGTGTCTCGAAGAAGGGAAGGACTGAGGAGTAAGCAGTCAGAGGGTTCTCCCACCCCCTTTTTTGCCAGCTTGCCAATGCTGGGTGCTCTCCTGCTGCCCTCTAGCACCCCAAAGACCTCCCCTGCAGGGCCCGTCTTGTTCTTCATCTAAGTACCTCAGTTCTCCTCACCCCAACATTATCTCTTCTTCTATTACATCAAAATTTTCTTTTTCCCCCCAGCATAGTTTTTTTGTTGGTTTGTTTTGGCTATGCTGGGTCTTCATTGCAGTGTGCAGGCTTTAGTTGCAACGTGTGGGCTGTCTAGTTGTGGCGCACGGACTTAGTTGCCCTATGGCATGTGGGATCTTAGTTCCCCAATAAGGGATCGAACCCACCTCCCCGGTACTGGAACACGGATTCTTAACCACTGGACCACCAGGGAAATCCCCCCACCACCCAGGCATAGTTGAATTCTACTATTCAGTCGGAAAGCAGTCTAATCCGACTAATTCCTATTAAGGTATATATGACTGCTAATCCAACTATCTATAAGTTTTTTGAGTTTTTGTGAGCTGTGACACACGTGGATTTCTCCCCACTTCTCCCTCTCCAGGCAGACAGAGCCTAAGCCCTAGGGAGACCTGAGGCTTTGTAGAGGTCTCTTTTGCTGTAGGTGGTGATACCTCAGGAATCTGGGTGTGGGAAGAGCTATGGGGATAAAATCTAGGTGTACCTGGTATAGGTGTGTCCGTTCAGGGGGAAAGCTTCCCTCTGCCTCCACAGCAGGCTGCCAGTAAAAGCAGGAGGCTGTGACATAAGGAGAAGTTTGTAGTGGTGTGGTTTTCACCTCGAGTCCTGTGGTGCAGACTTAGGGGCTGTCATGCATGTCTGTGTGTGTATATAGTAATCAAGCAGTGCTTTGCGTTGTTCCCCTTTGATCTGTTTTGTACTTTAAACTTCTGTGTAAGATTTATTTGAAAAACAGTGTGATCTTAACATGAGACGGCTTAAAAGCGATTGCCTCGGGTGAGCAGAGCTGGGGCAGGCGAGGAATGGGGCAGGGGGCTCTTGATTCCACTCTATGGCCTTCTGTGCAATTTCATTTTTATTTATCCATGTTTGTGTGCAGTCCTTTGCTGAAGATTTTAAAAAATAAATAATGAGGGCTTCCCTGGCGGCGCGGTGGTTAAGAATCCACCTGCCAGTGCAGGGGACACGGGTTCAAGCCCTGGTCTGGGGAGATCCCACATGCCGCGGAGCAGCTAAGCCTGTGGGCCACAAGTACTGAGCCTGCGCTCTACAGCCTGTGTGCCACAACTACTGAAGCCCGTGTGCCTAGAGCCTGTGCTCCGCAACAGGAGAAGCCACTGCAATGAGAAGCCCGTGCACCACAACGGAGAGTAGCCCCTGCTCGCCGCAACTAGAGAAAGCCCGCACGCAGCAACGAGGACCCAACGCAGCCAAAAATAAAATTTATTTATTTATTTATTTATACAAATAAATAAATAAATAATGAAAAGAAAAAGAGTTTTACTGCTAGAAAAAGTTTGGAACTCCTTGCCATAGTAGAAAGACACAGAATAGTTGTTGAGAGACCTGGGGTCTCTGGCTGCTGTGCCGTAAGCTGCTCTGTGACCCCCGGGCAAGCTCTGCGTGTTTTCTCAACTGTGAAAAGGGTCCTTCCTCTCCCCTGCAGTTTGACCCTACCGTTCTGTGAGAAGCAGCTGGTGGCAGCTGTGGGGCAGGACTGTCCCTCCCAGTTCCTGCTGTGTCCTAGAAAAGCTTAGGACTGACACCCAGCCCGTGGATCGTCCTAACTCCCAGCCCCAGCTTGGTCAGATAATTTCTGGGCTCGAGGGGAAGGGGGACTGTGACCAAATTACTCTGTGTTTTACTCACCTCTGGGATCCAAGGGAAAATTCCTTACAGAACAGAGCGTGACTGGACAGGTTTCCAGCAGAGTGGATCGGCAGCGCGCCCGAGCTGAGTTTAGTCTGTGTCAAAGTGCCTACTGTGTACTCTGTGAGAGCTTGGGGGTCCTACGGGTCAAGAGAGGTCCCACAAAGCAGCTCTGCCTTCAAAGAGCACGGGAGAGAAGATATACCGAATGTTTAGTTTAGAAAAGAGGTTTCTGGGGGCGCCTTCTGCAAATACTTGCTGGTTCTTATGTGAATGAGGGACTGCATCTTCTTCGTCTTTGTGTTCCCAGTGCCTACGCGCAAGACTCCTGTATTCAGCTCATACTTACTGAGCGCTTCTAGGTGCCAAAAGCACAGCAGTGGGCAAGACGGAGCCATCCCTGCCTTTCGGGTGTTTACAGCCCTGGGACGCTAAGGGTGGAGAGGGTGGAGCATGGCATTCAGGCGAGTAGACAGAATACCCGGGGCAGTAAGAGCTGTGATGGATGCCGAGCCGTGCACACAGAGGACACCTGTTATGGTCAAAGCTGCTCGTGGCTGGGCTCCCTCACACTTCCACCGGGTCCACTCCAGCCACCCAGAAGAGACCCAGGGACCCAGGCAGAGAGCTCAGTGTATGTGGGGACCCTTCTCTGTGTGTATATGAGCCTTGCCATCCAGAGCCAGCCTCTGGCCGGAGACCCTGCATTGTCCCTGCCCTGGAGGGAACAGTGGGGTGACGGGAGGGCCGAGGGACACAGTCTATCCCCTAGCTGTCCTGGGCCCTGATGTGTTGAGACACTCTGCTCTGGAGGGAATGCCGGGACCTGCCAGCTCGCGAGATGAGGCAGGAATGTGCCTGTCTGGCCAGTCTGGGCCCCGGGTGGCCCCTGTTTTGTTGAGGGAGGAGGTGATTTCTGGGATATTGAAGGGCAAGAAGGGGCAGCCTGCGGCCAGGGTGACAATATCTGCTTTGAACCGTGATATTCATCGTCTGATTTATTCCTCCTCCACCTTTCAAAAACCATTCACTGAGCACCAAGGATATCCTGGGCTTTGTGCTGTGTTCTCACATTTCTCTAATTAAAATTTCTCAACAGTCCTGCAAGTTAAGTGTATTATTTTCATTTTACAGGTGAGGAAACTGAAGCCCGGGGAGCTAAAACTAAAATCATATTTATCGATGCAGTTAATGTGTATCACAACCTATGAGGTTGTTGTCATCCCCATGTGCTGATGAAGGAACAGAGGCACAGAAAAGTTAAGAAACTCACCCGAGTTTCCAGAGCCTGCTAGTAACAGAACTGGGTTGGTGTTATCCTGGCGTCTTTCCCAGATTTGAGCCCCTTGCCCCTTCGGAGCTCTGCTGGTTAACCTCTGCCCCTCTGTGACTCCAGCATGGACCATGTGGGCGAGGTCAAGGTCACCCTGAGGCAGCTGGTGAGGGAGGCCTGGCAGGTGGGCTTCTAGAGGGAAGAGGCCATGTTAGAGGCCGGGCTCTATTCTAGACAGCAGTTTGGGTAGACAGAGGAAAAACAGATCATGTTGGATGTGGCGCATACCTTCCCGGCGTCCTGACAGTTAGGCTTAAAAGAAACATGTCAGGCAGCATCAAATCCTGTAATGACTTAGAGCAGAGTTAGAGGAGCCTGGAAGGAGTGGCAGCCCCGAGGGCTCCTGGTAGCTGTTAATTGGGGCTGGTGATGACAGCGGAGATGGCACGGCTGCGACTTGGAGCCGCTTGCCCAACAGAGGCTCTGGCTTCTGCTGGGGAGACAGGGCTGGGTGGGAGGAGATTTTGAACAGAAATCTGCTTCTAAGAGGACTTGGACCTGTTCTCTCTACCTTGCCCCACCCTCTAGGGTTGTGGGCATAGGGAGGATGGATGGTTGTGGATCTAAAAGTCAGATCCCTTTGAGGGTGGGGATGAGGGAATGGGCCTCCTGTGAGCATGGGGCCCGAGCGGGATGGGAGCGGCACCATTTTATTCCTATGGGAACTGCCTTCTGCTCTGCAGTCGATCAACTTGTCCATTGGGATGGACTGTAAATGGCTATGTGGGTGGTCCTGCCTTGGCCCTTTAACTGTTTGGGGCCTCCATTAGCCATCTGTGGAATGGACCAAGTTCTGCCTTTGCAGGCATGCTCGGCAGCTCCCTGTCTTTCTCCATGCCACAGTGATGGCAACACAGAACAACTTACAGTTATTTCCTCCTGCCCGTGTATGGTAAGAACTTGAGGCAACGTACAGCATGAGGCACACAGAATTTGAAAATAAAGGTGGAAGATCAAAAGACACTTGACTTCCAAAAGATTATGATTTATCAATTCTGTGGTAAGGCCTGAGTACCTGCATTTTTACCAAGCTCCCCTGCTGATTCTGTTACACTCTCAAATTTGAGAGCCACTGGTGCGAAGCAAGGAGGAAGGAAATACACCCAAGATCTAGGCCACTATCGCTATTGTCACTGACCACCAAGACGACAGAAGGGAAATAAGATTACGTCATTTTCATTATCTGAAATGAACAAGGGTATCAGTTTTTCAGGGTAGACAGACATCTTCATGGTACTAATTTCTGAAAGAAAGCCATTTCCTGCTACAGCCTGTTTCAAAGGACACTAAACAACATCATGGATAATTTGGGGGCAGGGGAGATGCTCTGCATCCCTAAAGGGGGTCTGTTGTGCTGGTCACCCCAGCAGCTGTGGCCCACCTTGGGGACACCAGGCCCACTCTGTAACAGGACCTGCTCACCCTCTGATGCCATCCTTTTCTGCAGTCAACCAGCAGGAGGGGCATCGCCAGGAGGAAGAGTGGGCTAACTCTGAGGAAAGAGCCAGGCGTGGGGGATGAGAGGTTGCCTGTGCGGTGAGTTTGAAGGTATCTCTTGGACTGAGTGTCTAGGTGACCAACAAGGTCACAAGGCATAAGGCACTTCCCTTCAGTGTGCCCCGAAGTCAGCTTAGTGACAGGCAGAAGGAGAGAGAGGTAAGAAGAAAACTGGTTAACACCATCGGATGCTACAGAAGACCTAAAGCTCCTTTGTGGACAAAACAATTAGGGCAAATATTTGCAACATACACGGCAAAGGGTTCATGTCACAAATATGTAAAGAGCTTTTACAAACAATAAGAAAAAGGCAAACATCCCAGTGGAAAAATAAGCCAGGCATGTATAAGGCAGTTCAGATTACCAACAAACACAGGAAAAGATGTTCATTCTTACTTGTAATCGACTACAAGTTAATAAATTTAATTCAAGTGAAAACAATGAGATATCATCTTTCAAGTAGGAAAATGGTAAAGCTGAAAAACACAGTGAGCCAGTATTTGGTGAAATGTGTGTGGAGTGAGGAGCAGGGGATTTTGACATTTAGGGCTGTAGGGAGTATTACTGGGACATTCTTTCTGGAAGATAATTTGTCAAATATCAAAAACCTTAAAAATGTACATAACTTTTGACTAAGCGTTCTACTCCCTGGAATTTACCTTCAGAAAAGATAATCAGGGATGTACACAAAGATTTATATATAAGGGTATCTAAAACAGTCTTATTAATTATATTAACAATTAGAAGTAATATAAATGTCCAAAATTAAGAGTTTGCTCTAAAAACCATGCTTTATTTGTATGGTGGCATATTATTTAAAATCAGGTAGTAAAATAATTTTTAATGACATGAGTAAATGTTCATGATCTATTATTAAGTACAAAAAAATTTTAAAGCAGTTTCCAAAATAGTACATGTGGTATCATCCCAGTTCCATTAAAAAAAATGAACAGTCTTTTTTAAAAAAAGACCGTAATATGTGCTGAAAAAATGTCCAAGAGAGCAGCCACCAAAATGATAACAATGGTTATCTCAGGAAGTTTCCTCTTTGTGCTTTTTAAAAATAATGAACATGCTCCGTTTGTAATAAACAAATATCAAGAACGTGTTCTTTTCCCAGAGAGTCTGCCAGTGATGTGCTTCAGCTGCATGGAGAGCTGGCTGTGAGTGACAGGTCCTGCACCTCACTTCCTGCTGCCTCAGTTTATTTAATTTAATTTATTTATTTTTATTATTATTATTTTTGGCCGCATCGGGTCTCTTAGTTGCAGCACGTGGGATCTTTCGTTGCGGTGCAGGCTCTTCGTTGTGGCGCGTGAGCTTCTCTCTAGTTGTAGTGCTCAGGCACCAGGGCACGTGGGCTCTGTAGTTTGCGGCACGTGGGCTTTCTCACTGAGGTGCATGAGCTCAGTAGTTGTGGCATGTGGGCTTAGTTGCCCCGCGGCATGTGGGATCTTAGTTCCTGACCAGGGATCGAAATCGCATCCCCTGCATTGGAAGGCAGATTCTTTACCACTGGACCACCAGGGAAGTCCCCCTGCTGCCTCAGTTTAGCTCTTCCTTTCTACACTGATGGAATACCTGCTTTGTTCTCAGTGTTCATCGGGCCCTGTGAGATGAGTAGGACAGTTCTTTCTCCCCAGGCTCTTATGGGCTGGTTGCTGGTTAAGGTGAATGCCTCGGTCATTTGTCATGGAGGTATCTCTGCTATTTGGTGTGTTCAACATTTTGCTGGTTGTGAAGATGGTACAGGGGTATCTTTCTGAGAGTGCCTGAGATCTGTTCTTCTTGCCCAAAGCCCTGATCCCACTCTCTCTTTGGAAATTTAGTTGGTTAAAATGGGACTGACACATCTCGGTAGCTTGAACCTGTGGCTGGACCCTGTGCAGCGGGAAACCCAGAAATCACCCTGTGTGTCTCAGACTGATAGTTGCATGTGACACCCTGACCTGCCTCAGGGAATCCTAAGAGGGTGAGCTGGGATGGGGGTGAGAGAGACATCTTGGTCCAACTCAACATTTTTCTGATGAGTAAACTGAGGCCATGAGAGAGAAGGGGACTTGGAAATTGGTGATAGAGCCGGGATTCCAAATCCCGTGCTCTGCCCAAAACATGGTGGTCTTCCCCATCCCCAGCCCTGAGTTTGGGAGAGGTGATCTGAGGTATTGTTAAGTACTGGTGAGGAAGCAAACCTGGGGTCAAAAACTCACAGAAATTCCGAGGAACAGAGAGCATCCACCCTGGATGGCTAAGAGTTGTGTATATTAGTGAAGGTGTTGCAGCAAGAATCCCTTGAACATTAAGATCCAGGTGGACAGAAGAGAATTGACAAGAAATAATTGGTTGTGATTTTTGCACACCCGCATTCACATATGCAGATACATGTATGTAGTCAGTCCTCTTCAGGGCCACCTTTTCGGCATGAATTTTAGGAAAGACCTTTTTTTTTTTTTAAATAAATTTATTTATTTTGTTGATTTCTTTTTGGCTGTGTTGGATCTTCGTTGCTGTGTGCGGGCTTTCTCTAGTTGCGATGAGCAGGGGCTACTCTTTGTTGCGGTACGGAGGCTTCTCATTGTGGTGGCTTCTCTTGTTGCAGAGCACGGGCTCTAGGCGTGCGGGCTTCAGTAGTTGTGGCACACGGACTTCAGTAGTTGTGGCACGCGGGCTTCAGTAGTTGCGGCACGCGGGCTCAGTAGTTGTGGCTTGCGGGCTGTAGAGCACACAGGCTCCGTAGTTGGGGCACACAGGCTCAGTTGCTCTGCGGCATGTGGGATCTTTCTGGACCAGGGCTCGAACCCGTGTCCCCTGCAT
Source organism: Delphinus delphis (assembly GCF_949987515.2). Lineage (NCBI taxonomy): Eukaryota > Metazoa > Chordata > Mammalia > Artiodactyla > Delphinidae > Delphinus > Delphinus delphis. The sequence continues at coordinate 138,852,602 of NC_082684.1, forward strand.
TGGCAGATGGATTCTTAACCACTGCACCACCAGAGAAGCCCAGGAAAGACCTTTTTATCTCCAGTTAGTTCCTTCACTTGCCCAACGTGTGCCTAAACTTGCCACTGTTGAAGCCCCTCTTGGTCAAGGATGCTGCTAAAATGTGAATGTGTTACTTTGCACTGAGGGCAGGTTAACCCTTTGCCTCCCATTATCACTCAGTGTGAATTATGGGTAAATTATGGAAAGGATCCCCAGGGGATGTGGACCATGGGGAGGTCCAGAGTTCACAGGAGAGAGGCTGGGTACAGAACTCTTGGCACTAGAGTGGTCTGGCAAGTTGGGAGAGAGGTTTTATAGACGATAAACTGTTCACTTCACCATTTTATGAGGGAGGACCCTGTCCCCACACAGTAATAACAGAACCTCGACCAGCCTGGATTTTTCTATCTTCCTGTTGTAGTCCCTTTTTTGCTCTGTAGCATGAGCTCATGCAAAAGGTCACATCTGTTATGGTCCAGCCTCCTGGGCTCCACCTAGGCTGTGAAGGCCAATTGGCTAGCATTTCTGGGATCAAGCAAGTTGACCTGTTCTGCTGAAGTTCTTTCATTAATCAAAGGTACATCTGATTGTCAGGAACTCGGGTGGTGAGAAGGGAGCCCTACAAGCGAACATCATTGGCTGCCAGCCGCTTGTCTTCCTTTCCCTCCACCCACACAAAGACGAGAGGAAAGGGCAAGTTCAGCTTCTTGATGTACTTCCTCGAGAAAGTGGCCATTTGATGGGGAGGAAGTGAGGTAGAGAGGTGGTGAGTTGGGGCCTGCCCAGAATAAAGCATTTGTGTATCACTCCCTGCTTCTCCAGCTGTGGCGAGCTGACTCCCCTTTGCCTGTCTGTGTCCAGCTTTTTCTGCCTGTTGGGCTGTACCCCGCAGGCCTGCAAGCCCTGTACTTGCCCAGCCTCAAGACCGAAGAAAAGAGCCCGGATTTAGCGACAGAGACATCAGTGGTTTAATGGTTGGGGGGATCTTACATGTCTGAAGCAAGGTCCTGGAGTGACACTTCACCATGTGCAGCAGATGACAGGCAGGACAGGGCAGCAAGTCTTCACTCCTGGGTGGGAGAGTGAGGTTACCAGTTATAGAGGGAATTGATGTCAGGTTGGCTCATCGGTTACCAGGGAAACCAGCAGAGGAGCAGGCCCCTCATGGCCCCTTTGATGAGCTGTCTTGGTCAAGGTGTTCTGATCTAGAGATTAGAACAGTCACTAGCTGGGGCCGGGGGCAAGTATGTAGGCATTGACTGAGTAGGCTCTATGATTAAGAGGGAAGGTCAGTTATGTGAGTAGGGTGTAGGTGAGGCAGGGACTGGTCGAGCAGGGGATGTCCAGAGGACAAGAGAACAGCCGTCTTGAATGGCCTAATAGTACACTGTTGCACCTGGTTCAAATCCCACCTGCTCCTTAAGGCTTCCCCTGACTCCCCTTGGCGGATACTTTCTCCCTCTGTTGAACTGCTGCAGCACTTACTGCTTCCCGTGCAGGTGACTCTGAGACAGCTCTTTCTATACATCCATTCCGTATTTCTTTTTCCACGAGTGTTTGATCTCCCCAGTTGACTGTGAGCCCTTCAAGTTGTGGGGTGCGTCTTGTTTGTAGCACTTAGGACACTGATCCACACATGAGGGATGGAGGAGTACATTGGTGAATGGATGGATTGGTGAATGGACAGTTAGGTGGATGGGTGGGTGGATAGTTAGGGGACTAGATGACAGGTGGGTGGATGGTGAGTCGTGGGTGGTACCCTCCAAGGCTAACACTTCAAACCATAGTAACCTACCTCATGTCAGTGTCTAGAATCTAGACTCTAAACTAAGGGAAATACCAGAGGACACTGAGCTGCATTTTCAGTGAAAACCTTTCTCTGAATAGCCAAGTCCAACTTAAACTGAGCCTAATCTATTTCAGGCCTTGGACTTGTGGGCTCACGTTCATTTGACAACAGCATCAACATGTGCTTAGACTTAAAAATAGATTCCAAAAGGTAATCAGAGCTCAGCTTGACTTGGCTCTGCTCAACAGGTCCTCCCTTTTTGTGCTTTAGGAATTTTTTCTGCCCACCCCCACAAAAAAAAAGTGTCAGAGGAAGGAAGTCAGTCTGAGGGACAGGGAACTGAATGAGCTAAGATGTGAAAGCAGCTGCCACTGGCCAGCACAGGCAGACACCTGTGACTTCTTGGACAGGGGCCATTTGTAGGTCAGGGTTCAGCTCCCTGGAAACTTCTGGTTCCTGATGCTTATCCTACATGTATTCCTTACTGGTGACCCTGAGTTTGGTTTGGTCAGAGTAACTTCTTAAAAGACTAGGTAATAATGTTGAGAATTACTTCATCAGTGTTTTCTATTTCTCCTTTTTTCTTTTTCTTTTTTCTTACAGTTTGAAATTGCTTTGGGATCATCAACGAGCATGCTTCCATGCTGTAGAGTGTACTTCTCAAATTGTGTTCCCTGAAGCCCTTGGGGTTCCATGAAGCCCCTTTAGGCATCATGTCGGTGGGCTCTGAGTAGGTGACCTCTGAGTGCCTCTCCCCAAAAAAGAAGTACTCCTTTTTTTAAAAACAATAATTTTTTTTTATACCTATTTTTGGCTGCATTGGGTCTTTGTTGCTGTGCGCTGGCTTTACTCTAGTTGCAGTGAGCGGGGGCTACCCTTCATTGCGGTGCGCGGGCTTCTCATTGTGGTGGCTTCTCTTATTGCGGAGCACGGGCTCTAGTCACATGGGCTTCAGTAGTTGTGGCACACGGGCTCAGTAGTTGTGGCTCGCGGGCTCTAGAGCGCAGGCTCAGTAGTTGTGGCGCATGGCCTTAGTTGCTCCACGGCATGTGGGATCTTCCTGGACCAGGGCTCGAACCCATGTTTCCTTCATTGGCAGGTGGATTCTTAACCGCTGTACCACCAGGGAAGTCCCAGAAGTACTGCTTTTTATCTGTTTTGCATATTGGGCTTCTGTGCAAGATTTATTGGAGAGAGGGTTCCATACCTCAAATAAATTTTAAAGTCATCATCAGGAGACTAGAAAGGTATGGGCAACACGGTCAGAGAGGAGAAATGGGTTCGTTAGACAGTGGGTTTGGCTCACTAGCTGGGAGAAGAGGCCATTTGAATGGCTCTGGGCGCTCTTGTGTTTGCAGGTCTTGTGTTGATGTTTCTGTCTGCTCCAATCTCCATGTGCCGGCTGCTGGCTTGGCCACTGCCCCCGCGTGCCTCTCACTCCTCGCTTGCCCACCTAGCTCCTGACGTACTGCCTGCCTGGTTCCTGACGTACTGCCCACCTGGCTCCTGACGTACTGCCCACCTGGCTTTTGGTAAATTTTTGCTCCTTACCCTCATCTCTCTGGCCTGGAATCTTGACTTGCTGCTTCCCACTTCTGACACCCTTGTATTTCTTCACCCTTTTTTTGGCTTCCTGGGTGTCTGGTCCCTTGTTTGCCCTGACCTTGGGTGACTGTGTCCCGAAGTGTTTTCTGTCTTCCTGGATCCTGGCACCACCTGGGGACCCTGCCTTTCAACGGCCCCAGTTCTCTCCAGCACTATTTTAAAGCTGGGATCTGTGGATGGGGTTCACAGGGGCTGAATCAGATTCAAGGCTGGGACTGGAAAATGGAGACCAGGATCCAGATATGGCGATCCAGTGGATGGAAAGAAAGAATAATTCGCGTTCACAGAGAATTATAGTTTACTTAGTGCTTTTACATACTTATTTCACTCTCTCATTATAACCTGGTAAGATTGAGATAGTCTTATGTCTGTGTTACACACAAGGAAACAGGCTCAGAGTCACAGTAGCAGAGCTGGAGATAGAACCTGGGTCTTTTGACTCTAAATCCTGGACTTGGGTATAGCAGACCAGAAGCAAGTTGGTTACTAAGGCAATGGGAGAAAGATCTTGTTCGTGGGAATCAGGAGTGGCTGACTAGATATGAGATGTGTTGGAAGGCGGAGGGGGTTAAGAGGCAGGGTCAGTCAAGCCTGACCAGGCAGAGGAGTGGGGACACCATCCTCAGACAGGCTATTGCCCTGGGATTGGGGTGTGGGTCCTCTGGGATCAGGCTGATGTGGTTCCTGCGGACACTTGATTTGAGCTCCTCTTGTCCACACATTTGACACATGTTGGTTGAATGTCCCGTGCCCCCGCCTGCTGGGCTGCACCTGGGGTGGCCATGACTGGAAGCTTCTAAGCATCATCCCCACCCAGTGGTCCTGCAAACTTGCAGGCTAATTCCAGAGGAATCGTGGCTCATTGTTCTGGAGTGTGGGAAGAGGAACTGCAGTGATTGCTTGGGGGAAGCGGGAGGAGGAACCTGGTCCCCACATCCCTCTGACTTGGAGCACTTCCCATTTGTTACCTTTTACCTCCCATGGCATCTCCTCCCTGGGGAGGGTCTGTGTTCTGTACAGCTCTGCCTCATCTCAGCCTTGACCAACTGGGGACTTGGGGGCAAGTTACTAAGTTCCTGGACACTTCAGAGTTGACTGAGAATGAGAATGAGTTAGACCCACCCTATCCGTAACCCTGACAAAACACCTTTGGCAGTAAGCCCCTGGCAGTTGCCAGAACAAGTCTAATTGGCCATAGCCAACCTGGTGGGAGTGGGTGGGTAGTGGGAGTGGTCTTGCCTCAATGCCGGCCATGGGGGGGGGGGTGCATTGTCTTTGGAGAATTCAAAACCAATGATAAAACTGAATAAAAATTAGTCTACTTTTTATTATCATCATGCACTGGCAATTCTCAATACTGTCAGCGATAAAATACTCCTCCATTCTGGGGTGAGCGCCCTCCTCACTGTTTCCTACATCACTGCTGGCTAGTTACCTTGAGAGTCTCACTGAAGCTGGAGTCAGTTGACCTGACTCTATGTTCTAACCCTGCTATCAGGGCCTGCTACCTGGCCCAACTACCAAGTCACTTAACCTCCCTAAGCCTTCATTTTCTGATCTGTAAAATGGAGCTAAGAATGGTACCTGCAAATATTAAAAGAGAGAATAAAATTACAGTTAGCTTGCAGAGAGAAAAGCTGGATGTAAATGCTGGGATGTCCACATTGCTATACAAAATCTATCTCAGGATGTGAGATTTGGGTCACGCCCAGATTATTCTTTGGCGGTGAAGAATTCAGTGGTAATTGAGCCAGGCTCTTCCATGACGCTTAGGAGCTGGTGTTGGAGACAGCAACACTATTTTTGAGTTCTGAGAAGCCGGTCTAGGTTTACTCCTCATCTGATTCCTGGGCAAACAACAGGAGACCCTCATGGGGTGCCACCCTGGGCCCTGCCGAGTTCTGTCTGTGACTGTGACGCTGATCTTCACGCAGCCTGCTTTGTTCTTCCGGGGCACTGAGTGAGCGAGGGGCTGGGCCCTCGGCCTGGGAAGAGGGGCGTGTTCCTGACATACTTGCAGGAGAGCAGCTGGCAGGAGCAGGGAAGGTAGTTTCTGTGTCTTGTGGATTTACCGTCCTTCGCGGAAACCCTCCTACGTGACTTTTGCAAGCCAGCCTCTGGCTCAGCGTTCCACCCACCCCCACCTCCTGCTTTTCTACTGTGCTGGATAGTTAAGTCCTTTGTCAGGCGTTATCTCATGATTTCCCCAACAGCCCTGTGAGGTGGACAGGCGGGGTTTTCTCATCCACATTTGACCGGGGAGGACCCTGAGGCCCAGGGAGTTGAACAGGCTGCCCAGGGTTATGACCAGTTAGTGGACGGGCCCTGACCAGAACCCAAGTCTCCAGACATCAGCCCAGAGATAGAATTTGGAGAGTGAAGGGAAGGCTTCATTTCTGTTCCGAGTTGTCATGGGCTCTTAGGAGCTTTCTGACAGGAAGCTTTCTGAGGTGAAACCTCAGGTGGCAGGTGGAGGAAAACAACTGAGAAGGCAGCTCCTTGTCCAAGCCCACGAAGCTTTGGTGGCAGGTCACGGGGACCAGGACTTGGACCTCCGGACTGCCCTCCCTTTGCTGCATTCAGGTTAGGAACTGACTCTTGCTAGGGAGGCGGGAATAGGAATATGCGTGCTCTGCCTATGTACATCAGTGTTTCAGCATTCCCATAATTTTTGAATTAGTGTTGGCAGTCACTTCCCTTATGGTCGGATGGCTCCTCTCTGCTCCCTCCCGGGATATACCCTGGGTGGCTCTGTCCTAACCTAGAGGGGCTCTCGCTGTCCACCCCTTGCCCCGTAGCCTAGCTGAGCGACTTCTGCATCCCAGGGGCTGAATTTCTGGCTTCAGAGCCTTCCTGATGGGCAGACAAGGGCTCATCACCATCACTGCTTCCACCTGCCCTTGGGTCTTCTGGGGGGCGTGACGAAGCCACCTCAGGTCTGGCTTTCGTGCATCTGCTGTGGGTACAGTGACCAGGGGGTGCCCAACTGCAAACTTCCATTCCTGTTATTTCCCAGAGCCCGGGGTGGTCTTCTGCCTTGATTTGCAAATCAAGGAAAAACTGTCCTGGTGGAAGAGATGATACTCCTCCCCCCCTTACCCTTCTCCCCTCCCATCCTCCTTCTAATGATCAGATCAAAGAACTAAGGGAGAGGGTAATATATCAATACTGAAGAGGGCAAGGAATAATACGAGTAACAGTGGTGTACTTTTTTCACCTAGAAAATGGAGATAATCAGAAGACTGTTGTAAGTTGGTGTTTCTCAGCTTGGACTGCACGTCACGGTCACCCAGAAAGCTTTTAAATATCTTGATTCCCAGGCTGCAGCCCAGACCCTGGAGATCAGAATCTCTGGAGGTAGGACCCAGGCAGCAGTAATTTTAAAATTCCCCGGGACTTCCCTGGTGGCCCAGTGGTTAAGACTCTGCGCTTCCACTGCAGGGGGCACAGGTTCGATCTCTCGATCTCTGGTTGGGGAACTGAGATCCCGCATGCCGTGCAGTGTGGCCAAAAAAAAAATTCCCCTGGTGATTCCAGTGTGCAGCCAGGGTTGAGAACCACTGCTCTAAGGATGAAAAGAGTTGGTTAATTGCTTAGAACAAAGATATCCCCATATCTGGTTGTGCACTGGACTCGTCAGGGGGTGGGGTGGGGATGTGTTAAAATCTCACTGACGCCCTGGCCACACATTGCAGACCATGTAGATCAGTGACGTCTGCCTTCACGTGAGCCACTAACCAATAAGACGTAATAGTCACCGTTTACTGGAGCTGCCTGTGGGCCGGCATGACGTATTTCCGGTCTTCACAATTCCCTGGTAGGGAATCACAGTTCCCATTTTACAGATGAGGAAACTGCTGCTCAGAGCAGGTAGCCAGGCGGCGTAAGTTTCCTGAGGCCAGGCCTGTCTGACCCGGAAGGCTGCTCTCCCTGCCCAAGGCCTCCCTGCCCCAGGGCTGGCCTCGTGGAGCGTGTTCTGCACACTTCCCAGTACCAGCTCAAGGAGAGAGGGGAAAGCCAGCAAGTGGCCTTGGCTCTCCTTGAGGCTCTCCAGGGCAGGTTGAGTAGAGGACCGCTGTCCCGTGAAGAGAGGGAAGATGAGTGACGTTCCTTGGTATTTGGGTCTGTGTTAGTCACGCACTCTCAGAATACCTCCTTTTGGCTGGAGGAAGATGCCTGCTCGTGTTAGGCCTGACCCCCAGTCACCTCTCATTGCCGCAGCTGCTCTCACAGAGAGAACACTCAACCAGGAAGAGCGAACACTCATTTGCTTTTTGAGAGTTGGAGGAATTTTTCAGGCATGTGATACAGAAAAATGCCCCTGTTTCCCTCACAGGAAAAGGGAAAGCTCTGTCAAGGTAACCTGAAATATTTAGCTCTGCCTTATAAAATCCCTGTGCCTCCACCTCTGTGCTCTGTAAACTTAAACAAATCGCTTAAAATCCTTAAGCTTTGGTTTTCCCATCCCTCAGGGCTGCCAGTGCCAGGCCCCTTGAGGTGTCAGAGAGAGAGGAAAGGAGCGTGGCCATCCCGACACAGAGACTTCCAGCTGCCTGGGACTGGAGGCTTTGTCCAGGGGTTGGTGGTACCCACTAAGCAACCTGATGTCCCAAGGCCCAAAGCAGCTTCCAGTGACCAGAGATCTCACTGAATGTGTTCCCTCTGACTTTGGGAGGCTTGGCTTCACTCCACCTGGGTCAACCCCTAGTGTGTAGACAGCCCAGAGCCAATATTTGGGGCATACATAGCTGAGTTAACTCTAATAGTTTAGAGTCAGCAGACAGTGTGATAGACATTTGGCTGCACAAAGGCTTCCCAGCCCAGCCAAGCAGCCAGGGCCCTCTCCCTCCCCAGAGCTCCATCTGTATCTGATGTGTGTGCCTTTGGTCCCTGCCCCTTACTGTGCAGCTCAGAGCCTGGCACAGAGTAGATGCTCAGGTGGCACTGGGTGATTGGGGGATGAGGGGATGGAGACATGCATGAACATGTGTTTGGCATCTCTAAGGTGGTTGCCACAGAATGCTGTTTAAGTGTTGGCATATCTATTCCTTACTCACTCTACTTGACTTTTTTTTTTTTTTAATCACTTTGGTTTATTTTGAAGGCTGTCTCACTAAGGATTATTCTAGTAATGGAGCGGTTCAGATGAGATGCTGTTTTCTGAGGTTGAGGCATATATCCAGAGCACTTGTGTGTAACTTTTACTCCAGAGCCACTAAGAGAGTACTTCTAAAGTGTGGAGTCTCATGGCCCCTTGTTTAGCCATTAAGCTGAACCTTAACATTTTCTGAGTTCTGTCTCAAGCAGTGGGTATTGTGGTTGGCAAGAAAACATGGGGCAGTGATGGAAGGGAAGTGGGAAGACCCACAGGAGGGTGGCCACTGGGCAGTCACCAGGGACTTCGAGTGGTCCCCACCGACTGCCTGGACTGAGATGGTGAAACAGGAGGCCGCTGCCCTTTTCTCTCTGTGTGTGTGTGTGTGTGTGTGTGTGTGTGTGGTGGGGGGGCTGCCCCTGAAGCACTCAGGGAGGCTGGCCTAGGGCCACCTGCCACTCTGGCAAGGACACCATTTCATGATGGCTGTCTGGGTCCCTGGAGTGAAGGATTTTCAGGCCCAGCCCTGAAGGGCACTGAGCATCATCTTGACTCCTTTAACTATCTTAGTGGCTTTGTGAACAGTGGGCTGGGCACTCGGCCCTGGGGCCTGGCATTGCCATTAACTCTGTGATGACCTCAAGTGAGTCACTTGATGTCTCCTGTGCCTCAGTTTCCTAACATTTTACGATTCTGTGGTCCTATCAGTCTTCTCACTGTGATGAACACCCACTGTGCTTACTAACAATGTTAGGCTGCCTCCACCCCACCCTCACCTCCACCAGGATCCCCCCGAACCCAGCTGGCATAGCCTCTGGCCTCGTCCTTAAGTGCGTCATCCTCATATTAGCTCTGTCCCCTGTAGTCTGACTACTTGGCTCATGTCAGGTAATTGAGATCTTTATTTGTTGGGAGGGGTTGGAAACAAAGGTACAAACATGAGACTATAGAGCTGCTTTGTCCCCTCACAATTCCAAATAGATGAATTTGTACTTGCCTCCAGATAAGGGAGACCCAAACAAAGGATTGTTACTGTTAGTATTTTGCCCATGCTGACCATTTTTTGCTTTTTATTCTATTTATTTTTTTATTTATTTATGCCGCACCTCACAGCACGTGGGATCTTAGTTCCCCAGCCAAACCTGTGCCCCCTGCAGTGGGAGCATGGAGTCTTAACCACTGGACCACCAGGAAAGTCCTGCTTTTCCTTAAATATCTTTTCATTAAGTAGTATAAACCTCTGGACATTGTGATTTCATCTGGTAGACACAAGACAGGGGTTCTAGCTGAGGCTTTGGAACGATGAAACTGTGTCATCCAGATCAAACCAGTAGCCTTTCAGGGCCTCAGTGTTCCCATCTGTACACTGGGAGTGACAATACCAACATTCCTTCCTAGTAAAAGATAAAGGATTCATATGAACAGAAGGGAAGCCCAGTACTTACTCTGTCTCAGTCACTGGTTGATGGCCAGGTGGGGATGCTGTCTGGTGGCATGATTTGTCCTGCCCTGGAAGAATGACTCTGAGTTACTGTGACCTAGGGGTGACAACCCAGGTCACTTCCCCAGTAACCACAGTGATGCCCTCCTTGTGTGGGTCTGTGTCCCCACAGCGGCCAGTTCGCCATCGTGAAGAAGTGCCGAGAGAAGAGCACGGGGCTGGAGTACGCAGCCAAGTTCATCAAGAAGCGGCAGAGACAGGCCAGCCGGCGGGGTGTGTGCCGGGAGGAGATCGAGCGGGAGGTGAGCATCCTGCGGCAGGTGCTGCATCCCAACGTCATCACGCTGCACGACGTCTTCGAGAACCGCACTGACGTGGTGCTCATCCTCGAGCTGTGAGTGGGTGCCTGGGACTGGGGGCGGGCGGGGCAGCAGGGCGCGGGGGAGCTCCAGCCACAGGCCCCAGAGGGAGCAACAACCTGACAGAAGCCCGACCTGGAGGAGATGAAGTCAGTGGGAAGTGGTTTCCTTCATTCACCCCATCCTCCTCCTGAACCCGGGCTTGCTGTGCAGCAGGGACTGAGGGCGAGGGTCTAGGTCTGACTTTCACTGGACCCTGGGGATCAGAGGGAAGAAGTGGGGAGTGCTGGGGTCCTTTCCTGGCTGGTGAGCACGTGGGAAGATGAGGGGGGCAGAGGGTGGAAGGCGGAGCAGGGGGCTGTCAGGGAGAGTCTGTTCTATGAGGAAGGGAAGAACAAACATCCTCCAGGCTCTGCAAAGCCCTTCTCAGCCCTTTCCTGGGAAGAACCGCCCCGCCTTTGTGCTGTGTTTGATGCCTTTATTGTTATCATAGTAACTATTACTTAGAGGGCCCTGCTGTAAGCCAGGCGTTTGCTAGGTCCTTCGTGTTGTCTTGTTCAGTCTTCACAGAAGCTGTGTTCAGGGTAGTGTCCCACTTACGCCAAGAGGACTTTGTATTCACTTTGCTGAGAATGTCTGTTACCTCACTTAATCCTCATAACAGTCCTATCCCATGGAGACTCTTATTACCTGCATGTTACAGACGAGAACACTGAGAGGCTGGGTCATTTACAAGATCCTACAACCAGGAAGTGGCGGGGCCAGGACTGGGTCCAACCCTGCTTGTGCAGATAGCTATGCGCTTGAGGTGGGATGGCCTTGGGCTAGCCCTGTAGGGGAATCCTTCACGGTCTGGTGGAATTTGGATGGGTGACACCACGACTCCAGGGGTTGGTTGGCCAACTGGTGTCCCTCCTGGAGGTGCCCCCCATGGATTGGGGAGGTGGAGGTGGGCCTCCGGCGGTTAGTAGAGTTTGAGTTGGGCTGTGGCACAAGTTGAAATGGCTGTGTCTAGTCAAGCAGCAAGACCGGGTGTCAAGAATGTTCTGAGCCTCAGAGGCGTGAGGCGTCTGCCAGTTAGCAGAGAAGTGGTAGCATTTGTCTCAGCAATCCCTGACTTTGTGACCTGGGGCAAGTCACCTCACCCCTCTGAGCTTCAGCTCTCATCTATAAAGCAGGCAGCCATCCTTAACCTACCTGTGGGTTGGGTGGACCACCTGACATTTGAGACCATTCTAATTTGAGAACTATGCTCTGGTGTTGTCAGCCTATAGATTTATGTAGCAGATGGGCATTTGCATACTTTTGCATTGGATTCTTAAATTATCCATCTCAATATTTAAGTGCATAGAATTACCCATGCTCTCCCTTTGTCTAACTCCCAATGTCCTCTGTGTTTCTCCCAGGGACCTCTTAGCCAATTGGACCAGTCAGTGTATACACCTGCCTCACTCAGACAAGGCTGGTGGGTTCCCACAGATGTAGCCAGCCAATTGGATGGCCCGAGGTGTGGCAAGCCCCAAGACTAAGGGTTAGCACTGGTTCCCAGCAGAGAGTGACAAGCCCACCTTTGCTGGGAAAGCCAGGCCAATTCTTTAAAAGTCTGTTGTCAAAACTTTACAGCAACTAAAATGGATTACATTCATACGCCTACCACCCAAACACAGCTATTCGTTTCCCTGTGTTTCCTCTCAGTCTTTATCTATTTGCGTGCGAGCCTTGTACTTGTACAATTTCCTGCTCTACTTTGCCCCCAGTTAACGTAATGCCACGAATAGCTTTTTCCCTTTTAACTGACTATATCATGTTTCATTTCATTACATACCCGGATCTCCCTGTTGTTGGACATTTGGTGTTTTAATTTCCAGCTTTTAACCATTATGCATTTTACTGCCATAAAACAACTTTCTTCCTGTGTTTTCCCCCTTTTCTTTTGGATTAAATTTTTTAGCCAGATCCTCAGGAATGGGGCAGTCGGGCTGACATTTTTAGGGCTCTTGGTATCCTCACTTTCATAGGACAGGTTAACCAGCATCACGTGTAACATGGGAGCGTTTCTTTCTGCCTGCAGCCTTGCCAGCCCTGGGTCATTTGTTTTAAGGCAGGGTTCATTATTGTCTTTTACAGTTATGATACTTTTTTGTCATTTTCACTTTTTTTTTTTTTTGCCGTACGCGGGCCTCTCACCGTTGTGGCCTCTCCCGTTGCGGAGCACAGGCTCCGGATGCGCAGGCTCAGCGGCCATGGCTCACGGGCCCAGCCGCTCCACAGCATGTGGGATCTTCCCGGACCGGGGCACAAACCCGTGTCCCCTGCATCGGCAGGCGGACTCTCAACCACTGCGCCACCAGGGAAGCCCTCATGGGCTTTTATGTTTGGACGTGGTGACCTCTGTTGGGCTGCTTAGGAGCCTTTGGCCTCCTGGTCCTCACTGTGCCCTGCTAGGCTAGTGGGTTTGCCTGGTACGTAAACACGGGTGTCAGAGCCCACCTGCTCAGTTGATATTTGCAGGGTTTGTGGATGGATCTACCTCTCAGCGCTGTTTAGTGCAGGGCTTCAGCTGAAGTGGTCAGTGCTCAGAGGACATTCCCAACCCTGATTTAAGTCCCCTTCAGCTGTTTTTACCCTGTCCATGATCGCCTGTGCAGCAGGACTGGTGATGGCAGGGTTGGGAAGGATTGAGTTGTCCATGTAAGTTGACTTCTGTAGGGTGTAAAGAATATTTTCAAACTCTCAGTAGATTAACTCATGCCACATGTGGAGCTGGCTCTGAAAAATGTAGGTCTGCCCTGGGAGGGTTGGGCAGCCCTTCCATCCCAGGCCCCTGACCTCTCTGGGGCCTCCCTGACTCCAAGCTGTGGAAAGCAATACAGTGGCGGGAGCATACCAGGGCAGGGCCCGACAGAGCGCTCCAAGGTGGTGGCAATGCTTCCCAGGCCTTGAATTGAGTCCAGCTTTCTGGGCCCCAACAGCTCTGGCAGCATCCTTCCCAAATCACTGCCTACACAGGTCATTTGAGCACTCCCTCTAAATGGTTGGTTGCTTTTGAAAGAGTTCTGAAAAGCATTTCTAGCAGCCGGATGAAACTGCAGGGAGGAAGGAGGCAAGGGTCAGATTAGCAGGAAGGCGACTGGTCCTGGGGACACTGGAGGAGAGCAGAGGCTGGCTCTTAGGTTTTGCTTTTCCTCTTTAAGTCAAATTGTTTAGGGGTGTGAGAGGAGAGAAGCTTGGGTAGAGTGGGGATGACTCCATGGCAGAGATCTTGGGGCTGAGAAGCCCTTGGGAGAAACTAGGTTTGGGGGTAGAAACAAAACCCAGGCTCCTTGATGGCCTTGAGAACAGGTGCCTGAGGATTGATGTGAGTGTCCCTGGCCTGGGTGTCCAGGGCTGGGACAGATACCCGGCAGGCTCATCCCACCTTTCCAAGTCTCTGGGGACAATTCTAAGGGTCACCATGGCTGTTCCCCTCTTCGTCCAAAGGAGATCATGTCTCACTCTGTCTGCTGCCCAGATCACACCTTCAAACAGAACAGCTGATTACTGTCCCCCAAAGTCCTCACCCTACCTGGGCCTTTACATCAGTAATTTTGGGTGACAGAACACATCCACATTATCATGAAGTTCTTTTACATTTACTCAGTGTTCTGTTTAAGGTAGGAAGGGCAGGATATGCCCGAGGTCACAGCCTTGCACCACCCAGCAAGGCTGGAAGTATAAAAACAAGGACTGGGCTAGGTCCTTGTGTTCCTGAGGGACACTGTGGATTTGAAAATTTACAGAAGGCTCTCGACAGGTCTCTTGAAAATGCCAAGACTTCACTTCTGTATGATACAGAATATTCTGTGCCTTGTTGATATTTTAAATGTCTTACTTCTTTCCTTTTTTTTTTTTTTATTCGCCCACCTTCTCTTGAATGTCTTGCACAAGGTGCTGTGGAAGCAAAGGTAATCTAGCTGGGGAGAGAGCCAGCCAGACAGTGGCAGCCCAGTGTGTTAGGGCACGGATGCAGTTGGACAGGGATGGCAGATGACAGCCTAGGGTTTGGGGTGGCTTTGGGTTTTCTTTTTTGCATCAGCAACTCGAGCCTTATCATATGGGTAGAGTGTGGTGAGAGGAACACGTGGTGCACCGGGATTGAGAAGATCTGGATCTAAATCCTGGTTCTGCCACTTACTAGCTGTGTCACCTTGGGCAAGTCACTGCTCTCTTGGGGCCCCAGTTTCCTTGTTTGGGAAACCAGGACAGAAGTTCCATCTACCCCTCAGGGCAGATGTGAGTCTCAAGTGAGAGAATGCTTGGGGAAGTAACATCACACAGGTGGCGAACTCTAAATAAACTCAAAACCAAGCCCTCTTCCAGCACTACCACCCCCAACAATGATATGGTGCATGGTACTGGACTGGGGTCTGGGACTTGGACATGGTCTTGACCATGCGCTCTCTTGCTAGGAGACCTTGCATGACCACTTCCCCTCCTGTGGGCTTCGTTTCCTCATCTGTTACGGAAGAACTTCCAAGTGATGATGATTTCTGTGCAGGGGTCACTGAGGGAGAGCGAGGAGTTTGCTTCCCTAGAAGTTTACTGTTAGCCTCTTATTATGGAGGATTTCAAACATATACAGAAATAGAGAGAAGGATGTAAGAACCCTCCTAGGCACATCCCCCAGCCTCACATTATCACCATTTTGCCAGTCTTGTTTTACATCAAATCCTACTTCCCCCGACTCCAACTGTTTGTTTGCTGCAGTACTTTAAAGCAAGCCTCAGACATCATGTCATTTTACATACAAACACTTTAGTATGCATCTCTCATTGACTGCAGTTTTTAAAATGCAGCCACCATGGATTTATCACACCTGACAGAATGATCCAGCCAGCCACGCCCCAGACCACTGAGGCTGTCTACACTCCAGTCCGTAGTGATATTCCTGATGGACCCAAAGATACCTTTTTACGGTTGTTTTATTTGAATTAGCATCCAAATGAGGGAAGTCCACATGCTGTGTCTGGTTCTTTTGTTTCCCATGTCTCTTATTCTATGGCAGTTCTCCTCCCCTCCCTTTTAAAATTATTTATTTATTTATCTATCTATTTATTTATTTTTGGCTGCGTTGTGTCTTTGTTGCTGCGCGCGGGCTTTCACTAGTTGTGGTGAGCGGGAGCTACTCTTCGTTGCAGTGCACAGGCTTCTTATTGCGGAGCACGGGCTCTAGGCTTGCGGTTTTCAGTAGTGTAGCTTGAGGGCTCTAGAGTGCAGGCTCAGTAGTTGTGGTGCACGGGCTTAGTTGCTCCGTGGCATGTGAGATCTTCCCAGACCAGGGATCGAACCCATGTCCCCTGCATTGGCAGGCAGATTCTTAACCACTGTGCCACCAGGGAAGCCCTCCCTCCCTTTTTTGATGCCATTGATTTGTTGGGAGAATTAGGTCATTTGTCCTGTTGATTGTCTCACAATCTGGTTTCGTCTTATCCCTTCCTCATGGTGTTGTTTAACTTGTTCCTCTATGTCCTGTATTTCCTGAAACCTATAGTTAGACCTAAACAAGATACCCTTCCTATTGGTGATGTTCAGTAGAAATATAGTGCAAACCACATATGCAGTGGAAATGCCAGATTTTCCAGCAGCCATATTGAATAAGAAGTAAAAAGACCTAGATAAATTAGGGTTTTTTGTTGTTGTTGTTGTTGTTGTTTTTGCGTTACGCGGGCCTCTCACTGTTGTGGCCTCTCCCGTTGCGGAGCACAGGCTCTGGACGCACAGGCTCACTCTGACCATGGCTCAGCGACCATGGCCCAGCCGCTTTGCGGCATGTGGGATCTTCCCGGACCGGGGCACGAACCCATGTCCTCTGCATCGGCAGGCGGACTCTCAACCACTGCGCCACCAGGGAAGCCCCGGAAATTAATTTTAATAATATTTTTTATTTAACTCAGTATATACAAAATATTATCCTTTGAACATGTAATCACTGTAAAACTTATTAATGAGATAGTTTACATTCTTTTTCTCATCCTATGTCTTCAAAACCCAGTGTGTATCTTACACTTACAGCACATTTCAGTTCATTTGCAATGCAATGGTTAGAGTGCAATCCTGCCAAAAAAATAAAGTTGTATTTAAAGGAAAATATTTTACACCACTTCAGTTTTTGAAGTAAAATGAATTAAAATTTAAAAGTCAGTGCCTCAGTTGCATTGGCCGTATTTCAAATCCTCACTAGCCATATGTGACTAGTGGCTGCTATACTGGACAGCATATAGAGAGAATATTTCCATCACTGCAGAGTTCTGTCAATAGCACTGAACAAGAGGCTTAAGCAGGTTTAGGTTCCGTTTTTTAAGTTGCAGTACTTTGTAGGTGTTGCTGTATACTTCCTATTGTATGACATTGTGTTCAGTTGTTCTGTTTTTCATGATGCTATGATTGATGAGTGGGTCTATGTATGCTTCTGGACACTTTTAAAGAAAGGAAAAAAGATTTTGAGGCTCTTTATTTAGGATGGACTAGGTGGCAGGGAGTAAATGAGTCCCAAAACTGGGACAGAAGCCATTCTGGCCATATGAAAATCATTTGAGGACGCTCTGTGATACAGTGGTTGGGCGTCATTCTGCCTGGGTTTGAATCCTGATTCTACCACTTACAGGCTGTTTGACCTTGGGCAAGTGACTTAACCTCTCTGAGCCTCTGTCTCTTCAACTGTGAAATAGGAAACTAATAGTATTGTACTTTAGCTCATAGGGTATTGTGATGATTAAATGAGATAATGTACAAAAAGTATACATTATGCACAGAGTAAGTATTCAGTGAATATTAATTACCATTACTATGTTGCTGTTATTATAAAAATACAGGTTCTGAGGCCTTGCTGCTAGAGAATCTAATTTGGTAGGGTCAGTGGTGGGACCCGGAAATCTGCATTTTAAACAGGTTTTCCAGGTGATCCTGAGTTCCTGGACTCTCTGGCCCAGATCCCTTCCTGAGATCTTTTCCTGGGGTGACCCTTGGCTATGTTGCAGCTCCAGAGAAGCACGTGTTGGCTGGACACTCCAGCATCTGTCAGAGGCCAAACAAGCCCAGTAGGACTGCCAGATTTAGCAAATAAAAATCTCCTATTTTATCTGGCAACCATAAATCCCCAATTCAGATAAAACTGTAAACTAGTCTTTTTGCTCCATGGGTCTCTCTATTCCTGCCACATCAAACATAGGGTGCAGGAGCATGGAATGTGAGGACAAAAGCAGTATTTTAGAGTTTTTAGAGATGAATGTAATTAATGGGTCTTGATGTTTAAGTTAGGGACATGTCTTTGAAGAGGTCATCTTTTACAAGATGAAAGAAAGGGGCTTTGGGAACCATCTTGATCAGTCTGCTCATTTTGCAGGTGAGAAAACTGAGGCCTGACTGGAGGGGGCAGGGGAGTGAGTTGTCCAAAGCCAGTAGCAGGACTGGACTGAAACCTAAGTCTCCAGTTTCTGTCCCAGCATATGTTCCTCTTTGTCATCCCACAGCACTTGTTTCTGTCCTCTGTCACTTGAGTCATATGGTGGGGAGGGGTAGCACCTAGGATAACAAGGGACCTGGGCCTAGAGTGTGAGCAGAGACCCTTCTGGTGACACCCTAAGGGTGGTTCCTGCCCTTGTGATCCAAAGGGAGGAACATAGCAAGTAGAAATAGAAGGAAAGTCAGTCCCTGGGCTGGCTGGATAGGGCCCCAGAGATGAGTGAGGGGATTCTGCTAAGCACGGTGCCTGGAGACAGGGTCAGGGGTTACACCCATGGGCTTGGGCTCAGGACACACAGGACTGACTGGGCCTGGGCCCTCCTTACTGGTGTCTTGCAGAGTGTCCGGAGGAGAGCTCTTCGACTTCCTGGCCCAGAAGGAGTCCCTGAGTGAGGAGGAGGCCACCAGCTTCATTAAGCAGATCCTGGAAGGGGTGAACTACCTTCATGCCAAGAAAATTGCTCACTTTGATCTCAAGGTCAGTGGGGTGGGGGGGAAAGGGAAAAGAATCAGGTTAGGAAGAATGGGCCCAGTCTCTCCCAATGTCATTGCCAGGAGGGGTCAGCGCCCACTAGGCCTTCCTCCCTCATCTTACAGTTGAAAACTCTGAGCTCCTGGGAAAGAAATGATGCCACAGGAGTGTCCCCCTCCTGAGTTTCATTTCTCAGATAAGGTTTTTTTCACATAGGGACTGATGGCAAGAAGCTTCTGAATCAGACCACTGGCACCTTATCTCTTTCAGGAAATACATAGGGTGTAGTTTTTAAATAAGTAAGCCAATGACAGGAAACTTGAAACCAAACCCATTTCACAAGACTGAACTTTTCAGTAACCAAGAGCTAACTCCTGAGCGGGCAGAGCTAGACGCATTCAGATGAATACTGCTGAGGTTGCCTGGCTCTCTGGACCCAGCACAGTGTCCAGCATCCTTTGACCAGAGGTTATAAATCTTAGAGCCCAGTGACCACTGGCTGTACTCCCCCACTCTGCCCCTTACTGTGGCCATAAAACTGATTCCAGGGGCCACTGATCATTTGTGGTAACTGGTATTCAGGGTCAAGAAAGTTCACTGTGACCACACAGGACTTCACAAAGCAAGAGTGTAGTCAGAGTAGAAGGATCAGTTCCCACAGTAGCTGAGCTCAGTTGCATAGGCTGATGAGCCTTTACAGTCACCGGAAGCATAAAGATCCCCCAACCTGTAATCAGAGGGACCCATTTATTGGGGAGGAGACCCACTGATTTTTTTTTTTTCTCTTTTTTTGGCTGCATTGGGTCTTTGTTGCTGCTTGCGGGCTTTCTCTAGTTGCTGTGAGCAGGGGCTACTCTTCGTTGCGGTGAGCGGGGGCTACTCTTCGTTGTGGTGCACGGGCTTCTCATTGCAGTGTCTTTTCTTGTGGCGGAGCACGAGCTGTAGGCACACAGGCTTCAGTAGTTGTGGCGTGCAGGCTCAGTAGTTGTGGTGCATGGGCTTAGTTGCTCTGCAGCATGTGGGATCTTCCTAGAACAGGGATCAAACCCGTGTTCCCTGCATTGGCAGGTGGATTCCTAACCACTGCACCACCAGGGAAGTCCGACCCACTGATTTTTCTATCCAGAAATTACTTTTGTGTTTCAAGCATTGTGCTGGGTGCCTGGGTGTTGCTACAGGTACAAAATCAACTGAGTTTGAACTTAGTTCCTCTTTTCCAGGAACTTGTGCAGGAATCATAAAAGAGAGACCAACAACTCTAAGTGCTGTGATAGAGGGAAGTACTGGGGGGCTGGGAGTCTAAATGAGAAGCCATCTAAGTCAGACTGGAGTATCCGAGAGGGGCTTCCTGGAAGAGGTGGTATTTGAATTGAGTTTTGAAGGACTGCCAGGAGTTATCAGAGGGGACGGGCCTTCTAAGGAAGTGAGGCCAGCAGGTACATGGTCCTGAAATAACACAATGCATTCAGGATAGTACAGGCAAAGGGTGAATGTGCTGAATGGAGAAGCCAGGAGGAGAGCAGGAGGCAGACACAGGCCATGGGAGCTAAGCCAGGGTGGTTGAACTTTACACTGAGAGACATGGGCCAGATGAGCAGGGAGGTGAGGCGAGCAGATGTGTGTTTCAGAAAGGGCCCTCCAGCTGGGAGCACGGATAGAATGGGGACAGTAATCTGGGTGGGATGTGGCAAGTGCCAAACTAATTTGAGGAGGGGATAGAGTCAAGACCTTTTATAGAGGTTGCTCTGAGGATTGATTAGGTACCTAACTAGATGTGGGACATGAGGGGGAAGGCAGAGTCCAGGATGACACCCAAGCTCTGGCTGGCAGGGCTGGCCCAGAGAGGGTATGGTGTCTTGTGGTCTCAGAGGCTACATCAGGGTGTGGGCTCACGTCCCGTACAGGGATCCCACCCCAGCTCTTACTGTGCCCCGTGGGGTGACCTGCTGTGAGTCTCCCCTCCTTAGGCCAGATTGTCGCAGTATTTTGAATTCCTCCTATAGAAGACATCTTGCAGAGTCTCGCACAGGTGTCACGGGGTAAAAGTCAGGGTCACTGAGGAGTGTGTGGCCTGGGCAGGGCTTTGGACCTCAGGGTATTCACACACCAAGCAGGAAACGGGCTACCTGGATCGCACGTGTGTCTCCTTCCTGATAATGCTATGGGTAGTTGACTTATTTTCTCTGTCTTCGCTGGCTCCAGGAGGCTGGCCTCCGAATGGCCTCCTTTGTCTTTTCTCTCATGGGGCTGGTAGAGGCAGGCGTGTGGAGTCCACAGGCCCCGATGACTAGAGCATGTCCATACTGTACGGTTGGCTTCTATGGCAGCTTGCTGAAGTGGGGGGAGTTGTAGCCCGGTCAGGGCTTCACCCTCACTCTACCGTGTACCAGGAAACAACTGAACCTCGGTTTTTCAGCTTTAACACAAATGATAATGCTTACCTGTCAGAGTTGTAAAACTGAGAGAGAAGCAGCATCAAGTTCTGGGTACCAGATAGGTCCTCTGTAACAGCAGCTTCCCAGAACAGAGGAGAAGAAAACACACCTCCTGTTACATAGACTAGGAAAACGAAGCCTGCTAGTGCAATTCTAAATGGCCCAGCAGAGAGCTGAGATTGGTTGCTAGGTGGGGCTACTGGTGGGCGATCTTGTCTGGCTCCTGGGCTCAATCTGGACGTTTTCCACAACCTGGAGACAGTCTGGGTTTCCCCTGGATGCAGTTAGGTTGAGGATACTGCTGACCCCTACCCTGCCTTGTATCCTTAGAGGGGTATGGACAAGAAGCCTGCTGACTCCCCTACCCGTGGGTCCCTTGGCCCAGGCCCAGCTGGGCAACTTCAGAAGTGATGAGTAGCTGGAACTCAGTGGGATCGCCTCGTGATTGACTAGACACTTCCTGGAGCCAGGATGTGGGTCTGTGTTCCCCTTGGCTGGAACTTCCTGCCAGCTGGAGGGATCATGCAGAAGGTCCAGCTGGTAGCTTAGAGGGGACTTCTTGGTTCCATGTTGTTTCCCACCATATGAAATTCATTTTATATGAATACATTTCTCTTCCTGATTCTCCTTCTCCACGAGGGACCTCTGCTTTCCCCTCCTCTTGTATTCTGTTACTCCTTGCCAAGTGAGTCAGGCTCGCTTGGCTGCCCCATGAGCACAGCCACCATTGTTATCTCCACGCCCCTGCTCATGACCTGTTCTCCACGCTCACCTTCCAGCCGGAGGGAGCAGGTGATGGCGGAGGATCAGCTCTCTGGCCTGCCTTTGGAACAGGAATGACCTCTCCTCCTGTGTCAGCCATTGTGCTGGAATGGTAAGGCTCTATCCCTGCTTATGACACACTCCCAACCTTGTGGCAGAGAGCAAGTGAATGGAAAAATTAATGTACAATAAACAGCCTTGGTTAAAACAGATCATGGCATGCTGTTGCCCAGAAATCTGTGGCAGACCCTTGTCACCCATAGGATAAAAGAACCCCTTCTCAGCATGGGGTTTCTTAAACTGTTTTAAATGTTAAAATGTTTAAACATTTTAAAAATGTTTCTTAAACATTAAGGTCTTTCTTAAACTGCCTGAGCCCTGATTCTGGCCTCATCTACCTTTCCCCACTTGAAAACACTAGCCCCAGGCACCAGGATGACAGATACATGTCCTGGCCCCTCTTCTCTGTTCATACTGTTCAAATCCAGGAAGCTGCTCGTCTTCCTTTTCTCTGCCTATGGACTTCCTGCTCATCCTCCAGGCCCAGCAGAAATGCTATTTCCTCGGGTAAGCAAGCCTTTCCCACGCCTGCCAAAGCATAACTGAGAACCAACCTGCTTCCCTGCTTATCTTGCCCCTTGTATAGACTTCCATTGACAGCATTTATCACCGAATTCTCAGTTCTCTCTGGGCATCACTTTCTTCTCTTGTCTCTAGCGCAGTGCCTGACATATGAGTTACTCATCGTTGAATGAATGAGTGAATGAAGGAAGGAATGGTTTAGTAAGACAAATGCATGCATGGATATCATCTGGAAAATGCAAAAGAGGTGGCAGGCAGATTTCAATTCAGTGATGTGTCATTTATTGAGGGACTATTGTACACCAAGGGGTAGAGTGACAAGCATCAATAAGATATGGTATCTGCCTTCCAAGGGTCCACCACCTACGGGGAGATGGCTGCAGTGAGACTGGTGCCGAGGCCATCTAAAATAAAATCTACCCATGACACTCACTAAGAAACACTCACTTCCGAGGGGTAACCTCTCTGCCTCAGCAGCATGAATACCATCCCAGTGTGTGGTGTAAATTCACCACAGACAGGCCCGCTGGTGTGGGTAGGTAGAGGGGGTGCAGGTAGATGATGTGTTTACCACTGAGGTACAAGGTATTGTCACTTTTTTACACATAAAGCAATTGAGATTCAGAGAGGTTAAGTTACTTGTCCAAGACCACACAGGTACTAAGTGATAGGGCTGGTACTTGAACTTAGTCAGTGAGGAGACACTAAGCACAGCTGAGTATCACCAGCTTTTATTTCACCAGGTTCTAACAGTATGGATTTCTTACTTGCTTGCGTCATGCCTTTTACACATAGTTAATCCGAAGGTTTATACTGTGCCATAAATTTATCCTTTGCACAGTTAATTTCTCATCTGGTTACTGAGTTTTTCTTTCTAATACGTTATTCCTCATAGTTAAAAAATTAATTTGTATTCTATTAATTGCTATAAAATGTGCATGCATTTGAAAGTAGATCTTACAAGAATGAGATGATTTCCATACTAAAACCTTGGAACATGAAATAGAGGTGAGACTTGGCAGTTTTGACTGTCAAGATAGGTTCGGGTGAGATTGTAAAAGTTTAGGGCAGGGCTTCCCTGTTGGCGCAGTGGTTGAGAGTCCGCCTGCCGATGCAGGGGACGCGGGTTCGTGCCCCGGTCCGGGAAGATCCCACATGCCGCGGAGCGGCTGGGCCCCTGAGCCATGGCCGCTGAGCCTGCGCGTCCGGAGCCTGTGCTCCGCAACGGGAGAGGCCACAATAGTGAGAGGCCCGCGTACAGCAAAAAAAAAAAAAAAAAAAAAAAAAGTTTAGGGCAGAAGTTTGTATAGGCAGTCAAAGCCATAGAAGACTTTTACCCCTCAACATTTTTTATTATGAAAACATTTCAAAATGTCTGAAGAAATTAGAAGAACCATACAATGAACACCATTATGCCCTCCTCCTGCATTCAACATTTGGCCACATTTGCTTTACCTCTTTCTCTCTTTAAAAAAGAAAAAAAAATTACATTTATATAAAAAGCATTTTATATGTATACACACACACACACGTGCATATGTGTGATTTTTAAAATTAAAAATAATATCTAAAAAAAATATCTAATAAAAATTTAAAAGTATTAAAATGTATGTAATTTATTAAAATTATGGTATAATTGGAAAGAAAATTGTAGCTATCTTGACACTTCACTCTAAACACTTCAATAAGCATCTCTCAAGATTAAGTTCAGTCTCCTATCAACCCACAGTACCATTATCACACTTAAGAAAATTAACAATAATTTGTGGAAGACCTTTAATTGGTAAAAAAAAATTATTCTATTTCTTATTTAGAAAGAAAATTCTCCTGGCAGTGGAGGGAGAATGGATGGGAGAGAGTAGGCCAGTTGGAGGTAATGATAAGACTGTGGGAAAGAGATGAACCGAAGGTACCCCATAAACTTTTCTTAAAAAATGAAGTCAATGGTCATTTATGCTATTATAAAAAGTAACAAAATACAGAAACATACAAAGAAGTTACCTGCAGACTCTCTACTCCAAAATAATCATTATTAACATTTGTTACATTTTCTCCAGCTTTTTCTGAACAGAGTGTGTGTGTGTGTGTGTGTGTGTGTGTGTGTGCATGTGCGTGCGTGCATGTGTGTGTGTGTGTTAAGGTGTTATAACTATACTACTTCTACAATTTCCTCTCCTGCTTTTTCCACTCTACATTCTAACCCAAGCAGGCCACATGGGCTCTGTAGTGATTTACTTTGCTGTTGAGGCTTTTATACAAGTCTTTCTGATTTCCTTACCCTCTTGGCAAGTTCTGAGGGTGGACCCTGTTTCCGGTTCCTCATACCCAAAGCTTAGCTTATGCCCCAGCCTCAGTATGTGCCCCATGGGCTCTTCATCTCAGCTCCATGCATCAGCATGGGAGCCCAGAGCCCTAGGGATGCATCCTGGCTGCTTCATCAACTACTGCAGGGCCACCCTAGGGTGACCCGAGGAGAAGTGAAATGAGGACACAGAGCTCCTAAATGGTTGAGGGAAGGAACAAAATGTGGCAAAAATTAAACTATGGAGAGCCATAATTGAAAGAGTTGAAATATAGCAGTAAATGTGTGAATTGGGAGCATTAAACCAACAAGCTGCTTTTTATGAGATACAGCAGGAGGCCACATGGGAAGTGGAAAGAGGAGAAGATTGTGGGTCAAGCCTGCATTTAAGTCTCACCTCTGCTAGGTAGGGTTGGGGAGGTCATGGCTCTGACCTTTCCTGGCCTTGAAAATGGAGATAATATTGCCCCTCACTTCCTCACCCAGGAATGGAGTGAGGGGCCAGGGGGAGATCAGTGTTTCTGAAAGGTCCCTGTAAACTCTAAGACTCCTTCCAAGTGCTGGCTGTGAATTTTAACTAGCCTCCCTATGAGGCCACATTTCTCCCTATTCCTCTCTTTCCTCCAAAGGGATTCAGAAAGGGAGGTGGGCATGGAAGCACCCAAAGGGGTAATGAATAAGGTGGTGCTTTCCTATCACCAGGCTGGGCAGATTCCCAACGTGGCAGGACACTGTGTGAGGTTGATATGGCTTGGAGTGAATATCATGATCCCTATTTTACAGATGAGGAAACAAAGACAAAAAAGCCATGCCCTCCTCCTCTTTTGTCCTTACTACCTTTGCCATCACCATTAGGTGCTCAGAGTCTCTTTGCTACTTCCAGCTGCCCACGGCCATCCACTCTGGGCCCCTGCCCAGGCCTGGCCTCCACCGAAGTATCATGTCTTCAAATAGTACCTTTTAGGTTCCATTCACATCTCTACCATTAGCCCTCCCCATGCAGCTGATCTCAGTAGGAGTGAAAGAACCTGATTCTGGAAGTGGTAAAGGGTGGTGGAAAGGTATCTTGGCATGAAAAAACCTGGGTGAAAACCTAGCTGCACCACTTCTTAGTCATGTGGCCTTGAATAAGTTAATTAACTTCTCTGACCCTCAGTTTCCTCATCTGGGAAGCACAGACAGTAACTTAGTCTACTCAGATTCTGTGCAGTGGTGTTCTGGTAGTAGCTGGATCTCCAATAAACATATGTACACACACACTAAATTATTATAAAGTCTACTGATATAAAGGTTTATAATGTAATTTACAAGTAATAAAATATATAAGACTTTTATTTTGTAAATTTCACAAAAATAAATTGATTCTTGTAGAGCACTTTCCTTGGTTTTTGCTGACGTCTTGTATCAATACCAACCTATGGATGCAATAGACAAATGAGTGTAGTTCCAACAGGACTGTTTGTTGATATTTTTGTTTATGTTAATAAGTAAGGTGAAAATGAAGCAATGAAGACGTGTGTTGGAGCTTTACTTGTTTGCCAATGACATGAGTGACTTCTTTGCTGAATTGGATAATGGTTTCTGAATATTGAAAAATATTTCTTCAGTTTTCTCTGCTAGCACAAAATAATGGCTATAGACACGACACCCTTATAAGTTTAATCTCTGTTATTAAGTGATTTTCTGAAGCACTTCCTAAGTCTAGGATCAAGAAATCAAGTCCTGATTTGTAGTGTCTGTGGATTTCTGTGGTGTAAATACAACCACTGGGGCCAATTTCAAGGCACCAACTTGATGACACTGACTAGAGCTAGGAAGCAGGGTGCAGTAACATACCATGATGAAGTATTTCCCCCATTCAGAGATAAAAGGCATTAAGTAACCTCAAGAACATAGAAAATAATAAAATATAATAGAAATAGAGAAATAAAATATAATAGAAATTTATACTTCCTAATAGAAATTAGGAAGTAATACGTTTTTAAAAATGTATTTATTTATTTGGTTGCGTGGGGTCTTAGTTGCGGCAGGCGGGCTCCTTAGTTGTGGCGTGCATGTGGGATCTAGTTCCCTGACCAGGGATCGAACCCCGGCCCCCTGCATTGGGAGCGTGGAGTCTTATCCACTGCACCACCAAGGAAGTCCTGGAAGTAATAAGTTTTAAGTATTTTAAGTATAATTTAATTAAATATGTTTCTATAATTTAATTTTTAATATTAAAATAATATTCGTACATAGCTCAGTTTAACAACTGGCTTACAACATTCTTGCAAATTTAACAGCAGGCTCTCATGAGCCGGTAGGCACCAGCTTTAGCCCACCCCCAGCTCTCTGAGACTCTGTTGGTGAAAGCATTTTGTAAACAGGACAGTGCTACCTGCAGGCCAGCTGTGGTGGTGGCAGCAGTGGTGTAACGATAAGAATGGCAGCCAGCATTTACTGAGGCTGTAGTAAATGTGCAGGCTCTTCTCTGAGTGCTCTGCATGCGTTTACTCCTTTTAACCACATGACGACCCTATGAGGGAGGGAGGTTCCATGGTCGTGGCCATTTTATAGAAAGGGGAGGTTGCTCGGGGGCTCCTAGGTTTTCTTGTGCCTCCTCAGAACCCCTTACCATATTAACATTCCCGTTTCGCAGATGAGGGGCCAAGGATCAGAGAGGTGAATGACTTGCCGAGGTCACACAGCTAGCCTGGGGCAGAAGCAGGGTTCAACCCAAGTCTGGGGACTTCCCTGGTGGCACGGTGGTTAAGAATCCACCTGCCGATGCAGGGGACACAGGTTCGAGCCCTGGTCCGGGAAGATCCCACGTGCTGCGGAGCAGCTAAGCCCGTGCGCCACAACTACTGAGCCCGTGTGCCACAACTACTGATCCCACGTGCCACAACTACTGAAGCCCGCACGCCTAGAGCCCGTGCTCCGCAACAAGAGAAGCCACCGCAATGAGAAGCCTGCGCACCGCAATGAAGAGTAGCCCCCACTCACTGCAACTGGAGAAAGCCCGCGCGTAGCAACAAAGACCCAACTCAGCCAAAAATAAATAAACAAACAAATAAATAAATAAGTTTATTTATTTATTAAAAAAAACCAAGTCTGTCCAATGAGAGGGCCCTCTTTAGTGCTGGTTCCCCAAACACTGGGCGCTATATGATTTTGACTTTCTTGCAGAACTTGCTTTAGAAAACCAATTCTGGAGCCTCACTCCTGGTGGGTTGATTTAATTGCTTTGGTATTTTTAACACAGTCCCCAGGGGATTCCAATGGGTAACTAGCTCAGATGGGCCCCAAAGCACAGCTTGGGGCTCAGAGTGCCTGGATTCAGGCCCAGGTTCCTCACTGGTTAAATGGAGGCTCCGACCATCCACAGCTTGGCAGCTGTGAGGAATAAGGTGATGTGTGGGGAGAGCCCAAGGCAAATGCTGGTTGTCGTGTGGCACAGACCAGAGAGCCAGCATTGCTGATTGGCCCACGGCTGAAACCCAGTGGTCCTAGAATGGCCTTGAAAGTGAATTTTTATTTCCCTCCCTCTACCCAATAAGAGCACAGAGACAGTAGGTAGTGGTTTTCTCTGACTTTACCAGGCAGGGCTTCTAGAACCATGCAGCAGCCTCCCATAGAGAAGCAGGCCGTGAGTGAATGTCCAGAAGCTGTGGTTTAACAAATCCAGTGCAGCTGGGTTGGGGCCCTTCCCTAAGATGTGCAATTTCTAGGAAAAACATGGAGCTGGAGGGACTTCCCTGCTGGTCCAGTGGTTAAGAATCCACCTTCCAATGCAGGTTACAAGGGTTCGATCCCTGGCTGGGGAACTAAGAATCCACATGCCGCGGGGCAACTAAGCCTGCGCACCTCAACTAGAGAGCCTGCATGCCGCAAACTACAGAGCCCACGTGCTCTGGAGCTGGCGCGCCACAACTACAGAGCGCTGAAACTAGAGAGAAACCCACGCCGCAACGAAGAGCCCAAGCATTCTGGAGCTTGCGCACTGCAACAAAGATCCCATGTGCCACAACTAAGACCTGATGCAGCCCCCCCCCAAAAAAAGAGGAACGCATCAGTTAAAAAAAAGAAAGAAAGAAAAACATGGAGCTGGACCAGCAAGCTGGTGAGTTACCAGAGCTGAGATGGAAATGCCAACTTTGCCAGCCGGCTGGGGTGATCTAAGTGGGCACCCTTACATCAGCTAGAGGAAGCGAGGCGACATGGGAGAGGAGAGAGCACACAGGCATCTTGGGCAAGCATTTAACCTCTCTGAGACTTGACTTCTTCATCTGTAAAATGGGGTGATGACGGTACCTACCTCAGAGAGTGAGAATCAAATAAGAGGTGTGTAAACGCTTCGTAAACTAAGTGCTGTAGGTTTTGTTATGCATGAAACTTCAGATTGGGTGCCTTTGGAAACACAGGAAGAGCAGGCCCTGCCCTCAGCAAGTGTGCAGTCTAGTAGGGGAGGCAAGACTAACACATAAAGATCTTGGCAGTGCTTGGTGCTGCAGGTCAAGATTGCTGCACGAGTGTGGAGCTGGGAGAAAGAAGGAGGGCTGGGCTGGGTATTCAGATGATGCTTCCTGGAGAAGATAGCATTTTGACTGGGCCTGGAAAGATGGGTAAGAGCTCAATAGGCAGATGATAAAGACCTCTGGAGAGGAGCGGCAAGATCAGGAAAATAAGCACAGAGATGATGACAACGGCTACAGGCCACTTTATATACCTTGTTTGATCCTCTTAGTAACCCTCTTGAGGTAGGTTTGAGAAGAAGAAGCCTGAGGCTGAGAGAGGTTAAGTAACTTGTCTGGTGTCAGACTGCTGGTAAATGGCAAAACTGGGATTTGAACCCTGGTTCTAAGGCTCTTAGTCATTGTCTATGTTGACTCCCTAAATGCAGGTTGTGCAAGAGACACACATATGACTGCGCCGATTCTTTCATTCCTTTACCTGGTAAACCATTCCTGAGCACCTACTACATTGCAGCCCCTCTTGGGTGCGAGGGTTGGAAAAGAGAGGCAAAGCCCCTGTCCTCCCCTGTGGGGCCTCAGGTTAGTGGGGAGAGGACATGTAAGGGAGTAGTTGTAGTGCAGTTGGTTCTCTGCCAGAGGTATGTCCGTGTACCTTGCCGGCCCTTGGGTAGAAACAACGAGCTGTGTGTATTGACGGGGAGGGGGTCACAAAAGATGTTCCAGTGGGTGGAGCTGGGTGGTGAGAGGGGAGGAAGCCTGTCAGGAAGGCGTTCCAGCAGAGTGAACTGCAGGTTGGGGTGGGGGTGATGAAGGTCCGCTGGCATGCAGCAGAGGGTGTGCTGTCCAGAGGTGGGAGGGCCTTGAATGTTGATGAAGGTGGACGTTGGGCCCCGGGCCGCACTGGAGCCTGGTGGGGAAGGGCTGCCTGTGGTCTCATCTACAGTGTGCTGGGGGTGGGGTGGGGAGAATTTGCTTCAGCACCATGGAAACCTGCCCACAGAGCCCTGGCAGCATGCGGCCCTGCTTTCTCAGGTTGCCCAGCACTTGCTGAATAACCTGGGACTGTGCTTGACATTTCCAGGGAAGGTTCCTAGACAGCTTCCTTGTCCCCACAGCACAGGCCTGGCTGGGCTGCAGCTCTGCTGAGCTGGGCAGCCTCACCTGGTGATGGGCAGGCGGTGCAGGCACCTGGAGAGGGCACTGGGCCGAGGGTCAGCAGACTTGGGCTCTGCTCTTTGCTTGGTATCCTTGGCAGTTTCTTGACCTCTCTGGGCAGCTCTGCAGCATGAAGGAACTAAACGGTCTCTGAGGTCCCTTGCAGCCCCAATATTGTGAGTCTGAGGGGGGGGGAAACGGGATGGGGGGAGGCAAGCAGAAGATGAGTGGGGGAGGAGACAGGTCTGCGAAGGGCATGTTCTTCAGATTCAGCAGGGTTTCAGTAAAGTTCCCGGGGATGACTGTTGTCACTGCTGCATCCCTGAAAGGAGAGAGCAAACATAGCCACCCTGCTCTGAAATCTCCTTGGGCACCGCTCCTTACATGGACCATCTCCCTGAATTCTCAGGACACTGTATGCCTTGGTAGGTGTTCCCATTTTGCAGATGGGGAAACCAAGGCTCCAGGAGGTCCAATGACTTTGCCCAGGTTTCACTGTGAGAGGTAGAGGTGGAATCTGAACCCAGGCCTGACTCTAAGCTCTGGTCTTTGGCACCTCATTTCATAGATCCCCTGAGGCTGCCTTCACCCTGCAGGGACTCTTAGACATGCTGTACCAGACCAGTAGGGATCACCCGACAAGGGTCCCCCCTGGAGGATCAGCTTCCAGATGACCATAGTAGGTGCCTCAGGCCAGATCCACTGGGCTGCTGAAGGGCACATTGGCCCACAGCTGTCTGCCTGATGGGCTGAGTTGGTGGCTTTATTTTAACAGGTGGGGAAAATTTCACCTCCTGGTGGCTACGCCATGGGCCCAGGGCTCGGCAGTGACAGCATCTATGGAAATGTGATCCCTTCCTCCAGCTGTGCTTTGGAGGTGACGTCAGGTGTGTGGGTGAAGTATTTGGTTGAAGTAAATAAAGCTGGAGGAGAATGACAGGAGTGAGGGAGTGTGGATGGGCTCGCACTATCCCAAGGGCAGCCTGGCTTGGCAGTCTGCTCTTCTTTCCTGCCCTGGAACCAGGAGACCTGAGGCTTTGTGGTCCTGCCTTGGGGCCCAGAGGGGTGGGAATTGGCCCAGCCAGCTTGGAGGATGTACCACCTGGCAGCTACAGGGCCTAGAGCTTGAAGGGGCTTTGGCTATCATCCAGGGTCTCTTGAAGTTGGGAGACAGAGGCCCAAAGAGAGGAAGTAGCCTGCTTAAGCTCACACAGCCTTGGGTGGTGGAGTTGAAATTGGAATTTCCCAATACCCAGGCCTGGGCTGTTTTCCACCACCCTACCCTGTTTGGGGAGCGGGGAAGCGAAGAAGCTTAGACCAAACCCTTGGGGGAACTGCCTCTTTGCTGCCCTCAGACCACCCTTCAGACCCTCCCTGAGTCCCTTTTCCCTCTTGATCCAGCCCTATACCAGCGCTGTGGGGAGGTGTGCTCTCGGGCGCCCCTAGTGGTCGAGGGCCTCCATGGCGCAGAAAGGGAAGAGCCACTAGCCCCCAATTCCTTCAGTTCACTTCAGCGAATTGTTATGAAACGTGCAGGATGCAGGACACCATAGGGGATGCCAGGAACTTAAAACTGATTGAAATTTTTCCCAAGGAGGCTACCACCCAGGAAGGCTGCATCACGATACGAGAGACAGCCTGCAACTAGGGCCACTCACTCGTAAGCATGTTCGGTGCTGAGGGGGTTAGAGCACAAGGTCAAGGGCTGCTTCATTGAAAAGCAAGGGAATAAAAGGGAGCAGAGATAGGGGATAGGCTCTGAAAGTGTGAGGAAGAGTAGGAAGGGCATTCTAGGCAAGAGGAAGAGCCAGAGTAAAGGATGGAATAGAGATGTCGTCCTGGGCCTGGTAATGCTCATCCTGAGGGGATATGGGACAGGTGATGGGCAGTGAGGCTGGAAAGTGCAGAGCCTCAGATGCCTCAAATATCAGGCAGGGCATTTGGAGTTTGTCTGGTGGTCAGTAGGACCACTGAAGATATTTAACCAAATAGGGTGCTGTGGTGGAGAGAGCAGGAGCAGGACTTCCCGGGAAGCTCATCCTGACTCTGCCATTATGAGCTGTTGGACCTTGGGTGCATGTTTTATCATTCTAAGCCTCTGTTTCCTCATCTGTGGGATGGGGTTGATAATAGTACCTACCACTCAGGGTGGCTGCAAGGATGACATAGAGCACTAGTGCAATGCCTGCCTTGGTAGAGGTGCAGTAAGTGTCAGTCCCTACCTTGCTTCCTCGCCTCATCAGATTATTACTGGAGATTGGGACAGCAAGAAGGAAGCCTTACTGAAAGTCGGAGAAGCTGCAGATATGGGGTCCAGGTCCCCTGGCCAGCCTAGAATCTCCTTGGTAGCCTGGGCAGGAAGTAGGAAGCATTGGTGGCGGGGAGCCTGTGACCTCTGTGTACTCCCAGTCAGGACTGGTCTGAGGTGAAGGTGCATCTGGTCCAAATGATCCAATTTGTGAGAAGTGAGTGAGGTGGGGACAAGGACCCAGGTCTCCACCACCTAGCAGAGCATTCTTGGGGGGCCCCACCTCCCAGCCTGAAACCCCTAGACCCCCATCGCTTTATGCAGACCTATCTTGGGACTCTCTTTGACAGGACCTCTGTTTTCTCACTGAAATGAGGGGGTTCAGCCCAGGAGGTCCTGACGCTCCTTTCTGAGTCTCTGGACACAGCACGAGGGCCAGGCCAAGGGCGGGGCGTGGGGCTGCTCACCAGGGTGAAAGCATCACAGGAAGAAAAGCATCCTGGGATGGGAAACAGGTGTCGGGGCAGGAAAATAGCTGTGCCTGAGCCAGGGTGTGAGCTTGCCCCAGGCTGCTAGGCCCAAGCTGCATTCCCACTTCTTCCTGGGATAGATTCCCAGGACCCTTGAGAAGCAGGGAAGGGGGACCATTTAGTCTAGTGGGTAGGAGCACAGGCTTTGGAGTCGGACAGAAAGAGGTTAAACTCCCTGGTCCATGAATCAGTATTTTTTCAGTTTTGGTTTCTTTTCCTAAGAAAGAGGAATGATAAACACCCACCGTATAAGGTAGTGAGAGGGTCAATGAGGTATAAAGTATGTCATGTGCCTGGTTAGCACTGGACCTGCACATTGTAGGGATTTACTAAATGGCGCCTGTCTTCACTCGGGGAACATTTACCGAGCACCTGGTGGATGTCAGGCTCTATGCTAACCTTTGGGTAGTTGATAGGAGTTAAACCCTCGGGAAGCTCTTAGCCCAGTGGGGCAGACAGGTCAGTAAACTGACAAGCTCGAGGCAGTGGGAAAAGCACTGAAATAAGGGAGGTGCAGGGTTTGATGGGAACTGGGGAAGTGGCGGGTGTGGGCAGCAGGGGGAGGTACTATTTTTGCTGAAATGTGAATGTGAATTAGCCAGGTTGGGGGTAGGGACAGTGCAGGGAGAGTGTCCCACGCAGGGGAGCAGTCACCTGCTGTGTGATAGGTTCTTGGGGTGGGGCAGGGGACAGATGGGACTCAGGTGAGAAAACATGGCCTTGTACGGAGGTTCTCACAAGCCAGTGGAGAGGCTGTTTCCCCTGGACTGTGGGCCACCGAGGTGAGAGGATGCGAGGCAAGGACGCTTCTCACTTCTTTTTTTTTTTTTACATCTTTATTGGAGTATAATTGCTTTACAATGGTGTGTTAGTTTCTGCTTTATAACAAAGTGAATCAGTTATACATATACATATGTTTTCATATCTCTTCCTTCTTGCGTCTCCCTCCCTCCCACCCTCCCTATCCCACCCCTCTAGGTGGTCACAAAGCACCGAGTTGATTTCCCTGTGCTATGCGGCTGCTTCCCACTAGCTATCTATTTTACGTTTGGTAGTGTATATATGTCCATGCCTCTCTCTCGCTTTGTCACAGCTTACCCTTCCCCCTCCCCATATCCTCAAGTCCATTCTCTAGTAGGTCTGTGTCTTTATTCCTGTCTTACCCCTAGGTTCTTGATGACATTTTTTTTCCTTAAATTCCATATATATGTGTTAGCATACGGTATTTGTCGTTCTCTTTCTGACTTACTTCTCACTTCTTAGGGAGAATCTCCTGGGATTCTCCCAGGGATTCTCCAGGAATGTCTGGGAGAATCCTGCCTCCAATTGTTCCTCCTTCCTTCCTGTGGGGTCCCTGCCCCCCATCCCTACTGCCCCCCAGTCCTGGGGACCACCAGGGCTAGTGTGTCTGCCTCTGTCCACTGCGGCTTCCAGCCCTGTTCAGCGGGTTTTGGGTGGTGGTCAGGAGGACCCGGACCGGGCCCCTCAGCCCCAGGGAGAAGCCTCAGGGCCATTCCCAGGAAGAGAGAAGTTCCCAAAAGGTGGCTGAGGAAGGTGGTGGAATGGAGGGAGGAGAAGCCCCCTGCTCAGGAGATGGTGGGCAGCAGGGAGGGTTCAGCTCACCACATGGGGTGCCAGGATGCTTGGGGTCCCTGGGCAGCCATCGGAGGGCCGAGTCAGGGCACTGGAGGGGGCCCCAAGCCTGCATCCTGTGTCCTGACCTCCCCCTGCCCTCACTCTCCTTTCTGCAGAGTGTAAGGAACTGCCCTGCCTTGGGAAAGGACTTTGACACAGTTTCAAAATAAGTTGAGAGAAATCTCCAGAGGGGGAAAAGAATAAACACACTTTTAAAATGCAAAATGAAACATATTATATTTTTTTTTTAAAAAAAAAGGAAAAAAAAAGGAGGGATTCCTCATCCAACTCACTTGAGTGAAAGTTTCCAGCCACTGTGAAGTGAGGTCACAGAGACCAGGGAGCCAAGAAGTTCGGGATGGGGACACCTGGGCTGTCTTCAAAGCAGATTCAGAATCAGTTCAGCCAACTTTTAGGGCCACCCTCCACCTGCCCCGCTCTGAGCTCTGCGCTGCGGGGGGCGGAGATGCAAAGACCTGAATCCTCCCTCCAGCCGAGGGTACAGTAGAGCATGGAGGACAGACATCGAGGACTGTCGGACAAGAGAGAGTGTGACAGCTGTCATAGCAGAAAGGTTCCAATGAGCATGAAGGGGCCCCAGGGGAGGGAGGGTTCACGTCTGTGGATGGGGGGAGAAGGCTCAGTGCTGCTGAGGAAAGGTTTCAAGGAAGAGGTGGACTGAGTTAGACTTTGAAGCCTGGCTAGGATTTCAGTGGGCCGAGATTGAGCAGAGGCTTTCCAGGTAGAGCAGATGGTGAGAGCAAAAGTGCAAGGTGGGAAATTCTCCAGTACTTCGAGAAACAGGGACATTCAGTTTTCTTAAACACTTATTTATTTACTTATCTATTGATTTAAAACCGCTCTATTGAGATTTATATGTCACCTAGCATGTAATTCACCCATTTGAAGTCTACAATTTACAAAGTTGCACAACTAACACTGCAATCAATTTTAAAACATTTTCATCACCCCCGAAAGAAACCCCGTACCTGTTAGCAGTCACTCCGCAATCCCCTGGTCCTAGGCAACTCCTCATCTACTCTGTTTCTGTGGATTTGCTTATTCTGGATATCTTATATAAATGCAGTCGTATAATGTGCGGTTTTGGGCGACTGACCTTTCACTTAGCACCATGTTTTCAAGGTTCATCCATGGTGTGGCATGGATCAGTACGTCATTCCTTTTTATTTTTTTCTCCGCCTTCATTCCTTTTTATGGCTGAATAGTATTCTGCTGTCTGGATATACCACATTTTGTTTGCCTACTCATCAGCTGATGGACATTTGTGTTGCTTCCACTTTGGGACTATTATGAATCTGCTGCTGTGAACATTTGTGTACCAGTTTTTGTGTAGATGCGTGTTTTCAAGGCATTCCATTTCGAATAGGATCTAGGACGGTCCTGGCGAGGAGCAGCAGGGAAGAAGATGAATCAGAGGGACTGCTCACCCTCTGAGTGCTCCGCGTGGTTGGGTGGGAGTGAGAAGGCTAGGCTCAGGATCCTGTTCTAGCCTCACTGGGAGCCTGGGCTGAGTGAGGCCAGGGCAGGGCTGTCCCCCTACATACACACACCACCCCCCACTGTTGTGTTAGATCTGGCAGCTGTTTTTTTTGTTTTTTTTTTGCGGTACGTGGGCATCTCACTGTTGTGGCCTCTCCCATTGCGGAGCACAGGCTCCAGACGCGCAGGCTCAGCGGCCATGGCTCATGGGCCCAGCCGCTCCGTGGCATGTGGGATCTTCCCGGACCGGGGCACGAACCCGTGTCCCCTGCATCGGCAGGCGGACTCTCAACCACTGCGCCACCAGGGAAGCCCAAGATCTGGCAGCTGTTTTACTGGGCTGGGAATAGTCTGGGCAGCTGGTATTTTCCCTGGAAATTAGGTGTTTTCTTCCTGTGTCCCACCGAGGGTCAATGTTAGTTAAACACATAGAGAAGTGTGAGCCACACCGTTAGTCTACAGGAGGAGAGTGTTGTCCACAGGAAGCTGACCGGCCAGGGGAAAGAGGTGGTCAGGAAGATGGAGGTCAATAAGCCATGTGTAAAGTGAGGCTATGTTGTAGTGCCCCTCCCCAACCACATACACCCAGAGAGGCAGTGGTTTTGTTTACAGGAAATGCTGCAAGTATCCCCCTGGCCCCATTTGACAGATGGGGAAACAGAGGCACTGCATTAAAGGGATCTGCCGTTCAGAGACAGAAACAGGATTAAAGCCAGAGTCTGGTTCTGCTGTCAGCAGCAGGTTTGGTAAAACCCAAGCCTTGCCCTTGGCGTTGTGGCTGGTTTTGAGTTCACAGGAGAAGACTGAGGACACAAAAACAAGAAAGTGTTTATGCTGTTTTGGTGTCCCAAAAAAGAACACCAAACCCCACCCCAAAACCAAAGCAAAAACATAAAATAGGGCTTTAATTACCATCTTTTCTTTTATCCCTTTTCTTCTCTTTTTTTGTTCTCCAGCCAGAAAACATTATGTTGTTGGACAAGAATATTCCCATTCCACACATCAAGCTGATTGACTTTGGCCTGGCTCATGAAA
Organism: Delphinus delphis; assembly: GCF_949987515.2. Lineage (NCBI taxonomy): Eukaryota > Metazoa > Chordata > Mammalia > Artiodactyla > Delphinidae > Delphinus > Delphinus delphis. Next base: position 138,889,522 of record NC_082684.1, read on the forward strand.
TAGAAGATGGAGTTGAATTTAAGAACATTTTTGGGACGCCAGAATTTGTTGGTGAGTTTTAGGCCTGTTTCTCTCCCAACTGAGAATCTGGGATCAGGAGGTAGAGAAATCCCAGGAGTAAACCCTGTGTCTGGAGCTGTGGCCTATGGGCTGAGAGATGATGCCTTGGAGACTCCCTAGAAATCTAATGGGTAGGGAAGGAAGTGTCTCACTGGCCTCTGGATGAGGGTCCAGGTGCTGGCTTTGAGCGCCCAGTGGGGCAGTGAGAGGCCAGGTGGGGCTAGAGGCCTTTGCAGAGTTAAATCCTCCCAGAGCTGGCTCCACTGCCTGCTCTTAGAAGAGATTATGAACATTTAAAATTACCTCGCCCTCTTGCATTCCCATAAACTCAACCTTTTCTGGAGTAGCTTTTGATTTCCTGAAAAAGAGAAGGGAAATCTTCTGCCAGATGCCAGATTCAGCTGCTCGCCTCTCCTGTGTGCCTGGCCTTCATTCACGCACAGGAGGCCCAGCCCCGGCAGAGCCCTGGCGGCTGTGTCTTCCCTCTGTGTCTCTCAGCCTTGGCCCAGGCCCGGTGGGACTTGCACCACAGGTCGGGGGGGAGGGGGGATGGTCATAAAGAAACAGCTTTGCAGAGGGGAAAGGAATGAAAGTTCAGAACCAACACCTCTCTGCTTTGGGAGTTGGAGTGGTCTTAGAGATGGAGGGAGGGAATGGTCTCCTCAAAGCCTGGGGGCTCAAACTTCTGATCACAGTCTAATCAAAAAGGAAGACGGGATGCGTCAGAACATCCACCCTGATAGATTTTCAGGCCACACATAGCAGCTCTGCAGCCACTGTGGAATGAAACTGCAGAGGCCCCACAGACCCCCTGGCAGGGAAACCTTGCTGTGTGCCAAACACTATGCCTGGTGCTCTACAGGCATTGTCCAAATTAATCCTTAGAGGATCTAATGAAGCAGATTTAAAATATCTTCTCCATTAAGTGCCTTGTTTAAGGCAAAACAACCGGTAGGTGGTAGAGCAGAGATTCAAAAACAGATACATCCAACATCAAAGCCTGTGCTTTTTCCATTAGACCACGTTGTCCTCTATAAGAAGACCTTGCCCTCAAGGAGTGTTCAATTTAGTTTTGGAAACAAGACATCAAACCATCAAATAAGAGTGCTGAAAGGATGTTTTCAGGTCACCTGATCTAGTTTAAATGTGGACTTGGAGAGCTAGGGGATTTTACTTAAGGTCAACCAATGGTTATTCTCCACCTACTATACGACAGATATTAGGTACTGGGGACACAGTGATGGTAAGAAGCCACACTCAGACTGGCACACCCAGGGTCACACAGTGAGCTGGTGGCAGGGCCAACTTGAACCTGGGGTGCAGGTGTCTAGTCTCAAACTTTGTCCAGGATAGCAGTTGCTGCCGGCCATTCACATATGTGGTAAAAATGCATGTTTATTTAAGTTCATACCAAGTGTTGAATGATAATAAATGGTTCAACTAGAAATTCAGGGCAGTCATGGAAGAGGTGACACGAGACAGGATGTGGTTAAGTGTAAGGGGAGTGATATAGACAGCTCTGAAAGACTGTTCAGACAAGATATCCACTCTCACAAGGTCAGTGGGATCAGTCCTGGCCTTGAGTCAGTGAGGGACAAAGTGCTGTCGCTGTGGGTGTGGGAGGATCTAAGGGGGGTCGGGAAGGAACCAGAGCAGAGGAGGTGCACGTCCTGGGTTCAGAGGTACCGCAGCAGGGGTGAAGGGCCAGAATGAATGCATTTATCAGGGACCATTCACTGTCCACTCTAGATGGATCAGAGGGTTCACACGGGCTGGCAGTGTCAGTGGGATATTGATGGGCGGAGCCAGACTGCGGAGGGTTTTTCCCAGTGGTATACTGGTAAATGTCTAACAACCAGGTCTCAAAACAAAACAGAATACAACTCTAATTAGGTTGGATAGCATCTGCCAATTTCAACCTACCAACATGTTGTCACTGAATTCAGAGTTGGGCAAAGATACACACAGTTGACTCTTGTGAGGTAGTGTGACACAGCTCCAGCCCAGAACTGGTCTTATTTGCACCTTACAGATATACAGGGTGGTTTCTCTAAGCCCCTGACCCAATTATGATGACTTACTTTTCCCAAGATCCCTGAACACAGGTTATAACCACTCTTCCCTCTTCCCACCATTCTTTTGAAATTTTAACCTGAGACCAGGGTTAAAAAATGTCAGCTTCTGGGAGTGTGGTGGATCAGGTCTTCCAAAAGGTCCTCTCACTACAAAACTGGATTCTTGAGACAAATATTATTTTTCATGCAATTCTGGACTCATAGGGAGTAAGATAAATCTTTAAGTGAAGTAAGTCCTTCAGCATCACCTGTCCTACCTTGAAAATCGAGCGAAATGAACGTAGAGCTGGAGCTGTGAGCAACAAGAATACTCAATAGGAGGACCGCTCCTAAAGGCAAGTATACGTATCAGCATTTACCAGAGACTAGCGAGATTTAGATGTTCAAGGATGTAGGATATTAAAATTATCAGATGTTGACTATAAAATAAATGGAATGTATATAGAAATAACAGGTGGACTCACAAGAATGGGCAGGCAACAAGAGATTCAAAAATGACCGGGCAGATTTTTAAAAGAACCAGATAGAACTTTAAGAAATTCAATATATACTCGTTGAAATTTAAAACTCAGTGGATGGGGCAAACAGCAGATTATACATAGCTGAGGAGAGAATTAAAGAATTGGAAGACTGAGCTGGAAAAAATCAGCTAGAATACCACAGAGTGACAAAGATATAGAAATATTAAAGAGAGGATAAGTGGAATAAGTTTAAAATAAGAAGCCTCACATAGGTCTATTTGGATTCCCGGACGAGGGAATAAAGACAATACAGGAGCAATATCTGAATAGAATGGCTGAGAATTTTCAGATCTAATGTAAAAACATGCATCCCCAGATACAGAAAGGACAATGTATATCAATCAGAAAAAAAAAATCTATACCTAGACACATGATAGTTAAAGTATAGGGCACCAGATACAAAGAGACGATCTTAAAAATCAGCCAGAGAGAAAAGACAGGTTACCTACAAAAGACAAAAATTAACAAACAAAAACCAATAACCGACTGACAGCATACTTCTCAAAACAACAATGGAAACCAATGTCCAATAGAATATAATCTCCAAAGAGCTGAGGAAAAATAAAAACCCCATAATTGTGGAGAAATTATATTTCAAGAATGAAGGTAAGAGATTCAGAAAAAAAGCAAAAACAAAAAAAGAACAACAACAAAAAAGACAAAACAGTTAACCTCCAGCAGACCTTCATTAGTGGAACTTCCGAAAAATGTACTTCTGAATTAAGGAAAATGACTCTGAAGGGAGTTCTCAATGCAAGAAGTAATAGGAGCAAAGAAATCAGTAAAACATTAGACAAATATAATTATTTTCTTTTCTAGAGAATGATAACGATGATGCTGATGATGAAGCTTTAATTGTAGGACTGAAAAAAAGAACCAGAAACGGAAGAAAATAATGGTAGCTAGGACAGAGTACTCGAAATTAGTGTTCTAAGTTTCTTGTATTGTTAGAGGAGGGTCAAAATATTGATTTATGTTAGAATTTATTTGATATTCATAGTAAAGTCTCAGGGGTAGCCATTACAAAAGTAGAAGCTGGGGAAAAAAAGAATAAGAAAACTAACAAAAAGCGATTTAAAAAAAAAAAAGACAAGAAAGAAGATGAAAAGCACAGATGAAAATGGACAAACAAAAGCACCTGAAGGACAGAAATGAGTGTGTATGTATATCGAGCAGATGAGCACTAGAAAGTGAGCTGTGCTCCTCAAACTCTCTATGGTGAACCACTTGAAAAAAGTCTATCCTGGACTGCTTGTTCAGTAAGATACAATAAAAATAAATTCCTAGAAAAGTGATCACAGTTTGAGTGTCACAGCAATGTCAAATTGCTATGCAAGTCTCTAAATGCTTACTGTCAATTTCTGTACATATCTTGTCAGGACCAGTGACAGTCTGCAGAATGTTTGCCTGCAGACTGCACTTTGAATATCACTGTCCTAGAGAAAGTCTTTCATGTGTGTCTCAGGAGACAGGTACAAAAAAGTTCCTAGCAATGTTTTTCCAATAAAAGATAATAATATAATAAAATAATAAAAGAAGTGGAAACCATCCAAATGATCACCAAGAGAATGACTAGAAGATGATCTATATTCACACAATGGACTATTATATAGCAGTGAAGATGAAAAACCATGGATGAACATTCAATGAACGCTAGAAGCATCATGTTGAGTGGGGAAAAAAAGTCAAGTGACGGTAGATCACATGCAGTATGGCATCATTTTTAGGAAGCTGAAAAATAAGCCAGGAGAGTGGTTCCCTGCATCTGGGAGGGTGGGATGGGGGCACATCCAATAGATGCAGAGGTTTTGATATTATTCTAGGTGAACAGACTTAACCTTTCCCACTCCCCACCTTTTTCCATTCGTGGTTAAAAAGTCTCAATCCTTCTCCCTTCTCTAGTTATCATCCTCTCTTCTCTATTTCATCACCAAGGTTGTTTTTTTTTTTTTTTTTGCGGTACGCGGGCCTCTCACTGTTGTGGCCTCTCCCGCTGCGGAGCACAGGCTCCAGACGCGCAGGCTCAGCGGCCATGGCTCACGGGCCCAGCCGCTCTGCGGCACGTGGGATCTTCCCGGACCGGGGCACGAACCCGTGTCCCCTGCATCGGCAGGCGGACTCTCAACCACTATGCCACCAGGGCAGCCCCTCATCACTAAGCTTTTTTAAAGAGTCATCTGCACCCTTATCTCCACTGCCCACACTCAGAACTCTCTGGGCACTGCAGTGAGTGTGAAATTCAACACTTGCTTCCCAGGGCTTATGGGCTTGATCACCAGGCACCATTGGGTCCTCTTCTGTCCCAGGTAGAGTCTTCTTTCCTAGACTCTGCACCTTCTCCTGGTCGTGGCAGCATTCGCACGGCTCCTGTTTCCACCTGTGTGATGGCTCTGGCCCACCCCACCCCCACCTCCAATACCCAGCCCCTTCCTGGACACCTTCCTCTGGATGCCCCTCGGGCGCCACAGGCTCATCACCTCAGTGGCCACCAGAACGTCCTCCTGCTCCTCAGGTGGGACTTGCCCTCTTTCAGACAGACTCAGAGGAGCGTGGATTCCCTCTCTGCCTCCTCTTCTCCTCCATCGCCTTCCAGGGCTGACCTGACTGGTTTCCAGTGGAGAGTTCTCAAGCAGGTTTGTTCTAGGCCCCATGGTCCCCTCCCGCATCTTCCTCTCCCCACCCTCCTCTTCCTTTTCCAGGAGTCCCTTTGTCCCGTCTTCCTCACCTTCAGGATACAAGGCAGCTCCCTTCCTCAGAATCCTTAGAGCCAGATTAACCCCATCGGCCTCTCTGATTCTCCTTAGTGAGGATTCAGGATGGAAACATTTGGCAACAGATTCCCTCAAATTCCTTACGATCCTCTCTTCTCATTTTCATACCCCTGCTGACTCTTCAACATGGCTTCTTTCAGCTCCAGAAATTGTGAACTATGAGCCCCTGGGCCTGGAGGCTGACATGTGGTAAGTTGTACAGGCCACCCAGGTGGCCCAGACCCCGGCTCTGGCTGACATCCTCCTTGACCGTGAAAACCTCTTCCTTCACACTGACCTTTCAGAGCCCCTGGCTCTTCTGGGTGTGCTGGACGTGCGGCCAGTTAGCACACGGCCGAGGCAGAGAACGAGGGGAGAGGTGAGGCTGGAGGTGCAGGCTCACCTGAGGCCTGCTGCAGCCACGATAAAGATGATAGTGACGGTAGCTCATGCCACCGGTCAGCCAGGTGATTACCGGGAGCCTCATGTTCAAGGTGCTGTGCTGGGCCGGGGGAGACCGCGGTGATGGCTTCTCTGCACAGATGGGGCTCATTTCACGGGAGCCACGCTCTACAGTTGGCGAAGCAGCTTGATCACGTGGTTTTCTAAAATCCTCCCAGTGGTCCTGTGAGGTAGTTCTCAGTATCCTCATTTTAAGAGGAGAAAGAGGCTCAGAGGTGATCATCGCAGCCTGCGTGTGCAGGAGTACCTGATCTTGAACCTGGGTCCTTGGACTCAACGTCCAGGGCTTGATGACTCCAAAGAAGTCCCAGGCTGCTGCTGAAGAGTGGGGTGGGGAGGGGTGTGGGACTTGAGATGGCATCCAGGGGCTGCCGTGAAAGGGCCCTCAGAACCGCGTGGGGAGTCCCTTGCTGGTCTGGGATGACAGCCACGCAGCCCTGACGCGACGGTTCTTTGTTTTACAGGAGCATTGGCGTCATCACCTACATCCTGTGAGTATCCCTGATCCCGGGGCTCTGACCCAGCTCAGATCCAGGGGGCATCTGGAGGGATGAGAGGGGGCAGGCAGACAGACAGACTGACATTTCCCGAGTGCCCACCACGACCAGATGTGTTAGAGCCACACAGCAAACCTGAGGCTAAGTGCTCTCAGCTCCATTTCATACATTTGACCCTGGGCTTGGGGTTGGGCAGGAACCCAGGAGAGCAGCCTGCAGCCCTCCATCCTGCACAGACTGTGTCTGCATCCCTCCTGTGGTCGGGGGTCCACCGCTCAGCCTCACCCGGACCCAGGTTTCCTGTGGAAATGTCAGTTTTCACTCCGAAGCCTTGGGACAGCCCTCAAGCTGCCATGCCCTTCCTGACCCTGCCTCTTCTTTCTCTGCCTTTCCCCTGCCTTTCTCAAGATCCCTTTTCCTCTCACATTCTCTCTCTTCCCTTTTCCCCAGAGTCTCTCTTTCCTGCCACTGAAGTATTAAGTGCTTAAGCAGAGATTTCCTGCATCGGGTAGTGGACTGTCACTTTCCATCTCTGTGGCCTGGGGCAGAGACTGAATCTCTGGGCCTGTTTTTCTCATCAGAAAAGTAGGAATCACAAACTTCCTGCCATGGGTGTGTTGTGAGGGTTAAATAAGCCGATGTGCAAACTTCCCGGCACTGCTCAGACACAGACTCGGCTGATTACTTGGTGTTCATCAGTACTTCCCAACTGTTTCCTCTCACAGCACTCCTGGAAAATGGTATTTTTATGGCACTCTGGGTAAGAGGCAGCCCACAGCCAGAGGGGATGAAGGATGGGGCACCAGCACTCAACTCTCTCAAAATCCCTGTAAAGCATCCCTCTGGCTCCCCTTGGACTGGGAGCTCTGTGCGATGTGGTAGACACCTCCCGCCACCCCCCACCCCGCCTATCCTGTCCCCCGAGCTGCAGCAGCGGGTCTCAACCCTGGCTGCACGTCAGACCTTTCAATATCTACTGTGGCCCAGGCCCCACTCCAGATCTATGAAATCAGAATCGCTAGGAGCGTGGTCTAGGCATCAGTATTTTTTAAAAGCCCTGGAGGAATCTGAAGGAGGAATTTGCAGAGAGAGAGAATTTGCTGCATTGCTGTATAGTTCCAGACTAGAGCCAGAATATTCAGATGTTGACTCTTGACACCTTGATATCTTCAGAACTCTGATTTCCATATTAAAAGAGTATGGAATTCCAGTGTCTCCAGGGCACACGATCTTCTTGTAGCTCATTGAATTCCGTACAGGTTATTGGCTGCCTGCTTCATGGTGGGCACTGTGCCAGGCACTCAGGATACTACCTGAAGGAGAATCTGTCCTGCTTGCCTGGAGCTCCCTGTGTGTGTGGGAGACACCGGACAGCGCACTCTTACCCAGTGGGACCAAGGTTATCCTTTAGGTATGAACATGGCTTTGTGAGACACAGATGGGAGAGCCACTGGTTTGCTGGGACTGCAGAAGGTTTAATGGGAGAGGGGGAGGGGGAGACAGAGAAGAGTGAGAGATTGATTTGAACTGGGCTGGAAGGAATGAGATGAATTCTCCTGGTGGAAAGGGAAGGAAGGGCTGTCCCAGCCGAGGAAGGGAGCGGTGAGCTTGGTAAGTGTGGTGAAATATATGGAGCGTGTGGACCAACTTCTGATGCCTTGATCAGGAGTTCAGATGTGATTCTATAGAAAACAGGGAGTCATAGAGGGTTCTTTGTGTGCTAACAATGACAATAATAATGACCATCGATTCCAGAGTTCTTAGTATGGGCCAGGACTGCACGGAACAGTCTCTATATAGTTATTCTTCAACATTTTATATATACTTATTCACAACAGTCATGTGAGGTGGAGACTTTTCTTTTCTTCAGGTTACAGTTGAGGAAACTGCAGCTCAGGGAGGTTGAGTAACTCTCCTAGGTTCATACATGAGTGGCAGAGCTGGGATTCAAATCCACGATTGAAATATCAGATTTTTTTTCCAGGGTACCTTGCTTTCACTATCCCAAGAATGTGTCAGTGGAGATAGGGATGACCTTTAAGAGGTATTTAGGAAATGGAACCAATAGAAATGGTGAGGGAACCATTCTATTCCTCTATGATGAGGAAGAGTCAAAGATGCTGTGTTTCTAGCTTGGGTACGTTCAGGAAGTGACATCATTAATCGAGGCAGGGAGCACATGGAGGGTAAGGGTAGGGCACAGGGACCTCTGGGACAATGGCACATCTGGATCATGAGTCAGGAGACAGTAGATTCAGGAGTCACTACTGGAACAACGCATTCCCCACAGACCCTGCAGGGGAACAGCACTCACCCTTCCAGTCCCTAACGGCCCATCTATTGCTACACCTCTCAGGCTTTGCTCAAGCTGCTCCCTTAGCCTAGAAGACCCTCCAGCTCCTTCTGTGACTGCTGACAACCTCTTCATTCTTCAGGACACAACTGATGCAAATGTCAGCTCTCCCATGAAGCCTGCTCTGGGCCTCCCCTCTGTCCTGTGCTCCCACAGCCCTTTTTCTGGCCTTATGTTTTATTCTGTGCTCTGCTGGAGATTATGAAGAGCCAGGTCTCTGTATTTGTCTCCCCTCCCCTTTTGAGTCCCTTGAAGACACGGTTTCTCTCTATCACAGGTACTTCTCTCTGTCACAGGAGCTCCATAAGGTGTATTCAATTGGACTCATTTGAAGAGTTGCTGACTGGTCCCCTCGCCCCCCAGAGGGGGCAGCAGGGTTGCGGGGAGCTTCCCATGCCCACGCAGCAGTACGAGTCAGGGTTCCCGGAGTCCGTCACCCCCACTTGCATCTACTTTCCCACAGTCACGTGTGTCCTCTCTGTGTGCCCAGCCTCAGTGGAGCATCCCCTTTTCTGGGAGACACAAAGCAGGAAACACTGGCAAATATCACAGCAGTGAGTTACAACTTTGATGAGGAGTTCTTCAGCCAGACCAGCGAGCTGGCCAAGGACTTCATTCGGAAGCTTCTGGTCAAAGAGACCCGGTAAGAGAACAGAGGAGGGCACTGGCTTCTCAGGTACTGACCCTCTCCTGCCACCTCTCCCAAAGCCGTGTCCGTCTGTCCCTGCTTTGCCGTGGGCTATCATCGACCATTGTGGTCTAATCTGGGCAGGTGCTGAGGAGTGTGGACTGGTCAAGACTTGGCATTCATCTTGTTTCCTCAAGTCGTTCTGGTTTCTTTTCCTGCTGAAATGCAAATAACTCTGTGTGTGTGTGTGTGTGTGTGTATGTGTGTGTGTGTGTGTGTGTGTGTGTGTGTGTGTGTGTAGAAGTCAGACTGGGTTTCTCTAGGGCTCATTATCTTTTGCGGTCTGTCCCAAAGGCACCTGGAACTAGGATTCAAAAAGGAAAGTGGCAGGGTTTTCAAGTCAGTTCAGGATGGGAGTGGGCGGAAGTGGGCCCAGAGGGGTCAGAACAGTGGGAGAATAGGAGACCTGCTAATCCCACACCTTCTGCAGGGCCCAGGGTGAGCCCCGTGGCTGTGCGATCAAAGAAGGAGATGGGCAGGGGCTTATAGGGTGCTGGGTACCCAGAGCACGGCCTAGATGAAGCAGAGATAAGGTCCACAGACTTTAGAAGACCATATCCTCTTGGTCCCACAGATTTTAGAGAGGGGCAGAGCGGGGTCCTCTAAAGTGCAGGGGCCCAATTTCCCTATTGAAGATCAGTGCAAGGTGGGATGGGATCACCCTACGTGGGTACAGAGCAGGGAAGGGCAGAGAGTGGATCTGGGAGGCAAACAGAAAAACAGAGACCAAAGGTTGTGCGGTGGAGAGCATTTATGACTCTTCCATAGTGTAGTGTCGGCCCCTTCAACTCTGGGACCAAAGATGAGGGTTTATGTGATGTCATTTTATTGAGGTGTCTTCCTGGACCACTTTCTCTGGAATGCAGAGAATGCAGCCAGTTCCCCATCCACCTCTGCATCCCTTATTATTCTAGTTTGATGGCAGTGGTTGAAGAATGCCAAAAAGGAGGTCTAAGAAGAGTGAGAATGGAGACTGTTGCTCTCAGCTTCTCATGGACCATCACTGTTTTCTGATCCTCGTTGCAGGAAACGACTCACGATCCAAGAGGCTCTCAGACACCCCTGGATCACGGTAAGGGCACAGTGGTGAGTTCCAGCGAGCAGTTCCCTGCTCTGTCGCCAGGGCTGCCTGGGGCGGCCGGATGCAGGGGACCTATGGAAAGGCCTTTGCTTGAAACACTGACCCTCAAGCACAGATGAAAGCTAGTTGGGGGCTTCCAAGGGTCTGGACTTGTTCAAATAGGTCTACAAGTTTAAGTTTCTATTTCACGTGTTCAGGTGACTTATGAAACGAAACCTTCACAAATGTCAGTTGAACTCCATGTTCTTTGGGCCCATCTTACAAAGGGTTCTTTGTCAGAGGACACGTCACTGTCATTCTCAAAGCAGAAATCAGGACTCCTCAGTTGTAGAGAGAGATCAGTGACAGTTAAAAACCTCAACTTTGTAACCGGGGCTCCTTGTTTCTGACTTTCGAAGTTCTGAGTAATAGATGACACTCAAACCGGTCACTGGCTTCCTCAGGCCCCTGGAGGCTTCAGGGAATGGGGCTCTGAGGTGGAGGCCTGCTGGGAGAGAGAGGCAGCCACTCCTTAGGGCAGTTCCATTCTCTCTGGGGAGGGTGGGGACACAAAGGTGACTCCCTGCCTAACCCGCCTTGTAACTGGGCTTCCAGCGGCTGGGTTTTCAGAGGGCCTTGCAGTCTAGGCACAGTAAAGTGCCCGTGAAAAGCACTTTGGCGGGATAGGGATCAGGAGGGTGGGATTCTGGCCCTAGTTCTGCTGACTGATGAGATGTGTGCTCCCAGGGATGTCACCAGACTTCCCATTCACTGAAATTGTTAGATGGGAGAGCTGGCGAGGATGATCTGAGGGTGCAGATGAGAAGGGGCAGAGGCCCACGGGAGATGGAGAGCAGGGAGGGCTGGAGTGCTCTGGAGAAGGCCAGCTTCATCTGCTTGTTGAAGGATGGGGAAGGCCAGGGGCCCTCCAGGTTTGGGCCCAGACCACAGAGCTAGGGAGTCTGGTGGGCTGCCTCCTAGCTCAGCTTGCCGAGTGTTGCCAAGGCCCAGGGAGCCCCCAGCTTCCCCCCCTCAGCCATGGCCTTGTATGCTTCCGCCCTTGAGTGGATGCCTGCAGAGTCCTGGCTCTAGCCTGCTTGTCTGTGCGAGCACCCTTAAATGCTGTGCGTGTGGAGACCCTCTCTAATGGCCATGGACCACCCTGCCCTGAGATGAGCGTGCAGGCAGCACCCATCCTCCTCGACCTGACCTTTCTTACGGTCTGTGTGGGTGATCCTTCCGCCCCGGTCCTCCCGTGGCCTGGCGCATGCAGTGAATGCAAAGAGGCTGCTCGTGTGCCGTCTGCCTGCACCTTGGACTGCCCTTGGAGCGGACGTCAAAGTAACTCTGGCCCTTCTGTCTAAACACCCCCTAGTCCAAAGGAGAGATCAGAACCCCTGAACAGCGCAAGGCAGAGCCCGCCCAGCTGAAGACCGAGCGCCTGAGAGAGTACACCCTCAAATGCCACTCAAGCATGCCCCCCGACAACACCTATGTCAACTTCGAGCGTTTTGCCTGTGTGGTCGAGGACGTGGCTCGGGTGGACCAGGGATGCCGGGCCCTGGCGGGGGCCCGTGACACCATCCAGGACGATGTGGAGACCTTGGTCTCCATCTACAATGAGAAGGAGGCTTGGTACCGGGAGGAGAGTGAGAGAGCCCGGCACGACCTGTCCCAGCTCAGGTACGAGTTCCGCAAAGTGGAGTCCTCGAAGAAGCTCCTGCGAGAGGACATCCGGGCCACGGGGTCCCGCCTCGGGAGCACAGCCAGGAAACTGGACCATCTGCAGGCGCAGTTTGAAGCCCTGGGGCAGGAGCTCTTGGCAGACTTACAGTGGCTCCAGGAACTGGTGGGCGGCTTCCAGCTGGAGAGTGGGAGCATGGACAGCCCCAGCTCCGTGTGTTGCCAGGACTCTAGTGAGTGCCTAGGGGAGCTGCTCAACAGATCATGCAGTGAGGAAGTCTAGGCCAGCTTGAAGCTCTGAGCACCAGAATCGAGTCAGGAGTGCATCCTGGATGGTTTGCTGAAGCCCGTTCCCAACTGCCCTGCCAGGGCATCGACTAGAATTCTCCTGCAGGGGTGTGTGTCTGTAGCATAGCCTTCCACCCTCTTCCCAGAATGCAGAATCACGGAGGGGCTGGCTAGTTACCCATTCTGTACCTCCTCTCACCAGCCTGGTTTTCTGGGAGGGTGGCTGGCAGGGCAGCTAAGCTGTTAAAACGATTGAGGATGAACACCCGTCAGTGTACCCTCCTACAGAGGGAGGACGGCTGGCCCTGGAGAGATACCTGATAACTGATTTGTAATAATGGGTTTGTTCACATCTCGCTTCCCGCCTCGTAGATTGCAGGTCTTGGGTAATATTCTAGTTAACTAGGGATAACAGTCAGTTGGCTTGGTGCTTTCCTGCTGCTGAAGGAGGGATTCTGAATGCACAGAGAAAAGATTACTTTTCATTTATTATTGACTTTTCACTGACCAAGCATTTATGGCTTTGATCCTTAAAGGAACCTGTGAGACAGGAAGGTAGGTGGTATTATGATTGTTGTTACTGTCATTTCCATGTAACTGAAGAGGAAATTGACCTCCAGAGGGAAAATGACTGAGGTTCATTCATAGCTAGTTGATACGCATGCAACAGAAACCCAGGATGCCTGACTCTAAGATGAAGTATATGGGAAGAAATAGGCTTTACTGTAAAAATCCACGTTAATATTAAAGTTCAGATCCCAGAGGTAAAGTAAGCATTTTCATGTATTTTGCCAAGTCAGGTGGAAGCCTTATACCTTCAGGCAATTGTCCTAAGAAGTGTGTCCTAGAAGGCACGCAGTTTATCGTTCCCATCCAGCTGTGTCCCTGTCTGAAGATCACCTGCAGAATAGGAGGGAAGGGGCAGCATCTCGCCCTTCTCCACTTCCCGCCTCTGGCTAAGGGCTCCAATCTCGTGTTGGGAATGAAGGCCAGAAAGGACTCAACAAGCAGGTTCCTTTTCTCATGTCCCTAAGGTCTGAAGAGGGTGGACATTAAGATTGGGGAGCCCAAGGCTCAGTGCTCCCTTCCTGACCTCAAGCTGTGCGCACCCCTCCCTGAGGGCTGGATCATCTTGTCTCCCTTTTCCCGGAGGAGGGGCCAGCCAACTAGCTCACAGAGAAAGAGTGTGGAGTGTGGGCCCAGTGCTGTGCTAGAAGCTTGGGGGTGAGGGAACAGATCGTATCATTTCAAAGTGCCTTCACAGACTCACAAACCCCCCGTCAGATAGGTGGGGTAGGTGTTATTCCCAATTTGGAGCTGAGGAAACAGAGAGGATGTGATTTGCCCAAGGTCACAATAGTGGCAAAAGTGGAGACTTTCTGATGATGTCCGTCGCTCCTTCTGCTTCCCCTAACTACCCCAGTCTCCAAGAGTTTACTCTCTGCTGTGGGGCAGGTTACACCAAGACACATCCATCTACACATTCACAAAGAATTTCTAAGCACCTGTCTATTGCCAGGCATTCAGCCTGGCCCCAGGGATACAATGTTGAGTGAAAACAGGCATGTTTCCTGCCCTCACGAAGTTTGCAGTCCAGTAACGGATTCCAACATTCATCAAGAACATTCTGCAAAGGTAGAACTGCAGCTGGGACCTATGCAGTGAGAGAGAAGGATGCAGCACTGCAGGAGCCTGCAGTGGGGGATGATGTAGTCAGGGAAGGCATCCCTGAGGTGGTGATGCTGGAGCTGAGATCAGCTAAGCAAACCAGGGAGAAGGTAGTGCTCCCCACAGAGCTGTCATGCCAGGGCTCTGTGCTGGGAGGGGGCCTGGGAGCTGAAATTGCTCAGACAGGAAGAAAGCTGGAGGGGAGAGAATAGAGTATGGCGTGGATGGGGCTGGAGAGAAGACAGGACCAGCAGGGCTTTGCCGTATTAAAGAGCTCTGCCTTCACCCCAAGAGTCATGGGGAGCCATGATGGGTGCCAGGCAGTCAACAGCCTGACGTGCTGGTGGGGGCAGGGATGCCCAGTGAGCAGCACAGATGGGGAGTGGTTTAGGATGAGGCATGAGATTGTGATCCCATGAAACCATTTCTTTAAAATCCTACCTCTAATTCTATTCGCATGCTGGATCGCTTCAAATATCATATATGACATTTGTAACAGAAACTTTTTTCATCCACTGTAAGAAAGCATATTTTCATCAAATGTAAATGCATCTTTATGACGCCAAAATAAAGAAAAAAAAGCCCAGGATGGGAAGTCCAATAGGAGATTCCACATACAAAGCTGGGACACCTTCACTGAAAGGGTAAGTGGGAAATAAAGCCACCAGGCAGGAAGGGGAGGCAAGGGAACGTGTGTGTCTCAACCTTGACACTGGGTAGAGGGATGGAAAAATCCTCCACTGAGAATAGGAGTCCCAGGTCCATGGTACTCGTGCAGGTTTGCTTTCTGTATTTGCACAATCAGTGGGATCCAAAAGAACCTCAAAACAAGTGAATAAACAAAACAACAACAACAACAACAAAACAAAAACAAAAGAACCTCGAGCAGAGAATCTAACATCAAACAGTTTGAGGCTGGGTGGCCCCAATGGCTGGCAGAATCAGTGTGGTCATCTTCCGGAACACCTGCCTTCACTTCAGACCGACAGTAAGGATATGATGCCACTGTTTGGGAGTTAAGTCCTGATTTCAGAGATCCAAAAATGTGCATCTTGGAATCAATGGAAGATGGCAAAGGCCTGTTCCCTAAACCCTGTCTGGAAGAACTGATAACAAAAGACCCCTCTACGAGCTCTCCAAGAATTTTCCTGCCCTGTTACAGGACATGATATACCCATTTGGCATAAGGCACTGCAAAGATGAAAGGTCCCTTTGGCCAAGTCAACAGGTTTCCTAAGGAAAGGAAGCCCCTGACTGAGCAACTCAGGACAAACTTTCTTGTGAAGGTCGAAATAAAATGCAATAAAGTAGTAAGATGTGGATGATGATTCGAATTAGGGAGACTGGGAAAAGGGAGAGAGAAGTGGTTATTTCAGAATCCTGGCATCAGCTTCACACTGTCCATACTGGTGGGTCCTCAGACGTGAGCCACCCGACACCCTCTTTTTACAGGATTTTACAGGACAGGATTTGTCTAGAGTCCCCCAGCTAGTCAGCCCCAGAGCTGGGGTCAGAACCCTAAGTGGTTTTCCTCGCAGTAGTGGAATCGTCTTCTCTGTGTTCGTGTCCAGTCGTGGGTAACAACTTGTCATTTAGATGTTTTATGAACAGACTCTTTTATGTACTAAGAGTTTCCAAAGACAAAATGAAGTGAAGTGAAAAATGCCCCCCAAGTCTTTCAGGGAAATCAGAGGAGATTGTGACCTTCCTCTGTCACCTGGCTGGTCCAACTCCCATCACCCTTTGGCAGCAGAACCTGATGCCAAGGGGAGCCCAAGGAAGCCTGTGGAATGCCCAGCCAGAGGACCTGCTAGATTCCTCCCCACACGCCCACAGCTGGCATTTTAACAGAGACATGAAGGACAGGGCAGGGCAGGGCCGATGGTGGCGGGATGGAGTGTTTCGTTGGTACCTAGACGGACAAAGACCTGGGGGACGCCGCTCTGTGGGCCGGCCCATCTACCGTCACAGAGGATCCTTTCATTCACCAGGCTGTGAATGAAAGGTCAGCCTCTGTGCTCCGGGCAAATGCCATCCTGGGGAGCGCAGGGTGAGCGTGTGACATCTTCCTGAATAGCGATTCCCAAGGAGGCTGGAGAGTCGGTGCCTGGGGAAGGCAGCAGTCTGTCCCTGCTCTGAGGCAGAGGCATGCCGCACACGATTACCCTTTTGCGTGGGGAAGGGTGGAGATGGCGTGATAACGTGGTAACCGGTGATTCTGCAGATGCAGGGTGCTGGCAGTGAAGGGATGGAACAGAGGAATAATGGTAGGAGAAGCCAGAGTCTCCTCTGCGAACCCCTTCCCTGTACCAGCCACCCACCTCTCCAGGTGATCTTGAAGGCGGCGACTCCCCACCTCACTCCATCAGGCAGGGCTGTGGGCCCTTGTGGGAAGTGGCTGGGTGCTCAGCTCCCACCCCCACTGGCAGCCTCTGTACATGTCTGTGGAACTGAATGGCCTTTTCTGCTTTGTCTGTGAAACTCTTGGCCTGTGGAGAAGATTCTTTGCCCCTGGAGAGGAGACCCAGCAGTGGGCATATTTGAGGAGCAGAAGAGACCAGTTCATTGAACAAACACTGACTGTGCTCTGGCTCTGGAGGGAGGTGACAGATAAGGACAAGACAACCCCTGAATAGAAGACTCACTGTCTGGGACAGATGGGGCCCCAACCAACTGGGAGGTGAGGAAGGCCATGGTGAGTGAGAAAACAGGAGTACCTAATATTCCAGAAAACAGGAGGGAGACGAACTCTGACTGAGGAAGGGTAAGAGGGGTGGCAGAGGGCAGAAACATTCTCGGGGGGGGGGTCTTGCCCCCAACACTCCCCTCCAAGCTGTAGCCTTGTGGGGAAGGTACCAGGCAGAATTTGGAGGGATATGGGGATGAGCCCAGCTTGGTGTCAGGAACCTGGAGCTGTCAAATGGAGATTAAAGGGAAGGAGGTTACAGAGATTTAAAAGGGGGAGACTTTCTGTTTTTAACTTTTTGTTATGGGGGATTTTCAAAACTTGCACCAAAGTATTGAGAATGGCAGAGTGAATTCCACCTACCCGTTACCCAGCTTTGAAGTAATTTAAAGCAAACTTCAGACTGTACCTCATAAATTCTTCAGCAGGAATCTCTGATAGGGAGTTTCTTTTTCCTATGACCCCTGCGCCATTATCACACCTGACAAAATCAAGAATCATTACTTATTATCATCTGGATACACATTCTGGAGTCACATGCCCCTGCTTTTCTTTTCTTTTCTTTTTTTCCTGTATCGGCAGGCGGACTCTCAACCACTGCACCACCAGGGACGCCACCCCTACTCTTCTTAAGGGTGTCCTGTTATACGCGGTTTGTTCAAATCAGAATCCAAACGCAGACCGCACATGGCAGTTGGATGTTATGTCTCTCAAGTCTCTTCAGTACAGGAGGGAGAGCTTTTGAAGCTTTTCCTGGGGATGAAAACTTGCTCAGAAAACTGAAGGTCCCGGGGAGAAGATTAAAAGTGAGAGTGTCTCTATGCTGAGACCTAACTCAGAAAAGTAAGGCTGGGTTAGGCAAGGAAAGGGACATTCTTACCTCTTTGCATTGGCTTGTTCAGTGTAGGGACAACCTGCAGGAACACAGCCTCTCTGCAGCTCTCCCCACCCAGGCATAAGGAGGTAGAGACTCAGGCCCCTATAAGCCTCACGTGCTCCTTTCCTGGTTAAACAGGGAGGTAAGGCCAGCAGGGCCCAGGCTCCAGCCAGCAAAAGGAAGAGGCGGAGATGCCACGTACAGAGAGATGCCACTAAGGGAGATGAAGGAGCGAGGCTCAGAGAGACAGTCCTGGGCACGAGAGGAAAGTGGGTGCTCATGTGTCCATGGCTTTCAGTGGAGGATGGGGCTGGAGTAGTGACTCAGATGGAGGTTCGAAAAGTTGCAAACTGTTGGCAGTTTGTAGAGGAGGCCTGATGTTTATTTATTTATGATGTTATTTTATTTTTTTAATAGATCTTTATTGGAGTATAGTTGCTTCACAATACTGTGTTAGTTTCTGTTGCACAACAAAGTGAATCAGCCATATGCATACACATGTCCCCATACCCCCTCCCTCTTGCGTCTCCCTCCCACCCTCCCTATCCCACCCCTCTGGGTCATCGCATAGCACCGAGCCCATCTCCCTGTGCTGTGCCGCTGCTTCCCAGCAGCCAACTATTCTACATTCGGTAGCGTCTATATGTCGATGCTACTCTCACTTCGCCCCAGCTTCGCCCTCCCACCCCATGTCCTCAAGTCCATTTTCTATGTCTACCTCTTTATTCCTGCCCTGCAACTAGGTTCATCAGTACCATTTTTTTTTAGATTCCATATATATGCATTAGCATACGGTATTTGTTTTTCTCTTTCTGACTTACTTCACTCTGTATGACAGACTCTAGGTCCATCCACCTCACTACAAATAACTCACTTTCGTTTCTTTTTATGGAGGCCTGGTATTTAGAGAACGTCTTTGGAGTGCCTCTTCTGGAAAGCCAGGGTCTGTCTTTATGCCTGGGAGGAGGGCTGCTGCTTCATCTCCCTGCCCTGTGGATGTCGGTGCTGCCTAGCTCTCCCCAGTGGACTTTTTCAGAGACACTTGCATCTGCATGAACAAAACCTGACCTTAGCCACAGCGTTCTGTCTTCTTTTCTCCCTTCCCAACATTTTTCTGAGACACCAAACATGCTCCTAGGAGCCTGGTCAAAATCGCCCACACTCTCTGGTATCGCTGAAGGACCACAAGGCTGGAAGGTGGGCACTGTTTGTCTGCAGAAAGGGGAGGGTCAGGAGAAGGCGGAACAAGCTCTGTTGCCTCTCACACCCTGAATTTAATCCAAAGTGTTGGTGCCACATTTCCTTCTGGGAACTGATCTCACTGCAGAATTTATGTCTCTCTGCCTTCATGCCTAGATGACCACAGTGTCAGCGCTTGGTGAGCCTCTTAGCAACCAGCAAGGCCCATTGATTGGGAAAGGCCAGCCTGACAGGTTTATAGCCTCTTCCTCAGAGTTCCTGCTGTTTTGTGTAGCATATAGACAGGGCCCTAGAAGTAACTGCATCACCTCCCATGAATGGCCTCTGGGAATGGTCCGATGTGATATTTTAGTTGGGCATCTCTGCTCAGTGGCTGGCACTGCTGGACCAGTTGGAAGGTGGGATTCTCACTAACAGGACTCCCCGAGCCTGCCTGTCAGCCTTCCATATGTGGGGTTTAGCCATCTCTCGCCTCACAAGGGTGTCAATCAGTAAGTAGACAAAAAGAGGTCCCTTCACTCCCAGAGTCTACTAATTCCAGCTCATCAAACTGTCCAAGTGAAGTGCAAGAGTGTCCCTTGCAAGGGTTCGACTTGAAGGTGAATTGCAGACATTTGTGAAGTTAGAGGTAGAAATGTTCTGTGGGCTGGGAAGGCAGGATGCCAGTCACCTTGGGAAGGAGAGACTAGTTGCTGAGAGTGAGTAACAACAAGTGAATAAATATGGAATAAAATGTCAGGTAGTGACAGGTGCTATGAAGAACTGGGGCAGAGGCACTGTGAGTTGCATGGGGCAGCTGGGTGCTATTTTATACAGGGTGGTCAAGGAAGGCCTCCTGAGGAGGTGACATTTGAGCAAAGACCAGAACAAGATGACAAAGTAAATACACTAAGACCTGGAGACCTTGGGTTCCTGGACCAGCAAGCAGACGCATGCCATGAAAGCCACAGGGACAGGAAGGAGATGGGGAGAAAATCAGGTTACAGAGGGACCCAGATGATACAGGGCTTGGGGTTCTTGGTGAGCCTGTTGGGTTCTATTGAGAGTGCCCAGAAGCTGCTGGAAGGTTTTTTTTTTTTGCGGTACGCGGGCCTCTCACTGCTGTGGCCTCTCCCGTTGCGGAGCACAGGCTCCGGACGCGCAGGCCCAGCGGCCATGGCTCACGGGCCCAGCCACTCCGCGGCATGCGGGATCCTCCCAGACTGGGGCACGAACCCGTGTCCCCTGCATCGGCAGGCAGACTCGCAACCACCGCGCCACCAGGGAAGCCCTGCTGGAAGATTTTGATGCCAGGAAAAGGCAGGCTCAGCACAGATCAGTTGCCCTGTGTCCTCTTTTGCATCTCTCTTCCAGGTGGGACCTAAAGCCAGGGCTGGGCTTGCGGAGAGGCGGTTAAGGAAAGGGCTGGGAGAGCAAGACATGGCCTGATGGGCCCCTCAGAGCCCCCATCCTTTTCTCTTCTCTCTCCTCTCTACCTTCCTCCTTTTCCTCCTCTCTCCCCTCCTGCACTCTTTGGCCCAAACCACCGTGTCCCATTTTGGGGGAGTGAATAGCCCCTGGCTCTCTCGTCTCCCCTCCATGTCAAGGTTGCGTGCACTCTCCTCCCTGCTCCCTGACCTCCCCAGGACTCTGCCTCTCACCTCGCTGATTCCTAGGCAGAGCTGTGGGGAGTCATGGTGTCATGACACCCTCCCGTGGTCTCACGGCTGGGCTGATGCAGGTGCCCGGGCCTCTCGCCGGTGGGGATGAGCAGGTCCTGGGACTTCGTTCTGGTTTGATTCTGCAGCAGCTCAGGGAAACAGTTTATCCGTACAGCTCTTCAGCACCCACTGTCTTATGCTCTGCATCAGGAGTGGGTAGTGAGGAAACATTGACAAAAACATGAAGAAAGTTCTTCCTGTTGTTGTCCACTAGTGAGATGACTCCACTGCAGAGCTGACCAAGAGAGGGGTTAAGTATAATAAAGGAGCACACATGTTTTGGTCATGTTGGGAGAGAGAGTTTCTTGGAAGTTATCTTGGAAGAGGTCATGTCTGAATTGGGCTTTGAAACACACAGAGGCCGTCCTGGAGGAGGGAGATTGGGTAAACAGGGAAGGGGCCTCCTGCCAGAAGATGTCAGGTCCAGAGCAGTGTGGGCCAGCCATATGCACTGGCTTCCACTGGCACCTGGCGCCATGATGAAAAATAAACAGGCATGGAGGTGTGCTTGCAGTGTGGTTAGGAGACAAGACCAGCATCAGGAATCAATGAGTGACCTCACTCAGCGGTCACTGAGGTGCCAGAGGAGGCACTGCTGTGAGGAGGCTGTCAGAGCAGAGAGAAGAATAGAGCTGGATGGGACCTTGTGGATCGCCCCGGGCAGTTCGTTTCCTTGAGTCACCGAGTCCTTTAAGAATCATTGGAAGCTATTGACTCTTCTCAGAGGAAATGTATGTCTGTACCTATACACTAAGTTTTTTTTTTTAATTGAGCTATAATTCACATACTATAAAATACACCATTTGAAACTGTACAATGCAGTGCTTTTTAGTATATTCACAAGGTTATACAACCATCATTACTATCTAATTCCAGGACATTTTCATCACCCCAGAAAGAAACTTCACACCCTTTCATAGATAGTCATTCCGCATTCTCCCCTCTTTCCAGCCCTGGCAACTGCTCATCTACTTTCTGTCTCTGTGGATTTGCCTATTCTGGACATTTT
Source organism: Delphinus delphis (assembly GCF_949987515.2). Taxonomy (NCBI): domain Eukaryota; kingdom Metazoa; phylum Chordata; class Mammalia; order Artiodactyla; family Delphinidae; genus Delphinus; species Delphinus delphis. The sequence continues at coordinate 138,911,099 of NC_082684.1, forward strand.
ATGTAATTAGAATCATATACTACGTGGCCTCTTGTGTCTGGCATCTTTCACTCATGATACTGTTTTCAAGGTTTATCCATGTTGTACTATGTATTAGTACTTCATTCTTTCCATGAATGGATTTTCCATTCAGTTCTTCCATTGTATGGATATACCACATTTTGTTTGTCCATTCATCAGTTGATGCACGTTTAGGTCCTCTCCACTTTTTGTCTATTATGAATAATGCTGCTGTGAACATTTATGTACAAGTTTATGCACTAAAATTTGCAGAGCATTTCAGGAGGTTCACAGAACCCCTGAAACCCATCTCTTGATTTCTCAATCTAGGAAAACCTTGTTTTACGAAGAGGCAGGAATTCATGAGGGAATGGACTCCTCACATTGGAGTCCATTAAATATGTCCAGTTTTTTTTGTATATCAATTACATCGCAATAAAGCTATTATAAAAATAAAATAATTTATAAAAAGATGGAATGGAGAAGACAGGAAGGCTATCAATAATATATTACTATTTATTGAGCAACTCTAAGCTAAGCACTTTACATCCCCATTTACTTAATCCTAAACAGCCCTGTGACACAATGTTATTTATTATCCCCATATTACAGACGAGAAAACTGAGGCTCAGAGAAGCCATGCCAGGTTTCTTGGAGAAGTCAGGGTTTAAGCTAAGCCTTGACTGCCAAGCAGTGAAAGGCAACTACACATCCCATCTCCTCTCGACCCCCATCAAAGCCCCTATTTCCTTACATTTATTTTTGAGTGGAGTACTAATGCCCGTCTGCTAACGAGGCATCCATTTTGCTAGGCCCAGAACTGGCCCAGTGCACAGTGGGCATCGTGGGCTGCTGTACGATGACCCTTCCCCAGAGTGACCCATGGTTGAAGGACCTGCCTCCTGCGCTTCCCCTTCGGGGACGGAGGGGCTGAGCCTCCAGCCCAGCCAGTGTGCACATCTGGCTGTGGTAATAATAGCGCAGGGGTGCCGAGGGCATCTCCAGAACAGCTGGACTTCTGGAGCCGTTGCCCTCAGCGTGAGGTTCCTCTGCGTGCCCTGCCCAGCAGGGAGGTCCCGGGGTCAGGCTAAGGGTGGCATGAGGTCAGGGGCCCTGCTGCCGTCCGAAGCCCAGCGTCAGCCGCCATGCTCTGCTTTGTCTCCCAGCCTGTGGACAACCAGCAAGCCCTGGTGCGCAGGGAGTCCCTGGTCAACCTGGAGAACTTCAAGAAGCAGTATGTCCGCAGGCGGTGGAAGGTGGGTCAGGGCTTAGGGGTGGGGGCGGGGGCCAGGTGGGCCCCTGGTTCCCTCCGGGGTCTCGGTGCACATCCTCACCTGGCGGTTCCTCTCCTCCCCCTCCCTCAGCTCTCCTTCAGCATCGTCTCCTTGTGTAACCACCTCACCCGCTCCCTGATGAAGAAGGTGCAGCTCAGGCAGAATGAGGACTTGGTGGGTAAATGCAATGCCCTCTGATTGGGTGGAACTCTGGGTGTGGCCTGGAGCTGGGGGGAAGGGGGCGGGGAGAGGAGGTGGGGCTGAACTGTTTCTGGCAGGCTCTGCACAGTGATCTGTGTTCGGGGGGTACCACTGGGGTAGTGCTGGGAGGGGGCGCTCCAAGGGGGCAGCATGAGCCTCTGGAGGACCTCGAATCCTTTCCTGGTGGGCTTTCGAAGGGACTGCTGTTGCCACTCCACAGCCCCAGCCTTCCCCTGAGGACCTGTAGCCTGCCAGGGACCGTGGGAACAGTGGACAATGAGACTGCCGGGGGCAATCCAAAATCAATTCCTGACGATCCAAGGATCTGCTTTAGAATGAAAGCTTTACATTCATTTGCCGATTTTTCCCATTTCTGTTTTGCTTTAGTTTGTCAATAATAATAAAAACAATAATATTTAGATGATATCTTATATTTGATTAGCTTGTTGCAGTTTTACGTACATCTAAAATGAGAGACTTACAAAATAATATAGTAGTCAAGAGCATGGCCTCTGGAGCCAGACTGCTAGGATTCAACTCTTCCACTTACTGTGAGACCTTGAGGAAATTACTTAACCTCTCTGTGCCAAAATGTCATCATTTGTAAAATGGGGTTAACAATAGGTCCTACCTCACAGGGTAGTCATGAGGATTAAATGATGACATATTCTCAGAGCCTGGCATTTTAAGTGCTCAATACTTATTAGCAGCTATTATTGTTGTTTAAAATCCTCTGGTAGACTGTAAAATGCAGTGCTGGTGCTACGAAATGCAGTGTTAGTATTGCAGCTGGTCGAGGTTCCCTGACAGACCCTCCCCACTGCTCACCGAGTGTGGTGAGGGCCCCAGGAGGGTCTAGGATGACACAGGTCAGGACAGAAGGTGACTGCCTGCTCAGGGAGAGGCTGGAAGGCGGCAGCCTGAGGTGAATGGGCCGTCAGCCCTGGGCAGCCTCAGGGCGCACAGCACTTAGGCTGCATTGCAGGACCTGGCACAGCCCCTGTGCTCCCTGCCACCAGCCTGAGCCCTTCTTGATTCTCACTCTTGTCCGGAACTTGAGGATTTATGGCTCCAGAGACCCAAAACAACCGCGTGGCTTTGGCCAAGCCATGTCCCTTCTCTGGCTGCCTTCCTCATCTGCTGTAAAAGGGGACTGGACTTGCTCCCTCTGAAAATCCCTGTTAATCACAGGCAAACTGTTCTCCAGCTGTCTTTTGTATTGTATGGCCCTGACTCATGCTCAAAAGTTTCTATTCAGCAGAGCTCGAGTTATTTTTATTGTTATAGCCGGGCTTGGTCCAGGATGTATTTGGCTAAAGTTGATCTTGACCTTGGATTGCCAGCTGGCTCAGGCCAGGGGAAGGAAAGAGGGCCCTGGGTAGGCACATGGCTGACAGCGGGCATGCCTTTCAGGCCGAGTTGCCCTGATACAGTGCTGGCCATTGGGAAAGAGGAACAGAGAGTAATTGAAAAGCGTATAAAACTCTTTCCTAATTTTTGTCCTTGTGCAGACATTTAAAATAGTCCTCTTTTTTACTCAAACAGTCAGCACCTGATATCAGCTCGATGGCTCACCCTACACGTGGAAAAGGAATGAGTCCCAGGGGACTTCCCTGGTGGTCCCGTGGTTAAGACTCTGGGCTTCCGCTGCAGGGGGCCAGGGTTCGATCCCTGATCAGGGAATTAAGATCCCTGCGTGCTGCATGGCGTGGCCAAAGAATTAAAAAAAAGAAAAAGGAATGGGTTCCAGACATCTATTATTCAGTTTTCCAAAAGGCATTTTCCTTAAAAAAGAAAAGAAAAGATACGTCCTTTTGTTTAGGAAGCATTAAAATTGAACATCTGACAATAGATTTTTTTTTATGACTTGCATTGTCTTTCTGAATTAGGACTTTGTTTAATAGTTTTAATAATTTAATTAGATGCATGTGTCGTGAATGAAAAAGGCACGGTGACCACCAGGTTGGCTGCTCCACGCTGGCTTAGCCATGTAGGAGCTGATGGACTGCACTTTACTCTTTTTCTCTTTCATAAAAATGGAGCACGGAAGCCATTTCCCTGGAAAGACTACATGGCAGGGCTGGCTAAAGGCGCAGCTTAAGCCAGTCAAAGAAGAGCGGGGAGGGGAGGTGGCCGTCGGAGTCTGGGGAGATCCCTGTGGCTATCCCTCCCCCGTTCTCTCTAGGCTGAGTTCAGGAGACCCACCAGCCCACAGACCAACTATCCAAGTGGTCTTGATTATGTGGCAGCCACAAAGGACACCGGATATAATTTTCATTATTATTATAATTTGGCCTCTTCTGGTACCTGATTTTCCCTAGATGCTCTGCTCTGCCTGTATTCCTTCCTCCTGGGAAGGCGGCCTCAAGGCAGTTGGTCTGGCCCCATTTCAGGTCCCTCCCCACCCCCATCCCACCCACCCCTGGTGTCTGGACAGAGCAACAGGCTTCCCCTCAATGTCCATCTCCCTGGTTTACAGGCCCGTGACCCAGGTGTATCAGCTCAGGTTACCCAGCACAACCCCATTCCTGGCACCTTCTGACCCTCTTGCCCTGGGTCTCTCTTTTTTTCTGTCTTCCAGAGGAATTGTGAGAGTGACACAGAGGAGGACATCGCCAAAAGGAAAGCCCTCCACCCCCGGAGGAGGAGCAGTACCTCCTAACTGGCCAGGCTCAAGGTGGCCACCAGGGAGGCCTGGGCCCCGCAGGGCTCCTTTCTATGCAGACTCTTGGACCCCGCTTGTCGCCAGCACCCAGGCATTCCGCATCCCTGAGCACTTTGCAAGAGAGATGGGCATGCAGGATTCAGAAGCATTTGCAGGGGAGCCAGGAGACCCTGGGAGCTGTGGCTGTCACCTCCTGGGAATGCAGGAGACTCCAGCATTCCCAAAGCTCTTAATTCTCCACAAAATGGGCTTTCACCTGCTGCCAACCTCAGAACCTGGGATGGGGATGTGGACCTAAGAAAATTATGCAAATGACCATCATCATCATGGGTGAAGGTCAGATTCAGGCAGCGTTCCTCACAGGATGAGGGAGTTCAGAACCAGCCTGGTCAAAACTGACACCAGGAAGACAGAGGCCTCCCCCATGGGAACAAGATAAGAAGTGAAATGAATCTTGGGGTGTGAGGGACCAATCCTGTGACCTCCCAGAACCCACGTGGAGTCCACGTGTCATGCTGGCCAACATATCAGACCTTCTAAAGCAGCCCATTTTCAGCCCACTGTGTTGTAATTTTTTTCACTTTTATTAAACTTCTGGTTTACCTGATGCTCGGCTCCTTTTAGGACTCTCCCGATCTGATTTTCTTTAGCTCAGGTCTATGACTGTCGGGGAGCACCTGGGGTGCTGAGTGGATAGCACCTCCGAGGGTCATACTGAACCACCCGCTCTGGACTGCAGGGTGCCTACCTTCTACATCCTTCCCTAAAGGAGTGCAGCCCAAGAAAATCAGCCCAGATACCAGCATATAATGCCTGTGCTCCCTCCGCTACGACGACAGTCACCCCTGCTGGTGTGGACTGAGTTGTGTCTCCCAACCTCTGATACCACTGAGTATTTGGAGACAGGTCTTCAAAGAGGTCATTAAGGTAAAATGAGGTCACTGAGGTAGACCCTAATCCAATAGGACTGGTGTCCTTATAAGAAGAGAGATCAGGACGCACAGGACCATATGAAGAGACAGTGAGAAAGCGACCATCTACAAGCTAAAGAGAGAGGCCTCAGAAGAAGCCAACCCTGCCAAGACTCAATCTCAGACCTCTGGCCTCCAGAACTATGAGAAAATAAATTTCTGTTGTTTAAGCCACCCAGACTGTGCTTCTTTGTTGAGGCCGCTCCAGAGAACTAATACACCTGCCAACGATGGCCAAGATAGGGGCAGGGGGCTTTATGAAGATGTGGTTGGAGAAGGTCAAAGAGGGACCTACAGGGAGAAAGGAGAGGAAGAAAAAGATGGATTACCTGGACCCTTGACTGAAGATGGCAAGAGAACTTTGACAACATAGAAATCTGAGCCCTGCTTTCCAGGCCAAAGGAATGGTGGTGCTGAGCAGAAACCCAAGAGAAGACCCTTGGAAGCCAGAAGTAAAGAGGGTCAGGGTGAGGCACCAAGGCTGAGAAAGTACATGGGAAGAGGTGGGGAAAAGGAAGAGAAGTTTTGGAAGGTGAGTGAGGGAAAGTGTGCCAGGAAGGAAAGAGGGGAAGAAAATAAGGGTGGAAAGGAAAGGGCACGGGGAGAAGGGGAGGCATCCTTTCCCTTTGTCAGCAGCAAGTTTTAAGCACGTTGTGTGAGAGAGTGGGCCCAGCGGCCCTCATCCGGTGAATGATCTAGGGCAAAATGGCCCCACAGAAACAGAAAGGCAGTCCAGTTTCAGAAAAGCTTCCAGCCAGAAATAGAGCGGCCTGCAAGCTTGTTGAAGAAAGCTCTGCCGTTGCCTTGGACGTCCCAGTTCTCAGGAGGATCCAGCTCTGTGCCTCCCTCCAGCCTCTGGAGGATAGCCGAGGCTGAGAACTGCTAACTGTGTTCAGGGCCCCTGGGTCATGGCTGTGGCTGGTCACATAGATCAGCAGGGAATGTTCTAGAACAAGGGCTCCTGGGCCCTCCTAGGAAGTAAAACGTGGTAGCGAGTAGGCGGCTGCCCTCCTGCTAGGAAAGAGGGCAGTGAATGGCTTTGACAAACCCAGTCTTGAGTTTGCAATCATGACCAAAGGGTAAGCCTTTTGGAACTTGTCTGGCCCAACCACTGCACTGTACTGAAGAGGAAACTGAAGCCAAGAGAGAGGAAGTGACTAGTTGTGCTTCACACAGCAGATTCGTGAACATGTCTGACGAAAGCCCAGACTTCCTGATTCCTAGTACTGTGTTCATTTCTTCAGCTTGATAACTGTGGGAGACCTTTCAGGAAATGGATGGACACTTTGCTTTGCGTCATTTTAAACATGCTCTCATCTGTCCTTTACTGTTGCCTGCCCTGTCATTCATTTCTGGAAACGGGAGAAATGGTCACACTTGCTTCTTTCCGTCTTTGCGAAGGGCACTGCCCCTGAGTGGGGATAGCTCGGCAGCCAACCTCCGTGGGCTGCAAGTCGGTCAGTGAACCGATATTTATTGGGCTCCCACTGTATGCCTAGGACTGTTCCAGATGCCAGGGTTAGAACAATGAACAGGACAGACTTGATAACTTCCCCTACGGGGGTCTACATTCTGTAAAGTCCTGGAAATCCAGGACTCCATCCTACTTACAGGCTGCTCCTCCCCGCTCCTTCTCATCCAGATGACATAAAGCCCTGCTGGCTGGGTCCCCCTCAGCGCAGCTCTCTGGGGTTTGAAGGCACCCGCTGGGGTTCCCAAATCCCTCAGGAAGCACAGGGCCAGGCAGTGGGCAGAGAGGAGCCTTTGAAGATGTGCATCGTTTGAGGATGACTTTGACACCTAGCAGCCCGAAGCCAAGCATCTGTGCCAATCCCATACAGGGCCCCAGTCCCTGTGGCCTCTCGGCTGGCAGAGGGCTGGTGCCCTCCATGTGTGAGGAAGGGTGGAACAGCTGGCCCAGGGGAACTAGGTGTTCTGGGTTAATTCTGAAGAAGGCTGTGTTGACCAGCTGACACTTCAGGAGACCACAGTGTGCCCTGAGGCGAATGGAACATTTCCAGTGATGAGCTCAGTTAAAAGGCAGTCTTCAAAGAGTCTGAAGGTGCCCTGCCCCCGAGTGTTTGCCTGTATGTTTGCAGGATGCTGCATTAATATTTCACAAAGGCACATATAAATATTTCAGTGCTCTGCATTTTAATGTCAATCTCACTGGTTTTCCTGGCTCCAGATCTTGGATTTCATTTGCCTTTTCCACTAGCCTATTTATTTGCTGAAAACCTTATTTTGGAAGCAGGCGAAGAAGGCCATACCATAAGAGGTGAACCACAAAATCTCTATGAACGGAAAGTAGGTATGTGTGAAAAGAGCTTAATTGAGGACTGGGATATCACAAGGAATTTCATCTGGCACAGGCTTCTCGAACTTTCCAGCTGGTTCACAACTTGATGTCATCCTGACATTGTTCTGTTCACCGTTGCTGCACCCCAAAGAATAATTGTTCCTTGGTGGGCTGCTGAGAGAATCCCATTCTAAGCAGACCTTAATAGGCTTAGGGATTGGAGCTATCGAAGAGCTGTAAACAGTGGTTAATTCACATTTCAAAAAGCAGAAACACAGGTGCTGACCTCTCATTAATAGTTTCTATTTTTCCCTTTCTCCCACTAGTTCCCTTTTTCTCTCCCCCTCTATCCATTAGCAAGTCATAATATATAGCTGAAGTACATATTTTAGTAATGTTTTTACTTATTGAATAAAATTTGTGTTCCCAGTTCGTAATCGAAAAAATAGTTGGTTATATTATCTAGGGAGGAATAATTTTGTAAGTATTTCCCCCCCTGTGGATCAGTGATCCTCCCACCTCGAGCTAGAAAAAAATGAAAGAAAAAAAAATAAGCTCTCAATAATTTTTAAAAACCTGTAATAGGAACATTTATATACGCTTTATTTAATCCTCTTTGTGAACTTGTAGGGGAAAGGAGAGCCCCATTTCTATAGATGAAGAAGCTGAGACTCAATGGAGTTAAGAAATTTGCATGCAGGGATTTCCCTGGTGGCGCAGTGGTTAAGAATCCACCTGCCAATGCAGGGGACACAGGTTCGAGCCCTGGTCCGGGAAGATCCCACATTCCGCAGAGCAACTAAGCCCGTGCACCATAGCTACTGAGCCTGCACTCTAGAGCCCGTGAGCCGCAAATACTGAGCCCGCGAACCACAACTACTGAAGCCCACGTGCCTAGAGCCCGTGCTCCGCAACAAGAGAAGCCACCGCAATGAGAAGCCCGTGCACTGCAACGAAGAGTAGCCCCCACTCGCCGCAACTAGAGAAAGCCCACACACAGCAACAAAGACCCAACGCAGCCAAAAATAAAATTAATTAATTTAAAAAATTTTGCATGCAATCACACAGCTGGAGCATTTAGAATCTGGATTCCAGCCCAGTTTTGCCCACCCTGAAATCCACATTCTTCTCTACTTTTCCTGGAGAGACAATGTTGCGTGAACAAAGCATCCCAGAGAACTAGAGAGAGCATGATACTGTTTTTATAAAGCTCAAAAACTATACTATCCTTTGTCTGGAAATACATGTCAATGTGATAAAAGAGTGTTTTCAAAGCAAGGCAATAATTATGCTCAAAATTCAGGGTGACACTTACCTCTGGCGGCTGAGATGGGGAAGAGGACAAGCGTGAGCACCAGGCTGTTGGCAGCGTTCTGGACAACACTAAGTTCATGAGGGGCTCACGGGAGTTCATTTTATTATTATGCTTTCTCACTTACATATGAGTTATCTATGGTTGTCATCTATCAAATATTAAAATAATACAGGGAGAAAGTGAGGTGAAAAAAATCAACCCTAATGGTCATGAGATGCCACAGTGGACAGGACTTGGAGGCTGTGGTGACGATCCCCAAGTGTGCCTTTCCCCTCATGACTTAATGCTGGCTTTGCTCTGTGTTTTTTTACCTTAATCAGAGGTCATCATGCCACTCAGTGAGAATGCCTCTGTTGTATTATTATTCCCATTTTAAAGAGAAGGGGTAGAAAATCCCCCCTGCTTTGCAGCTCACATCCCCAGTCACCACCTCCCCTTGGAATTTGCCTAAGGATGCTGGTCTGAGGACATCTTCCAAGCCCAACTACGCTGAGTTTGCCAACTCACTCTCCGGTGCCTTCCTGTCTCTCTGAGTTTAATCCCAGAGGCTGGACAGAGTTTGAAAAGCCATTTGGGGACTTCCTTGGTTGTCCAGTGGTTAAGGTTCCGGCTTCACTGCAGGGGGCATGGGTTCAATTCCTGGTCGGGGAAGTTCCACATGCCCGCATGGTGCGGCCAAAAACAAAACAAAAAAAGCCATCTGGGCCATTCCCCTGCTCATTTTGAATGGAGAGGAGGTGGTCCTGTGAATTGAATTCCCTCAATTCCCTTTTCTAGTTCTTAGCAGTCCTTCGTATATTTCACTGCTTCAACAAAAGGCCTGGGCTAATTCCTGGTACTTTTCAGCTGTTGAATCTTGGCCTTGTCATTCATCCTTTCTGGGCCTCGATTTTCTCATGTGTGCAATGGTGATAGTAACATCAATGTTACCTGTCATGAGTGCCTCGTTGAGACCCATTTTGTAAGGGAGGTTTGTCAACTTTGAAGAACTTGGCAAACATAAGGGATCTGTTATTTACATACCTTAGCTGTACTCTGAGACCACAGGCATAAAGAGCAACTCTGAGAAATGTAAAAGGAGAACAACCACGGCGACAGTGGCACTCAACGCTGGTGCCCTCAACTCTGGTTAGACGGTTCCTGGGGCCTGGGCACACCTCCTACTCACCTTTTCTGCCCCAACACACCTCTGTGATGCCTGATTCTGCACAGAGCCTCAGCAATGTTTTATTAAACAGAAGAGAAAGCAGGAAGGGCCTTCTTCCCACATGGGTGCCAGAGGCTCTCAGTTGGCCGTCTTCTTCCCACCCCTCCAGAGGGTGCTTGCGGGGGAGGCCGGAACAGAGTCCTGCTGGGGGCAGGGTGCTGAGAGGGAGACACTGCTGCTTTACCTTTTTGTTCAGAACTTGTGTAGCTCACTTCAAGAGGCGTAACAACTCTCTAAACAAGTAGATGCAGGGACCTCCCCGGTGGTCCAGTGGCTAAGACTCTGCGCTCCCAACGCAGGGGGCCCGGGTTTGATCCCTGCTTGGGGAACTAGAGCCCGCATGCCACAACTAAAAAGATCTTGCATGCCGCAACTAAAGCCCAGTGCAGCCAAATAAATATTAAAAAAGAAGAAGAAGAAGAAGTAAATGCAGGACTCAGACTATTTGGCCCCTACCTTGTTTCCTTGTTTTGTTGTTTTTGGTGCTGATTTAGTTTGTTAGGATGGCCATAACAAAATACCACAGACTGCGTGGCTTAAACAACAGAAATTAATTTTCTCACAGCTCTGGAGGCTGGAAGTCCAAGATCAAGGTGCCAGTAGGGTTGGTTTCCTCTGGGACCTCCCTCCTCGGCTTGCAGACAGACGTCCTCTTGCTGCCTCTTCACATGGTTGTTCCTCTGGTCACAAGGATCCCTGGTGTCTCTTTGTGTGTCTGCATTTCCTCTTCTTATAAGGACACCAGTCATACTGGATTAGGGCCCACCCTCCTGGCCTCCTGTTAACTTAATCACCTCTTTAAAGGCCATATCTCCAAATAGTCCCATTCTGAGGTACTGAGGGTTAGGACTTCAACATATGAGTTTGCGGGGGAGGTAGAAGATGCAATTCAGCCCGTAACAAATATTTCCTTTAAGAATTATGAGTTTTTCATGTCTGCCTCCTCTTGTGGGCCATAAGCTCTGTGAGAGCGGGACTGGGCCTGTTTGCTGTTTTGTGTACAGTGTCTGTGGGGGTTCAGTAAGCATTTTTGGACTGAATTAATGAATGGCATATTTTTCCCTGTGGATCCAAAACGGCAAGGAAAGCTGCAGACCTCACGCTGGCAAGAAGCCAAAACAGAGCCTTCAGAATCGGGCGCCCGGCAGCCACCCTCTCCCAGCATTCCTGGCCTGCAGGGCGTACTCAGTTTAATACACACTGGTGCCGAATAGGCCTACCGTGGGTCAGACTTTCTTCTGGCCTTAAAGGATGAATGAGTAAGCTTCTGGTAAGAGAAGGGGAAAGAAAGTATGGGTTAGTGTTCTGTTTGCTTGTCCTTACACCTTCCCGTGGCTGAACTTTGGAAAGTCGCGAAATGAAAGAGTAAAACGTCTCCTCTGGCTGTTGAAGTAGTAGTGTGATGAGTTAGGACTTTACCATTTTTCCGCACCCCTAGCCATTGTGACCCTGATTCCAGGTCAGAGACCCAGAGGGCCCTTCCAGAGAGCCAGAGGCCACCTGTTGGGCTTGGAAGAGGTGTTCAAGGTCAGGCATAGATGACAGGGCAGGCTCTGGCTGAGTCCTTTGGAGGAGTGTGTGTGTGTGTGTGTGCGCACTTCAAGGTACCTGCATGTGCGCATCTGTCTCTGTGGGTATATTTGGATGTGTGTGTGTGTGTGTGTGTGTGTGTGTGTGTGTGCAGCCCTGGATGTATCTGAGTTTTCTCTTTGTTTCTGTGTATGTGCATCTGACTGTGTGTCTGGGGGTTCTGGGTGTGTGCGTCTGTCTCTGTGTGGGTGGGTGAATCTGGGTGTCTGGGTGTTGTCCAAAAGGACTCATGGGGAAAGTGCCTCTACCCCAGGCTTTGTAGCATCTGTTCTAACGCTGTCAGACCTCTGAGGCCAGTCTATTTGACATTCCAGGGGACAGAGTTGAGGACAGCCACATCTGCTGAGTCATAAGGATGTGGGCTCTGTGTGTTCACAGTTGGACATATCTCCTTTCACACACCCGGAGGGGAAATTTCAGACGGACTGGCTGACCCTGCATTCTTTCAGAAGGTTATGACCTCTGCCAGCCCCAGGAAGGAGCAGAAACGAGAATGCTCAGGAGACCTGGAGGTTGGCAGGGGGCAAGATGAGACATGGGTGTTCCCCAGCTGGGTACCCTGGGTCATAGCTTTCTCAGGCCATTCCAATAACCAAGCTGCCGGCTTTGAAACGGATTGATGGACGCTTCCTGGTGGAGGAGGGAGCCAGGGCAGATGGTCTTGAGTGATATAAAGTGCAGACATCACCAAACTCTTAGTGCTGACCCTAAGAGGCCCTACCAGGCCATGAGCCTGGAGTCTGGAAAATCCTTCTCTTCCCTCCCCAATTCAACCAACAAATAAACAAAAACCACCGCAATAGTGTGCCTAGCCACAATGCAATCAAGTGAGTCTCTCAAGTTTGTCTGAAATAAACAGTAAACATTTCCCCAGGGTGAGCAGGGGCAGGAAGCCTCAGTCATGGGCTCCTTGATTGGAATGGATTTCATAGGTTCTTTTCCAAGGGCAGATAAAGAAGGGCAAGAGGGCATTTGTGGTGTGTACCTGGCAGGGCATGGGAAGTAAACGCCCCTTCCGAGAATTTACACGTGCCTGGCGTGGAAATGGGCACTGTTCCCAAGGAGCCCAGGCTGGGGGCAAACCCGCAGATACTCAGCTTACCCAGAGATGAGCTACTTCCTGTAGCCCATGAGGCTGGGGGCACAGGTGTGGATGAGGTGAGGCAAGGGGTGCATCCAGGAGGGGTTGGTCCTTCTGAGAAGGCAGTATTCAAAGGAGGGAGGGGGCTGGCCCGGAGCAGGGGCCTCACCACTGGTCACTTCCTGTATTCAGGCAGTGAAGGCCACTGACAAAAATTCATGCCAGTCTACCATCACTCGCCTTTGGCAAGGTCCAGCCAGCCCTTGGGGCTCTGTGGGTCTGGACAGCAGGGCAGTAGGTTTGGTGGGGATCAGGTTCTCCTGGGGAGACAGGGGCCTGAGAAGGAGGTTGGGTGCTCAGTGCCTGCCTAACCAGGGGCTTCAGCGACTTTGTAGATGCCCACCCAACCCCACTGGAGTTGCCCAGAGGTGACAGGGAGTTCATGATCTCCTGGCAGGACCCTCAAGAGTTGGTGTCAAACTGTTCACGTTGTTGCAAGTTTTTCTCAGGTTGAGTTCAAATCTGCCTCCCTGAAGATCCGGCTGTTGTCCCGGTTCTGTCACATCCATTTAACAAATATGTAGACAGAGATGAAAAAGACAATCTGTGTCCTCAAGGAATCCACAGACTAGTGACAAGGACAGCTGTTACACAGGGCAGGATGAAATAGGGGCTCAGCTGCGAGCTGAGGGAGGGGTTCTTCATCCTGACTGATGGGGGCCCCAGGAGGCATCCAGAGGAGGTGGCATTTGAAACAGGCTTAAAGGATAAGGGGATTGGTGTATGCGGAGGAGCTGCGGAGTCCAGGCCAGGAAAAGCTTGAGCGAAGACACAGGGGCAGGAGAGAGCAGAGCAGTTCCTGAGGATGCGGAGTTGCTTGGCAGGGTGGTGACCTGGTGTGGGGGGGGGGGGGCCGTGGGGGAGATGGGGGCTGCATCACAGAGGGGCTTGAACCCACGCCTGGGCCTTTGTTCAGTGGGCCACAGGAAGGCTCAGAGGTTTTGGGAGACTTTTATCAGAGCTGCGGTTTACATCACACAAAGCGTGTTCCCCGTCCAGCAGTGTCAGCATCACCTAGGACGCGTTAGAAATGCAGATTCTCAAGCCCCACCCCAGACCTGCTGAATCAGAAACTCTGGGGGAGGGGCCTAACTAACTGCTCAAACAAGGCCTCCAGGTGATTCTGATGCACTGCTTTAGAAAAACAACCCTGACAGCCTAGGGAGAGACAGGTGAGGTGGGCGGAGTCTGGAGGAGGGAGAGCAATTTGGGGCTATTAGTATCACCTGGGGGAGGCAGGAAGCCGCCTGCCCCGGGGAGGGGGCAGGAAGAGTTAGACAGATTTGGGTTGCAGTGCCAGCCCCTCACCTTCTAGCTTCATGAACGTGGGCAAGGGACTTCCCTTTCCTGGGCCTCAGTTTCTGCATCTTCAGAGAGGAGTCACAGCTGGAGAAGGTAGGAGATGGTCAACGACCATTTCAGCTTGCCCAGGACTGAGGGGTTTCATGGGACTCAAGATTTTCAGTGCTAAAACGGGAGCGACCAGGACAAACGGGGATGGTTGGTCACTCAAGCCCCCGAATGGTACCCAGAAAGAAGCACTGCTCAGGATGTCTACAGAGTGAATGCCGAGAGCAGGGTTGCTGAGGGGCCCAAAGCCCATTCTTGAGCACTTTTGGTGACAGCTAAAGTTGCCAATCCCGCTTGCTGCTGTTTCTGGTGCCCGTTTGGCGGGGGCCTGTCCCCCAGGCCTCTGCTCCTCTCTGGCTCTGAAGACCAGCAGAAAGGGAGACAGGGCCCAGGCCAGGCAAGGGCACGAGGCCGGCACCCCATGGCCGTATTGCTGGCCTGGTGCCGGGGTCACATGAAATACAATATGGCTGAGGCCTCCCAGCCCCTGCTGATACTGCTGGAGGCTGAAAATACCCAGTGTCCTGGCCTGGGCGCCTGGCTGACTCTTCTGGGTCAGGAGTCAGGGGAGCGACTGTGGTGTCTGTTACTCCACGAGTCTGGCCTCAACTGTGTTCTCACCGCTTCGGCCAGGGCCCTCTGGGTAGGGGTGGGGACTTGCAAGCCCTGTGGCCTTCTAACTTTCCTACAGTTGGGTTTGTTTTTTTTAATTGAAGAATAGTTGATTTACAATGTTGTGTTAATTTCCCTTGTACAGCAAAGTGATTCAGTTATACATATATACGTTCTTTTTTTAATATTCTTTTCCATTATGGCTTATCGTAGGATATTGAATATAGTTCCCTGGGCTATACAGTAGGACCTGTTGTTTATCCATTCTCTATATAATAGCTTTCATCTGCTAATCCCAAACGCCCAATCCTTCCCTCCCCCATCCCCCCTTCCCCTTGGCAACCACAAGTCTGTTCTCTATGTCTGCGAGTCTGTTTCTGTTTTATAGATAGGTTTGCTTGTGTCATATTTTAGATTCCACATACAAGCAATATCATATGGTATTTTTCTCTTTCTGACTTACTGCACTTAGTTTAATAATCTCTAAGGCCATCCATGTTGCTGCAAATGGCATTATTTCATTCTTTTTTATGGCTGAGTAATATTCCATTGTATATATGTACCACATTCGTTATCCATTCCTCTGTCGATGGACATTGAAGTTGCTTCTATGTCTTGGCTATTGTAAATAGTGCTGCAATGAACATTGGGGTGCATGCATCTTTTCGAATTATGGTTTTCTCCAGATATGTGCCCAGGCGTGGGATTGCTGGATCATATGATAGTTCTATTTTTAGTTCTCTGAGGATACTCCATACTGTTTCCCATAGTGGCTTCACCAATTTACATTCCCACCAACAGTGCAAGAGAGTTCCCTTTTCTCCACACCCCCTGCAGCATTTGTTATTTGTAGACTTTTTAATGATGGCAATTCTGAACAGTGTGAGGCGGTACCTCATTGTAGCTTTGATTTGCATTTCCCTAATAATTAGTGATGTTGAGCATCTTTTCATGTGTCTCTTGGCCATCTGTATGCCTTTCTTTGAAGAAATGTCTATTTGGGTCTTCTGCCCATTTTTCAATTGGGTTGTTTGTTTTTTTGTTGTTGAGTTGTATGAGCTGTTTGCAGTTTTTAAAAATTAAGCCCTTGTCAGTGGCATCATTTGCAAATATTTTCTCCCAGACCATAGGTTGTCTTTTCATTTCGTTTATGGTTTCCTTTGCTATGCAAAAGCTTGTAAATTTGATTAGGTTCCATTTGTTTATTTTTGCTTTTATTTCTAGTGCCTTGGGAGATTGACCTAAGAAAAACTTTGTATGTCAGAGAATGTTTTACCTATGTTCTCTTCTAGGAGTTTTATGGTGTCACATCTTATTTTTAAGTCTTTAAGCCATTTTGAGTTTATTTTTGTGTATGGTATGAGGGTGTGTTCCAACTTCACTGATTTACATGCAGCTGTCCAGCTTTCCCAACTTGCTGAAGAGACTTTTTCCCATTGTATTTTCTTGCCTCCTTTGTCAAAGGTTAATTGATGGTAGGTGTGTGGGTTTATTTCTGGGCTCTCTATTCTGTTCCATTGATCCATATGTTTGTTTTTGTGCCAATACCATGCTGTTTTGATTACTATAGCTTTGTTGTATTGTCTGAAGTCTAGGAGGGTTATGCCTCCTGCTTTGTTGTTTTTCCTCAGGATTGCTTTAGCAATTCCGGGTCTTTTATGGCTCCATATAAATTTTAGCATTATTTGCTCTATTTCTCTGAAAAATGTGATGGGTAATTTGATAAGGGATTGCATTAAATCCCTACAGTTGAGTTTTTAAAAACAGGGACCTGAGGTGGAAACACCAGATAGAAAGGTTACCCATGGAAGCTTGCTCAGAAAAGTGGGGCAGCTTCTTTCTGAAGATCCCAAGGAATTTCTCCAAATGTCTTGCTGGTCCATGTGCTCATCCATGGACCAATAATGGGGACTGGCAGGGATTAGAGGATTTCTTTAGGCCTGAGAGCCAGGGCCTCAGAGCTTGGGGCAGAGACAGCTTGCTTCAAAACTGGTTGGGGGAACTGAGGCCATTGCCAAGAGAAGGAAAACAGATATTGGGAGGGACCGAACGTCTCCCTCATTCTCTTCTCGTTTGCTGCTGGGTGGTGCTCTTCACCTAGTTCTGCTGCCGGGATGCCCTCCATGAATTCAGGGTTGCCTCATGAGCGAACTCTCTGGGGTTTGAATGGGGCTTCCACTCCCAACATGCACCCACACCTGCCCAGGAGCCAGGCCTGCTGCAGCCTCCAAAATCTGCAGACCCTACTCATATCTACCCCTCTTCCCTGGAAAGAACTTCAAGCCCAGGCAGGAGGTGCTAGTCTCAGGTGCGGAGATACTGGATTTGAAGTCAGGCAAGGCTCTCTGGGTTTGAATCCCTGTTCTGGCACCTTCTTGGCCAAGTGACTTCCAGCAAGAAATTGAGCCTCAGTTTTGCCTCTTGTAAAATGGGGATGACGTCATGTTCCATGCAGTGCTGTTGTGAGGATAAAATTGAATGAACTATGCATTTAAGCTAATAGGATAGAGCACAGTACATCACGCTCAGAAAGAGTTGTTAACGTCATATAGTAAAAGAATAAAAACAAATACATAAATGAGGAAACTGGAGCAAAAGGGAGAGAAAGAGAGAGACTCTTTGTAGTATATCTGTCCAAGGTGCCTGCTCTGGTGACTGCAAAGCACGCGGCTGGCAGGTGCCTTAATGTGAATGAGGGGCCACACCTCTTATTACTAAGAGGCCACGCCTCCTGGGCCTCTCTCCAGGCTGTGAGCTAGGGGTGGCCCCCAGGGCCTGCACCCTCTGCAAGCCAGGGTTAGTTAGAAAAAACCTCTCTGCCCCTCCATGGGGCACATTCTACTTTCCATGCATCTGGCCCCACCAACGGGAACTTAACGCCCTCATATAGCCATCACCAAGCACAGAGAAATCTTCTGCCGCAGCCGGCCCTCTACCTACCTGTCCGTGCCAGGGGCAGTTTGGGTGGGAGAAGTAATGACAGTAGTGGTCCTGATTGTCATATGCCTGCTATATGCCAGGTGATTTGCATATATTATCTTCGGTTTTCACAACAATCCTGAAAAAGGGCTATTGTCTCCATTTCACAGCTGAGGAAAACCGAGGCTCAGAGAGGCAAATGACTTTTCTAAGACCACATAGCTAGCCATAAACTAAAGGGAGAGTTTAGGTTCAAATCAAGTTCTATCTGGCTCCAAAGTCTGAGGGCTTTCCACCACACCGGGGGGAAGAAGACGGCTCAAGCTCCAGGTCATTAACTCCCGTGGGATGGGGCTAACCCCCCCCCCCCCTCCCCTTACTTGTCCACAGTTTCCTCACCTGTGAATCAGGTGATTCCTAAGGTCAGGATTCTGTTCTCCTGGCATCTGAATCCTTGGAGGCCCTCTGCTGCCATGTACAGAGCACAACCCCTCCAGACTGCTTTGCCCTGTTCTCTGGACATTGCTGCCCACAGCCTTAAACAGGACATTTTCAGTCTAGTGTCTCCTCTCCGCTGGGTTCTGCCATCTTTGAGAAGACAAGCAGGGAAGCTAAGATGCGTATCTGAATTACAGGGTGAGGGGTTAATGGGCTCTTCAGTTGCCTTTTATCAGGAGCTTCTGGAAAGTGTCATAACCCAAAAGAGCAAGTGGCCAACTTAGTAACTTCATCAGTGCCTGCCTGAGTCCCCTCAACCCCCTGCACATTCACTGTGGCTTTTGCTGTATTTAGCTCTCCTCCTAGCCTATGCACTCCCTGAGGGCAGGGGCTGGGCCTTGCTCCCTGGCTAGAGGAAGTGCTTGATGGAGCACCCAGGTCAACACACCCCCGGGGGTGACTGGACCTGGATCTGACCCTGCCTGTGGAAACAGTAGCCACTTCCTGAGCTCCCTCCCCACCTCAGCCCCGCCTGCAATTTATTCCTTAGTAGCTAAAGAAGAAGCCAGAAGGTCAAAGGAGGGAGGGAGAATGTTTAGAAATACTAGAAGCACACAGATTTCTCAGTCATTCCAGTGCTGTGCCCTCCCAGCCTTGTGGCCACAGGAAGTTCCCAGGAGCCAGGCTACTCTCTTTTGGGCAGGGGAGTAAAGATATCAAGAAGTAACTGAAGGGGAACTTCCCTGGTGGTACAGTGGTTAAGAACCCGCCTGCCAATGCAGGGGACACGGGTTCGAGCCCTGGTCCAGGAAGATCCCACATGCCACAGATCAACTAAGCCCGTGAGCCACAACTACTGAGCCTGTGCTCTAGAGCCCACGAGACACAACAACTGAGCCCACGAGCCACAACTACTGAGCCCACAAGCCACAACTACTGAAGCCTGTGTGCCTAGAGCCTGTGGTCCGCAACAAGAGAAGCCACTACAACAAGAAGACTACGCACGGCAAGGAAGGATAACCCCGCTAGCTGCAACTAGAGAAAGCCCGCATGCAGCAACAAAGACCCAACACAGCCAAAATTAAATAATAAATAAATAAATTTATTTTTTAAAAAAGTAACTGAAGGGAAGAGAATTAACATTTATCAAGTTCCTGCTATGCACAGGCATTGTTCTAGATTTGTGTGCAGACTTTATCTGACTTCTGCCTGTACCCATTTGGTAGATGAGAACACTGAGGACCTGAGAGGTTAAACCATATGAGATAACAAGGCTAGTGGAACTCCCTGGCGGTCCAGTGGTTATGACTCTGTGCTTCCACTGCAGGGGGCATGGCTTCCATCCCTGTTCAGGAAACTGAGATCCTGCATACCGCACTACGTGACTAAAAAAAAAAAGAGAGAGAGAGAGAGCGATAACAAGGCTAGTAGATGGTGGAGCCAGCGTTTGAACCCAGGTCTAACTTTAAAGTCCATGTGCTCTGTGCTCCTGCAGGCTGCCTCTGGGTGGCTCCCTGGGAACCGGAGGCTGTGGAGCTCTGGAAGCTGTGCCTCGTTCCAGTCAGGACCCAGACAAGCATCCCTGGAGGCAGACCGTGTGCCCACTGGAGCCACCCCCACCCAGCCTGTGGGCACAGGGCCTCTGCTATCTGCTGGGCCTCCCCACAAATTTTTCCGAGGGATGCTTGGAATCATGTCTGACTAAGACCACTAGGTGGCGCAGTGTAGGCCGTGGGACCTTGACTCCTGGATGTAAAGCTCAGTCGGTTCTTGGGGATCTTCTGTAACAGACCATGGTTCCCCTAAAAGGTTCCTAGGGAACTCTAAAAATACAGGCCCAATCCCTGAGAGTATGGTTTGATATTCTGGATTGGGTTTCTGGAATCTGCCATTACTTTAAAATTGTGTTTTTTTGATTTTCTGAATTGGTAAATTTGAATTCTCATGGTTCAAAAATTGTAAAGTATAAAAAGATGTACAGAGAAAAATCCTCTACTCCCCAGCAAGTGTTCACTATTATTAGTTACTTGTGAATCCATCTAGAGAGTATACATTTGTATATAATATTATGTATGTAATCATCTATATATAAGATGATATGTGAGAGCACACACAGATCATAAGAAATAAGGATATACATTCTTTCCCCTTTTTACACAAAGGTTGCATATCTTTTTACTAAATGATTTTTATTTTGTCATATTCAACTTCAGAATTATGTGTGTAATTATAAATTTTGGAAGAAAAAAGATATTGTGGTCTTCTTTAAATAAGACTAGTTGCCATTTAAAGCAATAAAATGACTGATCTGAGCCATGTTTTATTTGATCACCTACAGATAATGTATACAGATGGCATATATACATTCAACAAAAGAAGCAGAATGAATAGATTTTAATTACAGTAACAAACTAAACCATATATTCTTTTGCTGTCTAGCAAAACACAGTAATCACATAGTAACAATATTAACAAGCAATAGCTGTTGATTTGATCGGAATATGAGTATTTCAACCATGAACCTTATTGTAAAAATTCACTTGTTTTTGATCACCAATCTCCAATTGTGTTTTCATGACTGTTTCGTAGTCTGGGTCAGTGGGTCTGTGAGCGTTACTTATTTTGTCTTTCTTTAGTGTTAATGAAGGATGCATGGCATCCTTAGTTCTTGTTTGCACAAGTCTGTTGAAAAACTTTGGGTCATTATTGCCAGTGTCAATCAACTTTCAAGTGATTTTGCTCATTTGACTTAACGGAAACTAAAATAACATGATGCTTCTGACGGCTGTGTTGGATTCTTTCCAGTTGTTGCTCAGCCTCTTGGCTTTGGGGAGCCTCATAATCTCCGTTTTGGGAGTTGGGTCCTTAACCTCCCGCCGTATGATGATGCCAACCACTGGCTGTACATTTTCAAGTACCCTTGGGGTGGGGTGGCCCGTGCCCAGGTGCCCAGCCACAGCAACCTGTGGGATATGCTTTCGTCACGTGGAGGTTTGGTTGCCTCTTGGGGTGAGAATGTTGCTTATTATATATGCTGTCCTGCACCTTGCTTTTCTCACATAACAGTATAGAGATGTTTTCCCGTATCAGTTCATAAAAAGCTTTCGTATTCTTTGTTACGGGTGTATAGGGGTCTACTGTATGAATTAAACATATTTTTTTTTTTTGTGGTACATGGGCCTCTCACTGCTGTGGCCTCTCCCGTTGCGGAGCACAGGCTCCAGACGCGCAGGCTTAGCGGCCATGGCTCACGGACCTAGCCGCTCCGTGGCATGTGGTATCTTCCCGGACCGGGGCACAAACCCGTGTCCCCTGCATTGGCAGGCGGACTCCCAACCACTGCGCCACCAGGGAAGCCCAATGAAACATATTTTTATCAGTTCCCTAATGATGGATATTTAGGTTGTTCCTTTGCTGTTGCAAACAAGGCTATAACGAATAATCTTGTGCCTATGTCACTTCATACACGTGTACTATCTGAGAATAAAAGTCTAGAAGTAGAATCATGAGATCAAATCGTATGCACATTTAAAATTTTCACAAGTACTGCAAAATTGCCCTCGATAAGGATTGTACCAAGTTATACTTCTCCCAGGAAAGTATGAGAGTACTTGTTCCTCATCAGCTTCCCTAAAGCAATGTGTTATCTAGCTTTAGGATTTTTGCTAATCTGATAATGTAAAAAATGGCATCTCAGCATTTCTTTTATTCTGAGAGAATTTGTGGGATTTTTTTCCGATTTTAAGGTCTATTCGTATTTCCTTTTCTGTGATTTGTCTGGGGAATCTGTCATTTATGAAATGTTTCTCGCTTATAACCTTAGGCAAGACCCCAGATCACAAAACCTTAGAGGAAAAGATGGACATATTTAACTACATTCAAATTACAAACTTCTATATAATAAACAAGATCATAAAAAAGTTAAAAGATATAAGAGGTAAAAAATATTTGCAACGTGTATTCCCAATATAACTTGCAGAGGAAATGTCAAAGGAGAGGAAAAGGCCAGAGTTCCAACTGGCCACCACTCCTCACCATCTTTATAGCTTTCGAAGGAAGTTCTCATACCACGACTCCTCAAAAAAAACAAAAAACAAAAAAACAAACCCACCGAAGCGGGTATTATCATTTCAGAGATGAAGACTCTAGGCTCAGAGAAGTCACGTGACCCGCCCAAGGTCACTCAGCTGGCGAGGAGATGAGGTATTTTTTCTCTACCACTCACAGCTGCCTGGACCACAAGGACACCTGAGCTCTGCTTTGGCTTGGCCACTATACCGAGGGACCCCGAGCAGGTCTCTCTTCTCTCCACCTTAGTCTTCCTGTCTATAAAATGGCTGGATTTTTAAAGGTCCTTGCTAGCTCCAGACTTATGTGTGTGGTGGGGATGGTGGAGGAGAGTAGGAGTAAGCGTGGGGATGCACTATGGAAGTGGGGGAGGAGAGAGAGAAAGAGAGGGAGGAAGCAGGAGTGGGGGAGAGAGGAAAAGGGAGAGAGAGAGGAAGAGAAGGAAAACAGCAGTGGCTTACCGAACTTTCGAAGTGAAAGTCTAAAACAAACATGATGACAAATTCGGATGATGTCTATAAATACAACATAACATTCCAGAGTTTTAAGCAGGCTTAGAAGGTCTCTGCTGTTGGCATCAGTCGTGTATGTGTGCTGGGGGAGGGCTCTATCTCCTGGGGCCTCTTGTGGACCAGGGAAGGGTCAGAGCAAGGCCTGCGGAGACCTGCCCCAGATTCGGATTCATTTCTGGATGACAAGAGCTGAGCCTAGAACAGGACCTGACACTGCATCTGCCCGGAGGCCTTATCCCCTCAACCCTGTGCTCAAACCAACCTCAAAGCACAATGCACAGGCTGGCCCCAGAGTCATAGAAAACAGCTGGGGGCAGCTTTCCCAGGCCCCCTGCCCAGGGCCTGGCCCTCAGAGGAGATGCTCACAGAGGGTCAGCAAGACCTGGCCGGAAGGGGAGGAAGTCCTCCAAAGGCAGGCAGTGGAGCAGGGGTCAAAAAGGGCGAGCAAAGGGGGAATGCATCCTTTGGGAAACCACAGTGGCTGGGGTAGGTGGGATAGGGGGCTGCCATACCATTGAGTAAAGACTTGTTTTTCTCAGCATGGGGTTGGGGCCCAGAAAAAATCCCAGGCAATCTTGGACCTCCTGCCTTCTCTGTCCACTTAATCTCAGGAGTGGCACTGAGAGTCATAAGGGAATTAAGGTTCCCCCCCTGCCTCTGGGAGCCCACAGGACAGACTGTGTCACACATCAAACAGAGGCTTAGAAACGTGTCCTGGGAGCTGGAGATGGGGGAGGCTCCTGAAAAGTGAGGGTAACGTGGTGTAAGAGTGCATTTATGTAAAGCAGACAGACCTCATCTGTGGTGTCAGGACAGAGGAAAGGGAGGAGGGGGTGGTGACTGGAAAGGACACGAGGGGACTTTGGGGGCTTGATCTGGGGCTGGTTACACAGGTGTGTTCTGGTTTTGAAAATGAAATCAAACCATGTACTTATGATTTGGGTACCTTTATGCATGTAAATTTCAATGAAAGGATTTTTTTTTTTTTTTTTAAATAAGGGCAGCTTAGATGTTTGCTCAGAGAAGCTCACATTTGACAGGGGAAGAATTGAAACCGCTGAATACCTACCAGTTTGAGCACTTTGCATATGTCAGCTCCAATGCTTTGTGCAACCCCTGTAAAGAAGCTACTGGTAGCTCCACTTAACAGATGAGGATGCTGAGATGCAGAGAAAACTTGAAAACTTGTCTGAGGTTTCAGGCACTAAACGACCGAGTCAGGAATCAAACCTAGGCCTTCACACTCTCTGCTGGGCCAAGCTTCCTCCCTGTCTGGTAGGTCTCCAATAAGCCACAGGGAGAGAGAGGGAAGGGCACTTTAGGCAGAGGAGCAGTCTGAGCAAAGGCTCCTTGAGCAAAGGGGAAAAGCTCCCGTGACTGAAAGGTGGTGTTAGCCCTGATACAAAGCTAGGACTGCCTGAGGACTCCCTCCCTCCCGGAAAGTTTTAAAGCCAGGCCAAGAATTGGAGGTCGATCCTGCAGTCAACAATGAGCCATTAAAGGTCGCGGGACAGGAGGTGACTAGCATCTTGGACATTGAAGACCCTATTCCTGGCAAATCCTGTGTGGGTTTGAACTGTCCCCCTGGCCATTCGCTGTCATGGCCCACAGAGGACAACAAAAGCAAATCTATATAGCAATTCCCCCAAAATCCCAGAGGAGAAACGATGCGGGTTTGAGTGCTTAGCACTGTCCTGGGCACCAGGTTGGGGGTGGGAGAAAAGCAACACAAAAGGTGGTCCTGACCTCAAGGTGTTTATAGTGCAGCCGGAGAAAGAAGACACGTTCACATGCATAAAAGAGATTCTCAGAACATGGGTGAACTTGGAAACAAGATGCTAAGTGAAAAAAGCCAGACACAAAAGACCACATACTGTGATTCCATTTACATGAAATGTCCAGAATATATAAATCTACAGAGACAGAAAAGTGATTCCTTAGGGTCTGTGGGGAGTGATAGCTGAAGCGTGCAGTGTTTCTCTTTGTGGTGGCAAAAGTGATGTAAAATTGACTGCGGTGATGCTTACATATATCACTAAATATACTAAAACCCATTGAGGGCTTCCCTGGTGGCACAGTGGTTGGGAGTCTGCCTGCCGATGCAGGGGACACGGGTTTGAACCCTGGTCCAGGAAGATCCCACAGGCCGCGGAGCGGCTGAGCCCGTGCACCACAACTACTGAGCCTGCGCTCCACAGCCCGCGGGCCACAGCTGCTGAGGCCCGCGCGACTGGAGCCTGAGCCCTGCAACGAAAGAGGCCACCACAGTGAGAGGCCTGCGCACTGCGGCGGGGAATGGCCCCCACTCGCCGCAACTAGAGCAAGCCGCGGGCAGCAACGAAGACCCAATGCAGCCAAAAATAAATAATAAATAAATTTATTTTTTTAAAAAAACAAAATAAACCCATTGAATTGCGCACGTTAAATGAATGAATTGTGGGGTATGTGAATTGCATTTCATAAAGCTGTTACAGAAAGGGAGATTTCTGTGGAGAGTAAGGGTCATTAGGAGCAGCTGGTCCAAGGCCTACTGGGGGGATGGGGGAGAGGTAGGAAAGTCTAGCAGGGGCAGGGAAGGCTGAAGAAAGGAAGGGGACTTGAATTGGGTCTAGAGGATGGGCAGGATGTCCAATGCCTTCCCAAGAGGAAGCAGAAGGCTCCTTCTTTCCCCTGCTCCCCCCAAGCAATGGGTACACTGCCAGAAGAGCCATAGATTCAGATCTTAGAGAAGAGTCCAGGAGCCCATGTCAGAGGATGACTCTGGCAAGGGAGGGAATCTGGATGTGATTGGCAGCTCTCTAGCTGGTGGCTCATAGGCACGTCCTCATGAGCCCAAGTGGTTGACAACAGACTCTCATCCAGTGTTCACATGTAATACTTCTGCAGGTATTGGGAGTTTGCCACCATCCTCTGCCTGTCAGACACGAGATACAGGAAGACACAGGCCATAGCCACAAGGAACTTCAATGTCGCGAGGCCTGAAATTTACCGCAAAGCACTTCTTTTGGAGGGGTCAAGGCTGCTGATAGAATCGTAGAATCTTACATGTTGAGTACAATCTCTACTTTTTTTTATATATATAAATTTATTTATTTTATTTATTTATTTTTGGCTGCGTTGGGTCTTCGTTGCTGCGCGCGGGCCTTCTCTAGTTGCGGTGAGTGGGGGCTACTCTTCGTTGTGGTGTGCGGACTTCTCATCGCGGTGGCTTCTTCTTGTTGCGGAGCACGGGCTCTAGGCACGTGGACTTCTGTAGTTGTGGCTTGTGGGCTCTAGAGAGCAGGCTCAGTAGCTGTGGTGCACGGGCTTAGTTGCTCCGTGGCATGTGGGATCTTCCTGGACCAGGGCTCGAACCCGTGTGCCCTGCATTGGCAGGCAGATTCTTAACCACTGCACCACCAGGGAAGTCCCCAGCCTCTATTTTTATACGAGAATTAAATTCAAGTTCTACCAGCTGACCTTGAGCCAGTCATGTGACCTGTCTGACCTTCAATAAAATGTGATAAGGAAATCTACTCTGCCTTCATCAAATTATCTCATGTAAGTAAATATGCTTTGTAAATTGGAAAGTGTTATGCACACATTGGTTATAAAACTAATGACTACACAGCCTTATTCACAGTAGCCGAAATGTGGAACAGCCCAAATGTCCATCAACGAATGAATGGATAAACAAAATGTGATATATACATACAATGGAATAGGATTCAGCCTAAAAATGGAATGGAATTCTGATGCATGAATGAACCTTGACGATGTTATGCTAAGTGAACTAAGCCAGACACCAAAAGACAAATATATGCGTCCACCTATTTGAGGTTCCTAGAATAGTCAAATTCATAGAGACAAAGTGAAATAGTGGTTGCCGGGGGAATGGGAGTACTGTTTAACGGGTACAGAGTTTCAGACAGGGGACCTTGGCGCTGCTTGACCATTCCACCCGCCTCCCCCGACCACGGGGGGCAAAACAGCAGCCTAGTAGCCCTTCGTTTCCATTTTCCATTTCAGTGAGGAAAAGTCGTGGAGATGGATAATGGTGACGGTTGCACAACAATATGAATGTACTTAATGCCACTGAACTGTACACTCAAAAATGGTTAAGATGGTAAATGTTGTGTATATTTTACCACAGTTTTAAAAAGATAATGAGCTAAGACCTCAAAGAGATTAGGATGATATATCCTAGTCTGTGCCTGGGTAGGATCAGAGGAATAATAGCAAATGTTGATCTATCCCTACTGTGTGCTGCACATTTTGCATTATGTTATTTCATTTAATCCCCAACAAACCTAGAGAGTAGGCTTCATCATTATTTCCACTTTACAAATGATCAAACTGAGGCTCGGTGAGTTTAGATGTCTGTATCCTTTAGGCCTTGCTTTGGGCAGCAAGTAAGAGAAGATTTAATTCAAAAGATCAAATGATCTTTACAAATGATCAAACTGAGGCTCGGTGAGTTTAGATGTCTGTATCCTTTAGGCCTTGCTTTGGGCAGCAAGTAAGAGAAGATTTAATTCAAAAGATCTGAGACAATAAGAGGACTTGTTATCTGTCTTAAGAAGTTAAGTTAAAATGGGGCACGGAAATTCCCTGGCGGTCCAGGGGTTAGGACTCAGCACTTTCACTGCCGAGGGCGCAGGTTCAGTCTCTGGTCGGGGAACTAAGATGCCGCAAGCTGTGCGGCACAGTTCATGGTGGGTTAATTCTGCATCTCTCAATGAGGACTCAGTTTCTTCCCTTTTATAAATTAAATTAATTTTTTTATTACTAAATATGCTTAACAGTCACATAAGGAAGGGAAATAGAACAGAGTTATATACTCAGCACACAATCCAATCACATCTTTTTTTTTTTTCTGTGCAGACTCTACACTAGCATTCGCCAACCATTTATTTTTATTTATTTATTACATCTTTATTGGAGTATAATTGCTTTACAATGGTGTGTTAGTTTCTACTTTATAACAAAGTGAATCAGTTATACATATACATATGTTCCCATATCTCTTTCCTCTAGCGTCTTCCTCCGTCCCATCCTCCCTATCCCACCGCTCTAGGTGGTCACAAAGCACTGAGCTGATCTCCCTGTGCTATATGGCGCTTCCCACTAGCTATCTATTTTACGTTTGGTAGTGTACATATGTCCATGCCTCTCTCTCGCTTTGTCACAGCTTACACTTCCCCCTCCCCGTATCCTCAAGTCCATTCTCTAGTAGGTCTGTGTCTTTATTCCTATCTTACCCATAGGTTCTTCATGACATTTTTTTTTCTTAAATTCCATATATATGTATTACCATATGGTATTTGTCTTTCTCTTTCTGACTTACTTCACTCTGTATGACAGACTCTAGGTCCATCTACCTCACTACAAATAGATCAATTTCGTTTCTTTTTATGGCTGAGTAATATTCCATTGTATATATGTGCCACATCTTCTTTATCCATTCATCCGATGATGGACACTTAGGTTGTTTCCATCTCCTGGCTATTGTAAATAGAGCTGCAATGAACATTTTGGTACATGACTCTTTTTGAATTATGGTTTTCTCAGGGTATATGCCCAGTAGTGGGATTGCTGGGTCATATGGTAGTTCTATTTGTAGTTTTTTAAGGAAACTCTGTACTGTTCTCCATAGTGGCTGTACCAATTCACATTCCCACCAGCAGTGCAAGAGTGTTCCCCTTTCTCCACACCCTCTCCAGCATTTATTGTTTCTAGATTTTTTGATGATGGCCATTCTGACTGGTGTGAGATGATATCTCATTGTAGTTTTGATTTGCATTTCTCTAATGATTAATGATGTTGAGCATTCTTTCATGTGTTTGTTGGCAGTCTGTATATCTTCTTTGGAGAAATGTCTATTTAGGTCTTCTGCCCATTTTTGGATTGGGTTGTTTGTTTTCTTCTTATTGAGCTGCATGAGCTGCTTATAAATTTTGGAGATTAATCCTTTGTCAGTTGCTTCATTTGCAAATATTTTCTCCCATTCTGAGGGTTGCCTTTTCATCTTGTTTATGGTTTCCTTTGCTGTGCAAAAGCTTTGAAGTTTCATTAGGTTCCATTTGTTTATTTTTGTTTTTATTTCCATTTCTCTAGGAGGTGGGTCAAAACGGATCTTGCTATGATTTATGTCATAGAGTGTTCTGCCTGTGTTTTCCTCTAAGAGTTTGATAGTTTCTGGCCTTACATTTAGGTCTTTAATCCATTTTGAGCTTATTTTTGTGTATGGTGTTAGGGAGTGATCTAATCTCATATTTTTACATGCACCTGTCCAGTTTTCCCAGCACCACTTATTGAAGAGGCTGTCTTTTCTCCACTGTACATTCCTGCCTCCTTTATCAAAGATAAGGTGACCATATGTGCATGGGTTTATCTCTGGGCTTTCTATCCTGTTCCATTGATCTATCTTTCTGTTTTTGTGCCAGTACCATACTGTCTTGATTACTGTAGCTTTGTAGTATAGTCTGAAGTCAGGGAGCCTGATTCCTCCAGCTCCATTTTTCGTTCTCAAGATTGCTTTGGCTATTCGGGGTCTTTTGTGTTTCCATACAAATTGTGAAATTTTTTGTTCTAGTTCTGTGAAAAATGCCATTGGTAGTTTGATAGGGATTGCATTGAATCGGTAGATTGCTTTGGGTAGTATAGTCATTTTCACAATGTTGATTCTTCCAATCCAAGAACATGGTATATCTCTCCATCTGTTTGTATCATCTTTAATTTCTTTCATCAGTGTCTTATAATTTTCTGCATACAGGTCTTTTGTCTCCTTAGGTAGGTTTATTCCTAGATATTTTATTGTTTTTGTTACAATTGTAAATGGGAGTGTTTTCTTGATTTCACTTTCAGATTTTTCATCATTAGTGTATAGGAATGCCAGAAATTTCTGTGGATTAATTTTGTATCCTGCTACTTTACCAAATTCATTGATTAGCTCTAGTAGTTTTCTGGTAGCATCTTTAGGATTCTCTATGTATAGTATCATGTCATCTGCAAACAGTGACAACTTTACTTCTTCTTTTCTGATTTGGATTCCTTTTATTTCCTTTTCTTCTCTGATTGCTGTGGCTAAAACTTCCAAAACTATGTTGAATAAAAGTGGTGAGAGTGGGCAACCTTGTCTTGTTCCTGATCTTAGTGGAAATACTTTCAGTTTTTCACCATTGAGGACGATGTTGGCTATGGGTTTGTCATATATGGCCTTTATTATGTTGAGGAAAGTTCCCTCTATGCCTCCTTTCTGGAGGGTTTTAATCATAAATGGGTGTTGAATTTTGTCAAAAGCTTTCTCTGCATCTATTGAAATGATCATATGGTTTTTCTCCTTCAATTTGTTAATATGGTGTATCACGTTGATTGATTTGCATATATTGAAGAATCCTTGCATTCCTGGAAGAAACCCCACTTGATCATGGTGTATGATCCTTTTAATGTGCTGTTGGATTCTGTTTGCTAGTAGTTTGTTGAGGATTTTTGCATCTGTGTTCATCAGTGATATTGGCCTGTAGTTTTCTTTCTTTGTGACATCCTTGTCTGATTTTGGTATCAGGGTGATGGTGGCCTCGTAGAATGTGTTTGGGAGTGTTCCTCCCTCTGCTATAGTTTGGAAGAGTTTGAGAAGGATAGGTGTTAGCTCTTCTCTGAATGTTTGATAGAATTCGCCTATGAAGCCATCTGGTCCTGGGCTTTTGTTTGTTGGAAGATTTTAAATCACAGTTTCAATTTCAATGCTTGTGATTGGTCTGTTCTTATTTTCTATTTCTTCCTGATTCAGTCTTGGCAGGTTGTGCATTTCTAAGAATTTGTCCATTTCTTCCAGGTTGTCCATTTTATTGGCATAGAGTTGCTTGTAGTAATCTCTCATGATCCTTTGTATTTCTGCAGTGTCAGTTGTTACTTCTCCTTATTCATTTCTAATTCTATTGATTTGAGTCTTCTCCCTTTTTTTCTTGATGAGTCTGGCTAATGGTTTATCAATTTTGTTTATCTTCTCAAAGAGCCAGCTTTTAGTTTTATTGATCTTTGCTATTGTTTCCTTCATTTCTTTTTCATTTATTTCTGATCTGATTTTTATGATTTCTTTCCTTCTGCTAACTTTGGAGGGTTTTTGTTCTTCTTTCTCTAATTGCTTTAGGTGCAAGGTTAGGTTGTTTATTCGAGATGTTTCCTGTTTCTTAAGGTAGGATTGTATTGCTATAAACTTCCCTCTTAGACCTGCTTTTGCTGCATCCCATAGGTTTTGGGTCGTCGTGTCTCCATTGTCATTTGTTTCTAGGTATTTTTTTATTTCCTCTTTGATGTCTTCTGTGATCACTTCGTTATTAAGTAGTGTATTGTTTAGCCTCCATGTGTTTGTATTTTTTACAGATCTTTTCCTACAATCACATCTTAATATTATCACATTTGCTCCAAATGCTTTCCTCCTCCATTAAAAAAAAAATTACAGGGAATTCCCTGGCAGTCCAGTGATTTGGATTATACGCTTTCAGTGCCAAGGGCCCAGGTTCGATCCCTGGTCAGGGAACTAAGATCCCACAAGCCATGCGGCACGGCCAAAAAATGAATGAATGAATGAATGAATGAATAATTACAGATACTGTAAGGCCTCCTGTGGCCCCTACCACAACCCCCTCCTCACCCTCCCACCTTCCCACTAGGAACCACTGTCATGAATATAGTGTATATCACCCCATACATAGTTGTATGCTTTTGCCAATATATTTATGTATCCATAAAGGTTATATAATATTGTTTTGCAGATTTCTAAACTTTTCGGTCCCTGTCATATTGTACATTTCCTTTTGCAATTTTTTTTAAATTCAATCTTATATTTGGGGTTAATTCTTTTGGATACATGTGGCTCTAGTTCATTCATATTAATTGCTATATAGTGTTCCATTACCTGAACTTAACTACAATGCAGCCCTTCTCCTGTTGATGGATGTTTTTTATTATTACAAACACTGCCACACTGTACATTCTGGGCCATGTTTCCCTTTGCCCATGTATGAATATGTCTCCAGTGTGTATTCTCAGGTGTGGAATTTGTAGGCCCAAGGATGTGAACATCTTCAACTTCCTAGACATTGCTACATTGCTCTCCCAACCAGTTCTGTCACTTTAAGCTCGTAGCAAGCAGTCCTGAACACGTCATTAACATCCTAGTGTGAATTAGTGCATCCAATCACTTTCCTTTGGTCGGTCAGCTGGGAGCTGAGCAATTTTATTTGCCTCTAAAATACTTTTCTCCTGTAGCATTTTATGGGACCAAAGTTCTGAGCAATGCACTGGGGACCTTGGCACTGCTCCCTATCACATCAAGAGCAAAACAGCAGTACAGTAGCCCTTCATTCCCAGTTTCCATTTTAATTCAACAAACATTTACTGCTGTTTATTGCACCTGCTGTGAGCAAGCACTGGGAAAACGCAATGCCAAACAAGACTCATTTCTGATTCTCTAGTGAGCCAGAGGGATCCAAGTATGTAAACCATTATCCAAACCGCATGCAATCGGCCACGAGTTACAAACAAGGCTCTGTGGGTGCTTCACAGCAGAAATGAGTACTTTCTTGTAAATGAAGATTTTTGTTTTGATCCTAAAAGTAAAGAGTCTTTTGAAAATAGAGAAAACTGGCCATCTTAACACCCAGAGGCAATAGATACATTTGGTGTCAATGTTGGGGTGACTTGTCATAAAGGAGGTGGCACACGGCTGTGAGGAGGAGAAAGTCTAGGCCCCGTCGCCTAAATCTGGGATAACAGCCCCTTCCTTCCTGGAGTGGAAACTACAGCGCATGGCGTGCGGAGACACCTGTGGTTAAGCCCTGGTGCAGCAAGTCGAGTCAGTCCTATCACCTCTGCGGGCCTCAGTTTCTCCATCTTTAGAATGAGAACCTCAAGGGTTTATTTTTGATTTCCCATTTGGTCAGTCTGGCCTACAGCTGGCACACTGCATTTGTTTGTTCAAAGTCAGATTATTCTGTGATGTTTTCTTTAATAACAAATGGAGGGAAACAAAACTCAACCCCCACCTCTCTCTGACAACAAACCCTATTCTCTCCACCCTCAGGCTCTGGGGCCGCTCTGGGTGCTGGGGATTTCCACCCTGACATTTTCTCCCACAGTTCTGGTCCTGATGACTCTGAAACCGGAGGTGCATCTGCCTCTGGGGACCCACAGAACATGCTGGGAAGTGGGAAGTGGTGAACAAGGCTGGCACACAACAGGGTTCAGTAGAGGGTAGGAGTTATTGTGACAGCCCTACCAACCCTCCTGGTCCTGGTGGGAAATTCCCTGAAGGCCAGGTTGCCTTCTGGAGGCCTGGCGGCTCTGGTCACTACAGTCCTTTTCTCATTCCCAGGGACCCCAGAAGGGTATGTAGTAGCCCCAGAGGGGAGTAACTTATCCAAGGGGAGCAAAGCTGGAGCAAAATCCCCAGATCCCTAGATCCCTGGCTGTCCCTTCATCCCACCCTGCCCTGCCTTCTCCTCGCCTTGGCCAGAGTACAGGCCTCACAGGGTCAGGCCTCACACCTCAGGATTCACTCCATGGTCAAGACTGTTGTCTTGACCCCTCAGGGCTGAGTGCTGTGAGGAAGTCTGTGCAGGGTTATTTCAGGGGTACCTCTGTACTCTAACCAGCCCCTGGCCTGCTTATGGACACCCACCATCCAGACTTAGAAATTCTTCTCTTTGATACTTCCCTGTACAGAAAAACTTTGTTTTCTCAGTCACAGGGGCTAAGATGGGAATGAATTCAGGAAGGCCCTTTCCCAAGAGCAAGCTTCTGGGTGGGGGAAGGGAAGAAGGGCCTGTACTGGGAAGTGCCTAGAGCAGGTGGGCAGGGGGCTTGGAGGGAACAAAAGGCACAGGAAGGGCTTCCCAGGCCCCTTCTGCCTCACAGAGTGTGCTCTTCAGACTTTGAGAGAGAAAGATAGCTTACACTTCAATGCTTCTCCTTTGTCAATTGAAAGAGTGAAGAGCGTGCCACAGGAAGATGCCTCAGCATGGACTTTGTGATGAGACAGACTTGTGTCTGACCCTGGTTCTGTCACCAACTCGATATGTGACTCTGGGCAAGTGACTTCCTCTAAGCCTCAGTTTCCCCCTCTGTTAGAATGGGCCTGATAACACCCACCTCCAAAGGCTGTTATCAGAGTAAAATGAAAGAACGTATCAGAGCCCAGTGCCTGCACATAGTAGGGCTGCACTAAAAGCAGGCTTCCATTCTTCCTTCCCTCTTCCCTGTTCCCCAGTCTGTTTGGATGGTAAACCAGATGGTTCTCTGGCTGAAAGCAACAGAAGCTGACTGGGGATAACTTAAAGGGGAAAATGCATTGGGAGTTTATTGGGTTATTAACTAAAGTAAAAGAAAATGATGAAATCAGGGACTTCCCTGGTGGTGCAGTGGTTAAGAATCCACCTGCCTATGCAGGGGACATGGGTTTGAGCCCTGGTCTGGGAAGATCCCACATGCCGTGGAGCAACTAAGCCTTTGTGCCACTACTACTGAGCTTGTGTTCTAGAGCCTGCAAGCCACAACTACAGAAGCCCACGTGCCTAGAGCCCGTGCTCCACAACAAGAGAAGCCACCACAACGAGAAGCCCATGCACCGCAACGAAGAGTGGCCCCCACTCGCTGCAACTAGAGAAAGCCTGCGCACAGCAACGAAGACCCAATGCAGCCAAAAAATAAATAAATTTTTAAAAAAAGAAAAGAAAATGATGAAATCAGCCTCAAGAAGGATAGGAACCAGAGAGCCCAGGGATGAGTCTGAAGCTCAGTGGTTTGGGGTGCTGCCATTGAAATGGTCATCGGCTCCCCATTAGTTGGTCCCTCTGCACAAGATTCCCAGGAGAGAGCATCTGATTGGCCAAGCTTGGGTCAGATACCCATCCTTGGCCGTGGGGCACTGAGATAGACAGTTTCTCCTGGACGCGTGGAATGGGGAATAAGCAGTTCCCCAAAGGAAAGCAGAGAGAAGAGAGGCTGGCTGGGAAAAACAGCAGGCATAACACTCTATAGATGGAATTTCTGACACAGATGAAGACCAACTGTAGAATGTTCTTTGAATTTAAAGCAGAGGCAGGACTTAAACATTGGAAAGGCCAAGGGAAAGCCACAGCTTACATTTGCTATAGTCGTGTATCCCAAGTCATGGGTGGAGTAGGGAGAGAGCAAAGCAACTAGAGGGGTGCTGAATGTGGAGTCAGGAAGTTTAGGTTCAAATCCTAGCTTTGTTACTTACTAAATGAGGATTAGGCAGGTCAGTTTACCTCTCTGGCCCTCACTTTTTTCATCTGTAAAATGGGACTGATCCTCACCGGGATGAGGCTTAAATGAAAACGTGTGTAAAGTGTGCTTTTGAAACTGTATCCAGCACAATAGGTGTAGTGGTAAAGGTTTATTATATGTTTAAAAAACACAAAAACAAAAAACTCTGACTCTGAAACCTGGAACCTGACCTGCATTTGTAGCCTCTTGAATTACATCCTTATTGCTGACTTTACTTGCTGTTGAGAATGCAGTCATCTGGGAAGCAGGGATACTCACCTTCAGTCTGGGCTATTTGGGAAAGTATTTTATTAGGGGTTCAAGGAGAATCAGTAGCAGATCACAGTGTTCTTTTGGAACAATTAGAAGCCCGGTTGCCCTTGTGAGACAGTCAGGGGAGCAGGAAGAATCAGTCTATCTAAAAAAGTCTCCCTTCCCTCTGTCTCAAAGCCCTGGGCTTACAGCAGGGCTTCTTCATGATTTTTTGTGGCATGGCCCCTTTGGGAGTCTAGTGAAGATTATGGTCCCTTCTCAGAATGATGTTTTTAAATAGATAAAACAGAGGATTATAAAGGAAATCAATTATACCAAGATTTGGTTATAAAAATAATTTTTAATGAGTGTGTAATATAATCAATGTGTTTCCTTATTCACATTTTCAATAACAAAGTCTAGCATAATAACTGCCAGAATTTTGAAATGATGATGAGTATAAATCACATATATATATATATATATATATATATATATTTTTTTTTTTTTTTTTTTTTCGGTATGCGGACCTCTCACCGTTGTGGCCTCTCCCGTTGCGGAGCACAGGCTCCGGACGTGCAGGCTCAGCGGCCATGGCTCACAGGCCCAGCCGCTCCGCAGCATGTGGGATATTCCTGGACCGGGGCACGAACCCGTGTCCCCTGCATCGGCAGGCGGACTCTCAACCACTGCGCCACCAGGGAAGCACCAATGTGAGAATTTTAAAAAGAGTATCTCACCTTAGTTTGAACTGTTTTGATTGTTAGTGAGATTGAGTGTATATGCATATGTTTATTGGTAATTTGTAACTTCTTGTGTGAATTGCCTATTCAAACTTTGTCTCTTATCTACTTGGATATTTACCTTCTAATTGGTTTGAAAAAACTTTCTCATTAAAAAGGATATTACTTCCTCATCTGTTACATGTACTGCAAATACCTTTCCCTAATATCTCATTTGCCTTTTAGTTTGGTTATGGTGCATTTTTTCCCCAGTATGAATAGCTTGAGGTTTGAGTAGTCAGATGTGTTGATCTGTAAGGTGGAGGGGTAGCCCTGCCCACTTTGCCTCTGTGCCTGACAAGTTTGCATTTGTATAATATGAACCTCTCGTATTTTTTCCCAGTACCAGTTGAGATCTCTCTGCCTCCCCTGAGTAGGGGGTGTTCCCAGAGCTACTGGGCAGGGCCCAGAGTATAGTCTGACTGTCCAACCCTGGTGCATAGCCAGGTGAAGAACTCTTTCCCAACCCCACCTCAGGTTCACCAACCTCAAGTTCAAACCCCACTGGGTGAAGATAATTCTGCTGATGATGTCAGTGTTCAAGTCAGCCCCAGGTATTCAGAGCATGTCCACCCAGAGGTCACTCTGCAGCAAGTGTGGTCAAGGCCAGTCCCAGATAACCCACTTGGAGCCCAGCTCCAGGCCCTGCCTTTAGTATTAGCCAGGACACTCAGAACTTTGCCTGAGGCTCTCAGTGCAGTGGCTTTGCCCTGGAGCAGCTATGTTATGGGCAGCCTTCCCCTGCCTGAGGCCCTATGAGCAAGGCAAGCAGGCAGGTAAACACAGTGACTGAGCATCTACCGCATACCAGGCATCTCCACTCAGGTGTCTCTACCCATGGTCTCAACAACCTTGGACTTATTAACCCTCCCCCACCCCCAGTTTTGGGATGAGGAAACTGAGACTCTGAGAGGTGGGTTATTATCCCCAATTTATTCAGCTTAGCAAGTTGAAGAACCCAGATTTAAACCTACATTCTGTTTCAGTCTCCCAAATTGGTACCAACTCACCATAAGACCTTAAGGCTTAAGCTCTCTCCTTAGCTTCTGGGAAAATGACTAGGGGGGACTCATTTATACCAGAGTGTAAAGGACTAATACAGGTTAGCAATATCCTCTTTCCCAGTGGGCTCCAAGATCTGGGTCTAAGTCTGATCACTCTTTGTCTCACACATAGCTGGTCATGGCCTGGGATGGCCTGGGCCAAAGAAGGTTGGGGTTAGTTGAACTCTTTCTTTGGGAAATTCCCCCTAACGCTGAGGCATTTCCTTCTAGGTATCACTGGAAAGTTCCCAAGAGCCTCCTTCCCTACCCTCTCTGCCTAACTGGGCCCAGGCCAGGCAAGAGTACAAGATAAAGATATGGCAGCTCTGGGGCTAGGTCTGCCCCTCCCATCCCCAGCTTGTCTGTGGTCCCTGCACAGCTCCCTGATCCTTCAGGGTAGGGGAAGGGTGGACAGTGGGGGTGGGCGTTGGGGAGACTCCTTGGCAGCCTCGCTGTGAGGAGCATGACTTAAAGGTGCCTGACTCCCCAGGGTGAGGCCTGGTGTTAATTGAGGGACATAGGAATGGAAAGAAGGGGCTCTTGCCAAAGCACCATGGAGATCCCAGGGGCCGCTGCAATGGAAATTGTGCCTCTGGAGGTCTCCAGGCTCAAGGAGACATGACAGGGATTCCAGCTTGGATTCTGACAGACTGGATTTGAATCTTGGCTCTGCACTTTTACCATTGAGTGCTTCGGGGGAAGTGACTTAATCACTCTGAGCCTTGATTTCCTCATGGTAAAATGGGAACACCACTTTATTTATTTTTAGAATAAATTTATTTATTTTTTTATTTTTGGCTGCGTTGGGTCTTCGTTGCTGCGCGCCGGCTTTCTCTAGTTGCAGCGAGCGGGCTTCTCATTGCAGTGGCTTTTCTTGTTGCAGAGCGTGGGCTCTAGGCGTGTGGGCTTCAGTAGTTGTGGCGCACGGGCTCAGTAGTTGTGGCTCGGGGGCTCTAGAGCGCAGGCTCAGTAGCTGTGGCGCACGGGCTTAGTTT
Organism: Delphinus delphis; assembly: GCF_949987515.2. Taxonomy (NCBI): domain Eukaryota; kingdom Metazoa; phylum Chordata; class Mammalia; order Artiodactyla; family Delphinidae; genus Delphinus; species Delphinus delphis. The sequence goes on from NC_082684.1 coordinate 138,949,003, forward strand.
CTCCGCGGCATATGGGGTCTTCCCGGACCAGGGCTCGAACCCGTGTCCCCTGCATTGGCAGGCAGAATCTTAATCACTGCGCCACCGGGGAAATCCCTGGAACACCACTTTAATAATGGGCTGTTGTGAGCACTGAAAGAGGCAATACATTGAAAAAGTCTAGCAGCTTCAATAGCTGGCAGTGTCTGATCAGAGCGCCGTGTTGAGAGCGTCAGTTAGAAAGAGTGCTGGGACCAACCAGCCGCGTCTGCACAAGGTGAGATGAGAGGGGTGGCCATGGCTGGGGGTGAGGTCAGTGTTAAATAAATAACTAGGAAGTCCCTTTCCCCCTTTCTGGGAGGTCACCTTCCCCACTTGTCGCTCCCTTACCTATAAGTGCCTGGATGTCCCCCATCTTTCTCTGCCCCCAGCCACAAACCCATGGAGCCGCTGTAAGTCTGAGGTTCACATCCCAAAGGAGGCTGGTCTCCTAACTGCAGAAACCTCCCTCCTGTTTTTGCCTCAGGAGGCACGTCGCTAAGAGATTCCGGTGGCTGACAGAGAACTGGCTTCAGATTGGGGAATGAGTCTAAATGTATAGATTTGGAAAAAAAAACCCACCAAACTCTCTACTTAGCAAATGACTGCAAGTCTACATGCTGAAATATTAACAGTGGCATTGTATGCATATTATGCCTAAATAAAAGTTGTCTACATACGTTATATACATACTATATATATGTAGAACTTCATTTCCTTATTATACACTAATATATTTTCCATCGAACATGTATTATATTTATAATGAGAAACAAAATCCTGTTGAACAATACATTTTCCCTTGAATAATTGTATCGAGGTTGCTTTTTCTTTGAAGTACTGAGATCTATATTGGCAGGTGGATCAAAGTACAGATTGAACAGCTCAAATGTCTCCCAAACCCTCCTTACTCATTTTGGTCCTTACACATTTGGGCGCCTTTGAGAACCTCCGAAGAATCCAACTCAGTATCTCTCCCCTCAACTCAATACCCATTTTCTGAACTCCATGCACCCCAGCTCTGTGCCAGGAGCTGGGGGATTATGCTGAAGACAGGTGATCTCCATCCTCGAGGTTGGGCAAATGAAGGAAGGAAATAAACGCATTTCAGTGGCTGGCATTTAGAGATGAAAGAATTAAATACAGGAGGGAGAGGTAGAAGGAAGCTTTCCAGCTGGGCAGTGGCTCACCCCAGCTGTAACTTGGGCCCCCCAGTGTCCTCTCAAACTTTGCTGAGGCTTGGGGTCCCCAGGTGTGCTGCGGAGCGCTCGGAAAAGGGCCCCTCTTCCCTGCTGATTCTGAGGGCAGAGCTGTGGAGAGCCGGGTCCCTGGGGCGGGTGCTGTGAGGCGCAGCCACTAGGCCAGGCTTCTGTTGGCATATTGCCCACAGCTTTCCTGGGGCCTAGTGGGAGTGCTGCCCCCGGGAGCCCTCCCCTGCCTGTAGAGAGCGGCTACTGGCCCAGCGGAAGAGTGAAGCCACTGTCTTCAGGCCTCAGAGAGAGACAGGCTTGGTGAGCTGACTCCCGAGGGGGGGAGAGTGTGCCTGGCAGTTCCCCTGTGGACTCAAGCTGCTGCTGTCCTCACTGCCAGGGCCGAGGGCACCAGCTGCTCCCGGCTACTGCCGAGAAGATCAGAGAAGCAAGGCCAAGGCGTGGAGTGGGTTCAGAGACCTGGGCTCTAGTCCTGACTCTGCCACTGATTCTCTGGGCAAGCCTGGTACTACTTGTTACCTAGTACATGCCAGACACGGTGTGAGATATTTTACACATTAAAAAAAAAAAGTATTTTCTTTCTTTTACTGGTGAGAAAACTGAGGCCCGGAGAGGTTCCATAAATTGCACAGAGTCACACAGCTGGAATTTCGATCCAGTTCTCTTTGGCTCCAAAGCTGCTGCTCTTTTCCCTGCCCTGCCTCTGTCTCTGGACACCCCCATCTCTTCCTCATCCTATAAAGAGGCTGGACTTGATGAAAGGAAGGGGCAGGAAGGAAGCCCTTCACTAAACAAACCTATCTGTGCCCCCCACCTAGGGCTTACTGTCATTGCCCTCAGAGCCACTGGGCCCGAGGGTTCCCCACCATGGTTGGGTTTGCACCAAGGCTTCTGATCCCTGGGGGTTGGGTCCAGCGCCATCAGGTGACCTCAGACACCCCCTCCCACCCCACCCCCCTGCAGTGGCCCCAGTCCACCCAGTGAGGGCTGTTTTTATTCCTTTTTCTTTTCGTTTCCTTTCCTTCTTTCTTTCTCTTTGGCCAGCTGGGGCCAGAAAATCAACTGAAGAAGGAAAATACCAATAGTCAGGAGAAGCTGTGACTGGGGCCTACTTTCTGCAAACTTTCAGGGACTCTGTAGGGTCTACCTTTCTCTACCTGAAGCTCCAAAAATCCAGGCTCCTTCTCTCCCTGCCACCCTTTGCAGTGTGAAGACCTGCGTGCCCTGTCACCTCTGCTTGGCTGGAGGACACTGCCCCTTAGGATTCTGGGCACTAACTCCCATCTGCAGTTCCACAGCCCTTTCCCATTTGTTCCTTCACTCACAGCCCTGCTTCGTTGGGGGCAGGAGAAAGGGGTCAGTAGGCATATAGTTCCAGGGCCATTTGACAGATGAGAAAATTGAGGCCATACAAGGAGTAGGAGGTAGGCCTTCCATCTCCAAATCCTGGCTCTTCCTTCGTTGAGTGACTGTGGCTTCTGATCTGGTCATTCTGCGTTCCTTTCTCTGCCCTCTATGGAGTTTTCTTGCTGAAGCTGCCCCGAGTCTGGAACGCAGCCTGTCTCCCTGAGTTTCCTAGGTTTGTGCCAGCAGCTTCCAGGCTGGCTCTTCTACAGGAATTGAGCTACCCTTTGCTCCATTCCTGCTGACAAGAACATCCGAGAGCTTTGTTGATCCCCCAGGAGAAATTGGAAACCTGATGGCCTGCTGAGGGCTCCATCAGAAATTACTTCCCGACCACCTGCCCTGGTCTCCCTTCACCCCAAAGCGGAAACGACAACCCCCCAGGATTAGTGCAATGGGAGGTTGGCAGCAGGGCTCTGTGGCAGCCCTTAGGATCATGTGAATCAGGGGAACCGAACACTCATGTTCTCCTTCCAGATAAGATAAAGGTTTCCTTTTGTTCTTGTTGGGGAAGGAGCCGACCCTGCCAGGTGCCAAAAATGCTAACGAGGCCCCAAGAGAGAACCTGCCTGGTGGAAAGAGCACTGAACTTGGAGTCACACAGGGCTCTGCTGATTCCCAGAGGTGTGACTTTGGGCAAATCAGGTTGCCTCTCTGAGCTTGCCTTAGAGGGTTGTTTGGAAGGAGTGATGGGGCAACACTGCAGCACTTATGGCCTTATAAAGATGCTCATGACCTATCGGTATGAAAAAGCAGGTTACAAAAAGATGTGTACAATAGGCCCCCATTACTGTGAAATACAGAAAAATAGCTAAGAGCCATATACTGCAATGCTATTAGTGTTTGTTCTGAGTGATGGGATCATGGACGTCTTATGTTTTTCCCTTATGTATATTTTCTAAGTCTTTTTCTAGAGCGGGCATGTGTTATATATTTATCAGCTATTGCCACAATAATGCTGCATAACAGACCAGCCCCCAAACTCAGTGGCTTATATCACAAGGATTCATTCTCGTGCTCACAGGTCTGCGGGTCAGCTGCAAGTTGATTGATGGAGGTTGGGCTTGGCAGGGCTGCTCTGTCTCAGGCTGCAGGTCACCTGGGCCTGCTTCTCACTGCAGGCTGGGCTCAGGGCTGCTCCACCTGTCCTTACTTTGGGACTCTGGCTCAGGGGACAGCAGTTATCCAGGACTTGCGTCTCCGTCCGGATCACCAGAGCCTAAGACACAAGCCAAACCACATAAACATATATAAAGCCTCTGCTCACATAATTTCAACAACATCTTGGCTAAAGCAAGTCATGTGGCCAAGCCCAACATCAGTGGAGCAGGAAAGTATACGCCACCACAGTAGAAGTGGGAGGGGAGTGAATATATGCTGAATGATAACCCAGATGTGTTACTACTTATATAATAAAACAAGAACGATGTGCTGTGTGAGGTGTGTTCACATTATCCACTAGAGGAAATCCTAAGGGGCTCTTCAGGAATAAGACAAGGGAGCCATTTTATAATCTTATTGTTAGAGGATAGAACAAATGTCAGAGGAAAAGGCTGACTTTCTCTATGTTTATCCTCTCTGTTCTTTTAAGATAAGCGGCCACTACCATTTCTGGCTCCTACAGTGCCCCACAGGAAGGTGGCAAGTACCAACACAGATTCATGGGCAATTATAGCCAAAGGCCAGATCTTCCTTTGAGAGTTCCCACCCAGATCTGTCTGAATCCACTTCCTACTGACTTCCTTTCTTTTGGCTTCTCTCAGTTCATTTAGCCATTCATTCAGAATATATTTATTAAGCACCTACTAGGTGTTGGTATTCTTCTAGCCATGGGGTTATGTTGGTGAACAAGGCAACGTAGTTTCCTTTCGATAAACAAGGAAATCTCTCTAGGGTTTACTTTCTAGTGGGGAGGTGGGATGGGTACCAGGTGTGGAGGGAGATGCTAGTGACATTGATAATGCCAAGTAGTGTGAATGCTAAGAAGTAAATAAAATAGGATAGTGCACCAGAGATGGATAGGGCAGGGGATGGCTGTTTTGGATGGTGAGGTCACGGAAGGCTTCCTTGAGGAGGTGTTGTTGGGAATTATTGGAAGGTGCCTCTTGGGACCTGACCTTTTTATCTGGGCTCTTCAGTCTTTGACTCTAAGTCTCACCTGGCTTGGCTTCTTCCTCGCTTTGGCCTACCTTGAGGAGTTCTCTTGTCATAGCTGAATTTCAAAACTCAACCCAGCTTCCCACTGCCTGGCTGGTGCCCCAGTCAGCTTAACTAGTCCTCAACAAAGAGGAGACCCACAAAATCCTATTAGAGCAAGCCAACCACTGTTAAACTCCTATTGTATACCAAACTAGTAATGCATTTATTGGCATCTTCTGTAAACCAAACTAATAGGCATTTATGGAGCACCTGTTGTATGCCAAATCGACAGTCATTTACTGAGTGCTTGTTGCATACCCAAGCCAACAAGTATTTATTTACTGTGTGCCTGGAACTGAGGAGAACACAAAAGTTCTAGCTATTTCTAAGAACTTGCAATTGAGTTGTAGAGGCAAATGTTACACGAATGTAGCTATAACAGGCAGGGCTTAATAGAATAAGTACTATGTTGCACAGAACATGCTCTAAGTACTTTGAGATTCTAGAGGTGAGCCTAGAGATCATCATGGAATGGGTTAGTCACCGAAGGCTTCATGGAGGAGGTGGGCTTTAAAGAACAGATAGGACTGAGATAGAAAAGAAAGACAGGGACGGGGGAAGCATGGCTGGTCCTAGGGAGTACGTGCTTGGGAACCCTGGAATATGATTCTGGGCATTTGTTATGTGGGCCTGGTGCCCTGTCCTTTCCGGTTTGTCAGCATTCTCATAAAGCCAACTCCCCCATGACCTCTGTTTCTTCTGGGCCACAGCTGGACTCCTTGGCATCTATAATAATTTGTCTGGGTGATCAAAGGCTGATGTCATCTGGCTAATGTCAGAATAGGCAGCCCTGCAAAAAAGTGTCTGTGATATTTTCAGTAGATAAGAGCATAAGCCCGGGCTTCCCTGGTGGCACAGTGGTTGGGAGTCTGCCTGCAAATGCAGGGAATGCAGGTTCAAGCCCTGGTCCGGGAGGATTCCACATGCCGCGGAGTGGCTAGGCCCATGAGCCGTGGCCCCTGAGCCTGCGCGTCTGGAGCCTGTGCTCCGCAACGGGAGAGGCCGCAGCAGTGAGAGGCCTGCTACCGCAACCAAACAAAACAAACAACAAACAAACAAAAAAAGGAGCATAAGCGCATAAAGTTTGGGCTCAGGAAGTCCAAGTACAGTCTATGTCTAGTCCAGACGTCCTCCCACCTCCTAACACAGACATCTTTAAAAATGATCATGTTTCTCTCCTCGACCTGGAGCCTTGAGACAGCAGCCAGGGCTATCTAGAATTGATTAGATTTGAGGAATGGGCTCAACGGCCTTTTACCAGATTTCTGGAAGCAGGAAGAATGACCTACTATCTTTTTATTACTCTAATGGCTAATAATATAGTCTACTTTCCAGAAACCAATCAGGAGAAAATCTGAAGTTATAAAACGACTCCATTAAGGATAATCATTTTTTTCACACTAAAAATATTTTCTTGGCACCCACTCCGAATAGACTGGGACTGGGTAAAAAGGGAGAATAAGCCACAGGTTCAGGATCCCTGTGGATAAGGAGCCCCTCCACCCCTTGAATATAAGACTTAGCTCAATTTATAGAGTCCGTTTATACAGCTTCTCAGGAGACTTGCTCTTTTTCGTACGTAGTGGTGATTACTCCATCTGTAGAATTACTTTATATTTCATTTATTTGCAGGTTACAATGACTGTGGAAAGCTAAAGAGCCTTTGAACATTGTAATTGTAGAGGGAAATGTTTAGACCTTGGGCAAAATAAAAACTGAAACTGAGAGGCAGGTGTAAAACAGGCTGGAAGATTCATTCTGAGGAGGAAATAAACTCACACAGGCTTTCTTCCCCACTGGAGTCCCTGGGAAAACTGAGAAGCAGCAGGTAGGCTCTCAGAGTTCCCTGCAATCGCAGAGGCATCCACTCTGGAAGGAAGTGAGCTGCAAAGGGAGCAGGGCTAAGGAGCCCTGTCACATATATATTTAAAGAACACCAGGCAGCTGGCTCCAGATTCATCCCGGACACTTAAGTGTGTCATAGCAGGTGGCAGAGGAATGAGTATGAGTTGACCTAAATCCATCCAGCCACTCACCAGCTCACCAGCTGTGGGGCTGTGTGGCTATGTCATCCCAGATCCTTTGAGGCTTGTTTATATGTGTAGAGGTTTATTAAGCAAAAGGCTGTGTGCAAAATGGGGAGCAGCTAGGGAGGCTGGGGGAGCCATCAGACCTCAAGGCGGATCTGACCCCTGAGGGAAGGAAGGCAGGCCTGGTGGGAGAGTTGAGACTGCAGTGCAGGTCTAAAGAAGGTCAGCAAGGCTGATGGGGGTCCTCGAGTCAAAGCCCCCCTTCAGAGGAGTCCCCTGATTTCCAGGTCTGCCTTGGTATCCCCACAGGGAGTGGCTTGTGGGAAGCATGGCCTCAGAGCAAACACCTTGAGCAGTTGCCTTACCTCTCAGAGCCTCGGATTCCTCAACTGCAAAAAAAACATTGCTGAGAGATTTAAATAAAGCAGCATATTTAAAGTGTTTGGGGGACTTCCCTGGTGGCGCAGTAGTTAAGAATCCGCCTGCCAATGCAGGGGACACAGGTTCAAGCCCTGGTCCGGGAAGATCCCACATGCCGTGGAGCAACTAAGCCCACGCACCACAACTACTGAGCCTGCGCTCTAGAGCCTGCGAGCCACAACAACTGAGCACGCATGTCACAACTAGTGAAGCCCGCGCACCTAGAGCCCGTGCTCCGCAACAATAGAAGCCACTGCAGTGAGAAGCCCGCGCACCGCAATGAAGAGTAGCCCCCGCTCACCGCAACTAGAGAAAGCCCGCGCAGCAACGGAGACCCAACGCAGCGCCCCCCAAAATAAAAAAACTTAATAAAAAATAAAATAAAATAAGTGTTTGGGATGGAATCAGGTGCCCAGTAAATGTTCAATGGAGATCAACTCCCTCCATTCCCTTGTCTTACCCCACCCAGAGGCAAGTTCAGCACAGCAACAAGACCTCTCTCCCTGCATCAACCATGCTTCCTCCACCTCCCCCCAGCCATACACACAAGAAGACAGGTGTGTGTGCCCCGAGGCCGGGGCCTGAGGGCTTGTGTTTGAGCAGCCAGGCCCTCGAACCTTTATCATAGCTGACATGGGGCTACAGCCCTGATTAGGCCCTGGGGTGGGGAGGAGGGAGACCCCGAAGTACAGATGGCATTCTTACTTAGGGGAACTCACATCAGAGTTGGAGCCATGAGCCACAACGCCTCAGGAACGTCCTCAGGGGAGACTCCCAGGCAAGCTCTGCTACCAAGAACGCTGCGCTGAGGTCCACACCATCTGCTGCCCCAGGACTACTGGGTATCTTCCCTCAGAGGGAGACTTTGGGGATGGCTGTAAGGCAGTCCCTGGCCCCCGCCTTGCCCACAGCTGCGACGTCAACCTCATGATCCTGCCGTGTTAGTTTCTGTTTCTGTCTCTGTCTGCCTCCCCAACACCCCGCCATGAAAAAAGCTAGGCCTTTGTGCCTGCTGGTCCCTCTACCTACGGGGTCCTTCCCCTTGCCTCACCCTCCTAGCGAAAGCCTTCTCCCAGTTCAGCTCAGCTGTCTCCTCTCTTGGGCAGCCTTTCCTGACCCACTCCTCTCGCTACCGACTCCAGTCTGTTTGGCATGTCTCTGTGCCTCGGTTTCTGTATCTGGAAAATGGGGGTGATGATGGCAACACTATAGCGAATTACAGTGTGGCAGTAAAAATTAAATGAGGTAATGATAAACACACCTTATAAAGGGCTGTATCAATGAGCCTCATTGCTAACGGTAGGTGCGTGTCCAACAGACACTGGTCTGTGAACCTATAATATGGGAGAGTGGGGGTGGGGTGAGAGCCCACAGTGCAGCAACGTGGAGGGAGCACTGGACTCAGGGGCAAAAGACCTGCTTCTGTCTTTGCCGCTGGGCTACATGTCCCTGAGCCAACCCTTGTCCCCTCTGAGCCTCAATTTCCTCCTTTGTACCTGGGTGTGGCCTCCAAGGGTGCCCTCCTGGCTACCCTAGCTTGGCTCAGAATCTCCTGTGCTCTTCAGGTGTTGCCTGAGCTCTGAGATGCTGTCCGGCTCGCAGGCTGGACAGCTCCCATGGTATTTTGGGAGGCAGCAGAGGCTCCCAACTCTCAGCATCTGGACAGCACCTCAGGCTGGGAAGATGAAGGCCCTGGCGGACCTCAGGCCCCGGCCCAAGGGGTGCGGTGTGGGAGAACGGGTGGCCCCTTCCAGGCGGGGAGAGTAGGCACCAGCAGAAGGGAGGAGCTCCAAGGCCTTAGAGGACAGGCGGGAGGGGTCTGCACAGACTAGCCCGTTGGTGCAGGAACTAAGAGACTGAAGATTTGGGGGATTTGCCTACAATCTTTAAGGCCCAAGATCACCAAAATCAGGGTGTCATGTCTTGATTGGCCCTAATCCAGATATAACATATAAGAATCTCATTTGCTGCTATGGAAAAGAACATTTTTCCACTCTGATTGTTCGGAATCTAATTAGCAGTCAAGAGCTCTATACCACACACAGCAACTCTGGCATATCCTAAATGATGGGAATTTTTTTTAAGTCCTTTGGTGTGTCTTTGATGCTAGATCCAATAATTGGCTGTTAGGTTTTAAAGGTTTGCCATTTCCACTGTGAGTCATAATTGTTCACTGACATACCTCATTTATTGCTTATAGACCCAAAAGATAAAAGGCATTGCATGAAACTTTTAAAAACTGCAGTCCTTTAAACAGATTCTATGGTGTATACTTTCCCCCAGGACTTTCATCCATTTGTTTTTCAAATGTTCATCTAGTGTCTCCTGCATGCTGGCTGGTACTCTCTCTTTCACACCCATGGGTTCATTTAATCCTCACGATCACTCCATGAGGCAGGGATTGCTATTCTTTTTCCACAAATGAGGAAAAGGCAACTCAGAGAAGTTAAGTGATTTGCCCAAGGCCACAGAGTAAGTGACTGAATGAGGATTTCAACTTAGACCTTGAACTTCTAATTATATCTTATTGGCCTCCTCTTATTCCTTAGCTCCTTCCCTGCCAAGAGTCCCCATTCCCTGCCCCCCACTCTTTTGAAGTAGAGAACAATGAGGAGAATTATGGTTTGGTAGAGGAGACACAGAAGGATATTGTCCAGTGTCAACATTATTTTCCATGCATCTATTCATTCTTTCAACACAGATCAGTGAGAACTAGCTAAAAAGGGACACTTGATCTTAGCCCAGAATCCTAAAGTTCTTGGTCACCTATTACATGTCAGGACATGTTCAATAGCAGGGGTTCAATAGCACCCCACTCCTACCCTGAATAAGCAGGGGGAATAAAAATGGGCACAAATAACCAGGATTCAGACAGGGGTGGCTGGTCCTGTAGAAGAGGGCCTAAGGGAATGAGAAGGAGAAAATTCTACCAGTTAGAAATCAAGTTTGAACTTGAAGCAGGAAAAGAGAAAAAAAAGTCATTAATTTAAAAGACCCTCTGTTTCCACTAATCTCATGAACTTTAGATTAAGATGTTTTATCTAATGGCAAGATAGGGTATAAAACTACATCCTTGGGAAGGAGGTGGGTGGGTGGGGAAACAGAGGCACTAGTGTTGGCACTCATCAAATCCTGGGCATTCTCTCAGGCAAATAGCTTGATGTCTTCTGGCCTTTGTTTCCTTATCTGGAAAAGGGAAATGTTTCCCATCTCTCAGGATATTATAAGTAGAGGACATGAGATAGTATGTGCAAAGCCCTCAGGGCAGTTTCTGGCATATGGCAGCTGCTTGAAAATTGTTATTTCAATTCCATGAGTTATGTTGCAGCAGTTGGTCCGGAGTAGAGGGGGCCCAAAATTTGGATCAAAAGAGGGCCCCCTGGGACTTGACGGTTAATATAGCATAGACATGAATCTTTGCAAAGACACACTCTTTTTTCTAATGTGCTGATGAGAAGTCCACATCCCATCATAAAGCTGGTGTAAATGGAAGTGAGGTGAGCTCTAATTTGAGAACAGTAATAGACCATTCATGTGCCAATGTCAAATGCTAATGATGATTGCAAAAAGAGTGTCAGCCTGCATAAGTGAAGGGATTTCTACATGTTCTGGAGGAAAACAAACATTTATATGAGACTCCTGGTTGGGTGTTTTAGGCTGAGGAAGGCCAATACCATATGGGAGACAGTATGGTGGAGAGAAGCCTAGACTTAGAGCAAGAGGACCCAGGTTCAAATCCCAGTTCTACCCTCCAACAAGCTTTGAGACCTGGGCAAGTCACCAAGTGTCCTGTCTTGTTTATGGGGACAGTTGTCTCAGTACCTGCTCTTTTCATAGAATTGTTATCAGAACAAAGAGGTAGGCTCTTCAGAAAATTAAACAGAGAATTACCATAAGATCCAGTGATTCCACTTCTAGGTATATACCCCAAAGAACTGAAAGCAGGGACTTGAACAGACATTTGTACACCCATGTTCACAGCATTATTATTCACAATATCCCAAAGGTAGAAACAACTCAACATCGACAGATGAATGGTTAAGCAAATTTTGTACATACAATGGAATATTATTCAGCCTAAAAAATGAATGGAATTCTGATACATGCTATAACATTGATGAGCCTTGAAAACAGTATGCTAAGTGAAATAAGCCAGACAGAAAAGGACAAATATTGTATGATTCCACTTATATGAGGTACCTAGAAGAGTCAAATTCATAAAGAAAAAAAGTAGACTAGTGGTTACCAGAGGCTGGGGGGAGGGGAATTGGGAATTATTGTTTAATGGGTACAGAATTTCAGTATAGGATGAGGAAAAAGTTTTGGAGAAGGATGGTGGTGATGGTTGTACAACACATGAATGTCCTTAATGCCACTCAACTGTACACTCAGAAGTGGCTAAGGTGATAAATTTTATGTTATATATACTTTACCACAATTTTAAAAAAGGACTTTTTAATTTTTTTTTAAAGAAAGAGACAGTATAATGTCGAGGAAAGTGCTATGCAGTCTGTAAGCCATATGAACCAGTTCGCTGTGCTGAGGTGGTTAGGTTGCAGTATTTTCATTTGGGTTAGAGCGAGCATCAAAACTGGGTCCTCCACCTAGGACTTCTCCATCTGTTTTCTAAACTGTAAACTATCAGGAAGAGGGAGCTACAAAGAAGAAATGGCATCCACTAAAAGAGTTGAAAGTGGTACCTCTGGCAAGTGAAAAACAGGAAAGGTGGGGACGGCTGTATTTCCTGACACACTTTGTAGAACAATGGAACTCTTGAAATGATGCGCATATACATGTTTCACAAAAATAAACATAACTTTGGCCTTATCAGAGGTCAAATTAGAGAAAAGAAAAACTATCAAGGGTTTCCAATTCATTATTTTAATGTTCCTCATTTACTGTCTGTGCTGAGCCATTGACTCTCACTCCATAATAAAATGAACCAGGCCAAGGAAGGAGGCAGGTGTTATTGTCAGGAGGAGGGAGCTGCAGAACACTGAGGCCCCTGTGATCTTCCTCTCTGCTGGCCAGGCCCCCAGCGAGGGAGGGCCCTGCCCCAGAATTCTTGGTGGGTCCCCATTGGTAAACGAATCAATTGGCCTTCCTGTTTATTAATCAGTCTCTCAAGAGTCTGGAGCCAGGGCCTGGATTCTCCAGAGCTTGGTTCCCACAAGTGAGCTTTGCAGACGGAGTTTGACAACCTCTAAAGCTAGGACCAGACCCAGGATCCAAGGGTCCCAAAGAGGTGTTCTTTGAAGCTCTTCCTAAAGCAGCCCGGAGGTATCGGCCCCTTTCATTACAATGCTTAGTGTGAAAATTAAATGATAAACTGTGTGCACAGAGGTTCATATACACCAGCAAGTAAAATTTCACTTTAGCACCAAGTTGGCACAATTTCTAAACCACATTTCACAGGCAATAACTCAATATGCCGTTAATTTTTTAAACAACCTTATTGAGATGTAATTCACATATGACACAATACAGCCATTTAAAGTGTACAGGGACTTGCCTGGTGGCACAGTGGTTAAGAATCTGCCTGCCAATGCAGGGGACATGGGTTTGAGCCCTGGTCCAGATCCCACATGCCACAGAGCTGCTAAGCCTGTGCGCTACAACTACTGAGCCTGCATGCCACAACTACTGAAGCCTGCATGCCTAGAGCCTGTGCTCTGCAACAAGAGAAGCCATCACGATGAGAAGCCTGTGCACCGCAACGAAGAGTAGCCCCTACTCGCTGCAACTAGAGAAAGCCCGCGTGCAGCAACAAAGACGCAACACAGCCAATAATAAATAAATTAATAAATTAGTTAAAATAAATAAGTAAGCTCCTGCCCCAGCAACAACCCTTGGCAGAGGACCATCTTCCCACCAGTCAGAACTACGACTGCCCCAGCTGCAAAGTCTCATCATCCACCTTTGAAATTGCCATACAGGTCTGTTTACTAGCCAAAGGAAGACAGCAAGGAAAGGATCTCTGAGTGGCAAGTAGGTATGTGACTACATCCTTGTCAGCATCCCAAGAGTGCACTGCAGTCTAAGCCAGCTCCCTGGGCACTTGCTGTGTAGCTGGCAGGGTCTTGGTGCTCCGGCCAGGTGTCGGGCCTAAGCCTCTGAGATGCGAGAGCTGAGTTCAGGACACTGGACCACCAGAGACCTCCTGGGCCCACGTAATATCAATCAGCAAGAGCTCTCCCAAAGATCTCCGTCTCAGTGCTAAGACCCAGCTCACTCAACGACCAGCAAGCTCCAGTGCTGGACACCTCATACCAAACAACTAGCAAGATAGGAACACAACCCCACCCATTAGCAGAGAAGCTGCCTAAAATCATATTAAGTTCACAGACACCCCAAAACACACCACCAGAGGTGGTTCTGCCCACCAGAAAGACAAGATCCAGCCTCATCCACCAGAACACAGGCACCAGTCCCCTCCATCAGGAAGCATAGACAATCCACTGAACCAACCTTACCCACTGGGGGCAGACACCGAAAACTATGGGAACTATGAACTTGCAGCCTGTGAAAAGGAGACCCCAAACACAGTAAGTTAAGCAAAATGAGAAGACAGAGAAACACACAGCAGATGAAGGAGTAAGGTAAAAACTCAGCAGCCCAAACAAACACAGAGGAAATAGGCAGTCTACCTGAAAAAGAATTCAGAGTAATAGTAGTAAAGATGATCCAAAATCTTGGAAATAGAATGGAGAAAATACAAGAAATGTTTAACAAGGACCTAGAAGAATTAAACAGCAAACAATTATGAACAGCACAATAAATGAAATTAAAAATTCTCTGGAAGGAATCAATAGCAGAATAACTGAGGCAGAAGGGATAAGTGACCTGGAAGATAAAATAGTGGAAATAACTACTGCAGAGCAGAATAAAGAAAAAAGAATGGAAAGAATTGAGGACGGTCTCAGAGACCTCTGGGACAACATTAAACGTACCAACATTCAAATTATAGGGGTCCCAGAAGAAGAAGAGAAAAAGAAAGGGTCTGAGAAAAAATTTGAAGAGATTATAGTTGAAAACTTCCCTAATATGGGTAAGGAAATAGTCATTCAAGTCCAGGAAGCTCAGAGAGTTCCATACAGGATAAATCCAAGGAGAAACATGCCGAGACACATGTTAATCAAACTATCAAAAATTAAATAAAAAGGAAAAATATTAAAAGCAGCAAGGGAAAAGCAACAAATAACATACAAGGGAATCCCCATAAGGTTAACAGCTGAACTTTCAGCAGAAACTCTGCAAGCCAGAAGGGAGTGGCAGGACATATTTAAAGTGAGGAAAGGGGAAAACCTACAACCAAGATTACTCTACCCAGCAAGGATCTCATTCAGATTTGATGGAGAAATTAAAACCATTATAGACAAGCAAAAGCTAAGAGAATTCAGCACCACCAAACCAGCTTTACAACAAATGCTAAAAGAACTTCTCTAGGCAGGAAACACAAGAGAAGGAAAAGACCTACAATAACAAACCCCAAACAATTAAGAAAATGGTAATAGGAACATACATATCAATAATTACCTTAAATGTAAATGGATTAAATGCTCCAACCAAAAGACATAGACTGGCTGCATGGATACAAAAACAAGACCCATATATATGCTGTCTACAAGAGACCCACTTCAGGCCTAGGGACACATACAGACTAAAAGTGAGGGGATGGAAAAAGATATTCCATGCAAATGGAAATCAAAAGAAGGCTGGAGTAAGAATTCTCATATCAGACAAAATAGATTCTAAAATAAAGGCTATTACAAGAGATAAAGGACACTACATAATGATCAAGGGATCAATCCAAGAAGAAGATATAACAATTGTAAATATTTATGCACCCAACATAGGAGCACCTCAATACATAAGGCATACGCTAACAGCCATAAAAGGAGAAATCGATGATAACACAATAATAGTAGGGGACTTTAACACCCCAATTTTAACAATGGACAGATCAAAATGAAAATAAATAAGGAAACACAACTTTAAATGATACATTAAACGAGATGGACTTAATTGATATTTATAGAACATTCCATCAAAAAAAAATAGAATACACTTTCTTCTCAAATGCTCATGGAACATCCTCCAGGATAGATCAGATCTTGGGTCACAAATCAAGCCTTGGTAAATTTAAGAAAATTGAAACTGTACCAAGTGTCTTTTCCGACCATAATATGAGACTAGATATCAATTACAGGAAAAAAACTGTAAAAAATACAAACACATGGAGGCTAAACAATACACTACTAAATAACCAAGAGATCACTGAAGAAATCAAAGAGGAAACAAAAAAATACCTAGAAACAAATGACAATGAAAACACGATGACCCAAAACCTATGGGATGCAGCAAAAGCAGTTCTAAGAGGTAAGTTTATAGCAATACAATCCTACCTCAAGAAACAAGAAAAATCTCAAATAAACAACTTAACCTTACACCTAAAGCAATTAGAGAAAGAAGAACAAAAAACCCCAAAGTTAGCAGAAGAAAAGAAATCATAAAGATCAGATCAGAAATAAATGAAAAGGAAATGAAGGAAATGATAGCAAAGATCAATAAAACTAAAAGCTGGTTCTTTGAGAAGATAAACAAAATTGATAAACCTTTAGCCAGACTCATCAAGAAAAAAAGAAGACTCAAATCAACAGAATTAGAAATGAAAAAGGAAACGTAACAACTGACACTGCAGAAATACAAAGGATCATGAGAGATTACTACAAGCAACTCTATGCCAATAAAATGGACAACCTGGAAGAAATGGACAATTTCTTAGAAAAGCACAACCTTCTGAGACTGAACCAGGAAGAAATAGAAAATATAAACAGACCAATCACAAGCACTGAAATTGAAACTGTGATTGAAAATCTTCCAACAAACAAAAGCCCAGGACCAGATGGCTTCACAGGTGAAATCTATCAAACATTTAGAGAAGAGCTAACACCTATCCTTCTCAAACTCTTCCAAAATATAGCAGAGGGAGGAACACTCCCAAACTCTGCTGTGAGGCCACTATCACCTTGATAACAAAACCAGACAAAGATGTTACAGAAAAAGAAAACTACAGTCCAATATCACTGATGAACATAGATGCAAAAATGCTCAACAGAATGCTAGCAGACAGAATCCAATAGCACATTAAAATGATCATACACCATGACCAAGTGGGGTTTTTCCTAAAAATGCAAGAATTCTTTAATGTATGCAAATCAATCAATGTGTTACACCATATTAACAAATTGAAGGAGAAAAACCATATGATAATCTCAATAGATGCAGAAAAAGTTTCTGACAAAATTTAGCACCCATTTATAATAAAATCTCTCCGGAAAGTAGGCATAGAGGGAAGTTACCTCAACATAATAAAGGCCATATATGACAAATCCATAGCCAACATCATTCTCAATGGTAAAAAACTGAAACCATTTCCACTAAGATCAGGAACAAGACAAGGTTGCCCACTCTCACCACTATTATTCAACGTAGTTTTAGAAGTTTTAGCCGCAGCAATCAGAGACAAAAAAGAAATAAAAGGAATCCAAATTGGAAAAGAAGTAAAACTGTGACTGTTTGCAGATGACATGATACTATACATAGAGAATCCTAAAGATACTACCAGAAAACTACTAGTGCTAATCAATGAATTTGGTAAAGTAGCAGGATACATAATTAATGCACAGAAATCTCTGGCATTGCTATACACTAATGATGAAAAATCTGAAAGAGAAATTAAGGAAACACTTCCATTTACCATTGCAACAAAAAGAATAAAATATCTAGGAATAAACCTACCTAAGGAGACAAAAACCTGTATGCAGAAAACTATAAGATACTGATGAAAGAAATTAAAGATGATACAAACAGATGGAGGGATACACCATGTTCTTGGATTGGAAGAATCAACATTGTGAAAATGACTATATTACCCAAAGCAATCTACAGATTGAATGCAATCCCTATCAAACTACCAATGGCGTTTTTCGCAAAACTAGAACAAAAACTTCCACAATTTGTATGCGATCACAAAAGACCCCGAACAGCCAAAGCACTCTTGAGAAAGAAAAACGAGCTGGAGGAATCACGCTCTGTGACTTCAGACTATACTACAAAGCTATAGTAATCAAGACAGTATGGTACTGGCACAAAAACAGAAATATAGATCAGTGGAACAGGATAGAAAACCCAGAGATAAATCCGTGCACATATGGTCACCTTTGATAAAGGAGGCAAGAATATACAGTGGAGAAAAGACAACCTCTTCAATAAGTGGTGCTGGGAAAACTGGACATGTAAGAGAATGAAGTTAGAACACTCCCTAACACCATATATAAACATAAAGTCAAAATGGATTAAAGACCTAAATGTAAGGCCAGACACTATAAAACTCTTAGAGGAAAACATAGGCAGAACACTCTATGACATAAATCACAGCAAGATCTGTTTTGACCCACCTCCTAGAGAAATGGAAATTAAAACAAAATAAACAAATGGGACCTAATGAAACTTAAAAGCTTTTGCCCAGCAAAGGAAACCACAAACAAGACGAAAAGACCACCCTCAGAATGGGAGAAAATATTTGCCAACAAAGCAACGGACAAAGGATTAATCTCACAAATGTACAAGCAGCTCATGCAGCTCAATATCAAAAAAAAAAACAACCCAAACAAACAATCCAAAAGTGGGCAGAAGACCTAAGTAGACATTTCTCCAATGAAGCTATACAGATTGCCAACAAACACAGGAAAGGATGCTCAACATCACTAATCATTAGAAAAATGCAAATCAAAACTACAATGAGGTATCACCTCACGCTGGTCAGAATGGCCATCATCAAAAAATCTACAAACAACAAATGCTGGAGAGGGTGTGGAGAAAAGGGAACCGTCTTGCACTGTTGATGGGAATGTAAATTGATACAACCACAATGGAGTTTCCTGAAAAAACTAAAAATAGAACTTCCATATGACCCAGCAATCGCACTACTGGGCATATACCCTGAGAAAACCATAATTCAAAAGGAGTCATGTACCACAATGTTCATTGCAGCTCTATTTACAATAGCCAGGACATGGAAGCAACCTAAGTGTCCATCCACAGATGAACGGATAAAGAAGATGTGGCACATATATACAATGGAATATTACTCAGCCATAAAAAGAAATGAAACTGAGTTATTTGTAGTGAGGTGGATGGACCTAGAGTCTGTCATACAGAGTGAAGTAAATCAGAAAGAGAAAAATGAATACCGTATGCTAACACATATATATGGAATCTAAAAAAACCCAAAAAGGTTATGAAGAACCTAGGGGCAGGACAGGAATAAAGATGCAGATGTAAAAAATGGACTTGAGGACATGGGAAGGGGGAAGGGTAAGCTGGGACGAAGTGAGAGAGTGGCATGGACATATATACACTACCAAATGTAAAATAGATAGCTAGTGGGAAGCAGCTGCATAGCACAGAGAGATCAGCTTGTGCTCTGTGACCACCTAGAGGGGTGGGATAGGGAGGGTAGGAGGGAGACACAAGCGGGAGGGGATATGAGGATATATGTATACATATAGCTGATTCACTTTGTTATACAGCAGCAACTAACACAACAATGTAAAACAATTATACTCCAATAAAGATGTTAAATAAATATAAATAAAGTACGATTTCACGGTTTTTGGTATATTCCATTATTAATCTTTAAAGATTGTGGTAAAATGTATATAACACACAATTTGCCAATTTAACCGTTTTTATTTTTTTATTTTTTTGCTGCATCAGATCTTAGTTGTGGCATGTGGTATCTTGGTTGAGGCATGCGGGATCTTTCATTGTGGTGTGGGCTCTTGGTTGTGGCGTGCGCTTCTCTCTAGTTGTGGCGTGCGGGTTTTCTCTTCTCTAGTTGTGGCATGCAGGCTCCAGGGTGCATGGGCTCAGTAGTTGTGGCACACGGGCTTAGTTGCCCCACGGCATGTGGGATCTTAGTTCCCCGACCAGGGATCGAACCCACGTCCCCTGCATTGGAAGGCGGGAAGGCGGATTCTTTACCACTGGACCACCAGGATAGTCCCGACTTTAACCATTTTTAAATGTACAGTTCAGTGTATTAATTACATTCACAGTATTATTTCATTTAATCCCTGCAAGGACACCATTTTATAGGTGAGAAAACTGAGGCTGAGCAAGGTTAACGTTTACCCAGTTGCTCAGTGAGGAAGTGGCCAGGTAGAGCTTCAAACCTAAAGCTGCCACCTCTAAAAGCTGAGGGTTTCCCAGCTTGTCGCCTTCTACTTAGGCAGAGAGGTTCCTCGAAGGTATAAACAGCCCAGAGCAGCTGTAGGGTGGGCAAGACAGGGGAAGCTACAGAAACGACCCCTTGTGGCTCCTCGCTTGTCCTCCCTACACGACTTTGGAACATGGTTGGTTGCTTGTGCTCTCCTGGGTGCCCTGTCATTGCTTTCCTTTGAGGACAAATAGGCCACTGTCCTAGCCCAACTTTGTGAAAGGACCCACAATTCTCTCTCTGCTTCCTCAGAGAGGCAGCCCTGTCACTCCTCTGATACTACCCCTTCCCCCATCGGTGTCACTAAGTGGTCTCTGTGACCAAATCCAATGGCTCCCTCTCTTGTGTCTGTGCTGGCTTCCACTGTGACTCCCATGGCATCCCACTCTCGTGGTTCTCCCAACTCTGAGCACTCCTCTACCTCCCTCACTCTGCCCTTCCCTTAAATGCTGGCTTTCCTCTGAGGTCAGTCCCAAGCCCTCTTCCACTGATGTGCGACCACATCCTGGGTGTAGGACACAGAGGGATCCAGGCTGCAAGGGACTTCTTCTGGAATGCTTTGAACTCAGGCTGCAGGAACCCTTGAGAAATGCTGAGAACCCAGGCTCTGAGGACATCCTAGTGAAGTAACTGAACTGAGGCTGTGAGACTTTTGGAAAAATGCACTAAATTCAGGCTGCAAAGGCTCCTCAGGGACTCACAAATTCAGGCCGGGGACTTCTTAGGAGATGTACTGATTCTGACCGTGAGGATGTCCAGGGGAGTCTACTAGACTCAGGTCTAAGAGGACGTTCTTGAACTCAAGTTATGGGTCCTTCTTGGAGGAGTTCTTGCTTCTTGTGGAGTTCACTGAACTCACGCTGCAAGCCTGGAATTCTGCCTGCAGATTCCAAGTCCATGTGGCTTCCCTCTGCCACACAAACCCACAGTTATAGTATCTTCAGATAGGCATGGGCACAGACTGCAGTTGCCCACAAGGTCACGGTTATTCTCTCTCTCTCATTCTTTCTCTCTCTGTCTCTGTCTCTCTGTCTCCGTCTCTGTCTCTGTCTCTGTCTCTCTCTCTCACTCACACACACACACACACACACACACACACACAGCCTTCTCAGCCCCCTCTCCTGGCTCTTCCACACTTTTCTGACCTCTAAACGAGGGACTGCATAGGGCTCAGTCCTCAGATCTCTCCTCCTCTTGTTTGCATTGACTTGCTAGGTGATCCTATCCAGTCTGATGACATTAAATACCATCTGTTCTCTGACAACTCTCAACTTCACATCTTCAACTCAGACCTTTCCCATCAATTCCAGACTCACTCATATCCAATCGCCTACTTGACACATCTACCTGGTTGGCTGACAGGTATCTCATGTCCAAAACCAGACTTCTGATCTTCCCTCCCAAACTCCTTCCTCCCACTTTCTTCCCTATCTTAACAAATGACAACTGCATTCTCTGTTTCCTATGTCAAAAAATAGTCATCTGTGATCCCTTCTTTTACGTTGTATATCAGCAAGTCCTGTTGACTCTACCTGTAAGATATATACAGAATCTAACTTTATATGGCCATGTCCACCACTTCCACCCTGGGCCAAGCCATCATCAACTCTCCCTTGGTTATTGTTCTAGGCTCTTGGTTAACTAAATAGTCACCTTGCTTCAGTTCTTGCCCACCCCTAGTCTAGTCACAATGCTGCAGCCAGAGTGGTTTTTCAAAAAATGTAAGTCAGATCAGGGCACTCATTTGTTCAAAACCCAGCGGCATAAAAGCAAAGTTCTTACCTTGACTTCTAATGCTCCAGGTGATTCTTTCTCTCTACTCCTTTCCCTCTTTCTTCACTTCCTGTCTCTCTCTCCCGTGTTCACGCCACTCCAACCATCCTTGTCTCCTTGCTGTTATTTGAACATGTTATGGCCACTCCATCTTGGGATCTACTTTTGTATTTGCTCTTTCCTCTACCTGCGATATTCCTCTGTCAGATATCCACCAGCCTCACCCCCTCAATGCAGCCAGATCTCTGTTCAAATGTTACCCCACCGCAGGGACCCTCCTATTTCCCGATATAAAAGGGCAATGTCCTCCTAGGCACCCCCCACTACTTTACCCAGGTTTGTATTTTCTCTGTAGCTCTTCTCACCATCTGCATACTATAGATTTATTTGCTTATTTGTTCATTGTTTCCCCACCACTAGAATGCAGATTCCACAAGGGCAAAGACTTTGTCTTGTTCACTGCAACATCCCCAGGTCCTACAACAGTTCCTGGAAAATAATGGGTGCTTAATGACTATTTGGTGAATGAATGAATGAATGTTGGGAACCGAGGAAAATTTGTTGAATTGAGTGGCACTGGATCCCACCCTTGCCCACTGTGGGCCTCACGGACCTATATCTTCCTTTTCAGAGATTTTAGGAAACAAAAAGGAATTTTCTAAATCAGTTTTCAAGGCTTTTAGATGGGAATATCAATACTTAGTGTGAGAGAGAGAGTTTAGGACTTCTAGAACAGTATAGGATGCTTGAAACATGACAGCTGAAAGGGTAACAGGACTTTAATTGTTTATGTCTGGTCTGGAAACAAACACTTTTGAGTAGTTAAAACAGTTATTAAAAAGGAGAACTGGCTACAAAAGTAAAGGAAGAACCAAGAAACCACTGGGGAATGTGATGCAACTCAGAAATTAGCAACAGCAGAAGCCATTTCTACCTCTAGGTCAGAAGGTCAGTGGGAGGAGCTTGCCAGGGCACAGGACACAGGGACACAGAAGCTGGAACCATAGAGAGAAAGTAGAGACGCAGTCAGAGGTGTTTGTGTGCATGTTGGGGAGAAGCAGCCTGATTTTTTCCATCTCCCTCCAGTGCCTCCCATTGGCTGAATATGCCGGAAGCCAGCTGAGCCAGGAGCCTGGGAAAAGCAGCCTCCAGGGGTCACCTCCTGTAATACAGACCAGAGCAGGGGCAAAAGAAGGAATGGTATGGAGGGCAAACAGCACAGGGCCAGGACAGGCACTGAAGCCCTCAGTGGCTTCCACAGATAGAAGATGAGGAGAGACCTAGGGGAGAGGCAGAGGCAGCAGTGGAGCCCATGAATCTGAGCAGGAAGAAAAAATCAGACCCAAATTGTACTTTCAGTTTGGGCTAAAGCTGGAGGATGAGCCTCCCGCCCCCTATATGATTATTATCGCTTGTTTCCAGTCTCTCAATTCTGGCAGCTACTTTAAAGAGAGGAGCCTAGGGCTCCTGGCTGGGCTTCCAAAGCTGCTTCTGCTCTTCTCTTTCAAGGTGGAACCAGCTCTGCAGTTTGACACCAGTACAGGGCACTGCCTTTAGAGCCCTTTATTATGTGGCAGGCACCAGACTGGTATTATCCGTGGACACATGGGACTCTGACGGCACCCGGAGTAGCCACTGATATTGTAAAGACGCCACAGGTGCAACTGGTGCCTTTGATTTAACAGAAGCACCTTTCAAAGTCTTCATTGCACTTGAAGTCCTCACCTCTAGAAGAGGGAGAGGGCTTGTTCAGCCTCAGTAGAGCCAGGACCAATGGGCACATTTCTGAGGAGGAAAGCTTAAGTTAAGGAAGAAGTTTTAATAACTAGAGCTGCCAGCAGTGGAACTGGCTGTCTTGTAAAGGTGTGAGGTTTCTGTTCCGGGAGGTATTCTAGCAAGAGTCCGTCGTAAGTGCTGTGGAGCGGAAGCCTGCAATGGCGAAATGGGCTGAATGCCTTCTCTATTGCCTCTAACTCTGCCCAACTCTGTATTATTCTGAGGGTGACCGACTAGCTTCTTTATTCTGACCTCTGTTCTGGATACATCCTTTTCCAGACCAAGCCCACAGCCAAGTTCCCTGACGCTGGCAAGGGAGCATCTGAGGGGAGGTTAGGCATGTGCCACCCACTCAATGGGCTGTTCTCTTCTTGCCTGGGTTTGAGTTGAGGAAGTTGGCTCTTGGTGGGTGTGGTAGACAGAATAATGGTGCCCTAAAGACGTTCATGTCCTAACCTCTAAACCTGTGAATTTGTTACCTTATATGGCAAGAGGCACCTTATAGATATAAAGTTAAGGATCCTGAAATGGGAAAATAATCCTGGATTATCCAGGTGAGAACAAAGTAATCAAGGGTCAGAGAAAAAGGAGATGTGACAGCAAAAGCAGAGATTAGAGTGATGTGCTTTGAATATGGAGGAGGGTGCCATGAGCCGAAGGATGCAGCTTCTCGGGCTTCCCTGGTGGCGCAGTGGTTGAGAGTCCGCCCGCCGATGCAGGGGACACGGGTTCGTGACCCGGTCCGGGAAGATCCCACATGCCGCGGAGCGGCTGGGCCCGAGAGCCATGGCCGCTGAGCCTGCGCGTCCGGAGCCTGTGCTCTGCAACGGGAGAGGCCACAACAGTGAGAGAGAGGCCTGCGTACCGCAAAAAAAACAAACAAAAAAACAAGAATGCAGTTTCTAGGGGCCTATAGAAGCTGGAAAGGCAAGGAAATGGATTCTCCCCAAGGCCTCCGGAAAGAATGCAGCCCTGCTGACACCCTTAATTTTAGCTCCATAAGACCCGTTTCAGGCTCCTGACCTATAGAACTTTAAGATAATAAATTGCTGTTTTAAGCCACCAACTTGTGGTAATTAGTTATCAAAGTAGGGAACTAATACTGAGGACTTAGGACCAAGTCCAAAGACAACTAGCACACAGCCTGGTAGTCAGGAGAAAAAACATATCCCATAAGGAGGGAGTGAACGAGGCAGTTAAGAGCATGGACCTTGGAGACAAACAGACCTGGATTCAAAGTCCAGCTCTGCTACATTTCACAATATCTCAGAGGCTCATTTCCTTACCCATAAAATGGGAGTATTAATACCCACCTTGCCCAAGGTGATTGTGAAGATGAAATAAAATAATGTGGGAGCTCAGCAGAATGCCTGGAACATAGCAAGGGCTCAATAAATAGTAGCAGTAGTTATTCTTATTCTATCCACCATCACTTCTATTACTACTACTACCACTGCCGTTACTGCTACTGCTGCCACTGCTACTAATACTGCCAACAACAACGAGAGCATTCTGTATGGCTGAAGGGCAGAGCAGGTGCTGCAGAAGAATTAATAGAGACAGCAGCTGCAAGGAGGGAGGATGGGATTAGAAAGGGTCAGAGAGTGGAAGTCACAACTTCACTTGGCTGTTTGAGATTGACTTCGGAATCTGAAGCCTGGCCTGAGGGCTCTGGAGGCGGAAGAGGTTAACATCTGCCTCTGCCCATCCCAGAACTGTGCTGGATTATCTGTGCCTGGGCTCAGAGACCTGGACTCAGAATCATCAGGCAAGGCCTTCCCTCTGAGCTTCTGTCTGGCACAGTGCCCCCAGCCCAGACCTTGAGCTAGGGAAAGGCTGGAGGAATGCCAAGACATAACAGATTCCGGAATTTCAGGCACTGGTCCTCTGCTCTGGGAGACAAACCAGGACTCCGAACCCAAGTACACATCCATTTCTTCTTGTTATTTTCCAGTTGAGAAAAGTCAGACAGCAAATGAATGTGTGAGCAAGGTACAAATACCTCCTCATTATCTCTGTGATTGTCTCCCAAGGCCCTGCTATTGTTCAGGGGCTCTCCCTGCTTCTTTTCTTTGATTACAGAAAGGCACCAGATGGCTTTTCCCTAAGACACTGGGTTTTGATGAGTAACACACTAAGACAATGTATTGTGGATATTTTTAGGACGTAACACCACCTAATAGGGTGGTTAAGAATCTTCCTCTGGAGTCTGATAAAATCTGGCCTCACACCCTGGCTTTGTCACTTTTTAGCTGTGTGGCCTGGGACAAGCTCCTTAACTTCTCTGAGCCTCAATTGAGGTTGTAGGGAATTCCCTGGTGGTCCAGCGGTTAGGAGTCCGAGGTTTCACTGCCGAGGGAGCATGTTCAATCCCTGGTCAGGGAACTAAGATCCTGCAAGCTGCGCGGCTTGGCCAAATAAAATAAAATGGCTGTAATAGCAGATACCTTTTAGGGTTCTTGTAAGGAGAAATGAGATGATCCATACACTGTACTCAGCACACTGCCTGGACTTTAGCAATTACTGAGGAGATACTGATTACTGTTGTTAGTATCATTGCCATGTTAATATCATTTTCAGAAAAAGCTTTAACTTGGGACCAGAGGCAGCCACAAGCCCAGGTACCAACTTGGCTTTCCCTCTCTGTATTGTCGCAGCCGCCTGAGACTGCATGCTTGGCAGGGTCTGGGAGGTCAGGCCCCTTTGTCCTGCAGGGTTCAGGAGGGTAGGCAGCCTGAGGCTCTCCCGGGTGGGTTCAGCCAGGCACAGCTATAAGAGACAAGGAAGAGATGTTGACGTGTTCCAGATGTGCTCCACAGCTGTTGTGTTGGGGATTGGTGCTGTCTCTCCTATCAAAACTTTTAAAAAAATTCGTTACTGAGAAGCTGGTTTCTAACTTCATGTGTCTTCAGACACAAGGGGTGAATTAGTTGACAGGCTGATTTGGTTATAACTGATGAAAACATACCTGAGAAGTCATGACACTTCAGGTTTATTTCAAACCTGGTGACTTGGAGCAAATTTCCCCAGAGGGCAAAAGGATATAAAGGATCGAGTCAAATGACATGTGTCAGCGGCTTGGAATTCAAGCCCCTGGAGCAATAGCAATTGATGGGATGCTGTGGAACAAGCATTCACCTTCACTGCTGGTGGCAGTGAAATCACTATAACCTTTGGGAATGTAATTTTGTTGTCAAACCCAGGTTCATGTACCTGATGCACAGTGAGGCCAAACAATCCATAATGTTGGAGTTTGGAACACAGAAAGGTTTATTGCAGGGCATCAAGCAAGGAGAACAGGCAGCTCATGCTCAAAAGACCCAAACTCCTCGATGGTTTTGGGGAAAGAGTTTTTTTGTTTGTTTTGATTTTTTTTATGTGGACCATTTTTTTTTTTTTTTTTTTTTTTGCTGTACGCGGGCCTCTCACTGTTGTGGCCTCTCCCGTTGCGGAGCACAGGCTCCGGACGCGCAGGCTCAGCGGCCGTGGCTCACGGGCTTAGCCGCTCCGCGGCATGTGGGATCTTCCCGGACCGGGGCACGAACCCGTGTCCCCTGCATCGGCAGGCGGACTCTCAACCACTGCGCCACCAGGGAAGCCCGATCTGGACCATTTTAAAAAATTTTATTGAATTTGCTACAATACTGCTTTTGTTTTATGTTTTGGTTCATTTGCTGCGAGGCATATGGGATCTTAGCTCCCTGATCAGAGGTTGGACACGCACTCCCTGCATTGGAAGGCAAAATCTTAACCACTGGACCACCAGGGAAGTCCCCTGGGGTAAGAGTTTTTAAATGCAAAATTTGGGGTGAGGGCTGCAGAGTGTGACTTTTTTCTGATTGGTTGGGGATGAGGTGATATCTTGGGAATCTCAACCTTCTGGTTCCAACCAGTCTGGGGTCTGCGTGCTTCTGATCAGGTTGTAGTCACCATCCTCCACCTGGGTGGAGATCTTAGTTTCTGTAGAAGAACTAAGGGATATGTATCAGATTGTTATCTATATCCTTTCAAGAGGAGCTAGGAGGCCTGTGACTCTACTGTCCTATTAGCTGCTTGAACCTGCTCTTTGGAATTTGGGGAAGGCCTAGGAGATTAAAGCCTTTTCTTTTTCTTTTTTTTCCTACAAACAAAAATCAGGGGACACGGACGGGCTTTTGTACCCAGGAGGGCTGTGCAGGGTCCTACTCAGTTTCAGTCCCCCCTTTTCTCTGATACTCCTCAATCTTGAGAGGAACAGGTTCTGCACAAGAAAGGAAATAAAGTTTTGGATAGACATATTAATCATAAACTCAGGAGAGGAACTCAGTTTTACAGAGACTTGGTTTCAATTTGGCTGTTGGCGTAAAAGTGTGTATTTCCTTAAGCTTGGTAATTCCGTCTCTGAGAATCTATCCTAAAGAAATAATTCACATATTTAGAAAGAGCTGTATGCATATGTTTCTTCATTGCCTCATTGTGTATAAGAGTGAAAAGACGGAAACATTCTAAATGTCAAACAAAGGGTCTAACAATAGGGGGTTGGTTAAGTAAACAGCAGCATGTCCATTTGGTAGAATGTTATGTAGCCATTGTTAATGGGTGTCACAAAGACCACACAGCAGCCCAGGAAAAGGCTTGTGGTATATATCAAGTGAAAAAGTCAAACACAACATGGTATAATTATAACTCTGTGAAAGACCAGATAGAATAATATATTGGAAAGAGTTACAGAAATATATTATTAGGGATTGTGTCAGGATAATGGAGGAATTCTGGGTAACTTTTTTGGTACATGGTCCAAGTTTTTAATTTTGTAGTTACATAAATTTGTGGTGGGCAGAATAACGACCCCTTCAAAGATCTCCACGTCCTAACCCCTGGGACCTGGGCATATGTTATCTTACACGGCAAAAGGGACTTTGCAAATGTGAATGTAAAATGAAGGATTTTGAAATGGGGAGGGTATCCTGAATTATCCAGATGGGCCCAATGTAACCACAGAGGTCCCTAAAAAAGGGAGGCAGGAATATCAGGGTCAGAGAAATATTAGAACATGCTACACTGCTGGCTTTGAAGAGGGAGGAAGGCGCCATGAGCTAAGAAATTCATGTGACCTCTGGAAACTGGAAAAGGCAAAGGAACAGATTG
Organism: Delphinus delphis; assembly: GCF_949987515.2. Lineage (NCBI taxonomy): Eukaryota > Metazoa > Chordata > Mammalia > Artiodactyla > Delphinidae > Delphinus > Delphinus delphis. The sequence goes on from NC_082684.1 coordinate 138,977,244, forward strand.
TTTCCCAGAGCCTCCAGAAGGAGCACAGCCCTGCCAACACCTTGATTTTAGCCCAGAGAGGCCGATTTCAGACTTCTGACCTCCAGAATTATGAAATAATAAGTGTGGGGTTTTTTTGTTTATTTTTTTTATTGAGGTATAGTTGATTTATAATGTTATATAGGTTTTAGGGGTACAATATAGTGATTCACAATTTTTAAAGATCATACTCCATTTATAGTTATTATAAAATATTGGCTATATTCCCTGTGCTGTATAATACATCCTTGTAGCTTATTTATTTTATATATAGTAGTTTGTAACTCTTAATCCCCTACCTCAATCTTGCCCCTCCCCTCTTTCCTCTCCCCACTGGTAACCACTAGTTTGTTTTCTATGTCTGTGAGTCTGTTTCTTTTTTGTTCTATTCACTAGTCTTTTATTTTTTAGATTCCACATATAAGTGATAACATACAGGATTTGTCTTTCTCTGTCAATAAGTGTGTTGTTTTAAGGTGGCAGACTAGGAGGGTGTGGAATTCATGTCTCTGCAGAACTAGGGCACCTACCATTCACTGGTGGGGGACCACGGACACCTAAAGGGATGGGAGGAAGCCCCAGCGACCAATACTGCTCCTTTTTTCCTTTTCTTTTTGTTTTTTTTTGTCATGCCATGTGGCTTGTGGGATCTGGCAGGTTCCCAGGCCGGAGGTCAGGCCCGAGCTCCTGTGGTGGGAGTGCCAAGTCCAAACCGCTGGACTAACAGAGAACCTCAGACTCCAGGGAATATTAATCGGAGTGAGGCCTCCCGGCGGTCCTCATCTCAGCACCAAGACCTGGCTCTACCTAACTGCCTGCAAACTCCAGTGCTGGACTCCTCAGGCCAAACAACCAGTAAGACAGGAATACAGCTCCACCCATCCAAAAAAAAAAAGAAGACAAAAAAAGATGTTACAGTTGAAGGAGCAAGGTAAAAACCTACAAGACCAAATAAATGAAGACGAAATAGGCAACATACCTGAAAAAGAATTCAGAGTAATGATAGTAAAGTTGATCGAAAATCTTGGAAGCAGAATGGAGAAAATATAAGAAATGTTTAACAAGGATCTAGAAGAATGAAAGAGCAAACAAACAGTGATGAACACACAATAACTGAAATTAAAAATACTCTAGAAGGAATCAGTAGCAGAATAACTGAGGCAGAAGAACGGATAAGTGAGCTGGAAGATAAAATGGTGGAAATAACTGCCAGGGAGCAGAATAAAGAAAAAAAGAATGGGGGCTTCCCTGGTGGTGCAGTGGTTGAGAGTCCGCCTGCTGATGCAGGGGACACGGGTTTGTGTCCCGGTCCGGGAGGATCCCACGTGCCGCGGAGCGGTTGGGCCCGTGAGCCATGGCCGCTGAGCCTGCACGTCTGGAGCCTGTGCTCTGCAACGGAAGAGGCCACAACAGTGAGAGGCCCGTGTACTGCAAAAAAAAAAAAAAAAAAAGAGAAGAATTGAGGACAGTCTCAGAGACCGCTGGGACAACATTAAATGCACCAACATTCAAATTATAGGGGTCCCAGATGAAGAAGAGAAAAAGAAAGGGTCTGGGAAAATATTTGAAGAGATTATAGTCGAAAATTTCCCTGACTTGGGAAGGGAAATAGTCAATCAAGTCCAGGAAGCGCAGAGAGTCCCATACAGGGTAAACCCGAAGAGAAACACACCGAGACACATATTAATCAAACTATCAAAAATTAAATAAAAAGGAAAAATATTAAAAGCAGCAAGGGAAAAGCAACAAATAACATACAAGGGAATCCCCATAAGGTTAACAGCTGAACTTTCAGCAGAAACTCTGCAAGCCAGAAGGGAGTGGCAGGACATATTTAAAGTGAGGAAAGGGGAAAACCTACAACCAAGATTACTCTACCCAGCAAGGATGTCATTCAGATTTGAAGGAGAAATCAAAAGGTTTACAGACAACCAAAAGCTAAGAGAATTCAGCACCACCAAACCAGCTTTACAACAAATGCTAAAGAAACTTCTCTAAGCAGGAAACACAAGAGAAGAAAAACACCTACAAAAACAAACCCAAATCAATTAAGAAAATGGCAATAAGAACATACATATCAATAATCACCTTGAATGTAAATGGATTAAACGCTACAACCAAAAGACACAGACTGGCTGAATGGATACAAAAACAAGACCCTTATATACACTGTCTACAAGAGACCCACTTCAGGCCTAGGGACACATACAGACTAAAAGTGAGGGGATGGAAAAAGAATTCCATGCAAATAGAAATCACAAGAAAGCTGGAGTAGCAATACTAATATCAGATAAAATAGACTTTAAAATAAAGACTGTTACAAGAGATAAGGAAGGACACTACATAATGATCAAGGGATCAATCCAAGAAGAAGATATAACAATTATAAATATTTATGCACCCAACATAGGAGCACCTCAATACATGAAATGCGAACAGCCATAAAAGGAGAAATCGACAGTAACACAATAATAGTGGGGGACTTTAACACCCCACTTATACCAATAGACAGATCATCCAGACAGAAAATAAATAAGGAAACACAAGCTTTAAGTGACACAATAGACCAGATAGATTTAATTGATATTTTTAGGACATTCCACCCAAAAGTGGAAGAATACACTTTCTTCTCAAGTGCACACAGAACATTCTCCAGAATAGATCACATCTTGGGTCACAAATCAAGCCTTGGTAAATTTAAGAAAATTGAAATTGTATCAGGCATCTTTTCCAACCACAATGCTATGAGACTAGATATCAGTTACAGGAAAAAAACTGTAAAAAATACAAACACTTGGATGCTAACTAGTGCACTGCTAAATAACCAAGAGATTACTAAAGAAATCAAAGAAGAAATGAAAAATTTACTAGAAACAAATGACAACGAAAACACAATGATCCAAAACCTATAGGATGCAGCAAAGGCAGTTCTAAGAAGGAAGTTCATAGCAATTCAAGCTCACCTCAAGAAACAAGAAAAATCTCAAATAAGCAATCCAAACTTACACCTAAAGCAACTAGAAAAAGAAGAACAAAAGAAAACCTAAAGTTAATAGAAGGAAAGAAATCATGAAGATGAGGGCAGAGATAATTGAATAGAAATGAAGAAAACAATAGCAAAGATCAATAAAACTAAATGTTGGTTCTTTGAGAAGATAAACAAAATTGAAAATCCTTTAGCCAGACTCATCAAGAAAAAAAGAGAGAGGACTCAAATCAATAAAATTAGAAATGAAAAACAAGAAGTTACAGTGGACACCACAGAAATACAAAAAAATCATAGGAGACTACTACAAGCAATGGTATGCCAATAAATGGACAACCTGGAAGAAATGGACAAATTCTTGGAAAAGTACAAGATTGAACCAGGAAGAATTAGAAAATATAAACAGACCAATCACAGGTAATGAAATTGAAACTGTAATTAAAAATCTTCCAACAAACAAACGTCCAGGACCAGATGGCTTCACAGGCGAATTCTATCAAACATTTAGAGAAGAGTTAACACCTATCCTTCTCAAACTCTTCCAAAAAATTGCAGAGGGAGGAATATTCTCAAACTTGTTCTACGAGGCCACCATCACCCTGATACCAAAAACAGACAAAGATACTACAAAAAAAGAAAATTACAGACCAATATCACTGATGAATATAGATGCAAAAATCCTCAACAAAACTCTACCAAACAGAATCCAACAACACGTTAAAAGGATCATACAACATGATCAAGTGGGATTTATCCCAGGGATGCAATGATTCTTCAATATACACCAATCAATCAATGTGATACACCATATTAACAAATTGAAGAAGAAAAACCATATGATCATCTTAATAGATGCAGAATAAGCTTTTGACAAAATTCAACACCTATTTATGATAAAAAGTCTCCAGAAAGTGGGCTTAGAGAGAACAAACCTCAACATAGTAAAAGCCATATATGACAAACCCACAGGAAACATCATTCTCAATGGTGAAAAACTGAAAGCATTTCCTCTAAGATCAGGAACAAGAAAAGGATGTCCACTCTTGCCACTATTATTCAACATAGTATTGTCAGTCCTAGCCATAGCAATCAGAGAAGAAAAAGAAATAAAAGGAATACAAACTGGAAAAGAAGAAGTAAAGCTGTCACTGTTTGCCGATGACATGATACTGTACAGAGAAAATCCTAAAGATGCCACCAGAAAACTACTAGAAGTAATCAATGAATTTGGTAAGTTTGCAGGATACAAGATTAATGCACAGAAATCCCTTGCTTTCCTATACACTAACAATGAAAGATCAGAAAGAGAAATTAAGTAAACAATCCCATTTACCATCACAACAAAAAGAATAAAATACCTAGGAACAAACCTACCTAAGGAGGCAAAAGACCTCTACTCAGAAAACTATAAAACACTAATGAAAGAAATCAAAGATAACATAAACAGATGGAGAGATATACCATGCTCCTGGATGGGAAGAATCAATATTGTGAAAATGACTGTACTACCCATATATATGGAATCTCAAAAAAAAATAATAAGGTTCTGAAGAACCTAGGGGCAGGACAGGAATAAAGATGCAGATGTAGAGAATGGACTTGAGGACACGAGGAGGGGGAATGGTAAGCTGGGACGAAGTGAGAGAGTGGCATGGACATACATACACTACCAAATGTAAAATAGATAGCTGGTGGGAAGCAGCCACATAGCACAGGGAGATTAGCTCGGTGCTTTGTGACCACATAAAGGGGTGGGCTAGGGAGGGTGGGAGGGAGACGCAAGAGGGAGGATATATGGAGATATATGCGTATGTATAGCTGATCCACTTTGTTATAAAGCAGAAACTTACACACCATTGTAAAGCATTTATACTCCAATAAAGCTGTTAAAAAAAATCTAGAAACAATAAATGCTGGAGATGGTGTGGAGAAAAGGGAACTCTCCTGCACTTTTGGTGGGAATGTAAATTGATACAGCCTCTGTGGAGAACAGTACCGAGGTTACTTAAAAATCTAAAAATGAACTACCATATGACCCAGCAATCCCACTACTGGGCATATACCCTGAGAAAACCATAATTCAAAAAGATACATGCTCCACAGTGTTCATTGCAGCATATTTACAATAGCCAGGACATGGAAGCAACCTAAGTGTCCATCGACAGATGAATGGATAAAGAAGATGTGGCACATATATACAATAGGATATTACTCAGCCATTTAAAGGAACAAAATTGAGTTATTTGTAGTGAGTTGGATGGACCTGAAGTCTGTTATACAGAGTGAAGTAAGTCAGAAAGAGAAAAACAAATACCATATGCTAACTCATATATATGGAATTACATAAACAATAATAAAAAATAAATATAAAAAAGCGGTACTGATGAATCTAGTGGCAGGACAGGAGTAAAGACGCAGATGTGGAGAACGGACTTGAGGGCACGGGGCGGGAAGGGGAAGCTGGGCTGAAGTGAGAGAGCAACATTGACATATATACACTACCAAATGTAAAATGGATGGCTAGTGGGAAGCTACTGCATAGCACAAGGAGACCAGCTCGATGCTTTGTGATGTCCTAGAGGGATGGGATAGGGTGGGTGGGAGGGAGGCGCAAGAGGGAGGGCATACGGGTATATATGTATACATATAGCTGATTCACTTTGTTGTACAACAGAAACTAGCACAACCTTGTAAAGCATTTATACTCTAATAAAGATGTGAAAAAAAATGTAAGTTGTTTCAAGCCACTGAATTTGTGGTAATTTGTTATAGCAGCAATAGGAAATGAATATAATATATATGATAAAACTGAAATGAATACTATATAATAAAAATTAATTTTCTAAAGTGTCAACTATTACAAGAGTGTTACCAAATACAGTGGAATAATTATATATTTTCTTTACACTTATGCCCATGACATTTCCCCTTTGAATAAGGAAGAGGTTTGATTTTTAGCATTGGCTTTGGAGGAGGCAGATCTGAGTTTGCATCTCGGCCCCTCAGCTGTGTGCCCTTGGGCAAGTTTGTAAAAAAGTTCTCTGATCTCCTAATCTACATATATGTGGACCATGAATATGATCATTTTCAGCTGCAGTGGGCCCCAAGAAGTAGACCGCTTTTTTTTTTCTTAAATAATTTTTTTGAAATTTTAAAAATAATGTAACATTACAAACAGTATAGAAAGTGTAGAGGAAAACTCCCGTAATTCCTTCACCCTAACACAATAATTCTTTTGTGCATTCCCTTCCAGTCTTTTTTTCATATACCCATTTTGTTAGTCAAGATTCTTGGTTGGAAGTAACCAAAACCCAACTCAAAATAGCTTAGGTTTAAAAAAAAAGGAAATTTGTTGGTTCAGTAACTGGGAAGGGTACTGGCTATTGGAATAGCTAGATTCATGTGTTCAAGTGATGTTGTTAGGGTCCTGTGTATCTCCATGCCCTGGCTCTGCTTTCTTCTGTGTGGCTTCAGTATCCAGGGAGTTCTCTTCATGTGGGAAGAATGGCCAACAGCATGGTGACGCTTCTGTGGTCCTTAACAGCTCTTGATCGGAGAGGAAGTCGAAGTAGCCATGTACCAAATGTCATGCTGAGACTCTGATTGGCCTTCCATGGGCCACATGCATTTCCCCTGGACAAAACGTTGTGGGTAGGGGAAAAGGGTATCATGATTGTCTGGGCTGGTGTCACTTGCCCACTCCTACCAGAAGGGATTGGAAGAAACAGTGTGATTGCTATACAACCAGGGGGAGGGGCAGTTCCTTTAACAAACATGAGGTGTTGGGCATGCAAAATCAGGAGCCATCCTCTATCTATATTTTATATCATGAGTAATTGGTACATCATTTCATAGTCTTCATAATGATCATTTGAATAGATTTAGGATTTCAGCATACTATGGTTTGCCTAACCCTTGTCAAATACTGTTGGCTACTTAGATTGCTATTAAAATTCCTCATTATAAATAATGCTGAAATGAACATTTTTTTGTGCAAATAGTTTTCTCTATAGGTTAGTTTATTTCTATAAGACAGCTTCCCAGAAGAGGGGGTGCTGGGTTAAAGGTGAGAACAACTCATTTTGGCAAATTGTTTTCCAGGAGGGCTGCACAAATGTACAGGGAGCAGTGCAGCTGCTGAGCCTGAGAGGTAAAATTGTGCTCAGTCTCAGGCCTTGCAAACGGAGGTGGGTTAAAAGGACTCCACAAACCACTGTGCATTGAGGTCATGGCCAAAGCAACAAACAGGAAATATACTTACCCTGCTTCAAACTGAGATGAAATGCAAACTTACTTCTAGTTAGGGAGATGTGTATCAGAACAGTGAGACACTGTCTTTCATCCATTTGATTGGTAAAACTTGAAAGCACTGATCACATGCAGTGCTTCTTAGATTGGGGAAAGAGGCACCCTCATAATCAGCTGATAGAAATGGGAATTGTTATGACATTTTGGGAAAATAATCTAGCAATATGGATTAAAATTGATCTGAGAACACCTTCATTGCATCATATAATTACCATTTCTTTTGTGGGGGGAACATTTTTAAAAATTGAAATATAGTTGATTTACAATGTGTTCGTTTCTAGTGTGCAGCAAAGTGATTCAGTTATATATGTATATTATGTATACATGTATATATATACATATATATTCTTTTTTTTTTTTTTTTTTGGCTGCGCTGGGTCTTTGTTGCTGTGCTTGGGCTTTTCTCTAGTTGCAGCGAGCGGGGGCTACTCTTCGTTGCGGTGTGTGGGCTTCTCATTGCTGTGGCTTCTCTTATTGTGGAGCACGGGCTCTAGGTGCATGGGCTTCAGTAGTTATGGCACTTGGGCTCAGTAGTTGTGGCTTGCGGGCTCTAGAGCACAGGCTCAGTAGTTGTGGCGCACGGGCTTAGTTGCTCCGTGGCATGTGGGATCTTCCTGGACCAGGGCTCGAACCCATGTCCCCTGCATTGGCAGGCAGATTCTTAACTACTGCACCACCAGAGAAGCCCCAATATTCTTTTTCATATGGTTTATCACAGGATATTGAATATAGTTCCCTGTGCTATACAGTAGGACCTTGTTGTTTATCTGTTTTATAAAAAGTAGTTTGTATCTGCTAATCCCAAACTCCTAATTTATCACTCCCCTACACAATTTCCCCTTTGGTAACTGTAAGTTTGTTTTCTGTCTGTAAGTCTGTTTCTGTTTCATAAATAAGTTCATTTGTGTCATGTTTTAGATTCCATATAGAAGTGATATCATGTGGTATTTGTCTTTCTCTTTCTGACTTACTTCACTTAGTAGGATAATCTCTAGGTCCATCCATGTTGCTGCAAATGGCATTATTTCATTCTTTTTTATGGCTGAGTACTATTCCATTGTATATATGTACCACATCTTCTTTATCCGTTCATCTGTCAATGAACATTTAGGTTGTTTCGGTATCTTGGCTATTGTGAATAGTGCAGCTGTGAATATAGGGGTGCATGTATCTTTTTGAATTATAGTTTTGTCTGGATATATGCCCAGGAGTGGGATTGCTGGATCATATGGTAACTCTAGTTTTACTTTTCTAAGGAACCTTCATACTCTTCTCCATAGTGGCTCCACCAATTTACATTCCCACCAACAGTGTAGAAAGGTTCCTTTTTCTCCACATTCTCTCCTGCATTTGTTATTTGCAGGCTTTTTAATGATGGCCCTTCTGACCAATGTGAGGTGGTACTTTATTGTAGTTTTGATTTACATTTCTCTAATAATTAGCGATGTTGAGCATGTTTTCATCTGCCTGTTGGCCATCTGTATGTCTTCTTTGGAGAAATGTCTATTTAGGTCTTCTGCCCATTTTTTGATTTTTGTTGTTGTTGTTGTTATCAGGTATATGAGCTGTTTGTATATTTTAGAAATTAAGCCCTTGTTGGTCACATCATTTGCAAATATCTTCTAATCTTTTAGTTTTGTTTATGGTTTCCTTTGCTGTACAAAAGCTTAAGTTTGATTAGGTCCCATTTGTTTATTTTTTTTTAAATTTCTATTGCCTTGGGAGACTGACATAAGAAAACACTGGTACAATTTATGTCAGGGAATATTTTGCCTATGTTCTCTTCTAGGAGTTTTATGGTATCATGTCTTATATTTAAGTCTTTAAGCCATTTTGAGTTTATTTTTGTGTATGCTGTGAGGGTGTGTTCTAACTTCATTGATTTACATGTGGCCGTACAGCTTTCCCAACACCACTTGCTGAAGAGGCTGTCTTTTCTCCATTTTACATTCTTGCCTCCTTTGTTGAAGATTAATTGACAGTAGGTGTGTGGGTTTATTTCTGGGCTGTCTATTCTGTTCCATTGATCCATTAAAATACCATGCTGTTTTAATTACTGTAGCTTTGCAGTATTTCCTGAAGCCTGGAAGCGTTATGCCTCTGCTTTGTCCTTTTTCCTCAGGATTACTTTGGCAATTCTGCATCCCCAGAATTTATTCATCTTCTAACTGGAAGTTTGTACCCTTTGACAGACATCACCACTTTCCTCTCACCCTTCCACCCCCATTCCCTGGTAGACAACATTCTATGCTATGTTTCTGTAAGTTAGGCTTTTTTAGATTTTTTCTAATCTAAAATCCAATGTGAAAAAAAAGCACATCCTAATAGTTGAGAATTATGTTTTATTTGGGGCTTTACTGAGGACTATAGCCCAGGAAACAGCCTCTCAGATAGCTCTGAGGAACTGTTCTAAAGAGGTAAGGGAGAAGCCAGGATATATAGGAGTTTTCACTGGAAAAAACAAAAAAGTCAAAAAAAACCCAAAAATAAAACATGTAGTTGAACATTAAAAGATTACTGCTAGTAACAAAAACTGACATCTCAAGTTAAGATTTTAGTGCTTTTCTTTGTATGGGAAGATGAAAGAGTCTGGACTTATTGAAATTATTCCTTTGACATGCACCTTAACTATCTAGAGCCAGTATCCTGTTTTTCTCCATCCTGAATTCCCCTCAGAGTGCACCAACAGGGGCGAATGCAGTGGCTGATGGCTTTATGGTTGCAACATCCTTTGTTTACTGAAACAGCAGGTGACATTCTTTGTCCACAGTTCCACATATGACATCACACGGTATTTGTCTCTCTTTGTCTGATTAATTTCACTTAGTATAACATCCTCAAGGTCCATCCATGTGTTGCAAATGGCAGGATTTCCTTCTTATGGCTGAATAATACTGTAGTATATGAGTGTATCAAATCAATACATTGTACACCTTAAACTTCCACAATGTTATATGTCAATTATATCTCAATAAAGCTGTTTAAAAAATTGATGTGAGAATCCCATTTTTGTGAATCTGTTCTACAAAAAGAAGGTATCAGGTCTGTTTCCTGTTGGCATCAGTTTCTCCTTCTTTACAGGTTATAGCTCCCTGCATGAGCTAGATCTATCATTTTCTTTGGTCTTATCTCCAGGAGGTGCCACACCCATCTTTGACTTAAACAACTAAGCATTTGATATGGACTATGTGGCAGAGGCAGCTAACTATCTCTAGTAGCTATTTTCCCTTTCTTCCTTTTAGTAATAGATCCCACAGAGCCTATGACCACTCAGTTAGAGACCACATAACCCAGTCTCCCTTACAGCTAGGTGTGGTCATGTGAATAAGTTTTGGCCAATAAGAGATAAGTGGAAGGAAAGTCTGCAAACTCCAGAGGTGAAGCCAGCGGATTTGTTCATCTAGAAATTTTGGCCTTTGAGAGATACAAATGAATATCTGCTGGCCTCTTGAACTGAGAAGAGATAGAATTGAGAGCCACAGGATGCTGCTTTCTGCCATGGGGACAATAAACAAGAAGAGGTGGTTTGCAAAGAATGGAGAATGGAGCAAATGCAAAACAAGAGGCAGGGTGGGGATACTGTGAGGTCTGACAGGTGCTCAGAGCAGCTGTCCCGGTCGTGGCTCTCATTCCTCATGAGCGGGGCCATGCTACTCCTGCCCTTGGGTCCTTTTAATAGAGACCCCATTTTCCTTCAGCAAATTTGAATGATTTTTCCATTATTTGCAAGAAAAGGGGATTCATAAAGATATGGAATAAACAGATAACCCTTTCTTTTGTATATAGTAGCAAAGAAGTTTTGGCAGGAAAATTTATTGAGTTGTTGTATTTTGCTTTGGCTGTTGTGGAAAAATTAGAAAGAATAACAGCCATTTGTTTGTTTATTCTTGGGACTTCCCCCCCCTCTTCTAAGCAGGTAGACAGGCTTTGGGTTTCCTGCCTCAGAGGAAGTTTGAGCTATGGGGCTGCAAGAAGAAGTTACCTAAGGCAGCCTGCTGTCCTAGGTTTGAAGACATCTATTTTTTGTTTTGTTTTGTTTTGAGTATTTATTTATTTACTTATTTGGTTGCGCTGGGTCTTAGTTGCAGCAGGTGGGCTCCTTAGTTGTGGCTTGCAGGCTCCTTAGTTGTGGCTTGCGAACTCTTAGTTGCAGCATGCATGTGGGATCTAGTTCCCTGACCAGGGATTGAACCCGGGCCCCCCGCATTGGGAGCACAGAGTCTTATCCACTGCACTGCCAGGGAAGTCCCTGTCCTAGGTTCGGTTTCCAAAAGTTTGAGTTCCTTGGAGGGGATTCTAGAAGAAGGGAGAGAGGCTAATTATTCTAGTGTGGGATAGCTGGAAGCAGAGAGAGTGAAGGGAGAGTCCTTGATATCTCAAGGAGAAGGATGAAAGTCTGTATATTCTGTGACTTTTGGCAACCTGTACCCTAATCTGGTCCCAGGGAGATTCCAGGACCTCAGAGGGGACTGGAAGCCTGCTGCATACAAAGAGATGGAATTTGGCTTTCCAGGCCTGTCACTTCCTGACAATAAAACTTTATTTATAAAAACATGGGAAGTTTGACAGATTTGGCCTATAGGCCATAGTTTGGTAATTCTTGGATTAGAACATCATCATTTAGCAGCCCTCAGTGAATTAGTAGATATGGACATTAGGAATCAGTAGATGTTAAGATCTTAAAAAGGCATTGTGTGCTTCCTGTGGTCTTGCCAAAGGGACCAAACTTGAGTCTAATCCAGTCTCTGGATGCAGCTACATATTTGCAGGAAATTTAAGGGACAGAGAAACATGTCGAACTGCACCAAGAATATGCAATCAGTAAAATCTAGACTGGGAAGTTGTACAAGTCAAAAGCATTCTTCAACAGATTGGGTACAGTAAAGGGATAGAGGGAGAGATATGGGTTGAAAGAGATTGGGAATGTACTAACTTGGAGAATGGGCAAGACTAAAGTCCAGGTTAGGGATGTACATTAGGGTGATTATTATAAAAATCAGGATCTGAGGAGGGTTGTGATTGGGAAGGGGCCCATGGATGGGGCTTCTGGAGTAGATGGCAAGATTCTATTTCTTGATCTGATGGTGGTGACATGAATGTTCACCTTAGTTTGTGCTATGCATTTTTGGGTTTCATTTGTTTTTTAATTTGGTGTTTTATTTTGCAGTTTTTGTTTGTTTTGTTTTAAACAGTTCTAAGGACAACATATAAGTCTGGCCTGCTAGGTGCCATGATTCTTTCTATGTACAGAGAGCTACTTTGGGAATGAAGCCATCCCAGAAGAATGCAGGGTCTAGAGACAGAATGTGAGACATAAAGTCCAAGATGATCTTGTTTGACTACCTGAATCTAGCCATTTCTGAAGATTGGTATATCCATGAAATTTTCAGTTATATGAACCAATAAAGTACCTTTTTATTTCCACTACTTTGGTTTGTAACCAGGAGTCCATCCACATATGTGTAGATCCTCAAAAGGATCTTGGGGGGCTTCCCTGGTGGCGCAGTGGTTGAGAGTCCGCCTGCCGATGCAGGGGACACGGGTTCGTGCCCCGGTCCGGGAAGATCCCACATGCCGCCGAGCGGCTGGGCCCGTGAGCCATGGCCGCTGAGCCTGCGCGTCCGGAGCCTGTGCTCCGCAACGGGAGAGGCCACAACAGTGAGAGGCCCGCGTACCGCAAAAAAAAAAAAAAAAAAAAAAAGGATCTTGACTACTCTTTGTTGAATATTTCTCAAAAAAAATGATGGTTTTGTTGGATTTTTGGTGATTGCTTCGACTGTCTGCAGTAACTCACATTCACTGCCACACACAGGCAAACCTGTTCTTCATTCTCTCCGTGCTCTAGAAAGCTTTATTCCATATTTCATAATGGTGCGGTCCATCGTCATCCACTAAGACACGGTCCATTGTGACCTTGTTTGAGGGTTGGCAGAGCTCACTGAGGGAGGGTATGGGAAGGAATGTTCTGCCAAGGGAGGATAAAGATCCTGTCACCTGGGGGGCTTCCCTGGTGGCGCAGTGGTTGAGAGTCCACCTGCTGATGCAGGGGACACGGGTTCGTGCCCCGGTCCGGGAAGATCCCACATGCCGCGGAGCGGCTGGGCCCGTGAGCTATGGCCGCTGAGCCTGCGCGTCCAGAGCCTGTGCTCCTCAGCGGGAGAGGCCACAACAGTGAGAGGCCCGCGTACCGCAAAAACAAAACAAAACAAAACAAAACAAACAAACAGAAAGATCCTGTCACCTGGAACAGCTGGCACATTTGATGGGGTGGTCCGAAGTAAGGGGCAGTCATGTGTTTCAGGGACCTTTCATTTATTCATTCATTAGGTATTTATTGATTTCCAGGCACTGCACATGACAGGCCCAGGCTCAGCTTTCAGGGAACTCACAGCTGGGGTGTGGAGTGGGATGAAGGGCTATGTGGTACAACCTGGGGAGCTCTCAGAGGCCTACTTGTCTCTGCTCTGACCCATCCCCCTCTTCATGGTTCTGAAATTTCTGTCATTCGATTTATATCTTGATATTGGTGCGATACTCCCAGGAAGTCCAGTTTAGAATGCAGATGTGTTAACTAGAGGGATGAGCACGCTTGAGGACACAATATCGATATGGTAAAGAGTAGGAGAAGACAGACACAATACATTTTGAGAAGAGAGTCTTTGGGAAGAGCTTGCAGCCTGCAGTCTGGAGCCCAGGTGCTGTCAAAGGTAAGCGAGAGGGATGGCCATGGGAGAAAGGGTAGAGGAAACAGAAGTTGAGAACTGCCTATTAGTTCACCAGTTTTCTCAGGTTTCGGTAGTACCCATGCCTTGAGTATCTCTCCCTGGTAAGGAAGTGGGACTTACTATTTTGTATTCTTGACTCCAGTCAGACAGAACTGTGTTTGAATTCCAGCCTTGCTACTTATTAGCTGGTGACCTGTACCAGGTCACTTCGAAACTCTCAGCCTCAGTTTTCTTATCTGTATAATGCAGAGAAGATATTCACCTTACTGGGTGGCAGTGGAAGTAAAAGATATTAATGTATCTAAAGAGCTCAGCAGAGGGCCCAAGCACATTGGTTTTTCTCAGTGAATGTTATTTCCTTCCCTTGGTTGAATAATCCCAGTCGTTTGATAGCATTCAGGTCAAAGAGAAGAGCAACTTCAAATGGCTCTTTAGATCAGCTATACAGATGAAACTTTTGGGGGTAGTTTTATCCTTTTAAAAAGAAAGAAAGGGAAACTTACCCCAATCTCATTCAGTTGGCATTCCGCAACCACATTTCTCAATATCCTACTTTCTAGTATTTTGTAGTATTTCTCTTCCTGGCCTATTTTAGCCCCTATTAAGTCAAGCCTAACTAACTGGCTCTATGTCAGAGACACGGGGTCTTAGAGTTCTTCCCTTCCATTTGTTTTTGTTTTCTCAAAGTATTAGCTTTTGGTGCCCAAGGCAATCAGGAAATGAGGGGAGTTTCCCTTTCTGGGAAACAGATAATTAAAAATAACGATGTATTGTGTGCTGGCTGTGCGCCAGGCAAATGGGCTCTGCATCTTACCAGTTTCTTTAATCTTTACAATAATCCTGTGAGTGGGGATTACTATCGCAGATTTATAGAACCCTGTAGGGTTGATTTGAGGATTAAATGAAATACGTTTGAAATGTGCTTAGAACATCTAGATTCAATAGATGTTAGCTGTCATTATACTATTATTTTTCAGTGAAGAAATTCAGGCTCAGTTGGGTTAAGATATCCACCTAAAGTCACCCAGCTAGAAGGCTGAAGAAGGATTCCAGGTCTTGCTATGCAATGTCAGTGTAAGAGACCCTCTATGTTTTACATCTTGACTGAAATGACAAAACACTAATCACTTTGAACAATGACAAAAGTTTCAACCCTGATTTAACCTGATAATCCAGTGAATGTTCACCATAATTTTGGGCCAAAACATCTCCTCCCCTTCCTGATCACCCGATCTGCCCCTTGTACACATGCCAACTTCAGTCCTTCCAACTCCCAGAGCACAGCCTTACAAGACTCAACTGCTTTTCCAGACCCATCTCCCACTTCTTCTCAAACCATCAGAGAATACAATTGGTGTACATTTATGGTGTGCCCTGCCCTTCCTCTTGGGCCCCTGGGATTGTTCTAGGGATGAGCACTGATCCCAGCCTGGCCAGTTAGCACTTCTTTTCCCCTTAATTTCAAGCTTGAATTAAGAGTGGTAGTCCCTTTCTAATGGTGGCAATAGTAAGATGTAAAACTTGGGGGTGCTGTATTTCCTAATATATAAAGAAAGCCAGTCTTGAAAGAAACTGAAGCCAATGCCACAAGGGAAGCAAAGATGAAGCAAGAGAATTCTGATGGTGCTCAAGTTCCTGAAGCCTCTGCTTACTGCCCCCACCACTTTATGTTGACTGTTCAACAATTTTTTGGATTCCTTAAGCTAATTCTTCTCCTTTACTTTGCCAGGCAAATTCAGGTGGGAAGTTCCTGTCACTTGCAACCAGGAGTTCTGGATAACATAAATGCCACATGGCCACAGCTAAACTGGACTGCCTGCTCATTCTGAGCACACTTGTGCTTATGTTGTTCTTTGTGCGTAGAATGTTCCCCATTCCCACATGTCCAAAACTAACCACTCAGTCTTCAAGGCCCCATTTCTCATGAACTTTCCCTGGTCCAACATGTTGCAATTCAACTATCCCTCTTTTAAGCTCCCCAGTCCTTTAAAAAGGGGAAAAAAGTTCTTTTCGATACAGAGAAGATTAGCATGGCCCCTGTGGAAGGATGACATGCACATTTGTGAAGCGTTCCATATTTTTCAAATCTGTCTCAAGAGAATTATAATGTGTCTACGTCCTTTAGGCCCAGAGCCAATTAAATAAATTCTAACATTCCTTTAAAAAAAAAAGTTCTTTTATGGAACTTAGAACTTTCTAACTTGCGTTACAATTATTTGTATATACACCTCCTCTACTAGTTTCTTGTATATACACCTCCTCTACTAGTTTCTTTCCAGAACAAAGATTTGCCTTGTTCATCTTGTTCCCACTGTGCTACCACAGTATCTGGCACGGATAGCACTACATACATGTTAGTTTCCTTCTTCTTCCCTCCTCCTCACTGGAGGCACACTTTTTCCCCTACAGTTTCGTTTTCTTTCCTCAGCATCAATGTTCCATTCCTTGCTGCTGAGTGAGAAAATGTTCATCTGTGTGTGCCTCAGGCAGTTGTGTTTTGATGAAACAACACTCACAAACTGTTGTAAAAATAAGCTAATTTACCTAAAAATGGTAACTGCATTGCAGCCTTAAGGAGCTACCAGGGAAATGAATACTGGTGAGATAGTGGGCTGTCCTGGTATGTGTGATATTTCATTTAGAATATGGATTTCAAGTGGGAACTCTATAAGGTTTGCATTCAGCAAGAACGGACTGCATTTCCAAAAGAACTACCTGTCAATCTTGTGGTCCTATTTTTAGTATCCCTGCTTCCTTTCAAACCTCTTTGGCAGATCAATTATTTTTTAGGGAGAAAAGGGGTACCAAGTGTGTTCTCATATGTAGACACCCTTAAAAATTCTAGGCAACTTTTGTGGCCTGGAGGTTGGTGTATTGAGACTACATCATTATCAGAATATGTAACTTTTTCTATTTAGCTGTCAGCTCCCTTTTCAAATTCTACCACCTGGGTGAAGTTCTCTCTGTCTAGAAATCTTTTCTCTTTTCTGAGTTCTGAGAATATTTATTTTCTGCACCATCTTTTAGCTCATATCATACTGCCTTTTATTGATGGCTGGTTTTGTTTGTTTTGTGCAAGTCTTTGTCTTCCAGAATAATTTTAATTGGTCCTTGGGTTTGGTCAGTTTCAAATTTTACAGGTACTCAGAGAAAACTGCAATAGTTACACTCTGTTCAAAGGATGATATATTCCAGAGGACCTACTAAAATACCTATCATACATCTATAAATATCAAGTTACAATAAACATCTTGCCCTTCCTTTGTATCCTCCTTCTCTGGTGGAGCAGTAGGGTAAACACGTTTCAGAAGTTGGGTGCCTAACTTTACAATTTTGCTCATTTAACCAACAAAAAAATACAGGGCAATGGAATCCACATTGTTGGTTATTTAGCTATCTTTTCATGGAGATTTATCTCCACCTTCAGTCTTCAGGACCCGAGAGGGCACGGACCTACTTTGTACAGCCTACAGTTCCAGCATGATGTCTTACACAGAGTAGGCACAAATAAATGTGAGAAATAATTGAATAATATATACACTCTCTTGGAGTTTCTTTGTGGGGAACATGATTAAGAATAAAGTGCTAATAGCTATCTCAAAGTCTTTTCGTAAAAAAGTGGAGTATAAAGAAACACATAAAAATAAGGGGGCTTCCCTGGTGGCACAGTGGTTGAGAGTCCGCCTGCCGATGCAGGGGACACGGGTTCGTGCCCCGGTCCGGCAAGATCCCATATGCCGCGGAGCGGCTGGGCCCGTGAGCCATGGCCGCTGGGCCTGCGCGTCCGGAGCCTGTGCTCTGCAAGGGGAGAGGCCACAACAGTGAGAGGCCCGCGTACCGCAAAAAAATAAAAAAATAAAAAAATTAATAATAAGGTATTGTTTTCACATTTTGGAAAAGCTTCTTGGCCTCTGATAGGCAGTATTACCTGGATCAGAAGGACTGGCTGAAGGGAACTCCTGGAGACCAAGTATGTGAGGGGGAATGCATTCTCTTTTTCTGGTGTTTAAAAAGAAGCTGTAAGAACAAAATGTTTCTAATTAAGATACCACTGATCTTTCCCTCCATTAATTCCATCTTTCTTCAAATCTAATGGGTATATACAATGACTTCACATCAAAGACTCTTTTCTAATGGTTTAGGAGATGTGCGTTTTATTAGAACAAAGCAGAACTCACAACCCACAACAGAGCAATTTGTTGAAGTTATTTTAGAGTTGATTTACGGATCACTCTTTAGGAAGTGGACTGGATCCTCATTATGTGTGCTATCTTTCTAAACCTTCTCCAAGAAGTGTTTCAGCTGTGCTTCCTCTCACTCAATCCTTCCCCCATACACTTATCACTTGCAGTCTCCTCACATGGCATTATACTTACCTATTTTCTTCCCTTCCTCCTCCCATTACACCATAAGCTCCTTGAAGACAGGTATTAAAGCTTGCTCAACTTAGTATATTCAGTGTCTTGCACAAGTGCCTGGTTTATGATAGGCATTCAACAAAGATCTGTTAAATGAATGGATGAATGAAAATAATGTGTCACATTTATAGAGAGTTTTAGGCTTGCAAGTACTTTCCTATGTTATTTGACTCCCATGATACTCCGAGGCAGGCAAGATACCCATTATTAGCCGTATTTACAGGTTAGAAAGGCTGTAAAAAAAAAAAAGTTACACACATAATAAGGCCTAGCATTTAATAAGTAATTAATATGTGCCAGGAGCTTTACATATATATATATATATATATATTTTTTTTTTTTTTTGCTGTACGCGGGCCTCTCACTGTTGTGGCCTCTCCCGTTGCAGAGCACAGGCTCTGGACGCACAGGCTCAGCGGCCATGGCTCACGGGCCTAGCCGCTCCGCGGCATGTGGGATCTTCCCGGACCAGGGCACGAACCCGTGTCCTCTGCATCGGCAGGAGGACTCTCAACCACTGCACCACCAGGGAAGCCCCTTTACATATATTTTACTCCTCACAGGAGCCCTGTGATAATAAGAACTAACATTGTGAGTTGACATATAAGGACCTGAGGTTCGGAGAGGTCAAGCAACTTCTCCAGAGTCACACACCTGGTAAGTGGGATTCCAGAATTCTCACCTATGTGACAGTGAAACAAATTATTTGACAGTGAGTCAAAAAACTTAGGCTAAACTGCCTTGCATATATCCAACTTATCTCCGCATATATCCATGGGGCAAGCACTCCCTCTTCTGCCTATATCACAATTTTTCACATTAGTGACACATACATGGCCTGTATGCTGCATATTCCTCATATGTCCCCAGTTAGATTGTGAACTTCTGGAGGGCAGCGATCGGCTCCATGACCTCAGGCAGTTAGACATAACTGCTGCTCGTTAGAAAATTTTCAACGAAGAATACCAGGATGGTGGCTATAAATGCGGAGTCTTGGAGTAAGAACAGGTACAGAAGGAAGACGGGGACCGGTGTATTCATTCCACAACTTAATGAGCACCTGGGCCGGTGTTAGGTGCTGGAGACACAGTGATGACTAGGCCAGTCAGGGTCCCTCCACTCATGAGACTTCACTGTAGAGGTCGAGGTCAAGGTCAAGATCAAAGTCATAATTTACCTCTGTGTTCCTCAGTGGAAAAAAGAGGGGTCGCAGGCCCCAGCATCTGCAGGGTTTTGGCAGTCCTGCAGCACAAATTCATGAATAAAAAGCTAGAAGTAACTCAAGTGAACCGCTTTCATGTGATTGAACTTGACCGGCCAGAAGTCTTGGGCTGGCTGGTGTGGGAGATAAAGAGCGCAGAGCGCGTGGCGCGAGTCCGAGATAAAGGGGTGTGGCCGCCTAGCCTCTGCAGCCAGTTTTTCCACGCGTCGCTCCTTCTGGCAGCAACAGGACGCGGGGCAGTAGGGTCTTCCAGGCCCACCACGAGGAAAAGGGGGCGCGTTGGCTGGCCCCCGTACTGCTCACCGCCGTTTATGAAACGCCCCCCAAATGTGCCTCATGCGGAGTCCGATCCTCGCGGACGCACCGAGCTGCCTGGCCTCTGCGCTGAAAGGTGAGGGCTGCGCGGTAACTGGGTGTTCTTAGAATCTAGGCTTCCCACCCCCATCCATTATTAAATCCCAGTCTCTTTTCCCGTTCTCCTGCACCCTGGCCCGAACACTCCTCCACCGAGCACTCCTCCCCCACCTACTCTTGCCTCCCGCGCTAGGCCTGGGGGGCGGGGCGCGGGCTCCAGGCTGCGCGAGAGTTCCGCCCAAGTCCCGCGAGACTCCCCGGCCGCCGCCGCTGCCGCTGTTGCTGCTGCCGCTGCTGCCGCCGCCGCCGCCGCCGCCGCCGCCTCCTACGTCTTTCCCTTTGACAAGTCGCCGCTGCTGCAGCAAAAATAAAGGACGCGGCCACCGCAGCCGCTGCCGAGCCTGGCTCGGGTCGCCGGAGCCGCGCCCCACCCCCGCCAGCTCTGGAGCCGCGTATGGTAACGCCTTCTCTTCTGTCCTGCAGGCCGCCTGTGCGTGCGCCCAGCTGGCCCGGCAAGGCCAGCCGGAGCCGTTCGGGGGCCGCCGCCGAAGGGGGCCACTGGGGTCCTGGGTGGGAGGCAGGCAGAGGCCTGAGGAAGCCCTCCCGGCGCGGTGCGGCTCCTCGGCCCCTGAGGCCTCTCGCTGCCCGGGCGGCTACAGAGCCGCGTTAGAAGCCGAGCGGCTGGCCCGAGAGGGCGGAGGAACCCGCCCCTCTGGCGGCTTGCTGTATCAGTCCACGGGCCTCGGGGGTCGCGTCTCTGACCTCCCCCACTCCTTTATCTGCTAAGGAGAGTCCCGCCCCCCACCGGGGCTCGAACCGCGGGGTGGGGTGGCGGCCCGACTCTATTTCGGGATCCGAGGAGAGCCGCGACCCGGGTGCCCCCCGTCACCCTCCACCTTTGGAGGGGTGGAGGTTGGGACGACGTGTCTTTCCCTTTTGCTCTGCTTTTTGGGTGGGGGCAGCTTATCATCTGGTAAACCTTTTTTCAAATCTGCCTTTATAAAATAACAATTTATAAAGCTTTTGCTACTGGGAGGGGAGACGAGATACATTGTTAAGTCTCTGGGGTGAGATGAGGAGGATGAAGAGTGGAGCTGTCTCAGGGAACATAGTGAAACCTTTTCTGTGATGGGTGGCAGGTTCTTGGGAGACACAGGAGGACCGGAGCTGGTACGATCTCTCCCAGGAGGTTATGTAAAAGACATGCTGTGCATCCTAGAGAGCTGTGAAACACAGGGACAGAATTTTGCATTAATTTAACAATGGTTTCTATAATGCAGTAGAAAATATGGATACTCAGAATAATAGGAATACCAAATCTGAACACACTGACCCATCCTCGTAATTCCATTTCCAGAGGTAGCATTTCATGGTTAACATTTTGGTGTATTTCCTAACAGACACTTAACAGTTTTTGGCTCATCCTTGACTGGGACTTCCCCATTCTATACATGTTGGAAAAATGATTTGTTTTATTTGAGTCACTTCTTTGACCTGCTTGATTAAAACTGGTTACTTGTTCATTAGCACGGGCTGTACTCTGTCATCACTATCTCTTTCATTGGGCCCTCTTCCAAAATGATTATTAGCTAAATGCTTTTAAAAAAAGAAAACATTAAAAATTATTATTTACTTGGATCTAGGACATATGTGTCTCTACAGTTCTGCCTGTGGTGGGTGCTGTAAAGGAGTAGTATTTGTGGAAAGCAAATAAACTTTGATTATTATGGTGGGAAGAAACCTGTTTACTTCAAGGCTTTATAAAATTGGCTCCCATTGGTTATTTTTAGACCCGAATCATTGTGTGGCATTGTTTGCTTCATAGTGCTTTTGTGATTGGGATGGGATGGGATGGGGTGGGATGGACATTGATTATGTAGATTTCTATAGTGTGTGTTTATACAAGCAAAATTGAGTGTCCTTGGTACCTGTGTGCATATATGTGCATATATATGTACACACATGTGTATTAAGCACCTGTACGCATTCATAAATCTTGGAAGTGAGTTAAAATGTATTGTTATATTATTTGAAGAAAGAAAGCATTAGGTTGGGCAAAGAATAGTCTTGCAATATTTCCCCCAAATCACATGACAGTTTTATATGGCAGAATGAGACATCTAGGGAGGTTGAAAATCTGGAGGCTTTTAAAAATAGGATAGATTGTCATCTATCTGGGGTTGTCATTGGAATGGCCTATTAAGGCCTCTTGTAATTCTAAACTTTTATGAATTTTGCTTTCCCTAAGGTTCTTATCACTTTGCTTCTTAAATTTCTAGTCATGCTGTTTGCTCGTGACACTTACCCATTCATTTGCTCGTCATGTATTCCACTCCCAATGCAGGCATCGTGGTGGTGCGTGGAGGAGAAAGCAAATGTAAACATGTCACTTAATCTGTTTATTAATATAAACATCTGAAAATCTTATTTGATAAAAGGAATTTCAGAAGACTTGTTGATTAGGCTGGGTTGGTTAGTAGAGGATGCAAATAATAAATACAGTACAATTCTAATGTCCCAAGCATTTTTTCCCAAAAAAGATGAAATTACTCAATATTTGAAATTTAAAAAAAAAGACTGCATACATTGAACAGCTGATTTTTTAAAATTCAGATTTTCAGAACTTAAAATAACAATGATGATGACTTTGTAGTTTAGGGTGTGGAGAGAAGTTTGTATTAGGATAAAAGCAAATTGACTTGAGAAAAACCTTGAATTTTATGGTTGGACGACTATGTGGTAATAAGTAACAAACTTACTGTAATCTATTGACAGTTTTTTATGTAAATAAAACTTTGGCTTAACAGACAAATGAAATATGTTATTTTGGGCACATACTACAGATTATCACGATATTGAAAACATAAAAAAAATTGGTTGTTTTAAAAGAAGTTTGCAAAGCCAGTAAAGTTGCAACAGCAGCAAATTTTTTTTGACTAAAAATGGCAGAAGGTATAAAAAACATAACGTAGGTAGTTTACTTTTTAGATGCCCGATCTGGTTTTTATGATTTTAGTTTGTTCTGCTGTCACTTACTAGACCCTCTAAATTAATGGGAATATTAAATTCCAGATGAGATCCCTGAGCAAGGGAATAAGACATTCGCATAAGATGATCGATTGATGGATTTTATTTATTTTTAACTTTATTTTGAAATAATGTTAGACTTACAGAAACGTTGCAAAGATAGTACAGAGAGTTCCTATATACCATTCACATAGCATCCTCTATTGTTGAAGACTTACATAACAATGATCAAACCCAGGAAATTCGCATTGGTGAAATATTATTAACTAAACTACAGACTTTATATGAATGTCACCAGTTTTTCCCCAATATATATATATTTTTTCTCTTCCGGGATCTAATCCAGGATCCCACATTGCATTTAGTTGTTAATATCTTCCTCGTCTTGTCTACAATCTGTGACAGTTCCTCTGTTTTTCCTTGTCTTTCATGACCTTGGCACTTTTGATGAGTACTAGTCGGTTATTTCGTATAATATTTCTCATTTTGGGTTTGTCTGATGTTTTTCTCATGATTAGATTGAGGTTCTGTATGTTTGCAAGAAAACTACAAAAGGGATGTGTCCTCACTGCATCATACTAGAGGGTACATGGTGCTGATATGTCTTATTGCTAGTGATATTTTAACCTTGATTGCTTTATTAAGGTGAACTCTGCTGTATTCTCCACTATAAAGTTACTATTTTTCTTTTTGTAATTGATACATATCTTAAGGGAGATACTTTGAGACTATGCAGATAGTTTCTCCTTAAACTTTCTCCCCCTGATTTTAGCAACCATTGGTGGATGTTGTCTGCAACAGTTATTACTGTGGTATTTGCCTACTGGTGATTTTGTTACTTCCCTCGTTCCTTTTACATTTATTATTGGAATTCTTCTGTAAGAAAGAGATGTCCCTTCCTCATTTATTTGTTAAATTATTTATTTTTATAAGTATGACTTAATGGATATTTATTTTATTCTACAGATTCTACTTCAATAGTATCATTATCTTATTGCTCAGATTCTTCCAGTTTTGGCCATTAGGAGCTCTTTCGGGTTGTCCTCCACCCTTTTTTGAGCACTTCCTTATATTCTGGCACCACAGGCTATATTCCATGCTGATCTTGTATTTTTCCTTGTACCTGTCCTGAAATCAACTACTTCTCTAAGGAGATCTGGTTCCTTTTATTGGAGAACAGAATTTAAATCAAGATCTGAATGCTAGGTATGCTCACTGGGGTGTCATTGCTCCTAGGCCCTCAGAGGACAGAGCTAGGAGATATATGTATATCTACTAACCTGCTCACACATGCTAGCAGACACACACACACACACACACACACACACACACACACACACTTATTTCTGTATTTGTCTTTCTCTATATTTTTAAAACCATATTTGAGTTCATATTAATATCTTGTATTCCAGTCCAACACCACAAGGTTCATTCCAACCTTTTCTTTTTATTTATTTATTTAATTAATTTTTATTGGCGTATGGCTGCTTTACAATGTTGTGTTAGTTTCTGCTGTACCAACCGTTTCTTATTTGTAACTTTTTCCTGACAGTGAGAAACCTGCCTCTCATTATCTATAATACTGTATACTAATTTATTTGTTCAGTTTTAGAATGCACATCAAGTAGTGACCGATTGCTAACCCTTATGAGAAACATATTTACCAATGAGTGCAGTATTTGTATACATGTTTTTTTTCTTGTCTTTAGCCTTGCAGTATGTAGTCAACATACTGTTTTTCAAAGTTACTTAGGTTAATTCTTTTGTTCCTCACTTCCTTTAGTGTGGTTATATTATTCATCTGTAATGCAGTTCTCATTCTTTGTATCCTATTTTGGGTTCCTCCAATTCTGGTTGATTTTATTTCTTTTGGTATATGAAACATTACTGCTACTAAACATTACATTAAAAAACATATATTCATAATTGTCACTCCTTATTCCTACTACGCTATTCCCATTCCCTCCCCTCCCCCTTTTCCCCACCTGTTTTCCATGCCCTTAGGTAACCAGCTTCTTTAGTTTCTCGTTTATCCTTCCATTATCTTTTACACAGATGAACAGATTGTGTTTTTTTGGTATTCCTTTTTTTCTTGCATGCAGTTTTTTAAATTGAGGTACAATTCACAAAACACAAAGCTCACCCTTTTGAAGTGTACAAGTCATTGTTTTTTAGTCTATTCATAAGGTTGTGCAACCATCACCACTACCTAATTTTAGAACATTTTCATTATCCGGAAATGAAACCCTGAATTCATTAGTAGTCACTTCCTAGTCCCCCTTCTCCAGCCACTAGTAACCATACTTTCTGTTTGTATGAATTTGTCTATTCTGGACATTTCATGTAAATGGAATCATATGATATGTGGACTTTTGTGCTTGGCTTCTTTCACTTAACGTAATCTTTTCTATGTTCATCTATGTTATAGCATGTGTCAATACTTCATTCTTTTTATGGCTGAATAATATTCCATTGTATGAATATACCACACTTTGTTCATCCATGCATCAGTTGCTGGACATTTGGGTTTTCTTTTCTTTTCTTTTTTCTTTTTTGTACCTGAACATTCAGGTACAAGTTTTTATGTGGACGTATGTTTTCAATTCCCTTGGGTATATACCTAGGAGTGGAATTACCGGGTTGTATGATAACTTTTTGAGGAACTGCCAAACTCTTTTTCCCATTCCCTTCTTTCTTATATGAAGAGTGGCATGTTATAGATACTTCTTGCACCTTTTTTTCAACTTACTAGTATGTCCTGGAAATCACCCCAACAGTTCATTCTTTTGAAGAGATAGTCTTTTGATATTCTCCATTCTTTTTTTAAAAAAATTAAAAATTTTTGATTTATTTATTTTTTGGCAGCACCATGTGGCTTATGGGATTTTAGTTCCCTGGCCAGGGATCTAATGCAGGGTCCCAGTAGTTAGAGCGCTGAGTCCTAACCAGTGGATCACCAGGGAATTCCCAGATATTCTCCATTCTTTTTTACAGCTGTATAGTACTCTACTGTGTAGATGTATCCTAAGTTATTCAGTCATTCTTTTATATGTGAGCACTTAGGTTGTTTCCTATATTTTGCAGTTATAAACAAATTTGCAGTAAGTGACCTGTGAATATATATTTTTGTAGTGTAAGAGATGTATCTTCAGGGTAGATTCCTGTAAGTGGGATTGCTGGGTCAAAAGTTCTGTGCATATGTAGTTTTGTTAGGTATTGCCAAATTTTCCTCCAGGAGTGTTGTAATAATTTGTGTTCCCACCAGTAATGTATGAGAGCACCTGTTTTCACCACAGCCTTACCAACAGAATGTGTTGTTGTGCTTTTTAATATTTTTGTTTTTGCCAGAGATGAGTGATTTTAAAAAATGCCCTGCAGTCATTTCAGTGACCGGAACCCATCGTGGAAGGGCACTTAATGCCTGCTGTTGGCAGGTTCTTTTTTTTTTTTTGGTGGCGTTGGGTCTCCATTGCTGCGTGCGAGCTTTCTCTAGTTGTGGCGAGCGGGGGCTACTCTTCATTGTGGAGCACGGGCTCTAGGCGTGCGGGCTTCAGTAGTTGTGGCTCTAGGGCTCTAGAGCGCAGGCTTAGTAGTTGTGGCTCACGGGCTTAGTTGCTTCGTGACATGTGGGATCTTCCTGGACCAGGGCTCGAACCTGTGTCCTCCGCATTGGCAGGCGGATTCTTAACCACTGCACCACCAGGGAAGTCCCGTTGGCAGGTTCTTACAGCTTGAAAATGAAATATATTGTCCACTAATACTGTACTGATGACCTGTAGGTTATTTTGTGCAGGGGAAATTGACTAGAAGGCAATTTCCGATCTAGCAAGGATTGCTCATTTGAAACTTTCTGCATTTAATGGAGTTGCTGCATTGATTCATAATACCTGTGCTCTGAAATACTTGTGGAGTTTAACAAAGGATAACTGAAATTGTAAGGAGAATATTTTTTCCTCTAGAGTATGTATGAGATAGTAATTATTGGTTCACATTGTATGTTAGTTATTTTGAACAGAACATACAGTACATATTGACACTATGGTATGGTAGTTATTTGAACAGTAATGGCTTTATCTGGAATCTGTTTTATTTCCATAAGAAAGAAGGCCAATCTTAAGGAAGAAGAAATCGAGAGTTTAAAGTTCTGGATTAGGATAATCCTATCAGATTTTAGTGGTGCCAAGAAACTAAGACAACATGAAAAACATCTCCATCTTACAAGGTAACAGGTTCTTCTGCTCAGGGAGGCTGGAAATTTAGGTTCTTTCACCAAAAAGGACATTGTTCCAGGTGCTTGGAACACATTAATGAAAAAACAAATATTCTTGCACTGGAGGAGCTTATATTCTAGTGTTTTTCTGATGAATTGATGTTCTCAGGAAAACAGATGATGAGTGCTGATTGTGAGTAGAATCAGTAGAGGTCTGGTGTATTCTTACAATCACCTTTAGTGGTATAAAACCCTCAAATAACACTTTATTTTACTGGTTACAAAGCAAAGCCATGAAAAGGTTTCCACAAGATGGTAACTTATGTTGTTCACGAATCTTTTTTTCTCTCATTTTAAGTGATTCCTACCACTAGTAGTAGTAGTAGTAGTATTAGAATAATAATAATAACAATAGAATAATAGTATATATAGTATAGTTTTTTTCTCATCTGGGGTTCCATGAGAGAACTAAACCCTAATGTTCTAGGACATTTGAGCATTAATTGTATGTGAAGAATAAACTTCTCTCCAGTGCACCTAGAATGGCACTAGTTATCTACTGTCCTTGGGAGAGTTGAAGATTCATTCCAATATTCATTTCAAGTTCTATGGTTCAGATGATGAACCCGGTTGAGAAAGGTCATAGTCATTATAGTTAATTAGATATTTTGTTTGTTTGTTTTTCTAACTTATTACCACTTATTAGTAGAGTGATGTTGGATAAGTTTTTATCTCTTAGCCTATTTTCTGATCTATAAAACGGGAATGATGATAGTTGCTACCTCATAGGGCTCATGTGAAGATTAAACAAAAAAGTTTTTCCCATCTACATTTATCCATTTCTGTGGCTTTAAGAACTATCTAAATGTTGATTGACTTCCACATTTATATCTTCAGCCCTGACCCCTTTCCTGAGGTACAGTGTCATAGTTCATCTGCTTATTCCATATCTCATTTGGCTGTCTAAAAGGCTTCTCAAACTAAATTTGCACAACACAGAAGTTGTGATTCCTGTCCTCACCATTTCCTCCCAATGTGCCCTTAGTAAATGGCAGGACCATTTACCTAGTCACTCAGGCCAAAAGCCTAGGTGTCACATGTGATTCTTTTCTTTTCTTTATACCCTATAATCAGCCCATCAGCAAATCCTCTTGGTTCTGTCTTTTGAATATATTTCTAATGTGATCAGATATCATCATCTCTACCTTATTACTCTGGTCTAAACCACCATCATGTCCTGGTTAGATAATTACAAGAGTCTCTTAACTGTTTTCCCTGTTTTCTCACTTGACCTCCTACAGTCTATTCTGCCGTTTCACAGCTAGAATGATCTGTTTAACTGTTCATCAGATAAGCCACTCCTCTATTTAATACTTTATAATGACTTCCTTTTATAATTAAAATAACAGGCAGATTCCTGACCATGGCCTGTAAAGTCCTCCATGATGTAGTCCCTGTCTCCTTCTCTCTGTTCACTCCACTTCTGCTACACTGAACTTTGCTGTGTTCTTTGATCATGCCAGGTGCATTCCCAGGGCTTAATACTTGTTTTTGCTCTGTTCTTCCCTCAGGTCTTTGTACTGCTTGCTCCCTCACGTCATTCAAGTGTCTGCTTAAAAAGGGGTGCAGAGAGTCTACCTCTTTAGAGATCTCCAATGAGCACACTATACAAACTAGTGATCACCTTGCCCCTAATTTCTCCTTGTCTCTCTTGCTTTATTTTTTTATAGTACACTTTCTGAAATTTAATGATTTATTTGTCTACTTGTTTATTACTTGTCTTCCTCACTGGAATGTAAACTCTGTGAGAGCAGGAACTCCATAACCTGTTCATTCCAGTGCCTAGAAAAGTCCCTGACACATAGTAAGCCAGAGATGCAGCTCTAGGTAGTTGTCTGTGGAGTGAAGTTATCTCTAAATTAGATTAAGTGATTCTGCCTTTTTAAGATTTTAAGCCACAGAAGAACTATTAAATCAGTTAAGCAATGCTGTGAATTTTTTGCATTAGACACTCATATGTGAAGTGTTAAGATTTAGAATTTATAACATTATCAGGAGCAAATAATTGTTCAAATATGTGCTAAGTAATATTTAAAAAATAAGCTTGGAGTGTAGCTCTTGTGTTTGTTGCAGTGTTTAACATACTTTGGTTGTCCTCTAATTATATGTTAATGTAATAATAATATTTCCTCTTGCTCTGGCAAGCTATTTTTCCTCACTCTAAACTCTTGATTTAAAGTCTCCGTTGATCTTGATTTTTTTGGGGGGGGAATATGTTATTATCCAAGCTTTTTTTTTTTTTTAACTTAATATAAGTAGGATTTATAGAAGCCCTTTTAAATTTTGCCATTTGAGAAGACCTTTCCTGTTAGTCACTATACAAAACTGTTCATGGGAAGTTTTATGTGATACAATTCAAATAAACAGCTTTGCTAACTGATAGTAGTAGAAAGCTAGGATAACCTAGGAATATTATATCATCTATGTGTTAATATAATTTAAAAGCATGTGGGGCCCAGTATCTTTTATATAAAGTATCATTGAACTTTCTTATACAACTAAACATCCAGTGATATATTGATACATTGAAATTTTATCAGTAATATGGTCATAGTTTGACTTCTTAAAATTGCTCATTCTTTTGAAAAGAAGGAATGACGACGAATGATGGAGAGATTTATGTAATTTAGTGAAGGTGGTGTGGTGGAGTGGCCAGATGCACAAATAAAGTAATTATATTCGGTAACACTTACTGAGCATTTATTGTGCACCAGGCACTATTCTAAGAACTTTATTGTATAAATAATATTAAATCTGGTTGAATTGTTTATTATTTAAGCCACGTTTATTTTGTAGATAGGAAATTGAAGCACAGAAAGGTTAAGTAACTTGCCCAGGATCACATAGCTAGTAAGTGGTGGAGCCTGGATTAGAATTCAGAAAGAAAGGCAGGTGTCCGTGGAAACTGTGGGAGGCAGAGCATGGAAACGGCCAGCCTCAGTGTGATGGTTTTGTCTGATCTAAAATCCCATCCAAATAATGTCGTTTGGGCAGGACCATTCTACATAGGTGTTCAGAAACTCATGTTGACAGTGAGACAGACTTTTAGGTGTCGCATGTTGCTTTGACTTCTTAAAGAATGTTTCTAGTTTTCTTCTGCCAAAGAAGGGTAATAGATGTTAGAAGAGAACAACAATTGGAATAAGGATTGAACGTTGCTATAGAAAGGTGAATATTAGTGAATCTTTATACCCTGAAGTAAGTTTTTCTTGGTAGACCTTGAAACAATGATATTAAGTAGCAAGTTTAGTCTGCAAACTGTCTAGAGTGCAAACAAGTAATGAAATAATAATGCCTTATATTTGTATATAGCCTTTCAGTTTTCAAAGTAGTTTGGTAAACATTTTCCCAATTTATCTTCATAATACCTCTGTGGGATAGGCAGGGTAGATATTCTGCCATTTGATAAACTTCCACAGAGGAGAGAGGTAGCTGCCTAATAAACAAGCCCTTGAATAACCTCTAGTTGCTAGACCCTCTTTTATGAAGGTTCTATTCATAAAAGAAGTTGCTGTTCCTTTGCAAAACTGCCAGAGTGTAAGTGGTGGACTTCTGCATTGTATGGTGTTATGGGCTTGATCTCTTAAATTAGTGATTGGAAAGTTGCTTAATCTGAAGGCAGAAGACACTTGGCATGATGAAAGGGCAAAGATGGCCTGTTGTAATTGGCATGTTCTTAGTGTTATTCTTAAAGCCTAGGCATTTTTGAGAAATATAATTTAGATTAAAAATATAAAATTTAAGATTAAAATATAAATTAAAAATATAATTACAATACTGTTTTGATCTTTTTTAAACCAGTATTTTTCACTAAGACCTTTTACAGTTAGGCTGTAGTAATATTGATGCTGTTTTGATTGCACTGTAGATTAGCATAGGGGTGGGGCACTTTGCTTTTTTAAAGTCAGAAAGAGTTTGGTAGCTTCTGAAAAGAGTCATGTAATGTGTGGCAGTAGGGAAATGCTGATAAAGTTTAGTATGTCACCTGTTTCCCCTGTTCATTTTGAAACTATTCTGAATTGCTTTGGTTAATTTAAATTAGTCTGAGATAATGAAAAGGAATTTTTCAAAACTCTTTAAAGATATGCTGTATAAGGGAATAAAGTCAGATGCAAATTCACAGAATCATTTCACTTTAAAGTAATTCATGATTGACAAAATGTGACATTGTTTTGCAAAAATCTAAAGAATTGCTGAATGTTTTGTATTTTTAAGTTGTAGCTTTCAGTTCTCAGTGCTATTCTCCCTTTCCATGGTGCTCTCTTGTAACTGCCTCTTTATAACCAACCCCTCCCTCTTGGTCTGCCTTCTGTTGGTTTGGCTCTTTATTTCAGAGTAGTATGTAGGCAGGAAAGAGTTCTTGTACACAAGATAAAACTAGTCCTGTTTGGAGCTCAGTGAGCTGGAGCACTTATGCAATATGTCTGCTGACGATAAACTCCAGAAGTACCATAAGCCCACAGGAGTAGAAAGATAGCGATGACTCGGCAATATTGTCTGCAACTTAAATAGAAATTAAAAAAAATCATAATTAAACTATATTTTTTTCATGGAAAGCCATAAATTAGCTAGATATTGTTAACAGACTTGTAAATAAGAGTTAATTACATAGGAGAGTTTAGCATGTTGAGTGTTAGTGAAATTCTTGTCAAATGATTTCTTTTAGTACTTTATAAACATGATTTGTTCATAGTAAACTTAAACTCACTTATGCTTGACTGTGCATTAATCTATTATGGGAATATGTAGAGGCTATTTGCAGTCCTAGGTAGGTAATTCAATTCCCAGACAGTGTTTTTTTTTAAAATCTTTTTTATTACAAAGTATTTTAAACATATATTAATATAAAAGTAGAAAGGATAGTTTAAACAGCTCCTATGAACCCATCATTGAGCCTCCAGAATTATTATAGACAGTATTATTTTCTCTATATTTCTATCCACCACTACCCCACTCCCAACTCTGGACTTTTTTGAACCATATCCCAGACATATTTAATTTGTAAATTTCAGATATTTAATTTGTAAATTTCAGGTATTTCAGTATGGATCTTTTAAAGATAGTCACTCTCTCTTTTTTATAAAATAAGCATAATACCATTATCTTACCAAAAAAATTTATAGCAAGTTCTTAATATCAAATATGTAATCAGGTTTCATATTTTTCTGATTGTTTTATACACACACAGTTTGCTTGAAGTGGGATCCATATAAGGTCCATACTTTACAATTGTTTGTCTTGTATGTTAAATCGCTTTTAATCTTGAGACTCTCCTTCCATCTTTCTTTTTTTCTTAAAATTCTTTGCTAAAAGAAAACAGGTTTTTGAGAAGTTTCCAATAGTTTCATTTTGATGATTGCATCTCTGTACTGTAATGTCATTTAACATGTTCTGTCTCCTGAATTTCCTGTAGTAAATTGATAGAATTCATCAGATTTTTTTTTTTCTTTTGGTAAGAGTACTTCATAGGAGGAATTTGTGTTTCCATCAGGAAGTATGTAAGGTCTTGTCATCTCTCTTTGTGACGTTTGCATCTATTGATGATCATTGCTTTGATTTACTAATTCATCAGGGATTGCAAAATAGTGAAATCCTATTGTTCATGTATTAGATGGTGTTTTTTAGGATAGTTCTTCAACAGTGTAAATTGTATATTTAGGGCCTTGTATTTATATCAGAGCTGGTTCTGGGATGATTTGACAGTGTTCTGTAGTGAATTCCTTTAAAAAAGGAAGAGCACAAGTTTTTATTATTGAAAATTCAGAAAAAACTTGGGAGTATTGAATAACTAGAGTTGTTTAAAGGACATTTGGCCAATAAATAGCTGAACGTCTCATCATGAGATAATAGCTTGTCACCTACCATACGTAGCTGGTCATTGGTGTTTGTTCTTTTACGGTCAGTGTTCATATTTAGAAATTTCAAAAAGTTATTTGTACAAGGCAGCAGTTGTTAGTTTTTTGAGTTGGATTTCTCAGCGTGAGTTTGAGAACAGGCTTTGTGTGTGAATCAGATTTAAGAAATATTAAGTTTATGTAACATAGCATATTTTGTATTAAAAGTTGTCAAAGAACTAGAGCAGCAGCATTTCCCAATGTAGCACCTTGACAAAAGCGTTTTAGGGTCAAATAAACTTGGTAAACAATGTGCACTTTTTTCTCTCTTGGAACGTAATATAGTACATACTAGCATGTAAAAGACCTACAGTAAAGGAACCTGTTTAACATTAACTCAGCATTTTCCAGATTTATTTGATCACTGAACCTTCGCCCTCTTCCCCCATAACATCTAGAAGAACTAGTGGAACAAATTTTCTAGGGAAACACATTTTGGGAAATGTTGGATTAGAGGGTTTGAACAGAGAATAAAGAAAAATGTCCAATGATGATGAGTGTGTATGACTTCACTACAATGATGTGGAGAAATTTTTGGTAAGCAAATAATAAGAA
Organism: Delphinus delphis; assembly: GCF_949987515.2. Lineage (NCBI taxonomy): Eukaryota > Metazoa > Chordata > Mammalia > Artiodactyla > Delphinidae > Delphinus > Delphinus delphis. The sequence continues at coordinate 139,011,021 of NC_082684.1, forward strand.
GACATTTTTTTTCAATGAGAAAAAAAGTAAGAGGCAAATGTTGGTTGTTTGTTTTATCTTAGCCTGTAAGCATTATACTTTTAGAGAAGCAATGTTAGAAAAAGACTTCAGTCACATATAACATTAACTATATGCCAGGCACTGTTTTCAGTCCTTTATATATAATTTGTAATTTGTTTAATCTTTACAACAAACTTATCCAGTAGGTGCACTGTTGTTATCCCAATTTTGCAGATAAGGAAATTGAGGCACAGAGAGATTAAGTAAATAGTTCAAGGTTACACTGCAGTGTTGGTGATACAGCAGAGCCAGAATCTGGACCTAGGCACCTGGCTCCAGAGTCCTGTGCATAGCTACTACTCTACACTGCAAGATGTGGCAGATGGAGATCATGAAATATAAATTAGATTAAGAGGGGATATAAAGTCTGTTTGGAAGGACCATACATATTTTCTTTAACTTTCAGGCAGTCAGGGCCTACGAGAAGAATGTGGAGAGCTGACTGTATCCCAGTGAAGATAGAAAACATGGAGACCTGGGAAGTGTTATCAGTAAAAAAAGGTACACCTCTTGAAGACATAAATTAGTTGTGAGTAGAAGGCTGAGTTAAGAGGACACTGTTAATACCAGAATTTCAGATGTAGAAGGGAATTGGAGCTTACTTTATAAGACCCCCTCATTTTATATATGAGATCTGAGTTTACATAGTTTGTTCATGTGCTTGTAGTAGTAATCATAGCTCACATGAGTATATTTCATTAAAACACTTTCATGTAGATTCTTGTTTGATCCTCTAAACAATCCTGGAAGGTAGGTAGGTTCTGTATTTTCCACAACAAAGCTGGTTCTTGAATTTAGATATTCTGCATCCTAAAGGCTAAAATTTCCTATACTATTTCACATTGCCTCAGTTCTTAATGAATAACATATATTAAAGAAGACTATTGCATGCTTTTGAAATGAGATGAGGACTTGGGTCAGAAAGAAAAGCTGCATTTTAACAAATGGAAATGACTCCCTCCTAAGTGTAAAAAGTAATATATGCTGGGGCTTCCCTGGTGGCGCAGTGGTTGAGAATCTGCCTGCTAATGCAGGGGACATGGGTTTGAGCCCTGGTCTGGGAGGATCCCACATGCCGCGGAGCAGCTAGGCCTGTGAGCCACAACTACTGAGCCTGCGCGTCTGGAGCTTGTGCTCCGCAACAAGAGAGGCCGTCACAGTGAGAGGCCCGTGCGCCGCGATGAAGAGTGGCCCCCGCTCACCACAACTAGAGAAAGCCCTCGCACAGAAACGAAGACCCAACACAGCCAAAAATAAATAAATAAACTTCTACCCCCAACATCTTCTTTAAAAAAAAAAAAAAAAGTAATATATGCTGTTGTAAAAAGTAATATTTAGGTGGTATAGGGAAATACAAAGAAAAAAGTGAAAACTCACACCACACAGAGTAACTGCCGTTAATTCTCATGTGTAGTTCTCCACATTTTTTCTAGATCTTTTATATATTCAGAGAATTGTTTCAAAATTATATATGTATTGTTTTATAACCTAAAATACTGTATTCTTAGAATATTCATAGGCATTTGGTCTTTTGCCTCTACTGTAGTAAAAAGGGACATGTGGGGACAGCAGGCATAAAATGGTAACATCCTGGGCCAACTGAGATGTATAGTCCCCTCCCCAGTACACACACTTTAATAGCTGACCTGTTAGTAACAGGGTGAATAGATAAAAAACGTGTTTGGGGTTAGGTTAATTTAAGGAGGCAGTGAGTACAGCAGTCGCCTCTTATCCATGGTTTCGCTTTTTTTTTTTTTTAAATGGGGTATAGTTGTTTTACAATGTTGTGTTAGTTTCTACCGTACAGCGAAGTGAATCAGCCATATGTATGCATATATCCCCTCTTTTTTGGATTTCCTTCCCATTTAGGTCACCACAGAGCACTAAGTAGAGTTTCCTGTGCTATACCGCGGGTTCTCATTAGTTATCTATTTTATACATATTAGTGTATATATGTCAATCCCAATCTCCCAATTCATCCCACTCCCCTTTCCCCCTTGGTGTCCATATGTTTGTTCTCTACATCTGTGTCTCTATTTCTGCCTTTCAAACAGGTTCATCTGTACCATTTTTCTAGATTCCACGTATATGCATTAAAATACGATATTTATTTTTCTCTTTCTGACTTGCTTCACTCTGTATGACAGTTTTTAGGTCCATCCAAATCTACCCACTGTCAACCATGGTCCGAAAATATTAAATGGAAAATTCCAGCAATAAACAATTCATAATTTTTAAATTGCTCGCCATTCTGAATAACCTGACTAAATTTCCTGTGGTCCTGCTCCATCCCGTCTGGGATGTGAATCATCCCTTTGTACGGTGCTTGTGTTCAAGTAACCCTTGTTTTACTCAATAATGGCCCCAAAGTGCAAGAGTAGTGATGCTGGCAATTTGGATATGCCAAAGAAGCAGTTAAGTGCTTCCTTTAAGTGAAAAAGTTAAAGTTCTCAACTTCATAAGGAAAGACAAAAATCTATGCTGAGGTTCCTAAACTCTGTGATAAGAATGAATCTTCTATCTGTGAAATTGTGAAGAAGGAAATAGGATTTTGTACTAGTTTTGCTGATGCACTTCAGACTGCAAAAGTTATGGCCATAGTGCAGAAGTGCTTAGTTAAGATGGGAAAGGCATTAAACTTGTACTGTAAGATATTTTGAGAGAGCGAAGGACCATATTCACATAATTTTTATTATAGTATATTGTTATGTATACTGTTTTATTACAGTATATTGTTACATTGTTCTATCTTATTATTATTGTTAATCTTTTACTATGCCTAATTTATACATTAAACTTTATAATAGGTATGTATGTATAGGAAGAACATAATATATTTGTATTTGGTACTATCCTCAGTTTCAGGTATCCACTGGGGGTCTTGGAACATATTCCCTGTGGATAAGGGGGGACTACTGTAGTGTAAAGCTTTATTTTATTGTTTTTTTCTGTAAAATTTGGGATTATTGATTGTTTTGTAGTTTGATAGGGGAAAAAACTCTTTTCACACTATACTGGATTAAAAGACGAGTAACTCAGATCTCTTTAAGTAAACATTAAAAAGAATAAAGTATGGGACTTCCCTGGTGGCACAGTGGTTAAGAATCCGCCTGCCAGTGCAGGGGACACGGGTTGGAGCCCTGGTCCGGGAGGATCCCATATGCCGCGGAGCAACTAAGCCCATGCGCCACAACTACTGAGCCTGTGCTCTAGAGCCCGCGAGGCACAACTACTGAGCCCGTGTGCCACAGCCACTGAAGCCCGCGCACCTAGAGCCCGTGCTCCACAACAAGAGAAGCCACTGCGATGAGAAGCCCGTGCACCGCAAGGAAGAATAGCCTCCAATCGCTGCAACTAGAGAAGCCCGCGCGCAGCCACACAGCCAAAAATAAATAAATAAAATAAATTAAAAAAAAATAAAAGAATAAAGTATGGTTCTTTTGAACATTCTTATATGGGCTTTTTTAGTGAGTTTATGTGTGTGTGTGCGTCTGTATGTAACCATCTCTGATTATCAATACTGTTGCAGTGGTGGGAGGGGAAAGGAGCCTGTTGTGTTGGGTTGTGGAAGGGCTTTTTGTACTTGAAGTTGGTTCTTTAGCTGATCTTGCTTTCTCTTTTCTTGACTACATCTAGTAATTTGCTTTGTTAATCATTCTCTTTGCCCAAGCAGATTTTTGGCGTGATCTTATTTCAAAATGTTTTTCTTTTTGAGGATTGGATTATATTTTATTTATGTCTCTGTTGGTTTTAAATTGATGGTAAGGCTTATGATTTTAGCTATGCTAGTTTGTTTGCTTTTCCATATAAATTTTAAAGTAAGTTCATCTGTAGCTGCAAAAAATCTTGCTGTGATTTTGATAGTTATTGTATTAAACCTGTAGATCATTTTGGGGGAGAAATGACAATTTTATATTTAGTCCTCCGATCTAGGAACATGGCATATCCTTATTTAGAGCTCCTTTGATTTCTTTCATCTGTGATTTGCAATTTTTAGCATATAGATCCTGTACATGTTTTGTTAGTCTTGCATCTATGTATTTTATTTTTAAAAATGTTTAAAAACCTTTTAAACAAAGTATCATATATCTTCATAGAAGTGTACATACAGTAAATGTATAGCTTGATTAGTTTCACAGAGATGAAATTATTTTCAGATTCTGCTATTTTCTGTTAAGAGATATTCAGAGGGAGGTAGGATTCAAGATGAGGGAATAAGAAAAGCTTTCCATTTCCTCCTTTGTTAGGTCTTCATAGTGTGACTTCACTATTTTGTTTAAAGGTGAATTCTCAAAGAACATAGTCAAAGATAGTTAAGCTCATTTCCAAATCAGTTTTGCCATTTAGGTTTTTTCTGCTATAATTTACCTCCAGTCATGTTATAATAGAGATTAGCTTAGATATTTTCTGATACAAGAATTCATAACTATTTTGAAACAGTGAAGAATGTGGGTTGAAGATTTAAGAGATGAAGAGGTCTGCCTTCTCATTTTTGTTGAACTCAGCTATTCCCTGCCCATTAGCTTCCTTCTGTGTAATTTGTACAGAGCACAAGCTTAAGTAAACTTATCATCTTGCTGTCTGGGTTTTATCTTCCTTCTAAGAAGGGTAGGCAACTTAGGGTCTCTGTTTACGGGAGCAATAATCCATCCCCTGCCCTGGTCCTTTTTGAGTAAGATTCATAATTCTAACTCAGTTTATAGAGATGATATCACTATAATTACTTAATTATGTTGCAGGGAAATTAAAAGTGATATTTGATTATCACAGATACTCCTAGGAATAAATGACCCTATTATGTATGCTCTATCAGGAAGGACATGGTTAATAATAGAAAAACCATACTTATTTAACTCCTCTGTATATTTTTATTGTAAAAGATAATCTTTTTTTCTTTCCTCATTTTTACCACTGGAGCTCAGCTGTGCCTGATTCAACTGTTTCTGCACACTGCTCCAAACTTTTATTTTGAAAGTTTCTCAAATCTATAGAAAAGTTGAAGAACAACAGTACAATAAGCACCCATGTCCTTTTCACTTAGTTTCACAGATTGTAACATTTTGCTGCAGTTGCTTTTTTTTCTTTTCTCTAAACACACACACATACACGTTTTGTTTTAAGTGAGAGTAAATTGTAGTCAGCAAGGTACTCCCTCACCCCTCAAAAAAAAATATTTCAGGTGCGCATCTCCTATAAATGACATTCTCCATTGTAACCACAATACCTGTATCAGAGCTAAGGAAGATAACTTGAATTCATTATTTAGTATGCGGTGTCTGTATTTAAATTGTTCTCTTTGTCTCCCACATATCTTTTATAACTTTTTTGTTTTTTTCTGATCCACAATCCAGTCATATTCACATATTGCTTTTGGTTTTTAAGTCACTTTAGTCTCTTAATCTAGAACAATCCCCTTTCCTACCTCCCCTCTTTTTCAATGATACTAATTTTACTGAAGAATCTAGGCTGTTTGTCTTACATAATGTACTATAATCTGAATTTGCTGATTGTTTCTTTAAGATTACATATTCAAGTTAAACATGAATTGGTTGAACACTGTTTAGGTGGTGTGTGCTTTTTGCATCACCTCATGAGGCACCTAATGCCATTTTTTTCCATTATAGGTAATGCTAAGTTTGATCACTGATTTAAAGTGGTGGCTGTTACCAGATCACTTTATAAATGCACATTTTTTCCCCTTTGTAACTAGTAATTAATCTAGGGAGTGTGGTATTTTGAGATTGTGTGAAAATACTCTCTCCTACAACCTTTTCACAATGGTTGTAGCATCCATGGGAAGATTATCCTTGCCGGGATAATTCTTTTCCTTTCTTTAATAAAAAAATATTCTTAAGCAATATATGCACATGGATAGAAACCCACATGGTATAAAAGGGATTACAGCAAAATGTATATCTCCCTTTCATTCTGTTCTCTCCACTTTCCTATTTTTTCCCAGAGTTAACAGTTTCTTGTGTATTCTTTCCAAGATTCTAAACCTCTCTAATCATGCATTTATGTATATTCTCTCTCTTTTTCCTTTTATACAAATGTTAGCGTACTGCAGACTTCTCTACATCTTATTTTTTTTATTGTGCTAAAATACAGATAGCATTTTTAACATTTAAATCATTTGTAAAGTGTACAATTCAGTGACATTGAATGCATTCACAATGTCGTATAACCATCATTACTGTCTATATCCAAAGCTTTTCCAGCATCCCCAACAAAAACTCTGTACCCATTAAACAATAATTCCCTCTTCCCCTCTTCCCCCAGCTCCTGGTAATCTCTAGTCTACTTTCTCTATGAATTTGCCTATTTTTGGTTCCTCATGTAAGGGGAATTGTGCAATATTTGTCCTTCCTTGTCTCGCTTATTTTGCTAAATTTAATACTTTCAAGGTCCATCCAAGTTGGAACATATATCAAAATTTCATTCCTTTTTATGGCTTAGTAATATTCGACTGTATGTATGTACCACATTTTGTTTACCTATTCATCTCTTGATAGACATGAGTTGTTTCTGCCTTTGGGCTATTGAGAATAATGATGCTATGAACATCGATGTACAAGTATCTGCTCGAGTCCCTGCTTTCAGTTCCTTTGGATATATAACCAGGAGTAGAATTATTTGGTCTATATCTTAATGTATTATTAACTTAATAAGTCTTGGTTATCATTTCAGTTCAACACATTCCAGATAGTTATAGATCTTACTTGTTCATTTTAATGATTGCCTTGAATCTCAGTGTGTGTGTATTATTTATTTAACCAGTTTCTTGTTGGTGAATTTCAGATTGTTTCCCCTTTTTGTTTTTTCCTTTTTGCTATTCTAAAAAAGGCTGCGATGAATAAGATATTTCTTAGTTTAAGCAGTACCTTATTCTTGATTAAAATTGCAATGTGAAAATGTTGATTGAGCCTAGTCTTACTGAGCATACCTTCTGAATATCCTTAAAATTCATCTCCTCACAAACCCAGTACATTATAGCTCTTTTATTTTAAGCCCTCATATCTTAACTTTTGGGATATTTCTTGTGTCCTGGGCATTCTTTTCTTCTCTTCATTCCCTTAGTATTATCCATGGCTCCTGCTGGGTAACTTTGTTATGCAGTGTTATCATACTGTATTGCAGTTGCTTACATATCCTTCTCCTCTTCTGGGTTCTGAGTCCTTTAGGCACACTGTGCTTTGTGTGAGATAGACTTTCCTACTATGGATACATTTTGCACATTCTTGTCAAGTTTCTAGTAGTAATAAATTAGAATACCTTTGTTAAAATTAACATATAGTTACAGAAGAAAAAACTTTTTTTTTTTTACCATTAAAATGAATGCCTTGTTTAATTTTTTTTTTTAAGATGTTGGGAGTAGGAGTTAATTAATTAATTAATTTTTGCTGTGTTGGGTCTAAGTTTCTGTGTGAGGGCTTTCTCTGGTTGTGGCAAGCGGGGGCCCCCCTTCATCGCGGTGCGCGGGCCATCGCTGCCTCTCTTGTTGCGGAGCACAGGCTCCAGACGCGCAGGCTCAAGTAGTTGTGGCTCACGGGCCTAGGTGCTCTGTGGCATGTGGGATCCTCCCAGAGCAGGGCGCGAACCAGTGTCCCCTGCATTAGCAGGCAGATTCTCAACCACTGCGCCACCAGGGAAGCCCGAAAAATTTTTTTAAATGTACAAATAGGACTGACCTTAGTTCATTAGTAAATGTGCTAGGGGTACAGCCCTTTGTTTTTAGTTTTGTTTGTGTTTTGGGGTTTTTGTTTTGTTTTTTAAATGAAAAGATAAAAAGGTTACTTTGAAGCCAGTTAGTATTTGGTACTGTTATGTCTCTCCCTGCCTGCCCCCTGTTTCGTTTGACACCATTTCTAATAGTTGCTTAAGTTTTATTTTTTTCTCCTCAAAATCATATTCACATACTGATATTCTGAGATTGTGTGAGGAGCTAGCCATAGTACCTGCTTCCTACATGTTTGCTATTTCTCCATTTATTTTAGGGAGCCTCATAAGAATGAGTTCTTGAAGTGTAAATTGGATGTATCATTGGCAGTTCAGTGAGGATAATTTTACCAAAAATGTTGATTGCCATGACTTAGGCTTTAGAGGCTAGTAAATAGGTGGTTCTAAAGAAGGGGGAGGAGATTTTCTCTACAAACAATATATGATGAGGACCACTGGCCTCTTCATGCCTCTAGAAAATCCACTTTTGTTGAAGTCTATTGTCTGGTTCATGGCCACTGGTCAGCTACAAATTAAGGTATCCTGCATGTGCTGACGTTACTGTTTGCATTTCTGGAATAATTGCATCTATTTGCATAACAGGTTGGTGAACTCGACAAATTGATAATTTGTTTTACTCTTTTGTTCCCAAGGGTCGTTTCATTAAAAAGTGCGTTTATGTTCTAAAAACCCCAAGGTTGATAGCAGCCATTGTTATAACTATTACACTGAAAACAGTAATTAAAAGTGTAGTAAACTTGCTCATAGCTAGTTATCATAAACTTTTTGTACTAGAACACTGTATTGATTTTTTTTTTTTGCGGTACGCGGGCCTCTCACTGTTGTGGCCTCTCCCGTTGCAGAGCACAGGCTCCAGACGCGCAGGCTCAGGGGCCATGGCTCACGGGCCCAGCTGCTCCGCAGCATGTGGGATCTTCCTGGACCGGGGCACGAACCCGTGTCCCCTGCATCGGCAGGCGGATTCTCAACCACTGCGCCACCAGGGAAGCCCTTGATGTATCTTTATTTATCACTCTTTGTCAACAAGAATGACTGTATTTCTAATGTTAGTGTATATTCTTAACAGAATATAAAAGAAGGAATTTAAAATAGTTCAAATTACTTCCCTTTAGGAGATATGTGGTGAACAATTAGAGACCATACAATGCAATACCTAACATTTAGTTTTCATAGTTTTCAAAGTACTTCTGTGTAAGAGAAATGGAAGTTCCAAGATAAGAAAGGTAATTGTGGGTTAAGGTTATTAGAACAGGTTTAATGGAGTGGGGGGTGGGCGGGGAGGACGTAGGATCTGAATTTGTACTGAAGGAAGTATAGGGTTTGTTATGTAGAGAGGAAGGGGTGGGCATCCTGGGGCGGGCAGCAGCGTGAGTAAAGGTGCAGAGTAGGAGTGAACACATCACAACTGAGTGATACTAAGGATTGGTAGGGATGCCTGCCTGACCACAGCAGAGGGCTGCTGAGGAGCATGGAGTGGTTAAGATTTGATGGGTTAGAGGGAACAGGTGGTTGTGAGCCTTGGGAAGCAGAGTGAGGAATTCTAAGCCTAGGGAGCTGTATTACTGAGGGTCCTGGCAGGAAATAAGTGAACTAGTTATAGAGATTTGGGTAGGGTTAAGGAAAGCAACAAGGGGTTGTGAAGTTCCCAAGGCCTAGCAGTGTCTGGAAGCCATTGGTACTTTTAAGCCAGAGGGGACAAGAAGAGGATTACTGAAGCCTGATGAGAGTGGGAGCAGTGGAAGCCAAGGACCTGTGGCCATAGGGGAAAGGGTTCCAGGTGGGGAAAGAGCCAAGGGAATAAGGACACTGATTTCTTTTTCTTCTCATCCTCTAATTTCCTGCTAGTGCCTCTCATTGGCGTGACCCAAATGGAAACTAGGGGAGTATGGACAGTATAGTCCTCAAGGTCAGCCTTAAAGGGCACAAAACAGAGCATAGAGAGATAGAGATTAAGTTTGTTTGGGAGACTGGGGTCAAATAGAGAATGCCTAGCCCAGGACCCATTTTAAATGATTGTAAAGTTGTAAGCAGAGGAATATTATACTGAAAATTGGCTTGTAGGAAGATTTGGTTTAGTGGATTTTGAGGGTCGTTTTAAGAAGAATCTCTCTTCAGGCAGAGTTCCAACTTGTAACAAAAAAGGCAGAATGCAATCTATTATCTGATTTATCCTTATAGACCCCATGGATAATATAATTTTTTAAATTTCTCTTGTCAACTTCTTAAGACCAGAATTAATTCATCTACTGCAGAGAGTTCCTGAGCCCCTGCAGCAAAAAAGGTAGGATGCCAGTGACTTAAAGGGGCAAAAGAGGGAGCAGTACAGAGCACCAGCCTTGAAAAGCTTGCCTGGTTGTAGAGTACATGGGGCAGTGGTGATGAAGACAAGTACACAAATAATAAATCAGGCAGAGTATGACAGATGTTACAATATGTGTAAATAAAAGTGTTCTCAGAGTTTAGAGGAGGAAGTGATCAAATCTGTATTGGTGAGTGTAGAGTGATTAAAACCTGAAAGGCTTCATGGAGGAAGTGACCTTTGAGATAGGCCTTTGAAGGAGAAATACGGATTTTGACAGGTAAAGATTAAATAGGTGAGGGCCATCAGTTATAGGGACTAGCATGAACAAAGGCACCGAGGTCAGAGTGTTTGGTTTGTTAAAATAGGATGTATTTAGGGGGATTGTGGAAGATGAAATCGGAAGGCAAACTTGGCTCCCTCTGAATGGATTTAAACCCACAACAATGTCTTGTTTTCTGTTTCATAGGAAGTGGAGAGCCATTGACTTCTTTATAAACGGGTAATGAAATAATTGGTTAGAACTGAGCTTTAAGATTAATCCAGAAGTAGGTAGAATGCAGGGGAATGGGGAGACTCTTTGGGAGCCCGTTGCAGTTTCCCAGGGTAGGTTATAATGGTTGAAACGAGGTGGAGCCAGTGGAAAAATGTTAAAAGAGGCTGGGGTGTAAAGGAAAGGCCTGAGTCAAAGACCGTTCTATGGTTTTGATTAAGGGTACTTGAGTGATGTATGAGAAGGAACTGGTTTTGTAAGAATGTAGGAGGGGAGGGGAGGAGAACATTAGGAGGTAGGGAAGCTGGAAGAGATTGAAGTTAATTCTGGACATGGTGAATTGAGAGTAGGCAGCACTGACATGGTGATATCCATGAGGCTTTTGGAAACAAGACCAGCATTCTGCAGGGGTGCTGTCCAGAGATGTGGATTTGGGAGGTATCAATGTAGTGATGGGTTCAGCTTTAGCAATGAAGATATACAGTTGATGTAAAAAGAAAGGAAAATATTGAGAAGAAGAAGAGGAGGTCCCAGAACCTTTGGGCATTAAGTGGACAAGAGGAGGCAAGAGGTCTCCAAGTTATTGGTTTTTTTATTTGTTTTTGTTCAGCTTTAATGAGTATAATTAATATACAACAAAATTTACCATTTCAAATGAACAATTTTGACAAATTTTGACCCATGTGTGATCATGAAGCTGCCACCACAATCATGATATTTTTCATTTTCATTTTCATCATCCCCAGAAAGTTCTGCTATACCTCTTTGCAGCAGTTAATCCACTCTCCCTATTCCCTAGCCACTGGCAACCACTGATCTGCTTTCTATCATTATAGTGTTGCTTCTTCTAGAAGTGTATAGATACGGAAGCATAGTTATATACTTTTTTGTGACTGGCTTCTTTAATTTAGTGTAATTCTTTTGAGATTCATTTGCGTTGTTGCTTGTACCAGTAGTTCATTCCTTTTTATTACTGAGTGGTATGCCATTGTATTAATATACTATAATTTGTCAATCCATTCATCAGTTGATGGACATTTGAAATTCCAGTTTTAAGCTATTATGAATAAAGCTGCTATGAACATTCACGTACAGGTTTTTATGTGGTCATGTGTTTTCCTTTTTCTGGAGAAATACCTAAGGAGTGGAATTGCTGCATATATAGTAAATACAGTATATGTTTAGTTTTATAATAAACTGCCATTTTCCACTTTACATTCCCACTACCAGTTTATTAGAGTTTTAGTTGCTTCACATCCTCACAAATACCTTGTACTGTTTCTTTGAATTTAGCCATTTTAGTGGGTTTGTAATAGTATTTCATTTGTAGTTTTAATTTGCATTTCTCTAATGACTAATGTTGTTGGGCATCTTTTTATATGCTTGTTTGGCCATTTATATATCTTTGGTGAAATGTCTGTTCAAATATTTTGTCCATTTAAAAAAATTGTGTTTTCTTACTACTGAGTTGAAAGGGCTCTTCTTACATATTTTTGGTACTAGTCCTTTGTTGGATATGTATTTTGCAAATAGTTTAAATTTGCGGCTTGCCTTTTTATTTTCTTAGCAGTGCTTTTTGAACAGCAGACGTTTTTAATTTTGATGAAGTCTAATGTGTCAATTTTTTGAGTCCTATTTAAGAAGTCTTTGCTTAATCCAGGGTTGCTAAGATTTTTTCCTATGTTTTCTTCTAGAGATTTTTGTAGTTTTAGCTCTTACATTTAGGTCTATGAGCCAATTTGAGTTGATTTTTGTACATGGTATGAAATTAGGGTTGAGGTTCATTTTTTACCATGTGCATATCCAGTTGATCCAGCACCCTTTGTTGAAGATTATCCTTTCCCCATTAAACTATCTTGGCACCTTAGTTAAAAATCAATTGCCCATGTATCTGTGGGCCTATTTCTGGACTTTCAATTCTGTTCTGTTTATCTTTATGATAGTAGATGTCTTGATTACTGTAGCCTTATAATAAGCCTAAAAGTCAGATAATGGAAATTTTATGACTTTGTTCTCTATCAAAATTATTTTGCTCTTGGGCTTCCCTGGTGGCGCAGTGGTTGAGAATCTGCCTGCTAATGCAGGGGGCACGGGTTCGAGCCCTGGCTTGGAAGGATCCCACATGCCGCGGAGCAACTAGGCCCGTGAGTCACAACTACTGAGCCTGTGTGTCTTGGAGCCTGTGTGTCTTGGAGCCTGTGCTCCGCAACAAGAGAGGCCGTGATAGTGAGAGGCCCCTGCACCGCAATGAAGAGTGGCCCCCGCTTGCCACAACTAGAGAAAGCCCTCACACAGAAACGAAGACCCAACACAGCAAAAATAAATAAGTTAATAAATTCCTACCCCCAACATCTTCTTAAAAAAAGAAGATGCTCTTCTCAGTCCTTTGCATTTCTGTCCTGCACATTTATGATGAGGACTATGAAAAGTATTTTGTTGTTGTTGTAACCTGTTTGGGATCATTTAAGGATCTGGACAGAGTGGCTAGGAGAAACAGATTTTATCTTAGCAATAAAGAAATAACTGAATTGGCAGTTGACACATTGAAACCTTCTGAGATTTTTATTTTTAGAAATTTAGTGACACAGAACCTGTGAAACCATCATGATAGTGATAAGCAGCACGATTTAGTGGTTGAGGTTGAATGTCAGACTGCTCTGGTTTGAATCCTTACTCTATCAATTACTGGCAGTGTGACCTTTGGGTAACTACTTAGCCTCACTGTGCCTCCATTTCCTTTCCTTGCAAATGGGAATAATAATAGTACCTATTTCTTAGAGTTGTTCTGAGATTATATAAGATAGTACATCGAAAGGGTTTAGCACAGTGCCTGCCACATAGAACATGTTCAATGAATGTTAGAGGCTATTATTGTTCTGTTCACCTAGAGAATGTTAGAAAGCTTCAAAATTTGATAAATTCACTTGTAGGCACCATTAAGTCTACCTCTGTGCTCAAAACCGTCAGCTTCCCTCATTTATGTTTTACAAAGATAGGTAGTGCTATTCGGTTTCTTTTCAGTCCTTTGGTAGTTTTTCGAACCCCACTTTTCATTGGTGACTTCAGTAGTTTGTGTATATAATTAAATTTGGATTTGTTCATTGGACCATGAGTGGAAAAAAGAACAATTGGCCTTTTTTTCTTTTGAACAAAGTATTGTTTTTTTTTAAATTTTTTTTATTAGTTATCTATTTTATACATATTAGTGTATATATGTCAATCCCACTCTCCCAATTCATCCCACACCCGCTACCCCCGCTTTCCCCCCTTGGTGTACCTACGTTTGTTCTCTACATCTGTGTCTCTATTTCTGCCTTGCAAACCAGTTCATCTGTACCATTTTTCTGGATTCCACATATATGTGTTAATATACAATATTTGTTTTTCTCTTTCTGACTTACTTCACTCTGTATGACAGTCTCTAGGTCCATCCGCGACTCTACGAATAACCCAATTTTGTGATGTTGGCCTTGTAGAATGAATTTAGGAGTGTTCCTTCCTCCGCAATTTTTTGGAAGAGTTTGAGAAGGATGGGTGTTAACTCTTCTGTAAATGTTTGATAGAATTCACCTGTGAAGCCATCTGGTCCTAGACTTTTGTTTGTTGGAAGACTTTAAATCACAGTTTCAATTTCATTATTTGTGATTGGTCTGTTCATATTTTCTATTTCTTCCTGGTTCAGTCTTGGAATTTTATACCTTTCTAAGAATTTGTCCATTCTACCAGGTTGTCCTTTTTTTTTTTTTTTTTTTTTTTTTTGCGGTACGTGGGCCTCTCACTGTTGTGGCCTCTCCCGTTGCAGAGCACAGGCTCCGGACACACAGGCTCAGCGCCCATGGCTCACGGGCCCAGCCACTCCAATCTTCCCAGACCAGGGCACGAACCCGTGTCCCCTGCATTGGCAGGCGGACTCTCAACCACTGCGCCACCAGGGAAGCCCCAGATTGTCCATTTTATTGGCATATAGTTGCTTATAGTAGTCTCTTATGATGCTTTGTATTTCTGTGGTGTCCATTGTAAATTCTCCTTTTTCATTTCTGATTATATTGATTTGAGTCCTCTTCCTCCTTTTTTCTTGATGAGTCTGGCTAAAGGTTTGTCACTTTTGTTTATCTTCTCAAAGAACCAGATTTTAGTTTTATTGATCTTTGCTGTTGTTTTCTTTGGTTCTATTTCATTTATTTCTGCTCTGATCTTTATGATCTCTTTCCTTCTACTAACTTTGGGTTTTGTTTGTTCTTCTTTCTCTGGTTCCTTTAGGTGTAACGTTAGATTGTTTATTTGAGGTTTTTCCTGTTTATTGAGGTAGGATTGTATTGCTATAAACTTCCCTCTTAGAACTACTTTTGCTACATCCCGTAGGTTTTGGATTGTCATGTTTTTGTTGTCATTTTTTTCTAGGTATTTTTTGATTTCCTTTTTGATTTCTTCAGTGATTTCTTTGTTATTTAATAGCGTATTGTTTAGCCTCCATGTGTTTGTGTTTTATACGTTTTTTTTCCTGTAATTTATTTCTAATCTCATAACGTTGTGGTCGGAAAAGCTGCTTGATACGCTTTCAATTTTCTTTTATTTACTGAGGCTTGATTTGTGACCCAAGATGTGATCTGTCCTGGAGAATGTTCCATGTGCACTTCAGAAGAAAGTGTAGTCTGTTGTTTTCTAATGGAATGTCCTATAAATATCAATTAAATCTATCTGGTCTATTGTGTCATTTAAAGCTTGTGTTTCGTTATTAATTTTCTGTTTGGATGATCTGTCCATTGGTGTAAGTGAGGTGTTAAAGTCCCCCACTCTTATTGCGTTACTGTCGATTTCCTCTTTTATAGCTGTTAGCAGTTGCCTTATGTATTGTGGTGCTCCTGTGTTGGGTGCATATATATTTATAATTGTTATGTCTTCTTCTTGGATTGATCCCTTGATCATTATGTAGTGTCCTTCCTTGTCTCTTGTAACATTCTTTATTTTAAAGTCTATTTTATCTGATATGAGTATTGCTACTCCAGCTTTCTTGTGATTTCTATTTGCATGGAATATCTTTTTCCATCCCCTCACTTTCAGTCTGTATGTGTCCCTAGGTCTGAAGTGGGTCTCTTGCAGACAGCACATATATGGTTCTTGTTTTTGTATCCATTCAGCCAGTCTGTGTCTTTTGGTTGGAGTGTTTAATCCATTCACATTTAAGGTAATTACTGATATGTATGTTCCTATTGCTATTTTCTTAATTGTTTTGGGTTTGTTTTTGTAGGTCCTTTTCTTCTCTTGTGTTTCCCACTTAGAGAAGTTCCTTCAGCATTTGTTGTAGAGCTGGTTTGGTGGTGCTGAATTCTCTTAGCTTTTGCTTGTTTGTAAAGTCTTTGATTTCTCCATCATATCCGAATGAGATCCTTGCTGGGAAGAGTATTCTTGGTTGTAGGTTCTTCCCTTTCATCAGTTTAAATATATTGTGCCACTCCCTTATGGCTTGCAGAGTTTCTGTTGAGAAATCAGCTGTTAACCTTGTGGGAGTTCCCTTGTATGCTGTCCTTTTTCTCTTGTTGCTTTTAATAATTTTTCTTTGTCTTTAATTTTTGTCAATTTGATTACTGTGTGTCTTGGCGTGTTTCTCCTTGGGTTTATCCTGCATGGGACTCTCTGTGCTTCCTGGACTTGGGTGGCTATCTCCTTTCCCATGTTAGGGACGTTTTCGACTATAATCTCTTCAGATATTTTCTTGGGTCCTTTCTCTGTCTTTTCTCCTTCTAGGAACCCTATAATGCAAATGTTGGTGTGTTTAATGGTGTCCCAGAGGTCTCTTAGGCTGTCTTCATTTCTTTTCATTCTTTTCTTTTTATTCTGTTCCATGGCAGTGATTTCCACCATTCTATCTTGCAGGTCACTTATCCGTTCTTCTGCCTCAGTTATTCTGCTACTGATTCCTTCTAGTGTATTTTTCATTTCAGTGATTGTATTGTTCATCTCTGTTGGTTTGTTCTTTAATTCTTCTAGGTCTTTGATAAACATTTCTTGCATCTTCTCCATCTTTGCGTTCATTCTTTTTCTGAGGTCCTGGATCGTCTTCACTATCATTATTCTGAATTATTTTTCTGGATGGTTGCCTGTCTCTACTTCATTTAGTTGTTTTTCTGGGGTTTCATCTTGTTCCTTCATCTGCGACATAGCCTTTTCATTTTGTCTATCTTTCTGTGATTGTGGTTTTCATTCCGCAGGCTGCAAGATTGTAGTTCTTGCTTCTGCTGTCTGCCCTCTGGTGGATGAGGCTATGTAAGAGGCTTGTGCAAGGTTCCTGATGGGAGGGAGTGGTGTTGGGTAGAGCTGTGTGTTGCTCTGGTTGGCAGAGCTCAGTAAAACTTTAATCTGCTTGTCTGCTGAGGGGTGGGGTGAGTTCCCTGCCTGTTAGTTGTTTGGCCTGAGGCAACCCAGCACTGGAGTCTGCGGGCTCTTTGGTGGGGCTAATGGCGGTCTCTGGGAGGGCTCATGCCAATGATTACTTCTCAGAACTTCTGCTGCCAGTCTCCTTGTGCCTGCAGTGAGCCACAGCCGCCCCACCCCCGCCCCCCCGCCTCTGCAGGAGACCCTCCAACACTAGCAGGTAGGTCAGGTTCACTCTCCTATGGGGTCACTGCTGCTTCCTCCTGGGTCCTGGTGTGCACACTACTTTGTGTGTGCCCTCCAAGAGTGCAGTCTCTGGTTCCTCCAGTCCTGTTGAAGTCCTGCAATCAAATCCCGCTGGCCTTCAAAGTCTGGTTCCCTGGGGATTCCACCTCCTGTTGCTGGACCCCCATGTTGGGAAGCCTGAAGTGGGGCTCAGAACCTTCATTCCAGTGGGTGGACTTCTGTGGTATAATTGTTCTCCGCTTGTGAGTCACCCACCCAGCTGTTATGGGACTTGATTTTATCGTGATTGCGCCCCTCCTACCATCCATTGCAGCTTCTCCTTTGTCTTTGAATGTGGGGTATCTTTTTTGGTGAGTTCCGGTGTCTTCCTTTTGATGATTGTTCAGCAGTTAGTTGTGATTAACAATTGGCTTTTAGTGGTATAAATCATCACTGTAAATTAAAACAAAACAAAACAAGACGACAGCAGTTTTCGTTTTTCTTCCGTGCCAGTGTTTAGCTGGTTCATCAGGATTGTGGATTGGTTGTTCTTGAATACAAGTAAAAACCCATTCGTTTTATTCAATTTTGTCTATAGTTCTTTACTTGCTTAATAAGCATGTCTGCTTCCTGGTTTATTTGACTAGTTCTGATTATTGATGTAGCAAAACAATTTGTCAGCAAACTCAGCAAGTCCTTTCGTTTTCTAAGTGTACTTTCTAAATAGGGATAATAACAAAAAAAGCTTTTTCCTTTTTAATCAGTTGTTTACTTTTGTGCAGCTAAACATTGATAATTTGTGTGCTTTAATGAGTTAGAGTGCCAAAATCAGTGTCAGCGTAATGAAGCCCTGGAGAAAGGAAGTACTTGGGGCAGGGGTGGGGAGAGCTGGATCACAGTGTGTGCACTTCATTTTCAGTTGCAGAACTTTGCAAATGGGCTGTCCTTCCTGCACTTCCAGAAATGCTCTTGATAAGTATCTTTAGTGATGTCTTTCTTACATGAATCTCTAAATTCATAAATTTAGAGCTTCATAAATTTATTTTTAGCTGTGCGTGTGGCAGAGGGGTGGTGGGGAACAACAAGTTCAGTTTTATTTATTTATTTATTTATTTATTTATTTATTTATTTATTTATTTAGGCTGTGCCACGTGGCTTGTGGGATCTTAGTTCCTGGACCAGGGATAGAACCCAGGCCCTCAGCAGTGAAAGTGTGGAGTCCTAAACAGTGGACCACCAGGGAATTCCTGACAAGTTCAGTTTTAAACATACTGAGTTTAAGATTCCTTCCTTTGAAATTCCTTTCAATTTAAGATTTAAGATCAGAATGGTTATATCACTTTAGCAGTGGATGTTCAGGTCTGGAGTTCAGGAGGGAGACATTTGGACTGAATCATTAGTATATGAGAGGTAGGTGAAAGCCTTGGGAGTAGCTGGAACTACTCCAGAAATGTATGTACAGCGAGAGGAGGAGACAGAAATGGATGGAAGACAGAATCCATGGTGTCTGTCCCCTGTGGTACCACCCCACTTGGAATCATTTCTTTTAAAGTGCTTCCATTATATCAGTTCAGAGTAAGATAATATCTGGGTTTAAATTAGATTCTTTGTAAATAATGAACCACAGACCCAGATTGCTTAGCTCAATTCGGCAAATATTTCTTGAGGTCCCTTTATGTGCGTTACCTTTATGTGCTAAACATTAGGAGTATAAGCAAAATCAACACTGTCTTTGCCCTCATGGACCTTATAGACTAATATGAGAGGACACTAAGCAAATTATCACATAAATAGTACATAACTGCAAACTGTGCAGAATGCTGTGAAGGTAAAGTACTGGGTGTTGTGTGAGCATTTTAAAAGAGGGACCTGATCTCATATGGGTACATTCAGGGATAGTTTCCCTTGGAAGTGACATTTAATTCAATTAGCAATTATTGAGTACATATGGTGTGGCTAGAGAAGGGAGAGAAAGGGTGAGAGGTCAATTCAGATTGCTTCTGAAAAAATTTTAACTTTAAAAATAGACTTTATTGGGACTTCCCGGGTGGTCCAGTGGTTAAGACTCCACACTTCCACTCAAGGGGGCGTGAGTACAATCCCTAGTCGTGGAACTAAATTCCCACATGCCACACGGCGTGGCCAAAAAATTTAAAAAAAATAAAAAAGAAGACTTTATTAACTTTTTATTATAGAAAAATATTAAACATATACATAAACAGAGAGAATATTTCCCAACATGCATTTCAACAGTTATCAGTTCGTGGCCACTTTACTTCATTTCGACCCTCTGACTGTTTTCACTCATTAACACTTCTGACACCAGATGTGTGGATTTTTTCCTCACACTAACCAATCCTCTAACTCTCTAGACACTGTATGTCCTCCAATTTAACTCAATTCTGATACTATCTGGAATTAGCAAAGGCTCCATAGATTAAGGGCTCAGTCCCATAGATCTGTCCCCACTTCAGATGCCTGTTGCAAGTCCCAGGTTGCCAGTTATACTTATGATCAACTCGCTATAAATTGGGTGTTCCCAATACCTCCTCGCCAGGTTTGATAATTTGCTAGAATGGCTCACAAAACTCAAGAAAACACTTTACTTGCGTTTACTGACTTATAAAGGATACAACTCAGGAGCAACCAAATGGAAGAGATGATTAGGGCAAGGTATTTGTAGGGGGCAGGGGGTGGAGGTGGCTGGAGGGTGGTGTGAAGAGCTTCCATGCCTTCCTTGAGCATGTTGGAAGCTCTCCAAACTCTGTCATTCAAGGGTTTTTATGGAGGTTTCATTAATTCAGCATCATTGATTAAAGCATTGGCCCATTGGTGATTTAACTCAATCTCCACCCCCTCTCCCCTCCTGGGAGGTGGGGTTTGGGGGCTGAAAGTTCCAACTCTAATGATGGCTTCAATTTCTGAGGACCTTCCCCGATCCTGAAACTATCTAGGGGCCCCCAGTCACCAGTCATCTAGTAAGCATGCAAAAGATACTTATCACTCCAGTGATTCCAAGGGTTTTAGGAGCTATGTGCCTGAACTGGACAAAGGTCAAATATCTGTCTCCTATCATACCACATGCTTCGATCCACTTTCCTTGCCTCTTGTATTATTTTGAAGCAAATCTCAGATGACATATTCCAAAGGATTTTAAAGCAGGGGAGGGACACAATCAGGTTTGTTTTTTAAAGCACTACTCTGGCTAGGGAGGCAAAGGAGGATTAAGAGATTATTTTGGTGGTCCAGATGAGAGATGATTGTAACTTAGGTGAGGGTTGTGGCAGTGAAAATGGAGATATCTGGATAGATTTGAGAGCTTTTTAGGGGGTGATACACAAGTGCAAAAGTATGCATGCTAGGATATGTGAAAATTCCAAGATAAAAAAGGGTAAATCTTGCCTACAATAGGAGAAACAAACCAACCACGAAGTAGCATGAATTAGCTGGTGTTGTGGGAAAAGGTAGGGCATTCTTAATGTTTTTCTTTGATGAGTTTTGTACAACCCAACACACACTTTATTGACTGTAGTACTGCATTACTAGTTATCCTTGATACATTCTGGTTTCCTAACCTATGGATGGCCAATTCCTCCTGGAACCTCCTGCTTCTTTGTATTACTTGCATAGCTTTACTCTGAAGGTCTACTCCCAGACCAAGGATGACCAATTTCTTTGTTCTCTTAATAACGGTGAAGCAGACTTTTTGCCTTTCTGAGCTGTTGGTCTGGGCCTTGGTTTCACAGCATCCTTCCCCCCCACCCATGCAATGTGCCTTTTACTTTTTTTAAAAAAAAAATATGTATTTGGTAAGATACATATAACATCATATTTACCATCTTAACCATTTTTTTGTTGTTTTTGTTTTTGTTTTGTTTTGTTTTGCGGTACATGGGCCCCTCACTGTTGTGGCCTCTCCCGTTGCGGAGCACAGGCTCCGGACACGCAGGCTCAGCGGCCATAGTTCACGGGCCTAGCCGCTCCGTGACATGTGGGATCTTCCCGGACCAGGGCACGAACCCGTGTCCCCTGCATCGGCAGGTGGACTCTCAACCACTGCGCTACCAGGGAAGCCCTTAACCATTTTTAAGTGTACAGTTCAGTGGTATTAAATACATTCATGATGTACAACTACCATTGTTGTCCATCTCCGTAACTATTTTTATCTTGTAAAAACTGAAACTATTCCGATTAAGCAATAACTACTTATCCCCCTTCCTCCAAGCCGCTGGCAACCACCATTCTATTTTCTGTCTCTATGGTTTTGACTATATACTCTTAAGTACATCGTATGAATGGAATCGTGTAGTATTTGTCATTTTGTGACTGGATTATTTCACTTAGCATAACATCCTCAAGGTTCATTCATGTTGTAGTATGTGTCAGAATTTCCTTCCTTTTTAAGGCTGAATAATATCCCATTGTATGGTTAATACCATGTTTTATTTGTCCATTCATCTGTTGATGGATACTTGGGTTGCTTTTGTCTTTTAGCTTTTGTGAATAATGATGCTATGAACATGTGTTTACAAGTATCTCTTAAGACCCTGCTTTCAATTCTTTTGGGTATAAACCCAGAAATGGAATTGCTGAATCATATGGTAATTTTGTTTGTAATTTTTTGAGGAATGCCATACTGTTTTCCACAGCCCCTGTACCATTTTACACTCCTGCCAACAGTGCACAAGGGTGCCAGTTTCTCCACATCTTTGCCAACATTTTTTTTCTGGTAAGCTATCCTAATGGATGTGAGGTGGTATCTCATTGTAGTTTTGATTTGCCTTTCTCTAATGGTTAGTGATGTTGACCTTCTTTTCATTTGCTTGTTGTCCGTTTGTATATCTTCTTTGGAGGAATGTCTATTCAAGTCCTTTGCCCATTTTGAATTGGGTTGGTTTTTTTGTTTTGTTTTGTTTTTTGCTTTTAAGAAGTTCTCTATATCTTGGCTGTTAATCCCTTATCAGATATATGATTTGCAGATATTTTCTTCCATTCTGTGGGTTGCCTTTTTACTCCATGACTACTGTCTTTTGATGCACAAAATTTAAAAATTTTCATGAAGTCAACTTTGTCTATTTTTTTGTTGTTGTTGCCTGTGCCTCTGGTGTCATATCTAAGAAATCAGTGCTAAATCCAATGTCCTGAAGCTTTGCCGTCTGTTTTCTTCTAAGAGTTTTCAGTCTTACATTAGGTCTTTGATCCATTTTGAGTTAATTTTTATACGTGGTGTGAGGAAAGGGTTCAGTTTTATTCTTTTGCATGTGGATATTCAGTTTTCTGAGCACTATTTGTTGAAAAGACTGTTCTTTTCCCATTGAATGTCTTGGAGCCCTTTTCAAAAATCATTGACCATATATGTGAGGGTTTATTTCTCGGCTCTCTATTCTATTCCATTGTTCTATATGCCAGTACCACACTGTTTTGATTATTGTAGCTCTGTAGCAGATTTTTTAAAAAATTTTATTTATTTATTTTTGGCTTTGTTGGGTCTTCATTGCTGCATGCGGGCTTTCTCTAGTTGCAGTGAGTGGGGGCTACTCTTTGTTGTGGTGCGCGGGCTTCTCACTGCAGTGGCTTCTTTTGTTGTGGAGCACAGGCTCTAGGTGCGTGGGTTTCAGTAGCTGTGGCTCGTGGGCTCTAGAGTGCAGGCTCAGTAGTTGTGGCGCATGGGCTTAGTTGCTCCGCGGCACATGGGATCTTCCCGGACCAGGACTCGAACTTGTGTCCCCTGCATTGGCAGGTGGATTTCCAACCACTGTGCCATGAGGGAAGCCCTGTCTTTGGTTTTAATAGATGAGTTTTGCTGATAGTGATGAGTAGATATGCTTAGTCTTATTGCTGACCTTTTTTTCTGTTTTATCTTTAATACTTCTTTGCTTTCTTCATTTTCTGACCCTGTTATATGGTTTATGTTCTTTGATTCATCTCTATCCTTGCATAATTTGGAAAAGTGTACGAATGTACCCAGATGGCTGGATAGCAATAATTATCCAGGAAAGGAAATTGGGGAATTCCATTCATAGTAGCCACAAAATCAAAAATACTCAAGAAACAGTTTATCAAGAAAGGCATAGGACTTATATGAAGAAAATCTAAAATAAGATCGGATCAAAATAGAAAGACATACTATATTCTTAGGTGGACAAATTATCATAAAAGTATCTATTTTCTGAAAATTAATACATATATTTAATGAAGTTCAAATTAGAACATGCTACCTTGGGAGAGGTAGCATGTAATTGAATGAAATAATCTTAAAGGTTAGGGACTTGCCTTACCAGCCATCAGAATATTTATAAAAGCCACTGTAATCAAGTCACTGTTGGCATAAGAATGGACAAGTGGACCAAAATAGAGAATTCAGAAATAGATCCTGGTAATGGAAAAAGAGTAAATTATTCTGTTGTTTAGGTCTTCTGTTTCCTTACATATTTTTGTCCACTTGATCTGTCTTGTACTGGGGATGGTATATTAAAGTCTCCCATTATTTGTGTGTTTCTATGTTTCCTTGCACCCCCTGTAGTTTTTGCTTTATAAAAGCTGTTGCTGTGCTGTTTATTTGACTGGTTTTAAAATGTCAATGCCAATCTAATTCTTTTACCTTTTTAAGTTATTTGATCTTTTTGCCCGGAGGTCTTGAGGGTTTTATCTAAATCCTTGAATTTACAAGGCCAATGTCTTAGAGTTGGTTGTTCTTGCTCAATTTCCCAGGTACCTTGTGAACCCTTATTGTATTGATTCAAAAAATTTTTTTTCTATTTCTGGCAAGTTTTCTTGGCTAGTAGCTTTAAAATCAGCTCTTTGTTGCATTTTTGTTTTACTTTTTCAGGTAATGCAGTAGTACAAATACTTGCCCTTCTTTGCTTGTCTTCTCTTTCCACTACTTTCACTGATTCGTGTGTGTGTGTGTGTGTGTGTATGTGTGTGTGATTTTAATTCTCATAGTTGTTTCCCTGCTCCAGCCTTTAATTGCCCTTTGCTAACTTTTTATTAGAGTCTACCCTTCCTTGGACAGTTTATAATTCATTCTTCATTTCTGAGAATTTTGTCTTTTTCTTCCGTTTCTTTCTTGAGTTCAGTCAGCTCTTTTCCTTTTTTTCCCCTTTCTTCCTTCCCTGTTCCTTCCCTTTTCAAAAACTTTAGAAACTTTAATTATTTATGTGGTCTTTTTCTGCTTTTAGTTTTTGAATTTCTGATTCAAGGTTTTTTTTATATCCTGAAATGTTTGTGTGTTTAATTTTGCTTGGATTGTTAACTTTTATTTTCTTATGCTTTCTTGTTATCAGGAAGATTTCCATCAGTTGATGTATGTGAACTTTACTGATTTTCTGCAGTAGTTCTCTGTGGACTTTTTTCTTGTTCATTTTTATGGTATTGGGTTTTTTTAAATAATATTCCTAATTTAATGACACCCTCTTCTGTCTATATAGCAAAGTTCAAGTACTTCAAAGGATTTTTTTTTTTTGGTGCTTTGTTTCTTTTGCTTGAGAGAAGCTTTGTTATATCTCCAATTTTATAGTTCTCTTTTGTCTTGCAGAACCCTAAACATTCCCCCCCTCCTTTTTTTCTTTTACCCTTTACCACCCAGTTGCCAAAGAATGCTTCTCTTTTCTTTTTTGTCTTTTTTCTCCTCTCTGCATTTCAAGGAATGCTCATATAAATCATACCTGTCTTTTTAAATTGTACCTGCTTCTTTAAATCATGCCTGACTCTTTAAATTAAATGTACTTTGAAATCTCTTCCTTGTAGTCTGTGCTCTGATCTGCCTGGACATTTGTTCAGTATTTTCAGATTTAGTGTGGATTTAATCTTTCTGGCAGTCATTCCAAATCACCTTTAGGCTCCTTCACTATCCTTCCTCTTCTCTCTTTTCTACAGATTTTCTTAGTCTGCTTCTGCTTGCACAAAACCTTGTGGCTCTTGGAGCTGAGAGTGTGTGCACTGGGATTGATGATATTTCTTTTTTTACAGTTAATTTGCAGTTTTGTCATTCTATATCTTCAAATTATGCTGTGGGTGTGGTTTTATGTAGAATTTATTTTTCCTTATTGTTTGGGAAGAAATTTGGGGAGATAATTATGCAGCTGCCATTGTCCTCAGCTGTCTTGGAAGTCTTGGATGACTTAAATGGTGGTGGCATAATTAGCCATCCACCTGGAAACAATAAAATTGGAATCCAATTTTATACCATGCAGAACTTAATTAAAATTTCAGATGAATATAAAATTCATTTAAAGACTCGTGTAAAAAAATCAAAAATACTTCAAGAAAATCTAGGTGAATACCTGTATAATCTAGAGTTCACGTGTAAGGGCATGGGGATGTTGGGGTGCTCTTTTAAACCAAGAATGGAAAGCAGGAGCCATAAAGAAAGGATGTGTATGTATGCGCAAGATAGATTTAGAAGAAATATTTGCAGTGCTGAGGACAATGATAAAATACAAAAACTTTTTACAGATTGACAAGAAAAATAACCCAGTAGAAAAATATGTAACTAGAAGGACATGAATAAGCATTTCCCAGAAGAGTGTGTCCAAATGACCAATATCCATGTGCTGTTCAGGTGTTAGTAATCAGGGAGATTGAAATTAGAATAACAACATATTCCTTTATAGCAGTCAAACTAGCAAAAATAAAAAGAGCAGAATTACCTCTGGCTTGCAGGGATGGAGGTAAGTAAGGTACTTTTATATCCTCTGCACAATGTTTAGTAAATACTTAGCTGAATGAAGTGGGAGGAGGCTTATGGTTTTATTTTCCCTCTCCGAAGTACATACTTTCCAAGTATCTATTGAAGTTAAATTAAGCATAGTATTCATAAGCTTGAAAAAGGAAGAAGTACCATTAGATTTTATATTTGGAATTTAACAGGGCATGTTTGGAAGTAGGAAACTCCTTTTAATTAGCCTGCAGTCTCTATCATTGGAGCTCTTTTTTTAAGAGCTACCTATATCATGAAAATAAAATGCCCTTCATTGTGTGAGGATCTTTCTCTACCACCAACTGTTATGACTACCATTCTGGGGACTTGCTTGAAAAGCAGGAGTTAGTCCCAACTCCCCAGCAATATTTTATGATGAAAAATTTCAAACATACAGCAAAGTTGAAAGATTTAAAAATGAACAGGCATATATATACTTCACCACTGAGATTCTGCCATTAATATTTTATTATACTTGTTTTATCACATATCAATCCATATGTATGTGTGTATGTATATACATATCTTTATACACACACACATCAGTGCATCTTATTATTTGATGCATTTCAATTACACATATCAGTATACTTCCCCCTAAATATACTTCAATATATGTATCAACTGGAATTCAGTATTTATTTAGGTAAAATTTACATGCAGTGACATCTTAAATGTATATTCACTGAGTTTTGACAAATGTATAAGGCTTGGTAATCCAGCATTACCATCACTTCAGGAAGTTCCCTCATGCCCTGCCCAGTCTATTCATGCCCTCACCTTCTAGGGGCAACTACTATTTAGCGTTAAGTCTTTCTGTGGAGATATGTTTTCTTCTGGGCGAATCTGTAGGAGAGGAATTGTTGAGTCATTGGGTAGGTATATATTTAGTTTTTTTTTTTTTTCCGGTACCTGGGCCTCTCACCGCTGCGGCCCCTCCCATTGCGGAGCACAGGCTCCAGACACGCAGGCCCAGCGGCCACGGCTCACGGGCCCAGCCCCTCCTCGGCACGTAGGATCCTCCCGGACCGGGGCACGAACCCGCGTCCCCTGCATCGGCAGGTGGACTCCCAACCACTGCGCCACCAGGGAAGCCCTATATTTAGTTTTATAAGAAGCTGCCAGATGTCTTTCTAAGGTGGCTGTTCAATTTTACATTTCCACAAATGGTTTGTGAGAGTTCTGGTTGCCCTGCATCCTTGCTTAATATTTGGTATTGTCAGCCTTACTAATTTTAATCCTTCTGGGTGTGTATTAGTATCTCTTTGTGTTTTTAATTGGCATTTTTCTGATGAATAATGATGTTGAGTACTTTTTTGTGTGTGCTTATTAGCCATTGCCATATCTTTGGTGAAGTTTTGTTCACAACTTTTCTGACCATTTAAAAAATTAGGTTGTCTTTTTATTATTGAGTTGTAGGAGTTCTTAATGTATCTTGGATGATAGTCCTTTGCACGATATATGTCTTGTGAATATTTTATCCCAGCAAACTTAGTTTTTAAGTACTTTTTGTCAGCAAATACTTACTGAGCACTTACTGTGTGCCAGAATACAGCAGTAAACAAAATATACAGAAACATTCCTGCCCTTTTGGAGTCACTGCAGCTCCTCAGTACAGTCAGGGAGACCAGTAAGAAAGCTTCTTCAGTGATCCAAGAGATGATGGCTTAGACCAGGGTTTCAGCAATGGAGGGGTGTGAGAACTGTTTGGATTCTGGCTATATTTTGAGAGTAGAGTTGAATTTGGAGTGTAAGAGAGGGAGGAGTCAATGATGACTCCCAAGGTTTTTAGCCAAAGGAAATAGAAGGATACAGTTGCCATTTATTGAAGTGAGGAGTTCTGCAGGAGGAACAGGTTTGGGTGGGTGTGGTGGAAATGTTGGATTAGGAATTCAGTTTTGAATATAAAGTTTGAGATGCCTATGAGGTGTGGAGAGGTCAAGTGGGCAATTACATATATGAGTTTGGAATTCAGAGGAGAAGCCTGGAGATACAAATTTGGGGTCCATCATCATGTAGAACCCACTATTAATACTGACAGTGGGACCAGAACCTGAAGAGAAAAGTTACATAAATCACTAATTTTTAAAATAAACTTTTTATTTTGGGATAATTTTAGACTTATGTAAAAGTTGCAAAGATAGTACAGAGTTCCCGTATGCCCTGCAACCCATTGCTCCCTAATATTAATGTCTTAAATAACCATGGTACATTTATTGAAGCTAAAATACTAACATTGGTATGTTACTGTTAACTGAAGTCCAGACTTTGTGTTTCACCAGTTTGAAACCACTAATTGTAATATATGATGGAAGTTCAGAAACTTGATTCCTTTTTCTTCTCCCTTTATAGAACTAATGGCTGAAGAGTAAATCAAAATGGCAACTATGGTTCCACCAGTGAAACTGAAATGGCTTGAACACCTCAACAGCTCCTGGATTACAGAGGACAGTGAATCTATTGCTACAAGAGAGGGGGTTGCTGTTCTATATTCTAAACTGGTCAGCAATAAGGAAGTAGTACCATTGCCCCAACAAGTTTTGTGCCTCAAAGGACCACAGTTGCCAGACTTTGAACGTGAGTCTCTTTCAAGTGATGAACAGGACCACTATTTGGATGCCCTTCTTAGCAGTCAGCTAGCACTAGCGAAGATGGTATGTTCAGATTCCCCATTTGCTGGGGCACTTCGAAAACGATTGCTTGTACTCCAGCGTGTCTTCTATGCACTTTCTAATAAATACCATGATAAAGGCAAAGTGAAACAGCAGCAGCATTCTCCGGAGAGCAGCTCTGGTTCGGCAGATGTCCATTCTGTTAGTGAACGTCCCCGGTCAAGCACTGATGCACTTATAGAAATGGGTGTTCGAACTGGTCTAAGTTTATTATTTGCACTTCTGAGACAAAGTTGGATGATGCCTGTGTCGGGACCTGGTCTCAGTCTTTGCAATGACGTTATTCATACTGCAATTGAAGTTGTGAGCTCTTTGCCACCATTATCTTTAGCAAATGAAAGCAAGATTCCACCTATGGGCTTGGATTGCTTATCACAAGTAACAACATTTCTTAAAGGAGTAACTATTCCCAATTCTGGAGCAGACACTTTAGGTCGTAGATTAGCTTCTGAGTTGCTGCTTGGTTTAGCTGCTCAGCGAGGTTCTTTGCGGTATCTCCTTGAATGGATAGAAATGGCCTTAGGGGCTTCAGCAGTTGTAAATTCCATGGAGAAAAGCAAACTACTATCAAGCCAGGAGGGGATGATCAGCTTTGACTGCTTTATGACTATATTAATGCAGATGAGACGTTCTTTGGTACGTATGATAAATCTGAACTTTAAAATTCTTATCTAACAATTTTGGGAAATGTCAACCCAACTTTTAATGAATTGATGGTAATAGCAAATGATTTGAGAATTCTACTGGTGATTGTTAGGTTAGTTAAATAATTTAGATACTTTGAGTAAAGAAACTTTTATATGTGTTGATGTCAATATGTAATTCAAGGACAGGCTAGTTGTATAGTGTTAAGACCACTGGATCAGGAGTTAGGATTGTAGTTTAAGTTTTATGGCTTCCTGTGTGAACTTGGGAAATTCATCTAACTTCTCTGTGTTTTAGTAAACTCAAAAGTAAAATGAGGGGCCTTGGCTAGTAAGTGTGGAGACCTTTTGAAAAAAATCTCTAATTTCATCCTTCTTCATTTTTATTAAACATTTACTATGTACTAAGTATTATTCTAGGCCCTAAGGATACAGCAGAGAAAAACAGAGTTTCTTGGAGCTAACAGCCTAGTAGGGGAATCAGACAATAAATATAAATTTTAGGTAGTGTTAAGTTCTAAGAATTAAAATAAGGGAGGGAAAGGAATACAAAATGATGGGTTCAAGCAGAGATTGGGGAGGGGAAAGGTGTAGTATTTTAGTTAATGTGATCAGGGGAGTCTCTGAATTGGGACATTTGAGCAGAGACCTGAATGGAGGGGAGTAATGAACCGATATACTAGATCTGTAATAAATGTCTTGTTCATGAAGGAACTTAATTGCTTGACTATCATAAAGGAACTAACTTTAGATACCATATTAAAGAATAAACAGTAAAATATAGTGCAATATGATCAATTTTAAGAATTTCTGAGATTGAAATTTAATGCTTTTGTGAAAACCAAGAATAAAAGTTTGAAATAACAGATGAACCGGTTTGCAGGGCAGAAATAGAGACACAGATGTAGAGAACAAACGTATGGACACCAAGCGGGGAAAGTAGAGGGGTGGTGGTGGTGCAATGAACTGGGAGATTGGGATTGACGTATGTATAAAATGGATAACTTATAAGAACCTACTGTTTAAAAAAAAAAAAATTTAAAAAAAGAATACAAATTTGGAATATAAAGATTGAAACATTTATAAGTTGATTTAATTTCAATTGAGTTACATTGATCAGCGTTTTTGATATTCTTTATTACCAAATATCAATTAACAAATTTATTTAGTTTAAATAATTAAAAATGCCACTTGTAAATTATGTATGTGTGTTTTACGACTCCCCTTCCCCCCCAAAAATGTGGAAAGCTGTTGGATTGACAGGAATGTTTCATAAAAAACAATTATGTTGAATTTATTTTCAAACCAGGGCATTTAAATTTTCACCTGGCTTACATTTTGTACTTGTGAACTGAATGGTAAATATTGGGTCATTTTATTACAAATAATTTTATTGTAAGCAAGTACTTGGAGATTTTAGATCATGAGATCTATGAAAATTTGAATTCCTTAATGTTAAATAAAATTTAGACTAGAAAAGCATGTGGTGCTTTGTTCAGAATCTGGAATGTTGACAAGGGCCGTATGATCTTTACCTGAAGTAGGAATCTAGAGCCAGAGATCTAAGCAATGATCGAAGTAAGAAAGGTTTGAAGTAACAGCTATGAAAGGCAGTTAGGCCTCTTGTGGTTTCTTATTCAATATTTAAACTTATTCACTTGCATATCTGTTTTTCTCATTTTATTTTCCAATTCTTAATACTTTCTGGTAACATTCTCTAAATTTATACTGTTTTCAAATATGTGATGCCATTTGATGACCTAAAATAATGTATGTATTCATGGTCACATGTTAATATTTCTGTGAGGAGTTACTTAATTCTTCATTTTACAGCCTGTTTATTTTGCATTGCCTTTGTTACAAAGAAAACATGTTAATTATTGTGCAGTCTACTTATATGATCGTACGCTTGCCCGTGGTATGTTTCCTTTTTAATCAAAATGCTAAATACCCTGAGTCAGAAGCCTCTTCCCCACCTTACCCTCAAAGGCCTTATCCTGCAGTGTTGCTCCTTAGTGGGAAGAGGGTGCCCCAAGAAACTAAATTGCTTTTCTCAGTATCTGTTTAGCCCATTGTCTTTTAGCATGTTGTAAATTGGTTTGTATGCATATTTGGCTGTAAGTTTAAATTGGCTCTATAACCTTAAGAAATCTTTACAGTAAATATATTTACTACCTATATAATGTGTTTTAATATTCACTTAATTAACCTATAGTAAACCATCCCATTCATTTTTTGGATTCTACTTACTGCTTCCCAGTACCTGGAATAAGGGAGGAAGAGCTCTAACCTTCGTTGAGTGCCTACTACCTACCAGGTGCTTTTTATTTTTATTTTTTTTGCGGTACGCGGGCCTCTCACTGTTGTGGCCTCTCCCGTTGCGGAGCACAGGCTCCGGACGCGCAGGCTCAGCGGCCATGGCTCACGGGCCCAGCCGCTCTGTGGCATGTGGGATCTTCCTGGACCGGGTCACGAACCCGTGTCTCCTGTATCGGCAGGCGACTCTCAACCACTGCGCCACCAGGGAAGCCCCTCAGGTGCTTTTTATAAGCAGTGTCTTATTCAATTATCATGTTAATCTGTAAGGTAGATATTATTTATCCTTATCTTAAGGATGAAGAAACTGTGGCAATTATCCTAAATTTACACATCTATTTGGCAAAAGAACTGAAAGTATTATGTATACTCCTGATTAAGCACTGATGGGCCAGGCACTGTGTTAACTAATTCTTACAACCCATAGTCTGTCTGCAAAGCCCACATTTTTTCTGACAGCTGTATGCAGCTTTTACCCTGTTTATGTTAAATTGACTTATTTTTTTTTCCCATGAAGGCCTACCTTAAAGTAGATATAAAATATAATAACCTTATTTTATTGCTGGATTTCCAATTTTCTCTCCACTTGGCCTCTTTCATTTCTGGACAAAATGTCAAATACACCTAGGCAGAAGGGGCCTCCGCCTCCCTCTTTACCCTCCTAGGCTATACCCTACATTGTAGCTTTCTCTTGGGATGAGGGTACCCCGGATAGCTTTCCTCAGAATTCTGGATATATTCTGGGGAAGAATCCCATCCTGACCTTATCTTCCCTGTCTTAAGATTCTCTGCTCAAGAACAGCTGGGACAGAAGGTATCCCCAAGCTAGAAGTTAGAGGGAGAGACACATAACCATCAACTGAGTACCTGGTAGAAGGCCTAACAAAAATGAGTTCAATCCTTAAATTGTATTTACATGTGTGATTCTTAACCTCCTCTACCCATGCACATAGTAATTCTGTTTGAGTGCAAGCATGCAAGATACTCATTAACTTACATTTAAATAAAGAGTAGGGAACTAATGTCACTGTACATCCCTGAATTCTAAAAAAATAAACACCAAGAAAAACACCTTTGGCCTTTGATGCCACTAGGTGTTTACTGTGTGCCAGATACTGTTAGGCTATGGGTTAAAATGATGAATAAGCTTTGTAGCATCCATGCCGTTAGCCAGCTCACAGTGTAAGGAGAGAGAGATGCACAGACGTTTCATATTAATGATGCTGGGCTGTAGTAGAGGTCTGCACAGGGAGGTGGTGATGAGATACAGGAGGAGGAGGGCTAGAAGGGAAGGGGCAGAAAATGAAGGATGCCTAAGCTTAGTTGAAAAGTAAGAAGAGTTTGCTTGCAGACATGAGGTGTGTGAGTGAGGGAGCTGAAGAAGTTTTCAGGTGAGAGGATTAGTATTCTGAAAGTGACTGAGGTATGGGAGAGTAGGCTCCTGGGTGCTGGGGCTGGAATGGGATGAGCTGAGGCGGCCAATGTGGGCAGGGCCAGGTATCCCATGCTATGGGGTTTTGAGCTTGATTCTGTAGGCAGTGGGGAGTCACTGAAGCAATTTTAAGCAGAGTAGAATCAGATAGCAAGAATGTAAGGAAATGTACTCCATCAAGTCTTAATGTTCTTGTCTGATTTTCTTAAAAAGACAGATGTGAAAAAAACGAAAAGGTATTACATTATTTTTGATGGTAGGTAAATAAGAGAAGGGTAATTCAATGAAGACCTGTGAAACCACACATTTATGTTATTTTAATTTCCCATTTATCTTTGGACCTTTGAACTTCCTGTGGTATATTAGCAGTGTATGAAGTTACACATTTCCAAAATGTAATTTCTTTAAAAATGCCTAGGTATAGGCCTCTTTTTCTATTGTGCAGTATATTTACAAAACACATTAAGAATTCTATACAGAGTGGGTTTTTAAGATATCTTTAATCCTAATTTACTGGGGCTGGATTAGTCTTACCCTTAACTATTGACTTTTTGGGGAGAACAGAAGTCAGTGACAGTCACTGCAGACAGTGTTTGAAGGATTTTTTAAAAAATTGGTTTGGTATTTTTAAAGTTAGCAGGAGTTTATTAAAGACTCCCTGTGTTTTCTCTACTTTCTCCATGTACATCATACAAAATAATAATTACTGATGCCAGTTTTGAGTTCGTACTATGTATTAAGAACTATGCTAAGCATGTTTTATGCATAATTTCAGTTATTCTTCCCAACAGCCCTAAATAATAGAGGAATTATTCCTGTCTAAGGATAAGCAAACTTACCCTTAAGTCACGTTGCCAGTAAGTGATGGAACATGGATTTAAACTCAGATCTCTCACTGAAAACCTTATGTTATTTTCAGCATTTTCCTTCATACTGTAGAAAGGCATAAAAAGGAATTATTACCGGCCTGGTGCCAGCTCCTAGAAAGGTATGACAAGCTGCTGTTGTTTCTTATCTGCTTTTGGTTTGGTGATCAGTAGAGGTGGCCTTTAAATAACGGAGCCACAGATTACAGTTGTGTTTCTCCCAGAAGTGCTACGCAGCTAATTATGGAATTTGGAGAGGCTGTGCCTCAAAGTATTTGCTGGTATAGCCACACCTTGTGTGTCTAGGAACTAGATAATTTTGAACACTCAGCTTCTCATATGACTCCAAGACCTGCAAATGGCTCTCGAAAGCCTTACTACTTGAAGTGTGAGCCTCAGACAGCAGCATTGGCATCACCTGAGAACTTGTTAGAAATACAGAATCTCAGGCCCCCACCTATATTTACTGAATTGGAATCTGCATTTTAACAAAATTTCCAGATAACTTATGTCCACATTAAAATTCGAGAAGCACCACCTAAGCAATAAAAAAGAAAAATTGATTTGGTAGCAGTAGCTTAGCACCTGATGACCCAGCAATAAATTAAATAGCCAACATATTCATTTCGTTCATTACTTAGGAACCACGTTAATTAAAATAGTCTGAATTGATAAAATCATATAATCTTAGAGTTGGATGGGATCGTACAGAGCATCTAGGCCAACCTCCGTTCCACGGTAGAGGATATACTTTTCTGTGGTATGTTTGCCCGGTGATCATCTAGAATCTAAATATTTTTACAATATAATAGTCTTTGAAATAAAGCCACAGATGAAAATTTTACAACTAGAGGATGGATAAATCAGAGAAAGAACTTGACATTTGTGATGTAAAGATTTAAGGATATGGGAATTTGAGGGAACAGTGGAGGTCAAGTTCACTCTCTGATTTATCAGTTTTCAATGAAAGAATGATTTCTGGTCATAGCCATTGGGCCCTATTGTGGAGAGTAGGCAGTTAGTCACAGAGAGGAGCTATGATTCCTCAGCTGTGCTAGGAAAAAGATATTTTGTTGCTAATATAGTCAGGTAGCTACATGAACTGACTTGTGGGACCTTTGTTGTGCTGAAACTAAGAAGGGAGGAACAGACTTACTGCTGCTCTGGTAAGGATCATCACTTAAGCTGGCTGCATTCTACTGTATTCTTGGAGCAAGTGGACAAGACAGCCCCAGGGGAGTAGAATATTTGCTGGGACCCCATTTATTGGATATTGGCCACCCAAAGAGTGTGTAGTTGGCAAAATTCTGCCTCCTTGAGTGTTTTTAGGTCAAACCTTGTGACACTTAGAACAAATCACTAATGTAATAAGTGAGGGATTGGTACTCAATTTACTGCTTCACTCTATAGCCATGTCTTTTATAACACTTACACATAAAATTGGTTTCATGACCTAATGTTAGGATTTGATTTTAATGCACATAATTATGTAAACAGTTCCTCAGATGTTTTTGTAGACTATTTAAGTGATTTTAATACATGTCTCTCTCCTTCCCTAACTGTATCCCACAATGTCTTAATTATAGGGTTCATCTGCTGATCGGAGTCAGTGGAGGGAACCACCCAGAACATCCGATGGCTTGTGCTCACTCTATGAGGCAGCTTTATGTCTTTTTGAAGAGGTACGTAATAATCATGGCTTTTATGTGAAAAATTACTTTGTCAAGGGATAAACTAGAAGATTGTGATTGACATATACATACTACTAGATATAAAATAGATAACTAATAAGGACGTACTGTATAGCACAAGGAACTCTACTCAGTACTCTGTAATGGCCTATATGGGAAAAGAATCTCAAAATGAGTGGATATATGTATATGTATAACAGATTCACTTTGCTGTACACCTGAAAGTAACACAACATTGTAAATCAACTATATTCCAATAAAAATCAATCAATCAATAAAAATTACTTTGTCTTAAAATGCTACAGCATGTATTTATCCCTTAAAAATAATCCATTCAGGGCTTCCCTGGTGGCGCAGTGGTTGAGAGTCTGCCTGCCGATGCAGGGGACGCGGGTTCGTGCCCTGGTCCGGGAAGATCCCACATGCCGCGGAGCGGCTGGGCCCGTGGGCCATGGCCGCTGAGCCTGCGCGTCCGGAGCCTGTGCTCCGCAACGGGAGAGGCCGCAGCATTGAGAGGCCCGCGTACCGCAAAAAAAAAAATCCATTCAGTCTCTGGAAAGGATGCAAAAGAAAGTGGCATCCGTGATTGGTTGCCTCTAGAAAGTGGAGCCGGGGTGTCTCGCATCAGGTGTGGGAAGGAGGCATAGTTTTCAATGCATACCCTTTTATTTATTTTGGACTTTGTATCATGTGCATTATTTTTTTTAAACATCATTATTGGAGTATAATTGCTTTACATTGTTGTGTTAGTTTCTGCTGTAAAATAAAGTGAATCAGCTATACGTGTACATATATCCCCATAACCCCTCCCTCTTGAGTCTCCCTTCCACCCACCCACCCTCCCTATCCCACCCCTTTAGGTGGTCACAAAGCACCGAGCTGATCTCCCTGTGCTATGTGGCTGCTTCCCACTAGCTATCTATTTTACATTTGGTAGTGTATATATGTCCATGCCACTCTCTGACTTCGTCCCCGCTTACCCTTCCCCCTCCCATATGTGCATTTTTTAATTTAAAAATGTATTATTAAAACAGATACAGAAAGGCATACAAATGTGTGCCTTAATGAATTATTTTAAAACAAATGTCCTTTTAATCTGTGCCCAGGAAAGAAATAAAACTTTACTAGCAACCCGAGAAACCCTTTCATGTCCTGGTTCATTATCCCTTTCCTCCTTCCGTAAGTAGCCACTATCCTGACTTCAAGAGTAGTCACTTTGTTGCATTTCTTTATAGTTGTGTGCATCCCTAGACACTATAGTTCAGTCTTCCCTATTAAAACAATCTATATATCTATATATATCTTTTTAGTATTTATATATTTTTAATTAAAACTTTTTTTTTTTGGCTGCGTTGGGTCTTCGTTGTGGCACACAGGCTTTCTCTAGTTGCGGCGAGCGGGGGGCTACTCTTCGTTGTGGTGCACGGGCTCTCATTGTGGTGGCTTCTTTTGTTGTGGAGCACAGGCTCTAGGCGCATGGGCTTCAGTAGTTGTGGCACATGGGCTCAGTAGTTGTGGCTTGTGGGCTTTAGAGCGCAGGCTCAGTAGTTGCAGATCACGGGCTTAGTTACTCTGCAGTATGTGGGATCTGCCCGGACCAGGCCTTGAACCCACGTCCCCTGCATTGACTGGCAGATTCTTAACCACTGCGCCACCAGGGAAGTCCTATATATATCTTTTAAATCTCTTAATCTATAGGTTCCCCCTCCATTGTTTTTCTTTTCCTTTAGTGTATTTGTTCAGGAACTTGGACTTTTAAGGCTGTATAATTTCCTACCATCTGGAGTTTGCTGATTGATTACTCATAATGCAGTTCCTATGTATTTCCTGCATACTGACAGGTGAATCTAGAGGCTTGATCAGTTTCAGGTTTGATCCCCTTGGCAAGGCTAAACATGGTGTTGTGATCTTCCATCTGGTTGTCTGTCTTTTTGTAGTATTAGCAGCCCTTGATTCTTAATGATCAGATCTATTAATTCATTGGTGCTTGGTTGCAAAATGGTGATATTCTAATTATATCATTCCTCTTTCATTTATTAATTGGAATGTTTTCATAAAGAGATGATTCCCTTATTGACAGTTTGGTTACCCTGCCACAGTTCAGACAGGAAAAGCAGAATAAGTGCTTGATTCTCTCCACTTGATTTTTAAAAAAATTTTTAACACCGATTTTTATTTACTAGTTTCCAGTTTAATGGACTGATCTCCTGTCATGCTCCAAACTTGACCAATTGGTTTCACTTGAAAAGTATTGTTATGAACTTGTAGATTTAAACCGATTCAAATTTTACTTTGTTGAATTATTATCTGTAGTGAAGCTCACATTGTTTTATCTTTGGCCAACAGTCTTTCAGGGTAGTAGTCTCTTTCAGTGTGGTTCCCAAGCTCTTTTGACATAGGCCTAATAATCTTTGATCGCTTCCTTGCTATCTGACCCATCAAATTGTTTCTGGACTCATACATTTCTTGATCTGGATCTGCAACCAGCTAGCTCTTTCTCCATAAACACTTTTTTTAAAAGTGGAAAATATTATTTCAGGACCACAATCAGGGTGCTCATCACTACTAAGTCGGTATTATTTTTCTGGGGTCTTACAGTAGCCAGAGCTAGGAAATGTGTGTGTGTTCACACATGCATGCGTATTTAAAGCTAATATACCTCATGAGTTGATACTGATACTTTCAAAATCAGGGCTATAGAATTTCTGCTTTTCTATATTACATTTATATATCCTTCCTTCCAACTAAGAATGCTGATTCTGAAGGATACAGGGATATAGAATTAGAATATCCCGTAATTATTTATTTTAATCACACAGTACACACACACACACAGCAATCCTAAAATAAGACAAACACTACCACTGTATGATTACTAAAAATATTAACTCTTTACATATGCTTTCCCCATTTTTTGTAGTTGTATTATATCTGCATACTCAGAACATATTTACTCTCTGCCTTTTAACCCTTTTTAAGTATGAGTTGTACAAGTAACTACATATTTCATGCTCACTGCCAGTTTCTGTCAGTGGCTCTCTATTCTTTTTGTTTGTCTGAAGCTTATTCTCTAGTAGAATCTTCAATAAATACTCACGAAAAAGATTCTCTTAGTTCTTACATTTTAATTGCTGTGCACTTTATACTTGAAAGTCAGTTTTGAGAAGATTAAATCTTTGGCTCACATTTTCTTTACTTCTTAAGTATATTCATTCATTTTCTTCTGGCAGTAATTTTACTAGAATACATCTTGATGTTATGTATTCTGGGTCGATGTTCTCAGAGATGTGAGGATTTTAATATGTAGTTTCAAATCTTTTTTATTTCAGAGAAGTTTCCCTAAATTATTGTTTTTAGTATCATTTTTACTCTTTTTATTTGGTTCTCATCTAGGACCACTATTGTTTTTATGTTGGATTATTTTTTTAACATCTTTATGGAGTATAATTGCTTTACAATGGTATGTTAGTTTCTGCTTTATAACAAAGTGAATCAGCTATACGTATACACATATCCCCATATCTCCTCCCTCTTTCATCTCCCTCCCACCTTCCCTATCCCACCTCTCTAGGTGGTCACAAAGCACTGAGCTGATCTCCCTGTGCTATGCGGCTACTTCCCATTAGCTATCTATTTTACATTTGGTAGTGTATATAAGTCCATGCTACTCTCTCACTTCGTCCCAGCTTACCCTTCCCCCTCCCTGTGTCCTCAAGTCCATTCTCTACGTCTGCGTCTTTATTCCTGTCCTGCCACTCTGTTCTTCAGAACCATTTTTTATTTTTAGATTCCATATATGTAAGCATATGGGATTTATTTTTCTCTTTCTGACTTACTTCACTCTGTATGACAGACTCTAGGTCCATCCACCCTACTACAGATAACTCAATTTCATTTCTTTTTATGGCTGAGTAATATTCCATTGTATATATGTGCCACATCTTCTTTATTCATTCATCTGTCAGTGGACACTTAGGTTGCTTCCATGTCCCGGCTATTGTGAAGAGTGCTGCAATGAACATTGTGGTACATGACTCTTTTTGAATTATGGTTTTCTCACAGTATATGCCCAGTAGTGGGATTGCTGGGTCGTATGGTAGGTCTAGTTTTAGTTTTTTTTTTTTTTTTTTTTTTGGCTGTACACGGGCCTCTCACTGTTGTGGCCTCTCCCGTTGTGGAGCACAGGCTCCTGACGCACAGGCTCAGCGGCCATGGCTCACGGGTCCAGCCGCTACGCGGCATGTGGAATCTTGCCAGATCAGGGCACGAACCCATGTCCCCTACATCGGCAGGTGGACTCTCAACCACTGCGCCACCAGGGAAGCCCTATTTTTAGTTTTTTAAGGAACCTCCATACTGTTCTCCATAGTGGCTGTTATCAATTTACATTCCCACCAACAGTGCAAGAGGGTTCCCTTTTCTCCACACCCTCTCCAGCATTTATTGTTTGTAGACTTTTTCATGATGGCCATTCTGAGTGGTGCGAGGTGATACCTCACTGTAGTTTTGATTTGCATTTCTCTAATGATTAGTGATGTTGAGCATCCTTTCATGTGTTTGTTGGCAATCTGTATATCGTCGTCGGAGAAATGTCTATTTAGGTCTTCTGCCCATTTTTGGATTGGGTTGTTTGTTTTTTTGATATTGAGCTGCATGAGCTGCTTGTAAATTTTGGAGATTAATCCTTTGTCAGTTGCTTCATTTGCAAATATTTTCTCCCATTCTGAGGGTTGTCTTTTCATCTTGTTTATGGTTTCCTTTGCTGTGCAAAAGCTATTACGTTTCATTAGGTCCCATTTGTTTAGTTTTGTGTTTATTTCCATTTCTGTAGGAGGTGGGTCAAAAAAGATCTTGCTGTGATATATATTTCATAGAGTGTTCTGCCTATGTTTTCCTCTAAGAGTTTTGTCGTGTCTGACCTTACATTTAGGTCTTTAATCCATTTTGAGTTTATTTTTATTTTCTAATTTCATTCTTTTACATGTAGCTTTCCAGTTTTCCCAGCACCACTTACTGAAGAGGCTGTCTTTTCTCCATTGTATATTCTTGCCTTCCTTATCAAAGATAAGGTGCCCATATGTGCATGGATTAATCTCTGGGCTTTCTATCCTGTTCCATTGATCTATCTTTCTGTTTTTGTGCCAGTACCATACTGTCTTGATTACTGTAGCTTTGTAGTGTAGTCTGAAGTCTGGGAGCCTGATTCCTCCAGCTCCGTTTTTCTTTCTCAAGATTGCTTTGGCTATTTGGGGTCTTTTGTGTTTCCATACAAATTGTGAAATTTTTTGTTGTAATTCTGTGAAAAATGTCATTGGTAGCTTGATAGGCATTGCATTGAATCTGTAGATTGCTTTGGGTAGTATAGTCATTTTCACAATGTTGATTCTTCCAATCCAAGAACATGGTATATCTCTCCATCTGTTTGTATCATCTTTAATTTCTTTCATCAGTGTCTTATAGGTCTTCTGTCTGCATACAGGTTTTTTGTCTCCTTAGGTAAGTTTATTCCTAGGTATTTTATTCTTTTTGTTGCAGTGGTAAATGGGAGTGTTTCCTTAATTTCACTTTCAGAGTTTTCATCATTAGTGTATAGGAATGCAAGAGATTTCTCTGCATTACTTTTGTATCCTGCTACTTTACCAAATTCATTGATTACCTCTAATATTTTTCAGGTAGCATCTTTAGGATTCTCTATGTATAGTTTCATGTCATCTGCAAACAGTGACAGCTTTACTTCTTTTCCGATTTGGATTCCTTCTATTTCCTTTTCTTCTCTGATTGCTGTGGCTAAAACTTCCAAAACTATGTTGAATAAGCGTGGTGAGAGTGGGCAACCTTGTCTTGTTCCTGATCTTAGTGGAAATGCTTTCAGTTTTTCACCATTGAGGATGATGTTGGCTGTGGGTTTGTCATATATGACCTTTATTATGTTGAGGAAAGTTCCCTCTATGCCTGCTTTCTGCAGGGTTTTTATCATAAATGGCTGTTATATTTTGTCAAAAGCTTTCTCTGCATCTATTGAGATGATCATATGGTTTTTCTCCTTCAATTTGTTAATATGGTTTATCACATTGATTGATTTGCATATGTTGAAGAATCCTTGCATTCCTGGAATAAACCCCACTTGATCATGGTGTATGATCCGTTTAATGTGCTGTTGGATTCTGTTTGCTAGTATTTTGTTGAGGATTTTTGCATCTATGTTCATCAGTGATGTTGGCCTGTAGTTTTCTTTCTTTGTGACATCTTTGTCTGGTTTTGGTATCAGGGTGATGGTGGCCTCATAGAATGAGTTTGGGAGTGTTCCTCCCTCTGCTGTATTTTGGAAGAGTTTGGGAAGGATAAGTGTTAGCTCTTCTCTAAATGTTTGATAGCATTCACCTGTGAAGCCATCTGGTCCTGGGCTTTTATTTGTTGGAAGATTTTTAATCACAGTCTCAATTTCAGTGCTTGTGATTTGTCTGTATATTTTCTGTTTCTTCCTGGTTCAGTCTCGGATTATGTTGGATTTTTAACAATTAACTTAGTAATTGTCACTTTTTTTGAATAATTCTTTTTTTTTGAATACTTTTTATATAATTTTCATTTCTTTTTTTATTTCTGAACAGCTTTTTCCCTTTTGTTGCTCATAAGGTATTATCTTCTGTATTTATTTACTCTTGGATTTCTTATAGTTTACCCCTCATTTCTGAAATGATTTTTTCTCTTATTTCTAATTCTTTTTTTGAGTCTGTCACCTCATTTTTGAATGCTTCTCTTTCAGTTTTGTGTTTTTCTTTCAAGTTGTGTTTCATTTTCTTAATCCCTTTACCTTGCTTTGAAATAGGTTACAGTTTGATCTGTTTTGTGGGCATTTCTCATCTGTCATTTTTTTATTGTACGGATGTTATTCTGCCTCTTTTCCTTTTTTTCCCCTTATAACAACTTCATATGGAATTTGACCTTCATACTTTTCTGTTGCTTATTTTTATGAAAAATTTGTTTTCCTGAATTTTTAGAACGGGATGGCATTCTAGATGGCTTTTCTAAATCCATAGACTCCCTTTCTCTATTGTTTTTGTGTAACGTTAGACAAAACATGGTGGTTTCAAGCGTATTCCCCTCCCCACCTTTTATCTTAACTTTTTCTCTTTCCTTTCTGTTGTCCTCATTCTGCTCAACTTTTATTCCACTCCCAGTAGTTTCTGCTCAGTATGAGGGCTCTGTCCTGGAAGGGAGTACTGGCTTTTCAGTTTCAAGAATTCACAAGAGCTAGACTGCTCTAGCTTTTTTCAAACTTCTCATCATGGGACCTTTGTACTTACGTGCTATCAGAGAGGGCAAGCTCTTCCCAGTTGCAGCTGCTGTTCTTAGATTGGCTCACTGTTCTTTCTGGTGAGTACCTGATTGGTTGTTTTGGGGTTTTCTTATTCTGAGGTCTGTCAGACACTCTTTGGCTTCCTCCTGCACAGATATTATTCCCATGCAGATTCTGTATTTGGTAGTGGTTTGTCTGCACCTGCTTATATTTTGGAGTTACCGGAGCTATGTCTGTCTAGTTTTATTGTGAATATTAAGTACAAATTTGGAGTTTAGCCTTCTATTGGTTTTGTGTAATGATTCCATGTTTAGAAAACTACATTGCTGCTGCTATTGTCATCTTTTCCAGAATTCTATGTGCCCCCCCCAGTTGTTTTTTTTGTTTGTTTGTTTTTTTGTTTGTTTGGTTTTTTTGGCCGCATTGGGTCTCTGTTGCTGCGCATGGGTTTTCTTTAGTTGTGGCAAGCATGGGCTACTCTTCGTTGTGGTGCGCGTGCTTCTCATTATGATGGCTTCTCTTGTTGCGGAGCACAGGCTATAGGTGCGCGGCCTTCAGTAGTTGTGGCATGCGGGCTCTAGAGCACAGGCTCAGTAGTTGTGGCATGTGGGCTTAGTTGCTCCGCAGCATGTGGGATCTTCCTGGACCAGGGCTTGAACCCGTGTCCCCTGCATTGGCAGGCGGATTCTTAACCACTGCGCCATCAGGGAAGCCCCTCCTCCAGTTGTTTTTAAAAAAACACATTTCTAAGTCTTGTGAACAGATTTTTTTTTACCCCCTCTCCCCCCCCCCCCCTTTGCTTCCCCCTCTCCTCTCCTCCCCTCTTCTCCCCTTCCCTTCCCTTACCCTCCCCTTCTCCTCTCTTCTCTCTTTTTCGTGGGGGTCAGGGAAGGAGGGCTATTATTTTTTTAAGTCTTATTATAGAGCAGTAGTCCCTTCTTAAATATGGGGAATATATTCCAAGACCCCCAGTAGATGCCTGAAACCATGAATAGTACCAAACCCTATATAAACCATGTTATTTCTATACATACATACCTATGATAAAGCTTAATTTATAAATTATGTACAGTAGGAGAATATCCAGATTGCCAGCATCACAACTCTTGCACTTAGGGGCCGTTTTTAAGTAACATAAGGGTTACTTGAACACAAGCACTGAGATACTGTGGCAGATGAGCTGATAACCAGATGACTACTAAGTGACTGCCGGTGGCTAGCTTATATAGTGTGGCTATGCTGGACAAAGGGATGATACTCAGAACAGTATGCAGTTTAAAACTTATGAATTGTTTATTTCTGGAATTTTCCATTTAATATTTTCAGATGATGATTCACTGCCAGTAACTGAAACCACAGAAAGTGAAACCACGAATAAAGGGGGACTACTGTAATAGATCTTTAGATAAAAAATTCTAACCTACTTGGGCCCATCATCCTCCTTTTGTCAGCAGCAGAATTTCAGATCTCTTATTAGGGACTGGCAGCCTTTACTTATGCATATTTTGTATGTCCTCAAAACTCTCATCATGTTCACTGAAAATTATTCGTCTGACACATATATTCTATGGTTTTGGGTACTATTTAAAGATTCTAACTGAAATTACTCTATCCCTTCCCATTTCATGGTCTGGCAATATAATATATTGACTTTTGAAGATTCTTCTTTTATTGTTTTACTTGATTCAGAGAAAAACAAAAACAAAACCAACCCCTAAAAGGCAGACAACAAATTGACAACAGCTGTAGTCAGAGATAATATCTTTATTGTATGGGATTCATACAAAGTCAGTAAAAAATCCATTAAACCCTAATAAATAAATGAGCAGAAGTTAGTTACAAG
This sequence comes from Delphinus delphis, assembly GCF_949987515.2. Lineage (NCBI taxonomy): Eukaryota > Metazoa > Chordata > Mammalia > Artiodactyla > Delphinidae > Delphinus > Delphinus delphis. The sequence goes on from NC_082684.1 coordinate 139,055,669, forward strand.
CAAATAGATGGAAAAACTTCAGTTCTGTTGAAAATAAGGAAGTGTGAAGTTAAAAGAATACATCCTCTTTTTTCCCACTTTACTTTTCAAAAAAAATTTAGAGCATAATACTTATTGGTATGGGTGCAGTGAGACTGGTACTCTCACATAGCCCTATTCATTGGTTAGGGCAACTGTGATGACCACCCTGGGTCCTGTGCTTTTGGCAGGGTTTTGAGGAGAGGGGAGGAGGAGAGGAGAAGCCTGGATTTTTATAAAGCATTATGAATGGCAGTAGACTTTACCATCATATTCAACACAAATGGTAAATAAGCCATGATTTTTTATATATCTATATCTATATACATATACAGATACGTATAGATGTGTGTGAGTGTTGAATTGCTTTGGACCTTTATCGTTTTTAAGACCGCCCTCATTTTATACATTGCTGGTGATGAAATAATATTGTAACACCAGTTTTGAAAGCAATTTGGTATAGTATGTTTCAGGAATCAGAAGATTGTTGTCACTTTTTGCATATAGTAGTCCCATGTCCGAGGTTCTCTACCAAGTGAAGTAATTAAAAATCTAGCAACAGGAGGAGGAGGAGGAGGAGGAGGAGGAGGCCGCCTAGGTGGCAGGGAGTGAGCCAGTGCCCAGGGCCAATCAATGGAACCCCCCCGACGAAGCCAGCCGGGAACACACTTCATTGCAGCCAAATAGCATTGATTATTTTCCTTCAAAAAAAACAAAACAAAACAATGAAGTAGCCACAACTGTATTCTTAAAAATGGCTCATATAACAAATAAGTAGAAAGAATCTCAGTGTCCTCTTAAAGGAAAATGCTTAAGCAAATTGTGATTTTTACATTAGATGGAATATTATTGGTTCAATTACGAAGATTAAGTAGACATAGAGAAAATTCTTCATGGCCCTTCTGTATCGTCACTTATGTATCCACTGTGATAACTATGTTAAAGAGCGTGTATATGCAAAACTCTGGAAGGACAAATATAAAAAAAGATAGCATATATTGTATTAAGGCGATGGGATTATCAAAGGTAGGTTTTTTCCTACTCTGTTCTTCTATAATGCTATTATATGCGTTAATAAAATATTTAGTTAATAAAGGCTTGATTGTGTGTCTCCCCCTCCCCATTTTTGCCACCTTTGTTGGTATCTTTTAGTGATTTATTCTGCAGGAGTAAATAGTCTAGCCATCTGTGTTTAAGATTGGATGTGTTGCTCTTAGTTTATTTGAGCAGTTGAGATAGTTTTCAAAGAAGGAAAGTCAACAATAATTTCAGAGAATATTTATAAAAATATCTGTACTAAGAATGTCTTGACTATTTATTGCCTGTTTCTTATTTTAATAGGTTTGCAGAATGGCTTCTGATTACTCAAGAACATGTGCTAGCCCAGATAGCATTCAGACTGGTGATGCTCCTATTGTTTCAGAAACCTGTGAGGTTTATGTTTGGGGGAGCAATAGCAGCCATCAGTTGGTAGAAGGCACACAGGAGAAAATATTACAACCCAAACTGGCTCCTAGTTTCTCTGATGCGCAGACTGTGAGTTCTCTGCATACCTTACAAATTGGTACATGACAGGGTTTGCTTTAAATAATGTTAAGAGTGGTTTTTTTTTGTTTTTTGTTTTAATGAGTGAATGTTCTTGCTTGTTTCTTACCTATATTGTTTCTATACTATACTGCATCAGTTTTTTCATTTTCATAGAAAGAAATATTTTAAGCCCCTCATTTCCCTAATAGTGTTTCCAAGTTTTAAAAAGTTAAATTTGCATCTGGAGTTTTAAGAAGAATTATGAATGGCAGCAGACTTACCCTTATATTCAACACAAATGGTAAATAAGACTAAGTAAAAATTAAAATTTTCCCTTTGCCATATTGGCATTTCATTTTCTTATTATGATCACTTTTTTTACATTTGTAGCTAACTTTTAGGCAAAATGGAACTTTCTGTTTTATTATTTTCATTAAAACATATGTTTTTCTCAAATGAATTTAGAATATATATTACATGGCTCTTGTTATAATGGACCCTAAGGAATTACAGGAAAATTTTCCTTCCTGCCCTTCACCAATTATATAAGAGTAGGCTAAACATTTTTCCTTGTTATTTCATTGAACCATGACTGTTAGATAACCTGAAAAGATAAAATATACATTAATTTGAGTTCAACAGTAACGTCAACATGAATAGGCCATGAACAGTTTTCTTAATTTTCTGTTTACTTCTTAATCTCTATGGATATTCATATTCTGCTTTAAAAGATATCCTTTGAGCCTCTTTGGTAAAATCAACTTAAATATTATACTTTGATTTTCGCAGAAGCATTTTATATCTGTGATTCTGTTTGTTTGCTTATAGATTGAAGCTGGACAATACTGCACTTTTGTCATTTCTATGGATGGCTCTGTCAGAGCTTGTGGTAAAGGCAGCTATGGGAGACTGGGCCTTGGAGATTCTAATAATCAGTCTACTTTAAAAAAGTTAACATTTGAGCCTCACAGGTCCATTAAAAAGGTCTCATCTTCTAAAGGATCTGATGGTCATACTTTAGCTTTCACTACAGAAGGAGAAGTCTTCAGCTGGGGAGATGGTGATTATGGGAAACTGGGACATGGAAATAGTTCAACACAGAAATATCCCAAGCTTATTCAGGGCCCTCTGCAGGGAAAGGTATGTGCCTTCTTTTTGGATTTAAAAATAATTAGATGCACTGGTACTATGATTGCTGTAATTGACAGTATCTTTCAGATTTTGATTTATTCTTTCTGAAGTAGCCCACCCTCCCAACCCTTTTGGCTTATCTTTTGTATATCTGCTTGATGGTTTACAACACACTTTCACATACATTATTTAATTTTAATTATTATAACAGCCTTGTTAAAGTAGTTATTATTTTCATTTCACAGATAGGAAACTGAGAATCATCCATTTAACAAATATTTATTTAGTACCTTCCAAATGCCAGGCAGTGTTTTAGGCATTAGACATAGGGCAGTGAACAAAACAGACAAGATTCTTACTCTCATGGAGCTTTAATCTGTGGGCTAGAGATGATAAGTAAGCAAACACAAAATAATTTCAAATAATAGTAAAAAAATTGAGTAATGTAATAGATACTAACTTTGACTGGGTGTGATATTAGATAATGAGGTCAGAGGGTTCTCTTGGAGTAGGTGGCATTTTAACAAAAACTTAAATAAGACATTTAAAGTGGTTAAGTAACTTGGCCAAGGTCACACACAAATAAATGGTACCATTAGAAACTGAAGCTAGATCTCCTCTTTTTATTTCTATTTTACCTTTTCTTAAAGAAATGAAGCCATTTTCCTAACTTAAAATTATATGCAGTTTTGTGGGTTCCTCCATTTTAAGATTCCTTTCTTTCTATGAATGTTTTCTTATATAAAAGTCTTTAAACTTAAAATTTTATTTTATACCAGAATTAAAAGTGGGACACTTCTTTCATGGGAGTTTGTCTGACAAAGTTGGCTCTCAAATGAATTTTACTTTATTATAACTTTCAATGTTTAACTTAGACATCAGTGAGCCTTGGAACATTCCACTTAACATCAGGGGGTCCTTGATAAGATGTTGAATATGGGACTGTAAGGAACTTCAGATAAATACTCTTTAAAGTTGTATTTTTTTAGTTTTTCTAGCACCTTTTTTCTTAATTCACATTGTTTAAAATTTTCTTTACATACATATATATATATACACACACACACACACACACACACACATACATATATGTGTATGTGTGTGTGTATATATATATTTTTTTGTTTGGCCGCACCGCACAGCTTGCACGACCATAGCGGTGGCCCGGTGAACTCGAGCCACTGCTATGAAAGTGCTGAGTCCTAACCACTGAACCTCCAGGGAATTCCTTATTTATATTCTTTTAGTGTTTCATTTTATAATGGAAACATTGCCAGTTAAAAATAACTTAGTATGAATATCATGAAGGAAAAATTCCCAAAAAGTAAATGAATAATTTACAGATAAAAATTTCAGAGGTTCTTAGCATATTATTTAAAATGTAGTAGGTGCTCAGTATTTTTTATTTTATTTATTTATTTATTTTTCTGTACGTGGGCCTCTCACTGTTGTGGCCTCTCCCGTTGCGGAGCACAGGCTCCGGATGTGCAGGCTCAGCGGCCATGGCTCTCAGGCCCAGCCGCTCCGCGGCATGTAGGATCTTCCCGGACTGGGGCACGAACCTGTGTCCCCTGCATTGGCAGGCGGACTCTCAACCACTGCGCCCCCAGGGAAGCCCTACTCAGTATTTTTAATTGAATCTAAAGTTTGAATTTTCTAAAGTGAGTTCTAATTTTTGGAGATTAAAAAATGTGGAGTTATTAGTATGGATATTTTTTCTGTTATCTTTTTTTCAGCAGTTAGTGATTTTGATCAGTGTTAAAAGGTATAAGTGATCCCCAAATTATGCTGCCATATACCCTTATTTCCCTGATTCTGCCCATAAACTGTGTAGCTATTTGAGGGTAAAGAGATACTATTAGGCGTTTAATTGATATAAGCTTATATCTTAGATCTTTCTTCATTGGTGATAGTCAGTATGTTTTTGAGAGTTAACCCTATTATGTAATGACGTTTTCTTGATTAGCCAGGACTGGAGGTTTTGTGTTAATGTTATATTTAAAATTTTTTCATTGTCCCATGAGTGTTCAGCCCCATCCAGCTCTTTGAGTAAAGAGTTGATTGGTGATATAGTATTGTTGCAGGTGATCAGATTGATGTATTTGGGGCAGGGAGGAGTGGGCGAGAGAGTGCTGCTAGCCTTTACAGTCTCCGTGTGAATTAAGAAAAGTTGTCCTCTCTGGGTAGAAGTCAGAGTTTGTGGCTTGGCCAACAGAGGTTAGGCTGTATTTTAGCACTTTCTTGATCCTTTATGCAGGCAGCCTTGTCCTGGGCAAAACCTCCACAACTGTATATGGCACTTCTGGATGAGTTGTGAATATCAGTATCTCTGAAGTCTCTCTGTATAGGATCAAATGTGAACTCTGTGTTTTAGTATCTTGTGTTCATCAAATTCACTTTGTGTGCAATACAGGTAGTTGTTTGTGTCTCAGCTGGATACAGACATAGTGCTGCTGTCACAGAGGATGGTGAATTATACACATGGGGTGAAGGAGACTTTGGAAGATTAGGTAAGATTTTTTAAAAATTGAAGTTAGTATCACAGAAAAATAGAAATGATGATGGTTACTGAGAAGTGGTGTGACTAAATTTAATAGGCCAAAGACTGTCATTTATTTTTGTTAGTTTTAAGCTCAGAGGAAGATAATTTTATATAGAGAGTACCTAGATTCTGGTGCTGAAATTTAAGGTGTAATTAAATCTAGCAAGTATTTACTACTTTGAGCAGGCACTATAGGATTTCAGGGATAAGAAAGATATCATCCTAAAGTGATCCTGAAGTGTGTTATCTAGGAGGTAGTGAAAACAAGTCAGCGTTAACGATACTAGACAGCATTAGATAAGTGCTGTGAGAGGAGCATAATAGAATGTTCTACTGATTCCGTGAAGGGACTGGGTATCTCATGTTGGGAGCAGCCTAGAAGATTAGATGAGAAGATATTAGAAATGATTCTGTTTTTCATATTTAATTGTACTTAAAAAATTCCTCAATTCTGTTAATAACTTGTAATGTTTATTCTACCTGTGAAGTAATGGCCTAAAGAAAAAGAGCTAACATTATTTCTTTGTTGTTTTGTGTGTTTTATCCAAGGTCACGGTGACAGTAATAGCCGTAACATTCCAACGTTAGTAAAAGACATTAGCAATGTAGGAGAGGTTTCTTGTGGCAGTTCACATACTATTGCTTTATCTAAAGATGGGAGAACTGTATGGTCTTTCGGAGGAGGAGACAATGGTATGTAAAAAATTATTTATTGATAGCTTTGGCCTTTTTTCCTTGACTTTTAAAAAAATTTATTTTTCAGTTATACAAGGCTATTGTAGAAAAACTCAAATGTATATAGGTGAGCAGAAATTTTAAAAATTTAAATAAATTTTTCTTAAAAAATTTAAGAAAAATTTGCTCTAAGCATTGTTAAAATTTTGGGAGGTAAATATATATGCATTTATATAAATATGTACATATATTTCTACATAGATGTTTTAAAAAACCAAAGCAGACCTATATATACCATAGTTACTGTCTTATAACTTGTTTTTATCTAACAGTATCTTATGAATATCTTTCTATGTCAAGAAACATGGCTCTACATTTTTCTTTTCAGTGGCACAAAGTATTCTTTCATATGATTGTAGCAAAACTTACAAAGAAATTTATTATTGTTGAATATCTAGATGGTTTCCAATTTTTTTCAGTATTAAAAACAGTACAGTGAATGACTAAATCTTTTTCTACTTCAGTCACTCCTACCAGTCATGCGAGAATGCTCATTTCCCCATATCCCTCAACAATACTGGCTATTAAAATTAAGATAATTTAAAAAATAGTTTCACTAGTGAAAATGGTATTTAATCTGTATTTCGTCCTTAGTGAGGTTGTTGGCCATTTGTTTTTCTTCTTTGGTGATTTGCCAAGTTCTCTATTTGGTGAATTATTGAGTCTTTTAAAAAAAATTTAAAATCATTTTATGCATACACATTCTTGTATAAGGACCTGTTTATTATATCAGCAAATTTGAAGTTAGAAGTATGACCATTAAAGGGGAGAAAGACAGCAAATTAATTTTCCATATCTCTCTTAAAGTGGTTTTAATTGCTTGATATAAAAATTCAGAAAACTATTGTTTATTGGTTTCTTTCTTGTAATAAAACGATTCATTTGTTAACATCCTCTGCTATTAGAAACTTAGAGCTTTCTAAAATGTGGACAATCTGTCAGGTTAGTGATGGAAATATTAATGATATTTATCAACATTAATACTAAGAAAAGAATAGCATTTCTTTGAAACAAGTATATTGTTTAACTTGAATATGTTTGTTTTTATAGGCAAACTTGGCCATGGTGATACCAACAGAGTGTATAAACCTAAAGTTATTGAAGCTTTACAAGGAATGTTCATTCGGAAAGTTTGTGCTGGAAGTCAGTCTTCACTTGCTTTGACATCAACAGGGCAGGTAGGACTAAGGGATGAGCATAAAAGGTTTAGAGTATTTCAGAGGACCAGATGACTCAAAAGTGATAATTGTATTTAAATTTTGAAGTTAAAAAATACATTTTAAAGTTAATCTACTGAAATGAAATATTTTCTCCTGTTTGAAGAAGTTGAGTATCTGAGAAGGAGCCAGATTTTCTGACTGTGTGTGAGCCAGATAAACTTACTGTTAACCCCATGTTCTTTGTATTAAGATGGTTTTAAAAAAACTTTTAGCACTAAACACTGTTTAAACCTTTAAAAATCATGAATAGTGGGGGAAAGTGAGAATAGATCTTGCTGGAACCAGTGATATGAACTAAGAAGGTGATCAAAAGAGAGGGCAAGGAGAACATTTCCAGATGGAAAATAATCTGAGAGGGTTAGGTAGTTAGGTGTTTCTGAAAGAGGGTTACTCAGTCTTAGGATACTTAGAATTGTATAATCCCTTTATAAACTTGTGATTTTCTACATGCATATTTTGGCTTCCCTCTGTTTGTTTGTTGGTGATGGAGAGGGTGCAGGTATGGTGATAGACTATAATTTTGCTCCTTAAATCCATCAGCGATGACAGTGAAAACGTGAGCTGATCACTCATTGTTTCACATGTAGGAATCTATTATGTGCCAGGCAGTGGTATAAAAATGTTTCTGACATTCACATGGCAGATGAGTAGCAAAGCTGAAATTACCATATTATTTAATTATTTTTGAAAGACCGGAATGCCTTGACGTAAAAGATCTAACGCAAAACTATTTATCATTTTGTATTTAATTACGTTAGTCATTTGTTACAATGCTGGTTGCTGTCTTAAAATTTAAAACTTCCCTTTTACATCTTTCTCACTGTGAGTTTTGTGGTAGGAATCCATGAATTGAAGCCAAAAGATGCTCACTTATTTGATGTATAGCCACTGGCAAATCACAAACCTTCCTTGAAAATCACATGCTTCTTTTTTATGAGAGGGGTAATAACTTCTGCTTTGAATGATTATATAAGATAGATTCAACTTTGAATGATTATATAAGACAGATTCAAAGATTTCAACTTTGAACTGAAAGTTTCTGTAACAACAAAAAGTTATTATTTAGTATCAAACCACACTCTTATTTAATAGATTATATTTATTTCTAAACAACGTAAGTTGTTAACCTACCATCTCAGAATATTATGTATAGTGTATTTCTCTTTGTTTCAGGTCTATGCTTGGGGCTGTGGTGCTTGTCTAGGTTGTGGTTCTTCAGAAGCTACTGCACTGAGACCCAAGCTTATTGAAGAACTGGCTGCCACAAGAGTAGTTGATATTTCTATTGGAGACAGTCATTGTTTGGCTCTTTCTCATGGTAAGATCATTTGTTTTTAAAGAAATAGTATTAGGTTTTAAAGGCACTTTCAAGTTCATACCATCCTTTTTTTCCTCCCCATTTTTCTTTGCTTTTTTTTGCCTTATGCGGGCCTCTCACTGTTGTGGCCTCTCCCATTGCGGAGCACAGGCTCTGGACGCGCAGACTCAGCGGCCATGGCTCACGGGCCTAGCTGCTCCATGGCATGTGGGATCTTCCCGGGCTGGGGCACAAACCCATGTCCTCTGCATCGGCAGGCGGACTCTCAACCACTGCGCCACCAGGGAAGCCCTCTCCCTATTTTTAACATACCAAGTTGGCTATGATTTTTTTAATTTTTAATTTATATTGGACTGTGGTTGATTAGCAATGTTGTGTTAGTTTCAGGTATACAGCAAAGTGACTCAGTTATACATATACATGTATCTATTCCTTTTCAAGTTCTTTCAAAACAACACAGTGAGGTAGGCAGCGGAGTACTTACCAACCCATGGAAAGACCTAGGTTGTTCTGGGCTGGGTGGAACTGGGGAAGGTGATGGGAAAGAAGTGCATATCATAAAGGATACCATAGTGTTGCTCTTCTGGGTAAACCAGGAATCAAATTTGGTGGTTGTCGTCATGGTAGGACACACAGCACGGTCCTTGAGAGGAGGGGGAGTGAGAGATTATGTGATGGGTGGGTCATCTCACAGAAGCATGACCTCCCTTGTCATTCATCCACAGAGTTTGTTTGCTTCCTCCTGCTCAGTCATTCTCAGCCTTCCAAGTTCAGTTCAAATAGAATTACCATATGAACTGGCAATTCCACTCTGGGTATATACCAAAAAGAACCGAAAACAGAGGCTCAAACAGATAATTGTACACCAATGTTCGTAGCAGTGTTATTCACCAGAGGGTGGAAACAACTCAAGTTTCCACCAAAAGACGAATGGATAAATAAAATGGGGGTATATCCATAGAGTGGAATATTATTCAGCCTTATAAAGGAATGAAATACTGATCTGTGCTACAACATGCATGAATCTTGAAGACATTGCGCTGAGTGAAATGGAAGAACAAATATCATGTGATTCCACTTATATGAGGTATCTAGAGTAGGCAAGTTCACAGAGACAGAGCAGAGTAGAGGTTAACAGGCACTGGGAGGAAGTGGGGATGGGGAGATAACTGCTTAATGGGTACAGGGTTTCTGCTTGGGATGATGAGAAGTTTCTGGAGATGGATAGTAGTGATGCTTGCACAGCACTGTGAATGGATTTAATGTCTCTGAATTGTGCACTTAAAAATGATTAAAATGTGTTTTATGTTATGCGTATTTTACTGCAGTTAAAAATAAGTGAATGAATGATTGGTTGGATGGATGAGCAGATGGATGGATGAATAAATGAATGAATAAGAAAACTAGTTCAGTTCAGGGCTCATGGCCTACAGAAAGCTTTCCTGGATCCAGCCTGATTGGAACAGCCTGGGACATACTGTACTCTGATTATTAGTGCACTTGGTTGTCTCCACACTAAGCTGTGAGCTCCTGGAGAATATGGACCATGCCCTGTTCCACTTCATATCTCTGACTCTAACTAAAGGCCTGGCACATTGTGACAATTTGATAATTCTGTTTTAAATTAATGGATCTGAAAACATGGTGTGTTTGAAATGCATATTGTAGGTTTTAAATAAATGAAACAGGTATCACCTACAAAAAAAAATAAAGAAATAGTATTAAATATTACCTTCCATAAATATTTTACTTTGAAATTTAGCTTTTCTTTTGTTCTTTATGTTTTGTTTTTAGATAATGAAGTTTATGCCTGGGGCAATAACTCAATGGGGCAGTGTGGGCAAGGAAATTCCACAGGTCCTATTACTAAACCAAAGAAAGTGAGTGGCTTAGATGGCATAGCTATTCAACAGATCTCCGCTGGAACATCACATAGTCTGGCATGGACTGCTCTTCCTAGGGACAGGTAAATGTGCTCATGTTTAAAATTTCTTGTGTTTTAGGGCTTCCCTGGTGGCGCAGTGGTTAAGAATCCGCCTGCCAATGCAGGGGACACGGGTTCAAGCCCTGGTCTGGGAAGATCCCACATGCCGCGGAGCAACTAAGCCCGTGCGCCACAACTACTGAGCCTGAGCTCTAGAGCCCACGTGCCACAGCTACTGAAGCCCGCGTGCCTAGAGCCCGTGCTCCACAACAAGAGAAGCCACTGCAATGAGAAGCCCGTCCGCTGCAACTAGAGAAAGCCTGCGTGCAGCAACGAAGACCCAAAGCAGCCAAAACTAAAATAAATAAATTTATTTAAAAAAAATTTTCTTGTGTTTTATTAACAGCAGAAACACTAATAAAAGCAGAAATAATTGTACTTTGTTCATAAAATACCCTCTGACTATTTCTAGTATTGATTTTTTTACTGTCATAGACATGCCATCTAGATTTCTTTCAATTTGAATGTTGAGGTTAGATATGTTTCATAAGCAAGAAGTTATACCGTATATTAAGACACTGTCTTAATTTAAGTGTCTTTTAAACATTTTGAATTCCTACTCTGTCTCCAGATACTGATCTTAAATATTGTGGCCACGTATCAAGAGGAAGTTAAATTAAAATAATCAAAATCAGAACTAGGCTTTATTGCTTTTTAACAGTTAATTAGCTTCCATGCCCTTTATCTGGTTGTTTTTTTGAAAAGAAGCAGTGGCCATACTTTCAAATAAAGGAAGTTACTTTTTGCAGAAACTTAGCTTTTTCCTAATGTGATAACCATATCTTATTTAGATAATCAGGTAGGTAATTTTTAGCCAATATTTGAAGATGGAATTTTAAGAAATTTGAGGTTATTTCAGCTATTTTCAGATGTATATGGGCTAATTAATAACTTAGAATGTATTATATTTGTATTCTAGACCTTTGATTCAGATGGGGTTTATTATATCATTCTAACCAATTTAAAACATTTATAGGTAATTACCCTCCAAAACAAAACCGAAAATATAATACATTGAATATAAATAATTTGCTGTTAGTATTAAATCTGCAACTTCTCACCTTATATGTAGAAAATTGGTTCCCAAGATCTTGAAACTTTTCACAAGAGTTTTCAAGAGGTTTTCTTTTAGTAGATTTCAGTATATCACTTTACAGAGTCAGGCTATTTTTCTTAATATGAACTGTACATCTTATAGGCCCTAAGAACCAGAAGGGTCTATAGTAGATCATGTGGCTCAGCCCTCTGACTTCAGGTGAATGAATAGCCAGACCTTGCAAAATAAGTAGTGGTTATGTATTTTCTTCTTGAAGAATTCTAGAGATAGCAAATTCTTGGTTTTCCTCAGTTGCAGTTTTTAAATGAAGGGTTTTATCACCTTTATAATCAGAAAGGTCTTCTGTATATCTTGTTAACATCTTTCCGCTTTAATGATGGTTTAATTTTTGCTTTTGATCATGTGTGAAAATTTCATGTTAAGGATTTTTCATGATTTTCATGTGCTTCCTTCTAGACAAGTTGTCGCCTGGCACCGACCTTATTGTGTAGATCTTGAAGAGAGTACCTTCTCGCACCTTCGTTCATTTCTTGAGAGATACTGTGATAAAATAAACAGCGAGATTCCCCCGCTCCCTTTCCCTTCATCAAGGTATGTTATATATATGTGTATTTGTGTGTGTGCGCACATGTGCACACACATCTATTAATTACTCATTTTGAATTTTGAGTTATTCACTTTATCCCTCAATTACATGAAACTTCTTTATAATCTAAAAAGAGAGCTAAACTTAGGTACTTACTGATAATAACCTTTAGAAAAATTTATCCATAATGTCATGAATCGTGTTTTTAAACTTACTGTTAGTCATAATTTGAGAAAAATTTTAAAGAGAAAAAAATGTTATCCAAACTAGATAGCATGTGCTCTTTTATATTCCAGAAGTTCATAGCAGTTTATTTGGTTTCAGGGAACACCACAATTTCCTCAAGCTGTGCCTGAAGCTGCTTTCAAATCACCTTGCTCTTGCGCTTGCGGGAGGGGTAGCTACCAGCATTCTTGGGAGACAGGGAGGTCCGCTTCGAAATTTACTCTTCAGACTGATGGACTCAACTGTCCCAGATGAAATCCAAGAGGTAAGCGTATAGGACTTGTAAATCTGTCGCTCAGCCACATCTCTCCCTGAGGTTGTAGCTCACAAATTCAGCTATGTATTGGAAAACTCCAATTGGATGTTCTTTCCGTTACTCCTGTTTTCTTGGTGGGAGTAAATTTTTTGGTGAACTTGTCCTTTAAGACAAAGGTCAGATGTCGCCTCTGAGAAACCTTTCATTCCCTGCTCTCCTGCCAGGTTTGGTTTCTCTCATGTATGTTCTCATCACATCACATTGTTTTGTAATTGTCTACTTTCAACTGTGTCTGTCTTTTCTACCAGAAGATGAATTTCTGAGCACAAAGACCCAATTTTATTTTATTTTTATTGTGGTAAAATTCACATAACATAAAAGTTGCCATCTTAACCATTTTTAAATGTGTAGTTCAGTGGTATTAAATACATTTATACTATTGTACAACCATTACCACCATTTATCTCCATAACTCTTTTCATCATACAAAATTGAAATTCTGTACCCATTAAATAATAACTCCCTATTCTCCCCTCCCTTCAGCCCCTAGCAACAACCATTCTTTCTTTCTCTATGATTTTGATACTCTAAGTATGTCGTACAAGTGGAATCATACACTGTCTTTTTGTCACTGGCTTATTTCACTTAGCATAATGTTGTCAACGTTTATCCATGGTAAGTAGCATATGTCAGAATTTCCTTCCTTTTTAAGGCTGAATAATCTTTTGTTATTTGTATATATTAAATTTTTGCTCATCTGTCATTTTTATGACCTTGGATTAAGCAGTGGTTTCTTAGATATGATACCCAAAGCACAAGCAACCAAAGAAAAAAGATAAATTAGACTCCATCAAAATTAAAAACATTTTTATGGTGGTGCTGGAGAGGGGGCGCTGAGCTGTTGGGTGTGAAGAGTAACAGAACAGACTGTATTTGCACTTGAAACTGCTGCTCAAGTTCAGATCAGGCAAGGAACAAACCTTGAAACAACCAACAAGACCAAAGAAGAGTACACTTAAGTTGAAGACACGACATTGATCCGAAACAAGAAGTTTGTGCCTACTTAGCAGCTTTGAAAGAGCACTTCCCAATGCTGCTAGTAGTCTTTGTTTAAAAAAAAAAAAATTAAAAACATTTTTGCTTCAAAGGACATTATCAAGAAAATGAAAATACAACTCACAGAATGGGAGAAATATTTGTAAATCATATGTCTCATAAGATTCTAGTTTACGGAATGTATAAAGGATCCTTACAGTTCAACAATAAAAAAGACAAATAACCCAATCAGAAAATGAGTCAAGAATCTGAGTAGACATATCTCCAAAGAAGATAGACATAAGGCCACTAAGCACATGAAAAAATGTTCATCATTGGGCATAAAGGAAATGCAAATTAAAATCACAGTGAGATACTGCTTCATGCCCACTAAATGGCTATAATCAAAAAGACTGGTAATAGCAAGCATTGGTGAAGATGTAGAGAAATTGGAACCCTCATGCATTGCTAATGGGAATGTAAAATGGTACAGCCACTTTGGAAAACAGGTAGTTCTGTACATAGTTAAACATAGAGTTACCACATACTGCAGCAGTTCCACACCTAGGTCTATATCCAAGAGAATATAAAACATATGTCCACACAAAAACTTATACATGAATGTTCATAACAGTATTATTCATTGTAGCCAAAAAGTGGAAACAAACAAATGTCTGTCAACTGGTGAAGGGATGAACAAAATGTGGTATGTCCATACAATGTAATATTATTCAGCCATAAGAGGGAATGAAGTACTGCTGTACAAGCTACAACATGAGTGAACCTTGTAAACATTATGCTAAGTGAAAGAAGCCAGACACAAAAGGTCACATACTGTATGATTCCATATATATGAAATGTGCAGAGTTGATAAATCCATAGAGACACAAAGTAGATTAATTGGCTGTCAGGGGTTTTGGGGGAGGGAGAGTTGGGAAATGACTGCTAATGGGCACAGGTTTCTTTTTGGGGTGATGAAAATGTCCTAAAATTAGTGGTGATGGTTGCACAACTCTGTGAATATACTAAAACCCACTGAATTTTCTGCTTTCAAAAGGTAAATTTTATGATGTGTCAATTAAAAAAAAAAAAGCAAAAAAGATACAGTGATTTTCCAACTAGAGGGACATATCCCTGGGATGTAGGTAGAAGGAATATTAACCTGGTGGTGAATGGGAACTTTGAGGATTACATTTTACCAGGAACAAGGTAGTACAATATTTTTTTTTTTTTTTTTTTGTGGTACGCGGGCCTCTCACTGTTGTGGCCTCTCCCGTTGCGGAGCACAGGCTCCGGACACGCAGGCTCAGCGGCCACGGCTCACGGGCCCAGCCGCTCCACGGCATGTGAGATCCTCCCAGATCCCCTGCATTGGCAGGCAGACTCTCAACCACTGCGCCACAAGGGAAGCCCCGGTAGTATAATATTTTTGAAAGGTTGAAAAGTATTGGACTAAAATAACGGAAGTAAACTTTAAAAAAAACTATTTTTATAATTGTTTATTCATTCCTTGAGTGTTCTTTGTAGCCACTCCTTAGGAGAATCCTTTGGAGGTGGATTCTCCCAGGATGTGTACAGGGCTCTTTCTGTTCCTCTTTCTTTATCCCTGAAACTTCCGGTAATTCATCTGTTTGCAGCAATCAGTGCTGCTGCTGTTTTTTTGTGTGTTTCTTCCTTTTTTGACACTTTATTTTGAAGCAGTTGTAGACTTAAGGAAAAGTTGCATAAGTAATAGAGTTTTCACATATGTCTCAACCAGCTTCCCCTAATGCTGATGTCTTGTATAATTACAGTACAATTATCAAAACCAAGAAATCAACATTGGTTTAATACTATTAATTAAACTAAACACCTTATTAGAAATTTTATCAGTTTTTTGCTTATGTCCTTGTTCTTTTGCAGGATCCTATTCAGGATCCCATATTACATTTAATTGGACACTTTATGGATACTGGTCAGTTATTTTATTGAATATCTCTGTTATTTTTCATGATTGCTTTTGGCAAGAATACCACAGAAATGATGTACCCTCAGTACATCATACCATGTGGTTCATGATACTGATGTGTCTTATTACTGGAGATTTTGACCTTGATCACTTGGTTAAGGTGGTGTCTGCTGGATTTCTGCATACATCAGTAACTTCTGAGAGAGGGTAGGTAGAAAATAATACTCTTTGAGAATATACTTACACTTAAATAGTTTGAGAATTGAATATCTTCATGAATAGTTGAGGCATAGTATTCTAAATTGTAAATATTTTCTCATAAGAATTGTGAAGTCATCTTCTAGCTTTCAGGTTGTTACTCAGAAAATCAACACTATTCAAATTTTTGATCCTTTTATGGAAATCTTTTTCTCTCTGGATTCTGTAGCAAGTTCTACTTGTCCTCTCTGTTTTCATATTTTAAAACGATATGAACTGATGTGGGTCTGATTTTATCCATTTTCGTGTATATTGGGGTAGACTCTTAATTTGGAAACTCATAGCCTTCAGTGTTAAGAAATTAGCTTGAAGTGTATTGTTATTTTCTCCTTATTTTCTGTGTTTTCTCTCTGTCTCTGGAACTCATTATCGGGATAATAGATCTCCTGGACCAGTCCTCTGTGTCTGATTTTTTTTAATGTCTAATTTTTTAAAAATTAATTTATTTATTTTTGGCTGCGTTGGGTCTTCGTTGCTGCGTGTGGGCTTTCTCTAGTTGCGGTGAGCGGGGGCTGCTCTTCGTTGCGGTGCGTGGGCTTCACATTACGGTGGGTTCTCTTGTTGCGAAGCACTGGGCTCTAGGCACGCAGGCTTCAGTAGCTGTGGCTCTCAGGCTCTAGAGTGTGGGCTTCAGTAGTTGTGGCGCATGGGCTTAGTTGCTCCGCGGCATGTGGGATCTTCCCGGACCAGGGCTTGAACCCATGTCGCCTGCATTGGCAGGCGGATTCTTAAGCACTGCGCCATCACGAAAGTCCCCAGTCCTCTTAATTTTCTTATGTTTTCTTTCCTGTTTTCCATCTTTTCTCCCCTCTACCTTATGAGAAATTTAATTTTTATATTCTTACCCCCCTGTTGAGGTTTTTATGTCATATTTTAACTTATAAGAGCTCTTTTCTTAATCATTGAGTGTTTCTTTTTTTCTAATTCAGCATCCTTATTTTAGTGATAAGGAAGCTATGACCCAGAGAAGTTACGGGGCCTAAGATAATACAGCTATTTTTTACGCTGTTTCTGATACCTGGACCTTTGTTTGGCCAAGGCCTGCTCATTTTTCAATTTTTAACCTAAAGGCCCAATCCTCAGGGAGACCTCCATGATGAACCCATAGACCATGTTAATTGCCTTTATGTATGGCTGCTCACTCAAGTTTGCATTTCTTTTTACTTTGTCCATGTGACTCCTTTCACACGTAGAATTACTTACTCAGAATCTCTTTTTCCTACTAGACTGTATGCTTATGAAAGCAGGGCTTTTATCTGTCTTGTTCATTTCTACATCCCCAGCACTTTGTAAACAGCTTTACCAGGCTCAGCACTATAGACTCAACACTAAATATTTATTGCATAATGACTAGTTACTTAGTGGCAAATCCAAAATATGTATTCTTCTTTTTTTTTAAGTCTTTATTGAATTTGTTACAGTATTGCTTCTGTTTTATGTTTTGGTTTTTTGGCCGTGAGGCATGTGGGATCTTAGCTCCCCGACCAGGGATCAAACCCGCACCCCCTGCATTGGAAGGCAAAGTCTTAACCACTGGACTGCCAGGGAAATCCCCAAGATATATATTCTAAGTCTTCTTTTTTTAAAAAAAATTTTATGCATGAATTTTTTAAAAGGATTTATTATTTATTTATTTTATTTTTGTCTGTCTCGGGTCTTAGTTGCAGCACACAGAATCTTCGTTGAGGTATGCGGGATCTTTCATTGCGGCACATGGGCTCCTCGTTGCAGCACACAGGCTACTCTCTAGTTGTGGTGTGCAGGCTTCAGGGCACATGGGCTCTGTAGTTGTGGCGTGCAGGTTCCAGAACATGTAGGCTCTGTAGTTTGCAGCACACAGGCTCTCTAGTTGAGGCACATGAGCTCAGTAGTTGTGGCACGTGGGCTTAGTTGCCCTGCAGCATGGCGGATCTTAGTTCCCTGACCAGGGATCGAACCACGTCCCCTGCATTGTAAGGCAGATTCTTTACAACCGGATCACCAGGGAAGTCCTTCTAAGTCTTCTTAAAGATATCTAAAGAAGGACTTGGCATGCTTTCTTTTATTCATATACCTCCTTCTTTAGACTTCCATGATCCACCTTCTTTAGACTTCTTTGCTCTTAATAGTCAGTGGATTTATTTTTATGTTTTTCTATTAAAAAGATAAGAACCAGGCCAAATAAATCTGCTTTTCTTTTTTATATTAGGTGGTAATTGAAACTCTGTCAGTGGGAGCAACCATGCTGTTACCTCCATTACGAGAACGTATGGAATTACTTCATTCTCTTTTACCCCAAGGACCTGATAGATGGGAAAGCTTGTCTAAAGGACAGGTGAGCCTTTGCATGGTATCTAAGTAAACCAGTACTATATTACAAAAAAAAAAAAAAAAAAAAAGATAGACTGAGAGGGAAATAAAGCTAATCGATTGCCATGTGTTCAGGGAATAATACTTCACTTGATGAGTCTGGTAAATCCTAGTATTTAATGTTTTTTGCTGGAAGAGTTCCCAGATTTTTAATGAAAGTGAAGCAAGTGATAACTCATTAAATGATTTGGGGCTAATTATTAAAATTATGTCTAATTTTTCCAGTGTTGCTCACACTGTCAAACCAGAGATCTTTTAGTGTATTTGTAGTATTCTGAGTTGAAATCAAGGGCATGTGCTGCTGTTGGTTCCATGCCCAGAACTTTGAAATAGCTTACATAAAAAGTAAAAGATGACTGTTGTGAAAAAGTACTTGATGATATGAGTATGCTTCTTCTTTCCATTTTTATTATCTTATGTACATTAAAATAAGTACATTTTGTTCAACCAAGTAGAACAATCAAGTGTCGAGTTATAGATTTGAGGGAAAAATCTGGCAGTATAATAGCCACAGATGCTTTCCAATGAGTATTTGGTATTAGTTTAGATTTCAAGTGATTTATTTTAAACATTAGAATAAATAGTTTCATGGGTAATTCTGTAGAAGACTGTGTAGTGTAATTTATCTGTTGACATTGCCTACTCCTCTTACTTATAGTGCTAAAATCATTATGTAGAGTGTGCCATTTTAGCTTAAGAGTTTCAGGTAGTAAAGGATGTAATAAAACACTATAAGTTGCAATTTCTCAAAAGGTATTAGTGGGATAGCTTTTTAAAAAATTATAGACTTCCTAAAAGATTATTGTTCATTAGGATATTAAGTGAATTAGTTAGCATCATTAGTATATATTCCCCCCCCCGCCACCGCGGGATCCTTTTTTTACTTTTCTAGTGCATTTTAAGCTAATTATTATTTGTTCCTATTTCATCGATGGAAATATTTTTCTTTAGAGAATGCAACTGGATATTATTCTAACAAGTTTGCAAGATCATACCCATGTAGCCTCCTTACTTGGCTATAGCTCACCCTCCGATGCTGCTGACCTCTCTTCTGTATGTACTGGCTATGGAAACCTGTCGGATCAACCTTATGGCACTCAGAGCTGCCATCCAGACACCCATCTGGCTGAAATTTTGATGAAGACTCTCTTAAGAAATTTAGGATTTTATACGGTAAGTTGCTCTTTTTTTGTCGTTAAAAAGAATAAATAAATAAAACTTGGGTTGGTTTTGTTTTGTTTTGTTTTTGGAGGGGGTAGGGATCACTTTAGGTCAAGGTATTTTGACATTTAAACGCTTATGAAATAAGTAAAACTAAACTCCACTCTCTGAAAGGGGAGAGATATGTCAGATCTTCTGAAATATTGTGGGTGCCAAATGACTTGTAGTTGAGAGTTCCAAAGAGATTTGTTTTGGAATTTTACCAATTTTTTTCTGATATTAATGTACAAGAATAAACAGGTAAAAATATTCAACAACATTTTGCAAGAGAAGAAGAATGAGGAAAGGATTAACCTTACCAGATGTAATCTTATAATTAAACAATGTGGTTTAAATTGTTTAAAAATAGGCTGGTCAATTAATTAAAATTATTATTTTATTAAATTATTAAAAATAGCTGGTCAATAGGAGAGAAGACAATGGACAGTATAGCCTTCTCTGTATTAGGATGCCCTTAGTTCTTCCTCCCTGGTGTTTCTTAGATCCGTCACTTTTTTTCTTTCCATTTTTATGGGTTCTAATCCATGCCATCACGACCTAATGGTAATAGCAGTGTTATAGCTGTTGCCACTGTTGCTGGTCTCCTCTCAGCATCCTACTGCTAGAATAACCTTGTTGTATTAAATAACCTCATTTTATTAAATCAGAACTTTTTCAGACCCTTCATCATTTGGCTTACACACCACACTCATCTGAACTCATGCGTGGCACACCTATTTCCTCCTCTCTCTTCTTGTCTACCAATCTATCACTTGTTTAACACTTGACTGTTCTTGGAAGCCTTGCTCAAATAACCTTTTCTAACCATGTAATTATAACTGCATACCTCTCATCAGTTTTTAGAGTCAAAGTGTACTATGTGACTTAACTTTGAATAGTTTGTGTATCATTTCATATTGTCTCCTGCTCTTCAGGGTCAGGTCTGTATATTCTTTTTCTTCTGTACAAGTCTTAGTGTTCTGTTCTGCCCAACTTAAAAGGTTGTTGACTAAGTCAGTGACAGTTGTTCCTATAGAATTATTTTCTTTCAGATTTAAGGATGTAAATTTGAGCTGATGTTTGGCTGCAAATGGAATGGGAACAATGTTACAGTGTATCCATTTGGTATTAACTGAAATTTTTTCCCAAAGTTGTATTAAAGTAGTGCCTTTTTTATGCCAGTAGGGCTGAGGTAGATGTGTATATTATATGGAAATGGAAATAAAATACTAACTGCTTTTAGGCTGAAAATCATAAATTTTTGTTTCTTTCTGATGTAATTTAACCAAATTTGTCATGTTCTAAGATTTTAAAATAATGGTGCTGGTCTTAGTCTGTTTGGGTTGCTGTAATAGAATACCACAGAGTGGGCCGGCTTATCTACAACACAGATTTATTTCTCACAGTTATGCAGACGGGAAGTCCAAGATCAAGGAGGCAGCAGATTTGGTGGTGCCTGCTTCTTGATTCATAGACAGCCGTCTTCTTGCTGTGTCCTCACACAAGGGAACTCTCTGTTGTCTCTTTTGTAAGGTCACTAATCCCATTCACGAGAGTTCTGCCCTCATGACTTAATCACCTCCCAGAGGCCCCACCTTCAAATACCACCACGTTGGGTTCAACATAAGAATTTTGAAGGGACACAAACATTCATTCAGTCTCTAGCAGTGCTAATTTGGCTGCTTATAAAGGTGCTTATATAGGAAGGGCCTTAAAATGTTCTGTGACTCTGTCTTGCATATTTATAAACAAAGACCATATTTTATGCATAAAGATGTTCATCACATCATTATTATAAGAAAGAAAAGTTGGAAACAACTGAAATATCTAAAAGTTGGGGAATGGTTTAAGTACATTATGATATATATACTCAGTGGAATATTATGTCTCAAATTTTATGTACACATGGCTTATGAAAACATGTAAAATATCTGTGGATCTGTTAGAAAAGAGAAGACTAGAAATAGAATATGCAGTATTATGAAAAAAAGGAAAAGTCACAAAAAAAAATCAGGAAAGAAATACACAAAAAATATTAGATACGGTGGTTGACTAAATGGTGATTTAAAGTTTGTTTGTTTGTTTTTTTTTAACGGTACCCGGGCCTCTCACTGTTGTGGCCTCTCCTGCCGCGGAGCACAGGCTTTGGACGCGCAGGCCCAGCGGCCATGGCCCACGGGCTCAGCCGCTCTGTGGCATGTGGGATCCTCCCGGACCGGGGCACGAACCCGTGTCCCCTGCACTGGCAGGTGGTCTCTCAACCACTGCGCCACCAGGGAAGCCCTAAAGTTTTTTAAAATACAGTTTTGGTATTTTCTAAATTTGTTACACTATTTCTGTTTTAAAAAAATATTTTTAACTTGAAATAACTTAAAACTCCCACAAGAATTACAGGAAACTTTCAAAGAACTCTCCTGTACGCTTCAGCCAAATTTGCCTTTCCTTGTTTCCTTTCTTCCATCCATCATTTGAGAGTAAACTGCAGATGTCATACTGGCTATTCCTAAGCACTTATATTCTTAAGAATTAGGACATTCTCTTACATAACAACAGAACAATTATTGAATTCAGGAAATTTAACGTTGACACAGAACCATTGTATAATATAGAGTCCATACTCAAATTTCTACAGTTATCCCAGTAATGTCCTTTATGGCACCCTCCCCCTGCCCCCCAAATCCAGGATCATACATTGTATTTAGTTGTCATGTTTCTTTAGGCCACTTACTTCTTTTATAATCAGAAATAAATTTAATTTCTAAGAATTGTGTTCTTAGAAATTCAAATATGTGAAAACAAAACCTTTACATAGGAGGTCAGGAAAGCAATAGTATTAAAATGTTGAAATGTGTTGTCTTTGGGTATTGTTTTCCTTTTTCTTGTTTTCCGCATTTTCAAAGTTTTTGTGGTGAAACCACAAAAGTTTTTGTGGTGAAACTTTTTAATGGAAAAACAAATTGAGATGGCTTGATAAGTCTTACCACCTTATAGCTAATGACAGCATAGCAAAGATTTAAAGATTAATAATGGGAGAAAGGAGACAGTGCCTTCTTAAATCAGAATCATTTATGGTAGGACATTAATTTCACTTTCAAACACTTCAAATATAATCTTAATTTATGTATCATTTTAGGATCAAGCATTTGGGGAGCTAGAAAAGAATAGTGATAAATTTCTACTTGGAACATCGTCTTCAGAGAACAGTCAGCCTGCTCATCTTCATGAACTACTATGTTCACTGCAGAAACAGCTGCTGGCATTTTGCCATATCAATAACATTAGTGAGGTATGTGATTCTTTGCCTTTTATGGTCTTTTCTCAGGGACCTTGAAACTCAGATATTTGGGTAAGCCATGATATTTTTCTACCTTGAATCTTCCAAAGTAGTAATTTAGGAACTTTTTTCCTCAGAACTCAAGCAGTGTGGCATTGCTTCATAAACATCTTCAGCTCTTGTTGCCTCATGCCACAGATATTTATTCACGTTCTGCAAATTTGCTCAAAGAAAGTCCTTGGAATGGCAGCGTTGGAGAAAAATTAAGAGGTGTGTTTGGTACTGGGTTTCATATTTAATCAGTGGTTGTAAAGCAAGAGTTCTTGGCCTTTCCAAAGCTTTAAGAGGGCCGGAAACCTCTGAGTGGAATAGGAATGACGTTGAATCTCCTTTGTTATCGAAGATCCCTTTGATCTTGGTTTTGGGGTGATGGCAACAGTGATTGATCTAATTAATCTTAAAAGACGCTAATTGGTGTGACAGAGGTCTAATTTAAAGGAATTAGATGATATATACTCAAAAAGATTAATATTAAATGGCATAAAGTGAGATTTTCATCTATTTCTTTACTTTTCTTTAGCATTTACCATCTCTGTCTTGAAATGCTTTCTTTTCTCTGGTCTTCTGTGTAGCCACAATCCTGTATTTACACATCTCTCTTTGCCCACTCTTTTTCAGTCTGTTCCTGTAAGCTCCTCTTTTTGGGGCATGCCCTTTAATGTTTAGGATCTTCTGAATTTTGCCCTCAACCCTCTTTTCTCTGAGAATGATCTTATCTGGTCCTGTTGTCTTTAACCGCCATGTGTATGTTGACTGCCATATATGCATCTAGCTGAGAACTCCTTTTTTACACAAGAGCTTTTCTCTAGTTACCTACTAGGTGCCTTTTCTTGATTATTCCAAAGACAGGTAAAATTTGGTAAGTCTGTCCAAAAGCAACTTATTTTTGAAGTTTCCTCACTGAACAAAGAAATAAATAAACTGAGAAACTAAAACCATTGCTTACTAGACAGTTGCATTTTGTTGTTCCACAGGCGTTTAAAATTTAATTTGTTCAAATTGAGCTCATCTCTGAATAGTCTTCTTGCCCCCAAATACAATAAAATATTGACACAGAATTGATTAAAAACCAATACAGATAATTAAAAAAACCAGATGTTTTGAGGTGATTTTAATTTAAAAAAAGTAAATTTGGTTTAAAAAACATAAAAGACTTCCTACAGTAGAATGTAAGCACCATGAGGGCAGGAATTTTTAGTTCTTTGTTCACAGCTGTACACCTTTCACCTATAATAGTGCCTGATATGTTGTATGTGTTCAATAAATATTTCTTGAGTAAATCTGAAAGTGAGAATAAATTTGTGAATGAGAAATTCGTAATGCATTTTAAGGGAAGCAGCTATAATCCTTTGAATTTGTTGGCACAAGGATATTTGTGCTTTCCCATAAAGTGTCTGTTGGTGACACTTTCTGAAAGTGAGTAAATACTAACCCAACCCTAGCTACCAGAGAGTTATATAATAATTCAACAAAGAGTTCTAGGCAAAAATAGTATTTATTAGGTTTTTTTTTTTAAGTTTGTTTGAAACAATTGATGCCTGTTAAATTTCTTACCCTTCATAGATGTGATATACGTCTCAGCTGCAGGCAGTATGCTCTGCCAGATTGTTAACTCCCTACTGTTACTCCCAGTGTCGGTGGCTCGGCCTTTATTGAGTTACCTCCTCGACTTGTTGCCACCTCTTGATTGCCTTAATAGACTCCTGCCAGCGGCCACTCTTTTAGAAGACCAAGAGTTACAGTGGCCTCTTCATGGTAAGTAAAGATAATAAAGGAGCAAATAATGCTCTTGAGAAAAGTTGTTTCTCTTGCTTGCATCAGGTAAATCGTATCTGACACTTGGTTGTTTAATGTACTCAGAAGATAAAGTTGTTACTGTCTAAGAGCTTATAGTGTGAAGTGGGCAACTGAGATGGGAAAATTTAAGAAAGTTCCTTATATATAAGTGTCACGAATAAAGTCTTTATCCGATCATCAGGCTTGAAATATATTTCATTGATTCCAAGACATGCTTTTCTTCAAATTTTGACATGGCTTAATTTGGATACATCTTACAGTGGGTGATAGGAGGCATTGTTTCATAAATCAGTCAACAGCATAATGACACGTTTTACAATCAATGAACTGATTTGTTTTATTTCTTAAATGCAAACGTTTTTAGTTTTAAATCTCTATTCGACAGTAAAATATTTTGTATTTTGGTTGGATATGTAGATAACTGAATGTAAAAGATGGAAATTGGAAACCTCTCTTTCTGTGTTTTTCTTTTTAGGTACTTTATAGGAAATAGCATTTTGATTTTAGACGTAATATGTGAATTCACTCTTAATTTATAAAATGTTGATGATTTTGTTCCATTGAATATATCTTAAAATATCATGTCTAGAAAGCATCAATGTATTTTTCCATTGAAGTCTGTCTATCCTAAGGCTATCAAAGGAGTTTCATTACTGAAATCTTAAAAACCTTTCAAGTTTAAATGAGGTCACATGTTTTATGGAAAGAATCCTGGTCTAAGGCATAAAAAGATTTAGATTTTAGTATTGGCTCTATTGGCTGTATGATCTTGGGCAAGTCACTTATTTGAAGGCTTGGTTCCTTCTCCTGGAGAGATTGGGATTGGACAGAATACTTTGAGGGCCCGTCTTATATCCCATTGTTCTGTGACAGCTGGATTTAGATGAAGTCAAGTGTTAAGGTTACAGCTGTATCAGGATATTGATTAGGCTTTATATGGAGCCATTCCAGGTTTACTCTTGTTTTTCTAAAGCATCTCAGAATTTGCTAAGACTTACTCTATTTGTATTAGGCGAGGAAGGTGTCATTTTATTTTGGATTTTTGCATCTGTGTTCATAACTGATTTTTTCCCATGATTTTCCTTTATCATGCTATTCTTGTGTCATTTTTACGACCACAATTATACTAACCTCATAACATCAGTTTGGAATCTTCCTTTTTTTCCCTTTTCTCTGAAATAATGTGTGTAATTTAGGAGTTATCTCTTCTTGAAGGTTTATAAGAGTTTATAAAAACTATCTGGCCTGGGCTTCCCTGGTGGCGCAGTGGTTGAGAGTCCGCCTGCCGATGCAGGGGACACGGGTTCATGCCTCGGTCCGGGAAGATCCCACATGCCGTGGAGTGGCTGGGCCCATGAGCCATGGCCGCTGAGCCTGCGCGTCCGGAGCCTGTGCTCCGCAATGGGAAAGGCCACAACAGTGAGAGGCCTGCGTACCGCAAAAAAAACACAAAAACAAACAAAAAAAAACTATCTGGCCCTAGTGTTTTTTTTATAGATAGGTTTTTGGCTATTAATTTTCTTTTTTTAGTGGTTATTGTTCTCTTACAGCTTTTTGTTTCTTCTCAAATCCATTTCAGAAATTGATATTTTTTCAGAAAATGTCATTTTGTTGGTTTTCAAATTTATTGACACAAAGATCATAATATTCACACATAGTTTTTAAAAATCTCTAGTGTATCTGTGGTTATATCCTCTTTTTGTATTTTTAATTTTAAAATTTATGCCATCTTTATTTTCTGGATTAATTTTATTACAGGTTTGTCTATTTTATTAGTGTTTTCAAATACCCAGTTTTTGAATTGGATGATTTCTTGTGTTTTTCTTTTATGATTTCATTGATATCTCTTCTTATCTTTATGGCTAGCTGTAGTTTTTTTTTTTTTTTTTTAAGTGAAGAACTTTTAAAAACAAATGTACAATAAGAAAGCATGGATCTGGATCTTAGTATAGGACAGATCTGAATTCAGGCCTTAAAAGCATTGAACAATACTAAGTGTCATTTTACTAGATCAACTCTTGTTTTGATTTTGGAGGGATGAGCTACCTCAGTTACTCACTCTTAAGGTTGAAATTTGATCTGGATAGTGAAAAGTAGGAATAGAATCAATGGGAGATAATTCTGCCATGTACTGTTTCACTGTTTATCTCAAAATCAGTAACTTTACAAAGCAGATTTTTATTTGATGGCAAACTTATCTGAATGTATTTTAGATTAGCCTACTAAAGAGAATATATACATAAAGTGCTATAATCTATGTTTTCATTATAAAATTATTTTGCTTCAGTGTCTTGTTGCAGTGCAATATAAATGAAAAAGCTTGAGAATCTTCAACACCAGATAAATTACTAATGATTTTGTTTTCAGGAGGGCCAGAACTGATTGATCCTGCTGGTGTGCCATTACCTCAGCCAGCCCAGTCCTGGGTGTGGCTTGTTGATCTGGAAAGAACAATTGCTCTTCTTATTGGGCAGTGTCTTGGTGGCATGCTTCAGGGTTCGCCTGTGTCTCCAGAGGAACAGGACACTGCATATTGGATGAAAACACCACTTTTTAGTGATGGTGTAGAAATGGATACCCCTCAGTTAGGTAATGTGCTTCTCTGCAGCATTTAGAATACGTGCTTCTGTTTGTACCTCCTTTGGAGATTTCTCTTATTCTGGGTTTGCTGAATAGAGAACTGATAGAAAACAAATGCAACATTTGCAGGGTAGGGGATCCAAGACTGTAACTTGGAGCCCTCAGAAAAACAGTTAAGTCCTGCAGCATCGTATAGTGAAAAGAGCCCCTGAACTAGGGAAGTGTAGGCCTGGTTCTACTCTGTTTTTATTTATCACTCATTTTGAGCAAGTCATCTAACTCATAAAAATGGGAAAATGCTTAATTACTTGTGTTCTGGGGCTTGGAGGTTATGAAACTGCTTCATAGAAGGTTACTGACCATGACTTATGAGGGCTCAGGTCATAAACACCTCTCAGTTGTGAGGGCCAATCCCTTCTCCTCCCAGCCTGTCCTCCTTTCAAGCTGATGTTACCTTGTGTGATTCCTTATTTTTTTCCTCCCCATTTATGGTACCTTTGGGGTTTCCTTTCCTGCCTCATCTTCCATTTGTCTACTTTGATGGTAGGCTCGCTCTCAGACTGTCTGAACATGAGGATTTCTCCAGTTCCTGAATAGATGATGTAGTTGTTTTATCTAGGATTGGTCCTTTAATCTCTCTGAACCTCTAATTTCAATCCTTAAAATAATGAGTTAGATTAGATAGCCCATATGGTCTTATTAGATTTTATTTATTTATTTTTAAGAAATATTTATTTATTTTGGCTGTGCCAGGTCTTAGTTGCAGCACATGGGATCTTCGTTGTAGCATGCGGACTTCTTAGTTGCGGCATGTGGGATCTAGTTCCCTGACCAGGGATCAAACCTGGGCCCCTGGCATTGGGAGCTCAGAGTCTTACCCACTGGACCACCAGGGAAGTCCCTAGATTTTAAATTTATTATTTCTCTGATAAGAGAAAGAGACTCAGAGAGTGTCCAAGAAGCAAAATCTAAGAGAAATCTCGATCTAAGAGAATCTCCAGAGGAGAAACAAAAGTAGAAACCATGACAAAAATCATGGAGATTTCTGCTTTGGGGTTGGAGGGTTGGAGGGTGGGAGTGAGAGATGTTGAAGATTTTCTTCCTTTTCCAAATAGGAGTGTATATTCATTGTTTCATTTATGAACCAGAAAGTGATTCCGGCCATGGCTGATGAGTGCTAGACTGGTACTTAGGAATGTTTGTATCAAAAAAAATAAAATCATGTTTTTCTTCAAGGGGTATTTAACATCATAAAGGTAGTTCCAGTGCTATCAGTGTTTAGCTCTGTGATAGTCCCAAATGTCCTCCTGAGGAGAAAAGTATCTTTATCTCTACCTTCCTCATATTTCTGTTATGTGTACTTTACTCAACTGGCCTTTGGTATGAATATAATCAATTTCAGTTTTAATGTTAGTTTTCACTTTTTAAATTATAAAATTATGAAACTATTAAAATGTTACATTTTATGTTTAAATACTTGCATATATTGGACTTCCCACAGTGGTTAAGAATATGCCTGCCAATGCAGGGGACACGGGTTTGAGCCCTGGTCCAGGAAGATCCCACATGCCACGGAGCAACTAAGCCCGTGTGCTACAACTACTGAGCCTGTGTTCTAGAGCCCATGAGCCACAACTACTGAGCCTGCACGCTACAACTCCTGAAGCCCACGCACCTAGAGCCCATGCTCTGCAACAAGGCACCACAACGAGAAGCCGGTGCACCGCAACAAAGAGTAGCCCCCGCTCACCGCAACTAGAGAAAGCCCGTGTGCAGCAATGAAGACCCAACACAGCCAAAAATAAATGATAATAATAAAAAACAAAGATAAGCAGTAGCTTCTAAAAAAAATACTTGCATATATTAGGAAGAGGCTCTTGTCTGTAAAATTGTAAATAAATGATAATTTAGTTATATTGTGGGTTAAATTGACTTTCGGTATTAGCCCGGGAACCTGTCATTTAGAGAAGTGTTTTGTTTTTTAAATGGAAAATGAATTCTTAATGCCAAATGTCCCATTGGAAAGTTAGGAACCACCTGAACAAATGTAAATATCAGTTGAGAAATTGTTCAAGTGTCAATATCTTTGATCTCCCTTAAATCATACTGAAGTGATTATTTTCCCTTAAGTCTACAAAAAGAAAAGAAAAATCTTGGCTAGTCTCTTTCCCAGTGGTCCCATGCTTCTCAACAAGGATATCAATCCGTTTTGAGCAAGAAAGTTCTTTGTTACACAAGACTGTGCTGCACATGTAGGGCCCTGCCTACCAAAATGCCAGAACTCCTCCCTGGAATGTTACATTTAGTCACATAAAGAAAGGGGTGATACTATGCCCAATTGAGAAGCATTAAAGGACTTTACCTTTGTAGCATCTACTTAAAATGGTTTGAAATGTATCATTTCATATGCATTAAGTAAATATGGTAAGCTTTTATTTGTAGCACCAAAATTTACAAAGCTTGAAATCAATAACTTGTGTAATTTTTTTTTTTTTAGATAAATGTATGAGTTGCCTATTAGAAGTAGCTCTTTCCGGAAATGAAGAACAGAAGCCTTTTGATTACAAATTGCGGCCTGAAATTGCTATCTACGTAGACTTGGCATTGGGTTGTTCAAAAGAGCCGGCTCGAAGCCTTTGGATCAGCATGCAGGATTATGCTATTAGTAAAGGTAAGATGAAGAGGATAAAGGGGCTAAATATGTAGATAGCTCATAATACCAACTAATATAAGTATAGTATAGTATATGTAAATAGAAAATCACAGGGATTACCCTATTACTTTTTTATAGAAAAAGGGATTTTACAATTAACATTTTTTTAGGGCTTCCCTGGTGGCGCAGTGGTTGGGAGTCCGCCTGCCGATGCAGGGGACACAGGTTCGTGCCCCGGTCCGGGAGGATCCCACATGCCGCGGAGCGGCTGGGCCCGTGAGCCATGGCCGCTGAGCCTGCGTGTCTGGAGCCTGTGCTCCGCAACGGGAGAGGCCACAGCAGTTAGAGGCCCGCGTACTGCGGGAAAAAAAAAAAAAAAAACCTCTAACAGTTTTAAAAAATAAATTTATTTGTTTTATTTATTTTTATTTTTGGCTGTGTTGTGTCTTTGCTGCTGAGTGCGGGCTTTCTCTAGTGCGGTGAGTGGGGGCCTCTCACCACGGTGGCTTCTCTTGTCACGGAGCGTGGGCTTCAGCAGTTGTGGCATGCTGGCTCAGTAGCTGTGGCGCACAGGCTCTAGAGCACAGCCTCAGCAGTGGTGTCACACGGGCCCAGTTGCTCCAGAGCATGTGGGATCTTCCCGGACCAGGGTTCGAACCCATGTCGCCTTCATTGTCAGGTGGATTCTCAACCACTGCACCACAAGGGAAGTCTCTACAATTAACATTTTAGAAACAATTTCTTATTCCTGCTAGTGGAACATTTTGAAGTGCTTGGTATGAAACCTCGTGTATTCTTTTATATACATATATCCCACTTGAAGAAAATCCACTGTGGGAAAATTGAGATTAGTGTGAAAAATAAATCCAGAGGCAGCATTTTACTGAAGGATTCCATGCAGCGTAAATGGATCTAGTATAAGAGTCGGTTTAATGAATCTCTTCCCTTTGTGAGCCCTGGTGAAGAACTGAAATATGTGTATGTGGAAGTCTGAGCTCTGGGCTTGGGTCATTTTCCTCCTGTATAAAACACTTGTCCATTTTAGAGTGCTAGTGAAGATACCAGTTTGAAATGAGGTATATTATTAAGTACAGCAGTAAAGTGCTATGCAAGTGTGTAGTGGTATTTCAGTTTCTAATATTACTTGATTAATAAAATTAATTTTATGTACAAGTTTTCAAAGGTTGTACCTGATTTCTTTTTAGCTCTCATCCACTTTTAACAATGACTTGGATTGTTCAGAATCACATACCCCTAGTTGTCTTTCTCCACATTGCTCTTTCTTTAGTCCCTGCTCCCCTGTGTCTTTGGATTTTCTTCCTTCTGCGATAAAAATGGTAAAAGTAAATACATTTTCACCTTTACTTCGTATAATAAAGATGAGATACATATCATTCAGATCTTTAAAACACCAGTGAGATGATACCTTTGAAAGTTTAATCTCATCCAATTTGTCATTCGTTTATTCATTCTATCGTGTTGACTTTCACCAGTGGCAGAAAAGTATGATAGTGGAGGAGAAAAAAAGCTTACTTTCTGAGTTGTATTTTCTGATATCCTCTTATTTGCATCATTTTCTTGGAATGTGCGGTTAGGTTTTTTTTTTTTATAAATTTATTTTTATTTTTATTTATTTTTGGCTGCCTTTATCTTCTTTGGAGAAATCTCTGTTTAGGTCTTCTGCCCATTTTTGGATTGGGTTGTTTGTTTTTTTGATATTGAGCTGCATGAACTGCTTGTAAATTTTGGAGATTAATCCTTTGTCAGTTGCTTCATTTGCAAAAATTTTCTCCCATTCTGAGGGTTGTCTTTTGGACTTGTTTATGGTTTCCTTTGCTATGCAAAAGCTTTGAAGTTTCATTAGGTCCCATTTGTTTATTTTTGTTTTCATTTCCATTTCTCTAGGAGGTGGGTCAAAAAGGATCTTGCTGTGATTTATGTCATAGAGTGTCCTGCCTATGTTTTCCTCTAAGAGTTTGATAGTTTCTGGCCTTACATTTAGGTCTTTAATCCATTTTGAGCTTATTTTTGTGTATAGTGTTAGGGAGTGACCTAATCTCATACTTTTACAGGTACTTGTCCAGTTTTCCCAGCACCACTTATTGAAGAGGCTGTCCTTTCTCCACTGTACATTCCTACCTCCTTTATCAAAGATAAGGTGACCATATGTGCGTGGGTTTATCTCTGGGCTTTCTATCCTGTTCCATTGATCTATCTTTCTGTTTTTATGCCAGTACCATATTGTCTTTTGATTACTGTAGCTTTGTAGTATAGTCTGAATTCAGGGAGCCTGATTCCTCCAGCTCCGTTTTTTGTTCTCAAGATTGCTTTGGCTATTCGGGGTCTTTTGTGTTTCCATACAAATAGTGAATTTTTTTGTTCTAGTTCTGTGAAAAATGCCAGTGGTAGTTTGATAGGGATTGCATTGAATCTGTAGATTGCTTTGGGTAGTAGAGTCATTTTCACAATGTTGATTCTTCCAATCCAAGAACATGGTATATCTCTCTATCTATTTGTATCATCTTTAATTTCTTTCATCAGTGTCTTATAATTTTTTGCATACAGGTCTTTTGTCTCCTTAGGTAGGTTTATTCCTAGATATTTTATTCTTTTTGTTGCAGTGGTAAATGGGAGTGTTTTCTTGATTTCACTTTCAGATTTTTCATCATTAGTGTATAGGAATGCCAGAGATTTCTGTGCATTAATTTTGTATCCTGCAACTTTACCAAATTCATTGATAAGCTCTAGTAGTTTTCTGGTAGCATCTTTAGGATTCTCTATGTATAGTATCATGTCATCTGCAAGCAGTGACTGCTTTACTTCTTCTTTTCCGATTTGGATTCCTTTTATTTCCTTTTCTTCTCTGATTGCTGTGGCTAAAACTTCCAAAATTATGTTGAATAAGAGTGGTGAGAGTGGGCAACCTTGTCTTGTTCCTGATCTTAGTGGAAATGCTTTCAGTTTTTCACCATTGAGGACGATGTTGGCTGTGAGTTTGTCATATATGGCCTTTATTATTTTGAAGAACTTTCCCTCTGTGCCTACTTTCTGCAGGGTTTTTATCATAAATGGGTGTTGAATTTTTTTGAAAGCTTTCTCTGCATCTATTGAGATCATATGGTTTCTCTCCTTCAATTTGTTAATATGGTGTATCACGTTGATTGATTTGCATATATTGAAGAATTCTTGCATTCCTGGAATAAACCCCACTTGATCATGGTGTATGATCCGTTTAATGTGCTGTTGGATTCTGTTTGCTAGTATTTTGTTGACGATCTTTGCATCTATGTTCATCAGTGATGTTGGCCTGTAGTTTTCTTCCTTTGTGACATCCTTGTCTGGTTTTGGTATCAGGGTGATGGTGGCCTCATAGAATGAGTTTGGGAGTGTTCCTCCCTCTGCAATATTTTGGAAGCGTTTCAGAAGGATAGCTGTTAGCTCTTCTCTAAATGTTTGATAGAATTCACCTGTGAAGCCATCTGGTCCTGGGCTTTTGTTTGTTGGAAGATTTTAAATCACAGTTTCAATTTCAGTGTTTGTGATTGGTCTGTTCATATCTTCTATTTCTTCCTGATTCAGTCTTGGCAGATTGTGCATTTCTAAGAATTTGTCCATTTCTTCCAGGTTGTCCGTTTTATTGGCATAGAGTTGCTTGTAGTAATCTCTCATGATCTTTTGTATTTCTGCAGTGTCAGTTGTTACTTCTTTTTCATTTCTAATTCTGTTGATTTGAGTCTTCTCCCTTATTTTCTTGATGAGTCTGGCTAATGGTTTATCAATTTTGCTTATCTTCTCAAAGAACCAGCTTTTAGTTTTATTGATCTTTGCTATCGTTTCCTTCATTTCTTTTTCATTTATTTCTGATCTGATTTTTATGATTTCTTTCCTTCTGCTAACTTTGGGGGGTTTTTGTTCTTGTTTCCCTAATTGCTTAAGGTGCAAGTTTAGGTTGTTTATTCGAGATGTTTCCTGTTTCTTAAAGTAGGATTGTATTGCTATAAACTTCCCTCTTAGAACTGCTTTTGCTGTATCCCATAGATTTTGGGTTGTCGTGTCTCCATTGTCATTTGTTTCTAGGTATTTTTTTATTTTCTCTTTGTTTTCTTCAGTGATCACTTCGTTAATAAGTAGTATATTGTTTAGCCTCCATGTGTTTGTATTTTTTACAGATCTTTTCCTGTAATTGATATCTAGTCTCATAGCGTTGTGGTCGGAAAAGATACTTGATATGGTTTCAATTTTCTTAAATTTACCAAGGCTTGATTTGTGACCCAAGATATGATCTATCCTGGAGAATGTTCCATGAGCACTAGAGAAAAATGTGTATTCTGTTGTTTTTGGATGGAATGTCCTATAAATATCAGTTAAGTCCATCTTGTTTAATGTATCATTTAAAGTTTGTGTTTCCTTATTTATTTTCATTTTGGATGATCTGTCCATTGGTGAAAGTGGGGTGTTAAAGTCCCCTACTATGAATGTGTTACTGTCGATTTCCCCTTTTATGGCTGTTAGTATTTGCCATATGTATTGAGGTGCTCCTATGTTGGGTGCATAAATATTTACAATTGTTATATCTTCTTCTTGGATCAATCCCTTGATCATTATGTAATGTCCTTCTTTGTCTCTTCTAATAGTCTTTATTTTAAAGTGTATTTTGTCTGATATGAGAATTGCTACTCCAGCTTTCTTTTGGTTTCCATTTGCATGAAATATCTTTTTCCATCCCCTTACTTTCAGTCTGTATGTGTCTCTAGGTCTGAAGTGGGTCTCTTGTAGACAGCAAATATATGGGTCTTGTTTTTGTATCCATTCCGCCATTCTGTATCTTTTGGTGGGAGCATTTAGTCCATTTACATTTAAGGTAATTATCGATATGTATGTTCCTATTCCCATTTTCTTAATTGTTTTGGGTTCGTTATTGTAGGTCTTTTCCTTCTCTTGTGTTTCTTGCCTAGAGAAGTTCCTTTAGCAGTTGTTGTAGAGCTGGTTTGGTGGTGCTGAACCCTCTCAGCTTTTGCTTGTCTGTAAAGGTTTTAATTTCTCCATCAAATCTGAATGAGATCCTTGCTGGGTAGAGTAATCTTGGTTGCGGGTTCTTCTCCTTCATCAGTTTAAATATGTCCTGCCAGTCCCTTCTGGCTTGCAGAGTTTCTGCTGAAAGATCAGTTAACCTTATGGGGATTCCCTTGTGTGTTATTTGTTGTTTTTCCCTTGCTGCTCTTAATATGTTTTCTTTGTGTTTAATTTTTGACAGTTTGATTCATATGTGTCTTGGTGTATTTCTCCTTAGATTTATCCTGTATGGGACTCTCTGTGCTTCCTGGACTTGATTAACTATTTCCTTTCCCATATTAGGGAAGTTTTCAACTATAATCTCTTCAAATATTTTCTCAGTCCCTTTCTTTTTCTCTTCTTCTGGAACCCCTATAATTCGAATGTTGGTGCGTTTAATGTTGTCGCAGAGGTTTCTGAGACTGTCCTCAGTTCTTTTCATTCTTTTTTCTTTATTCTGCTCTGCAGTAGTTATTCCCACTATTTTATCTTCCAGGTCACTTATCCGTTCTTCTGCCTCAGTTATTCTGCTATTGATCCCATCTAGAGTATTTTTCATTTCATTTATTGTGTTGTTCATTGTTGTTTGTTTCATCTTTAGTTCTTCTAGGTCCTTGTTAAATGTTTCTTGCATTTTGTCTATTCTATTTCCAAGATTTTGGATCATCTTTACTGTTATTATTCTGAATTCTTTTTCAGGTAGACTGCCTATTTCCTCTTCATTTGTTAGGTCTGGTGGGTTTTTATCTTGCTCCTTCATCTGCTGTATGTTTTTCTGTCTTCTCATTTTGCTTATCTTACTGTGTTTGGGGTCTCCTTTTTGCAGGCTGCAGGTTTGTAGTTCCCGTTGTTTTTGGTGTCTGTCCCCAGTGGCTAAGGTTGGTTCAGTGGGTTGTGTAGGCTTCCTGGTGGAGGGGACTAGTGCCTGTGTTCTGGTGGATGAGGCTGGATCTTGTCTTTCTGGTGGGCAGGTCCACGTCTGGCGGTGTGTTTTGGGGTGTCTGTGGACTTGTTATGATTGTAGGCAGCCTCTCTGCTAATGGGTGGGGTTGTGTTCCTGTCTTGATAGTTGTTTGGCATAGGATGTTCAGCACTGTAGCTTGCTGGTTGTTGAGTGAAGCTGGGTGCTGGTGTTGAGATGGAGATCTCTGGGAGATTTTTGCCATTTGATATTATGTGGAGCTGGGAGGTCTCTTGTTGACCGGTGTCCTGAAATTGGCTCTCCCACCTCAGAGGCACAGCACTGACTCCTGGCTGCAGCACCAAGAGCCTTTCATCCACATGGCTCAGAATAAAAGGGAGAAAAAGTAGAAAGAATTAGTAGAAGTAGAAAGAAAGAAAGAAAAAGACAGAAAGGGAGGGAGGGAGGAAGGAAGAAAGGAAGGAGAGAAGGAAGGAAAAAAGAAAGAAGATAAAGTTAAATAAAATAAGATAAAATATAATAAAGTTATTAAAATAAAAAAATAATTATTAAGAGAAAAAAACGGACGGATAGAGCCCTTGGACATATGGTGGAAGCAAAGCTATACAGACAAAATCTCACATAGAAGCATACACATACATACACACTCACAAAAAGAGGAAAAGGGGAAAAAAATCCTAAATCTTGCTCTCAAAGTCCACCTCCTCAATTTGTGATGATTCGTTGTCTAAAGAAGGGAAGGAAGGAAAGAAAGGACGAAGATAAAGTAAAATAAAATAAAGTTATTAAAATAAAAAGTAATTATTAAGAAAAATATTAAAAAAACAGACGGATAGAACCCTCGAACAAATGGTGGAAGCAAAGCTATACAGACAAAATCTCACACAGAAGCATGCACATACACACTCACAAAAAGAGGAAAAGGGGAAAAAATAATAAATCTTGCTCTCAAAGTCCGCCTCCTTAATTTGGGATGATTCGTTGTCTATTCATGTATTTCACAGATGTAGGGTACATCAAATTGATTGTGGAGCTTTAATCCGCTGCTTCTGAGGCTGCTGGGGGAGATTTCCCTTTCTCTTCTTTGTTCTCACAGCTCCGAGGGGCTCAGCTTTGGATTTGGCCCCGCCTCTGCGTGTACGTCACCGGAGGGCGTCTGTTCTTCACTCAGACAGGACGGGGTTAAAGGAGCAGCTGATTCGGGGGCTCTGGCCCACTCAGGCGGGGGGCAGGGAGGGGCACGGAGTGCGGGGCGAGCCTGCGGCGGCAGAGGCCAGCGTGACGTTGCACCAGCCTGAGGCGCGCCGTGTGTTCTCCCGGGGAAGTTGTCCCTGGATCCCGGGACCCTGGCAGTGGCGGGTTGCACACGCTCCCTGGAAGGGGGCTGTGGATAGTGACCTGTGCTCGCACACAGGCTTCTTGGTGGCGGCAGCAGCAGCCTTAGCGTCTCATGCCTGTCTCTGTGGTCCGCACTTTTAGCCGCGGCTTGCGCCCGTCTCTGGAACTCCTTTAAGCAGCGTTCTTAATCCCTTCTCCTCGCGCACCAGGAAACAAAGAGGGAAGAAAAAGTCTCTTGCCTCTTCGGGAGGTCCAGACTTTTCCCCAGACTCCCTCCCGGCCAGCTGTGCCGCACTAACCCCCTGCAGGCTGCGTTCACGCCGCCAACCGCAGTCCTCTCCCTGCGCTCCGACCGAAGCCCGAGCCTCAGCTCCCAGCGCTGCCCGCCCCGGCGGGTGAGCAGACAAGCCTCTCGGGCAGGTGAGTGCCGGTCGGCAGCGATCCTCTGTGCGGGAATCTCTCCGCTTTGCCCCCCACACCCCTGTTGCTGTGCTCTCCTCCACGGCTCCGAAGCTTCCCCCTCCGCCACCTGCAGTCTCCGCCCGTGAAGGGGCTTCCTAGTGTGTGGAAACCTTTCCTCCTTCACAGCTCCCTCCCACTGGTGCAGGTCCCGTCCCTATCCTTTTGTCTCTGTTTATTCTTTTTTCTTTTGCCCTACCCAGGTACGTGGGGGGTTTCTTGCCTTTTGGGAGGTCTGAGGTCTTCTGCCAGCGTTCAGTAGGTGTTTTGTAGGAGTTGTTCCACGTGTAGATGTATTTCTGGTGTATCTGTGGGGAGGAAGGTGATCTCCGCGGCTTACTCTTCCGCCATCTTCCCGGCTTGCCATCCCCACAACTGTCATGGCTTCGGCCGCCGGGGCCCCTCCAGAGCCGGCAGCCTCAGTGAGGCCGCCCTCTCCTCGGGCTCTGGGGCCGTTCCGTGATGGCGGAGGGAAGAGACCCCGAGCTGTGGGAGTTCCAGCTCTGCGGAAACGCGGGCTCGGTTCTTGGTTTTGTTTTTAAGTAGCATGGTAAATCTTGTCAAATTAACAGAGTCTAGCAGACATTCTGGGAGTAGACGGTAAACCTCCCATCCCCATTTGGAATCTACTGAATGTATTTCATTTTTAAATTATAGAACTGGTGTGCTAACGTGGAATTAAAGAAAGCAGCTGACTAGTTTTCATCATCTAATGCTGTGATTTGGGTTTTCAATTGCACATACTCATCTCTGTCCAAATGTTTCATTTCTTACCTACCTAAATATACACAGTATATTAGTATTCACAGTATCTGATGGCTTCAAATACCACATATATACATACTTGACTAGTTTACTCAGTGTCTCCACTAGGGTGTGTAATACATAGTATTCAGAACCAGACTCCTGATTACAGATACCTATCCTCCCAAAGGACTGTCCTTGTGATCTTCTCTCAGTAAAAGCCAACTGCATTCTAAATACATTATAGTCATCCTTGTCTGCTCTCATGTGCACATCTGATCCATCAACAGATTTCTTCAACTCTACCTTCAGAATACATCTGGAGTCTAACCACTTTTTACTAACCCCACTGCTACTACTATGTAATAATTACTTCTGCTGTTGCTGTTCCTGTAGTAAATTCTGCACTCAGCAGTTAGAGTGAGCCTTTTAAAACACAGATCACATCATCCCGTACCTCTGTTCACAGTTTCTAATGGTCCTTCCCATTTCCCTCAGTGTAAAACCTAGAGGACTTGCAATGGCCTGCAAGGCCCTATGTGATCTGGACCCCAGACAGCTTTCTAATGTCTCCTACCACTCTTGTGCATGCACATTTTGCTCTAGCTGCTCTGTCCTCCTTGAACTCAGGCAGGGCCTCTACATAGTTTTTTTGAAAGGACACTGTTTGTGTGGCTTCTTCCCCTACCTCATCTAGATCTCTCTGCTTGATTGTAGCCTTATTGGGGACCTTCCCAAACCAGCTTATAAAAAATAGTAAACCCACACAGTACAGTATTCCCTGTTCTCCTCACCCTGCTTTATTTTTCTCCATAGCATTT
Organism: Delphinus delphis; assembly: GCF_949987515.2. Lineage (NCBI taxonomy): Eukaryota > Metazoa > Chordata > Mammalia > Artiodactyla > Delphinidae > Delphinus > Delphinus delphis. The sequence goes on from NC_082684.1 coordinate 139,094,758, forward strand.
ATCTGTCATATTAATGTTTTTATTTATTGTCACCTCATACCCCTCCCCCACCGCAACTAGAATATAAGCTCTGTGAGATCTGGGACTTAGTTTTGTTCACTGCTGGGTTCCTAGCACAGTATGCGGGATCTAGTAGGTGCGTTTGTTAAATAACTGCTTAGGAAAACGATAAAATTCAGGTGTTAGATTACTAAAGCTATTAAAATTACCTCTGAACTGTTTTCTGTGAAATGTCAGTGTATCATTTTTATTTTCAGATTGGGACAGTGCAACTTTAAGTAATGAGTCACTCTTGGACACTGTGTCTAGATTTGTTCTTGCAGCTCTTCTGAAACACACAAATTTACTCAGTCAAGCATGTGGAGAAAGCCGGCAAGTAACTTAAACTATCCTCAGACAAATATTTGCTCTCATGATGTCAGAAGTTAAGTAACTTTTCTATTTTGGTTCTTTATTTAGATATCAACCTGGTAAAAGCTTATCAGAAGTGTACCGTTGTGTGTACAAAGTTCGAAGTCGTTTACTTGCTTGCAAGAACCTTGAACTTATTCAGACCAGGTCATCATCAAGAGACAGATGGGTAAAGTTGGAAATCAGTTAATTTGTATGTTTTTCTGCAAGCTGTGAGAGATAGCTCCATATTTGTGTATGTGAGGGGAAAAAAACTGTGGCTTAATTATTGCAGATGTTCAATAAATATTGAGTAGTTCTTTTTCTAGTGAAAATAATTGGATGAGTAGAAGATTGGGGGTTTATTTAACCACCCACTTATCAAGTGTGATATGGCTGCTAAGGAAGTTTATATATTCTTAGGCCATATAGGTAATAACAACAAATTGAATTGTCCAAATCATATGAAATATTATTCCTTTGTTTTCGCTCATCAGATCACGTTTGAATTATCCTATTTGATTTGGGGTGCCATAACTTATGAGGGATATTAGCAAAGTTAGATTGGTTAAAGGTCTGAAAATCATCTTATACAAGAACTGGAAAGTGTCAGAAATGTTTAGCTTAGAGAATGAAAGCGAAGGGGAGTCGTATGATAGGTGCCTTAAAGATATTTAAAGGACTTCCATGTAGGAGAGGAAATAAATGTGTTCCCTGTTGTTCCAGAGGGCACAGGTAGGACCAAAGGGTAACAACTGAATGGAGAATCATTGTTAGCTGAATGTAAGGAAAAAAGCCTTCTAATGATTAGAGTTGCCCACCGCTGGAGGTAAAGATTGAAAACTTTCATTAAGGATGTTCCAGAAGTAGTCCTTGCAACAAAAATGAGATGATTTCTAAAGTGCTTGGTAATCCTGATAGCACGATCCTATAATTATGAGTATAGCCTGATACCTCACCTTCAAAAGTGCTTACTTTGAAATGTCATATGTTAGATGCTTTGCACTCCATTATTTAGATCTTAGATTTTAAAAACCAAACTTTATCTCTACATTTGTGTTATAGTATTCTTTTGGCATGCACTGATTTAATATTTGTGGATCCAACTATTTGTTAGTGACCTTGAAAGCCCATGAAATATACTAATTAGCCATTTTGTTGAGTCTCAAATTTGAAACTTAAATATTGTGGAGATACATGACTTACGTATTTTGTGAGTCTGACTGACTGCTCAGTATCCCCATCCAATCATGAATCACAAAATAACTTTTATTGTACATCTGAGGATATCATTAAAAAATTTCACTTGTGCTTTATACTGAAATATGTGGGATGTTTGTGACTCTCTTCACCACTGTTGTAAGGACTCTTTTCTTTAGATGACTGCGAGGTAGCATAACCACCATGGGAAATAAAATTAACATTGTCCTTACCAGATTTCTAATTTTTGGTTTCCTCAGGGACAAACAAAGTAAAGAAAATAATTAAAAACAATACTGTTTGTATAATAGAGATTTGCTAAGAGAGTAGAACTTAAAGTTTTTCACCAAAAAAAGGTTAAAAATGCTGTTTTGTTTTAAATTAGCATTATTAAACATTTATACAGAGTAACAATAACATACACAGCTTGAGGGAGACTGAATGGAATCACATTTCATGTTCTTTACCTTTTATGCTTGGTGTCGTACTCAACTCATTTTAACTTAGCAGTTTACAGCAGAACAGCAATATGTATGAGTCAATTTACAGCATGACATTTTAATCAAAATATTGAGAAAGAGAGCATAGTTAGATGTTTCTGTATATTTTGTGTACATACATTCTTTCTAATCTTTTCAGATTTATCCAGTATATCTTTTGTTTTTGTGGTAAAATTCATGTGTTATTACTGCTATTAGCATTATTTTCCATGATAAAAAAATCAAGGTTTTAATGATATTTTTCAAAATTAAAAAATATATATATTCAGTGTAGCTCTGATCATTCTTTAAGATCTCGGAAAACCAAGACTCTGCAGATGTTGATCCTCAGGAGCATTCATTTACCCGGACCATTGATGAAGAAGCTGAAATGGAAGAACAGGCTGAGCGAGATAGGGAAGAGGGGCATCCAGAGCCGGGGGATGAGGAGGAAGAACGGGAACATGAAGTGATGACAGCTGGCAGTGAGTATATCCGTCTTGCTTTACAGATACACACTGTGGCATTCTTTTTGGTAGGGAAACTGACTGTAGAAGAGAGAGGCAAAAACATTTCCTTACAGTTTTTCTAAAGAGGTGTGATATTCTCCTGATGATCTGATTAGCTACATTTCAGTTCTTACAACTGCTAGTTCCGTCCTGAAGCTGTTGGATTGCATGTTTTGGGCTGAAAAGCTCTGGAAGCAGGCTTTTGGAAACAGTACCTGTTCCACTGAGTCTCATTTATGAAGTGATGCCCATGAGTCATTGGATAGGGACATTCAAAGCATGTTCTCTGGAGGGTACCAAGTTGTCCATTCACCTGGCTGGCCTCTGGGTGGTGAGGAAGAGAGCCCCTTTCTAAGCCTATTAGGAGAGCCCAATTATTTTCCATATGTAGAACTTTTTAAATTATAAACTTCCCCCACTGACTGCACTGCTGATTTCAGTAGAGAGCAAGAATATACATGAGAATATTATTGGCTGGTGAATGACATTTTTCATACTTTTTTATTACAAGGCTACAGATAGTTTTAAAATGTAATCATTTAGATGTTTAAAGAGAAATATGGAAGCTTTAAAATATTTGTTATCTTTTGAGTGATCTGGCTGTTTCAAGTTAAAGTGTATATTTACTTTTGTAGCCTAAAACATTTTGGCCATCTATGCATTTGGTATTGAGATTGTATATATATTTCAGTCAATTTGACACTTACTTTATTATCAATTTATCTGTGTTGTGCATACTTCTAAAAATGATTTTGAGGTGACTCAAAACAAGGTCAAAACCCATTAAAACAAGAGGAGAAATATAAGGTTCAGATGGAGAAGAGGGGATTGGAGATGAGGAGGTGGAGAATAATTTTATATATATATTAAAATATATATATATATATAAAACGTGTGTGTGTGTGTATATATATATATATATATATATTTTTTTTTTTTTTTTTTTGCTGTGCTGCATGGCTTGCAGGATCTTAGCTCCCCAACCAGGGATTGATTGAACCTGGGCCCTGGCAGTGAGAGCACTGAGTCCTAACCACGGGACCGCCAGGAAATTCCCAGAGAATAATTATATTTTAAAACCTAGGCTGAGGGAACATTTACAGATGAACTTAAGACTTAGTTTAGAAATTCCTAAAAGCAAAGACCAAAGGGGAAAGCACAGTAACAAAAGATAACCCTCAATTATATTAAAAGAAAGCGTAATAGTTACCCAGGGAGTAATAATTTTTAAACTAGCTGCCATTTTTGAGCATCAGTTATATGCTGGGTACTGGGTCAAATGCTTCACATAGATTAACTCATAATCCTCTCCGTCTTAGATGATTTCTAGTATTACCCTGTTCTAAAGATGGACAAACTGAGGTTTAAGGAGGCAAAATTATGTGCCTAGGGCCACTGTTCGTAGCAGCTGGAATTAGAACCAGGTCTGCCTCAAATTCCAGTAACCATTCTCTTAGTTACTTTAACTGATTTCTAGCTCTAGACTGTTAGTTCGTTGCTTTGATTTTCTTAGAAATAAGGGACTTTCAACAGCATAATGAATATATTGTCATAATAATACTTTGAAATATACAAATGCATTTTTAAAGTTTGTACTTCCATATTAACAGACAAATCTAGTATTTTACTAACTTTCTTGCCTGGGTTCCCCATTAAAAATACCATCTTCACTTAAATTTGAGTAAAACATTCTTTTCCTATTGTGAAATACCTATCACTGCATCAGAACCTTGTTAAACCCACTTTTTACACTTGTGAATTGGGAAGAGCTGGCATAAGATGGACATTCCTGGTGATACTATTTGACTCTGGGGGCTGTCTTGGCCATATTATTATAACCAGATTCTGTTTCAGCAAAGACCTTTAATGGTTGTCCTTATGTAATATGTTTAAAATACAACAAAGTGTAGGTATTAGGAATTATATGGACTTCGGAAGGGGAAAGGGGGCTCTTCATTATAACTAATGCAACTTAACTTTTGTCTGTTTCTTTTGTAACCTGACAATTTCAAACCAAGGTTGTGAACATTTCAGAAATAGGCAGCTATTTTTATCTAACCCAGTGATTCTCAAACTTTAATGACCTTCAAAATCAGCTGGAGGACTTGTTAAAACGTACATTGCTGGCTCCATGCCCAGAGCTTCTGATTAGAAAGTCTGGGATGGGCCCAATATTTTTCATTTCTAACAAGTGCCAGATGATGTTGATGCTGCTCTTCTAGAACCACACTTTGCAAACCACTGATCAAACTCATAAGAGTAGAAATAGAATCAACCAAATCTAAATTCTGTAAAGGCATAAGTATTTCCTATTGTAATTTTTATAAAAAGTTTAATGTTATACGTGTATTTTTGATAAAATTTAACTTAGTTACTTAGTATTTAATGTCTAAAAAATGATTTTCCCTCTTTCAATAAGTTTTTGGTCCAAACTTTTTGACTGTTTTTATTGTTATTTTCTTTGCTCTTCTCTCCCCATGTGTTAAGACCTTGTTTTTGTGTTACATGTTACAGAAATCTTTCAGTGTTTCCTCTCAGCCCGTGAAGTAGCTCGTAGCCGAGATCGAGATAGAATGAACAGTGGGGCAGGGTCTGGGGCTCGAGCTGATGATCCACCTCCTCAGTCTCAGCAAGAGCGAAGGGTCAGCACAGACCTTCCTGAGGGTCAGGATGTGTACACTGCTGCCTGCAACTCCGTGATCCATCGATGTGCCCTGTTAATATTAGGAGTAAGTCCTGTGATTGATGAGCTTCAGAAGCGAAGGGAAGAAGGACAGTTGCAGCAGCCTTCCACAAGTGCCTCTGAAGGGGGTGGACTTATGACCAGGTGGGACTGACTAGAAACTTAAAACATTTCTCTCCTCTCCTTGTTTCTTTATGCATTGAAATGGTTTATTCTCACTTATTGTATTCTGAAATTAACACAGACATGGAGGAGGAAATACAAATTGACAAGGATGAATTTAATGTAAAGAGTGATACTAATTCAGCCTGGAGTATAAATTTCTGATTAGATGAGGAGGCACAATTTTTCACACATATAAACAACAGTAGTTGATTGGCATAATTCTGTAATTTAGTGGCATGGAAGTTATTCTGATGTAATTGAGAAGGACTTTGTGCTTAGACCTGACTGAGAGCCAGGGTTTTCCTTTGACAGACATAATTACTCCTCACTGTGTGTGTGTTTTATCTCTGTGCTGCTAGTTCCATTCAATTTTATGTTCACTAACAGTCCCAAATCGAAAAACTTTTCTTTGTGCATGTGAGACAGGAGTGAAAGTCTTACTGCAGAGAGCCGGCTAATCCACGCAAGTCCAAATTATAGACTGATCAAATCGAGGAGTGAATCTGATTTGTCTCAGCCTGAATCAGATGAAGAGGGTTACGCACTGGTAGGTATACCTAGATTTAGTAAAGAAGGAATTTTGTATAGCAACGTAAGACTTTGGTTAGAGTAAGTAATATACGTTTGTTTTAGACATACAAAAACCTTTTTAAAAGAACTTTTAAGAGAAATGAGATAACTATATTGCATAGGTATTTATCATCTCTATGTTAGTGACTCAGATATCTCTCTTTAGCTCTGACTTGTTCCTAAACTCCAAATTCACGTATTTGACTCCTTGATGGACGTTCTACCTGAACATCTCAGGTGACCACAATCTTAACCTATTCAAAAATAAACTCATTTTTCTCCTGAACCTCTTCTCTCACATTCCCTATCTTAGTAAGTGTTACTATTAACTACCCAGGCTGGAAACCTGGGTTCATCCTTGACTCTACTTTTTCTTAATTCCTGGTCCCTGCAACCTCCTCACTCCCCACAGTCCAATTAGTCAAACCTTGAAAATTTTACTCTTAATATCTTTGTACTATGTCCTGCCCATCCCTCTTGCCACTGCTCTGTCTCAAACTTTCCTTCTCTTTTGCCTGGCCTGGTACAAAACTCTCCAAACTGGTTGCCCCATCTCTTGTCTTATGCCCATCTTCAACATTTCACTAGAATAATATACCTGAAATACAAATCTGTTTATATCTCCTCTACTTAAAATCTTTCAGTAGCTCTCAGTTCTCTATCAAAAAAGCCTCAGGACCTGAACTGCAGGCATTTAAGGTAAAAATCAAAGAAGTGCGATGCTGATTTATATAAGGAGTAGAAAGTAATATGTGCTATAGTGTGACGGGTAAAATAAATTATAGAATGAAAGCTGTCTAATAGATAGCTGCTATTTGAATAGTTTTGGACTTAGAGTTGATAGCTGGATTTTCATTTTGGCTGATCCTCTGCCTTATATGTGAATCTGTATGTGCTACTTGACTTCTCTGGGCCTTAGTGTCCCATTGTATGATATGAGGATAGTAGTGCCTGTTGTGTAGGTGGTAATCTGTTAGACTTGGCTTCTGAACCCGATCCTACTGATGAATAGCTTTGAGACCTTGGTCATGTCACATGATAGCTCAAACGGAAACTCTGGGTTTTTTGGATTGAGATTCATTTTTAGCTCTGAAATTCTTCTCTTATGAATTGAGAAACTGGATGTGAAAATATTTTTGAGAAGTATAGAGTGCTACATAAACATGAAGCTATTGTTTAAAAGAAACTTCTAAGCGTGAAAGATTCCTCCTCTGAGGAAAGTTGAACAGTGTCTTCAAGCAAGTTTCATTGTATGTTTTTGTTTGTTCTTCCTCCGTTTATTCTTCATTCCCGTTATTATTTCTGTGCTCCCAGTTCACGTTCCCAGTCTTGCCGTCTACTGAGATTCCTCTCTGTCCATTTATGTTTCCAAGTTGATCAGTCTCATTATCTAGTCTCCTAGCCCTGTGACAGTTTTATAACAGATCATGTCACTTCTCTCCTCAAAACCTCCAATGACTTTACTATTTCTCAGAGTAGAAGCCTAGGTCCCTGCAGGGGCCTATAAGACTCTACATATCCTGGCCTCACTCCTCTCTGATCTCCTCTGCTGCTACTCTCTTTCTTGATGACTCTCCTTCTGCCACACTGACACCTCTTGGCTTTTCCATGAACATACCACACAACTTCCCCATAGGGCCTTTACATGGCTGTTTCTTCTGACTGGAATACTGTTGTCTGTAGGCAAATCCCCTTGCTTCAAGTCTTCGTTCTGATGTTACTTTTTCAGTGACACCTACCCTGACCACTCTATTTGAAATTCCAGTTTGCTCTCCTTTCCAGATATTCACTCTCTGTCTGCTTTGCCTTGCTCTGTCCCCCTCACCCCCGGCACCTAACATTATTTGCTATATTTATCAGTTTCTCTTAGTCTACACTAGAATATAAGCTCCCTGAGGATAGAAGTTTTTGCTGTTTTATTCACTGCTGTATCCCAAGTACCTATAGTGCCTGGCACACAGTAGGCAGTCATTAAATATTTTTTTAACGAATGAATGTCTGTCTAATCTATTTTGGTAAAATTTCTGTGCCTATTTGTTCTTTCCACTCTTCAATATAGGCCCTTGTTACTTTTGCCTGAACTGGTAGTTTTCAAACTGATCTCCCTACTTTTTCCAGTTCCTCTCCTTTGATACTGCTCCCAGAGGTAGAGCTCTTAAAAACGTACACAACGGACTTCCCTGGTGGTGCACTGGTTAAGAATCCGCCTGCCAATGCAGGGGACACGGGTTTGAGCCCTGGTCCGGGAAGATCCCACATGCCACGGAGCAACTAAGCCCGTGAGCCACAACTACTGAGCCCGTGTGTCATAACTACTGAAGCCGGTGAGCCTAGAGCCTATGCTGTGCAACAAGAGAAGCCACCGCAGTGAGAAGCCTGCGCACCGCAATGAAGAGTAGTCCCTGCTCGCTGCAACTAGTGAAAGCCTGCGCACAGCAACGAAGACCCAACACAGCCAAAAATAAAAACAAATAAATTAATTAAAAAAAAAAACCACAGACACACACACAAACACAACAAGAACAACAACAGAACACCTGCTGGTCATGCTACCTTCCTATTAAAAAAAAACTCAGTGACTCTGCACTGCCTACCCAGAAATCAAAGATTCTGGAAAATGTTGCTTGCCTGCTTTTGAAGCCAGTTCTCCCCTGCGGTAATCTGCATTTTTGCCATAGCATAGTAGTCCATCTGCCAGACTCCAAACATACCTTTTGAGCCTCTGCTCAAGCATCGTTTGCCTTAAATGTCCTTCTCCTGGGTTTTGTTGATGAAGTCCTGCCTCTCTCTTAAGGCCTGGTTAAAATGTCATCTCTTCCAGAAAACTTTCCTAGGATTACTCACAGTGACTCTGTCTGTTATTTATATGGCAGTTTGTTAGTATCTATAATAAGCCACTAATGGTTTGTCTCATGTTGGACTTACTTATGTATTATTAGTATTTCTTTCCAGTAGACCTCTTAGAAGGTCTAGAGTTTTTTTAATGTCCCTCATGTCTCCTACATTGTGCTTTGCATATTGTAAATGATTGATAATTCATTTCAACTGAAATGAAAGTTAAAAGATGAGGATAAATGTAGTTAAAGTGGCGTACTTTTTGGAAGCAAACAATGAAATCTGACTTAGTCACAATAGACTCTATTGATTTTGACCTGGGGCAAGACACTTAACCTTTCTGAGCTCCAGCATTTTTATCTTTGAAATGGGGAATACCACTACCTGTTATACTTGCCTCAGCGGGGTCGTTGGGAACAACAAGTTTAGTAATACAATTTAAAACATGTTGAAAGTTATGTTTTCAAAACATAATGGGAAGACAGATAAATGGAGGTGGGTTGAACCTAGATAAATTGCCACGTCTAGGTTCTACAGAATTTTAAAAAGATTAAGAAACACATTTTTGGGAAAGATGGACTCTTAATCAACTTTTCTTATGGAATGTTTAGAAAGATTGTGTCATAAAAGGTGGAAAAGTCAAGAACTAGAGAGAGCAGATTCTGTTGTGGGTGAGGAGACTTGGGCTGAGCCTTCAGGCTGAGCCTCCTGTAGACGAAGAGGAGCAAGCCGTGGGGGCAGTGTGGGATTTTCCAGCTGAAATATGTTACCCTTCTGCCTGAGGTTATTTAGGATTATCATTGATGTCTTTGATATCTGGTAGTACTTGTTTATCCTGAATTGTCAGTGAATGAAATGCTTTCTTAAAATAACTGAAGTTAACCAGCTTGATGCTAAATCTGAGTTTTAACCTTCTTTCGTAAAGCGTATTATGTGATATATCATCTACTCTGTCTTAGTGACCACAGAAACCTAAGTCAACAGTTACACAGTTAACTGTTTGATTGACACATGTCATACTTACCAGCATTTCTTACTACGCTCTCCTAATCTACCTCCCTCATTTCCCTACCGCCCTCTTTCACAAAGGATTTGATTTAGCATACAAAAATAAATACTATTTATAAAAGTATAAGAGAATGAATTAGGGCTAAAGAGGAAAATAAAGCCCTGAGTAAGATTTGTACACCTCTACACACATCCTGTGATGTTCTGCCAGAGATCGGCCAGCAGATAGGAAAAACACGAGTTGCATGATTCACAGTGTGTAAAAGATAAAAACCAGGTTTTCAAGAAAAACTCAGATATTTCTGGTTCTGAGACCTGAGATAAATTTCTTCCATGAGCCCTCATGGCAAGGTACTGTGTAATAAAAATGTTATATTGCATGAGATGGCATTGTCTTCAGGAACTGTTGTGACAACTGTTTGGTGTTTTCTCCAGCATCAAATGGCCTGGGAACATACTTATTTCTGGGGTGTGTGTGTGTATATGTAAAACAAAATGTATTTATCCACAATGTGGGTACATATGTCTATATGTATTACCAGGAAAAAATTTTCTAAATGACATTTCCTAAATGGGTCTGTAACAGTCACTTCTGCAGCCTTTCTTCTTTGCCACCAACTTTTTTATTGTGTGATAAAGTGCAATTGAAATTGCTGAGACCATAATGTCAAATCTGTGCATAAATCTAAGTCATGGGTTTGTATATGGCTATCTGTACATAGAGTAGATAGTTGTCGCCAGTGCCTCCCCACCACACACACACACACACACACACACACACAAATATACTTCCTTTCTTCCTGAAAGCCTTCACTGTTTTATTAAGCTGACTGCAGTTTAACCATTTGAGATTTCTTTATTTTAAGAGGTTTTAAAAACATTTTGAAGTCTTTTAAAATACTACCAGAAAGCTTAGGACTGTGTTATTCTCCTGTTAGTGTGGGTTCATCAGATTCTCTTCTATACACCTAGCCAAGGCTAATAGTTTTGAAAAGAATGGAAAATGAGGATAGAACAAGTAGTGATTTTGGAAAATGGGACTTTGCTACAGGGGCTTTAGGCGTCTAGAGGGTATTAATAAGAGATCATACTGTGTTAGAAAGATAAAAGACAAAGATTTCAAAGAAGAAAAAGGTGACAACAAAGAAAAAGTTCTGCTACTTTACACTGTTAATTAATGTGCATATTGACTTTGTGTTTTAGTATCTCAGAGTCATGTGCCTGAACTGTTTTCAGTGGGTTTTTAGAGACTTTTTGTTCTTAGCCTGACTTGACTGGTGAATAAGTAGCACATTGCTATAATTATGCAGATTACTTTTTATTTCATTTAGTACTCTATTAAATCTTAATCTTAAATAATTTTCACAAGTAAATTTTATTATTTATTTTTAACTTAACAGAGTGGAAGACGAAATGTTGATTTGGACTTGGCATCATCTCATAGAAAGAGAGGTAAGTATTAAATATTAAATATCTGGTGAAGTAGCTCTTTTTATATCTGATATGTTTAGATCTGATTGTCATTGAAACATTATTGCAAAAAAGTTAGAAACATTTTATCAGAAAAGTTAAAAGGAAGATCATTTTCTTGAAAATATACACCCTTAAAAAAAGATCTGGGAATGTCTAGGAGTTAACAATCAGTTCTCTTTCTCATTTGTTGTGTTTTGACTTTTTAAAAGTCCCATGGAACTCTGGAAGCAGTGCTTTACATTGTGGGGGGTTATGGACATAATTTGCCATGTTTTAGCTCAATGGTATAGTTGCTATAGTTTAAATGGTGTTACAGGGAGAACTCTTTACCCCATTCACCTTTCATACACACATACACACTTTCAAACTGAAAGTTTCTAGTTTTTTTCCTCTTTGCTTCTCAAGATGCAAAGCATATAAGAGATGAACAGATGATTTCTAAAAGTAAAATTTTCCCATGAGGAGCGATCTTAGAGTTCATCAAGAGTTAAGCTCATTTGTTAAAAGCTGTATCTTAATGAATAATATAGTTAACTCTTGTTTATATGTACAAATAGATGGAAAGAACAGCAGTTTTAGATAATACAAATCCAAGGTAACTAAAAACTCTCCAAGTATTATTCTCGATTAATTGGCACTTTTTTTTTTTTTTTTTTTGCGTTACGCGGGTCACTCACTGTTGTGGCCTTTCCCGTTGCGGAGCACAGGCTCCGGACGCTCAGGCCCAGCGGCCATGGCTCACGGGCCCAGCCACTCCGCGGCATGTGGGATCCTCCCGGACCAGGGCACGAACCCATGTCCCCTGCATCGGCAGGTGGACTCTCAACCACTGCACCACCAGGGGAGCCCCCAAATTGGCACTTTTATTAACCCATTTTTTCTGTGGTTGTGAAAACTTGAAATGTTAAAAGTTGCCACTAGTGGAAGTTTTCTAAAAGCCTGTAGGAAAACTGTTTTTTCCCATTATATTGTCTTTTATATTTCAGAATTGAACCCTTCTCTTGATAACTTCCTTGGCAGGATGTTAGGTTCTCTACAGGAAAAAAAGTGAGAAGTAAGGGAAGGTTGAGGAATGAGAGGAAGAAATGCACCCACAGTTTTTTCATTTTTGTGTTTATAACTTAGAAGAAATGTTGGTATTTATAACTTAGAAGAAATGTTGGTACTTAGAATACTAAGAATGATTTTTTTTTTGGAACTATTAGGAATTATAGGGACTAGAGCTGGTGCTTTGTTTATTGAAAAGTCTTTTAGTATTATAACATACCAAGGTTCCAAAAAATATAGGGTATTTGTGATATCAAAGAAATTAAATGATGTTTAGTATAACATGCAATATGTATTTTATCATTTTCTAATTCTTTGAAAATTGGCAATTCATGTGCCATAATTAGCCAGAGTATCCTTTTCCTTAACCACTTGAGTTAGGAATTAAATTTTTGGAACGCTTTTCCCTTCCTAATGTTGGTTAGCTCAGGCAAAGATTGTTGCTATAATTTCTATGTTATATTAATAAAAAGATGGCTCCAAACTTACTGAGTAGCATAAGGGATCCAGCCTGTCGTTTTAAGAGCTTCCTACTATACTAATTATGTTTATAAGTGATAGTCTGTTGACTAAAATTACTCTTTTCTCTAAGATCTTTATCATGCTTATGGAAATTTAAATTTGAGATTCAGTCTATGATAACTGTGTCAGCATGTGACAAAGTAATCTTTGGAATAAAACAAAAAGTGGTATTTTTAGCTTTGAATTAAGAATAACCTAGAAGTCAAGTGTAAATTACTTAGGAGGAATTAATATGACACTTTAAAATAACTATTCTAGAGTTGCTACCTGTTCACAATTTTAAACAATTGCCCTATAAGTACGTGTCGTTTTCCTGTAGTTTTAGAGCTAAGTAGATACAACTGAATTAAGCCATTAATCCAAATTTGTTTATGGGTGAACCAACTTCTTCAAAAGGTCATAGTACCAAGACCTATTAACTTCTTGGAATCTAACTTTATTTTGTTGGAAACAGAAAGGCAAACAAACAGGACCTCATGGGAAAAGTTTGTTTGTTTAAATTACCCATTTAGGAAGTTATAATAGGGAGGCAAACTAGTTATGCAAATTATCATGGTATCACCTAATGTGGTACCAGTTTGTTCTAGTAATCATTGTATCTTAATGTTCTCAGGCAAAAATTTTGCTGATAGCTTTGTTCCTAGGAATAGGTGACTAGAAAGTAGGAGTACTGTTCTAGGAAGAGCAGCAAAAATAGTTTTCAATCTCATGAATCCTAGTGTTTGTGGATTAAACAATGAAAATGTATACTTAATATCATGTATTTAATTATAATGAATTTCTTTCTTTAAAAGAAATTAACATTGAAAATACATTTGGAACATTATATTTTGAAAGAAATTTTTTAAAATCATGTATATTTAGAGACTACCGTCTGACCACAGTGGAATTTTTTGTTTTGTTTTGCCCTTAAATGATGATTAAAATAAACCACCCTATTTTTTCCCTATTTATTGTCAATATGGACCAGATGTCATAAGCCATAACATGCCTATCTTCAGTTGGTCAGATGAACCTACCAAGTCTGAGAACTTTTTGGAGCCATTCAGGTGTTCTGATTCTGACTTGAGCTATGAAGGACAAGCAGATGTCCAGCCAAGTGAGAATTCTTCTATGTGCTTATTTACCCCTTTCCAATATTTTGAAGAGGAAATGTAAACTTTCTTCCGCTCACTTTTCTTTATCATTTATTAGTCTAGTGGTCCTGAGTTATTAAAAGTTTAGTAGAGAAATTAGAGATAGCAATGTTTAATTACATCTCGTTTACTGAAACTAAATGGATGTATCAGTGACAATTAATGGTTGTATACACATTTCAGCTGCTCTTAATATGCCTCCAAAGACTCCTCCTTGAGAGGGTCTAGTGCCTGTAATTTCACTATTTGACATTGGGGTTACTGGAATTCATGCTGTTGAACCATGATTGCTTCTTTTCCCCTCACTCCAGTTAATGTGTCACAGTTGGTCCAAGCTCTTGGTCCGAGAAAGTGAGTATGGTAGGAAGGAGTAGAGCAAAGTGAGCAAATAAATTGAGCTCAGCCAACTTGTTCGGCTCTTTAGAGGCATCAGAGCTAAATTCTAACTCCAAAAATGTCATCAGTTACTTTAAAAAGAGATGACAGGTGGTACATATTTCTGCTTAGCACCTCAGAAGTAATATGAAATTTATATTCATTAAACACTTAAAAACTGCTTACTATATGCCAGGTATTGGTCTAATCACTTCAAACATATTAACTTATTTAATTCTCATAATAGCCTGTCAAAATTCTTGACAAAAGCTGTTAAACATGTTAGTATTTGGGTACTTTGATAAATACTTAAAAGATTTGCTGTAGTTGTGCAGAACTGAGCTCGTTCTTCACTGAAAGACAATATGTTTGCTCAGATACTTAACTTTAGTTTTTGTATTTAAGCTGAAACTGATATAGTGAAAAATGGTGGGGATACCAAAGCAAAATTTTAAGAAGGAGCATCATGGTTTGATTTCACTACCCTGCCCCAGGTCTTTAAATATAGTGTTAGGGTTTTATTGCTAAATAATATTGGAAACATTTATCAACATGTGTGTTTCATGGTATAACTTGTATGGGTGAAATGCTGTTTTATCTGTGCATTTCGAATTAGATTATATAAAGAAGAACAAATGTGAATGTTGTCTCCTGTATCAAATTTCTCCTTTTGTCTTCTGATTCTTGTTGTGGTAGTGTATTTACTCCTTTTTGGCCAGTTGAGCCCCAGAAAAAAGAAGAGCTTCAAGCAAGTACATGATGGCATGTTTAATTTTTTTCCCCTTTTAGCTTGCCTACATATTTTATGGTTTATAAAGTATGTATTGCAGCTCTGCCATGTTCATTTTGAAAATTCCATTTAAGAACCAAAGTTGTAAGGACAAGTAAACAATCTCAAATTTCTTGTTGGACTTTATATTTTCTTTTTATAGTAGGAGACTCTGAATTAATATTAAGTAAGAATTGGGCTCAGTCACAATTACTCTGTAGAGGCTTTTGATATGCTTTTCAGACACAATATTTCCTATATTCAGATAAAACAACAGAACAAATCAGTTATTAGGTTGTTATAATTTTTTTAAGAATTAGAGGTTTTTCATCTCTCATTTCCATATTGTGAGATTTTGTGTTTCAAAGTATTTTTGATATCAACCTAAACATTTTGGTTATAATTATTTAATTTATTTATTTATCCTATTGCTTTCAGATAGTGTCTTATTCTTCCTTATATTTTATTCATACAAAGTTTTGTTTGGCTTATATACTTAATAAATTACATGTTTTATTTATTTATTTATTTATTTATTTTGTGGTACGCGGGCCTCTCACTGTTGTGGCCTCTCCCGTTGCAGAGCACAGGCTCCAGACACGCAGGCTCAGCGGCCGTGGCTCACGGGCCCAGCCGCTCCGCGGCATGTGGGATCTTCCCGGACCGGGGCACGAACCCGTGTCCCCTGCATCGGCAGGCGGACTCTCAACCACTGCGCCACCAGGGAAGCCCATAAATTACATGTTTTAAATTAGGGGTCAACAAACTGACTAGAGGGCCAAATCTGGATTACCACCTTTGTTTGAAAGTAAAGTTTTGTTGGAACCCAGCCACACTCATGTATTACCTATGGCTGCTTTCACACTACAACAGCAGAGTTGAGTAGTTAAATGAATAGTGAATGACCCACAAAACCTGAAATTATTTACTGTCTGGCTCTTTATAGGTAAAGTTTGCTGACCCCTGCTTTAAATTGCAGAGAGGATTTAATTTGGGGATTGACCACCTATTCCATAGAATATTTTGGAGTATATTAAGGCAATTCGCTACTTGCAGTTTCTTCACATATTGAGCCTTTGCGTAGGCAGGCAGTTGAAATTCCCATGGATCAGTGATTTGTGCGTTGATTAAGAACAGGAATATGTAAGACCACCTCCCATAAACTTAAGGGATTAGTGTTATTAATTTAGAAAAGATCATTTTCTTTGAGCCCCTGTTTCCTCAAGTGAGGAAATGGGACTAGGTAATCTTTAAGGTCACTTTTACTTCTGTGGTTCTAGCATTAACTCTCTGCACATTGTATTTTCATTTTGAAAAGTAATTTATAAGTATTGGAAGATGGAAGAAATTTTTATTCTGAAATTTTATTATTGAACCAACAAGCTCAATGCTAAGAGACCAAAAAATATCATTTGTAAGTTAAGGTTAAATCCAGAGTCTGCATTTGGGATGCTTAAGGAAGTGGAAAATGATTCTTTCTTTTTTTTTTCTTTTTTTCCACATTAGCCCCTCCTTTATTCTTTAAATATCATTTTAATTTAATACATTATGCATCCATGACATTTTTCTTTGGATTTTTACCTTTTCTGTTTTACATGGGAAAATATTCAGCTATACAGTTTGGGGAAATTTTCAGATTGGTTATTTTTTATGTTCAGTAGAACTGAAAATCCAACATTTTTTAATCTTAAGAATTCTTGCTAAAATATAGAAGGCAGATAAACCATATATTCTTAGCCATTCTAAATTATTTTAGTAGAATGCATATAAATTATTTCATAGCTACTTTATAATATTAACTGCCTATTGTGGATTTCTGTGTCTCATTTTGAAGTCCTGGGGTTTTCCTGACATCAGTGTAATAATTCAAAAATAAGTTATACAGTCAATATTGTATTAGTTCATTTTCTCTTTGGGCATTAGTGTTTAAGTAGTCCTCTTCCCAAATCTTTTCCATCTAGTATGTAACAAATATAATCTTTGTAATGCATATTTTATTAGGTACCTCAAGATTCATTCCTAATAGAAAAATTTGGTATATTCACAGAATGAGATATTATACAGCACTCAAACAAATGAACCATGGTTACATGGAATCATGTGAATGAGTATTAGCAATATTATACTGAATGCAAAGTAATGTCCAAAAAGACTACATAAAATGATACTTTTTTATAAAGTCACAAACAACTAACACTAAACATTATTTGTCTTGGGAATACATATAAGATAAAACAATATTTAACAACAATAAAAGCAAAGGAGTGATAATGAAATCCTTAGGTTGGAGGACACAGGGGAGAGATGCGTTGGGGGGGAAGAACAGATAGATAGTATTCTGCCAGTTCTCTAGTTCTTGTGTTCACATTTATTATAAGTAAATATAAATACAAAAGCAGGCCATGCATGGACCAGTGATGAGAGTATATCATGAGCCAAGGAGTATGATTAATCTAACTCATGTACCTGAGATCAATTAAATCAAAAAATACAAAACGTGTAAGAATTAGACATTTATATATTTATTTAAAGCCATTATTGGCACATACCTTGGACAGTTCTTGTGATCAAACATATTAACATTTTTGCTGTCTAATGTAAAGATTTTAGCCTAGAAAATGCCCACTGGCAAAACTAATGGTATTATATTTAGCCACTATTGTTAACACCACTTGGTAATTTTATGTAGATATCATTTTATAGTAAATCTTATATATTCTTGTCTGTGAAACTTTGCTTCCTTTATATAGGAGTTTCACAACCTGAAATAAATGTGCATATCACACAGTGAAAATGTTCCTTATATTAATGAAACCAAGGGTGATATTTATGTCTCCTTTTTTGTGTAAGTTTACTTGCCCTTCTATATTCATTTTTTGGTAATATTTCATTGCAGATATGTACACATTTTGCACAGTCTTGACTCAATCTTTGCAATGATAATGTTAAATCAGATGAAGTCCTATTACTAGTAGGTCTTACCAGCAGTGTCCTAAGTGCCGAGTTCCATTTTGGTCATAAATGATGGTCTGGTTTAATACTGCAGAGCATTTTAAGCTAAGCATTTTGAGAGCAGCTTCTGCCTTTCTTTTTCTTGTGGCAACGTGTTACTAAAGCGCTTACAGAGACACTGGTACATTAAACAGGGCTTTCCCTTTGTTTTCTTACATTGCTGTAGTTTTTGTTTGTTTGTTGTTTTTTACCAAAGCATTTTGCTCAGATTCACTTAATGCATGCATGTATTCAAACACTAGTATCCATTTCTCACCAGTTGGTATGATAGCAACACTCAGCCCTCATCTAGTTTCAGAATGTATGCTCATCTTGGTCATCACTGATGCGTTTTTGTTCTGTTTGTATGTAGGTCCTATGCATAGTCAATTGGAAACCCTGAGCGACTCTTGGGCGCGCCTGAAACATAACAGAGACTGGTTGTGCAACTCCTCTAACTCCTTTGAGTCTGATTTTGATCTTACCAAGTCTTTGGGAGTTCACACTTTGATTGAAAATGTTGTAAGCTTTGTGAGTGGAGATGTGGGGAATGCCCCAGGTTTTAAAGAGCCAGAGGAAAGTATGTCTACAAGTCCCCAAGCCTCCATCATTGCAATGGAACAGCAACAGTTAAGGGCAGAAGTAAGTCTTTGATATTTACTCCTTGTGAGGGACTGTGGAAACTTAAACTGAACCACTGAAGGTAAAATTGTAGGAAAAACTTTTCCTTTTCTTCTATTCCTTGCCTCCCCTTTTCCTTCACTTGAGCTTTTTGATGTTGCTATCTTAACCAAAGCAGCCTGATAGTTTGTTTGAAGTGAACAGTAGTGCACAATATACTCTAATCACTAAGTCTTTCCTTGTCTCCTAGAAGCTAGAGTGAGATTGGTTGGTGACTATACAGATCTGCTCTTAGAGTCCCCATTTTTGACCCATTTGTCTCCGTTTAAAAAGGGCTAGATTAGAACACCATGCTAATAATGATAAATGCTAAAATTAGTGAGCATTGCCTCCAAATATCCCCCTCAAAATATTTATTAATGATTGTGGTTTTAACATGTCCTCAAATTCTTTGATACTCTTCCCTCCAGGAGGTGGAGCTTAATTTTCCTCCTCTTGAGAGTAAGCTGGAATTAGTGACTTAGAGCTAACAGAGTATGAAAAGGGGAAAAAAATACAGTAATTTTACATTGCAGAAACCCGGCAGACATCACCTTAACCAAGTGATCAAGATTAATATCACCAATAGTAAGTTCTGGTGATATCATGTACCCTGATAATAATGTGATGAGAGGGGGACTTTGTAGTATTCATCCCTAAATCCATACCTGTAGGCCAAACGTGAGAAAACATCAGGCAAACCCAAATTGAGGGACATTCTATAAAATACACAAACAGCCCTTCATAGGTGTCAAGGTCATGAAAAACAAAGACAGAAACTGTCACAGACTAAAGGAGACAAGACAACTAAATGCAACGTGATATCCTGATTTGGATCCTGGAACATAAAAGGGACATTATGGGAACTCTGGTGAAATCCAAATAAATTCTGTGGTTTAGTCAGTAGTGTTGTACCAACGTTAATCTGTTTTCATAAATGTACCGTAGTTTTGTAAGATACTAACATTAGGAGAAGCTTGGGGAAAGGTATACAGGAACTCTCTGTACCATCTTTACAATTCTTCCATAGATATAAAATTATTTCTAAATAAAAAGTTTATTTGTTTTAAGAAAAAGGAGGGTAGGCCAACGGACTGCTGTGGTGGATATGTGTCCTCCTAGGGAAGATAGAGCCAGAAGTTCAAGAGAACCACAGAGAAACCTTTTGGAAATACTTCTAATTCTTGAACTAAAGAGTACTCATTCCATATAATGTTATAAGTAAAGGAAGCAGTATCCATACTACTTGATGCTTTTGAAATCATGTATATCTCCTCATGAGCATCACAATAGCTCTGTGAGTAGATTAAAGTACTATTAGCCTCATTTTATACATGAAGAAACTGAGACTCAGGAAATTGAGTTTACCAAGGCTACATAGTCGTTGGAATACTCTGGCCTTGAAACTAGATCTCCTACATCCAAATTTACTACTTTTCCCCTTGTACTGTGTAGCCTCTTTTATACTGAAGTATGCTTATAGAGATCTTAGAGATATTTTAATTTTTAAAGTCATAACAGTAAAAGAAATGTTTATCTTAATAGAATAGATTCCTAAGAAATACCAGAATTTTCTGTGTGCTAAGAAATATATTGTCTGTGACGTACAGAGTTATTTGTGTCTCAGTTCAGTGAAGAATTCTAAAATATGTTTATTTTTTCTCAAGCTTCGTTTAGAGGCACTTCATCAGATCCTTGTACTATTGTCTGGAATGGAAGAAAAAGGTAACATCTCTCTGACAGGAAGCAGATCAAGCTCAGGTTTCCAGTCATCCACTCTGCTCACATCTGTGAGGCTGCAGTTTCTAGCAGGGTGTTTCGGTTTAGGCACTGTTGGACACGCAGGAGCCAAAGGAGAGAGTGGCCGATTGCATCACTATCAGGTAGATGACAGAACTGTCATGGGAGGATGACACCTTTTAGTATATTCAGATTTTAACTGTATTTTTACAACACCAGTTTAATAATGCTAAACTTTTTGGTGTTTAGAATTGAGGTTTAAAAATATAAAGACCTAAGTGACTTAAAGATACCTCATTGGTTTAGTTTCCTGAGTATAGCTGGGGTTAGATAAGCCATTAGGTAAGCCATGGTACTATTGTACTTTTAGATTCTTTGCTGGCTCAGTTTTATTAACCCTTAGCCAAATTGCATAGAGGTAGATCTAAGTTGGGATAAGGATTAGTGTTTGGGAGGATGGGTTTCAAGAATTTACATTTTAGACTTGATCATTTTACCAAGTTTCTCTGATTGCTTGAACTGTTTTTTTGAAGTGTTGTCTTTATGTCTTCCATGTTTAGAGAGGAAAAATGCTTTGTGGGAAAGGAGAGAGATTATAGAATGAAGAGAGATTATAGAATCAAGAATTTTCAAGCATTGAAAAATAAATTGGTTATAAAACTTTTATATACTGAAATATACTAAATAATTAAAAACCACCATAGGGCTCTAGCATGGGCTAGGAATAAAATGCTTTTACTTTCATTTGGGTAGGAAGTGTTGTTGTTGTTAATAGAAAAGGTAAATCTTTGTGTGTAATTTAGGATGGGATCAGAGCAGCTAAGAGAAATATTCAGATTGAAATCCAGATGGCTGTGCATAAGATTTATCAACAATTGTCTGCTACTCTGGAGAGAGCCCTGCAAGCCAACAAGCATCACATTGGTGAGTAACTGCACATGCAAATATAAGGTGCAGGTAACATTTTGGCCTGAGGTTATGCTAGGTGGCTAATGTTCTGTGTTTAACATTAGGTCAGCTTATAGGTAAAGAATAAATACTTGAAAGTGTAATAGTGTTCCATACTACTATTTATATTTTAGAATATGATTTATTTTAGTAAATGCTTTGTTAACTTCAAAGAAGATTCTCAACTGCCTTTCTTTCTTTCTTCTTTTTAGAAGCCCAGCAGCGTCTCCTTTTGGTTACAGTTTTCGCCCTGAGTGTCCACTATCAACCAGTAGATGTTTCTTTGGCGATTTCCACTGGTCTGCTAAATGTATTGTCGCAGTTATGTGGCACAGACACCATGCTAGGACAGCCTCTTCAGTTGTTGCCAAAAACGGGTGTTTCCCAGCTGAGCACAGCTTTAAAAGTGGCTAGTACAAGATTGCTCCAGATTCTAGCCATCACTACAGGGTGAGCATTGTAGATGTCTTGGTAGAACTGTGTGGGGCCTGGTCTTTCACATTTCCATTTCACCGTAATCTCCTTTATGTGTTTAAGCACATTTGCCCTTCTGTGTAATTACCATTTATTTTTTTCCTGTTATTTCATGTTATTTCACGTGTATGTTTTTCCAGGACCTATGCTGATAAACTGAGCCCCAAGGTAGTTCAGTCTTTGTTGGATCTACTCTGTAGTCAGTTGAAGAATTTGTTGTCCCAGGCTGGTGTACTACTTATGGCCTCTTTTGGAGAAGGAGAAGAGGATGAAGAAGAGAAGAAAATTGACTCCAGTGGAGAAACTGAGAAGAGAGACTTCAGAGGTATCATAAATCTTTTTTCTCTGTCATTATTTACAAGCATTTATTGAATCCACATTGTGTGAATATCATTAGAATGTAGAGTTCTTTCTGTTGTGAGGCATGAGAAGATTTTTATTCATTTAGAAACCCCTTTTTTCTCCAAATATGTATGGTTTAGAGGTACCTCTGACTGAACTTCCTCTCCTTAGAGTTGGTTAACCCTGATGAAGCAACTGTACCACTCAGTGTCTAAGTTCAGCCTCTCCTTGGCTGTTGTGGCTCTAGAACTTAGAGGTTCTAGGTGACTGATTTCCCCAGATTATGTTCTTGTAGCATTTGATCATGAAAGCCCATCTCTTGGGTTGCATTCTTGTTTTAAGTGTTCCCCCAGGACCAAGGGTTTTTTAATATATGGGAATTGGGTTAGAATTAGGGAAGCTGAACTTCTTGCTAGGCTGTTCTGTTCTCTAGTCACTAAAAACTTCTTCATTATACTTAGCCGTAATAATTTTTGCTTGCTGTAATATGGTCATCTCCTTACAGCTTTTAAAAACTATAGTGAACATTGTGGGAATTCCCTCGTGGTCCAGTGGGTAGGACTCTGTGCTTTTGCTGCTGAGGGTGCGGGTTCAAGCCCTGGTTGGGAAACTAAGATCTTGCAAGCTGCATGGCGCAGCCAAAAAAAAAAAAAAAAAAACTATAGTGAACATTGTATTTCAGTAGAACGTAAACCCTGAACAGAAGAACTACTATACATGTCTGTTATATATTAAGCGAAGAAAGGTCTAAAACTGCTCAGTTATTCAGTGTCTTATTACCATAATAAGCTCTGTAAAGGACTTAGAGCAGTGTCTAGCACATAGTAAGAGCTCAGTAAATGTTAATATTGGAATATTATAATAAATAATATTTAAATAAATAAAGTAGTATTTAAATAATATTAATACTGTATAGATAGGTGGGTGGATAAAGGAATATGCTGGGGATACAAAAATGACAAAACATTATCTCTGCCCTCAAGGACCTTCTAGGGAGATGAGGAAGGTAGATGTTTAAACAGATAATTACAGTGTAGTACAATAAGCTCAGAAGAAATAGCTAAATCTCTTAGGGCAGAATCTAGGAGGATGTATGAGTCTAATTTAGGGCTAGCTTTTGGTTTCAGAGGCTGAACCTCTGGCAAGTTACTTCTTCTTTATATAGCAAGTATGTAGCTTATACAAAGAGCATGGGCAGACTCACAGGGTATGATAAAATAAAAACAGGCTTTTAATGCCACCTCCCTTTTTCCTGAGATCCAGTTTGGGGATACAGAGTTGTTCAGGTAATAGTTTCTTACCACTCTGTTGAGTACTGCACATATGGATGGCAGGGAGAACCCAGTAGAGTTACTTCTCAGCCTATAGCTCCCCAAGAAAACTGGATCCTTCCATATCCAGTAAAAAAAAGAAACTGTGATGAATCTCAGTAGGTGTAACAGCAGACTGAGTCCAAATCCATTCCCCTCAGGTTGCACCCATTCTATTTATGGGGATGGCTGGGAGTGAGACTGATTCTAGTAAGCGGTGGCCAGGCATTCAGAGGCAGGTGGACCAGGTATTAATAACTCCACATACTCTTTAAAATACTTAACTGAAAGTAAGGTATACTCTTCATTTCAAACGTAGTACTGATACTGAAACACAAACTGTATCATCAAGTTGTATTAACCAGCTTTATATTTAAGGTCTCCAGGCTTTAATTAATTTAATTAATTTAGTGTCTTGTTACAGAAATACTTGCTGGGAGTGAGAGTGGGGTAGGATGGAGGCCTCCTAAAAGAGATTTTCCCAGGGATCTCTACGAAGAGAGAAAGTTTCATGGAAGAGGTAGCTTTGAACTGGATTTTGAAGGAATGTGTAGGAACAAGGTTGGAGTGAGATATAGTTACGTAGGGCAGGCCAATAATTTTATATTCTTCAAACTAATATAATAAATGTTTGTATATTAGCAAAGACTAAAGAAGTAAAGAAGAGGTAGAGTACTGGCTTTGAGTGGGTCTTAGCCAGGCTAGGGACAACCTGTCAGTTAGCCAGGCTAACTGACAACCTAGGTTTTGAATTAGGTGTGTGCTTACTGCATTCTAAATGTAAGTTATTTGATATAAGACTGTTTCCTGTTGGCTTTTGGTTGTAATGTAAACTTGTCTGTTCACTCTTTAGTTGCTCTTAGGAAACAACGCGCAGCCGAACTGCATCTGGGGGATTTTCTAGTTTTTCTTCGCAGAGTTGTATCTTCAAAAGCAATTCAGTCAAAAATGGCTTCCCCAAAGTGGACAGAGGTGCTTTTAAATATAGCATCTCAGAAATGTTCTTCAGGTATGTGACCTTTGTCTTATTTTACAGTATTTTGTACATCACGTGTGTTTTATTCAGATAACAACATTGGATACTTGACCTTGATTTTAAGCCTTTTCTTTCTTGTTTTATGAGTACTTATTTGATTGAAAGAAAAGTAATCTCAGGAGTAAAAATTGGGAGGAGTTACTAATAGAAGGTAGCACTGGAGAAGATCGTGGATTTAATGGAGAGAACTTGGCTCTAGTTCAGATTACAGTAATAAAAATAAGCAGAGGACATCCTGTTTAATATGATAATTTGACACAGATTTTGAGTTTACTTCTTGGATTATCAAAATGCAGATTGGAGTTTGTCTGTTCTTTCTTATCATGATATGATTTCTGTTGCCTTGATTTGTAACTTCTGATTGTATGCTGTCTCTGAGAGTTCTTTATAATAAGCTTAATTCCTGGTCCTTAGCCTAAAAGTCTGGTCTGCTTGCATAGATTACTATCAGTCCTTTCCTAATCTGTTTTTTTTTTATTGTGATAAATATACATAAAATAAAATTTACCATTTTAACCACTTAAGTGTACAATTCAGTGACAGTAAGTACATTCACGGTGTTGCTCAACCATCGCTACTCTCCATTTCCAGAACTTTCTCATCATCCCTAGTCTTTCTTAAATGTGCTAAAATATAATATAGTCTTCTGTGGTACATGCTGTTTTATATGTGTACACTCTCAATATAGTTTATTGGTGTTTCTTTTTACTTTTTTTAATGTGTATTCAATTTTTTAAAAATTCAGATCCTGTATCTTTAAGATTGGCATAAACAAAAAAAGAATACGGACAACTTATTATTAACATAACAGCTGCAGTTGTTAACTGCAAAAATACAGTAAAATGGAGTCATACTAAATGTTAGTGTTCTTACAGCAGAATTATCCCAGTCATTTTGTGGTAGCAAATTCTGGCAAGAAATTTATTTGTTGTTAAAAGTATTTAAAGAATTTCCAAAACTGATCAGCTGTGCTGCAAATAAAACAGCAGTTTATTCAAAAGAGCCCTTACCTTTCTCTTATTTTCTTAAAAGATCTGCCATTTACAGGTAACTACTGTTTTCAGATCAGTTGTTCAAACCAGGGTTCTTCTGTAAATACACATCTTAGCTTTATATATAGTAAGTTTATACTCATTTTCCCAATAGTTTTTCTTAACTAGTATAACTTACAATAGCTTTTTTTTCTCCTTTAATAAGGTAAGCCTTCTATAATATTGATTAAGTTCTTAGAGCATGAAGAAAAATCAGATATTTATTTCTACTGGTTGTGTTGTAGTAATGGATAGAAAAAAGAACATCAGTATCCTGTCTCTACCTTTGCTTACTTTAGAAAAGTACAAACTGCTTACTCCCCATTAATCCTGTGAGTCCGTCAGGGCATAGATGGAGTCAGAAGCAATTGAAGGCGATGATAAGCCTGAGCTTTAGAGATTAACAGACCTGTCATTTACAATCCTACTTCTGTCTCTACTGAGCTGTGTGGCTTTGGTCAAGTTACTTAACTTCTCTGAGCCTCAGTTTCCTCATCAGTAAAATAGGGATATAATGTAGGATTTGTGAGGATCAACAGAGTTATTAATGTGTATGAAATGCATAGCACAGTACTTGGCACAGGTAGTTATTATAGTGCTGTTCCCTTACATACATAAAAACTGAAACACAAACATGGATATTCATATACATTAATGGATATGGGATGAATCCAGAATTCTTGTGATAATATGCTGAAGTGAAGTCTTTTCCATCCTAAATACTTAACAGCCTCAGAGATTTTTTTCAAGAGGTTTATTTAAACTTTGAATTTAAGTCACATTTATAATAAGAAAATGTCTTTTTCCCCCTCCAGGAATTCCTCTAGTTGGTAACTTAAGAACGAGGCTCCTTGCACTTCATGTCCTTGAGGCTGTGCTACCAGCTTGTGAATCTGGTGTAGAAGATGATCAAATGGCCCAGGTTTCTATTTTTAAAGTTATTAGAAGATGTTCTTTACATGTGCAACATGATGCACCGAAAATCTAAACTCATGGTCTCTTCAGTTGTAAATGTGTCATTTATTCAATAGCACGACTTCCACTTCTGAGATTGCTTTTTTAATTATTTCAGCTCTAAGCAAGGAGAAAGAGAAATTAAGTGAGTTATGGGATGTGAGGAGTAGTGGTATAGTGAATACTTTCAAGATCAGAAAGAAAGGAAAATTTGTGGAATTTCTTCCTAGGTTTGGGCATCTAGAGAGAGAAAGATATGAGGCTGCATGGCCTCATCAGAGGTCCATATAGTGGGGCAACATGAAGACAGTCGAACCCACTTTGTAGTGGGTAATGGTCTTTCTAAAAAATGATATTTAACTTGCATCCACCCAAAGTAGCTGTCAGACATTGGTATAATTAAATCTCACATGTGACTTAATATTATAGTTACATGATTTATCTTTTCTAAAAATAGTTAAAATGATCCTTTACAAATTTTATCATTCTTTTTCCTTCAATAAATAGGTTGTTGAACATCTGTTTTCCCTTCTGTCGGATTGTATGTGGGAGACACCCATTGCTCAGGCCAAACATGCTATTCAGATAAAGGAAAAAGAAGAAGAAATAAAATTACAGGTACTTGATTCTTCCAAAAAAGTATTTTTAGACAGACGTGAATATCTTGTCACCTGTCTCTGGATCCTTTCTCCTTTGACTTTGTTCGTTATTCAGTCTCTTCTTTGTACTGTGTTCTCTTCTCCACTGGTTCTTTCCCCTCAGTTTATAAACATCTCTTATTCCCACCCTTCTAAGTTTCTTTTTTATCCATGAAGCCTTCCCTATATTCTCTCATCCTTCATTTCTAAGCTTCTGGGAAGAGTAATCTTGTGTATGTTTAAGTCACTTCCTTACTTCTCATTATCTCTTCAGCCCAATTGTTTATCTTTCATCAAAGCACTGAAATTAAATGACAGAGGTAGGTGTTATTGGTAATACAGTGTATGGCTTTTTATCCACAGCTTACTTGACCTCTGGAAACTCTAGCCTTCTGTTGTTTTCAAAACACTACTTTCTCCTAGATCCCCTCTGCCAATCCTTGATTCCCTCTGGAGGCATCTCTTCTTTGGTGTGACTTTCTCCTTGCCTCCATCCCAAATTCCATTGTTCCTCAGAGTTCTGTCTTCAGCTTTTCCAGCAGTCTCAGTCATACCCACGACCATTTTCACTACATGCACTGCCTTCCAAACTTGAATGATAGCCCACGTGTCTCTCCTTCAAACCTTTCTCCTTTTCTTCCTATCCCATTTTTATTGGTGGCACTAACATTCAACTAGCTTTTCAAACCTGAATTCCTGGGAATTCTCCTAATGTCCCCACCCATGTGGTCCCTAGAACTCATTGATTTTTACCTCCTAAATAGTTCTTGAATCCATCCATCTAGCTACCTTAATCTTTCTATCAGTTTTCATGATTCCACACTTTTTCTGGCTTTCCTTCTGTCCCAGTACAATGGCCTCTTCTTCTCATCCTCTTTTATTTATACTTCCTCTTCTGTTTAATCTGACTGCTGGAGTATCCCAAGGCTTGGTCCCAAGACCCCTTTTTTCCTTCAACTGTCACCTCCATTCCATTTCCTATAGCCAGCAAAACCTTATTCAGATCCATATGCCATTGATTTTTAATTCCTTTTTTGACATTTTTCCTGAATTCCAGACATATACCCATCTTCTACTTGCCTTACGACTTGAATAATAGTGTAATAGGCCTCTCATACTTAGTAGCATCCTTAGTTCTGTTACATCTTGTTCCTTCCCCAGGCTTTCCCATCTTTCCTAGTAAGTGACTCAACCAAAAAACCAAAGAGTCATCCTTGATTCCTCTCTTTCTATCACACACACCCACATTTTCTTTGTCTGTACAATCTCCAAGTCCTGTTGACTTCTCTGTTAAGACTTAACTTGAATTTTCCACCTCCTCATTCCTCTGCCATCACCCTACTCGAAGCCACTACCATCTCTGGCCTGGATTATGCAATATTCTCCTAACTGGTCTTTCTGCTTCCATTGTTAACTCCCTATAGTCCATTCTCTACACAGGAGCCAGTGTGATCTTTTAACATTGTAAATCAGAGCATGTTCGTCCTCTGCTTAAAAAACCCACCAGTGGTTTTTAATCATTCTTGGGATAAATTCTAGAACTCCTTGTTCTCTCCTCTTTGCTCACTACACTGTGAACAACTTGCCTTCTTCCTGTTTCTTGAACACACTAAGCTTGTTCCTTCCTTTGGGCTTTGTGCCAGCTATTCTCTTTGCCTAGAATACTTCCCTCAGATATGTTTCTCAGAAGTCAACTTATTATTCATGTCTCAACTTAATTATCACTTCTTCATTGTACTTTCCTGATCCTCATTCTAGAGTCAGTTGCCACACAGTCTTTATCACATCACCTTTTTTGATTTCAGCATAGCACTTATTACCTGCTATTTCCTTTTTTATTTTCTATCTCCACCTTGTAAAATATAAGTTCTATGAGAGCAGAGACGTTATCTGTTTAGTATACTGCCGAGTATATAGGACCTGGTATAGTGCCTGGTACATAGTAGATGCTTATTAAATACCCATTGAGCAAATGAATGAATTTAAGTTCTCAGTATTTCTTACCTGAACTCTTGCAGTAAACTCCTGATTGTTCTCTCTGCTTTCATCCTGTATGCTCCTGGTAAAACAATGTTTATAAAACATAGATCTGATAGTAGTTCCTCTATATAAATCATTCTGTGTAGGCACTCCCTATTGTCTAGAGTAAAGATTAAACTTAGAATGGCATTGAAGGCCTTCCATGATTTTGTTCCTTCTTCTCTTTCTAGTTCCTTGTTCTCTTTCAGTCTCATCCTCCATATATTCCATACTGCTTGCAATTCTTTAAATCAGTGAACTCTGTTTCACCTCCATGACTTGGCACATGCTGTACATACTGTCTTAAATTTCTTACTCTACTTTAATCGGCTGCTTAATGCCTTCTCACCGTTCAGGATTCAGCTCAGAAGTCATCCTCTTTTGAATGCTTACCTTATCCTTCTCAAGCCTGCTTAGAAACTTACACTTATATGTTTCTGCTATACCTGTCATGTAACTTCTTTTATTCTCTCACTACAATACCGGTGTTATTTATTTGTCTCTCTGTCCCCTGACTGAGCTGTAAGCTCTTCATGGGCAGGGACCATGCTGTATGTATGATTGTGTTCCATTGTCTGCACAGTAACTAGTACATAGTGGATAATAAATATTTGTGGAATCAACCCAAGGAGATCTCAGGAACTGAATCTGAGTTAGTTCAAAATACTGACGCAGTTTCCTTTCTGGTAGAAGCAGGGAGAGTTGGAGGAAGAAGATGAGAATCTTCCTATACAAGAAGTATCCTTTGACCCAGAGAAAGCTCAGTGTTGCATAGTGGAGAATGGCCAGATTTTAACTCATGGCAGTGGAGGAAAAGGATATGGATTGGCGTCAACTGGAGTAACTTCTGGGTGTTACCAGTGGAAGGTACGTAGAATTCCAAGTAGTTTTTAAAAGAATTTTATTTTTTTAGTACTTTCCTCCTAGGTTATTATAAAAAAGTATGGAAAGACTATTTAAAAAATCATCTTATGTAAATGTTCTATTACTATGTAAGATTTTAACATAAATGGAAACTCAGTGAAGGATATACAGAAACCCTGTATTATTTTTGTAACTCTCCTGTAATTGTAAAATTACCTCAAAAATTTTTTTAAGTGTAAGGTTGAAAAATCATAATCATCCCTTCCATGAGGGGTCACACGGTGCACACCCAGCAATGAAAATGCAGTAACATATGTGTGATGTTTCTGCCTGGGAGAGCGTATTAGAGACTGAGTGCCCAACATTTTTATTGAGTGCTGGTCACATACTCTCTGCCTGGCCTTTTTTAGATTCCCAGAAAGAAAGCGGGTTTTTAGCATAAACCATATTGTCATACAGTCTAAGCACAATAAGCCACCAATATCAGGGAGATTTTTTATCAGTGTAGGGAACTATTTACCAGACAAGTTCCCAGGTGCCAGCCAAGGACCAACATTGCAAGCAGACATTTCTAAGGATAGCAATCTCTGCTGTGTTCTTTTTTGCACAGTCTACCTCCTTGGCTGGCTCCTGGCCACAGTGTTTTTACAATAAAATTAATATTATTATCTGGTAGGACCCCAGACAGCAGGGTGAGACTGACCTCCAGTACTGACTTCAGGGGTCTTAGACTTAGCCAGTTAAAACAAATCTCATTAATTGTAAAGGTCTATCTTAAAAAGTCAAGTGACTTTGTCTTTAAATTTAGCACAGCACAACTCTGGGCAGTCCAGGGATCAGAATAGAGTGCATACACAAAAAGTACAATTCCAGAGGTCATACATGGTATCCCTGGAAATGAGTTTATAATTGTTAAGATATCCCTAATCAGGATATACAGTAGTCAGGCAGAACAAGTTAACAGGACCCCAATGTGATCTCCCATCAGGGGGCCTCCCACCTTCTGTTCCCACTGCAGTCTAAGTAATTTAATTGAGTGCTTGGTTTCAGAGGGACTGCCTCTGAAGGACAGTTTGTTAAATGGTTTTGTTTGTCTGTGACATTTTATCTGCCTTAAGAGTTTGGATGACATCTGGAGGTGTTCTGTGGAAATTCCATGACCTGGGGTCACCCCCTACTTCTTATAGCCTGTCAGGTATAAGGCTCAGAAGTTAGTTTGAATTTAAAGTGCTCTATGCATGTGGCTGATTTCACTTTGTTGTGCAACAGAAACTAACACAGTATTGTGAAGTAATTATACTCCAATAAAGATCTATTAAAAAAAAAAACACAAAAAACAGCTTTCTTGACAGCATGGCTTTTTTCCACCCCGGGAGGAGGAGCAGTTCCGAAAAAACAATGATCATTTATGCCCTCCGTCGTCTTCCACACTTTCCCAGGGCCTGGGTTGTTTTTTTTTTTTTTTCCCCCTCCCCGCCCCCACCGTTATTCTAAAATCAGTGTTTCCCATTTACTTATTATAACTTCAGGTCTTCTCAGTCATTTTTTATCTCCATCTAGACCTTTTGTCCAGAAGGGTTAGGTACAAGAGGGACAAAAGAATTTCCACACGAAAACTTTTTTTTTTTTTAACAAAAATGTTTTTATATTGATACAACTTAACCAGAAAGGTTAGCAATTGGTCAGGACAAAATCCCAATTAAAAAAATTGTTTTCCAGAATAGGTTTACAAAACCTTCTATGCCTTTTATCCTAATCATTTATCCAGTGAGCAGCCTAGGAAAGATGAGTCTTTTTCTGGGGAGAGCTTCATTTAATAAACTGTCTTACTAGGCGTGTGTATCAGATATTGAATCAAGCTATCAGTCTGTTGTTGCAAACTACGACTAGTCCAAAAAGCTGAACATAATAAGTCAGCAGCAGTGAGACCTCCCCAAGAAGAGGTCAAGAGTCCAGTCTGTTATAAGAGTGGACATAGAGGTCATGCACCCTTGGGTATGCCCTCCTCCACCTTTCAGCTTTCGGTAAGAATCAAAGTTAGGAATGTAATCAGTTTCTATGTCAGAAATAAAAAGCCAATCAGCAGCTCAAATTAGATGGCTATCAAAAGAACAGGCCCTTTCCCAGGGGCATGTATAAGAGACCTGGACAGTACAGCTAGAATCCATGTAGTTTTCAGTTTATGGCTGCACCAACTAAATCTTCACCAGCCCCCCGTCTGGTTTTTGTTCATTAGGCTGGTGCCTGATTTTAGTTGAATACAGCTCATGTTGGGTTGAAACAGCCCATAGCAGACAGTATGAGGTTTTAACTTAGAGGCAGGTCCAGGCAGTTGGAAGTTGTGAATTGAGGATTCTATAAAATTGGCAACTTTTGGGGGCAGCAATAAAGCCAAAATGCTGTAGGATCAGACAGCTGCATTTTAAGTCTAAGTGACGAGCAAGGCTTTCCTAAGCTCTTTTTGCCTTCTTAATCTTAGAGTACAAATTTACCCACTCAAAAATATGCATTTCAGGCTAGAAAATCATCAGCCTGTAAGGGTCAGACATCTGATTTTATAAGAACTAATTGGCAACTAACAACTGCTTTTTAAAACTCTCAAAGTATATTTCTATGTGGAGAGTGCCACTCCTTTATTTTGTCTCCCTTTTTTTCTAGCAGTTCTAATAGGCAAAAATCATAACAAAAAATCATCAGTTATGGAGGCTTGTTTTGTTTCCAGTACTCAAAGAATTTAAGTTCCGATCTACTCACCTGGGGCAAAAAGCGAGGACGTTGTATCCCACTGACTTTTCCTTCGCAGCTTTTACTTATCAGGATGATCTCTTAGTATTTATGAAGTTACAAGCATATAACGTTTTACATCATTTTTTATCATACATCTAGATGCAGTAGCCACAAAGTGAAGCTGTTGTTTAAAATTTACTTTTCCCTTTTCCCTCAGATCTCAAGTTCATTCAGACCCCTAGCAGTAAATTTAGCATTTTTAGGGTTAATTGGTTGGGCCAGGGCACTGGTACAGCAGTGACAGCATCTAGGCTAAAGAAAATCGCTGGAGTCTTGTCTTTTCTTTTCTTCTTTTCTCTCTGTCCCTTTCTCCATTTCTCCATTTTTCCCTCTCTTTCATCTATTTAAAGTTTTACTCCAGCCCTGGGAACTGATTTAAATAACCTTTTCTCCTCTCACTTGGAGGAAAGAGCAACACATACTTCTAATACTTTTGGTCTACCCAAAACTCATCTTCAGGAATTTTTGAACTTTTCCCCCTCCCACCTGGACAAGAGAGCAGCTGCAAGCTAATGTTTATGCTTTGGCCCGTCCAAAGCCCATGTGTGAGAATGCTTGGGCTCTCTTTCTCCTCCCACCTAGAGGAGAGAACAGCACAAATTTTCTTCTGGCTGCTCTTTCCCCCTCACTTTAGCTTACAGGGCCAAAAGCAGCCAGGGGACCCAGTGAGCCAACACTCCTGGGGTTGGATCTATTAGTTTTGAATTCCATAGGTAACTTTTACCTCTCACAACAGATAGCCACTCACCTGCTGCTTCATAACACGTGTAACCCCATAGCCACTAGAGTTTTGTCTTTCCCCAGTTCTATCTCTCTCTCTTTTCCCCAAATATATAATTGTATTTTAATGACTTAGAGTTGTTCTAGTGGAGCTCACGTTGCCACCATTTTGTCAGAGGTCCTGAAGGTGACCCCCATGTTCAAAGATTTGATAGAAGGACTCATAGGACTCAGTATTATCATTGTACTCATGATGACTGGGGTTTCTTATAACAAGGTAGTAAGGATACATAACTGGATAATAAGGAGAAAAGACACAGGTGACATCTGGAGGAATCCACGTGGAGGCTTCCCTATGTTCTCTCCCTCCCATGAAGGGTCACATGGACTGCAGTCTTGTCCCAGCAAGAAAATGCAGCAACATGTGTGTGATGTTTTAGGGAACCCCCTTAGAGACTTAGTTCCCAAGATTTTTACTGGAGACTGATCATGAAGGTATCCTCTGCCTGGCATGTACCAAAACCCCAGCTCCCAAAAGGAAAGTTCGTGTTCAGTGTAAACCACATTGTTTGTTCAAACATTCTTGTCCTGGTGAGCCACCCGAATCATTTTGGGAAAGTTTTCTAACGGTGTAGGAAACTGTATACAAGTCGAATTCCCAGATACTAGCCAAGGGCCAGTGTTACAAGCATGCCTTTTTAAAGACAGCAGTCTCAGGCCTGCTGTATTAACTCTTTTCCGCACAGAAGTATACACAAGAGAGTAGTTAGAAAATTTGTATAAAGAATTGAAGCTTTCCATTAATAATTTTCTGGACTGGATGTACTTCCTCAGCTTCATAATTGAGATGTAAGTTAAAATTGTTTATTTTAAATAAATACTCAAAGGTTATTCTAAATGTTCTACAAGATAAAGATTAAATCTGTCTTAAAATCTTTACAAAATCACGAAATGTCTTAAAATCTTTACAAAATCATGAAATTATTTCATTTGTATGTTATTTTCACTTAAGCTGAAAATATGTTTATTTATATTTTCATAAATGCATAAATATTATTTACAAACATATTCCCCAGTATGGCTTTATACAGTTAATAGTATATAAACAAGTTTTTTGAATATTAGTGAACATTACCACTTTCATTTTAGTTTTACATTGTGAAGGAAAACAGAGGTAATGAAGGCACCTGTGTTGGAGTTTCTCGCTGGCCAGTACATGACTTTAACCACCGTACTACCTCGGATATGTGGCTCTATCGGGCCTACAGTGGTAACCTCTATCACAATGGAGAACAGACTCTGACATTGTCCAGCTTTACTCAAGGAGATTTCATTACCTGTGTGTTAGACATGGAAGCCAGGACCATTTCCTTTGGGAAAAATGGAGAGGTACTGAAACTTATTCAGAAGTATTGCATGTTTTCCTGTTTTTATTTATCCTCAGCTCAGTTATTCAGGTACTGACTATTCAGTTTATAGATTATTTTCTCTTCTCTGCTTTTTCTCTAATACCTTTCTGTTCTTATAATATTTATCAGCACCAAAAAAAAAAAAGAAAGTAAAATCCCAGGAAGATTGTTGAAACAGAGGAACAAATTAAGGTCATTTATTATATGTGGAATTTCCTTAGCAAGGTTAGCAAGGTTAATTGAGATTTGGCTCTAGTAACTTACTCTGTCTCATAAGAGCTTTGAATCTTAATGTGTATTGGATATTATCAATTAAAAAAAAATTTTGTTTCCTTTTTTTCCCATCACCTCTGCCACACTATAGGAACCCAAATTAGCTTTTGAAGATGTGGATGCAGCAGAGTTGTACCCATGCGTAATGTTCTATAGTAGCAACCCAGGGGAAAAGGTAATGAAACCTCAAACCTTTATAATTAAGCATAAAGGATATTTGTTATTTTTTATTAATATTTGTTAACATCAGAGTTCACAGAAATAATAAGCTATTTTTGCCATTAAAAGTACTTGCTCAGATAATTTACTCTTTCAGATGAAGGTTAGATTACTTTTAGAAGTTGCCTTTGCTCTTTATTAAGGCACTATTTGATATTCCGGTAATTTGAATATAGTGAGTCAACTTTCAAACATATGTGCAATTCTAGGAATTATAGGAAATAGTTTAGGGATAATCTGGTTTATTGGCAGTTGTGCATATGAGAGAGAAATCTAAAAATAATCTTCATTGTAATCAGATACCATTAGGTGAATAATGGAGGTTTCAGTTATGATGGGGAAGCTGCCTTTCATTCATTCAGCTGAGAGGGTTCTCAGACCTTGTAGATGGTGTAAATTTGAACCTTAAACCTTCAGGAGGACAATATTAAAGAGATAACCCTCTCATTAAAAACTTTTTTTTCTCCTTGTGTAAAACCCAGTTAGAGAGAAACTTCTTTGTGGTCTCCCTGTGGGTTGATTTGTTTTCTACCCCATCCTTTTACTTGAGGATATAACGTCAAGTAAAAGTAGCCTAGGTCTGGTCTCCGGAATTTCTAGTTAATTTTTAGTAGAAAGTTTTCAAGCCATCTCATATATAATGTGTCTGTAATGGAAGTGCTAGATTTGGTAAACTCTAACCATGAAAGTTACCATTTATTCTGGGCTTTTAATATATTTTTAAAATTTTCAAGGAGGTATAATTTCAAGCTAGCCATTCATGAGAGAGGGGAACTGCTTCTTGAACCAGGTCGTCAACAAAACTGAACTGGAAATGAAATAAAGAGGCAACCCACTACCTGCTTTTATCCCTTTCCCTGATGATATTCTTGCAGCCCAGAATAGGTACTGGTACGTTCTGGTTAGAATGATGGCCTATTGCTCCCTAACATTTGTGAACCTTGAAGGAATTAATTTAACCATAGGCTTTGTATCAATCACTTTATTCTACCCAGAAGCCTTTTCTGACTTCAGAATCTGATAAAAAACAATACTAATAATAGTTGACATTTTTTGAACATTTACTGGGTGTCTGGCACTGTACTGATAAGC
The DNA here is from genome assembly GCF_949987515.2 of Delphinus delphis. Classification (NCBI taxonomy): domain Eukaryota; kingdom Metazoa; phylum Chordata; class Mammalia; order Artiodactyla; family Delphinidae; genus Delphinus; species Delphinus delphis. The sequence goes on from NC_082684.1 coordinate 139,131,426, forward strand.
ACTTTATGTGCATAGTCTAATTTAATCTTTAATATAGTAAGAGATAGATACTGTTATTAGTGCCGATTTTTTTTTCAGTTGAAAAAGCTGAGGTTAGTGAAATTAAATGATTTCCAAAAATTACACACAGAATTAAGATTTTAACCCAAGTCTTGCTCTTCTTTCAGCCTCTATGTCTTATTTGAAATGCGTGTCCAGATTGGGAATATACCAATTTTCTAGCCTTGTGATTTTATCTTTGTGCCCCTGGAACAATATGAGATGGTCCCAGGACTCGTTATTATTCTGGTGTCTTGAGGACTAGAGTGGATAGATCCTCAAGACTTTTCCGGGGGGTGGGGGTTGGTGCTAAATGGAGTCAGTCACATACACCTTGGTCTATATCTATCTTCTGGGTGGCCACAACAGCACTCCTGCTCACAGACTGCACGCAGTTTAAATGACAGGGTAGCTTATTTCACAGGACCATACTGCTACTAACTTCAGTAGAACTGTAATATTTGTTCACTCCTTATTGGGGGCCAATAGTATAATACACATGTATCAGGAGACCAAATACTAGTTCCACATGGGATTCATGTGCTAGAATTTATAGTATTATAATTTACAGAATTAATAGTTTAGGAGAACTATTAATAATCACACATTTGCTACCCTCTTTTATAGGTGAAAATTTGTGATATGCAGATGCGTGGCACACCACGAGACTTACTTCCAGGAGACCCCATTTGTAGTCCAGTAGCAGCAGTGCTGGCAGAGGCCACTATTCAGCTTATTCGTATCCTTCATCGAACAGACCGTTGGACTTACTGCATTAACAAAAAAATGATGGAAAGGCTACACAAAATTAAGATATGTATTAAAGATTCAGGTCAGAAGCTAAAGAAAAGCCGCTCGGTTCAAAGCCGAGAGGAAAATGAAATGAGAGAGGAGAAGGAGAGCAAAGAGGAAGAGAAAGGTAAACACAATAGACATGGCCTTGCTGACCTGTCAGAGCTGCAGCTGAGGACCCTTTGCATAGAGGTGTGGCCCGTGCTGGCAGTGATAGGAGGAGTTGATGCTGGTCTTAGAGTTGGAGGTCGGTGTGTTCACAAGCAAACTGGGCGCCATGCCACACTGCTGGGAGTGGTCAAGGAGGGCAGCACGTCTGCCAAAGTCCAATGGGATGAAGCAGAAATTACCATCAGGTATGATTTGTTGAGTTACACTTTCAGCAAATGAGTATTTATTGGTGAAATGGGCCATTGCCTATGGACAGTGAGTAATTATGTATTTTAGGTGAGCTGCCAATTAACTTTTTAAAATAATTTTTTTCATACATCTGGGTATGAGTACTGTGATTTCATAAAGGAATATTTCCCAGACTTGTGTTCCTTGGAATACTAGTGGCTTGTAAAATATATAGTTTTTATTTTGTTTTGTGAAGAAATGGTAAGCTCACTAGTTTAGGTGTAACTGGGATCCTTCTTTCTATTTTTCATTTGGCTTCCTCCTTTTTAATCATTTCCATTACACATTGGGACAGAAAAAAGCCAGTCAGCAGATCTGTCAGTTACATTTTATGTAGGAGGGCTTTGAATGTACAATGGGAACATTTGAGTGACTAAAATTAGGTTTTGGATTATCTGTGATTTTTAAGTATTCTTGCCTTTTTTTAAGCATATATTTCTATACCCTTAGTGTGCAACATGTTGGATGGGTATGAAAATTACATTTATTTGGCACAAACTGTGTGCTTAAAAGCATTTAGATGTGTTTGCAATCAGATAGGATTTGTGTGAAATAGAAACTTCATATGTTTAAAAGGAAGTATGTCAAGTATCTCAGTCGATAAGGGGACTCACTCATCTAATGACTGTACAGAACTATATCATTTGAAAACATGGATTTATTGATGATACTATGTAACTGTTCATTATACTGCTTAAAGTGATTCCATTGTTAATATGACATGGGACAGTATCAAAAACAGTGGTTCGGGCTTCCCTGGTGGCGCAGTGGTTGAGAGTCCGCCTGCCGATGCAGGGGACACGGGTTCATGCCCCGGTCCGGGAAGATCCCACATGCTGCAGAGCGGCTAGGCCCGTGAGCCATGGCCGCTGAGCCTGCGCGTCTGGAGCCTGTGCTCCGCAACCGGAGAGGCCACAACAGTGAGAGGCCCGCGTACTGCAAAAAAAAACACACCAAAAAAACAAAACAGTGGTTCTTCAGTATTTTTTGGAGGTGGTACTGTCTTAGAATCTAATGATAGCTATGGACCCTCTCAGCTGAAAAATAACCATACATGAAGTTTACACACAATTTCAGGAGTTAATGGACTTCAAGCTAAGAAAGCAATGAAAATTTTACTTGTGAAAGTATCTGCCTTTTCTTTTATTCTTTGCCTTGTTTCGGAAAGGATTTATGATGCCTAATACGATATAGCAAAGTAATTAAATTAAAACCAACAAGAAAAATGACAGAAAGGGAAAACAAGATTTGAAAAGTTAAGCTAGAACCAAGATTTCGGTTAATAGAACAAATGTATGCCACCAAACTTTGTATACTTGCTAAAGCTTTCTGTTCCAATTTGTTTAATTATAACATGTTTAAACTTATGGAAATTCTTGATGAATATCAGGAAATACGTGATCATGTTTTTGCTTAAATTAAATTAGAAGCATTTATTGAAGACTACAAAGTAATTTTTTTGAATGAAACAAAGTCTTATCTGGAACAGGTTATAAATGGCCGTTGCCCATATAATAAAGTAGATTTATTATGCAAACTTTCCAAATAGCTTACATCAGGGAGCGGCATCCTACACCTGGCCCGGCTCCTTTTTTTGTAAATAAAGTTACATAGCCACACACATTCATTCAGGTTTATCAGTGGCTGTGCTCACACTATGATGGCAGAGTTGAAAGGTTGCAACAGAGATTATGTGGCTTCCAAGTCCTAAAATATTTACTGTTCGGCTCTTTACAGAAATTTTGCCAGTTCCTGGCTTATATTATATAATAATGAATATTCTTGTTTGAAAGCACATGAACATCTCATTGCTTTTGCGTTTAACATCACATCTCCCCATTTTCTCATAATAGATTCATTTTTCTGTTTGTAATGAGTTCTCTAGTTTGTGCAAATTATTCTCTGTACTGTGTACATGATACATCGTATTTTGTCTACATTATTTTCTGTACCTTCCTCTTGTCTATCCCTCACTTGCTTCTTCCTGTGTCATTCTGATCTTTATTAAAGCTTCCCAACTTTTTGGTCGCCTAGTGATACTCCATTGTATAATCTGGAACCCTGTGAACCGCTTCCTTTTGACGTGGCACGATTTCGAGGCCTGACGGCTTCTGTGTTGCTGGACCTCACATATCTGACTGGCATTCACGAAGACATGGGCAAACAGAGCACCAAGCGACATGAAAAGAAACACCGACATGAGTCTGAGGAGAAAGGGGATGTTGAGCAGAAAATTGAGAGTGAATCTGCTTTAGATACACGAACAGGCTTAACATCTGATGATGTTAAAAGTCAGGGTACCACAAGCTCCAAATCAGAAAACGAAATAGCTTCATTTTCTTTAGATTCAACAGTGCCAGGTGTGGAATCCCAACATCAAATAACAGAAGGAAAAAGAAAAAATCACGAACACATATCCAAAAACCATGACATAGCCCAGTCAGAAATCAGAGCAGTCCAGCTGTCCTATCTCTACCTCGGTGCTATGAAATCACTTAGTGCTCTTCTTGGCTGTAGTAAATATGCGGAACTGTTGCTGATACCAAAAGTTCTGGCTGAAAATGGCCACAACTCAGACTGTGCGAGCTCTCCAGTTGTTCATGAAGATGTGGAGATGCGTGCAGCCCTTCAGTTCTTGATGCGCCACATGGTGAAACGAGCAGTTATGCGGTCACCCATAAAGAGAGCCCTGGGATTAGCAGATCTGGAACGAGCTCAAGCCATGATCTATAAGTTAGTGGTCCATGGCCTTTTGGAAGACCAGTTTGGGGGCAAAATTAAGCAAGGTAAGTTATCTGATTTTTTAAATTTGTGCTCCGTGCTATTGAAATTATTCATAATTGTCAGAAGTGATACATTCTATTAAAGACTTATAAGTTTTGTTTTGGTTTTTTTTTGGCCAAAGCAATTTTCACATTTCCTTTGCAAGGAAAACAGTTCCTTTCTGTTCCTTTATATTAATAATCATCTGTCTACAGGCATACCTCATTTTATTGCGCTTCGCAGATACTGCATTTTTTACAAATTAAAGGTTTGTGGCAACCCTGGGTTAGGCACATCTTTCAGTGCCATTTTTCCAACAGCATTTGCTTGCTTTGTGTCTCTGTCACATTTTGGTAATTCCACAATATTTCAAACTTTTTCATCATTATTATGTTTCTTATGGTGATCTGTGATCAGTGATCTTTGATGTTGCTACTGTGACTTGCTGAAGGCTTAGATGATGGTTAGCATTCTTTAGCAATGAAGTATTTTTTAATTAAGATATGTACATTGGTTTTGGGGTTTTTTTTTAAGACATAATGCTGTTGCATACTTAACAGACTACAGTATAGTGTAAACATAACTTTTAGATGTACTGGGAAACCAAAAAGTCACTTTATTGCAGTATTCGCTTTATTGCAGTGATCTGGAACCAAACCCGCAATATCTCCGAGGTGTGCCTGTACCTATAATTTTCTATTTTAAACCTATGCAAGTATTAGAACTTAATAATTATTACATTTCATAAAACTGAAATTTAACTCATGCCACAGAAGGTACTCATGTATTTACTGATCTGATTCAATATATATATTATTCTGATAACTTCTCAGAGACATTTTAAAGGACTTTTTAAAGTACTACTTTCATAGACTATATATTGTGTGTAAAAAACCTTGTTTTATCTTTTATCCTCACCTTTGGGGATAATATGAATTCTGAGATAAAAATGAGGTTCATTCAGTAAATGTTTACTGAGTGCTTACAGTGTGCCAGGTACTATTCTAGATTTTGGGGAGTCAACAGTGAACAAAACAAAGTCACCTGCCTTCATGGTGCTTCCATTCTTTTTTTCTTCCTTCCCTTCCTCTTCCTCTTCTTTTACCTTTTCCCTTACTCCCCTTCTTCCTTTTTTAGCTTAGATAGTAAGTAGGAAGAGAGAGGTGTGTGGTGCATATAAATAGGAGTGTTAAGATCATGATTATGAAAAGTACTTCGTCATTTAGCAAGCCAAATAGAATTAGCTCTCTATTTGTAACAACTGCTATCTTGATTATGTTTATTTGTAGGCTCCCATACCAGATAAGAAAAATTACAAATATTTGTAAGCCCTTAGACATTTTAACTTTTTTTTTTTTTAAACTCTTGGGAGTAGTTTATTTTGTGAAGAACTGTCATTTTTAGAACATGGAGTTTCTGTTTAGGTTTTTATTATTCTTGTATTTACATATCTTCATCTTTGCTTGTTTAAAGACTAAAGATAGGCATCAAAATCAAAGTGCTAAGGAAACACAGTTTTAATGATCTTTAGAGAACCTCTGGTTAAATCTTAACAAACAAAAGTGAAACTTCTTTGTTTTTAAGAGCACCTTCTCTAAAATAAGAAATGAGTAATTACAAGGGCTTGTTACATTACTGTCTGCAGAGTCTATAACGAGTACAATAGTGAATACAGGATGTATATATATAAGAACATTTTTTTCTATAAATCTTTTGCAGAAATTGATACTTACGAAATATATTTAGAAGCTTTCCAAATTAAAAGTTTCCCATTCCCTCGTCACTTTTGAAAAAACAAATCCTTACTACTTTCTTAACCTTAATCTTGGTTTATAGAGATTGATCAACAAGCTGAAGAAAGTGACCAAGCCCAACAGGCACAGACGCCAGTTACCACTAGCCCATCAGCCTCGAGTACAACATCCTTTATGAGCAGCTCGCTGGAGGACACCACAACTGCCACCACTCCAGTCACTGACACAGAAACGGTGCCTGCATCTGAGTCCCCAGGAGTGATGCCACTTAGTCTTCTCAGGTAGGGATGTTGACTTTAATGTCTGCCATATTGATGCCTATGGTTCTAAACACACAGTTGTTCTCTTGTGAAGAATGTGTCCAACTAAGTCAAGGCATTCTAGAGCTAGAGGGAACCCAAGAGATCATATAGTCAAACTCATTTTACTGAAGTTGGAAGTGTCCCTCAGAAGTTTAATAACTTGCCCAAAGTCTCTCAGCCAGTTAGTGGTGGTCCCAGATCTAATCAGCAGTACCACTGACAATCAGGTACTGTAGTACTCTACCTTCTTATAATGATCTTTTTTTTTTTGGCTAGGCTTTTGAATATTTTTTTTCCTCCAAAGGTAAATACTTATATTTTGAATATTAGAGCCTCAAGAAAGAGCTTACCTCCAGAAAAACGATTTTCTCTTCTTGATGTTTTCCTTTTAAGCATAATTCTTTAACTATACTTTTATTCTTTCTATAAGGTCAAACAAGTCTACTTTTCAAATGAAAGAGCATGTCTTATGATCTTCTTCCTCCAGCCCTATTTTAGTAGACTCATAAATTCCAAAGAATGCTTAAGTTTCTTTTTGCTTCAGTTTGCCAGATGTATACATAAAATAAAAACCTTTGAGTGAAAATCTTTAGGGAGAGACTTTTGTGAGCTCTCTTAACAAGGGCTTAAGTGAAATGAAGGGAAGCAGAATAGTCTCCCTTTTTCTTATTTCTTTCCCCCCTTCCCTTAATTGATAGGTTATTATTGTTTCCAGTGTGTAAACACATCTTAGAGGATAGGAGAGAGAGTGGCTATTATTGTAATGAGTCTAAAATTTTGGTGTGCACAAGAGCCACCTGGGAAGCTTTTTAAATGTCTGGGGCTGTATTCCCTAGCAAGTCGCATTCAGTAGGTCTGGTGTGGCACCTAGTTTGCATTTGAATTAAGTTTCTCCAGAGATTCTGATGCAGTGAGTTTCAGCTCACACATTAAGAATTATTGCTCTGGTCTTAGACAGAAGGAGCGCTAATCCAAGTAGCTACCAGTGGCCGGTCCCCACACATCTGCCTTTTAGCTCTCTCACTTAAGTAACACAGTTCCAGGAAGTGCTTCTGTTCAAGAAAGGAGGAAGAGAAGAGTGATAGGATATTCTAATATGGTTTTTAATCCTTCTGGCAATTACAGAATTCAAGGCATCCACAGAGAATCAGTAACACTGTGACTCTTTGTTGCCTTTCAAACTCCATAGGCATGGAATTCAATGGTAAAATAATGCTCCCTTGCTCCCAGAGACATTCACCAGGCCTGTGACTCCTTCTTTCCTCTTAGTCTGCATTTCCCTGCTATTGGCCAGGACTGTAGTAGAGCTGCAGTTGTCTCTGCCTGGCTCAACATCATTTAATACAAGAAAAATCAGGGAACAACTGCCCCCTATGTGGATACCATCATATCACAGTTGCTTGACTGGGTTGACAGTGCTCTTTGGATGCTTAAAAAGTTACTAGTTCCGTTGGACAAATCTAAAGAGCAGTCACTCAGTGAGGATCTTCCTGGACTTATTTTTTAGCCAGTGTCTGCCTTTTCAGCGTGAGAGGGGCTGCTTCTCCTGTACCTTTACCCCTCTACACAGCTGACGTATCATTCATATGCTGTTTTTCATTTGTGTTGGGTGACTGGGCACTTATCTTTTCTTTCCGTAACTTACCTATAGACTCCCACTTTGAATCCATGTGAATAATTTCATGGCTATAGCGAATGTATGTATCTGAAGTAACTTATAATTTATCTATCTTTAAAAGTCTTCTTTATTCTCTAACTACTATACCAAAATGCCCCTGTCACCTTGGTATTATAGTAGAAGGAAAGCTGCATGAAGGCAGAGATCTTTTAAAAATCTATTTTGTTAATTGCTGTATTCCCCCCACCTGCTATGTTGCTTTCATTTTGCTGAACACATGAAAAGGTATTACTTTTATAGTAAAAGCATCCTATGAGGTAATGATTTTTAAAACTGTGGAGTCTCTCTTCCCTCTCCCCAATTAAACTATAGCTAACTTGTATAGTTTTCCAGGTCTCATATTCTTCTGTAAGAAGATTGCGATGTATACATTATTTTCTAATTGGATTTCTGTGCTAACCATTGTTGTTTCCTTAAAGGCAAATGTTCTCTAGTTACCCAACTACCACTGTACTTCCCACACGTCGTGCACAGACTCCTCCAATATCATCGTTACCAACCTCTCCTTCTGATGAAGTAGGAAGGAGGCAAAGCTTAACTTCTCCTGATTCCCAGTCAGCAAGGCCAGCTAACCGCACAGGTGCGTGTGCTATCATGCGCTATGACACCCAGACCTTGACATTCCATATGTGTGAGACTTTATTATGTGGGCATCGTGTTTTGTCTTCACTGAAGGTAGAACAGTGATTTTAATTAAGGGGGATCTGCCCCATCAAACTGAGCTGTCTTCTCTCTTTTGAAGCTGTAGATTGAATTATGGCTATTTAAGAGAGAAATAATGTACTGTACATCAGTCATATTAGACCTTTCTTCTTTTCTAATATAGGCATTTTTAATGCTGTTAATTTCCCTCTAAGCACTGATGTTGCTGCAATCCAAACATTTTGAAATGCTATGTTTTCATTTTCATTCAGTTTAAAGTACTTTCTAGTTTACCATTGATATCATCTTTTTTTTTTTTTTTTTTTTTTGCGGTATGTGGGCCTCTCACTGTTGTGGCCTCTCCCGTTGCGGAGCGCAGGCTCAGTGGCCATGGCTCACGGGCCCAGCCGCTCCGCGGCATGTGGGATCTTCCCGGACCGGGGCACGAACCCGTGTCCCCTGCATCGGCAGGCGGACTCTCAACCACTGCGCCACCAGGGAAGCCCCTGATATCTTCTTTGACATATGGGTTATTTGGAAGTATGTTATTTCGCTTCCTAATACTAGGGGATTTTCCAGGTATCTTTCTATTGTTGATTTCTAATTTAATTTCATTTTCATCAAAGAACATATCTTGTATAATTTGAATTATTTTATTTTATTTTTATTTATTTATTTTTTGGTGGTAGATATTTAACTTTATTAGAAACTGCCTATAGTTTCGCATAGTGCTTGTACCATTTTCTAATTGCTTCTTAGACTCTCAATCAGTCCTGTTTTTTTGCCTCACTTTTGTTTCCAGAAGTATCTGCTACCACCCATTTCTGAACATTTTGAGATTCTGAGGAATAAGTTCTGTTGTTTTGACTTTCCTCATTGCTGTTGGAGGATTCAGTTTTCTCAGGACCACTGAGGCAATTTATGTTTGCCCATTGGCTTTCTAACTTCTAAAATTTTATTGCAGTTTTCCTGTTCTCTCAGTCCTTATGGATTTCTGCATTTAAAATATTTCCTTTACTGCCATTTTAATGGGTTTTCAGGAATCAGTAGAACTAAATGCTTATGTTCAATTCACTATTTTAAGCTTATTCATTTAAAAAAATGTTTATTGGAGTATAGTTGATCTACCGCGTTGTGTTAGTTTCAGATGTACAGCAAAGCGAACCAGTTATACATATACATATATCCACTCTTTGTTAGATTCTTTTCCCATATAGGTCATTCAAGAGTATTGAGTAGAGTTCCCTGTGCTATAGAGTAGCTTCTTATTAGTTATCTGTTTTACATATAGTAGTGTTTATATGTCAATCCCAATCTCTCACTTTATCCCTTTTCCCCCCTGGTAACCATAAGTTTGTTTTCTACATCTGTGACTCTATTTCTGAAACTTATTTTATGGCGCAGAATATGGTCTGTTTTTTGTGTTTTTTTTGCGGTACGTGGTCCTGTCACTCTTGTGGCCTCTCCTGTTGCGGAGCACAGGCTCCGGACACGCAGGCTCCGCGGCCATGGCTCACGGGCCTAGCTGCTCCGCGGCATGTGGGATCCTCCCGGACCAGGGCACGAACCTGTGTCCCCTGCATCGGCAGGCGGACTCAACCACTGTGCCACCAGGGAAGCCCTATGGTCTGTTTTTATAACTGTTCCATTTACACTTGGAAAAAAATGTGTATGTGCTACTGTTGAGTGGTATGTTCTAGAAATTGTTGATTAGGTCAAGTTGATTGATAGTGTTGTCCAAGTCTTCTTTATCCTTACTTATTTTTCATTTACCTATTCTATCAATTATTGTGGGAGTGGTGTTGAAATCTCTAACTATAATTGTGGATTTGTCTATTTCCCTTTCATTTATTAGTTTTTGTTTCATGTACTTTAAAGCTCTGTTTTTAGGTCCATAAACATTTAGGATTCTTATATCTTCTTAATGAATTGACCTCTTTATTGTTATGAAATGACTCTCTTTATCTGTGTTAATACTGTTTGCCCTTAAATCTGCTTTATCTGGTATAAATGTAGCCACTTCTGAATTTTTTATTATTTATTATTATTATTTATATATAATCATATATCTTCTCCCATCATTTTACCTTTAACTTATTTGGGTCTTTGTTAAAGTAGATTTCTTAAAGGTAGCCTATAGTTGGGTCCAGCTTTCAAAATTCAGCCTTAAGTTCTCTACCTTTTAATTGGGATGTTTAGACCATTTACCTTTACTGTGATTATTGTTATTAGCTGGGTTTAAATCTACCATCTTTTTTTTCATCTCATCAGTTCTTTGTTTCCTTTTTTCTCTTTTTCTATCTCCTTTGAATTAAATGAGTATTTTTAAAATTCCATTTTATCTCCTTTGTTGGCTTATTAGCTATACTTGCTGTTGTGTTTTTAGAGATTACTTTCAGGTTTATAGTATGCATTCTTAATTATCACAGTCTACTTTCAAGTAATGTTATACCACTTCATGTATAATAAAAGAATCTAACAATAGTATGCTTTCATTTCCCCTTTTGCAGCCTTTTTACTTTTGTTATTATAAATTTAACTTCTATGAATCTTATAAAGCCCCATAATACATTATTATTTTTGCTGTGTATAGCCAATTATCTTTTAAAGATATTTTAAAAAACTAAAGTATGTATTTTTTATTTACTCACATATTTTCTAGTTCTGAGATTCTTTATTCTTTTATGTATATCAGTATTTGCATCTGGTATCATTTCCTTCTGCTTTAAAGACTTCCTTTAACATTTCTTGTAGTGATCTGCTAGTGATGAATTCTTCTGGCTCTTATATGTCCAAAAGAGTCTATTTCACCTTAATTTTTTGAAAAAATATTTTCACTGGGAATAGAATTCTTTATTGACAGTTGTTGTTTCTTTTTCTTCAGTACTTGAAGGTGTTGCTCTACTGTCTTCTGATTTGCATTGTTTCCAGTGATAAGTCTTCTGTCTTTCTAATGTTGATGTAATATGCCTTTTTCTCTGGCTGCTTTTAAGATTTTTCTTTTTATCACTGGGCTTAAGCAATTTGATTGTGATCTGCCCTGGTGTAGTTTTTTTCATGTTTCTTGTGCTTGGGGTTTATTGAGGTTTTTGGATATGTGGGTTTAAAGTTGTCCATTAAATTTGGAAATTTTTCATTCATTATTTTTTTCAGATTTTTTTCTGTTCCACTACTCCTCCATTTCAGTGTCTCCAGTTACATGTATGTTAAGCCACTTGCAGTTATCCCACAGATCACAATCACTGATGCTCTGCTCTGTTTTTGTTTTCAATTCTTTTTCCTGCCTGTGTTTGATTTTGGATAATTTTTACTGTTGTGCCTTCTGGTCCCTAATATTTTCTTCTGCAGTGTCTAATCTGCTCTTAATCCCATCCAGTGTATGTTTCCCTTCAGATATTGTAGTTTTCTAGAAGTTCTGTATAAGTCTTTTTTTTTAAATCTCCCATGTCTTCTTTAACATACTCAGTCTTTCCTCTACCTTACAGAATACATGGAATAACAGTTCTCATTATTAAAGCAGTTATATTCTGTGAACACAGAATTAGTGAAAACTGAACCATTGTTCCCTAGGGAAAATACAGGGCTAGGTTTCTGTGAGCTTCTGGTCACACTTTGTCAACTGATCAATATATAACCTTATTTTATGTGTGTTTCAATTTAAAGACACCATATTTAATATGTGTTGTTGATTCATTAGCATTGAACTCATGGCCAGCAACACTATTAACTCATGCCTGCGTGAAGCTTAACACTTATATTTTCTCCGTAAGGCACGTTTTAGCCTTCTTGCACTTAGGAACACTAGACAGCATTTCAGCACTATACTTGGGGGCCATTTTAAACAATGAAATCACCAACAAAAAGCGCAAAAAATGCAAAAGAAGTAACACTAAATAGCATGAAAGGACACTTGTTATAGTCTGAGAGCTGAAACAAGAATACAGAACATCACCTTGTTTGACCTCAGCTGGGAACAAATGCATCAGAAGACTGAATTTTTTGGTCACCCTGTGCATGTGAATATGTGAAAGTGCCATGAGTATTGATTTTGGAGTTACAAATTAACTTAAAGGAATAGATTAATTGGCAGATAGGGAATCCACAATTAACGAGAACCAAGTGTATTTATAGTATCTGTTTTAATGTCTGTGGTACTTAACTTATCAATTATTTCTAGATCTGTTTCTATTAATTTTTCTCCTCATCTTGAATTGTGTTTTCTTGTTTCTTTGCACGTTTGGTAATTTTTCATTGGGTACCAGACATTGTGAATTTTACCTAGTTGGGTGCTGGATATTTTGTATTTCGTTAATTGTATTATACTTAAACTTTGTTCTAGAATTCAGTTAAGTAACTTGAAAACAATTTGATTCTTTCAAGGCTTCCTTTTAAGCTTTGTTAGGTGGGACCAGGACAGCCTTTAGTTTGTTTAGTATTCTATCTAATACCTTATGCATTACAAAGTTTTTTCATTCTGGCTTGTTGTAACACAAACTTCCCAACCCTTTGTGAGCTCTAAGGATTGTTCTGCCTGCTACTTCTTGGTGATTCTTTCCCTAGATTTGGATAGTTGCTCTATTAGCATCAGCTGAGGACTTGAGGGGCAGAGGACCCTCTGCACATTTCTGGAGTTCTCTATCTATGTAGCTGTCCTCTTTCCATACAGATCTCCCCTTTCTGGATTCTGCCCTGTGAATTCTAGCCACTTTTGAACTCTCTACTCTGTCTCCGCCATTCAGAGAGACCATTGAGTTTGGCTTGAATTTATCCTCCTTGACCTGCAGTTTGGGAAATTCTTTCCAGGCAGTAAGCTAAGGCAGTTGTACACCTTGCCTCATTTGATTCTCTTCTCTCAGGGATCACCGTCCTACACTACCTGTTGTCCAATATCTGCAGACTGTTGTTTGATAATTTTTGTCTGTTTTTTTAGTTGTTTAAGGTGAGGGTAAATCTAGTCTCTGTTACTCTACCGTGGCAAGGAGAAGTCCATCAGATATATCAGGGCTATCACCACTGTAGCAGTAATGACATTTTTTTAAGCAAAAATGAGAGTTATAGTCTTCCCTCCCTCCATCCTTCCCTCTTTCCCTCCTTCCCTTCTTCCTTACTAATTCAATTTGAAAGCCATTAAGTGGGGCCAAGCTAGGGAGGCACTCATGCCAGCAGAGTATGGGAGGTGCGTGGCATGGTAGTCCAGTATGGGTTGTCAGAGCCAGATTGGGGTGAACAAAAACACCTCATGTGTGTGGGGAGTGGCCTGTTATAAGGTTTTGGAGTCCAAGTGGGGCAAAGAAGTGTCCATATGGCCTGGCACTAGGTGTCAGAACTATATAGAGTGAAGAGGGCCTCCACTGGCAGCTGTCCACTGAGAGGGCCTTGGGACAGTGATGCTTCAGTAGCAGTACACACACCTAGTGCCAAGATCCTATCTTTTAAATACCACTCTCTACTAGAAGGAACCTTGATCTTCTGAGAGAGAAATGGCTGATTTCAGGTCTCAGTATGAGATGAGCCTAGAATAGCTTGTGCCATAAAGTGACAAAGTACTCAGAGAATGATGGGCACAGGCTGGAAGGATATAGAAATCAGAGTGAAGGGGCATCCACTGGCCAAATCTGGGAGATTTGGGGCATAAAAATAAATAATAATTACAATAACAGATAATAACTCATGAATGCAATGAGAATCCATAACCCTATACTGATGGAGAAAGGAGAAGCTTTGCTTTAGAGTGGAATACCAACTGATGAATCTGAAAGCAATGATGGACTTAAAAAAACCCATCATTTTGTCAACCGTTGTAATGATAATTAATTCAGCCAGTAAGCATAAATGGATGCAGAGTGAAACTGATGAAGAATGAGATATTTACCTATTCTCATAGTGTTTTCCCACAAATACTTATTAATTACAAAGAAAATTAAAAAAAGAGTACCTTTACAGTGGAGAAACCTGGCAGATACCAGCTTCACTCAAGTGATCAAAGTTAACATCATCAAGTTAACCTTGTCAGACCCATCATAATGGGACAACATGAAATCATGAACCATCTAATAGAATGCAGTAAGAAGAGGGCAACATCAGTTTTGTGCTTCTCCTGCCCAAAATGCACAACCTGAGTCTAATCATGAGGAAACAGCAGACATCAGATTGAGGGACTTTCTACCCTATAACTGGCCTGGAATCTTCAAAGTATCAAAGTGAAGGAGACTGAAGAGACATGAAAATTAAATGTAAAGATGATCCTGGATTGGATCCTTTGCTGTAAAGAACATTATCAGGACTTTCCTTGCAACTAGAATGGAATCTGGATTAGATGATAATTGTTAATTTCCTGACTTTGATAGTTGCCTTGTGGTTATACAGGAGAATGTTGTTATTTGTAAGAGTAATATATTAATGTATTCAGGGAAGATGGAGCATTATGTCTGCTACTTACTCTCCAGTGGTTCAAGGGTAAAAGAATTCTTTGTACTATTCTTACAAATTTTTGTAAAGCTTGAAATTTTTTGTCAGTAGGAAACTATTTTTAAAAAAGAAAACATTAAACATTTTTTTCAGCAGTTTTGTTTCATAATAGCTAGTTTATCTTTAAGAAAAACCTTTAAAAGCTATATCAGATTTAATCATATTTAGTTACTAGAGAATTCTTAGTAGAGTAACATTTCATTATATTCGGACACTATTAAGAAAATTGGGAATTATGGTTACTATAAGAATACTTTTTATTCATGGCATATAGTGATATTTAGGACTTCTCTTTCTTTTGTCTCAGCCTTGTCAGACCCAAGCAGTAGACTTTCAACTTCTCCTCCTCCTCCAGCAATTGCAGTACCCTTGTTGGAAATGGGGTTCTCTCTCCGGCAGATTGCAAAAGCCATGGAAGCCACAGGTAGTATAATTTTTTTTAATGTTTTTTTAATTGGAGTATAATTGCTTTACAATGTTGTGTTAGTTTCTGCTGTAGAGTGAAGTGAATCAGCTATATGTATACATATGTCCCCTCCCTGCTGGACCTCCCCCCTCTCCCCATCCCACCCATCTAGGTCATCACAGAGCACCGAGCTGAGCTCCCTGTGCTCTACAGCAGATTCCCACTAGCTATCTGTTTTATACATGGTAGTGTATTTATGTCAAACCTAATCTCCCAATTCATCTCACCCTCCTCTTCCCCCCTGTGTCCACATGTCCGTTCTCTACGTCTGTGTTTCTATTCTTGCCCTGCAAACAGGTTCATCTGTACCATTTTTCTAGATTCCACATATATGCATTAATATTTGATATTTGTTTTTCTCTTTCTGACTTACTTCACTCTGTATGACAGACTCTAGGTCCATCCACATCTCTACAAATGACCCAGTTTCATTTCTTTTTATGGTTGAGTAATATTTCTTTATATATATGTACCACATCTTCTTATCCATTCCTCTGTCAATGGACATTTAGGTTGCTTCCATGTCCTGGCTATTGTAAAGAGTGCTGCAGTGAACACTGGGATACATGTGTCTTTTTGAATTACAGTTTTCTCAGGGTATATGCCCAGTAGTGAGATTGCTGGATCATATGGTAATTCTATTTTTAGTTTTTTAAGGAACCTCCATACTGTTCTCCATAGTGGCTGTATCAATTTACATTCCCACCAACAGTGCAGGAGGGTTCCCTTTTCTCCACACCCTATCCAGCATTTATTGTTTGTAGACTTTTTGATGATGACCATTCTGACTGGTGTGAGGTGATACCTCACTGAAGTTTTGATTTGCATTTCTCTAATGATTAGTGATGTTGAGCATCTTTTCATGTGCCTCTTGGCCATCTGTATGTCTTCTTTGGTGAAATGTCTACTTAGATCTTCCGCCCACTTTTTGATTGGGTTGTTTGTTTTTTTGATACTGAGCTGCATGAGCTGTTTGTATACTTTGGAGATGAATCCTTTGTCCATTGCTTTATTTGCAAATATTTTCTCCCAACGTGTGGGTTGTCTTTTCGTCTTGTTTATGGTTTCCTTTGCTGTGCAAAAGCTTTTAAGGTTCATTAGGTCCCATTTGCTTATTTTTGTTTTCATTTTCATTACTCTAGGAGGTGAGTCATAAAAGATCTTGATATGATTTATGTCAAAGAGTGTTTTTCCTATGTTTTCCTCTAAGAGTTTTATCATGTCCAGTCCTACATTTAGGTCTTTAATCCATTTTGAATTTATTTTTGTATGTGATGTTAGGGAGTGTTCTAATTTCATTCTTTCACAGGTAGTTGTCCAGTTTTCCCAGCACCATTTACTGAAGAGGCTGTCTTTTCTCCATTGTTTATTCTTGCCTCCTTTATCATAGATTAGGTGACCACAGGTGCATGGGTTTATCTCTGGGCTTTCTATCCTGTACCGTTGATCTATATTTCTGTTTTTGTGCAAGTACCTTGCTGTCTTGATTACTGTAGCTTTGTAGTTGGGGAGCCTGATTCCTCCAGCTCCGTTTTCTTTCTTAAGATTGCTTTGGCTGTTCGGGGTCTTTTGTGTTTCCATACAAATTGTGAAATTTTTTGTTCTAGTTCTGTGAAAAATGCCATTTGGTAATTTGATAGGGATTGCATTGAACCTGTAGATTGCTTTGGGTAGAATAGTCATTTTCACAATATTGATTCTTCCAATCCAGGAGCATGGTATATCTCTCCATCTGTTTGTGTCATCTTTGATTTCTTTCATCAGTGTTTTATAGTTTTCTGAGTCCAGGTCTTTTGCCTCCTTAGGTAGGTTTATTCCTAGGTATTTTATTCTTTTTGTTGCAATGGTAAATGGGAGTGTTTCCTTAATTTCTCTTTCTGATATTTCATTGTTAGTGTATAGGAATGCAAGAGATTTCTGTCCATTAATTTTGTATCTTGCAACCTTACTAAATTCACTGATTAGTTCTAGTAGTTTTCTGGTGGCATCTTTAGGATTTTCTATGTATAGTATGATGTCATCTGCAAACAGTGACCGTTTTATTTCTTCTTTTCCAATTTGTATTCCTTTTATTTTTCTTACTGTAACTTTTTATGTATCATTATATGCAGTTATGAGAAGCACCATCTTTATTAAAGGCAGTATGTTTTTTAAGAGGCCATAAAGATTTGTAAGATTTTTAACACAAGATTCAATTACAGTGGCAACATAGCAGACAGTCTTAAACTGATAGCATGAATAACTAATTATTTTGCCCAAAGTCAGTATTAGACCTTTTTTTCCCCCTGTTCAGGTGCTCGAGGAGAGGCCGATGCCCAGAACATCACTGTCCTTGCCATGTGGATGATAGAGCACCCTGGGCATGAGGATGAGGAGGAGCCCCAGTCAGGCAGCACAGCCGACTCAAGGCACGGAGCCACAGTTGTAGGCAGTGGTGGGAAGTCAAATGATCCCTGCTATTTGCAGTCACCAGGAGACATACCATCAGCTGATGCTGCTGAAATGGAGGAAGGCTTTAGTGAAAGGTGAAATTCCAATTTCCATATTTCTGTTCCATGTGTTATAAATGGTACCCCAAGAACCCCATTATGTCCCTTCATAGATGATTCTAATGGTATATAAGGTTGATAACTAGAGAGAGATGAAAAGGTGGACATTTCAGTTACAAGCTTACGTTTCTGTGAAGCACCCTTAACAGAATGACATGACAGGTTTTGACTTGAATGATGTTTTTATGAAAATAAGGAAATAATTTTAATATAAAATTGGTTAAAAGAAGAAACTAAAAATTAAAATAAGTTTATTCTGAAATAAAGTAAACATGCTGATAAAATTTTATCTTATATAAGAGATATAAACTAGAATGTTCATTTTAATATAAATTGACTTAAAGTAGTGCATTCAATAGAAATGGACTTTTAAATCTTTTCTGTCTCTTAATATGGGTTTATATTTTCATTTTTTCTTTAGTTTTTAATATCCAGTACAATACCCCCCTTTTTAAAGTTGTGAAATGAATTCTCTGATAATGCCTAGCCTAAAAAGAAATGTAATAAAATATTCTGTAATTCTTTCTAAAATCCTCCCCCTTCAGCACTTCTTATGACTTTAAATCTTTGTTTCATTTTAGCTCATGAAGTTATATGGGGGGCTCTTGTCTTATATTAATATGCAGACTTTTTCTGACAAGCTTAATGAATATTTTCATAACTTATTTTGAAATATCTGTTTTTCCAAGGCAAGGATTCCCAATCGTTTCAATTTTTAAGTATTTAATCATTTAGGATTTAGTTAAGGCCATTGACCTCATTTGAATTTAAACTTGCATTAAGCGTAATTTCATTGTTGGTATATTTCAAAACCAGATAAAATTATTGCTCAGGGCAATATGACATATTTATAAGCCAGACACAAAAGATATGTTTCAAAACATATTTTGGGGCTTCCCTGGTGGCGCAGTGGTTGAGAGTCCGCCTGCTGATGCAGGGGACATGGGATTGTGCCCCAGTCCGGGAAGATCCCCATGCCGCGGAGCGGCTGGGCCCGTGAGCCATGGTTGCTGGGCCTGCGCGTCGGGAGCCTGTTCTCCGCAACGGGAGAAGCCACAGCAGTGAGAGGCCCGCGTACCGCAAAACAAACAAACAAACAAACATATTTTGTTCTCGATAATATTTGGAGGAAAAAGTACTACAAGCAAGCTTGCACCTGTGCTTTCTGTTCATGATGATTTTTAAAAATGTGTGTTGCTTTCAAACTTGCTCTTTTAGCCCTGATAATCTGGATCATGTGGAGAATGCAGCTTCTGGAAGTGGACCACCCGCTAGGGGTCGCTCAGCAGTTACAAGAAGGCACAAGTTTGATTTAGCTGCTCGAACATTGCTAGCAAGAGCAGGTAAGTGTATGTTTCACATCCTTCTCTTGGTGAAAGTATTACATAGTTTGTTTATATTTTAAAGTAAATGTAAAAGCAACATTAAACTAATGATACTAAGTATTCAGTACCTCCACATTAAAAGAGCAACTATTTGCATATTACTTTCTATGCATTTATATAATTTATATACTTTCTATGCATTTATATAATTTTACATAATTTAAATCACAGCATACATTCATAGATTTATTTTTAAGTTCCCTCTGGGTGAAGAAGGCTATACTGGTCACTTGTAAATATTGAGAAATTTCATAAATGCTCTCTCTGCCCTCAAAATACTTATAATTTAAGAAGTGAAGATGCATGTTTAAGGCATCACTGATGAGAAGGAGCTAGAAAGAGCACTGTGCCAAAGTAGGCACTGGCTTTTCTGATGTACTTTGTGAATTTTAGGGCTTCACTACTAGGTAAGGCCCAGATAAGCAAAGATATTTTTTCATTACCTTAGTAAATATTTTTTTTTCTTAGTAAATATTTTTAAGATTATGTTCTGGGCATGTGAAATTTAAATTATAGGGAATATATTTTCCAAACTAAAATCTAGAATATGTCATTTGTCAAAACAGAGTTTAATCTTTGAACTATTAAAACGTAAATAATGATTCAGTAATTTATGGAAACAAAAACTGAGACTGTCTTAGAACATATAGGATGTGTATTTAATATTTAATGAAAGCGACTGACAAAAAAAAAAAACTAAAAGGATAATAACAGCCCATATTTATTGAGTGTTCTTCTATATAACAAACATTATGAAATATTTTACATAGATTATCTTATTTAAACCTGTCAGCAGCTCTGCAAGGGATGAATACTATTATCCCCATTTCACAGAAGAGGAATATATATATATATATATGTTAGGTAAAGTTTTATGTCTGTGGTTTGGAATCCAATAAGTCAGCTGAGGTAGGCTCTCACCTGCATTGTATGGCAGTTAAGAACTGGCAAAATATTCAGAATTATTTTATACATGCAAATAAAATGCCTTTCTTGTTTTGTTCTGAGCGGGGTTATACCGCTCTGTGCAGGCCCATAGGAATCAAAGTCGGAGAGAAGGAATATCTTTGCAACAAGACCCAGGGGCATTGTATGACTTTAATTTAGATGAGGAATTGGAAATTGATCTTGATGATGAAGCGATGGAAGCTATGTTTGGACAAGACCTGACCAGTGACAACGATATTCTGGGAATGTGGATCCCAGAGGTACTGGATTGGCCTACCTGGGTGTGTGTGACTGCAGCGGGGGCTGCTCTGACTTATTTTCCTGCCCTCCTGTTCATACAGCTTACTAATAACAGCATTTCCTAGAGTTGTAACACTCGGAAAAGTCTGACATCTCATCCTAAAGTTTGGGGCTTTAACACTTGAGGTTACTTTGATACCTACAAACTAGTAAGAAAAAGTCTCTCTTGTTGCTTTCTCTGTGCGATTTTATTGCTTCTCTCCCCAGACTAGATGAATAGAGCCGTGCTGTGATAATTTGATTTCTGATATCAAAGATAGATTACAAAATAGGCATCAGGTCCCAGTCAGCTCTGCTGGGTGTTTAACATGGCTACTGTGCTTACCTTGCTATCTGAATGCATGCTCTTCTTCTTTATAGGTTCTATTTAATCACTGTAATGCCTCATTCTAGGAACCAGTGCCACCTAGATCTTGTAAATGCCTCCATCCAAGGGCAGGGTACATGATGGGTTTGTATGTTTACATTGTTTAGCATTACACTTTTTGTAGCAGGGAAACTGAGAAGTTCACAGGTATAAGTTCTATAGGAAAGAGCATATACCATATTATGTTAATAAGATAAATGAATCCAAATGACTTCTTAGAAATTCAGAAAATAGATATGCATGTTATGGTCAGATGAAAGTAGTTTTCATTGGAGGGATTTTAAATCATTTGAGATGGGGCAGATTGTCATTTTTATTAATAACTTTTTTCTCAGTAGGATAGTCAGTTACTTTTATTGTCACTTACTAGTGTGAGGAAGGGGCAAAGAACACCTTCAGACTGTGTGATCTGGATTTTAATTTGAAAGAACTTCGTTATATAGCCTTGATGAACATCTTGCAAATATTCCAGCATATGTAAACAAAGTTGTTAATTTAATATAATAAATGATGTTTTTTACCTCTTCTTAGTTTTATGTTAACTTGACTAATAATTTGATATGAAATTATTTTGTGCAGCATGTTTGTGAGTCTGAAGACAGGGAAGAAGTGGTGGTATGTGAACTGTGTGAGTGCAGTGTTGTCAGCTTCAATCAGCACATGAAGAGAAATCACCCAGGCTGTGGGCGCAGTGCAAACCGCCAGGGCTATCGCAGCAACGGCTCCTATGTGGATGGCTGGTTCGGTGGTGAATGTGGGAGTGGAAATCCATACTACCTGCTATGTGGCAGCTGCAGGGAAAAGTACTTAGCCCTGAAGACCAAATCCAAGGCAACAAGTTCTGAAAGGTACCTTGAAATTGGATAGATAACCATACCCTCTGATCGAAGTATATAAAGTATCTCTCATTAAGACATGGGAATTGTAGCTTTTTTTATGTGAGGAGTAAACTTTAACCTTTCCTTTATAAAGACCTATGATTGCTGAATTGGGGACAAGGATGAGGGAGGTGGAAGAATTCAAGTTCCTGCCAGAGGTGGGAGCCTGTAGTCTGGGAACAGTGGTATGGCCTCAGGTTCTTCACCGGAGCTTGACTGTGTTAACCTTTAATTTGTTGTCAAGTTGCGAGTGGGACCCTTGCTTTACCCTTCAGGAGGCTTATGTTCAATTTTTTTCTTTGGTGTTTCTCACCATAGTTTTGACATCTTAAGGTCTTTTTTCTTGATGAAAAATATAGACTGTTTAGATTAAATGAGCTTCCATGAAAATATTACTTCTTTATACCCTTGAATAGCAACTGTTTGCTATTGAGTAGGGTTTTTGCCCTTATTGTCAACTATTAAAGTCTTTAAGATGTTCTGGAATAGGTTTTGATTAAAAGCCTTATGTAGGTAACCTAGAAACCTCCCCAGTATTTTGGTAAAATAGTCACTTAATACCAATAGTTTTTATTACATTAGCCCATAACATGAAACACACTTTTTGAATTTTGCGTTGCTTTATTAATGACTTTTTAAAATGTCCTAATGACATAATTTGCACTTTGGGGCACTAACTGTTTTATATAAAAACACAATGTTCTTCGTGTTTGGTGCAGGTACAAGGGACAAGCTCCAGATCTAATTGGCAAGCAGGACAGTGTGTATGAAGGTAGTTGTTGTGAGAGCTTCTTTATTTCACATGTATTTTTGTATGTACCTTCTGCTTAACATCTGTTACTAAAACTTACCTTCATGTGTTTGTTTGTATTTATGTACATGTTAACTTAAACTTACCCCCAAAAGTTCAAGATAGTTTGGTAGCAACAGCCCTAGTTTTAAGAGTCAAAGGAAAAAGACCTGGGTCCTAATACTAGCTTTGCCACAGAATGTTAATTTCAGGTGGCATACATATTTCTTCAAAGTAGGGAAAGTATGTAGTACATTTTGAATTTCCATCCTAATTGAGGAAAATAAAAGATAAAAAATTGAAGTGAGCATCAGTTTATCTGGAGCATTCATTTGTTTGAAGTAACTCATTTCCTAATGATTATGGACAGGGTCAAGAACTTTTTGTTGGCCCCATAACAATATTTTTTGTTAGTTGAAACCTCCATTACCAACTGTAACATGTGCTTTTGGTTTAAATGGATTTGACTGCTCTGCCTCCCTTTCCCTTAGTCTCACTCTAACTCAGGAGTGCAGTTTGGTTGGGTCACCAGGAGATGGTGCCGTAGTTCATTTTGTAGGCGCTCGGCTTTCAGTCCATCTGCATTTTAGACATATCTCACAATAACCATTGCCAGCAGAGTTATTTCATGTTTATATTCACATACCATACACTTCTTTATTTAAATTCCAGAAGACTGGGACATGTTGGATGTTGATGAAGAGGAAAAGCTGACGGGTGAAGAAGAGTTTGAATTACTCGCTGGACCACTTGGTTTAAACGACCGCCGCATTGTACCAGAACCAGTCCAGTTCCCTGACAGTGATCCATTGGGAGCATCAGTAGCAATGGTAACAGCGACCAACAGTATGGAAGAGACTCTGATGCAAATAGGTAAACTTGAAATGCTGATTGGCATGGATTTTATAGAGTCTATATTAATTTGCTTCTTAGAAAAGTAAATAATAATAAGGTAAAGGTTAATAATAATAAGGGTTCAACATTTCCTATCCCATCAAGTATCTTTAGCCAGTTATTCTAATGTTTTGAATCTCTAGTATAATATTAAGTTTCTGATATTTTCTTTTTATAAAATATTGAAGTGATAAAAAGAAAATTTATAAAATGTAGGGGGTTTTTTGTTTGTTTTAAACTTTGTGTTAAGAGAAACCTGGAAATGAATAAAAACCATTTTGCAGTATTTTTTAATTTCGGTGTGAGGGTATGGTAACTTTTTGCTGTATGGAATACTAAATAAAGAATTGGCGCAGTACTGGTGACTCAGCCCTTTATGTGTACTCAAAGCATATTTTAAAAACTATATCTTTACTATATTTGTTAATATCAGTAGAAGTGATACATGAGCAAAAATAAATAAAACCAAAAAAATTTAAGAATCATATTTTTCCTATAATAGATTATTGACTTAGAAATGTCCATTTCTCCCAAGCAATTTTCTGTATAACAAAGTTCCAGATGAGCAAAACACATTGATTTGCTTTATTTCCTGGTAGCCTAGAACCTAGGTAGAATGGAAAATTTTTTCAGTAGTCCGGCTATTTTTTTTCTTACCTTCTTATAAACTAAGCAAAATGTTATTTTTTTCAGGTTGCCATGGCTCTGTAGAAAAGAGTTCCTCCGGGAGAATAACATTAGGTGAACAGGCAGCTGCCTTAGCAAACCCTCATGACCGGGTTGTGGCTTTAAGGAGAGTGACTGCTGCTGCTCAGGTTCTTCTGGCCAGAACCATGGTCATGAGAGCTCTGTCTCTTCTCTCAGTCAGGTAAGTGTTATTTTGTGTCAAAAGATGTTAAGTTAGCTTCTAATATGTATTAGACAGGAGTCTGGTATTGTTTGGGAGGATAGAAGTTTTAGAAACTTGAATAGCTACTGTTGAATGAAAGAAGTTAGACATAGTCATCATTATTATTCATTCATTAATTAATTCAGTCAGTCAGTCAGTCATTCAGTTAATGCTTAGCTCTTTTTAGGTAGAAAATATTGCCGTTATAGTAACTGAGTAAACTGAAAATTTTATTTTATTATCTGAAATGGGAAACCAGGGCTGTTGATCCATTTGGTGTAGGGTAAAACTAAAAGGTTGAGTGAGTTTTTTTGCAGAGTTTACCAACTGTGTAGCTAAGTCAGCCTGTATATTCCATCATGGAGACTCTTGCTATGCTCATGCTGTGGAGCATAATGTTAAAAAAGGGAAGAGTGCCAAGAATACGTAAAAGACATCCATTTAGGAAATGATTAAGTAGGGGTATTTAACAG
Source organism: Delphinus delphis (assembly GCF_949987515.2). NCBI lineage: Eukaryota > Metazoa > Chordata > Mammalia > Artiodactyla > Delphinidae > Delphinus > Delphinus delphis. Next base: position 139,156,202 of record NC_082684.1, read on the forward strand.
TAAGTCATGAAGAAAGAAGGACCCTGAAAGAAGAACTCAAAGTTTAGATGAGGACTTCCCTGGTGGCACAGTGGTTAAGAATCCGCCTGCCAATGCAGGGGACATGGGTTCGAGCCCTGGTCCGGGAAGATCCCACATGCCGCGGAGCAACTAAGCCCGTGTGCCACAACTACTGAGCCTGCGCTCTAGAGCCTGTGAACCGCAACTACTGAGCCTGCGCTCTAGAGCCCATGAACCACAACTACTGAGCCTGCGCTCTAGAGCCCGCAAGCCACAGCTACTGAAGCCTGCGCACCTAGAGCCCATGCTCCGCAACACAAGAAACCACCGCAATGAGAAGCCCGTGCACCACAACGAAGAGTAGCCCCCGCTCGCCGCAACTAGAGAAAGCCTGAGCGCCACAATGAAGACCCAACACAGCCAAAAATAAATAAACAAATTTTAAAAAATTGATATTTAAAAAAATACTTAGATGAGACTGTATGGGGTTGGCTTAAGACTAGACAGTTCGGACTGTGGAAAATGAAGTTCAGAAACTGACTCACACGTGTAGATAAACATTTGATTTATGACAGTGCTTACATTACAGAGCAGTGAGGAAAGGATGGTCTTTTCCGTAACTTGGGCTAGGTCAGATGGTTTATTCACTTAAGGAAAAAAAATGAGTCTTGGCCCCAACCTCAAACTATATAAAGCAAGTATTTCCAAGTGGCTCTTAGGTCTAAATGTGAAATGTAAATCAATAAAGTTTCTATAAGATAACAGAGGAAGATTTTATTCTTGATATTGGAACAACCAGAGATTTCTTAAGCAAGTCACAAAAGACATTCACTTTAAGGAAAACAATTGATAAATTGGACTACATTAAAAAAGAACTTCTGTTTAGCAAGTCATTTAGGAAGTAAAAAGGCAAAAAAGTTAAAGGAAAAAAAAAAACACTGAATGGGAGATGATCTTAGCAATGCATATAACCAACAAAATATGTAAAGAATTCTTATAAACCAGTAAGAGAAAGACAGACAACCCAAAAGAAAAATGGACATAATGACAAAAGAGGCTCTCAAAGTGGCCAATAAACATGAACAATGAGATGTTCAGTCACATTAGTCTTCAGAGAAATGAAAATGAAAACCCCATGAGATACTACTACACAGCCATCAGAATGGCTAAAATTTAAAAGACTAGGGGGAAAAAAGTGATCATGACGGTGTGGAACACTTAGAACTCTCATACACTGTTGGTGAGAAAATAAATTGAGACAGTTACTTTGGAAGACTCTTTGATAGTACCAACTAAAGGTGAATATTAGCATACTCTGTGACCCAGAAAAACACTTCTGGGTATATATCCAACAGAAATGCTTACATATGTGCACCCAAAGACATAAGCAAGGACATTTATAGCAGTACTATTCATAATAGCTCCATGCTCTCATCTGTATGGATAAATGAATTGTGCTTAATTTCATTTATACGGGCATATCTTTTTTTATTGTGCTTCGCAGATATTACATTTTTTTTTTTACGAATTGAAGGTTTGTGGCAACCCTGTGTTGGGCAAGTCTATTGGCACCATTTTTCCAACAGCATTTGCTCACTTCATGTCTCTATGTCACATTTTAGTAATTCTTGCAATATTTCAAGCTTTTCCATTATTATTTGTCATGGTGATCTGTGATCAGTGATCTTTGATGTTACTATTACAAAAAGATTTCTGACGGCTCAGATGATGGTTAACATTATTTTTAAATTAAGGTATGTACATTGTTCTTTTTTAAAAAATAAGTTTATTTATTTTTGGCTGCGTTTGGTCTTCGTTGGCTGCATGCGGGCTTTCTCTAGTTGCAACGAGCGGGGGCTGCTCTTCGTTGCGGTGCGCGAGCTTCTCCTTGCGGTGGCTTCTCGTTGCGGAGCACGGACTATAGGCTCGCGAGCTTCAGTAGTTGTGGCACACGGGCTCAGTAGTTGTGGCTCGCGGGCTCTAGAGCTCAAGCTCAGTAGTTGTGGCACAGGAGCTTAGTTGCTCCACGGCTTGTGGGATCTTCCCGGACCAGGGCTCAAATCTGTGTCCCCTGCATTGGCAGGTGGATTCTTAACCACTGCACCACCAGGGAAGTCCCTGTACATTGTTCTTTTAGGCTTAATGCTGTTGCACACTTAACAGACTACAGTGTAGTGTAAACATGACTTATATGCACTGGGAAACCAAAAATACTTGTGTGACTTTCTTTATTGCAATATTCATTTTATTGTGATGCTCTGGAACTGAACCCGAACATCTCCACAGTATGCCTCTGTGTCAATGAAAAGGAATAACTGCTGCTGTAATGCAACAACGTGGATGAATCTTACAAGCATAATGCTGAGTAAAAGCAGCCAGACAGAAGAGAATACATACTTTATTATTCTATTTATATGAAGTTCAGAGACAGGCAAAACTGGTTTATGGCCTTAAAAAGTTGGAATAGTGGTTACTTTTGAAGGCCTAGAGACTGAGAAGGGCCCAAGCAGTCTTCTGGGGTATTGGTAATGTCCTGTTTCTTGATCTGGAAGGTGGTTACATAGGTTTGTTCAGTTTGTGAAAATTCATGATTTGTAAACATTTCTGTAAGTTATACTTTGGTAATTCAGGTATACTTAAGTATGTCAATATTTATTAAAATAAAACAGTTTCAAAGCAGTTTCCAGCTTACATAATAGTTTTGGACATCTCTAAGGACTTGTATGACTAGTGATAGTGCAGCTTGCCTTTTATTTTGGTTGTTGGTGCTGTGGATGATATGTGGGGCTCCAGATGGTCCCTTAAATTTATTTTCTTTATGCATCTGAAGTGTTTTCCTTTCCTGGCAGTGGTTCCAGTTGTAGCCTGGCTGCTGGTCTTGAATCTCTGGGACTTACAGATATCCGAACGTTGGTTCGATTAATGTGCTTGGCTGCAGCAGGGAGAGCTGGCCTCTCCACCAGCCCTTCCGCCATGGCAAGCACTTCAGAACGCTCACGAGGTGGGCACAGCAAGGCCAACAAGCCCATTTCTTGCCTGGCCTATCTGAGCACAGCAGTGGGATGTCTAGCATCAAACACTCCTAGTGCTGCAAAACTCCTGGTGCAGTTGTGTACACAGGTAGGATAGTTTTCAGTGCTTTTCTTATTGCATTGCTTATTTCCAGCCAATTCTTAAAGAACCTTTTGAGATAAAATCTTCTTTTTGTTCCAAAATTATATGTAAAAATTAAACCTGTTTGTTCTGATTGCCTCTTCAGAACTTGATTTCTGCTGCAACAGGGGTAAATCTTACCACGGTCGATGATCCAATTCAGCGAAAGTTTCTACCTAGCTTTCTCCGAGGAATTGCTGAAGAGAATAAGCTTGTAACCTCTCCAAATTTTGTTGTAACTCAGGCCCTTGTGGCATTACTAGCAGACAAAGGGGCCAAACTGAGACCTAATTATGATAAATCAGAAGTTGAAAAGAAAGGTAAGTTTCATACGATTTAAATATACAGTCTTTTAATCAATTTGATAATGTTTTTAAAAATATGTTTTTGCATTGTTGTATGTGATGAATTACATAACATCATGTATACTTATTAAGTTAGATCATAAGAAAAGTGCATGGATACATTTTCATTGTGCCTGGAAACAAATATTAGAAAATGTACCAAATAAGTCTTGGTTTGATTAGATTATTTTATTAGATTATGGTTTGGGTCACCATAGATAATAATCCTGGTAGGCTTCCTGAATATAATTTATATAAAGTAGTGCTATTTTTTTCTTTGTCTTAAGATGATACAATTTGAAGGGACTACTTAAACACAGTACTTACCCTTCTCTTCATCAGGACCATTTTGGCCAAGAGAGATGGGCTTTTGGATCTATCAGTGCATTCCCTTGACTGGCTATTAAGATCACTTTTTTTTAAAATTTATTTATTTTTCATTTATTTATTTTTGGCTGGACCGGGTCTTCGTTGCTGTGCAGACTTTCTCTAGTTGCTGCACGTGGGGGCTACTCTTTGTTGCGGTGCACGGGCTTCTCATTGTGGTGGCTTCTCTTGTTGCAGAGCATGGGCTCTAGGTGCACGGCCTTCAGTAGTTGTGGCTCGCGGGCTCAGTAGTTGTGGCTCACGGGCTCTAGAGCGCAAGCTCAGTAGTTGTGGCGCATGGACTTAGTTGCTCCATGGCATGTGGGATCTTCCTGGACCAGGGATCGAACCCATATCCCCTGCATTGGCAGGCAGATTCTTAACCACTGCGCCACCAGGGAAGTCCCTAAGATCACTTTTGAAAAGCAAAAGCCAAACTCTTATTCTTCAGGGCATGCTTCCTCTGCCCTGGCTTTAAAATGATTTCTGCTGCATTCTCAGTCGGTGTATCCTTAGAGCAAAGACTATTGATTAGCGTATATAAATGTACATTTGCAGTGAATCAGATTTAATATAGAATTTGATGTGAGATAAATGCTTTATACCTTGTATGCATATCTTAGTGAAATGATTGCTTGAAAAAGTGCTAATTCTTAAAAGATAGTTTAACCCATTTTTGTTTGTTCACCACCACCAGCTCTCACCTGGGCATCATTTCATTGTTTTGTTTAAGCAGGTTTAACTGCCCAATTGTATGCCCATCCTTCCTATGATCCTTCTGCTGTAGGCCCTCTGGAGCTGGCTAACGCCTTGGCAGCCTGCTGCCTCTCCTCCAGGCTATCCTCACAGCATAGGCAATGGGCTGCTCAACAGCTTGTGCGCACTCTTGCTGCACATGACCGCGACAACCAAACTACTCCACAGACACTCGCTGATATGGGAGGAGATCTCAGAAAATGCTCCTTTATCAAGTTGGAGGCTCATCAAAACAGAGTATGTATTTTGACCCCCAAGTGTGTCGATCACCTTATGTAAGATAAAACAGTTTCTCCTCTTCTCCAAGAGCTTAAAGTTCAGATCATGGGTGTGTGTCTCTCTTTCTGTCTCTCTCTTACATACTCACACACACACAAGCTAAATTATCAGTTATTTGTCTGGTAGGTAACCAACTCTCCTTTCTCTACATGTGTGTGTTGTATACTATATGATATAATATTATACAAATGGGAAAATCAGATGGGAGATGAGAAGAAAACCAAAGGTATAGCCTCACAAAAGATGAGGGTTTATACATGCAGGAAAAGAAGCAATTGGTCTCCCTGTTTTAGTTTAGTTTTTAGGAGCCCACTGGGCTCCTGAGCAGTGACAAGGGTAGTTTAGGAAATGAAGACTGACCCGTATTTTACCAATTTAATCATTTCTTAGTCTGTGTAATTAGTTTTATAGAACATGCTGAATATTTCCATTTTATTGAATTAAATAAATGTTTTTTAATTAAATAAGCATGTTTAGTAAAGATTGTGAACAGGTCTAAGGTAACTCAGATGAGTTTGGGCATAGTACTTCAAAGCTATACTTCAAATAGGTGTATATTTACAAGCCGGTTAGAAAAGAATGAAGACTATGCATGTTGTTTTATAACATGGATACTTTTCTTTTACAATTTCATGGTAGATTTTTTTTTTTAATTTGATAGAACTCTTTCAAATTATAGAATCATTTGAATTAAAACTTGCTCAAATATTGCTGGACTTTTAATCTTTTCTAGGTAATGACTTGTGTTTGGTGTAATAAAAAAGGACTCTTGGCTACAAGTGGCAATGATGGCACCATCCGGGTGTGGAATGTCACCAAGAAGCAGTATTCACTGCAACAGACCTGTGTGTTCAACAGATTGTGAGTACTGACATTAGCTCTCTTGGGTAACGTTTAAAAATAAGACAATCCTGGGCTTCCCTGGTGGCGCAGTGGTTGAGAGTCTGCCTGCCGATGCAGGGGACACGGGTTCATGCCCCGGTCCGGGAAGATCCCACATGCCGCGGAGCGGCTGGGCCCATGAGCCATGGCCGCTGAGCCTGCGCGTCCGGAGCCTGTGCTCCGCAATGGGAGAGGCCACAACAGTGAGAGGCCCGCGTACCGCAAAAAAAAAAAAAAAAAAAAAGACAATCCTAAACATGCTTCATCTTGGTTGTGTTAGTGTACTCAAATTGTCACTAAAATTTTTTACAAGTTTTTCTCTTAGAACAGTCTCCAGTGTTTTTTTTTTTAATTTGCAAGATAGTAATTTAGAAAATAAAAATACTGTCAATATCTGTCAGCTTACTCAAAATTAAATCAAGGTCTACTATTCCAGCATTATAAATCTTCAATTCTATAAAACAGTAGGCTAATTTTCCATCATTCTTCAAGGATTATTTAGGAATTAGGGTAATGATATTTTTTCTGTAGCACAGTGTAGCATCTTTTATATTTTTATAGCTAGCTATAAAACTTCCCTAGCTATTAGGCAAACAAGAGTCAGTGTGCTCTGAGTAATAACCATATGTATAACCCATATGGAATCAGAATACTTTTGTTGACAAATTATGTACTACATTAAATGATCAGTTGTCTAAGTATTACTCTTTTGTAATTCTACATTTTTCACATTATGACAAACACTAGCAATTATGTGATTGTCAAATACTGCTAGCCAGGCTTTTGAAATGTAAAAGCTTTTGATCTGCGTTTATGTACTATAGTCTATATAAAACGCTTATTTTAAGGTTTAGGATTTAGTTTACTTTGTGATGATGGGGATTAGAATTCCATACATATCTGTTATATTCTAGGGAAGGTGATGCTGAGGAAAGCCTGGGATCACCTAGTGATCCAAGTTTCTCACCTGTTTCCTGGAGTATCAGTGGCAAATATCTAGCTGGGGCTTTGGAAAAGATGGTGAATATCTGGCAAGTTAATGGTAAGAGTCACATAAATATTAGTAAACTACTGAAGCTACTTTTTTTAAAAAAAGCCTTTCTCTTAGCCTTCTAAGTCCAAATATTGGCTTCCCTTCACCTTGAATCTCACAATCTGTTCATCAACTGTGAAAATCTATGCATAGTATGGTTTAAATTAAAGAGAAAGTGTTCATTTCCTGACTTTTCCTTCTAGGAGTTTCAATTAACCTGGTAGTTGTAAACTAAAAATTCTTTCTATGTACCACTCAGCATTCAGGGTAGGATTTGAGGAGAAGTAGCAATCACTGCATTTTTAGCTATGTATTCTTTTGAATCACCTGAAATATTTCTATTAATTTTATCTGTTTCACAGGGACAAACTCTTGTTAATTTTTAATAACCTCTCTGGAAAGTAAAAATTATTATTGTAATCTTGGGCTTACCAGCACTTTTGTTTGCTTTTGCATGTTTGGGTAATAGCTGTTCTATTTCGTACATTTGAAGGAACAGCTAGCCTTAACTGTAGGTAAATTTTATATATTAATTTGGTTTTCAGTAATTATTAGGAAAGGACTTAAGTGTTTGACATTTGTATGTTGATTATTTTCCTTTATTCTTTCTCCTATAAAGCGATCATTTTTGTCATATTAATAGTTACAGAAAAGCTTTGAATTTGATAATCATATGTAGTATATAAATGAAGGATCTTGCCTTGCAGTCTTACTCATTAGTAGGCTATTATGAAATTGGGGACTGCTTTGAGTGTATTAAATTAGATAGTACGTATTTTTGTTCTTGTTATTGTTTTTAAGAATTAAGTGACAACTAGTTAACATTTTCTCCCTCTTTAGGAGGAAAAGGGTTAGTAGATATTCAGCCTCACTGGGTATCTGCCCTGGCTTGGCCAGAAGAGGGTCCATCCTCAGCCTGGTCAGGAGAATCTCCAGAATTATTGTTGGTGGGACGGATGGATGGATCTCTAGGACTGATTGAAGTTGTTGATGTATCCACCATGCACCGTCGAGAATTGGAGCATTGCTATCGAAAGGATGGTAAGTGACTGGAATTGTGTCTGGTTGAGAAAGTGTTCCCCCCAGTCAAATAGATTTACTTTTTTGGCATATGCTGAGTAAATACTACTTTTGGTTTTGTTTTCTAAATCGTTCAGTTGGTATTTCATTTTAGTTAGTTACTAAGTTGAAAGATATTTCTTTGTCAACCCCTACCACACATCACTGCCAAAATAAGATCTAAATTAGTCATTTATCCTTTGTGCAAGTGTCTGAACACTTCTAGTGGGCTCTAGGTCTCTCTAGAAAGTTAAGAATGTCCAAGAGGAAAAAGATAATAATCATTGATGGAGATGAAATTGTTAACAAATGGGTAAAATTAAGGAAACGGGGGGAAGAGGAGAAGGGGAGGGAAGTTCCTGATTTAAGAAGTCATAGCAGGAAGCCTACTTTTACTTATTTTCTCACTATCTTCCTTTTGGATGGCTAGTCATCTTACTAGATAGTTTTTATTATATGTTTTCGGGGAGTAGGATATCTCGAAGATCCCAGGCACAGCCATGCAGTTTCGAGGCCTGGAGGACAGCACGCTTGCTTCTCAGATGTCTGAGAGGAAAGCTCGCCCTCTCTTCTCTTCTCTCTCAGCATGAAGGGTGCACTGCCCAGTTAGCAATCCCTGTCCTCCCCTGACAGCCCACGGCTCCTTTTTATTCACAGAGTAATGCTAATGTCATTACTCTCAGTTTCTGTCTTCTGCGAATACTGGGGATCCTCCAGAAACATGTCATCTCCATCACTACAAGTCAATATTCATTTGCTTTCTTCAAGGTCCATAGCCCTTGTCTGATAGTATTGTAGGGTCTCTTGCAGAGGCGGGGGGTGGCTGTGGCTCATTGTGGGGACAGAGACACGGGCAGCAGCAGTTCTGGGGAGTACGCACTGGCCTGAGCCCTCCTGGTGGCTGCCATTTTCTTACCCAGTTCTTTTTTAAATAGATAATACCATCATGGGGTTCAAAAAATTTTAAGTTTAAAAAGGTATACAGTAGGGAATTCCCTGGCGGTTCAGTGGTTAGGACTCCACGCTTCCACTGCAGGGGGCACGGGTTTGATCCCTGGTCAGGGAACTAAGATCCCACACGCCGCATGGTGCAGCAAAACAATAAATAAATAAAAAGGCATACAGTAAAAAGTCTTTCTCACATCTGCTCAGCTCCCATGTCCCCATTCTACTCCACAGATACTGTTTTTTACTTCTTTTGTAGCCTTCCAGTGTTACATATACTTAAAGAAACAAGTATGAATATAGCTTGTTAGAATATAACATGTTTGTTAGAATATTGAAACACACTGAATAGGCAATATTAAGCAAAAGAAGGGACAGGAAATTTTTTTTTCTAAGAGTTGGATTATTTCACTTCTCAGTTTCATGGTAGATTCTGGTCCAAAAGGAAAGAACCTTATACAGTGACTTAAAATCAGCAAGGGAATTCAGTTTTTGTCTCTGTTTTTCTTTTTTTTTTTTTTGGTACGCGGGCCTCTCACTGTTGTGGCCTCTCCCATTGCGGAGCACAGGCTCCGGACGTGCAGGCTCAGTGGCCATGGCTCACAGGCCTAGCCGCTCCGCGGCACGCAGGATCTTCCCGGACTGGGGCACGAACCCGTGTCCCCTGCATCAGCAGGCGGACTCTCAACCACTGCGCCACCAGGGAAGCCCTGTCTCTGTTTTTCAGTAACCACTTCAAAAGAATGAAAGATTAAAAAATGAGGTACTCCTCGTCATTTACAAATAACACTTTTAAAGTGGGTTACATGGAATCCCAGCTGTAAGCTTACAGTTTGTCTAAATGTGTTAAAGAGATGTTTGTAAACTTACTTGCAGTGGTTGTAGAGGTATATATTTGTTGCAAAGTCTCTGTCTTTTAAGGGAGACAATGACAAATAAGTCTCTCTTATTTTCTTTTTAAAATTTTTATTTTGTTCTATCATGTTAGTGTCTGTAACTTGCATTGCTTGGTTCAGTGAAGACAGACCATTTGCAGTGGGATATTTTGATGGAAAATTGTTATTGGGAACAAAGGAACCGCTTGAGAAAGGAGGCATTGTTCTAATTGATGCACATAAGGTAAAGCATGTTTACCTGATGGTTGCTTTTTCTTGTTTTATACTGTAGTATTGCTTGATACTAGTTTCTCAAAGAACTTTTTTATATCAGTCACTTACGATTTAATATTCTATTGTTATACAAAGTCTTTGGACCATGTATATAAATGGAAAAGTCTGTGTAAGAAAGCCATTGAACTAAGAAAGGGGTAAAACCAAAACAGTGAATTAGGATTACCCTTGGAACACCCCCTGTCAGAGTACCTCCCACTAATGCTAGAAATTCCATCTATGAAGAATGGTTCCTTTGCCTTAAACAGAGGTTGTCAGTTCAGATGCTTATGGGGCCATCTAGGCAAGTAACATAAATGCATGAAGCCAGGAGCTGGAAGGTGGAAGGAGGGCAAAAAAAACAAAGTCAGAAGAACCCAATGATGACAACCATATAAACACAAGACATGTCCCAGATTCTCATAGTATTAGCTGTTTTTGGTGTAAGAGATGCTTTTTTTTAAAAGTCTCTTGTTTTTCATATTTTAATGATCAGTAGTCCATAAAAATAACTTTAAAAATGCTGATGAAAGATAACATATCCCTTCTGAATCAGAATTTCATAATTCATTCATCCAGCTAACATTTATTGAGCTTTGACTGCAGCAAATATATATAGTGCAGACTATATTAAAGGGTGAGTTGGTCTAGTGATTGGAAATAATATGCCAGTATCTAATTTGCATAAAATGTTGATTTCAAAATAATTGAGTGATAGAAGTATAGGTCATAAATTATTAAGTTTAAAGTATTTGTGAAGGAAGCATTACTATGATTTTTTTTCTACCTCTACCATTTTAAGGATACTCTTATTAGTATGAAGTGGGACCCAACAGGTCATATTCTTATGACATGTGCCAAAGAAGAAAATGTGAAACTCTGGGGGCCTGTTGCAGGATGCTGGCGCTGTCTACATTCACTCTGCCATCCATCTATTGTAAATGGCATTGCTTGGTGCAGCCTTCCAGGGAAAGGATCCAAGTTGCATTTACTAATGGCCAGGTATGTTGTAAATTTGTGTGTCTGTGTGTGTCTTAATTTTTATATTAGTATAGACTGTTACTTGCATTAAGTGTGGCTTCTCAATAATCTTAAACAGTTTACTGCCAGTTACTGTTCTTATAATGTGTAATACCATAAGATCACCTTAGGGAAATAAAGAAGTTTTCCAATGTGAAGCTTGGGATATGTAATCCAAAGATATGCCATCTCCTTAACCGTGTGTGATATTGTTAGAATATAGATCCTACTTGTATTTCTTGTGAAAGATGATAGCATAACTACTACAAATAAATTTTTAAAATACACTGTAGTAGTTCTATCATGTCTTAATTGATTGCTCTTTGAGAATATTTTTACTTCTGCATATTGACATGTTTTGGTTTTATGTGATCAAATTTTTTAAGTGGCTGTCAGAGTGGCTTAGTATGTGTTTGGCGTATTCCACAAGATACCACACAGACCAGTGTGACTAGTTCAGAAGGATGGTGGGACCAGGAATCAAATTGCCAGGTAAATATTCCGGTGTTTTTCAAGACTTTATTTGAAACCACAGATAGTATATGTTATCAAGTAATACTCCTACTCGGTATCTCAAATGTCAAGAGCCATTAGGGAAACGTGAATAATTGTCATACTTTGTGTGCTCTCTGGATTAGCCTAATTTTTTATAAGTCAGAGGTACCATAATTGCTTGTTAAGGTGAGATGTTCAATAAATATGGAGCGGTGATCGTTTATGGTATATAATCAACACTACCAATAGGTGAGTCCTAAGCTAAAGTTTTTGGTACAGTGAAGCAGGAACACCACGGGAGCACTCCTATTCAAAGTATCTCCTACTGATACCAGAATTCCACCTATGAAGAACCATTCCTTTACCTTAAACAGAGGTTAAAAATTTACAGTAGACAGGTAATTCCCTGGCAGTCCAGTGGTTAGGACTCAGTGCTTTCACTGCTGTGGCCCTGGCTTCAATCCCTGGTCGAGGAACTAAGATCCCACAAGACGCGTGGCATGGCCAAAAAAAAAATTATGGTAGATGCTCACAGAGCCATTTGGTAAGTAACATAAATTCATTCACAAAGCTGTGGAGAAGGTAAAACACACACACACACACAAACACACACACACACACAGGAGTGCACATGCTTCATATAAAGGGCATAGTTGCCACAGAGGAGATTGCCACCTTCCAGAAATGAGAGCCTATTGCTACCAGATTGTCAAATTTTTTGTTGTTGGAAACCAAAAATTCAGTGTTTTAAGTAAAATCTCCCAATATTAAACATTGGCATCTGACTTGAAATTCTTTAAAACCCTGGTTGGCTGGTTGAATTGTATCCCTGAGTTGCCAGTTTGCAACCTCTGTTGCTTTCTCTTTTGTTCATTATACAAATACATTATGTCATTTTTGGGTAAATGAGTATATCTGGTATTATGCTGTCTCATAACTAAAAGGAAGAGGGAGCTTAAAGGCAGGGAGAAAGGGGTGAGGAGGGAGGAGTAGATAGCTCACTAATGGGAGGAAAATATCACAGAAGCAGAGGTAGGAGCACTAGCGATAAATCTGATTTGCTCTCTGTGCTAAAGAGTAGCCCTTTAGACAGGCCTACCTATTTCATTCCTAAAACCTGCAGAGCAAACATGAGATTAGATACCATGGGACAGACAGACCCATAAGCCAACAGAAAGAGGAACTTGTTTGTATAGCACCAGCATGTGCAATTCACAAATGTTAGAGGCTAAAAGTGAAAATTACATGAAGTGAAATTTAAAAATTAAAACACTCATTAAAAGGTAGACGTTAGAATTTTCCTATCTCTGAGGGATAATTGGAACTTAAATGTAGTCATTTCTTCCCGTTTGAAGAGTAGAGAACTAGCTTAGAAGTGTATCAAAAAAGATGAAACAGCATCAGCAAAGGAGAACCAGATTGATATCTTCTTATTTTCTCCATCAGGCTAGTCCTTATGAGAGAGTTGTCCTTCCCTCCTCCCCAATTTTATACTGAAATATAAAATTTCCAAGAATGAATTGTAAATCTTGAATCTATAAATTGTTTTATTTTTCAATATTTGTTAAAAATAAAAATGAATTGCAGGATGGATATAGGAAATCAGTCGGAGCCAAGTGTGTTTATCAATTGCGAGGACACATCACCCCTGTCCGGACCGTTGCCTTTAGTTCTGATGGGTTGGCCCTGGTGTCTGGTGGTTTAGGTGGCCTCATGAACATTTGGTCTTTAAGGGTAAGAGTATAGATGTTATTTTTATCTTAAGAAATGTTTTTATATTAACTTATATGTGATAAAAGTTAACCCAACTAATCCTAGGAATATTTTGTGTAATAATATCTTGAATATTGAAGAAACCCCTTTCAGAGTTCTCTGCCCTTTAATTTTTTTCTTTTTTTAATATCTTTATTGGAGTATAATTGCTTTACAATGGTGTGTTAGTTTCTGCTGTATAACAAAATGAACCAGCTGTACATATAAATGTATCCCCGTATCTCCTCCCTCTTGTGTCTCCCTCCCACCCTCCCTATCCCACCCTTCTAGCTGGTCACAAAGCACCGAGCTGAGCTCCCTGTGCTATGCGACTGATTCCCACTAGCTAGCTGTCTTACATTTGGTGGTGTATATATGCCCATATATACACTACCACTCTCTCACTTTGTCCCAGCTTACCCTTCCCCCAACCCGGAAGTCCATTCTCTAGTAGGTCTGCGTCTTTATTCCCATCTTGCCCCGAGGTTCTTCATGACCTTTTTTTTTTTGGTTCCATATATATATGTTAGCATATGGTATTTGTTTTTCTCTTTCTGACTTATCTCATTCTCTATGACAGTCTCTAGGCCCATCCAACTCACTACAGATAACTCAATTTCATTTCTTTTTAATAATGAGTATTATTCCATTGTATATATGTGCCACATCTTCTGTATCCATTCATCTGTTGATGGACACTTAGGTTGCTTCCACATCCTGCCTATTGTAAGTAGTGCTGCAATGAACATAGTGGTACATGACTCTTTTTGCATTATGGTTTTCTCAGGGTATATGCCAGTAGTGAGATTGCTGGGTTGGATGGTAGTTCTATTTTTAGTTTTTTAAGGAACCTCAATACTGTTCTCCATAGTGGCTCTATCAATTTACATTCCCACCAACAGTGCAAGAGTGTTCCCTTTTCTCCACACTCTCTCCAGCATTTATTGTTTCTAGATTTTTTGATGATGACCATTCTGACTGGTGTGAGGTGGTACCTCATGGTAGTTTTGATTTGCATTTCTCTAATGATTAGTGATGTTGAGCATCCTTTCATGTGTTTGTTGGCAATGTGTTTATCTTCTTTGGAGAAATGTCTATTTAGGTCTTCTGCCCATTTTTGGGTTGGGTTGATTGATTTTTTTTGATATTGAGCTGCATGAGCTACTTGTATATTTTGGAGATTAATCCTTTGTCAGTTGCTTCATTTGCAAATATTTTCTCCCATTCTGAGGTTGTCTTTTGGTCTTGTTTATGGTTTCCTTGGCTGTATAAAAGCTTTTAAGTTTCATTAGGTCCCATTTGTTTATTTTTGTTTTTATTTCCATTTCTCTAGGAGGTGGGCCAGAAAGGATCTTGCTGTGATTTATGTCATGGAGTGTTCTGTGTTTTCCTCTTAAGAGTTTTATAGTGTCTGGCCTTACATTTAGGTCTTTAATCCATTTTGGGTTTATTTTTGTGTATGGTGTTAGGGAGTGTTCTAATTTCATTCTTTTACATGTAGCTATCCAGTTTTCCCAGCACCACTTATTGAAGAGGCTGTCTTTTCTCTGTTGTATATTCTTGCCTCCTTTATGAAAAATAAGGTGACCATATGTGCCTGGGTTTATCTCTGGGCTCTCCTGTTCCATTGATCTATATTTCTGTTTTTGTGCCAGTACCATACTGTCTTGATTACTGTAGCTTTGTAGTATAGTCTGAAGTCAGGGAGCCTAATTCCTCCAGCTCTGTTTTTCTTTCTCAAGATTGCTTTGGCTATTTGGGGTCTTTTGTGTTTCCATACAAATTGTGAGATTTTTTGTTGTAGTTCTGTGAGAAATGCCATTGATGGTTTGATAGGGATTGCAGTGAATCTGTAGATTGCTTTGAGTAGTATAGTCATTTTCACAATGTTGATTCTTCCAATCCAAGAAGATGGTATGTCTCTCCATCTGTTTGTATCATCTTTAATTTCTTTCATCAGTGTCTTGTAGTTTTCTGCATACAGGTCTTTTTTCTCCTTAGGTAGGTTTATTCCTAGGTATTTTATTCTTTTTGTTGCAGTGGTAAAATAGGAGTGTTTCCTTAATTTCTCTTTCAGATTTTTCATCATCAGTCTATAGGAATGCAAGAGATTTCTGTGCATTACTTTTGTATCCTGCTACTTTACCAAATTCACTGATTAGTTTTAGTAGTTTTCTGGTAGCATCTTTAGGATTCTCTATGTATAGTATCATGCCATCTTCAAACACTGACAATTTTACTTCTTCTTTTCTGATTTGCATTCCTTTTATTTCTTTTTCTTCTCCGATTGCTGTGGCTAAAACTTCCAAAACTATGTTGAATAATAGTGGTGAGGGTGGGTAACTTTTCTTGTTCCTGATCTTAGTGGAAATAATTTCAGTTTTCACCATTGAGAATGATGTTGGCTGTGCGTTTGTCACATATAGCCTTTATTATGTTGAGGTAAGTTTCCTCTGTGCCTACTTTCTGGAGAGCTTTTATCATAAATGGGTGTTAAATTTTGTCAAAAGCTTTTTCTGCATCTATTGAGATGATCATATGGTTTTCATCCTTCAGTTTGTTAGTATGGTTTATCACATTGATTGATTTGTGTATATTGAAGAATCCTTGCATTCCTGGGATGAACCCTACTTGATCATGGTGTATGATCCTTTTAATGTGCTGTTGGATTCTGTTTGCTAGTAGTTTGTTGAGGATTTTTGCATGTTTGTTCATCAGTGATACTGGCCTGTAGTTTTCTTTTTTTGTGGTATCTTTGTCTTTTTTTGGTATCAGGGTGATGGTGGCCTTGTAGAATGAGTTTGGGAGTATTCCTCCCTCTGCTGTATTTTGGAAGAGTTTGAGAAGGATCGGTGTTATCTCTTCTCTAAGTGTTGGGTAGAATTCACCTGTGAAGCCATCTGGTCCTGGACTTTTGTTTGTTGGAAGATTTTTAATCACAGTTTCAATTTCAGTGCTTGTGATTGGTCTGTTTATATTTTCTCTTGCTGGTTCAGTCTTGGAACGTTGTGCTTTTCCAAGAATTTGTCCATTTCTTCCAGATTGCCCATTTTATTGGCATGTAGTTGCTTGTAATAATCTCTCATGGTCCTTTGTATTTTTGCAGAAGTTGTTACTTCTCCTTTTTCATTTCTAATTCTATTGATTTGAGTCTTCTCCCTTTTTTTCTTGATGAGTCTGGCTAATGTTTTGTCAATTTTGTTTATCTTCTCAAAGAACCAGCTTTTAGTTTTATTGATCTTTGCTATCATTTCCTTCATTTCTTTTTCACTTATTTCTGATCTGATCTTTATGATTTCTTTCCTTCTACTAACTATGGGGTATTTTTGTTCTATCTCTAATTGCTTTAGGTGTAAGGTTAGGTTGTTTATTTGAGATTTTTCTTGTTTCGTGAGGTAGAATTGTATTGCTATAAACTTCCCTCTTAGAACTGCTTTTGCTGCATCCCATAGGTTTTGGGTCATCATGTTTTCATTGTCATTTGTTTCTAGGTATTTTTTGATTTCCTCTTTGATTTCTTGAGTGATCTCTTGGTTATTTAGTAGTGTATTGTTTATCCTCCATGTGTTTGTATTTTTTACAGATTTTTTCCTGTGATTGATATCTAGTCTCATAGCATTGTGGTCGGAAACGATACTTGATATGGTTTCAATTTTCTTAAATTTACCAAGGCTTGATTTGTGACCCACGATATGATCTCTCCTGGAGAGTGTTCCATGAGCAATTGAGAAGAAAGTGTAAACTGCTGTTTTTGGATGGAATGTCCTAAAATATCAATTAAGTCCTTCTTGTTTAATGTATCATTTAAAGCTTGTGTTTCCTCATTTATTTTCATTTTGGTTGATCTTTCCGTTGGTGAAAGTGGGGTATTAAAGTCCCCTACTATTATTGTGTTACTGTCGATTTTCCCTTTTATGGCTGTTAGCATTTGCCTTATGTATTGAGGTGCTCCTATATTGGGTGCATAAATATTTACAATTGTTGTATCTTCTTCTTGGATCGATCCCTTGATCATTATGTAATGTAGTCTCTTGTCTGTTGGATTGATCCCTTGATCATTATATAGTCTCTTGTTTCTTGTCTCTCGTCTCTTCTTTGTCTCTTGTAATAGTCTTATAAAGTCTATTTTGTCTGATATGAGAATTGCTACTCCAGCTTTCATTTGATTTCCATTTGCATGGAATATCTTTTTCCATCCCCTCCCTTTCAGCCTGTTTGTGTCCCTAGGTCTGAAGTGGGTCTCTTGTAGACAGCATATATACGGTCTTGTTTTTGTATCCATTCAGCCAGTCTATGTCTTTTGGTTGGAGCATTTAATCCATTTACATTTAAAGTCATTATTGATATGTACGTTCCTATTACCATTTTCTTAATTGTTTTGGGTTTGTTATTGTAGGTGTTTTCCTTCTCTTGTGTTTCCTGCCTAGAGAAGTTCCTTTAGCATTTGTTGTAGAGCTGGTTTGGTGGTGCTGAATTCTCTTAACTTTTGTTGTCTGTAAAGTTTTTGATTTCTCCGTCAAATCTGAATGAGATCCTTGCTGGGTAGAGTAATCTTGGCTGTCGGTGTTTCCCTTTCCTCACTTTAAATTTGTCCTGCCACTCCCTTCTGGCTTGCAGAGTTTCTGCTGAAAGATCAGCTGTTAACCTTATGGGGATTCCCTTGTATGTTCGTTGTTGCTTTTCCCTTGCTGCTTTTAATATTTTTTTCTTTGAATTTAATATTTGTTGGTTTGATTAATATGTGTCTTGGCATGTTTCTCCTTGGATTTTTCCTGTATGGGACTCTCTGCACTTCCTGGTCTTGATTATTTCCTTTCCCATATTAGGGAAGTTTTCAACTATAATCTCTTCAAATATTTTTTCAGTTCCTTTTTTTTTCTCTTCCTCTGGGACCCTTAGAATTCGAATGTTGGTGTGTTTAATGTTGTCCCAGAGGTCTCTGAGGCTGTCCTCAATTCTTTTCTTTCTTTTTTCTGTATTCTGCTCTGCCATAGTTATTTCCACTCTTATCTTCCAGGTCACTTATCCGTTCTTCTGCCTCAGTTATTCTGCTGTTGATTACTTCTAGAGAATTTTTAATTTCATTTTTTGTGTTGTTCATCATTGTTTGTTTGCTCTTTAGTTCTTCTGGTTTCTTGTTAAACATTTCTTGTATTTTCTCCATTCTGTTTCCAAGATTTTGCATCATCTTTACTATCATTACTCTGAATTCTTTTTCAGGTAGACTGCCTATTTTCTCTACATTTGTTTGGTCTGATGGGGTTTTACCTTGCTCCTTCATCTGCTGTCTATTTGCTGTCTTCTCATTTTGCTTAACTTACTGTGTTTGGGGTCTCCTTTTTGCAGGCTGCAGGTTTGTATTTCCCGTTGTTTTTTGGTGTCTGCCCCCAGTGGCTAACGTTGGTTCAGTGGGTTGTGTAGGCTTCCTGGTGGAGGGGACTGGTGCCTGGTGGGTGGGGCTGGATCTTGTCTTTCTGGTTGGCCGGACCATGTCCAGTGGTGTGTTTTCAGGTGTCTGTGAAGTTAGTATGATTTTAGGCAGCCTCTCTGCTAATGGGTGGGCTTGTGTTCCTGTCTTGCTAGTTGTTTGACATGGGGTGTCCAGCACTGGAGCGTGCTGGTCATTGAGTGGAGCTGGGTCTTAGCGTTGAGATGGAGATCTCTGGGAGAGGTTTCACCATTTGATATTACATGGGGCTGGGAAGTCTCCGGTGGTCCAATGTCCTGAACTCGGCTGTCCCACCTGAGAGGCTCAGGCTTGACACCAGGCCGGAGCACCAAGACCCTGTCAGCCACATGGCTGAGAAGAAAAGGGAGAAAAAAAGAAAGAAAGAAAGAAAGAAAAAATAAATAAAATAAAGTTATTAAAATAGAAAAAAATTATTAAAAAGTAATAAAAAATAGAAAGAAGAGAGGTAGCAAACCAAAAAACAAATCTACCAATGATAACAATTGCTAAAAACTATACTAAAAAAAAAAACAAAAACGGACAGTCAGAACCCTAGGACAAATGGCAAAAGCAAAGCTATACAGACAAAATTACCCTAAGAAGCATACACATACACACTCACAAAAAGAAAAAGGAAAAAAAAATTATATATATATATAAGGAAGAGAGCAACGAAATCAGTAAACAAATCTACCAATGGTAATAAGTTCTAAATACTAAACTAAGATAAACATAAAGCTAGAAACAAATTAGATGCAGAAAGCAAATCCCAAGTCTACAGTTGCTCCCAAAGTGCACTGCCTCAATTTTGGGATGATTTCTTGTCTATTCAGGTATTCCACAGATTCAGGGTACATCAGGTTGATTATGGAGATTTAATCCACTGCTCCTGAGGCTGCTGGGAGAGATTTCCTTTTCTCTTCTTTGTTCGCACAGCTCCCGGGGTTCAGCTTTGGATTTGGCCGCGCCTCTGCATGTAGGTTGCCTGAGGGCGTCTGTTCCCCACCCAGACAGGATGGGGTTAAAGGAGCAGCTGATTAGGGGGCTCTGGCTCACTCAGGCCGGGGGGATGGAGGGGTACGGACGTGGGGCGAGCCTGCGGCGGCAGAGGCCAGCGTGACATTGCAACAGCCTGAGGCACAACGTGTGTTCTCCTGGGGAAGTTGTTCCTGTATCACGGGACCCTGGCAGTGGCAGGCTGCACAGGCTCCTGGGAGGGGAGGTGTGGATAGTGACCTGTGCTTGCACACAGGCTTCTTGGTGGCTGCAGCAGCAGCCTTAGCGTCTCACGCCTGTGCCTGGTGTCCACGCTGATAGCTGCAGCTCATACCCATCTCCTCGTCTAGGCAGTGCTCTGAATCCCCTCTCCTTGCGCACCCGAAACAATGGCCTCTTGCCTCTTAGACAGGTCCAGACTTTTCCCTGGACTCTCTCCCGGGTAGCTGTGACGCACTAGCCCCCTTCAGGCTGTGTTCATGCAGCCAACCCCAGTCCTCTCCCTGGGGTCTGACCTCCGAAGCCCGAGCCTCAGCTCCCAGCCCCCAACCTGCTCTGGCAGGTGAGCAGATGAGCCTTTCAGGCTAGTGAGTGCTGGTCGGCCCCGATCCTCTGTGCCGGAATCTCTCCGCTTTGACCTCTGCACCCCTGTTGCTGCGCCCTCCTCTGCAGCTCCGAAGCTTCCCCCTCACCCACCCCATCTCTGCCAGTGAAGGGCCTTCCTGGTGTGTGGAAACTTTTCCTCCTTCACAGCTCCCTCCCAGAGGTGCAGGTCCTGTCCGTATTCTTTTGTCTCTGTTTTTCCTTTTTTCTTTTGCCCTACCCAGGTACGTGGGGAGTTTCTTGCCTTTGGGGAAGTCTGAGGTCTTCTGCCAGTGTTCAGTAGGTGTTCTGTAGGAGTTGTTCCACATGTAGATGTATTTGTGGGGAGGAAGGTGATCTCCACGTCTTACTCCTCTGACATCTTGAAGGCTCCCCTGCCCTTATTTTTTCTTAATGATGTATTTTTAAAATCATTTAGAAAAGGCTCTAGAAAATTGGATAGTAGTATGCAGTTGGGCATTGCCAAATGTACCTAAAGTATAGGTTTTACAATAAGTTTTTGTGAACATGAAGTATAAATTTAAAATGTAAATAATGGCTAACTAGATAAGTAGTGTATATTGATAAATACATCTCATTTTAGGATGGCTCTGTCTTGCAAACTGTTGTGATTGGCTCTGGAGCTATTCAGACCACAGTATGGATTCCAGATGTTGGGGTAGCTGCTTGCTCAAATAGATCAAAGGTAATTTTACAATCATATCAAGTTGTAAGTTGTTAGCCTGTAAGGTATCTTAAAAATCGTAGTCCAAGCATCCCACTTTACCGAGGCAAAAAATGATATCCAGAGGGATTATTACTTGCCCAAGATAATGCAGCTGTTTAGTGGCAGAAGGAAAACTAGAACCTCGTACGCTCCTGTACCCTATACTTTGGGAAAAATGCTTAATTATTGAATGACTTTCCACTGGAAATTATAAAGAGAATTTATTACTTTCTGCCATGATTTTTGAGACAGCACTAAATTATCTAAAGAATTTTCCCCAAAAAGAAGGACTACCTCAAAGACCTTTAACTCAACTATACAGAATATATCTTGGCTTTCAAATTTAATGTTCTACTAAAAAATACTAGCCCTCTACTGTGAAATAATTCTATGATATGACAGTATCTCTTACAGTATTGCTTTTCATACCCTTAATGAATAGTGTCAATGTGCTGCTTTGGTTTACATTTATGTGGTTAATATGTGGTAATATTAAAATAGAGCTGAAAACCTGCATGAACAGTCCTACTAGAAGTAAAATATAGAATCAGACCATAGGCAGTAGTAGCCTGCATAGAATAAACCATAGAGCCACAGAGCAGTGCTGCTTCTCTTGTAGATGTGTGTCCCTCAGCAGAGTACTACTTCCTCTAGTATCCTTGTGGTCATGTCAGACTCTTAAAATATACTAGATACCTTGTCCTACAAGTCCTATGAGCTAGCAAATAATTCTCTTTAAGAAGAATCAGCTAATCCATGGTAGTTCACACATTTTACAGTTACTCACTTGTTTTTACCTTAGACAAAATTTAAGATGTTTTGAAGTTCATAGGCATTAAAAGTATAGCATAAAATGTCCAAAAAGCAAAAGTGTTTAATGTATTACTAGAAGGAATTTCTCATATATGAACGGTGATGAAATGTCTCTCTTTTATTTAAACAAATATCATGTGGCATGGTTTATTTTTCATCAGGATGTTTTGGTCGTGAATTGTACAGCAGAATGGGCTGCTGCCAATCATGTTTTAGCAACCTGTAGGACAGCACTGAAACAACAGGGTGTTCTGGGATTAAACATGGCTCCCTGCATGAGAGCATTTCTGGAGCGGCTCCCCGTGATGCTTCAGGAGCAGTATGCCTATGAAAAGGTAACTGATTACACTCGTTCTTGCAGATCTACAGATGACTGGTGCTTTGGAATTGGAATTATAGCTTTGAATTTATCCCTTAAGAGTATGAGGTCTGAGTAAAATAAGTGGGGCTGTTTGGGCAGAATCACATGAAGATAATTCATGTCTAAAACAGTTGTTTAGTAATCCTAAGCCTGCTTTTACTTTATTTTAGTGGGAGTAAAATTTTTAAATAACCCTCAAATTTGTGTAGTGTTTCTATTATTCATGTCAGATTATTTATTCATTCCAAAACTTCTTTAAATCCCTGTACCTCAGAGTATATCATCTTCCCTTTTCTGACCCATATATCTATTTTTGTGTGGCTTTGCCATGCCACAGTTGGGAGGGGGAATGGATATGGGCGTCAGAGTGAACATCCTGTCCACTTTATCAGGTGAATCCTTGTGGAAAGTTTAGTAGAAGAGGTAAGGTTGAATTAAGTAAGGTCATTAAATACTAGAATGGGAAATTACGGAATTTGGACTTGTTGCCCAGGCCATGATCCTGTATAGCTTGTCTTTCAGCCCTCAGTAGTCACAGTATGCTGCTCCTAGGCAGAGCTCACCTGGGGTTTTTCCTTTTTCCTTTTTTTTTTTTGCCATGCTACATTAATCTTATCAGCTGTTAACCACACCCAGTTAATTTCACTGAGGTTTGCCCAGGTTTTCTTTACTGAATCGCTCAGTCTCTCACAGAGTTGCTCTAGTACATCTAGGGAGGGCCAGGGAAGAAGGTTGTCTTTGATGGCTACCAGGGTTCTTTTGGTAAAGGAGGAAATGTGAGAGGGAGCAGGTCTCCATGGTTCAGTTATCTGCCTTTTTTTTTTTAATTCAAGAAAAACTGTAATGAAAAATATGCTAAATGCAGTGTGGTGTCCTGGGTTGAATCTTGGAGCAGAAGAGGAGCATTAGGGACTTCCCTGGTGGTCCAGTGGTTAAGAATTCGCCTTCCAGTGCAGGGGACGCGGGTTCGATCCCTGTTTGGGGAACTAAGATCCCACATGCTGAGGGGCAACTAAGCTGGGCCCTCTAGAGCCCACGCGCTACAACTAAGTCCCAACACAGCCAATAAATAAATAAATATTTTTTAAAAAGAAAATAAAAGAAAAGGAGCATTAGTGGGAAACCCTATAAAGTTCTGTGGTTTAGTTATTATTGTAACCAGTGTTACGTTCTTAGCTTTGATTATCGCACCATGGTTATATAAGATGTGAACATTACAGAAGGTTGTGTGAAGGGTTTATAGGAATTCTCTGTACTATCTCTGCAACTCTCTATGTATCTAAAATTATTTCAAAGTAAAAAGCTTAAAAAAAACAGTAAAGTTAAAGTATGACTACAGGCTTTCAGAATGCAGGAGGCTAATTTATATTATTTGGCAGAGGCTCTTCAGCATAATATCCTTGCATTTTCTCTTAGCCTCATGTGGTTTGTGGTGACCAGCTTGTTCACAGCCCCTATATGCAATGTCTGGCTTCCCTTGCTGTGGGACTTCATCTGGATCAGCTGCTGTGTAATCCTCCAGTGCCACCACACCACCAGAACTGCCTCCCTGACCCTGCATCGTGGAATCCAAATGAGTGGGCCTGGTTAGAATGTTTCTCAACCACCATAAAAGCTGCTGAAGCCCTGACCAATGGAGCACAGTTTCCAGAATCTTTTACTGTTCCCGATCTAGAGCCTGTTCCAGAGGATGAACTTGTACTCCTAATGGTAAGTGTAGTATGAGCTACTGTTATATGTAACTGAGATTGTATTATGGATGTTTAGTAAGTAGCAGACCCTCAATAAGTATTTGCTAGCTTGAATAGAGCAAGAAGCACACCCTTATATAAACTTAAAATATTTTGCGTTCAGATACTCACTTTCAATCTGATGGAAGTCTTCTTTGGTGACAGGGATTGATTATGAGAATTGTGGAGCTCTTATAAATGTGCTGGTTTTCAATGACATGGTCACATTTTCTCATTTTCTTGTCCATAGGTACCTTGTTAGTGTGTGTGCATATATATGTGTGTGTGTGTGTGTGTGTGTGTGTGTGTATATTTATTATTTTTCCCCTGTTAGAGCTTATCTGTATTTCTTCTATTTACAATAACATTGTAAAAGGTACCTTCATTTTGTTTTGTTTTATTTTTTAAACATCTTTATTGGAGTATAATTGCTTTACAATGTTGTGTTAGTTTCTGCCGTATAACAAAGTAAATCAGCTGTATGTATACATATATCCCCATATCAACTCCCTCTTGCATATCCCTCCCACCCTCATTATCCCATCCCCCAAGGTGGTCACAAAGCACTGAGCTGATTTCCCTGTGCAATGCACCTGCTTCCCACTAGCTATCTATTTTACATTTGGTAGTGTATATATCTCAGCGCTACTCTCTTACTTCGTCCCAGCTTACCCTTCCCGCTCCCCATGTCCTGAAGTCCATTCTCTACGTCTGCATCTATTCCTATCCTGCCCCTAGGTTTGTCAGAACTTTTTTTTTTTTTTTAGATTCCATATATATGTGTTAGCATACGGTATTT
Source organism: Delphinus delphis (assembly GCF_949987515.2). Classification (NCBI taxonomy): domain Eukaryota; kingdom Metazoa; phylum Chordata; class Mammalia; order Artiodactyla; family Delphinidae; genus Delphinus; species Delphinus delphis. Next base: position 139,180,891 of record NC_082684.1, read on the forward strand.
GTTTTTCTCTTGCTGACTTATTTCACTCTGTATGACAGACTCTAGGTCTATCCACCTCACTACAAATAACTCAGTTTCGTTTCTTTTTATGACTGAGTAATATTCCATTGTATATATGTGCCACATCTTCTTTATCCATTCATCTGTCAGTGGACACTTAGGTTGCTTCCATGTCCTGGCTATTGTAAATAGAGCTGCAATGAACATTGTGGTACATGACTCCTTTTGGATTATGGTTTTCTCAGGGTATATGTGCAGTAGTGGGATTGCTGGGTCATATGGTAGTTCTATTTTCAGTTTTTTAAGGAACTTCCATACTGTTCTCCGTAGTGGCTGTATCAATTTACATTACCATCAACAGTACAAGAGTGTTCCCTTTTCTCCACACCCTCTACAGCATTTATTGTATGTAGATTTTTGATGATGGCCATTCTGACCAGTGTGAGGTGGTACCTTATTGTAGTTTTGATTTGCATTTCTCTAATGATTAGTGATGTTGAGCATCCTTTCATGTGTTTGTTGGCAATCTGTATATCTTCTTTGGAGAAATGTCTGTTTAGGTCTTCTGCCCATTTTTGGAGAGGGTTGATTGATTTTTTTGATATTGAGTTGCATGAGCTGCTTGTGTATTTTGGGGATTAATCCTTTGTCAGTTGCTTCATTTGCAAATATTTTCTCCCATTCTGAGGTTGTCTTTTGGTCTTGTTTATGGTTTCCTTGGCTGTGCAAAAGCTTTTAAGTTTCATTAGGTCCCATTTGTTTATTTTTATTTCCATTTCTCTAGGAGGTGGGCCAGAAAGGATCTTGCTGTGATTTATGTCATGGAGTGTTCTGCCTGTGTTTTCCTCTTAAGAGTTTTATAGTGTCTGGCCTTACATTTAGGTCTTTAATCCATTTTGGGTTTATTTTTGTGTATGGTGTTAGGGAGTGTTCTAATTTCATTCTTTTACCTGTAGCTATCCAGTTTTCCCAGCACCAGTTATTGAAGAGGCTGTCTTTTCTCTGTTGTATATTCATGCCTCCTTTATCAAAGACAAGGTGACCATATGTGCCTGGGTTTGTCTCTCGGCTTTCTATCCTGTTCCATTGATCTATATTTCTGCTTTTGTGCCAGTACCGTACTGTCTTGATTACTGTAGCTTTGTAGTATAGTCTGAAGTCAGGGAGCCTGATTCCTTTAGCTCCCTTTTTCTTTCTCAAGATTGCTATGGCTATTTGGGGTCTTTTGTGTTTCCATACAAATTGTGAAATTTTTTGTTGTAGTTCTGTGAAAAATGCCTTTGGTAGTTTGATAGGGATTGCAGTGAATCTGTAGATTGCTTTGGGTAGTAGAGTCATTTTCACAATGTTGATTCTTCCAATCCAAGAACATGGTATATCTCTCCATCTGTTTGTATCATCTTTAATTTCTTTCATCAGTGTCTTATAGTTTTCTGCATACAGGTCTTTTTTTCTCCTTAGGTAGGTTTATTCCTAGGTATTTTATTCTTTTTGTTGCAGTGGTAAAATGGGAGTGTTTCCTTAATTTCTCTTTCAGATTTTTCATCATTAGTGTATAGGAATGCAAGAGATATCTTTGCATTACTTCTGTATCCTGCTACCTTACCAAATTCATTGATTAGCTCTAGTAGTTTTCTGATCACATCTTTAGGATCCTCTGTGTATAGTATCATGTCATCTTCAAACAGTGAGTTTTACTTCTTTTCCAATTTGAATTCCTTTTATTTGTTTTTCTTCTCTGATTGCTGTGGCTAAAACTTCCAAAACTATGTTGAATAAGAGTGGTGAGAGTGGGCAACCTTGTCTTGTTCCTGGTCTTAGAGGAAAGGTTTCAGTTTTTCACCATTGAGAACAATGTTGGCTGTGGGTTTGTCATATATGGCCTTTATTATGTTGAGGTAGGTTCCCTCTGTGCCTACTTTCTGGAGAGTTTTTATCATAAATGGGTGTTGAATTTTGTCGAAAGCTTTTTCAGCATCTGTTGAGATTATCATATGGTTTTTATCCTTCAGTTTGTTAATATGGTGTATCACATTGATTTGCATATATTGAAGAATCCGTGCATTCCTGGATACACCCCACTTGATCATGGTGTATGATTAATGTGCTGTTGGATTCTGTTTTCTAGTAGTTTGTTGAGGATTTTTGCATGTATGTTCATCAGTGATATTGGCCTGTAGTTTTATTTTTTGTGTGGTATCTTTGACTTTTTTTGATATCAGGGTGATGGTGACCTTGTAGAATGAGTTTGGGAGTGTTCCTCCCTCTGCTGTATTTTGGAAGAGTTTGAGAAGGATAGGTGTTAGCTCTTCTCTAAATGTTTGATAGAATTTGCCTGTGAAGCCATCTGGTCCTGGACTTTTGTTTGTTGGAAGATTTTTAATCACAGTTTCAATTTCAGTGCTTGTGATTGGTCTGTTTATATTTTCTGTTTCTCCCTGGTTCAGCCTTGGAAGGTTGTGCTTTTCCAGGAATTTGTCCATTTCTTCCAGGTTGTCCATTTTATTGGCATATAGTTGCTTTTAGTAATCTCTCATGGTCCTTTGTATTTTTGCAGAAGTTGTTACTTCTCCTTTTTCATTTCTAATTCTATTGATTTGAGTCTTCTCCCTTTTTTCTTGATGAGTCTGGCTAATGTTTTTTCAATTTTGCTTGTCTTCTCAAAGAACCAGCTTTTAGTTTTATTGATCTTTGCTATTGTTTCCTTCATTTCTGATCTGATCTTTATGATTTCTTTCCTTCTGCTAACTTTGGCGGGTTTTTTGTCCTTCTTTCTCTAATTGCTTTAGGTGTAAGGTTAGGGTTTTTTGGGGTTTTTTTGTTTTTAACATCTTTATTGGAGTATAATTGCTTTACAATGGTGTGTTAGTTTCTGCTTCATAACAAAGTGAATCAGCTGTACGTAGGTTAGGTTGTTTATTTGAGATTTTTCTTGTTTCTTGAGGTAGGATTGTAGTGCTATAAATTTCCTCTTAGAACTGCTTTTGCTGCATCCCATAGGTGTTGGGCCATCGTGTTTTCATTGTCATTTGTTTCTAGGTATTTTTTGATTTCCTCTTTGATTGCTTCAGTTATCTCTTGGTTATTTAGCAGCATATTGTTTAGCCTCCATGTGTTTGTATTTTTTTACAGTTTTTTTCCTGTAATTGCTATCTAGTCTTGTAGTGTTGTGGTTGGAAAAGACATTTGATATGATTTCATTTTTCCTTCAATTTACCAAGGCTTGATTTGTGACCCAAGATATGATCTACCCTGGAGAATGTTCCATGAGCACTTTAGAAGAACAGTATTCTGTTGTTTTTGGATGGAATGCCCTATAAGTATCAATTAAGTCCATCTTGTTTAATGTGTCATTTAAAGCTTGTGTTTCCTTATTTATATTCATTTTGGATGATATGTCCATTGGTGAAATGGGATGTTAAAGTCCCCTACTAGTATTGTGTTACACTCGATTTCCTCTTTTATGGCTGTTACCATTTGCCTTGTGTATTGAGCTGCTCCTATATTGGGTGCATAAATATTTACAATTGTTATACCTTCTTCTTGGATTGATCCTTTGATCATTATGTAATGTCCTTCTTTGTCTCTTGTACTAGTTTTTATTTTGAAGTCTATTTTGTCTGATATGAGAATTGCTACTCCAACTTTCATTTGATTTCCATTTGCATGGTATATCTTTTTCCATCCCCTCCCTTTCAGTCTGTATGTGTCCCTAGGTCTGAAGTGGGTCTCTTGTAGACAGCATATATATGGGTCTTATTTTGTATCCATTCAGTCAGTCTATGTCTTTTGTTTGGAGCATTTAATCCATTTACATTTAAGGTAGTTATCGATATGTATGTTCCTATTACCATTTTCTTAATTGTTTTGGGTTTGTTATTGTAAGTCTTCTCCTTCTCTTGTGTTTCCTGCCTAGTGACATTCCTTTAGCCTTTGCTGTAGAGCTGATTTGGTGGTGCTGAATTCTCTTAGCCTTTGCTTGTCTGTAACGGTTTTAATTTTTCTGTTAAATCTGAGTGAGCTCCTTGCTGGGTAGAGGAATCTTGGTTGTAGGTTTTTCCCTTTCATCACTTTAAATATGTCTTGCCACTCCTTTCTGGCTTGCAGAGTTTCTGCTGAAAGATCAGCTGTTAACCTTATGGGGATTCCCTTGTATGTTAATTGTTGGTTTTCCCTTGCGGCTTTTACTATTTTTTCTTTGAATTTCATTTTTGTTGGTTTGATTAATTTGTGTCTTGGCATGTTTCTCCTTGGATTTATCCTGTATGGGACTCACTGCGCTTCCTGGATTTGATTGACTATTTCCTTTCTCGTGTTGGGGAAATTTTCAACTATAATCTGTTCAAATATTTTCTCAGACCCTTTCTTTTTCTCTTCTTCTTTTGGGACCCCTATAATTCAAATGTTGGTGTGTTTAATGTGGTCCCAGAGGTCTCTGAGGCTGTCCTCAATTCTTTTCATTCTTTTTTCTTTATTCTGCTCTGCGGTAGTTATTTCTACTCTTTTATCTTCCAGGTCACTTATCCGTTCTTCTGCCTCAGTTATTCTGCTATTGATTCCTTCTATAGAATTTTTAATTTCATTTATTGTGTTGTTCATCATTGTTTGTTTGCTGTTTAGTTCTTCTAGGCTTCCTTGTTAAATGTTTCTTGCATTTTGTCTATTCTATTTCCAAGATTTTGGATCATCTTTACTATCATTACTCTGAATTCTTTTTCTGGTAGACTGCCTATTTCCTCCTCATTTGTTAGGTCTGGTGGGTTTTTACCTTGCTCCTTCATCTGCTGCATATTTCTCTGTCTTCTCTTTTTGTGTAACTTACTGTGTTTGGAGTCTCCTTTTTACAGACTGCAGGGTCGTATTTCCCGTTGTTTTTGGTGTCTGCCCCCAGTGGGTGAGGTTGGTTCAGTGGCTTGTGTAGGCTTCCTGGTGGATGGACCTGGTGCCTGTGTTCTGGTGGGTGGGGCTGGATCTTGTCTTTCTGTTGGGCAGGGCCACGTCCAGTAGTGTGTTTTGGTGTGTCTTTGAACCCAGTATGATTTTAGGCAGTGTCTCTGCTAATGGGTGGGCTTGTGTTCCTGTCTTGCTAGTTGTTTGGCATGGGGAGTCCAGCACTGGAACTTCCTGGCTGTTAGGTGGAGCTGGGTCTTAGCGTTGAGCTGGAGATCTCTGGGAGAGCTCTCACTGATTGATATTACACAGGGCCAGGAGGTCTCTGGTGGTCCAGTGTCCTGAACTCAGCTTTCCCACCAGAGAGACTCAGGCCTGACACCAGGCTGGAGCACTAAGACCCTGTCAGCCACACGGATCAAAAGCAAAGGGAGAAAAAGAAAAAATAATAGTAATACTAATTTTTTTTAATTATTAAAATAAAAATAATTAAAAAAAGAAGAGAGCAACCAAACCAATAAACAAATCCACCAATGATAACAAGCACTGAAAACTGTACTAAGATAAACATAAAAATCAGAATCCAGTCAGTCGCAGACAGCAAACCCCAAGTCTACAGTTGCTCCCAAAGTGCACCACCTAAATTTTGGGATGATTCGTTGTCTATTCAGGTATTCTCCAGATGCAGGTACATCAAGTTGATTGTGGAGATTTAATCCGCTGCTCCTGAGGCTGCCGGGAGAAATTTCCCTTTCTCCTCTTTGTTCGCACAGCTCCTGGGGTTCAGTTTTGGTTTTGGCCCCGCCTCTGCATGTAGGTTGCCTGAGGGCATCTGTTCCCACCCAGACAGGAGGGGCTTAAAGCAGCAGCTGATTAGCCCGCTCTTCCTCATGCAGGCTGGGGGGAGGGAGGGGTACAGTAGTTATAATTGGAATGTGGGGCGAGCCTGCAGCAGCAGAGGCCAGCATAATATTGCAACAGCCTGAGGTATGCCATGTGTTCTCCCAGAGAAGTTGTCCCTGGATCACAGGACCCTGGCAGTGGCGGGCTGCCCAGGTTCCCGGCATGGGAGGTGTGACCTGTGCTTGCACACAGGTTTCTTGGTGGCTGCAGCAGCAGCGTTAGCATTTCATGCCCGTCTCTGGGGTCCGAGCTGATAGCCACAGCTCGCACCCATCTCTGGAGCTCATTTAGGTGGTGCTTCTGTGGGCAGACAGGGAAGGAATCCCCTCTCCTCGCACACCCCAAAACAGTGGTCTCTTGCCTCTTCAGCAGCTGCAGACTTTTTCCCGGACTCCCTCCCGGGTAGCTGTGGCACACTAGCCCCCTTCAAGCTGTGTTCACGCAGCCAACCCCAGTCCTCTCCCTGGGTTCTGACCTCCGAAGCCTGAAGCCCGAGCCTCAGCTCCCAGTCCCCGCCCGCCCCAGCGGGTGAACAGAGAAGCCTCTCGGGCTGGTGAGTGCTGGTCAGCACCGATCCTCTGTGCGGGAATCTCTCCGCTTTGACCTCTGCACCCCTGTTGCTGCGCTGTCCTCCGTGACTCTGAAGTTTCCCCCTTGCCCACCCCCCTGCCCCGTCTCCGCTAGTGAAGGGGCTTCCTAGTGTGTGGAAACTTTTCCTCCTTCACAGCTCCCCAAGCTGCAGGTTCCATCCCTATTTTTCTGTCTCTGTTTTTTCTTTTGCCCTACCCAGGTATGTGGGGAGTTTCTTGCCTTTTGGGAAGTTTGAGGTCTTCTGCCAGCATTCAGTAGGTGTTCTGTAGGAGTTGTTCCACATGTAGATGTATTTTTGGTGTATTTTTGATGTATTTGTGGGGAGGAAGGTGATCTCCACATCTTACTCCTCTGCCATCTTGAAGGTCCCCCAGTATATATATATTTATAAGTATTTTTTAGCATCTTTTCCTGGTCATCTTTTTAGATTTATTCCAATTATAGATTCTAAATTATTTGGCACTTCAATAATGTTTAAGAGAACATTTTAGTTGTCATTTCTTTCTGATTGTATTTGAAAGCGTCTAGATACAGAAACTGTGATGGAGATAAAATGCCGGGGTAGATAGTGCAGGCCAGCACTTGATCTAACAACCCCTTTACCTAGTTAAGATTTATATAAACAAACATTTGAATATATAAATAAAGATACAGTATAAAAGAGACATGTGAATTGAAGGAAATTATCTAAATATAGAATATTTTAATTAGGAAGTATCCTTCTGAGCCCATTTGCCTCAAATATGTCATTTGTAGATGAGGAAGCTGCAGCCTAGAAAGGTGACCTGCCCACAGCCATACAACGAGATCACGGGGGTGGTGGCTCCTGCAGATGACCTTGTACCTATGGGTGCTCAGAAATGGTTAGCTTTGAATCTCCAATGTGTTCGTGATAGTTGATAATGCAAGTGTTTATAGTAAAGGGAATATTAAAAATCAAGTTTGGCATGATTGTGAAACTGCTCTTAAATTCTCATAATATTACCAAATTCTTTAAGACTCAGTTGTTAAGAACAGATAAATCATTCGCAAAAAGATTTTCTCAAAACGTGACCTGGGAGAAGGGAGGGCTGCATTCTGGTCTTCATGCTGCTTGTAACTGACCATGTGATCTTGGGCTTCTCCTTTCCTATTTAAAAATAAGTGATCATTTTTAAGGCCTCCTAAAAAAAACCCCAAAAAACATAAATATTGATTAAGCAAAATTGACCCTGGTGTTTGCTGTCTTTCAGGATAACAGTAAATGGATTAATGGCATGGATGAACAAATTATGTCTTGGGCAACTTCCAGACCTGAGGTCAGTAAAGATAAAGATAACTGTATGGTGGTTCTTAGTAAATCTTCTGGTTGCAAATGCTTGTGTGTTCGTGTCCTGGTGTCCCCCATAGAGGCTGGTACACACTTAGTACCTAGTACATGCTTGTTTGAATGAATTAATGAATCAAATTTTGACTTGATTGTGGTTTTCTAGGACTGGCACCTGGGAGGTAAATGTGATGTCTACCTGTGGGGTGCTGGCAGGCATGGACAGCTGGCAGAAGCTGGAAGAAATGTAATGGTACCTGCAGCAGCTCCCTCATTCTCACAGGCCCAACAGGTAACTAACAGGGTAAAGAAATGTAGAAGAAACTTGGGAACTGACAATTCTGATTCCCTTGCTGTCAGTAACTTACTGTAGGATAAAGTTTGTCCATTGCATAGTCTATTGTGAGGAATCACCAAAGAAAGTCATGATATATAGTTTGTATATAGCTTCTAAATAAAAGTTTTTTAGAGTTTTTATCAGACTTAGATTTTGTTAATAAGTTTCTAAATTTTTCTTGTTTTCACGTATCATGAATTAACATCATGATGCATTATGCCTGCCCAGCATATATTTATAGAAGTTAAGATATTGGTAATTATTAATTCTCTCTTTGGGGGCCATAAACTTACTGGGATCTTTAACCAGATTTCATTGACACTCCTCCCCTCGTCTAATAATTACTATATTTCTAAACCCTTCTTGAGGCCACTGCTTTCTCTTCCATTCTTCTCTACCTCGGTAAGCCCCAGGATACACTATTCTTTCATGTGTATATCCCCTGCAATTTCTGCTTCTTGTGGCCTCCAGCCAGTCTTTACTATTTTCCCATCAGCCTCTCCTCTTACTTCTTTTATCTATTTTGTTGTTAATGTTATTATTTAAACTCTGCACAGTTGGCTGAAAGCCCTGTAGATAACATGTTTCTAAAGTATCTTAAATCATCAGATGAGCCTCATACATCTCTTGGTTAAGTAAGAGGTTTTATAATAATCAAGGGCTTATAGGAACCCCGTTGTTATGTCAACCCTTCCCCTTTAATGAAAGGATAAAAGAACCGATAAAGGTATCCTAAGTATACATGGAATCATTTTAAATGTTTGCATGATAAAGCTATATAATAAAAGATAATATATTTAATTATGTGTTTTTATACTAGGTTATATGTGGTCAGAATTGTACCTTTGTCATACAGGCCAATGGCACAGTGTTGGCTTGTGGGGAAGGAAGTTATGGCAGATTAGGACAAGGAAATTCAGATGACCTTCATGTGCTGACAGTTATTTCAGCCTTACAAGGTAAAATTATCCTCAGTTAAAAGCTGATCGGAAACTATGGCCTATCTGTAGGAATGTTTGCTTATTATGTTAGAACTCATCTCAAACCTTTGCTAGATAAAGTCATGTAGGGTTTTCACTTATATTTAGATTCTCGTTTAGGGATGTACAACCTTAATTTTCCATATTTTGAGCTGTATTATTTTGCAAGTTACTTATCATAGCCATGCTAGAATTGCTGTGTTAATACACGCTGAAGATTGTAAACAAATTCTTTAAAATTGCAAAACTGTAATTAGGCAACTATTAATAGCAGTAGTAATCATGCATGTACTTCATTAACGTTAAAAATCAATTTATACGGAAATGTGCCTATGTACTAAAGACTTTAAAGGGCATCCCCATCAGAGTGCTCTGTAACTTGGAGAAAGAAAACCTCTGGAAAAACCACTGCACGGACCCCCGGCTTGTTCCTAAAGTTAACTTTTACTGACTCTGAAGCCTACAAAGAGAGCAAATTGAGTTTTTTAAGTAAAAGCATCCAAGTAACATGAGTTCAGAACAAATTCTTGAGTAGCTCTAAGTTCTCTTCCTTCAGATCTTTGTGTGAAGTGCACAACACTAGGGATGGGAGGGCTTGGTTCCTGTTCGGTTCTATTAGATCCTGCCTCGGGTACTTTGCACAAGCTACTAAACCTCTTTGTGACTCAGTTTCCCCAGTTGTAAAAGTGGTGATGATAATATCTGCCTCATAGGATCTGTGTGAAAATAGAAAATGAGCGATCCATGTAAAGCATTTATAGGAGTGGCTAGAACATAATCTTTAGTGACTATAACTGCTCCTATCACCTTTCTCCTCTTCCTTGTCATCATCATTTTATGTGACTGCTCCCAATTTTCTAGGTTATGGCTGCAAATCTGATTTAAAATTAAAGACATTGTTTATATTTCTGAAGTACTGTTGTGGTATTTTTTGATTCTGTGAGATTACTCTGTAGCAGCTTCAAGTAAAGAGGGGACTTTTAACATTCAGCAACTCTTGTTGGGTTTCTGCTCTGTTCCAGGCTTTGTGGTGACCCAGCTGGTGACTTCCTGTGGTTCTGATGGACACTCAATGGCCCTGACTGAAAGTGGTGAGGTCTTTAGCTGGGGAGATGGTGATTATGGCAAACTCGGCCATGGGAACAGCGACAGGCAGCGGCGGCCCAGGCAGATTGAGGCCTTACAGGGAGAAGAAGTGGTGCAGGTCGGACAGAATATGGATAAGTTTATCTTTTTTTTTTTTTAATGTTTATTTATTTATTTATTTGGCTGCGCTGGGTCTTAGTTGTGGCATGCGGGACATAGTTGCGCCTGGATAAGTTTATCTTTGAATGTAAACATACTAGGTGTTGAGTTCTCAAGTTTAGGTAATGAAAAACGGTAGTAAAAATTTATTACCCCATCATAAAAGATCCAGTGTTTTTGGTGGTTCAGAGTCATTCTTGAGTGTCTCAGGAGTTTGAATGGGCTTTGGTGTTAGAATGGACTCCTTTTTCCTGAGCCAGCTGGTTGACCCAGGCCAGGGTGCTTCAGGTCCTTGGAAGAAGTGGGGTTTAACTCCTGCCCCACAGTTCTTGATATAGTGTTAAATGGAAAGCTTTGCTTTCAACCTATCATTATCGTTACAAAGGTTGAGTTCATATACATTTTCTGGAAAATCAATTTGTGATCTAAAATAATATTGTAAAGTTACATAGCACCTTACAGTTTACAAAGAATTTCCCTATTCATTAACTCATATAGTCTAGGTCATCCCTGCGTAGCTGAAGAGTAGCAACACTGCCAAGGTATGCTGTTTAGCTTGGTCTTCCTGAGGATTTTGAGGTAGATCAGACTTGGGGGAGCAGGAGGGCCACTTGGGTGGATAGGACATACTGGTCTTGAAGATCCTGAGTTTTCAGTGAAGTTTACTTAAAGATTATTACTGTATTAATAACCAAAAAGGACTGATTTCTTTCTTAGTATGCCCTCTTGTTAAAATTTTTGTTCTTGTTTGTTCTATTCGTAGATGTCTTGTGGCTTCAAACATTCAGCAGTGGTAACATCAGATGGCAAACTGTTTACCTTTGGGAATGGTGACTACGGTCGTCTGGGTCTTGGAAACACTTCGAACAAAAAACTTCCAGAGAGAGTAACTGCACTGGAGGGGTATCAGATTGGACAGGCATGGAATAAATCAATAATACGTTCTATATGATCATAGTTTCTTGTTTCCCCTATGTGCACTTAGACATTGTCCTTTCAGGAAAACTAGAATCACCACTCGTACTTAACCTGATGTACATTTTGTTTGGCCTAATTGATAAACAAATGGAAGTCTTAATTCAGGATGTGAATATTTTAAAATCCTCTTCATAATACCACTTGATATGAAAGCTTTAAGCAACATAGTAACTCCTCTTCAGTATCCTGGAAGTAGATGGCTGAACTGCAGCATCATTGGTAGCTGCTGCTCTTAAGTAATAATTGTTCCTGACCTGTACATTTTGAGACTCTCTCTTAACAAGAAGATGAGATAAAATATTTTTATCTTTTACTATTTTTATCTTTTATCATTCCTTAGACTGTCTCTGGTGTGAATGAGTATTTTTTAATCATATGTACTTTTTCCTATCTTTTGTGCTCTCTGATTCAGAGTTAGCCACAGATATTTGAAGGATTTTACTTTGAAAAAGGTTGTTTTTTGTTTGTGGACATTAGGAATTTTTTTCTTCATGACACATTTTGGTTAACATATGTAAGGCCCTGAAACCAATAAAAATTTTTGGAAACACAGCCAGATTTTTCACTGAAGTCAAGACAGAGTGTCCCAGAAATGGGTGTTTTAGGTATTGTGATTTGCCTTACCACCCTGTTATTTCTCCAGGTGGCTTGTGGCTTAAACCATACTTTGGCAGTGTCAGCAGATGGCTCCATGGTGTGGGCTTTTGGAGATGGGGACTATGGAAAACTAGGCTTAGGAAATTCCACTGCAAAATCTTCACCTCAGGTCAGTATTGGCTTTAATCTAGAGATTCAGACAACATGGTTTTCTTCTATGTCAGTACCTCTTCTTAGCTGGAAGTAATTTACCTTTAACATTTTTGGTAATTCATAATGAAATTTAGAAGCTTCTTTTGCTTATTCTTAAATTTCCAGCATTCCAGATCTTATTTTAAATAAGTAATTTAAAATAATTAAAATAAGTAATTAATAAGCATTAATTACTAAACTGGATATAAAAATGCTGCAAGGACAAGCATCTGTCTTTGTCATGGGCTGAGTAGTGTAGGACTACCTCCCATGTAGAGAAGAAATAAGTATAAACATATCTCTGGGGTGTCTTATGGAGGGAACCATGAACAATGTTTTGTAACTCTCTGCTTGTGACTGCCATTTCAGCATATTATTACCACTGAATTATACAGGTATGTGCATTTAAAAAGTAATAGGAAATCCAAGTCCATAAACAAATGATTTAGAGGCTTTATTCACATTATAGAAGGTTTCTTGGCTCTTCAGAAGACCTCTTGTGCAATCCTTTTTATGTGGATTTTTCTAACACGTTTAACAAGCAGCATGATTTACAAGTATTCAATTTATATTCAACTCCAGATTCACTATCGTATATAGTCTGTGACATCTTGATAGCTAGACTGGTGAATATCAGCTAGGGATACAAAAAGGAAGGAAATCCTCTCTGGAGAACATATAAAGCAGTTATTGTCACCTCTGAAAGCAGAAAAAATCTAACTGGGAGCAGCCCACGGCTTTACATGGTCTTATGGTGTTCTTTAAACAGCCATAGAATTCTCTTTGGTTTCTGTTGCCCAGAGGAATGTTTCCACTTCACATGGGGTCCTGGGGATTTTAGTTAAACGTCCCCTACCCCCTATAATATTCGCCCAAATTCAGGTAGTTTGCAGAGCAGTATGAGAAAATAACATTTAGGAGTGTGGATATGGCTGAAAACAAGTAAGTGACTATTAGTATTTTTATTGGAAGATAATCCTTGAGTTTATACATGCCAGTAGGCAAATTTGAGTGTTTTATATTTTCCTTTTTAAATTATGTGCCTTACGCTTTTATTTTGCAGAAAGTTGATGTCCTTTGTGGAATTGGAATAAAAAAGGTTGCGTGTGGAACTCAGTTTTCTGTTGCATTGACCAAAGATGGTCATGTGTATACCTTTGGTCAAGGTAGGGCATTTTCCAGGCATTAATTATATTGCTTATTTTGTGCACACATGTATTACAGAAACATTTGCCTTCCAGCTGTATAGAAAGTGCTTAAACTGAGTCATTTTTCATTCTGGGTGATGATTGGCCACACAACCTTCATTCACTAGCTACTTTTCTGCTCCACTTTCATGCTATTTGTTGTAAGGACAAACTCTCCTCCCCATTGATGGCCCCTCGTGCCAGAGCCTTCATTCTTGCCAGAAGAGTTCCTGGCAAAGCCCTTCCCTTCCTCCTCTCTGCTGCCTCTGCCATGCTACCACAAACACTGCCTTGACCACCAGAGCTCCTCGGGATCCTGCCTCACTTCCCAGCCCTTGCAGGGACTGGGGATCCAGGTCTTAGGAATTCACAGGCATTTGGGATTCAGATCTTGAGTAAGTTCAAAATCTACGCATCCACAGTGGGATTGCCTGGCAATATATTCAGCTTTGTAAACGGAACTTCTTTTCAAGTTGTAGTGACCGAAGAATGTGTGAGGAAGAGGGGGGAAGAAGTGAGCTGTGATTGAAGTTTCTAGTCTTGGAAGAACGTGGACGCTGCTGAGGCCGGGGAAGTTGGTTCTGGTGAAAGAGATAAGGAGCTTAGTTTTAGTCATATTGAACTGGGGCCATATACTCTAGACTACATGTATGGAGAAGTCTAGCAAGTTACGGGGGATTTGGATCTGGAACTCCAGGGAGATTGTTTATGGAGATGTAGGTTTGCATAATTCCTAATGGTGTAGTTAAAGCCATATTAATAAGCTCTAAGAAACCCAGGGAGAGAATATGGCATGAAAAAAGTGGAGGGTAAAACTCTAGGGAATGTGAGTAAAGGGCAGGTGAACATGGGAGAGCTGGCTTTGAAGGGAGTGGAGAGAGAGGTAGTTGGGGAGCCAGGACAGTGCAGAGTCTCTGAGGGGCAGAAGGAGCTGAGGCCACATTATCAGAAGGTAAAGTGGAGCTCCATGGGCTAGAGCTGGAGAAGAGGCTGCTGCAGTGTAGGCAGTTAGGAGCTATTCATGGCTTTTGAGAGTACAGTTTCAGTGCAGTGGTGAGAATGCAAGTTAGGCTGCAGAAGGTGGCCAAGCCAAACAGGCCTACAGCATGTGAAGCACCAGGGACTGGCCTGCACTTCGTAGAAGTTTGGCAGCAAAGAGAAGGGGAGAGGTTGGCTGGAAATGTGAGGACAGGACAGGTTGCATGATGTCTTTTCTTAGAATGCAAGAACTTTAGGGCCTCTGTGAATTACGTGCCAGTCCTCTCAAGTATGAGGATGCTAGAGGTGCCTCTTGGTTTGAAATAAGCTACAAATTTTAAATTAAATTTTATTTATTTTTATGAAAAAGGAGATCGTGACATTTTGCAAAGAAACAGTTTTAAACTTTATTCGCTCAGAATCCGGTATACCTTACTGGCAAAGCAGCTTTTGCCCCAGTGAGTTATGTATGTCATTGCCGTACCACCATAGACATTAAATGACTCATCAGGAAATGTAAAAGGACTGTGGTGTGCCGTCCATAAATGTCCTCTTGCTATTTTTTCAGATCGCTTGATAGGCTTGCCAGAAGGGCGTGCTCGCAATCACAATCGACCGCAGCAAATCCCTGTCCTGGCTGGAGTGGTCATCGAAGATGTGGCCGTTGGAGCTGAACACACACTTGCTTTGGCATCAACTGGAGATGTGTATGCCTGGGGGAGCAATTCAGAGGGGCAGGTACATATTTATCTCGCTTGCTGCTCTGTCATGTTCTAGAAATCTGACAGCATTCTTCATTTGGCAAAGGGATAAGCTAGAAACTCGGCATATCTACACAAGACCTCAAGCACGTCACTTTGCTGTGGGGCTGATTATCTGGAGTCCAGTTGTGCCTCTCTGTCTCTTGATGATGGTCTAGTAAGTGTTATATCATGGTTTAAAAAAAATCTGGCAGTACAGTAAAGTGGTTAAGGGGATTCGCTGAATATATATGTGCCTACACACACTGAGAAGTGCCTAGCACATAGTAAACAGCACTTTATAAGTATTCAGTATTTGCTACTATCACGATTAATCATCATTTTCACTACAGTAATAAAAGAGGTTAGGTACTAGGAGTATCAGTTGATCTGGAAAATGGAAAGGATGAAACAATACTTCTATATTTTATAATATGACAGTATACAAAGTATGTTTGTGTATGTTCAGGAAGTCTTGTCACTCCCATTACGTAGAGTAGTAAACTGAGCCTGTAAGAGGTTGAGAAAAGACTCAAGAGGTTGATGTGTTCAGCCTATCCTGTATGTGGAGAAGGGACACACTTTGGTGGGGCAGGTCTGAGATACCTGCTACTACAGTGGCTTTCAGCTCCACATGCGAACGACATCTCCTTCCTCTGTAAATCCTCTCTACGTCTAGCTGCCCCTAGAGCCAACGACCCTCAAGTTCAAGGTCCAGTGTTATTCACAGTAGCTCTGTGGTGTCCTCATCACTATATTAACAGATGGGGAAGCTGCTCAACAGTGTGGTTGCACATTATCTTAATGAGAAGAGAGTTGATGTTGAGACACCTTTGGAAGGTCCCTGGCAGGGCCTTGACGTGATCCTGCCTGATGATGTTGAGGTGCTCAGCCACTGAAACACTGGGTGTCCTAGTCGGACCCCAAGAACAGAGATCCGGAGTTGAGAATCTGCTTCTATGTATGTTTTTATAATTGTTTATTTACTGTTACACAGACAGTCCATGTTAAAAGTCAAGAAATCAGTGTGTTCTAAGTAAAAGCTCTATAGATCATTCTGTTTTTTTTTTTTTTTTAACTTGCCAAGAATTTATTTCCTCTCTAGAAGTGGAGTTCAAAGATGTTTTCAGTCATTAAGACTCGTCTGCTAGATTTGGAATGGCCTTGTTACAGCTTAGTTTTTAGGAGACAGTATAAGCTATGAGGATCACTCTGATAGAGAAAATCAGAATTAATTTCATTATTTTGATGCCATTGCTTGGTACAGATAGTAACTTATTTATATCTGCTACCATCCAAGACAAAAATTATCATCTTGACTTCCTCTCTTCCTCTTTCTAATTGAATCTCTGTGTATTTGCAATTTATTTCCAGCTTGGCTTAGGCCACACCAACCACGTTCGAGAACCAACCCTGGTAACAGTTCTGCAAGGGAAAAACGTTCGGCAGATCTCGGCCGGTCGCTGCCACAGTGCTGCGTGGACAGCGCCACCTGTCCCGCCAAGAGCACCAGGTGAGGGATGAAATATCCATGCTCCTGCAGCCTCTCTTTCAGCAGTCCCCAGCTGCACTGTTTGCTTGCCAGCTTCACACTGCATCCAGGCACCATTCTGAAACCATCAAACCTTCCCCCACACAACCAAAGCACTCTTTGTACTACAGTACTGCAAATACTTTCAGAGCAGGCGATTCTCCTGCAGACTTCATTACATAGCAGTCCCTCTCTGCTCCCCAAAAGAAGAAAATGTATCACTTAGGCAAGCAAAATTTATAATTTTGGAATAGCAATAAAGTATTTTTTATATATAGTAGTGATGAACTGTAGCTTTCTAAGCCATGCTGTTAAGGAATAAAGGTGAAAAGCCCGGAGACCACTTGTCAACTTCTTCACCCTAGTCAGCCATTTGAAACATGATGTTGTCTATACATTGGCACAGCAGAAAAACAAAAAAAAATTGTTGCCATTTTACTCCAGTGTATACAGCAGGACTGATGGGCTGTTTCTACCTTTTGTGTGTTTTGCTTTTAATTTATTATGAAATCCTCATAGGTCTACAAAAAGATATAAAGGAAATAAAATGCGTATTTGTGTACCTAACACCCTACTGTGTACTCTCCCTGATCGGATCCATCTTTTGTTCCCCACAAATGTAACCATTGCCTTAAGTATGATACTTACCCTTATGCATTTCTTCATATTTGGTCTATTTCTTTCCTAGGCCCTCAAGTCCTTTCTAAAACCATCCTCTGGTATCTGAGGCACTAGAACTTCCCTGAAGTGACCTTGTGCCTGAGAGCTCCATATTCTCATCCCTTTTTGTGAAGCCCTCTACTTTTAGCCACAGGTCCTTGGGAAAGACTCCCCATAGAGATTGTTTTCTCTTACATACCCTGAGAGAGCAAGGTAGGACTGCCAAGTAGATTCCAAACAAGCAAGAGATGGTTTCTGGTTAACAGAGCCCAGAATGAGCAGCGCTGCCGGCCCACTGACAGTTTCAGGTACTCAGGGGCCTCTTTAGCTTCCAGTGGGATTTCCCTTCCACTTCAGGACAGAGACCATACAGCATGGTGGCTGAAGGTTCAGACTCAGGAACCACATTGCTCAGGTTCAATCCTGGCTCCTCCACTTAGGAGCTGAGTGACCCTGAGGCTCAGTTTCCTTGTCTGCAAAGCAAGGGTAGTAATAGCACCTATTGTAAAGAACTGTAGGAGTAAATGAATCAATTCATGTGAAGCTCTTAGAACAGTGCCAGGCACGTAAAAGTACTCAATAAATGTTAGCTTTAACTAATAGTAGGGAAATACCTCTGAGAATTGAGCTGTACAAATCTTTATTTGCAGGAAACTCAAATAAGCTGAGTATCTTATTCTTAGTCTTTTGTGTGTTTCTATAAGATGATAACCATGGATACAGTCCTTGTCGTTTCTGCTCTTCAGAGCTCTTATCCTTGCAGTATAAAGCCTTCCTGAATCATCTACTCCTATCTTTCATTCTGTCATGTTCACTTTCTGTCAGATCCCTAGTAAGTGTGGGAGGTGGCTCTGCTGAGTTGCCCATTTCCATTTTCAGAACTGCCTACCTGGTCCTGGCCCACACCTTGTGTTATTATGAAGATGACAGTTGTTGAATATGAAAGAATGAATTTGGATTTTATTGTTTGGAGTTTTTTTGTGCAGGAACTGTTTTAAGTCCCATAGTTAAATGGGTAACTAAATTAAAGGAGAAAAAAAAAAAAGCAAGTTTCCATAATGATAAATTAAAAAGATGTTTTACAAACCAACACTGGTGCATCAAAAGATTAAGATGAATGGATGGTGAATAGAGGAATTGATAAATAAGTGATAAAGCATATATAGCAAAATATTAATTTTAGTATTTAAGTGGTGGGAATGGGTGTTCATTATATACTTGGCAACTTCCATGTGTGTTTGAAATTGTTCAAAACACTAAACATGATGAAAACAATGCATTTTCCTTTACAAGTGTGCATTTGTGTTCTGGGCAGGTGTGTCGGTGCCTCTGCAGCTGGGCCTGCCCGATGCAGTGCCCCCCCAGTATGGGGCGCTGAGGGAGGTGAGCATTCACACCGCGAGGGCCAGGCTCCGGCTGCTTTACCACTTCTCTGACCTCATGTACTCATCCTGGAGGCTGCTGAACCTCAGCCCCAACAATCAGGTAAAACGGTGGCTTGGAAAGCAGTGCCTGTGATGTGCTTACCAGGTCCCAGGGCCTCTTTCTCAGCCTTCAGAAAATTCTTGCGTAGCTAATGCTTTTTACTCTCAGCCCCCAAGAGATGTAGAAAAGGCACCAGTTCTGTTCCCCTTTTATTGCTGGGTTAAGGACAGTCCAGATATAGGTTATCAAGCTGTTGAACACGCAGTGGTCTTCCTTCTGTGTTTCGGTTTGTCCAAAGTTCAAGGAAGTATGAATGGCTAAAGGCTAAGCATGTATTTTCTACGAACTCCAGAATATGATTTTAAAACTTAAGCACACAAAGGTGTTAGCACCACAGTCAAGGTGCTTATGTAAGTGAGTCTGAGAAATTTTGGAGACTTCTTGCTCTCCTTACAGATGAGCTTACAAATGAGCATACCCTGTGGAGGGATAGGTGGGGGAGAGAAAGTAAATGTGGCTGATTTGCTTGTCTTTGTAGAACAGTCTGATAATTTAGGAAGAAAGCAAGCTGGCTGTTTGTTTGTTTGTTTGATGTGTAGGCATGCCTGCCAAAATGTGTGTTAGTTTGTCAAACTGTTAGTCAAAAATCCTTTGGGTAACCAGTCATGGCATATGAGAGGTTTGAGAAATCATTGTTAGAAATAGATAATCAACCAGGCAACAGAATACTGTGCGGCACTAAGCAAGAGTGTTAGCAACCTGTTGTAATTAGTGAGAGAAATGTTTATGGTGTAAAGTGAGGTGAGAAAAGCAGTAGAAAACTGAATAAATAGTATGATCTCGAAAATGTGAAAAGGAAGGAACCTGGAAGGAAATAGATGAAAGCGTTAATGGGGCCGCCTCCATATGATAGGATTATGGATGATTTTATTTGTGTGCTTGTGTGTGTGTCCTTTTCTGTATCTTCTAGGTTTTTAAAAATAATAATCATACTTTACCAGAAAAAATATTTTGAAAAGGTTGCTAATAATGGCTAATACCCAGATTTATGCTTTTGAAGTGCATTTGTAAAAGTGAGATGTGTTATTTCTTTTAAGCCTTAGATTGTACCATTTCTGCTAAGCTTACTTTCTGTTACAGAATAGTACGTCTCATTATAATGCTGGAACATGGGGCATCGTGCAGGGACAGCTCCGACCTTTGTTAGCCCCAAGAGTCTACACCCTCCCAATGGTGCGCTCTATAGGAAAAACCATGGTTCAAGGCAAAAACTATGGACCTCAAATTACTGTAAAGAGGATATCAACCAGGTTAGCATATTATGTATATGTGTATATGTTTCATTAACTAGCATTTTGTGAGGTGGACTTACTACTAACTGATCTCTGTGAGGAAGCCTTAGCTTCCTCATTTGTAAAGTAGGATAGTAATAGTATTTTACATCAGTACCCAGTGTGGTTACAGTGGGCCCAGCACAGTGTTTGGCTGTTGTTAAGCTGGCCTGTTCATTCACTGGTGGGAAAATATCTTCAAGTGACTTTTGTGGTGATTTGAGAGCATTGTATTTCATTATGTTTTCCCTTTATTTTAAAGAGGAAGGAAGTGTAAGCCCATCTTTGTTCAAATAGCAAGACAAGTAGTTAAACTGAATGCATCAGACCTCCGTCTGCCATCCCGAGCCTGGAAAGTTAAGCTGGTTGGAGAAGGGGCTGATGATGCTGGAGGCGTGTTCGATGACACGATCACAGAGATGTGCCAGGTATATTCATGCAGTGTCCCCTGCTGAGTTGTCCACTCAGGTGGTGGCTGTTTTACTGTTTCCAGTGATTACTCTGGCATGTTTTTATAAATGTAAGCAAGGATGCATTTGTAATCCTTACGTAAAGTTATGCTGTTAATGATGTATAGGCGAATTACCGCAAAGGTTTGTGAAATGCTTTGTGAAGATACCTTACTGAGTAAGTGCCAGTGCTTCGCCATCTACCAATGACTCACCATCTGTTGTGCTGTGTAACACTGGCAGAGGAAACAATGACACATATTTACACTTATGTAACAGACAAATCCAGGACCACCCATGTGCTCCCATTTATTTTGGTGCTTTTAGAACAAAGTAGAACTGCCAGGCTACTGGCAGAAATTAGAAAAACAAGGCTTAAGATTTTGAACCAGGGCTTCCCTGGTGGCGCACTGGTTAAGAATCTGCCTGCCAATGCAGGGGACATGGGTTCGAGCCCTGGTCTGGGAAGATCCCACATGCCACGGAGCAACTAAGCCCGTGCACCACAACTACTCAGCATGCACTCTAGGGCCTGCGAGCCACAACTACTGAGCCCACGTGCCGCAGCTGCTGAAGCCTGTGTTCTCTAGGGCCTGTGTGCCGCAACTACTGAGCCCACGTGCTGCAACTACTGAAGCCTGCACGCCTAGAGCCCGTGCTCCGCGAGAAGAGAAGCCACACAATAAGAAGCCCGTGCACAGCAACGAAGGCCCATGGCGGCCAAAAATTAATTAATTAATTAAAAAGAGTTTGAACCAGTTCATATTTTAAGATCTACAGTGGCAGCTTTGCTTCCAGATCAGCTCTGACCCTTCCAGCTTTGCCTAGTATCAGGATTTTTCTGATAAATCCTGTAATCATTTACTAAGTTTATTTGAATATCACTGTACTCTGCTCACAGATACCCCAACTCGTGCCCTGGATTGACTTTTTCATCTTAGTTCTGCACATGGGGGAGCCTCCTAAATTCATTTTAAATTACAACCACAAAAATAATTATAGAGATGGCTGGTTGTCATATAGCATTGTAAATTCCTCAATATTCTCTTTTCAGTATGATTTTTTTTAATGTTAATTGTTTCGTTTTCTTGATGCATTTGATTGTCATTTCTAAGAAATTGTTTTTCTTTCTTCTACAGGAACTTGAAACTGGTATTGTTGACCTTCTTATACCCTCTCCCAATGCTACTGCAGAAGTGGGTTACAATAGAGACAGGTAAGGGCAGTCAGCAAGTGTTATTGAATGTCTATAATAATAACTCAAATTTATTGAGTGCTTACTATATGCCAGGCACTGTACTAAGTGTTTTACATGGATTATCCCATTGAATCCTCATGATAGATCTAAGGAGTAGGAACTGCTACTGTTCTCTTTTCACACATAGGAAAGACACTTACATCATGACTTGTTATTTATTATGAGATCAACTCAATGATAATATAGAGGGTTAGAGGAAGTGCAGACTTGATATTGAAACCAGACTTCTTTTGTGTTTCTGAAGGCCTACATGGCCTTCCCTCAACGAATTAAAATTCATTGAAAACCTTTGATATGCTGTCCAATCACAGCAGTTAGTATTTGCAATTATGTATTATTCCTTTATTTGTCGAAGTTTGAATTTTGGATCCTGCTTCATGGACTTGTAAATGATAAATGAAATGATTTTAGGAAATAGGGCACCCTTGAGCAGGTAGCTTAAGGACTGATAGATCATTCACTTACCCTCTTATGGTTCTTCTAAAAATAATTCAAAATATGGTCCCTGTGCTGTCCAGAACAATAGCGATAGGCCATATGTGGCTACTGAGCGCCTGAAATGTGGTTATAGGAGCTGAATTTTAGATTTTATTGAATTAATTTAAATAGCCACATGCGGCTAATGACTGCCATATTGGACAGCACAGGTCTAGACTAATGCTATAGCCGTTTGATAACTTATTTCTAATAAAAATGAGGACAGCCTTGTTGAAATAGTTCCTTTAATTCTGCAGGTTCCTTTTTAACCCTTCTGCCTGCCTCGATGAACACTTAATGCAGTTTAAGTTCTTGGGAATTTTAATGGGGGTTGCCATTCGCACAAAGAAGCCTCTGGACCTCCACTTAGCCCCTCTGGTGTGGAAGCAGCTGTGCTGCGTCCCACTCACCCTGGAAGACCTGGAGGAGGTGGATCTGCTCTACGTGCAGACTCTCAACAGCATTCTTCACATTGAAGACAGTGGGATTACCGAGGAGAGTTTCCATGAGGTAAATAAGTCCTGCCTGGTTCATGTTTCTGTTGGTGTTGACTAGAATTTTTCTGTGTAAAGCTCAGGTATGGCCTTCCATTTGCTGTCTGGCTGACCCATGCCATATGCCGTTGCTGCGCTTAGGAGCTCAACCCAGCAGTTTAAATAACTGCTAAGAGAGTCAGCTCCAGCACCCAGCTTCTGCTCCTTCCCCTTTAATCCATTCTCTGCCTGCTAGAGTGAAGGACAGAGAGAACCCAGGTGGAGAGGAGGCCTGGGATGACCAGAGTTCATCAAACCTGATTTGGAGGCAGAGAGATTCAACCTCATTTTTAATTACAACCAGATGAGTCAGCACCCTCTGCTGATCAAGTAGCCTGATCAGTTATCTCAGTTGCCTTGTTTTCAGCCTTAAAATTTTTGATATTGTTAATGTTTTTCTGTATTTGTGTGTAACATACTTTTTGTGGTCATTTCTACCATGGAGTAAAAATTCTTTTTTCTTCTATTCTCAGATGATTCCTCTTGATTCTTTTGTTGGCCAGAGCGCTGATGGCAAAATGGTTCCTATAATCCCTGGTGGAAATAGTATCCCACTCACGTTTTCTAATAGGAAGGAGTATGTGGAGAGGGCCATTGAATATCGACTTCATGAAATGGACCGACAGGTGAGATGAAACATTTTGGGAGGTGCATATGAATGTTTGCATTTGTCTCCAAGCAGGAGCTGTCTGGTTTTTGCTGAATTTTGGCATATGAATTCACTGTGTTGATTAATCAGCATCTATTGGGTTGGCCAAAAAGTTCGTTCGGGTTTTTCCATAAGATGTTATGGAAGACTTTTTGGCCAACCCAATATATTTCAGTCCCTTTTCAGAGACTTTTCAGGCGTAATCTCAGGGCCTGCTGTCTCCTCACTCAAGGCCTTAGGTGAGCCCTGAATTGGTCACTGGTAGGATTGAGGCCAAGCCCTCCCCCAGGCCTTCAGAGCCTGCCTTCTCACTCTCACTCTTCCTCTGTCCTGTTTGTCTTCATTTCTTACTGCCCCCCAACCCAGTGTCCCACTCCAGCTTGGTCAGTCGGGGTCCATGTGAATGAACCCATAAACACTGGCCTTGCAATCCCACGTGAGTGCTTCTTTCCCCCTCCTGCTGCATGCAGTCCTTCAGGCCCCAGCTGAGAATGCATCTCCTTCCTCTCTGGACAGACTTGCCTCCAGGTCTGTACATATCTTCCTTGTTACCTAGAAATTCCTCAAGATATCACATACTTCTGTGTTGTGGTCTAAGAATTAGGCAGAGTTTGGGTCTTTTTTCTTCAATTAGTGTGTGAGACATTGAATGAAAAATGTATTTCGTATATATAACTTATATAGTCTTGTTCTATGCTGATATGTAGTAAGCATTTAATAAATGATGGGAGTATGGTGAGTGACCACAGAAATGAATATTGTGTCCAGAAGTGGTGGTTTTGGTTATACAATCCTTCATAGCCACTTCAGTAATACCTTATTTGCAGAATGTGTTGGATTCTTCTCAGGAGCTAGATGCAGGCTCTGAGGCTGTGTAGTAATTTGAAGTGTATATATTCTACACCCTTCACTCCCGGTTCCTTCTTTGACTCTGACTTTGGGCCAAGTCCAGTCAGAAAACTATACCCTTTAGCTTAGTAAGGGTGGATCCTGTCAGCAATGTTGTTTACACAGCCAGGGCTTAGGGTTTGTCTCTAGTTCTTGAATATGTTTACTCCTTACAGACTGAATAACTGACCCAAAATTTCCTGATCACTTTCTGCATGCCAGATGTGGTACCAGGCACCCGCATGTGTGGCTTTTCACATAGTTACTCTGAGAGAGAGAAATTACTATCACCATTTCACAAATGAATGCATGGAGTCCAGAGAAGTGAAGTGATGTGCCCAAGGCAAAGCCAGGATCGCAAACCAGGTTTAACTGTGGTGTCCAGGCTCTTGTGCTGGCCTTTCCTATGAAGGTCAGATTGACCTGCTGTCCATCAGCTGTGCTCTGCCCTGGCTTTGTTGCTTTCTGGGTAACAAGGCCATCTTCCTCTTTTCACTTCCTCCTTGTCTCTTAGAACCCTGTATTCTTCCCATAGCTGTCCCCAGTTGTCCCTGACCCAAGCAGCCATCCCTGTACCTCAGCCTTTTTTTTTCCAGACAGCTTTTGGTTTTTATCCTTCCAGGCAAACAGCTTGTTTTTTGGCAGACTTTGGCTGGGGTGTTCCCTTTACTATCAGTAGAGACTGCCCTCACTGCCACTCCGTTCCTTAGCCCTGGGCATGACAACCTGGTACAATCATAACTCCAGGGCCTTCCTCGAGGTGTGGCTCCTGTTCAGGTTCTCTGGTTTGGTCTTGTTTGTGGTAGATGGTTTTGAATTGGCCAAGAGTGGAGAAGTTATTTATGAAAGAAACCTGGAACAGTGATGGGTCTGTGTGTAGAGTATGCACTACTGCACAGCCTTGGAGGGGTTTTGCCAAACAGACTGTGTGGCAGCCTCTGGCAGCACCCCTTCGGCATTCCCTGACTGACCTGTTCTCTGCACTGTGCTAACAGGGGCTAACTGCCCAGTCACACAGACTCATTTAAAATACCTGTCATAATCATGGGAGCAGCAATTATTTACCTTATTTTTCAGATCAGAAAATTAAAGTAAAAGAAGTGGTGGAGCTGGGATACAGAACCCATCTCCTGATCAATTTTTCTGTCCTTTTTGCAGCCTTCCTACAAAAGGATGTCTCAGTTTTACTTTCTTCTTTGTACTTTTTTTTTTCTTTTACAATCAGCACAAATGATTTTTACAAAAAGGATATAACTGTTTTCAAAAGAAAATATAAATTACAAAAACAGTAGAAGCTCTAGACCCATCCTCCAAGAGCTTCTTACCCTGATGAGAAGACAAAGTATCCCACATAGCACAGTTTAACAGCCCATGGCCGTGTGTGGTTAGGAGTGTGGTTGGCATTAGGGAAGGCCCCAGTGGGCTGGGATTTTGTGGGGCAGGGAAGGTGGGCTCCTGGATTGACTTGAACTGGGACAGGAAGGAGTGTATGAGTCCTACAGGCAGGGAGAAGTTCTAACATAGGGTCAGAGGCAAGGAGGTTGGGCCGTGTGCAGTCATGCCAGTTCTGAGGGACAAGTAGAGGGCCTGGGAGAAGACGAGCACGCACGAGGTGCCCGGCCCAATTGGGTCCACCGTGGGTGCCCAGTCTATGCGCACACATTGAATGAACAACCTCTCCTGGGAGCAGGTGGCCGCGGTCCGAGAAGGGATGTCCTGGATCGTCCCTGTGCCGCTGCTGTCCCTCCTCACAGCAAAGCAGCTGGAGCAGATGGTGTGCGGGATGCCCGAGATCTCTGTAGAAGTCTTGAAGAAGGTGGTGCGGTACCGGGAGGTGGATGAGCAACATCAGCTGGTGCAGTGGTTCTGGCACACGCTGGAGGAGTTCTCCAACGAGGAGCGGGTGCTTTTCATGAGGTTTGTGTCTGGAAGATCTCGACTACCAGCCAACACTGCAGATATTTCTCAGAGATTTCAGATCATGAAGGTTGATAGAGTAAGTAAGATGTTTTTTCTTCCTTGGTAATGTGTGCCTTTATTGCTTCCTTGATGCTTGCATGTTCGGCTTCAAGTAGGCCTGCCAATTCAGGATTAATGCTTGGAATTTCCAGACTTTTTAAAAAAATCAAGCACAAAAACTTGTTTAGAAACATCACATAACTTCAATTTTAAAAAGTCCTAAATGGGGCTTCCCTGGTGGCGCAGTGCTTGAGAATCTGCCCGCCAATGCAGGGGACACGGGTTCGAGCCCTGGTCTGGGAAGATCCCACATGCCGCAGAGCAACTAGGCCCGTGAGCCACAATTACTGAGCCTGCACGTCTGGAGCCTGTGCTCCGCAACGAGAGGCCGCGATAGTGAGAGGCCCGTGCACCGTGATGAAGAGTGGCCCCCGCTTGCCACAACTAGAGAGAGGCCTTGCACAGAAACGAAGACCCAACACAGCCATAAATAAATAAATAAAATTAAAGATAAATAAATAATTTTTTTTTAAAAAGTCCTAAATGGATGTAGAAAGCACACTACAACCAACAACCTTCACTGAATCTTCCAGTAACTTCCTGAATGAAAGCTAAGCTTGGCAGAAGTGTCACCATGTTGCCTCTGCCTCATATTTCCTATGCCTTTTCGTTGTGTGACTTCTGCACTGGGACACGGTCTTGTTTATTTGTTTTCATGAAGATACTAACCATTAACTGGTGCACATGCTCCAGAAGGAACGTGAAGACACAGGGAGCAGCAGTAACGTGCTCTGTGGCTACGTGCGTGGCGTGCATCACGGAGCAGGCAGTGCAGCTTCCCTGCAGCCTGATGAAAGGTCCCTGCTGCAGAGCTCCAGCCCAGCTGCTGTTTTGACAGATGGCTTAGGAATAAAAGGGCTTAGAGGCTTAAATGCACACTGCTGCCAGAGTCATCTTTCTCAAGCACCTCTCTAACCACGTCACTCTTTTCCTTTCACACCGTTCAGCGGCCCCTTGTGTTGACTCCAGGATAAACGCCAGCCACCTTAGCAGTCTTCAACACCTCCACAGTCTGGCCTCTGCCCCGCCTTCTGATATCACCTCTTGATGCTTATCATGTTCTGGCCATCATGGGCTGCTTGCCTTTCTCCTGACAGACCACACTGTTTTTTATTTTGGGGTGTTTTTTTTGTTTGTTTTGGGAGATTTTTTTTGGCCGCACCACATGGCTTGCAGGATCTGAGTTCCCCAACCAGGGATTGAACCCTGGCCACGGCAGTGAAAGCCTGGGATCTTAATCACTAAGACACCAGGGAACTCCCAAGGTCACACTGTTTTTAAATGTCTCTGCCTTTGTGCAGGCTATTCCCACTGCTTTAGTAAGTTCTCCTCCCATCCCTTTCCATCTATGCCTGGCAAGCAATTACTCACCGTTTAACCCCAATACCAATGTCATCTCCTCCAGAAAGCCCTCCTGGATGCTTTCCTATGCCTCCTGACTATTCCTCCAGGCAGACTTAGATCTTCTTATATCCATCTCCTGGACACTTGGTACACTCCTCGAACCTAACATTAAGTTAGACGTGTCTGTGTTCCCTCTTTCTCCTCCTCCACCCGCCGTGAGCTGGGCAGTCCCCTGAGCAGGGCCCATGGTGTTTATTCCGGAAACAGTAAGGAAGGTAGGACCTCCTCACTCAAGGGCCCATCCTACCAGTTTCATCAGGTTTCAGTCTCTGCCCTTCTGGTGTTTTTCCTGTAACTACCCCTTCAAAGTTGCCGTAGTCAAAGCCATCCCTCCCCTGCTGCCTCCTGAGGCTGCCTGCCTGGGCTCCACTCCTGGGCTTGCTGGAGAGGCCATGCACAGGAAAGGCTATGAAAAGAGCCTTTCTGTAAATTTTCGATGGGACTTGCCAGAAACTATAAGTTGTAAATCTGTTTTGTTGCTTCAGAGAAAGATGGGGAGGAGGAAATGGTTTGCTTCTCTTCAGCTCTGGAAAAAAGCCTTGCCTCGTATCTGTCCTGGGCTACGCTGCCATCCCAGGAGTTAATCCACTATTAATCCCCTGCCTGAGGGATTTTAGCCTCAGAAAACTGACCACTATGGGTCTCTGCTTTGTGACTTTTCAACCATTTCTCTAGTTTCCAAATCAGAGCCACCTGTTGACATTCCCCTTTAATGTCTTTGTGGGTTGAGGGTTTTCTGCATTCATCACTGGCTCTGGCACAGCTAAGCTTCTGGGCCCTCCATCTGCCACCTCTCGGCAATGCACTCACCTGATGGCAAGTTCCGAGGAGGAGGAGGGCTGGTTTCAAGGAGTTCAACGAGAAAGAGAGGGCAGGTTCTTTTTTAAAAACTCATTTTTAAAAAAATTATAAAAACAGTGTAAATCATTATCATTACAGATAGTTTGGAAAATAGTTGTGTTTGCAAGGCAGGACAGTGTTTGCGGGGAGGGACAGGAATCCTGTCCCTCCTACTGGTAGCCATTTTCACCTTTCACCTTTGTGTAATTCATCGAGCATATGCATTTTTGCATGACGCATTTAGAACTTTGTATTCTGCTTTTTCCACCTAACAGTCTATCTCCAGCACTTTTCTGTTTTGCTGCTAATCTTCATAATTATCATTTTAAACGACTGCATCACCATCGGTTAAAGGGCTGGGCTGGGATTTCATTAACTGCTCCTTCCTCATCTGAGCGGTGTGCTGGTGGCCATGGCAGGTGAAGGATGGCAGAAGGCTCACTAGGAGGACGGTGAGGGGAGGAGGAGTGTGGTGACTCCCTCACAGTTGTTCCTTCCATTTCACTGGCTCTGTTGGGGGAATCCCTGTAGCAGCTTCAAGTTTGCACCCTCTTGGTGAAAGGGAACAAACTCTGTTGCACTCCTACGCTGTGGCAGGCACTGTGCGAAGTGTGTTCTGCCAGGTAACCCTGTCAGTCAGGGCTCATTCTCATTTCACACATGAGGGCTTTGGAGGAGTGAGGAGAGGAAAGAAGCATCTTCGCCAAAAGCTAGATGGCCACAGGACACCAGAGCCTGCACTCTTCCTTCCACTGCCAAGTCTCTGCTTGCTCTCCAGGTGGCCGTGCAGTCAGTCATGTCCGTGGAGCCCACCTGAAGGCAGGGAGAAGTGCTTTCCTGACTTTGGGGGTGGTGGTGATGAGCAGCCCTGCTCCCCCCATGATACCCCAGTGCTGCAGTCATGGCTCTGGGTCTCTCTCTCCACAGCCTTACGACAGTCTGCCTACCTCACAGACCTGCTTCTTCCAGCTGAGACTGCCGCCCTACTCCAGCCAGCTGGTCATGGCTGAGCGCCTGCGCTACGCCATCAACAACTGCCGCTCAATCGACATGGACAACTACATGCTCTCGCGAAACGTGGACAACGCTGAGGGCTCCGACACTGACTACTGACCACCCAGGGTGCCGTCGCCCCTCCTTCTTCTCGATAATGCTCACTTCCAACTTAATGCTGATACACTTTTATGGTAACTAATAGATGTTTTAGGAACATAAACCGACATTATAAACAGTGGCCACATTTAGTTACTCTAAATGTAACGAAGAAATTAGATGTTTTTATTTTTCTGTGATTGTACAAAAAAAAGACAAAGTGCTCTAAGTCAGGTTTTCCCTCCATATTTGTGGTCACTTTTGATAAGTTTGCATGGAACCATTTCGGTGCATTTTTAGTTGGGAATGGTACATTTTTGTAAACCCACCCAGTGAACATGAAATTGTACATTGTGTATAATTGTTCATTAGAAAGGACAGTTTTACATGAATATTCATATATTTATTTTGTTTTAATTTGAATTGCCTGTGCAGGGTTCCTTATGCAGAGAAATAAAGCCAATTCAGGAATCAGTGCATGGGCTGCTTTTGTTATTGGAGCTTTGATGAAGAGAGAATGAGCTTTCAGACTAGTTTCACTCCGACAGCTTTTTGACTCATCAGAAACATTCCTTCACACTGGGCTTTGCTTGGAAATGACAGAGCAGAGGGCCACGTGGGTATAGCAGCCCCCTGAGGTGAAAGCTCCTGTGTTTATTGGTTCTGTCATCCTTGGTCTCTCACTGTGTTCCCTCACTACAGGGTCCCTGGTGTCCATCCTTTAGCACTATGCTTCCTCCTTCTCCGTAGCTGGCTTAAAGTGTAACACGCTAATAGGAGCCTTTCTTGAACAGCCCCAGGATGCCTGGTACGGGATGCAGCTCTACTAGGCCAGGAGGAAACTAACTAAAGTGATACAGTTGTGACTGCCCACCGTCACCGCCCTTTGAGGAGCCAGCGGATCCAGTGATGGAATTAAAGAGCGGGGCAGTTTACAATAACGTGTCATCTACCCTGGAAGGGCAGCCAAGTGGGCACTTAGCATACATGAATGAGTGACCATGTGAACGTGTGAATGAATTTGAGAACTAATGCGTGGCTTTGATGTCCTTGAATGATGGTGGGGAATTGTGCAGGGGACTGGGGAAGGGGTTACACCCTTGGTGCTTAAACCCAGACCTTTTGAAGGCCCTGGGTGATGTGTTCATTTGCTCAGGCATGTCAGAATGAGCATGTGGTCCTGGGAGACAGGGCTATCTGGAGAGCAGCTGTGAAGGCTCTGCGAGTGGGAACAGGGAGAGGGCACAGCCTTTGGGTGGCTTCTCTCTTTCATCCACTACAAGTTCATGCCGCACGCTACTTCCAGTGTACTTCATGGACAAGGTCAAGGCTGACAGCCTGCTCAAATGAGGTGCCAGAGAGCCTTATAGGCGCTTTTTTTCCACCAGGAAGGTAAAAGGTGTGTGTTTGTGAAGAGAAATTGGAAGGAAGATGTGGTTTTGTTGGCTAAGATGATGTGGTGCATGGATATTTCCCAGTGAGTATATCTGATAATATTTAGAATGAAGACATTTCATTTTTATGGAAAAGAGGCTTCAACTGGCATTGTGTCTCAGAAGGAGACCACAGCTTCTGGGGACCCCCAGGGGGCTCTGAGCCTTTAATACTTGATCTGAGAGCTCAGTCAGAAGCAGCGGTGAAGGTCTTTGTGCTTGAAGCACTCACTTGGCGGGTGGGAAGGCACTGTCCGGGCCTCTGGGCCAGGAGGGAACTTCTCTCAGCGAAGAACGGCCTCTGCGTGCTGCTGAGATCCTGGACAACGCCAAAAGGGTCTCTTCGGGCCTTCTGGGCTGGCTCCCGGTGACAAGTACCTCCTCCCTCTTGGTGGGCTGGGCTGAGGGTGTGCCGAGCTGAAGGCTACGTCTGCAGTCTCAGACTGTTTTAAATCACAAGAAGGCCTTGACCTTCATGAGGCTCTGGGCTCTGCTGCCGCAGTTCCCTCTGGACTCAGGGGAAAGGGCACCCGCAGCAGGCTGATGCTCAGGCCCCACCTGTCGGGCCTAACAGGTGGCTCCTCAGGAGGCCTAACTCTGCGAGGAAGACCTGCACAGACACCTTGCTTTTATAACAGATGCCGTTTCTTTGCTGGAAACCTGTCATTTTTCTTCGACCTCTGAACTTTGGAAGCTCTGGGAAAGAGGAGGAGGTGTGAGTCCCTGATGTGAGGAGCTGAAATGAGCCTAGTGCCCCTATTTTTTTCCCCCATAGTTCACTTTCAACCCCCATAGAGGCTTAGGCCTTTTTTTTTTTCTTTGCTAGACTCATTCAGTTAACAAATGTTGCAGTTTTTATCACCCGTAAAAAGTCTCAAGAGAACTTTGGCCCCCTAGCCTTTAGATTTCCTTAAAGGCCCTTTCAAGGTGCAGCTTTTTTCTGGGCCTTTGCCCAGCACTGCCAGTGAGATGAAACCTATATGTGGTAAGCTCGGTTTTTAGCAAAAAGCAAGTCTTGGGCATTGAATCCCAGAGCTGGAGGAATAGTAGAACTAAGGCATCAGATGATCTCTCCCTTTACAGACCAAGAATTCGAGGTCAGGAGAGGGAAAGTGCTGGATCACAGGTACTTACAGACGAGAGCTGCGAGTCCTGGCTTCCTGTCAGCACGCCAGTGGTGGAGTTGAGGGGGCTCAGTCAGCCCCCTGCAAACATTCAGCCTGTGCCAAAACAGGCCAGTGTGTCCCTGTAAGACAAGCCTCAGAGCACAGTGTACCCCCCACAGCTGGCTCTGCTTCCTAGGGAGCAATCTGGAGCCCCTGACCTCAGAGCACGCGGCCCCAGCCTCTGCTGGCGTTGAGGGTCAGCCGACTAGCCAGTATGATGTGGTGACTGGGGCCAGCCTCCCACTAGGGGGCACTGTCCTGCCCCAGTGCTGCGGTTCTGCAGCCTCCCACTAGCTTTCACTTTGGCTGCCTTGGCCCCGACTGAGAGTGAAAAGAGTGAGCATTCAGGAGCGGGGCAAAGTCTGTGGTGTGTTCTAATGGAGGCTGTGAGGGCACAGATAATCCCCAAGCCACTTCCCAGTGGCTATGGGTCAGGCTCCCATCTCCCCCAGCTCGCCCTTCTCTGGACAAGCATTGGGCTTCCTGACTGTTCCTGAGCCGTGCCTGCTGCTGATACCAACCTTATGGGAGCTGTGGTCAGTCTTCCAGTCTCGGCTCAAAGGCCGTGTCCTCCATCACGTGTTGCTTCTTGTGAGTTCTGTTGGGCACTTGGCTTTTCTAGCCCCCTGTGGACGTGAGGACGCCTTTCCCTACCCTCTGCCTTCAGGCAGTACACAATTAGAATCTCAGCACAGTGTCACAGAGAGTGTACTGGTCCTATTTTACAAATAGAGAAATGGAGGCTCCGAGAAGTCATAACTTGTCAGAAGTTATGGCTGGCAGAGCGGGGAGAGTGCTCAAAACCCCCCTCAACCCCAGCTGCATGTCTTCTGACTAGAGTGACTCCCTTGAGGTAGGGCCTGGCCCAGCCCATGCCCAATACCCAGTAAATGTTTGTGAGATGAATGAATTGGTGGATTAATTAAGCATGCAGTGCCCCTTGTTCTATGCAAATCTGAGAGAAGACCTTGAAAGCTGTTTTCAGACTAAGCCAGGGCACTGTGTTCTGTCCAGTGCCTTTGCTCAGTGCCTGGTGATGTGAATGCACAGGGACTGTTAGAAGGCAGCGTGGAGAGTAGTGTCTGCCTTCCAGGAGTACCTCAGATGGGCCTGGGCTCAGGGACCCAAAGGTCCTGTGCAGGGGGCAGGGCCTAACCGGAGCCCTAGAAACCATGCTGGACACAACTGTCAGCACAGCTTTCGTTCTGTGATCACTAGTCTTGGTACGTGAGGGTTTACTAGGCATCAAGGGGAACTTAACCCTCATTTATAAAAGAGCTTCTGGGGGGAAAGGAACCTCAGGGGAATGTAGGTTACCCGCTTTCCAGTTGAATATACAGTAACCTTTGTTTGCTTTACAAACACAGTCTCATAACCCTTAAGAGAACTTTGCAGACAAGATTCTCTAGCTATCCCAATATACAGGTAAGAAAGCTGAGGTTTGAAGAGGGCTGACCTGCCCTTGGTCAGAGGAGAGCTAGAAACCAGGTCCTGTTTTTCCCCCAGACTAAACCACCAACTTAGGGCAAACAAGACCTCTGGGAATTGGGGCTTATCAGAGATGATGAAAGCAAAGCCATGGGGTTTAGGTGGCTCTGTTTTAAACAAACATTTAAGTCCCTGGAAGCCTGAGCTTTCTTTCAACATTGTTTGCAGTAGTGGCTGAAAAATTAATTTCCTGCAAAGCCTCTCTCCAGAGTTCAGAGCAAGGGTGGGTAAACTAGAAAATCACCCAGAGGACACCTGGGTCTCACAGGCTAGTGGTAGGCCCTCGCGTTCCACTGCAGCTGGTGGCCTGGCAGGGCTGGCTTTCCCCACACAAGGATGAGGAAGGATTATGCTGGTCCAGGGTCAGTGCGGTTACCGGTTTCTGGGCTAAGGGATGGTCTAACCAGGGGCCCAGGGGCAGCAACTGAGGCCTTCGGCAGTCCCTGGAGGGGTTTGGGCGAGGTAGGGTGCTGTTTGCCTGCCCACAGGCTCTGCCTAGAGAAATTTCAGCCCCTCTGGGCCTTCACCGTCGTCTTCTTGGGGCCCTGGCACCTGCTGGAGGTGGCCTGAGTGGGGGATCTCCAGTTCTCGTTTCATCTTCATAATAATCTCTGAGGCTTGGGTGAGGCCCCTCTTCTCCCTTATTTTTCTCATCACCTCTCCTGCTTACCTTTCCTCCTCACTCACTCTGTTCCAGCCATAACACACCAGTCATGCTCCTTGTCTGGGGCCTTTGTGCTGGAGGCTGTTGCCTCTTGTCTGGAATATTTTCCTCCAGACTCTGCACCGTTCTCTCCCCCACTTCGTTTCTCAAATGCCTCCTTCTCAATGGGGCTTACATTGGTCGACCTCTTTTAAGTTGCTTTTTCCTTTCCAGCAATTCCCAAATATCCTCTCACCCTGTATTTCCCTTTTCCCCAGTACTTATCTCCTTATACACCAATTACTTACTGTCTCTTCCCCCAGTAAAACATAAGCTCCATGAGAATGTCTTTTTTTCCTTGCTGTTTCCCCAATATTGGAGCAACGAATTAAGGAACCCATGTGTGTGGTCAGGCCTCTCAAGATGGCTGTTCTCTTGCTCTCTTTACATCCCCTGCCTGACCAGTGCCTGTTTCACCTAAACCTTACACACATGACTGATCTTCCTTTGTTCTTGTCCCAGGCCCCAGCTGAGGCTGTTCTTATCAAAGGGGTGGTGAGGGGCGTGCCATTCCACTGGTTTCCCTCGAAACTAATGAGCTCACCTGACATCAATTCCCCTATAACCGGTAATCTCCCCTCCCCCCCACCAAGCGAGGACTGCCACCTCGTCCTGCCCACCATCAGTTGCGCACAGTGGGGCGTCACTCCAGGGCCTTGCTTCAGACATGTAAGATTCCTCCATCCATTAAACCATTGATGTGTCTGCTGCTGACTCTGGGCTCTTTCTTCAGTCTTAAAGCTGGACAAGTGCAGGCCTTGCAGGCCTGTGGCGTGCAGCCCAGTGAGTAGGCATCAGGAGCCCCTTTCACAAAGAAGAAACACCTGGCCTCAGGTGGTTAAAGGGCCTTGATCTCACTCAGCTGGTGATGGGAGGAGCCAGGGTGTGAGTATCACCCACATTACTCCACCATTCTCCCTCCTTTCCCCACTTACCCAAAGTTTTCCCCGTGTACCTAGAACCGGGAGGCTGCAGGATGGCTGAGAGCCCTTCCTTTGGTGGCTAAAGGTGGGGCACCAGTGACTAAAGCCCTGAAGTTGAACTCCAGGCGTGCGCCCACGTTCAGCAAATGTAGCAGGTAAAAATTTAACTTTGCATTGCTTTTAATGGCTTCGTTAACCAAGGATTTAACCAGGTCTGCTGCTTTTATGTCTTTACTTTGGGTTTTTCCAATGATTGTTTCCCTTTATGATGGGAGAACGGTATAAAATAAGGATAACAATCCAGTTTATGAAAGAATCACAGCAACAAGCGAATTTTCTAGAGTCGCGTTTGCAGTCACTGCTAGGAATGCATCTGACAGATGAAAGGCTACCGGGCTCGGGGGGGGGGGGCGGGGGGGCGGCGCGGAGCAAAGCCTCTAGGTAACCCGTTCGATGGCTCTCTAGCGCCCGGCGCCCGGGGTGCCTCCCCTCCTCCCGCTGGTGCGGCACGGAGACGCGCCCCCGGGTAGTTCCGAGCGGCCACGGCTGTTATTTAGACCCCCCCCCCCCAACTGCGACCTCAGCCGGGGAGTATGGGCTAAGGGCTCCCGCGCAGCGCCAGGCGGAGAACCGGGTGCTTAGGGGAGACAGGGAAGGGTGCTGGTGTTTAGTGAGAAACACCAGAGTGTTTTTCAAGCATCTGGCCATCAAACCTTGCACTGAGCCAATGTATAAAATCGTAATGTGCGGGAGGCGCTCGTATCCCCGTCTTGGCTGAGGATGTGGCGGCTGTCTAGGGACTGTTGTTCAATGCAGGCCACTCCTCCAGCCCTGAGGCCCAGGGCCAGTGTCCCAGACACGGCCCGCCCGGCCTAGCGCAGAAGCTGCTTGCGGAGGGCAGCGCCGGGCGAACGCAGGCCGCGCGGGAGCTGGTCGGGGATCATGGCCGCGCTGTGTTCGGCGCGCAGAGTCAGGCGCGGGCACGCGGCGCGCAGGCGGCGCAGGCCGGCCGCGCTCACGTTGCGGCAGAAGTCCACGTGCAGCGTCTGCAGCGCCCGCCCGTGCGCCGCCACGGCCGTCAGCGTGCGGTTGGTGACGCGCGCGCAGTTCTCCAGGCGCAGCGCGCGCAGGCGCGGGC
Organism: Delphinus delphis; assembly: GCF_949987515.2. Classification (NCBI taxonomy): domain Eukaryota; kingdom Metazoa; phylum Chordata; class Mammalia; order Artiodactyla; family Delphinidae; genus Delphinus; species Delphinus delphis. The sequence continues at coordinate 139,217,222 of NC_082684.1, forward strand.
AGGAGCGCAGCAGACGCGCCAGGCAGTCGTCGGTGACGTGGCCGCAGCCCGACAGCGTGACGGATGCCAGGTTGGGGCACCTGCGGAGAGAACGCGGTGACCATGGGCCGGGGCCGAGGAGGGTGCGGTTAGCGTGCTAGCGTGCGGCCGCCCCCGGTCACGCCCCTTAGCTCCCTGGTTGGTCCCCGTGCCAGCTCTGGGAGACCGGGCAGGCCCTCCCGCTTTTTATAGAGGAGGAACGGGCCCAGAGAGTTTCGGGCACTTGCCCGCGGTGACATGCCGGGATCTGAACCGGGGCTTCTGTCCCATGTCCCCTGTTCTTTCTGCCACTCCACCCCACCTTACTTTAATCTGCCTGGGCTCTTAGTCCCAGGAGCCCAAGCCCCGGCCCTGCTGTGGACATAGGCGATGCTGGTTCCAAGGAGGGTCGGCTACAGTTTCTTTGGTTCTTTCAGACTTGTTGCCTTGGGTGGGGGTGAGGAAAGCGGTGCGGAGTGACCGCTCCGGTCTAGCTTCAAGCTGAGGCCCTGATGCTCCTGGCAGGACGGTGCAGAGAGGAAGGGTTTCCTGTGGGGTGGCTTAGAGTCAGGCCCATTCCAACCCGTGAGGCCATCGGGGCACGCCTCTTGAGTAGTCGCTCTGAGTTCTAGAGCCCTGGTTTCAGCTCAGTTGACTGAGACAGTTACTGCATCTCCAGTGGGATGCCAGCCTGTCACAGGCCAGGATCTGGAGGTAGCTAGACCCAGGCCTGAGGTGGGTACAATCAGGGATACAGGTAGCTTGTCCAGAAAGCTTTGGGGGCGGCGGGGGGGGGGGGCTGTCTGCCCCAACCTTACCAGCAACTGCTGGGGGAAAAGATTTGAGCAAAGTTGGCTTATTTGCGCCATGACCTTGATTAAGTCACTCGCTGAGCCTTAGTTTACCTGGGGGAGTGTGTTGGGAGTGGATGGCAGGGAGGGAATAATGCCTACCAGTGGGGCTACTGTGATGATTAAGCGAGATTTGGGGTATCTGGAACCTGTACAGGACCTTCCGTAGGCCATCATAACCCATGTTTCCTGGGAGCAAGCAGGACCAGACCGCTTCCAGTCCAGAAGGACCTGTCTCAGCGGTGCAGGCCTTGGCTTCCTGTAGCCAGAGGGAGCTGGAGTCGGGCCACAGGGGGTTTCCCTCTCCCCATCAGCTTCCCCCATTGCCCCTTGACTGCACCTGCCTGGGCCAGCTCAGCTCCCTTGTTCCTGAGCAAGGAGGTGAGGAACTAAAAGACTGGTCATGGCCACATCCACACGCCGAGTGCATCCTGTCTTCCCAAGTCCACACAACTTCCTAAGTCTTCATGTCAACCTTCCACCCCCAATTTCATGAATGAGGAAACTGGCTCAGGGAGCTCAAGTGACTTGCCTGTGACATATTTGCTGTGTGACCCAGGACAAATGTCCGAACCTTGCTGGGCCACCTCCTCATCTGTCAGGCAGAGAAACTGTTACTTTCAAGGTGGTGGTAAGGATTAGGTAGGGGTTTAAGCCCCAGGGCTGTTAAATGATCCCTTCCTGTAAGAACCTTTAAAATAATCCTGATGCAGGAAGAAACCAGAGAAAGAAAAAGCCAGCTCCCTCCCTGCCCAGCCATCCTCAGCTTTCCTCTCACAACCCCTCTCCCCAGCTGACTGCCAGGTGTAGATTTCTTGCATACTTATCGATACCTACTATGTGCCGGTGCTGCTGTGTCATTTAATCCTTTCAGCATGTGAGAGAAGGTAGTTTATCCCATTTTACAGATAAACAAATGAGGTTGAAAGTGTTTAAATATTTGGGCTGGGGTCACATGGTTGGACAGTAACAGAACTGGGGGACTCAGCCCCGAGCCCTTTGCTTTTTTGGTGACACTAGGGACCATTGCCATACCTAGACAGTGGCCTTGGAGGTCCAGTCCACACCTTGCTGGTTTGGGGGATTAAACCTGGTTCCCCTACAACAAGAATGCAGCAGATCCGGGGCAAGCTTTTCACCCCATACATATCGCCCTCCAGTCTGATTTCTGGGCCTTGTTAAACTCATCAAAATGTCATGGTCCCATCAGGGACCAGCCCCAAGTCCATCTTCTGTTTTCTTCTCTTGCCTTAAAAAAAAAAAGGGGGGGGGGCGAGGCCACTACACTATTTCCTCCCATTCCTTGTTGGGCTGCCAGAGAATATAGCAGCTGTTAGACTTGGGTGGCAGCAAGCTGACTGAACGTAGTTAGTAAACAAGGGGGTGTCTTTCCTCAAAGGCTAGGACAGGACTGGTAAAGTCTCAGTGAGAGTCTGTGCTTGCATGGACTGCTCTAGGCAGGAGGCTGTGACTGTGAAGGGAGTCTAACCCATGGCTAAGCCTCTGTGGGGTTGACAGGTCAAATACAGGATGTATTTGGGACAGGCACCAAAAAAATTATTCCATCTATCTGAAATTCAAATTTCTCTGGGCCTTTTGAGTTTTTATTTGCTAATATCCGGCAATCCTAGACCGGGGCAAGTCACACAACCTGTCACGAGTTCCGGTTTGCTCATTTGAAACTTAGGCTAAAACACTCTCTCCTTCAGGTACCGTGAGGATTAGTGAGTTTCTAATAAGGAAACCATTATCACCACCCCTACTTCTGGAGCCTGGCTTGGTCAGCTAACCCAGGGCTAAGCACCCTAACTCTCCTTCCTCAGCCACATTTCACAGGTCTTGGGGTTTGCTTGCTAGGGGCAAATCGTAGGGGTGAGCTGATGGCTGAATCTAGAAACCTCTTCCTGGAGCCTGACCTTGAAAATGAAGGCCCAGCTGGACCTACCCAGCACTTAACGGCTGCCAGGGAAGACAGCCGCCTGAAACACAGGGACAGCTGAAGCCAAGTTTGTCCTCTTTGCCGAAGCAGCTCCAAGACCCGTGAGGCTAAGAGGAGGATTGGTGCCCGTTTCCCCCAGGATTTTATCCATCTTCTGGGGACTGCGCAGTGGGCAGGCCTGGAGGGTCTAAGCCTTGGGCCTAGTCTGAGGCTCCCCGAAGCAAAGCCGTCTTGCTCTTGTAATTGGCTCTTCCCTGACCCCCGGAAGCCTCCCAGAGCTCTGGATGCCAGCGCTGCTCAGAGGCGGCCTACCTGTCGCACACCTGGAGGAGGAAATCACTGACTAGGCTCTCGTGCCGGCTGCAGATGCTCCTCTGGAGGGCGCTCTTGAGCCAGTCCTCGATGCTGCACACCTGCACGCGGCTGGAGTGCCAGCAGATGGAGAGGCTCCTGAGCGCCGGGCTCAGGAGGAAGTTGTCCTTCTTGAGTTCTGTGAGGGAACGGAAGTGCAGCAGGGGCCACAGCGCGGGGTCCTCAAACACGTCCTGGAGCTGGGGGCAGGTCCTGGCAAGGTTCTTCCTGCTGTCCTTGTCCAGAAAGGAGAAGAGGTGTAGCAGGCACTCCCGGTTGAGCTGGGTGATGTGCATGGTGCACGGCAGCCACGGAGTGTGGCTGGAGCCCGGGGTCCTGACCTACCTCCTGCTCCTCCTCCCCAGCTCCGGGGCCGGTGGACATATATGGTTGAGGAATGGTGTTTATTTTTGGCCAACAACTGGTGCTGCTGCTCTGAAGAGGCGGGGAAGCCCAGACCCAGACACACGTGCAGCAGTCCGTGGCTCGGCTTATGTTCCGAGGAATTGAAAATCCTGGCAGAAAAGCAGCGTATTGAAATTAAATAGCTTCCCTAAAAGGGATTTCTTTCCTTTTAGCTGACCGTGGTGTTAGGCGGAGAGCTCTTTTGGCATTTTCATCTGTGGTGCTGGCTGGACCACCTCTGTCTGGGCTTGCAGTCTCTACTCACTGGGAGGGACTCTAGTTGTACATAGGATCTGTTTTTGTTTCCTAGGACATCAGTATGAGTCTTTTGCTCTCCTCTTAGTAGGAAGAAGACTGCTGTCTATGAAGAGCTAAGGGGGACGGTTTTGTGCTCAGAGGTGTAAGCAGAAGCTTTCCTCTGTCACTTTGTTCAGTAGTGATGGTTTCCAGGCTGAGCTACCTTCAAATCCTGCTGCTCTCCTCCAGGCGCAGGGATTTCTTTGGTCTCCCAGTTGGCTGTATTTTTACCCTGAGCTTTTCCATAAAAGATTTGTCTTAAGTAGCTTATCTCTCCAAGGTTCTTCTGTGTGTGTCACGTTTTAAACTTAAGTTTACTTGGCTTTACATTTTTCCAGATATATGTCCCGCTGTGTCTAGTCTGTATTTCCCCAAATGTCAGGATGGATGAGGTAGCTCTTAATACAGAACTGCTTGAAACAATTTTAAGTTGAAGTATTTTACTCTTTTGCCCTTTAAGCCTGCCACACACCATCCTCCTTGTGAGGGATGCTTTTAGCTCCTGGAATTAAGCTGCTAGGCAGGTTGCCTGGAGGTTGTTCATTAAGTTCTCCCTTCCTAAAGTAACAGATTTCTCAGTCCATGGATCCATTTTCTAATACTGCTTCAGTCCCAATCATTCACCAGACCCTACCGCATTTCCCCTCCTGTGAACGCCTAGCTCTGTGTACCGGTTGGTTGGTTGGTTTGTGGGCTACAGTAGTGAGATGAGGAACCATTTTTCCTCTCCTGGACCAGGGAACACCACCTCAGTGGTTACCTTTGTCCCTTTTCCCACATAATTAGAATGGGAAGGAATGGGAATACTTTGTTTCCACTTGCGTGGAGTAACACAGATGAGGCACATAGGGCGGACCCTCTTCGGGAACTAAGGCTCAATCAGACCTGGTGCAGCTTTGCCTGTAAAAGCAGAATGCAGCCTAGGGGAGAAAGCAGGCATTCTAGCCAGCACCCTGGCTCTGAGGAGCCGGTCTCAGTGGTCCCCTGTGCCTCAGGTACCCGGCCACTGCCAAGGTAAAGTGGAAGGGGTGACTTTCCTTAAAAAAAAACATGAACCAATAAACAGCCAAAAGGAAGATGTGTTTCTCAAGGAAAGGTTAACTAGGAACTGCTCATATTTCAAGCTAATCGTTTTAATTGTTCAAATTAAAGCTGACAGCCAGAGTCCCTCTTTGGGCTCTAGCTACACTCACCCACTGAAACGGTACTGCTGCACCAGAGGTGGATTTACTAGAAAGCCTTATTATCTCCACTTTCACTCCCAAATCCTTTCCAAACCAGTACTTTTTAGAGGGCTGATTCCTGGAAGTAGTTGGTTCTTTCACCTTCCTAAAAGGCAGAGCCGTGTTAAGTGTGCTGGCCACAGGGGAGAGTCGTTGTGGTTCCTCATGGCTTCCAAGCTGCATTCCCGCAGCTCTGCTCGAACAGCAAAAGGTGGGCAGGGTGAACGTTCAGAGCCTGGCCTCTTCGCTGCTCGTCCCGCGGGGTTGTAGGGAGCACCCCAGAATGCAGGGTGGGTCCCTGTGCCTGCCTGCCTGCAGGGAGGGATCTGGCTTGCGGCCTGGGGGTTGTGGCAGCAGCTCCTCCCAGCTCCTCCCTTTCCGCCCTGTGGAGCTCAGCTCCGGGGCTGCAGCAGTAGCCGCTATGGCCTCTGACAGCACAGCTGCCAAAAGGAGACGTGTGACATGGGAACTGGAGGCAAAACCATTTGGGCTGCAGGCGCCTTTGTCTTCAGTTTCAGAAGACTGATAGAAACAGGCAAATAAGTAACACAGAAAAACGATGGCTGTGGACACAGGGTGGGTCTTGATTTTTTTGCTTGTTTGCAGGGGACATGGGGGCGGAGAGGGGTGTAAAGCAGAATATTTATTTTTTAACAATGGCACTTGTTTGCCTGTTTGGCTTTAAAAGGCGATCCTTTGCTCGGAGCCCCAAACCTAGTTCCTCAGAGTCGAGTCTGGTTCCAAAGGAGTCAAGTGGGCCTCGTTTTTATAAAATCAGTGTCACAGGGAAAGACAGGATGAAGTCACTCACTGCGGGCGAGCTCTCCCTCAGGACCTGAACGCAGGCACTAGAGGCTCTCTCCCACCACCCCCCTCCCCTGCCCCTCCAGGTCACTCCGTCTGGGCCCATGTGCACCAGCAGCCCCAGATGGCGAGGGGTCTGTAAAAACCTACTACTACCTGTTGACTGACTCTAACGGCCTGTAGCTTGAGCTAAGTACATCATCACTTACTATGCTCCACTGAAAGGTGTTCAGAAATAATAGTCAAAAGGAAAGAGACCAGATCTTTAATGATACTTTCCATAAAACAGTTCAGGTTGGTGAAGCAGAAAAGGGATGTGATTACAACTTAAATGAAATCAGTCACTTGCACAGTTAATCCTCTCAGCATCACACAGACTAGGTTTTAGTGGAAATGATTACGTCACACACAACCGTCACTCACAGAGGGCAGTCTGGAGTCCTTCACAGACCTGAGGGGGAAGGTACTGCACCCAGTGAGGCAATGCACAGACCTTGGACCACAGCATGACGCCACCCACGCCCACCCCTTCCTGTGCTATGGGCACCTTCCTGCGGCCATACGCTCATCCCGTGGGACCCATGCCCTGGATGCAGGAACGGACTTTGCTCAGGAGCTCCTCCAGGGCCTGTGTGAAGAGGCCACTTCAGCAACAGGGGGGATGTGAGAAAGTTTAGGGGACGGTGGAGGTGGAAGTGGGATAAGTATATCTAAATAGACTTATGTACATACACTAAACCAATGAAGAAGAGGTTTGGCTGTAAGAAATAAATATGCCCCCAACCCCGGAAACCAAGCTGCTGAGCAGGTTCCACAGGTGAGACACACATTTAACACTTAACCAGGGCCCATATACTTTACTGGTTTTATTCTATTACATTTGTCATCACTAGACACTGAGTAGAATACAGTGGATAAGCAAAAGTTTCTCCACCATGGAGAGAGATTTGTGTTGCCACAAACTGTTTCTGTCACCCACCTGTGTGGGAGGACTTCTGAGAAAGTTTTCTTGTTCCGAGGAGCCCTGTGACTCGGCGTGAGGCCCTGCCTCAGCGCTGCTCTCTGAGCGAGAAGCCACAAACACGCTAGAGACAACACGGCACAGGGGGAGAGCCCCGAAGAGCACGAAGAGCTTTTGAAATAGGCGTGATACAGCTGCACAGTTAAAAATGTCAAAATACAGAGAGGCACATTTACATCGCTGGGGTTCAAGTGGACAGTTCACACGGGTCCAGTCACTTTTCCAAAGACCCTTCATGATACCCTTCAGACGTGTCTGCTGGAGTAAAATCAAGAAATAAAAACACTACGGAATTCAGAGAGGAGATGCGTTCATTTCCTAAGCCAACAGTGTTGCCTGTGTGAGGACCACTTTCCCCAACAAAGTAGTCTAGTCTGTTGTTAAGTTCCATGCGGTATAAAGGCCACTTTCCTCCATCAACACTGCCCGAGGCTTTCTTGCTGGAGTTACAACTGCTGCCTGTCCAGAGACTAATGATGTAAGTGCAAATGTTAGAAGTTACAGCTGTGTACCTTCTAAACAAAAGAGCCTGGATTCATAGGAGCGAGATCAGAGGAGATGCACGTTTCAAGTTCAATGACATGTGGTGTTAATGCACTGATATAGTAGATCAAATTATGTGAAACTGTCATTTTTGTAGATCAAAAACAGTCCAATAGAATTTCACATGGCTCGACCTGTGTGATTTAACATTGTGAACTGTTTTAAATACATGTTTCCCTCTTAATTCTAGGCACTCTAAGTTGTAAGACTTAAACACGATGGCAGAGCTTTTCTCTCTGGAGTGAAAGTGCAGACCAGTGCTGTCTGAGAGGGTTCACACGGTGGAACTGTCCCAGACCTGGGCGGTCCTGTGCCACGTGTGGCTGCTGAGCATTTGAAATGTGGCCAGTGTGACTGGAGAACTGAATTCTTAATTTATTTTTAATTAACATTTAACTAACCATATGTAGCCAGTGACTGCTGTATTGGACAGTATAAGTTTAAACATAATTGTAATTTGCTTCTAGTTAAAGTATATAGCAGATGTGTTCTGCTCTGAGAAAATGTGGGATTTACCCAGCTAATATTAAAGTGGAAATAGAGCACATCTGCTCCTGCAACTGCAAACATCCAACCTAGGAGGAGAGCCACCCAGCTTTCTTTTACATTCATACACTTAAGAAATTATCTGGACTATTTTTTTTCTTTTAACAGAAAAACAAGAATAGCAAAAAGTCTGGTTGGCTGGCTTAACATGAAATACATTCTGCCCCTTGTAACAACTTGTAGAGAATCGGGAAGGGAGGAAAATAATGACTGGGACAAGAAATGAACATGAAAATGTGCCTGGTCCTATCCCACAGGCCTAGCTGGAGCTCCTTCCTTTTCTCTCATTACTTTGCACATCATGCCACCAGCACCCCAAGATCCACAGGCTGGCTTGGAGCGCTTGCAGAAAGCACAGTTACCTTCATTAGATGGGATTCTGGTGCGAGATTTCAGTTTGAGTTAAATCTAAATAGTGCTGGTGCCTATTTTTTTGATTTTTTTTTTTTTTTTTTTTTTTTTGTGGTATGCGGGCCTCTCACTGTTGTGGCGTCTCCCGTTGCGGAGCACAGGCTCCGGACGCGCAGGCTCAGCGGCCATGGCTCACGGGCCCAGCCGCTCCACGGCATGGGGGATCTTCCCGGACCAGGGCACGAACCCGCGTCCCCTGCATCGGCAGACTGTCAACCACTGCACCACCAGGGAAGCCCTTTTCTTGAAAATTTTAAAACAGACTACTAACCTCAACAATAGAAACTCTACTTATTCAAAGTGAAAATATTTTCAATTGCTCTGCTATGAGGATGGGCCAATGAGAATTGTTAAAACTTAGACTAGTAAAGACTTTCGTTTCCTTCTGTGGAAGCAGACCCCACAGTATTACCCGACGTTTAGGTGATGGTCAGAATCAACTCTGGAGGGTAGCATCTCAACCTCAGGTGACCAAGTAAGAAGTAAGACTACAGTGGACATGCAGTTAATCCCGGTGCTACAACTAACAGGGAATTAGGTGCTGACTCTAAAAGGCGAACAGAAGCTATGGTTTCATGGCAGTGGATAAATAACACCTGGATAACATGTAGCCGAGTCATGGAATTTTTTAAACACTTAAGTGTATTTGGCCTTCCTGGGAGTTTTCAGTACTCCTATCTCCATGAAAATACCCCAAAATCAAAAAAAAAAAAAGGTAATTCTTGAATTTGCAACATAGTTACAACTGAACCAACAAATTTAGTTAGTGCAGCTCTGAGAGATACGAAGAGCAGCAATTACCTGGTCTACTTAATGATGCCCTTTCAGTTATCTTTTACAAGCAAAGAGAATGATTACTGAGCAGTCACTGAAATCTCGTGGGCCACAAATTACGTGCACACATGATCCCTGATTTTGAGCCAACCTGATCTCCGTTACAGCTGTGAGAAGGCAGCAGGTGGTTACGTTGCTCTTCACAATCAGGAACGTATCTTCCTTTCAGCATGTGAGAGTAACAATGCATTGATGTAAGTGTGCCTCAAAGTGAGAATTGAACATTAATATAAAAAAGTCAAATAGAACTAAGTTCTTGAAACTACATATAAAAACTGAATTATTACAACTAAAGCAGCAAATCAAAATATCTGCTGAGGTTTTCTGGTAGAACTAAAAAAAAAAATTAGTTGGTGCCCATGTTCAATAAGTCACTACCATTGACAAAATAAAACTAAACCCAAAATAGGAAACTGAAAAGTGCATAATGAAATTAAATCTTGGATCAAGTATTTATGGAAAATTGGAAATGTTTGTCCGGTATAGTTGACGAATAATGATTTGGAGGAGGTATTAAAGTTTATCCGACCCAGCTTTGGCCTGGCGTTCCACATAAAAAAGGATGTAGGCCTTGGCCTTCACAACGGTGTCTTCATCAGTCAGTGTTACAGTACTGTCATTGAAATGGAACCAGCGACCTTCGTGAGTTGCATATGCTGTGTAATGTCCAGAACCGACCCTGTAAGGAAAGGTCAGATGATCAAAGAAAAAGACTACAGAAATCACAAAAGAATCTATGCAACCATATAAATTATCAGGTAGACAATAAATTTTAATAAGTACTGTAATTAGAGAATAAATCCTAGAGGCTTGTAATTAAAGATAGTTGCTTGGGCTCATGTGTTTATCTTCTCAAAACTCATTGAAATGACAAGGAATATATTGACACTGGAAAACAGGGAAGAGTGCCATGGACTGACCAGAAATTGAGGATTTTTTAGGACACACAAAGCAGTGTTTACATGGTACTGGATTAACAGAGAAACCAAACAGTGAGGGAGCTCTCAACCTAACAAGCAGAGGTCAAAGCCTATGGAAACATGGAAAACTGAGGACCAGGAAGTCTTAGAGGAAACCTGAGCATAAGACAGAAATCTGCCTCCAGGGAAGCACTTTCCCTCCTACTTTGGCCATCAAAGGCTTTTCTCTCTCAGCATGACCCACCCACTCACACATGGAACCCCAGAGTCAGTCCTCCTGGGTAGGAGAAAGCCTGTAGATAGAATAGAGACCTTCATAAACTGCTAGAAAAAACCCTTGCAACATTTCCATGAGCTGAAGACATCAGACTTAAGAGTGCCCCTGTCAACTACCAAAGAGAAATGCATCTGATGTAATTTCTCAAGTCCAAAGGAAAAAACAAACAAATGAGAATCAGACACGTAGTGGACTTGTCACTTATAACTATGAACGGTGAAGTCAGTGGAGCAATGTCTACAAAGTTCAGAGGGAAAAGGATTTTCAACATGGGTTGCGGTTTGCCAAGTCTGAAGGTAAAACTGCCATTCTCAAGCGGACCAGAAACAAGGTATATACCCTAATGCAGACCTTCAGGGGGAAAAAGTAGTCGAGAGTGTCATTTAACAAAATAAGAAATGCACCTTTAGAGTAGATGACATGAAGTAAAGTTATTCTAGATAATCCCCCATTTCCCCCCATTTAAATATCAACTGGCCAAGGAAATCAACAGCTCTGGAGTAAAGACTACTCAGGATTTTGTGAACAACAGACTGGTTCCGAATGCTGGGCTCAAATGAACCCTTCTCCATTTTGGTTTCATGTGCCTTCTCTTCATGCTTTGCAACGTCCTCAGGAATATTCTTTCCCACCAAGATGGAAGGAAGGTTCTACTTCATGCACTTTAATGAATCTGAATCTAGTATAGGGGGTCTGGGGAGAGTCATCGGGAGTGGTACAAAATTGTGGGTCGTCACTCTGTATCCCCAGCCCTGAGAAGCCTGCTGGCATACTCACCCGGAACCATGGTGCACCACCACAGCAGCAAGGTCATAGAGGCAGTTCTCCGGGCCACTGTTCTCAGGCTACAGAACAAGGGAGAAGGTATCCCAGGACTGAGTTAGGAGCAGTGGTCAATGACATCGGCATCTCCCTACCTCAGTGACCTCTACCCTCTATTTGTGAAGACTTAATTTTACCGAAAAGCCATCTTTTCACCAGGCTAACAAAGGTAATTACCTTACCTCTAGTAAGTAGCATTTCATGTCTAGCCCTCTCAGGGGAAATTCTACATATGTATCAACTTTGTTTCTTAAATATGCTGTCCAATGAAATCTTTTCAAATGTAAGCATAGCACCTGGATGAGAGATAAAGACAAAAATTATAAACAATTTACCTTTCAATCAAAATTAGCTACTTGGTACTAATGTCTCTGAAATAATATTTTAGGTGGCCTACCAGCTTTTCTTTGGATTCTTGATATTAGTTTCTTCCATGAATACCTTATTGTGGTACTGTGATATATAACAGTATGTTTTTAGTCTTTGTCTCCTTTCCTGGCACAGAGCTTCTAAAAGCCTTGAAATTTTCTAAGTGAGGAGAGCCATGAAGGTGTCTTTTTATGTTAATGAGGTATGGGCGCTCGTTGCCAAAAGAACCAAAAAATCAAGAGATGAGAGAGTTGGAGCTTTCAGTCCCACCCCCTCCGACCCCCAAGAGGGGAGAGGGACTGGAGTTTGAATGATCAGCAGTGGCCAGTGATTTAATCAGTCAGCCTGTGTAATGAAGCCCCAAAGCAAAGGGTTTGGAGAGCTTCTAGGCTGGGGAACCAGAGCTCTTCCACGTGCCACCATGCTGGGCCCCAAACTCCATGAGGACAGAAGCTCCTTTGTTCAGGACTTTGCCCTTTGTATCTCTTCATCTGGTTGTTGATTTGTATCCTTTAACATCCTTTGTCATAAATTGGTAATCTAGTGAGCAAACGGGTTTCCTGCGTTCTGTGAGCTGCTCTAGCAAATTAATAGAACCCAAGGAGGGGGTCATGGGAACCTCTGATTTATAACTAGTCGGTCACAAGGAGGGGTAACAATGTGGACTTGCGACTGGTGTCTGAAGTCCAGGGAAAGGGTCACAGGAACCCTCAGTCTGTAGTTTGTAGTTGAGAAGCATAATGCACAAAGTAACAACCTGGGCTTGTGACTGGTGTCTGATGGGGAGGGTGATCTTGTGGGACTGCGCCCTTACCCTGTGGAATCTGATTCTAACTCTGGGTAGATAGTGTTAGAACTGAGTTCAATTGTAGGACACCCATGGTGTCAGAGAAGTGCTTGTTAGGGGCATGGTGGGGGAAAAAAAACCTCCACACATTGTAAATAGTGATTAGGACATATTTACTTATGAATTCTTAAAGGGTGTATTTAGTTTTACTGAAACCCTTAGAGACCAATGCAGAACAGATTATATAAGTATAAAGTTAGAAAAATAATTTGTCTTCCAGTCAATCATAAGCATTTTTTCCCCTCAAAACTGCATTATAATTTGAAACTCAACACTTACCTTGGGTAGTTTCTGAATCCAAAACTTTTTAGTGGACTTTTGTTTCTTCTTGCACTTGTGGCACATATATAACTCTGTCTCATCAAGTTCTTCTAAGTCGGTAAAACTGCGAAGACAATCTAAAACCAAATTGATTTGGGCAGCATTAAAACAGGATGTCTTTTATAGAGGCAGTGTACTGTAGGAAGAAGAGACTATGAACTTCGAAGCTGAACAACTCAGGTTCAAATCTCAGCTTTATTAGCTATTTGACCTTAGAAGAGTCAGCCTTTCTCAGTTGCAAAATGGAGACCAAAAAAAAAAAAGTCTACATTGAAGGACTGTTGTGAGGAAGAGAAATAACATGTATAATGTGCCTGGCATCATGTCTAATAATCTGATGATGATCAGTTCATGACAGATGGTATTACTGTAGTTGGGTTTACCATTATTAGTAAAAGAATTAATCTGGATAATTCTGATAAAAATGGTTCCCTAATGAAATCAAGGTTCAAAGAGCAATTTTCTCTCAGTATCTTACATAACAAAGGACAAAGCCCCAAGTTCATAAAAATGTCAAGTTTACCTCAAACATTTTCAGTCATAACTTAATAAACATACATTACAGAAGGCTGCATTATTGACCTTCCTATTATATATCTCCAGTGAATCCTTTGCTTCACACACTGCTCAGAATCCCCTAGATAAACCACAGCTATATTTTTTTCTTTTAAAGATTTAACTGTGTAATCTGGGATTCGGTAAACTTTGGCCCCAAGCTAAATCCAGCCACCTGGTTTTGTAAATAAAGTTTGGAACATAACAACACCCACTCATTTATATACTCTGTGGCCGCTTTTACACTACAACAGCAGAACGGAGCAGCTGTGACATAGACCTTATTTGCTGTAAAGCCTAAAAACATTACCATCTGGCCCTTTATAGAAACAGTTTGCCAAAGCTTGGCAAAATTAGTAATATATTCAGAAGTCCATGTATCAATAAAATGTATGTATTGTTCTGTGAGAATAAATACATTATTTTTTTAGAGAAATATGAATGCCTGTGTACTCACCACTCCAGTAAGGAAATGGACTCTAGTACTTGAGAAGCCAGAGTTTACGTGAATGGCATCCCCTAGAGTTGTTCAGGGGGTGGCCTGTGTGGCAGCCCTGTTAAGAGCTTCCTGAGTGCCTCATCCCAGTCAACCCTCCCCCAACCCCAGAAGTAGTCATTATCCTGACCTCCGTTTAATCATTTCTTGGCTTGTCTTTATGTTCCATATATATGCATTTATGCATCTTTAAACAATATACTGTTTGGTTTGAGAAGTTGGGTTGCAAGCACAGACCTAGCGTATAAGGAAAGGCAACACTCTCGCTGTGCTCGGAGTCTTCAAGTCATAGTCAGCCTTGGCACTAGAGGGAGTGTGAGAAAGACCCCGTTCAGGGGAGTTAGTGGGGCAAGGTCTAGCAGGGATTAGATGTGGGCCGGGTTCTACACAGGCCAGCATGTAGCCAGAGGCCCATGTACTCTTTTCTTTTTTTAAGCATACTTTATAAAGCATAACATATTATATTAGCTTCAGTTGTATAATATAATGATTCAATATTTGTATATATGTAAAATGATCACAATAAATCTGGTTACCTTTAGTCACCATATATGTTTCAAATTTTTTTCTTCTGATGAGAACTTTTAAGATTTACCCTCTTAGTGACTTCCAAATATGCAATACAGTATAAACTATAGTTAGCATGCTATACATTACATCCCTGTGACTTTATGAGTGCAAGTTTGTACCTTTTGACCCATTTTACCCACCCTCCACCCCGATTCTGGCACCCATCAATCTGTTCTCTTTATCTATGAGCTTGTTTTTTAGATTCCATACATAAGTGAGATCATATGGTATTTGTCTTTCTCTGTCTGACTTATTTCACTTAGCACAATGCCCTCAAGATACATCCATGTTGTCCCAAATGGCAAGATTTCATTCTTTTTCTTTTTTTCTTTTTGGCTCCGTTCGGTCTTCATTGCTGCACGCGGGCTTTTCTCTAGTTGTGGCGAGCGGGGGCTACTCTTCGTTGTGGTGCGTGGGTTTCTCGTTGTAGCGGCTTCTCTTGTGGAGCATGGGCTCTAGGCGCGCAGGCTTCAGTAGTTGCAGCACGTGGGCTCAGTAGTTGTGGCTCTCAGGCTCTAGAGCACAGGCTCAGTAGTTGTGGTACATGGGCTTAGCTGGTTCGCAGCATGTGGGAATCTTCCGAGACCAGGGATCGAACCCATGTCCCCTACATTGGCAGGCGGATTCATAACCACTGCGCCACCAGGGAAGTCCCAAGATTTCATTCTTTCTCAAGGCTGAATTATATTCCATTGTGCATGTGAGTGAGTGAGTGTGTGTGTGCGTACCACATTTTCTTTACCCATTCACCCATCAGTGGACACTTAGGCTGTTTCCATATCTCGGCTATTGTAAATAATGCTGCAATGAACATGAGGGTGCATATATCTTTTGAAATTAGTGTTTTTGTTTTCTTTGGATAAATACCCAGAAGTGGAATTGCTGGATCATATGGCAGTTCTATTTTTAATTTTTTGAGGAACTTCCATACTGTTTTCCATAGTGGCTGCACCAATTTACAATCCCGACTAACAGTGTATGAGGGTTCCCTTTTCTCTACATCCTCCTCAACACTTGTTATTTGTTGTCTTCTTGATGACAGCCATTCTTACAGGTGTGAGGTGGTATTTCACTGTGGGTTTGATGTTTATTTCCCTGATAATAATGTTGAGCATCTTTTCATATACCTGTTGGCCCTCTGTATGTCTTCTTTGGAAAAATGTCTATTCAGATCTTCTGCCCATTCCTTCAGCTGACTTTTTAAAAATTTATTATTTAATTTATTTATTTTTGGCTGTGTTGGGTCTTCATTGCTGTGTGCGGGCTTTCTCTAGTTGCGGCGAGCAGGGTCTACTCTTCATTGTGGTGAGCGGGCTTCTCATTGCGGTGTCTTCTCTTGTTGCAGTTGCAGAGCACAGGCTATAGGTGCACGGGCTTCAGTAGTTGTGGCATGTGGGCTCAGTAGTTGTGGCTCATGGGCTGTAGAGCGCAGGCTCCGTAGTTGTGGTGCACAGGCTTAGCTGCTTTGTGGCATGTGGTATCTTCCCGGACCAGGGCTCAAACCCGTGTCCCCTGCATTGGCAGGTGGATTCTTAACCACTGCATCACCAGGGAAGCCCCCTTCAGCTGACTCCTGAACAACACAGATTTAAACTATGCAGGTCCACTCATACAGATATTTTTTAGTAGTAAATACTACATGTATTTACTACTATATAAATACATGTATTTTACAGTAAATACACACTTAGTAGTAAGTACTACATGGCCTGAGGTTGGTTGAATCCATGGATGCAGAAGAACTGTGGACATGAAGGGTCGACTATAAATTATACGTGGACTAACCCCCTCATTGCTCAAGGGTCGACTGCAATCAGATTGTTTTTTTCTGCTATTGAGTTGTGCAAGTGTTTTATATATTTTGGATATTAACCCCTTATCAGATATATGATGCAAATTCAGTAGGTTGCTTTTTCATTTTGTTGATGATTTCCTTTGCTGTGCAGAAGCTTTTTAGTTTAATGTAGTCCCACTTGTTTTTGTTTTTGTTGCCTTTGCTTTTGGAGTCAGATCCAGAAAATCATCACCAGGACTGAGGTCAAGGAACTTACTGTGTATGTTTTCTTCTAGGGGTTTTAGGGTTTCAGGTCTTACATTCAATTCTTTAACTCATTTTGAGTTAATTTGTGTGTAAGATAGTGGTCCAGTTTCATTCTTTTACATATGGCTGTCTGGTTTTCCAAACATCATCTATTGAAGAGACGGTCCTTTCCCCATTGCATATTCTTGGCTCCTTTGTCATAAATTAACTGACCATGTATGCATGGTTTATTTCTGGGTTCTCTATTCTGTTCCATTGATCTATGTGTCTGTGTTTGTGCCAATACCATACTGTTTTGGTGACTGTAACTTTGTAGTACAGATTGAAATCAGGAAGCATAATACCTCCAGCTTTGTTCTTTTTTTCTCTAGATTGCTTTGGCTATTCGGGATCATTTGTGATTCCATACAAATTTTAGAATTATTTGTTCTAGTTCTGTGAATAATGACATTGGTATTTTCATAGGAATTGTACTGAATCTGTAGATTGTCTTGGGTATTATGGTCATTTTAACCATTGATTCTTCCAATCTGTGAGCACAGTGTATCTATATCTTTCCATCTGTTCGTGTCACCTTCAATTTCTTTTATCACTGTCTTGTAGTTTTCCAAGTACACGTCTTTTCTATTAATTTTTATTGGAGTATGGTTGCTTTACAATGTTGTGCTAGCCTCCACTGCACAACAAAATGAATCAGCCATACACATGCAGATATCCCCTCCCTTTTGGACTTCCCTCCCATTTAGGTTACCACAGTGCATTAGGTAGAGTTCCCTGTGCTATACAGTATGTCTATTTTATACATAATATCAATGATGTATATGCAAGTACACGTCTTTTACATCCTTGGTTGGATTTATTTCTAAGTATTTTATTCTTTTTGATGTGGTTGTAAATGGTATTGTTTTCTTAATTTCTCTTTCTGATAGCTCACTGTTAACATATAGAAATGCAACAGGTTTTTGTACGTTGATTTTGTATCCTGCAACTTTACTGAATTTAATTCTAACAGTTTTTTTGGTGGAGTCTTTGGCATTTTCTATATATAATATGTCATCTGCAAATAGTGACAGTTTCACATCTTCCTTTCTAATTTGAATGCCCTTATTTCTTTCTTGCCTAACTGCTCTGGCTAGGTCTTCCAATACTATGTTGAATAAAAGTGACATAAGTGGGCATTCTTGTCTTGTTCCTGATATTAGAAGATTTCAGCTTTTCACCATTGAGTATGATGTTAGCTGTGTGACCTGACATATATGGCCTTTATTATGTTGAGGTGTATTCCCTCTGTACCCACTTTGAGAGTTTTTAGCATAAATGGATGTTGAATTTTCTCAAATCTTTTTCTGCATGTATAGACATGATCATATGATTTTTATCCTTCATTTCTGTAAATGTGGTAAAACAAATCGATCGACTTTGCAGATGCTGAACCATTGTTGCATCCCTGAAATAAATCCTACTTGATCATTGGTATATGATCCTTTTAATGTATTGTTGAATTGGGTGTGCTAATATTTTTTTGAGGTTTTCTGTGTTTATGTTCATCAGTGATACCGGCCTGTAACTTTCTTTTTTTGTGGTGTCCTTGTCTGACTTTGGTATCAGGTAATGCTGGCCTTATGCGTTTGGAAGTGTTCCCTCCTCTTCTGTTTATTGGAAGAGTTTGAGAAGGATTGTATTCTTCTTTGAATGTTTGGTTGCATTCACCAGTGAAGCTGTCTGGTCCTGGACTACTGTTTGTTGGGAGGCTTTGATTACTGGTCCAATTTCCTTACTAGTAATCAGTCTGTTCACATTTCCTGTTTCTTCATGATTCAGTCTTGGTAGGTTGTATGTTTCTAGGAATTTATCCATTTCTTCTATATTGTCCAATTTGTTGGCATGTAATTGTTCCTAGTGGTCTCTTATGATCCTTTGTATATCTGTGGTTATCAGTTGTAATGTCTCCTCTTTCATTTCTGATTTTATCTATTTGAGTCCTTTTTTAAAATAGTTTTTAATACATGATTTTACTTATTTATTTGGCCATGCCACATGGCATGTGGGATCTTAGTTCCCCAACCAGGGATTGAACCACGCCCCCTGCAGTGGAAGCACAAAATCCCAACCACTGGACTGCCAGGGAATTCCCAGTCCTCTCTTTTTTACTTGGTAAATCATAGCAAAAGGTTTGGCAACTTAGTTTATCTTTTCAGAGAATCAGCTCTTAGATTTATTGATCTTTTCTGTTGTCTTTTTTGTCTCCAATTCATTTATTTCTGCTCTGATCTTTGTTATTTCCTTCCTTTTAGTAACTTTGGATATCATTTGTTATTTTTCTAGTTCCTTGAGCTGTAGAGTTAGGTTCTTTATTCGAGATTTTTCTTGTTTCTTGAGGTAAGCATTTATTGCTGTGAACTTCCCTCTTACAACTGCCTTTGCTGTGTCGCATAAGTTTGGTATGTTTTACTTCCCTTTACATTTGTCTGAAGGTACTGTTTGATTTCTCTTTTGATTTCTTCTTTGACCTACTGGTTGTTCAGTAGCAAGTTGTTTTCATCTCCACGTTTGTCATTTTTCTAATTTTCTTCTTGTAGTTGACTTCTACTTTCATACCATCATGGCTGGGAAAGATGTTTGATATGATTTCAGTTTTCTTAAATTTATTAAGACTTGTTTTGGGAATTCCCTAGTGGTCCAGTGGTTAGGACTCCATGCTTTCACTGCCAAGGACCCAGATTCAATCTCTGGTCTAGGAACTAAAATCCCATGAGCCACACAGTATGACCAAAAAAGAGAGACTTATTTTGTGGCCTTACATATGATCTACCTGGGGAATATTCCATGTGCACTTGAGAAGAATGTGTATTCTGTTGCTTTTGTATGGAATGTTGTGTATATATCTGTTAAGTCTGTCTGATCTAATGTGTCATTTAAGGCCAGTGTTTCCTTATGGATTTTCTGTCTGGATGATCTATGCATTGATGTAATTGGGGCATTAAAGTCTCCACTATTTATTGTATTGCTGTCTATTTCTCACTTTAAGTTGGTTAATATTTGCTTTATATAGTTAGGTGCTCCTATATTGGGTGCCTAAATATTTACAAACGTTACATCCTCTTGTTGTATTGACCCCTTTATCATTATATAATGCCCATCTTTGTGTCTTATTACAGTCTTTGTTTTAAAATCCATTTGGTCTGACATACCTATCCTAGGTTTGTTTTGGTTTCCATTTGCATGGAATATATTTTTCCATCCCTCTACTTTCACTCTGTGTGTCCTTATATCTGTAGTGAGTCTCTTGTAGGCAGCATATAGATGGGTCTTATTTTTTTAGCCCATTCAGCTGCTCTGTCTCTTGATTGGAGAATTTAGTCCATTTAAAGTAATTATTGATAGGTATGTACCTACTGCCATTTTGTTAATTGTTTTCTGGCTCTTTTGTAGTTCCTCTCTGTTCCTTTCTTCTCTTGCTCTCTTCCTTTGTGGTTTGATGACTTTCTTTAGTGGTATGCTTAAATTCCTTTCTCATTATCTTTTGTGTATTTACTGTAGGTTTTTACTTTGTGGTTACCATGAGGCTTACATAATATATTTTAGACTTAAAACTTGTAACAGTCTATTTTAAGTTGATAACAAGTTCAAACGCATTCTGAAGCTCCATTTCCTCCTGCCCACATTTATGTTTTTGATATCACATCTTTAACATCTTTATTAGAGTATAATTAATGTCACATCTTTTTATCTTGTGTATCTCTTAACTAATTATTGTATATTTTACTACTTCTGTCTTTTAACCTTCATACTAGCTTTCTAACTGATTAATCCACTACCTTTACTATATATATTTACCTTTAATGGTAAAATTTATACTTTATGTTTTTGTTACTAATTAGTGCCATTTATTTTCAGCTCAAAGAAGTCTAACACTTCTTGTAAGGTCAGTTTAGTGGTGATGAACTCCTTTGGCTTTTGCCTGTCTGGAAAACTATCTCTTCTTCAATTCTGAATGATAAATTGGCCAGGTAGAATATTCCTGTTGGAAATTCTTTTCTTTCAGCACTTTGAATATATTGTGCTACTCCCTTCTGGCCTGCAAAGTTTCTGCTGAAAGATTAAGATTCTGTCCTTGTTTTTAACTTCTGACACTTTAATTATGTGTCCTGATGGGAGTTTTCTATCTCTTTGTTGAAGTTCTCACTGTCGTTCATCCATTCTTCTCCTGAGATGGTAAGCATCTTTATGACCATTATTTTGAACTCCTTATCAGGTAAATTACTTATCTCTGTTTAATTAAGGTTCTTGTCTGAGGTTTTATCTTGTTCTTTCATTTGGAACATAGTCCTCTGTTTCTTCATTTTGCTCGACTCTATGCATGAGATACCACAGCCACCTCTCCCAGTCTTGAAGGAGTGGACTTTGTGTAGGAGATGAACCATATTGCTCAACCATGCCCTAGCTCTTGGTTGTCTCTCAAAGCTGGAGGTGTCCCTCCCACCAGAGTCAAAAAATTGGGGTCCAGACGAGGGTATAAACTCCTTTCTGGGAAATACCAGTGAGCTGTGGCAAGGCAGAGGGAGAGTGCAAAGATGACCTCCCTGGCCTGTGTTGCCTGAGAGTACCTCTATAAGCCCCTAGGTGTGTGCCAAACCAGAAGCCTGCCTCTCAGGCCAAAGCTCCAGGAAAAGTAAATTGGCCTCTTTTACAGGAAGACTTGGGGTTTTAGTCTGCTGTCTGTGCAGTGCCCTGGAGGTGGTAGCCTACCAAGCACTATCTTCAATGGTTAGAGTCCTGTGGGACCCAGGAACACAAGTCCCTCCCCCGTGGCCTCCAGAGACAGGCAGTCAAGGGGCATCCCATGGGCTGCAGTCACAAAAAATGGGGCACCAGACATGTCTAAGAGCTCCCCTTCAGGATATAATGGAACTGCGGAGCACGGCAGAAGGAGAGGACAGCACCCACCCTCCAGGTTCTCTGGAAAGGATTATAGTCAGCCCTTAGGTGTGTGTCTAATTAGAAGCCTACCCCTCAGGCTGCAGCTATGATGATAAGCATATAGGCCTCTTTCAGAGAAAGGCTGAGCTCCTAAGTCTGTTGCTTCTTGCTGTGCCTGGAGAGTGATAGCTGTTTAAGAGCTCTTTCTCCATTGGTTACAGTCCTCTGGGACCTGTGAGCATAAGCCCTGCTGGCCACCACAGCCAGGTGACGTAAAGGTGTCCCCTGACAACAGCTACAAAAATCCGAGTGCCAGACAAGGGTATAAGCTCCTTTCTGGAAGATACTGGTGAGCTAGAGCAAGGCTTTAGCCTTGCTAGAACACAAAGGTTGCATCTGCTGGCCTCCACTCCCTGAGAGCAACTCTGTAGGCCCCTAGAACTGCGCCAGACCAGAAGCCTGCCCCTCAGGCCAAAGCTCCTGGACAAGCAAAGCCTCAGAAAGACGGGGCATGTCTGTCTGTTTTCTGTGCAATGCTGTGGGGATGGCAGTCTGCCAAGAACTGTCTCTCCATTGTCATAGTCTCATGGGATGCAGGAATGAATGTAAGCCCCTCTGGCCCCCAGAGCCAGGTGATAAAGGGGCATCCCCTGACGGGAGCTGCCAAAACTGGGGCACCGGATGCATGTGAAAGTTCCCCTCCAGGTGCTCTGGAGCATGGCAGAGAGCCTGAAGATGGTGCCTGCTGTCTGGAGCAAAACAGAAAAGGAGTGTAAAGATGGCAGCAACCCTAAGCAGCGTGCACGCGCGCGCGCACACACACACACACACACACACACACACCCCACCACCACCACCACCACCCCCCCCCCCCCCCCCGCAGCTCCGGCAGGTTTTACCAAGGCAAAGGGAGAGCATGAAGATGGCACCACCAGCCTCCATCCCTGGAGGGTATCTCAGCCGGCCCCTGCCCCTCAGGCTGATGCTTTTAAGGTCAGCAAATAAGCCTCACATAAAGTCTCGGTGCTTTTCAAAGGTCTGCTTCTGCATGGGCCCCTAAAGCGAGCGAGTCCGTGCACAAGCCCTTTAAGAGCCATTTCTGAGTCTTGTGGGTCTGGTGGATGCAAGCCCTGCTGGTTTTCAAAGCTGTTTTGAGGCCTCGCTTCTCAAGTGCAGGTCTTAAAAGGTGGGGTGCCTGGTGAAGGGAGGAGCTCTGGGTTTTGAGTTCCCTCCTTATGTGGGTTGCTGCCCTGGGTGTGGGCTTATGGTGAGATTGTGTCTCAGCCTCTCCTACCCACTACAATGTGGTTCCCTTCTTACTTGCCCAATGTGCAGGAGTCACTGTTAGTTTTTAGGGTTTTTTTCAGAGCAAATTGTTCCATACGTAGCTGTAGATTTGGTGTGTCCATGGAAGGAGTTAAGCTCAGAATCTTCCTGTGTCACTGTCTTGAGCTGGAATCCCCATGCATTCTTTTTTTTCTTCTTCTTCTTTTTTTAATTGAAGTATAGTCGATTTGCAATGTTGTGTTAATTTCTGCTGTACAGCAAAGTGATTCAGTTATATGTATATATACATTCTTTTTACATTCTCTTCCATTATGGTTTATCATAGGATATTGAATATACTTCTCTGTGCTGTACAGTAGGACCTTATTATTTATCCATTCTATATATAAAAGGTTACATCTGCTGACCCCAACCTCCCAATCCATCCCTCCCCCAACCCTCTCCCCCTTGGCAACCCCAAGTATGTTCTCTATGTCTGTGAGTCTGTTTCTGTTTTGCAGATAGGTTCATTTGTGTCATATTTTAGATTCCACATAGGAGTGATACCATATGGTATTTGTCATCCTCTTTCTGACTTACTTCATTTAACATGATAGTCTCTAGTTGCATCCATGTTGCTGCAAATGGCATTATTTTGTTCCTTTTTATGGCTGGGTAGTATTCCATTGTGTATATGTACCACATCTTTCTTATCCATTCATCTGTCGATGGACATTTAGGTTGTTTCCACATCTTGGCTATTGTGAGCAGTGCTGCCATATGGGGTGCATGTATCTTTTTGGATTATCGTTTTGTCTGGATATATGCCCAGGAGCGGGATTGCTGGATCATAGGGCAACTCTATTTTTAGTTTTTTAAGAAACCTTCATACTGTCCTCCATAGTGGCTGCACCAACTTACATTCCCCCCACCAGTGTGGGAGATTTCCCTTTTCTCCACACCCTCTCCACTATTTGTTATTTGTACAGTTTTTAATGATGGCCATTCTGACGGGTGTGACGTGGTACCTCATTGTAGTTTTGATTTGCATTTCTCTAATAATTAGTGATGTTGAGCATCTTTTCATGTGCCTATTGGCCATTTGTATTTCTTCTGTGGAGAAATGTCTATTTAGGTCTTCTGCCCATTTTTCAATTGGGTTGTTTTTTTGTTGTTGAGTTGTATGTACTGTCTGTATATTTTGGAAATTAATCCCTTGTCGGTTGCATTGTTTGCAAATATTTTCTTCCATTACGTAGATTGTCTTTTTGTTTTGTTTATGGTTTATTTTGCTGTGCAAAAGCTTGTAAGTTTGATTAGGTCCCATTTGTTTATTTTTGTTTTTATTTCTATTGTCTTGGGAGACTGAACTAAAAAGATCATTGGTACAATTCCCTGCAGGTGTTCTTGAGTATACCTTTGCTCCCTGATCCCAATACCCGGAATGTACATCCCACAACTGCCTCTCCTCAACTCAACTTTTCACGTTTTGGTTTTTTTTGTTTTTGAGCCTTTCCCAACCTCCAGGGGAAGTGACCCTTCCTTCTTAACCCTGTCCTAATAGATTTCGTTAATACTACATTGCCAACTTGCTATTTTATCTCAAGGATGGTTCCTCCTTTTATTTCCTGAAGCAAGTAACAAATATTAAACTTAGAGTGATGCTGCCCTTAGGGACCTCCGAAGTCACACATCTCTAGCTACAAGAGCACTGACTATACCACAGACTGGCTTGTACTGTGAATCCCTTTAGATTGATCACTATGGTCTTGTAATCTCTGAAGCTGAAATTACAAGAACTTCCATCAGCAAGTATTTGTTGCATTGTGTGAAAAGCTGTAACCTTGCAGGGAAGGAGGGGGAGGTGGGGAATGGGATTATATACATAGGAAGGAAAAATATAATTTTCCACATTTAAAAATCAGCATGTAAACACTCAAACTAGGAAAAGAAGGCAACTTTTTTAATATGATAAAGGTCATGTATGAAAAATTCAAAGCAAACATCATACTGAATGGTGAAAGACTGAAAGCTTTTCCCCTAAGATTAGGAACAAGACAAAGATGCCTTTGCCACTTCTGTTCAACATAGTATTGGCAATTTTAGCCAGAGCAAATAGGCAAGAAAAAGAAAAGGCATTAAAACTGAAAGGAAAAAGTAAAATTATCTGTTTGCAGATAATACGATCTTTTATGTAGAAAACTCTAAAAATAAAAAACCAAACTGCTAAAGCTAATATACCAATTTGGTAAAGTTACAGGATACAGAATCAACACAAAAAATCAGTTGTTTTTGTACACTAACAATGAACAACCCAAAAATAAGACAGTCTCATTTATAATAGCATTTTTAAAAGGAATAAAATACTTAGTAAAACATTAACTCAAGAAGGCAAAAGATTTGTACTGAAAACTACAAAACACTGCTGAAAAAAATTTTATAAAGACCTAAATAAATGGAAAG
Organism: Delphinus delphis; assembly: GCF_949987515.2. NCBI lineage: Eukaryota > Metazoa > Chordata > Mammalia > Artiodactyla > Delphinidae > Delphinus > Delphinus delphis. The sequence continues at coordinate 139,242,332 of NC_082684.1, forward strand.
ACATCCCACGTTTATGGATTGGAAGACTTGATATTGTTAACATGACAATACCACCGATAGAAGTAGAAAGATTCAGTGCAATTTCTGTAGAAGTCCCAGGGGCATTTTTTGCAGAAATAGAAAAGCCCATTCTAAAATTCATATGGAATCTCAAAGAATCCCAAATAGCCAAAACAATCTGAAAAAGCAGAACAGAGTTGGCAGGACTCACACTTTTCTGATTTCAAAACTTACTACAAAGCCATAGTGTAGTACTGACATAAAGTTAGTTTTCAGGGCTCTTTCAGAGGAAATTGTTCCATACGTAGCTGTAGTGGTGACATAAAGTGAAAGAGAATACAGAGTCCAGAAGTAAACCCTCAAATATATGGGCAATAGAATTTTGACAAGAGCAACAGGATCATTCAATGGGGAAATGACGGTCTTTTCAACAAATGGTGCTAGGGAAACTGGATATCCACATGCAAAAGAATGAAGTTAGACCCTTACCTAATACCATAAACAAAAATTAATTCAAAACTCTTAGAAGAAAATATAAGGGAAAAGCTTCATGACTTTGGATTTGACAATGATTTCTTTGATATGATACCAAATGCAGGGGCAACAAAAGAAAAATTAGATAAACTGGACTTTGCCAAAATTAAAAACTTTTGTGTATCAAAGGACACTAACAACAGAGTGAAAAGACTAACCACAGAATGGGAGAAAAATATTTGCAAATCATGTCTCCAGTAAGGGATTAATAGATAAAATATATAAAAAACTCCTACAACTCAACAACAACAAAAATAAACCACTTGATTCAAAAATAGGCAAAGGACTTAGACATTTCCCCAGAGAAGATATACAAATGGCCAAATAAGCACATCATTCAACATCATTAATGATTAGTAAAAGGCAGTTCAAAACCACAATGAGATACCACTTCACACTCATTATGATGGCTATTATTTTAAAAAAACTGAAAAATAACAGGTATTAGCTAGAATATGGAGAAATTAGAATCCTCATGCATTGCTGGTGGGAATGTAAAATGGTGCAGCCACTGTGGAAAACAGTTTGGCAGTACCTCAAAAAGTTAAAGAATTACCGTATGATCTAGCAATTCCACTCCTAGGTATACACTCAGAAGAAGTGAAAGCAGGGACTCAAACAGACTCAAACGTAAGTATACTTACGTTTGCAGCAACATTCTCCATAATAGCCAAAAGGTAAAAGCTACCCAAAGTTACATCAACAGATTAATGGATAAACAAAATGTGGTATATATGTACAATGGAATATTATTCAGTCTTAAAAAGGCAGGCAATTCTGATACATGCCATAGTATGGATGAACCTTGAAACCGTTACGCTAAATGAAATATGCCAGTCACAGAAGGATAATAGTATGATTCATTGAATGTAGAATAGAGGTACGAGGGCTAGGGAAAGAGGAATGGGGAATTAGTGTTTAATTGGTACATTTTCTGTTTTGGATGATTTCTAAAGTTCTAGAAATAGTGGCGATGGTTGCATAGTATTGTGAGTTTACTGAATGCTGCTGAATTGTACACTTAAATTATTAACATGGTAAATTTTACGTATATTTTACCAGCATAAACACACTTTTTTTTTGAATAAGTGAAAATCAATATCTGCCTGAAGCTTTCTTTCATAAACAAATAGAGTAGGCAAGAATGATGACTCTGAGATACTCGGTCACTCAGCTTCTCCGTCCCATTAACCAGGTGGTGGTATGATTTGCTAGCAAGACATCCATTCCCCAAGTCTCCCCAGCCACATAACACTGAGAAGCAGAAACAACTCGATGGTGGGGAAGCATCTTTTTCCTATATTTAACCTGCACTGAACCACTTTCCTGTGTATGGAAGCATGCAGTCATTCAGACGGGGTTACTAATGAGTTAGTAGGTGGCATTGTGAAAGTCTCCGTTGATAATTACTTAGACCCTCTAATTTCAGGAATATGATACCCTTACAAATGTTGAGATTATTGAAAGAATATATCAACATTTCACAGCGACTCAGCTGCATTTTTGAGACCAAAATGTAAAATGCCCAGAAGTACTGGAGTGCTCTCTGGTTTCTTCTCCCTGCTAAGACACGGGTGGGCGCCTCTGCGGCCGCCCTGCAGGTCTCCCTCCGTGGGGAGGCCCCACCCACTTTCCACACACAGGCCTAGAGCCACAGCATCTGGCCTTGGCCCTGCATCATCCTGCTCCTTTTCTGAAAACAAAGCCCCTCCCTCTAGCAACCGTCCAGTCCTTTTCTTCTCCCCAACACAGTTTCACCTTCCTTCCTCCAGCATCTTTTTGCTTTCCAACATTTTCTTCCTTTGTATTTTTCTTCCTCCCTGACTTTTTGAGAGGCTTAAACTTATGGGGTGACCACCAAGTAAGTGGTCCCACAACTGACTTATGTACAAGATAGTGCAGAGTTGCCTCCTTTTCATGTGAGGCCGTACATGATAAACCAAAAGGGAACAGAAGCCATGAAAAGCCCATCAGACGATTCACACGCAAGCAATAAAAGCTGAGCCTAGTTTTTCCAACACTCAGTTTTAAAAACGGTGGCCCCAGCTGCCTCTCAGAGCCCTCTCTCTCTCTCTGTTCTCCCAACTCTCCCTGGCGCTGCCACAGGCACAGGAAGCCCACACCTGGGGCTGTCCCCAGACAATGACAGGCCAGGAAACTGCTGTGCCAAGGGCAGCCTCTAGGGAGTAGTTTCAGTGAAGAAACGACATTATAAATCCTTGCTGGATTTGTAGAGAACTACCCCCACTACCACAATCACCTCCCTATGGGTTTAAAAAAGCTTCTTTAGTTCTCCTGAAAAGTTAAGGCCTATGTGTAATGGCTTCTATGGGTTAAAAAAATAATAACTCACAACAATTCTAAAGTTCCAAGTGCTGCCTTTATATAAAGCAGCTTTTAAAGGAGTTTTTAAGTTAAAATATCCTTAACCATGGTATTTCTGGAAATAAGTTTAGAAGGGATGTTTCTTTTCCTCTTTGTGCTCTTTTGAATTGTCCCCAAATTCTACAATAAACATACAAAGAATTTTGCTTTTTTTTGTTTGAAACATATGCACACAAACATTTCTTTAAAAGGAGGACTGCCTAGATACAGCATCTCCTTGACATTCACAGATCTGACAACTGCCATCTTAACTATTTGAAAAGTCTGAATGACCCCGAAATGTACTACAGTGTAATATTCTGCAGCAGCATGAACATGAATCTCACGTCAGAGCTCACATGTAGAACTGAGTCACATGGCCGGTGACCAGTCTACTAGGCACCCATCACTCACAACTCAGCCAAGTTTTGTTGTTCTCTACTTACCTTCATTAAGGATCTGAGAAAACAGCTTAACGTTTTCATTTGTACTTTACTGCGTTTCATGAGGGAAAAATATATGTGTGTGTGTTTGTGTGTGTGTATATATATATATGCCATATATATATGTGTATGTGTGTGTGTGTGTGTGTGTATGCATGCCAAGGTGGCTTCTAAAACTCCTAAGATTCTTAAAGGTTTCAGGGCATATATTTCATAAATGTCAGTCTAACTCATTACATCAACTGTTAAACAGCATTCTGTAGAGAGCAGGGAATAACACTGATTTGTTGAAGTTACTAGATCACTTTATACACTATATAAATTAAACAAAGCAGTAATTGGGAAGTATGCATAAATAATCCACATTTTGTTTTACTCCCCCAAAACAAATATATAAAGGTGATACATTAAGTTAAAAAACTCAAACAATATAAAAGAGATGAAAAATAGTCCCAGTTCCATTTCTTTCTGAATCCCACTACCCACTAAGATAGTCACTGTGAACAGGTGTACACTGCTCAAGAATTTTTTTAATATTATAAAATGGAAGAATTCATGGAATAATTCTATATATATACTTCCATGGATAGTGTTTGACTCTACAGTATTTTGTAGCTTTCTTTCTGTGGCCTAGCTGTTGATCAGTTTTATCTTTCTTAAATGTTACATAGCACAGTGTATTAAACCAATGCCCTACTGGTGGACACATAAGTTATTTCTGATTTTTTGCAATAGCAATGTTTCCATGAATATCTTTTACATATGTTACTGTCCACGTTCACAAATGAAATTACTATGTCTAAAAAAAAAGCCCATTAATAATGGTGATCACTACCCTCCAAAAATGACTGTACCAATTTATACTCCTAACAGCAATATATGAGTGCCCACCTTACGAAACTTTCACTAACAGTGTATATTATCTGTCTTTATCATCTTGACTAATTTTGCTTTACTTACACTTTCTTGAATATAAATGAGACTTAGTATTTTTCCAGATGTTAAATTGACCATGTGCATTTCTCTTATTCATATATTTTGCTCGTGTACTTTTTTTCATATATGTTACAAATATTAGTTGCAAGTTTATCATCTTTTCTACTTTGTTTATGGTATCTTTTACCATTATACAGTTAAATTTATGAATTTCTAGCCTTCATGATATACTTACAAAGCTCTCTCCTACAACATGATCAAAAAGATGTTTTACTATAATGCCCTTGTGGTTTTATTTTTCACACTAAATCTTGAAGTCTCAAATTAATCTGGGAAAACATATGAGTTAGGAATGAAATTAATGATTCCCACATAAATTTTCATTTACACTAATACAACCTATAGTAATTTCTTATTTTCTCCACTAATTTGAAGTGTCTCCTTTGCCATTTAGTTAATTCCCATATACATAGTACTTCCAGGACACTACCTATGTCATCTCTGTCCTGCTCCATTATTTTTGTTTTAAAACTTTTTTAGCTCCTCTTAAGAGTATCTGCTTATAGAAGAACTTCTGAACTAATTAGAATAAATGTAAGAAGTAATTTGGGGGAAAACGACATCCCTGTCATACTGGGTCTTCCCATCCAAGAATATGACATGGCTCTGTTAATTCTAGTTTTTTCTGTCCTTTTATAATTTCTTCATCTAGGTCTTGCATATTTCTCAATAAATTTATCCTCAAGTACTTTTGAGTTTTTAATACAACTGTGAATAGGATCTTTTGCTATGTATAAGAAAGCAGTTGGTTTTTGCCTATTTTCTATTTGGCCATCTGACTAAGCTTTTTAGCTCCACATTAAGCATTTATTTATCAAATCAATATCTGTGTTTGTTTTTTGTTAACTGAGGGCTAGGAAAGCAGGTCTCCTGCGTTCCAGAGATAGCTAGGGCTAAACATTCTTTCATAATTTCCAACTGATTCTCTTGAAATGTTCTAGGTATGTAATAATTTGGTCTTTCCTCTTCACTAATTCCTTTTCCTTGTCTACTGCCTTGTCCCACAGCAGCAGTCCTCCTGGCTGATTCCTGACTGTAATGGAAAGTCATTAGTGCTTCACTATTAACTGTGATGATCACTGGCAGCTTTTGATAGATAATCCTCAACAAGTTAAGAACATGTCTATTCCTATAATAATAGGGCTTTTTTTTTTTCTTCTTTTAATCAGTCATGAATTTGCAATTTTATCAAAACATATTTGGGCATTTTGATTTTTCTTCTCCCAACAAATTATACTTTCTAATATTAAATCAGTCTTGCACTATTGAAACAAATCCTACTTGATCTCTGTATATTACTGTTTCAGGACACTACTGGACTCTATGTGCTAACATTTTATTTAAGATTCTTTATAGTATTAGTAAGATAAAGCTACATTTTTTTTCCTTTCAGATGGTATCTTTGTTAGGGTTTAGACATGGGGTTATTTTAGCCTCCCATACACCCTTTCAGTTAAATGATTTCAAATGACAGTGGTCTTTCTCACCATCACCTTTCCTTTTTAAATGAAAACTAACCTTAACAATTACAGATCCAAAAAGCACATAAGTAATTCTAGCCAACTAGATGTCTAAGCATGTAAAAGCAAGACTTCTCAGGTAATCACACATCTCCATCCCCATTTAATAAACAAATGTGTATTCCTCAACTAAAATTCATCACACTATGGACTGTCCAAGAAAAATGACTGCCCTTAATTGATATTAGTGGTAAACAAAAAGAGAATGAAGCATTACCACACCCCATCATATAGTTTTTAAAGCTGATGTAAGCTACTTATTTGTTTATTTTTTACTAAAGTGTATTTGATTTACAATACTGTCTGGGTTTCAGGTGCACAGCAAAGTGATTCAGTTATACATACGCATATATCGATTTTTTCAGATTCCTTTCCCTTATAGGTTATTACAAAATATTGAGTATAGTTCCCTGTGCTATACAGTAGGACCTTGTTGGTTATCTATTTTATATATAGTAGTGTGTATATGTTAATCCCAAACCCCTATTATAATTTATCCCCTGCCCTGCTTTCCCCTTTGGTAACCTTAAGTTTGTTTTCTATGTCTGTGGGCCTATTTCTGTTTGGTATATAAATCCATTAGTATCGTTTTTTTTTTAGATTCCACATATAAGCAATATATGGTATTGGTCTTTCTCTGTTGGCTTACTTCACTTAGTATGATAATCTCTAAGTCCATCCGTGTTACTGTAAATGGCATTATTTTTTATGGCTGAGTAATATTCCATTGTATATATATACCACATCTTCTTTATCCACTCCTCTGTCAATGGACATTTAGGTTGCTTCCATGTCCTGGCTATGGTAAATAGTGCTGCAGTGAACATTGGGGTGCATATATCTTCTCAAATTATGGTTTTCTCCAGATATATGACCAGGAGTGGGATTGCTGGTCATATGGTAGTTCTAGTTTACTTTTTTAAGGAACCTCCATACTGTTGTTCATAATGGTTGTAACCAATTTACATCCCTACCAACAGTGCAAGAGTGTTCCCTTTTCTCCACACTCTCTCCAGCATTTATTGTTTGTAGACTTTCTGATGATGGCCATTCTACCTCACTCTAGTTTTGATTCGCATTTCTCTAATAATTAGTGATGTAAGCAACTTTTCCTGTGCTTTTTGGCCATCTGTACGTCTTCTTTGGAGAAATGTCTATTTAGGTCTTCTGCCCATGTTTTGATTGGGTTGTTTGGTGTTTTGTTATTGAGCTGCATGAGCTGTTTGTATATTTTGAAGATTAATCACTTGTCAGCTGCTTCATTTGCAAATATCTTCTCCCATTCTGAGGGTAGTCTTTTTTTGTTTTCTTTGTGGTTTCCTTTGCTGTGCTGAAGGTGTTAAGTTTAATTAGGTCCCATTTGTTTATTTTTGTTTTCATTACTGTAGGAGGTGGATCCAAAAGGATTTTGTTGCCGTTTATGTCAAAGAGTGTCCTGCCTATGTTTTCCTCTAAGAGTTTTACAGTATCCAGTCTTACATTTAGGTCTTTAATCCATTTTATTTTTGTGTATGGTGTTAGAGAATATTCTAGTTTCATTCTTTTACACATAGCTGTCCAGTTTTTCCAGCACCACTTATTGAAGAGACTATCTTTTTTCCATTGTATTTTCTTGCCTCCTCTGTCATAGATTAGTTGACCATAGGTGCATGAGTTTATCTCTGGACTTTCTATCCTGTTCCATTGATCTATATTTGTTTTGAGGCCAGTTCCGTTTTTCTTTCTCAGGACTGCTTTGGCTATTTGGGGTCATTTGTGATTCCATTAAAATTGTAAAATTTTTTGTTCTAGTTCTGTAAAAAATGCCATTGGTAATTTAATAGAGATTGCATTGAATCTGTAGATTGCTTTGGGTAGTATAGTCATTTTGATAATACTGATTCTTCCAATCCCAGAATGTGGTATATCTTTCCATCTGTTTGTGTCATGTTCAGTTTCTTTCATCATTGTCTTACAGTTTTTCGAGTATAGGTCTTTTGCCTCCTCAGGTAGGTTTATTCCTAGGTACTTGGTTCTTTTTGATGTGATGGTAAATGGGATTGTTTCCTTAGTTTCTGTTTCTGATCTTTGGTTGTTAGTGTATAGGAATGCAAGAGATTTCTGTGTATTAATTTTGTATCCTGCAACTTTACCAAATTCACTGAAGAGCTTTAGTAGTTTTCTGGTAGCATCTTTAGTATTTTCTATGCGTAGTATGTCATCTGCAAACAGTGACAGTTTTACTTCTTCTTTTCCAATTTGGATTCCTTTTATTTCTTTTTCTTCCCTGATTGCCATGGCTAAGACTTCCAAAACTATGTTGAATAAAAGTGGGGAGAGTGGACATCCTTGTCTCGTTCCTGATCTTAGAGGAAATGCTTTCAGCTTTTCACCATTGAGTGTGATGTTAGCTGTGGGTTTGTCATATATGGCTTTTATTATGTTGAGGTAGGTTCCCTCTAGGCCCACTTTCAAGAGCTTTTATCATAAATGGGTGTTGGAATTTTGTCAAAAGCTATTTCTGCATCTCTTGAGATGATCATATGGTTTTTATTCTTCAATTTGTTAATGTGGTATATATCACACTGATTGATTTGAGAATATTGAAAAATCCTTGCATCCCAGGGATAAATCCCACTTGATCATGGTGTATGACCCTTTTAATGTATTGTTGGATTTGGCTTGCTAGTATTTTGTTGAGGATTTTTGCAGCTATGTTCATCCGTGATATTAGCCTGTAAGTTTCTTTTTTGTGGTACCTTTGTCTGGTTTTGGTTATCAGGGTGATGGTGGCCTCATAGAATGAGTTTGGGAGTGTTCCTTCCTCTGCAGTATTTTGGAATAGTTTTACAAGGATAGGTGTTAACTCTTCTCTAAATGTTTGATAGACTTTGCCTGTGAAGCCATCTGGTCCTGGACTTTCGTTTGTTGGAAGTTTTAAAATCAGAGTTTCAATTTTGGTGCTTATGATAGATCTGTTCATATTTTCTGTTTCTTCCTGGTTCAATCTTGGAAGTTTGTACCTTTCTAAGAATTTGTCCATTTCTTCTAGGTTGTCCATTTTATTGGCACATAGTTGCTTGTCTCTTATGATCCTTTGTATTTCTATGGTGTCCACTGTAACTTCTTTTTCATTTCTAGTTTTATTATTTTTTTGAGCCCTCTCCCTTTTCTTCTTGATGAGTCTGGCTGAAGGTTTATCAATTTTGCTTATCTTCTCAAAGAACCAGCTTTTAGTTTCCTTGATCTTTTCTGTTATTTTCTTCATCTCTATTTCATTTATTTCTGCCTTGATCTTTATGATTTCTTTCCTTGTAGTTGATTTATAATCTTACAGCATTGTGGTCAGAAAAGAAGCTTGACATGATTTCAGTTTTTTTTAATTTACCAAGGCTTGCTTTGTTGCCCAACATGTGATCTATCCTGGAGAATGTTCCATGTGCACTTGAGAAGGTGTATTCTGCTGCTTTCGGATGGAATGTTCTATAAATGTCAATCCATCTGGTCTAATGTGTCATTTAAGACCTGTGTTTCCTTATTTATTTTTTGTCTGCATGATCTGTCCATTGATGTAAGTGGGGAGTTAAAGTCCCCCACTATTATTGTGTTACTGTTGAGTTCTCCTTTTATGGCTATTAGCATTTGCCTTATATATTGAGGTGCTCCTATGTTGAGTGCATATATATATATATATATTTACAATTGTTATATCTTCTTGGATTGATTCCTTGATCATTTTATAATGTCCTTCTTTGTCTCCTGTAACAGTGTTTTAAAGTCTATTTTGTCTGATATGAGTATTGCTACTCCAGCTTTCTTTTGATTTCCATTTGCATGGAATAGCTTTTTCCATGTCCTCACTTTGTCTGTATGTGTCCCTAGATTTGAAGTGGGTCTTTTGTGGACAGCATATATATGGGTCTTGTTTTTATATATGGGTCTTGTTTTTGTATCTATTCAGCCAATCTATGTCTTTTGGTTTGAGCATTTAATCTGTTTATGTTTAAGGTAATTATCAGTATGTTCTTATTGCCATTTTGTTAATTGTTTTGGATTTGTTTTTGTAGGTCTTTTTTCTTCCCTTCCTCTTTTGTTCTCTTGTGATTTGATGACTATCTTTAGTGTTGTGTTTGGACTGCTTTTTCTTTTTCGTGTGTCTGTTATAGATTTTTGGTTTGCAGCTACATTGAGGTTTTGATATAACAGTCTATATATATATATATATATATACACACACACACACACACACACACACACACACAGGATTAAGTTGCTGGTCTCTTAATTTCAAATGCATTTGTACTCTCCTCACAATTGCTGATTTTGATATCATATTTGTGGTTTGATGATTTCCTACCCTTACTATATGTTTACCTTTATTGGTGAGCTTTCCCATTCATAAATTTCTAGCTGTGGCCTTTTCCACCTAGAGAAGTTCCCTTTGCATTTGTCATAAAACTGGTGGTGCTGAATTCTCTTAGCTTTTGCTTGTCTGTAAAGCTTTTGATTTCTCTGTTGAATAGGAACGAGAGCACTGCTGGGTTGAGTATTCTTGGTTGTAGGTTTTTCCCTTTCATCACTTTAAGTATATCATGCCACTCCCTTCTGGCCTGCAGAGTTTCTGCTGAAAAATCAGCTGATAACCGTATGGGATTCCCTTGTATGTTATTTGTTGCTTTTCACTTGCTGTTTTTAATATTTTCTTTTTGTCTTTAATTTTTGTCAATTTGATTAATATGTGTCTTGTTGGTGTGTTCCTCCTTGGGTTTATCCTGTATGGGATTCTCTGCACTTCCTGGACTTGACTGTGTGTTTCCTTTCCCATGTTAGGGAAGTTTTTGGCTATTATCTCTCTTCAAGTATTTTCTCAGGCCCTTTCTCTGTTCTCCTTCTGGGACCCATATCATGCGAATGTTGGTATGTTTAATGTTATCCTGGAGGTCTCTTAGACTGTCCTCATTTCTTTTCATTCTTCTTTCTTTATTCTGTTCCACAGCAGTGATTTCCACCAGTCTGTCTTCCAGCCCACTTGTTCGTTCTTCTGCCTCATTTATTCTACTACTGATTCCTTCTAGTGTATTTTTCATTTAGGTTATTGTATTGTTCATCTTGTTTGTTCTTTAAAGCTTCTAGCTCTTTGTTAAACATTCCTTGTATCCTCTTGGTCTGTGCCTCCATTCTGTTTCCGAGATCTTGGATCAACTTTACTGTTATTACTCTGAATTTTTTTTAAGTAGATTGCCTAGCTCCACTTCATTTAGTTGTTCTTCTGGGGGTTTATCTTGTTCTTTCACCTGGAACATATTTCTTTGTGATGTCATTTTATCTAACTTTGTGTGTTTGAGGTCTCCATTCCCCAGGCTGCAGGAGTGTTAATTCTTCTTGGTTCTGGTGTCTGCCCCCTGGTGGGTGAGGTTGGTCCAGGGGCTTGTGCAGGCTTCTTGGTGGGAGGGACTGGTGTCCGCCCCCTGGTGGGTGGAGCTGGGTCTTGTCCCTCTGGTGGGCAGGGCCATCTCAGGAGGTGTATTTATAGGTGGCTGTTGGCTCTGGATGACTTTAGGCAGCCTGTCTGATGACGGGTGGGGCTGTGTTCCCACCCTGCTGGTTGGTTGGCCTGAAGTGTGCCAGCACTGAAGCCTGTAGGCTGTTGGGTGGGGTCAGGTCTCTTTGCCAAAATGGTGACCTCCAGGAGAGCTCACACCAATTGAGTATTCCCTGGGGCATCTGCCACCAGTGTCCTTGTCCCCACAGTGAGCCACAGTCAAACCCCACATCCCCAGGAGACCTTCCAAGACCCTCAGGTAGGTCTGACCCAGGCTCCTATGACTGCTTTGCCCTGGGTCCCAGTGCATGTGAAACCTTGTGTGTGCCCTCCAAGAGTGGAGTCTCTGTTTCCTCCAGTCCTATGGAGCTCCTGCGCTCAAGCCCCCCTGGCCTTCAAATCCAAATGCTCTGGGGACTCCTTCTCCTGATTCCAGACCCCAAGGCTGGGAAGCCTGATATTGGGCTCAGAACTCTCACTCCTGTGGGAATCTCTACAATATAATTATTTTCCAGGTTGTAGGTCACCCACCTGCCAGATATGGGATTTGATTATATTGTAGAAGTGCCCCTCCTACCGTCTCATTGTGGCTTCTTCTTTGTCTTTGGGTGTAGAATATCTTTTTGGTAGGTTCGAGTCTTTTTTGTTGATGGTTGTTCAGCAGTTGCGATTTGGTGTTTTTGTGAGAGGAGGTGAGCTCAAGTCCTTCTACTCCACCATCTTGTCTCCAGCCTCTCCCTCATTCTTAAGCAGAAGTTGAGCCCTCACAGGCAAATGTCGTTGATGCTTCATCATGAAAGATAATTGCCACTGCATGTGCTTCTTTGTCTCTCGAGGCAGCCTGGTTATATTTTTGATGTTGTACTGTTCAGTTACCTTGTGAAAGTCTCTGAAATATGCTGCCTTTTCATCTGGAAATTTTTCTAGCCCTCTGGGTCCTTTACTAGATGCCTTCTTGAAAACCACCAGCATCGTCTGAAAATCTCGTTTTGTTGCATTTCGCAGATACTGCATGGTTTAGAAATTCTAAAGCTGACAGTAAGCTCTTTAACAAAATGAAGTCTGAGAATTCAAAGGAAAGCCAGCTGAGAATACAGGAAACATGTTTCTAGCCAAACCCTCAACACCTCAGGATGGTCTGGGCCCCCTGATGCTAATACCGATCTTTATCAGATTTCAAGGAGGCAAGAAAAATACTACTTGGGATATGAGGCAAATTCCATTTGCCACTATTCTTGTTTATAGTACCAGTCAACCACCTAAGTAAGCTGTGTCATACACTCTCCTGGATGGTCTCAAGAAAGGAACATCTCTCATATTAGGGCATTAAGTTTAAGTGAAATGTTACAGAGGCAATAAGAACCATGTATGACCAATTCAGGAGGGGTGGGGGGAATCAGCACTGAAGGAAGGAGGGAAGAAACCTGAACAAATGAGTGTCTCTGGGTCTTCCAATCAATCAGTCAAAAATCATCTGGACTAACGGTTTTGTTTAACATGAGGAATTATGATTCAAATAGATACCCAGATATATATATTAAGGAACAGTATTTTTTACTACATTAATATTATTAGTGTTATTGAAATTTTAAGATGAAGTCAATCTAATTTAGATTATATAATTTGAGGCTAATTCCTTTAACTTTCACTGATTTCCCCTCTAAATGATCAAATAATAAATGATCAAATAATATTTGTTTTATGCTTAAGTTAGCCTGTATTCATATGCCATAAATATAAAGGGAAAATGATCTGACAGACACTTGCTATCAAGTATACTGTGATATTTTCTTAATCTCAAATAGGCCAAAAACAGTTTTAGAGAAACATACTAGAGCCACATATTTTAGAGGGAAGTGGCATGGATGGGGCTTCCTTAAATTTCTTCTGTACTCCTGTTCAAAAGAGACAATCAACACTGTTGTATAGGTGGAGAACAAACTAAAAGCATCTACAACGTGTTTTCATATCCATTTTACAGGATAATTTGCTTCTACAGCAGCACCGTCCAGTAGAACTTTCTGCAACAGTGGAAATGTTCTGCACCTGTGCTGACCACTACAGTAGCCACTGGCCCCAGGTGGCTCCCAAGCACTCTAAGTATGGCTAGTATAACTGAGCAACGGAATTTGAAATTTCACTTTGATTGATTTAAATAGGCACATGTGACTTCATGGTTGCATATTGGACAGTACAGTTTTAGACCAACAGAATCTTCTGTTTTGTAAGAAAAGTTTACATTATATGTATATTAATCATTATGACAATACTACCTAAAACTCTTTGACAGTACTCCCTAAAACGTTTAGTGAACATGTAATTCAGGGTAGAAACTTTATTTGCCTTCACTATAGAGGTACTTAATGACAGAACACATACTAATCCTCTTTCTTTTTTCTATCCTAGTTTCTTCTTTCTATGACTAAAAAGAACGATTAGTCATTTTAGTGGTTGGTCAAGGACAGGTCTTCTGCCTTGACTAAAGTAGTTAATACTCATCAAGGAAAAAATCTGTTCAGAAATCTCTGAAAGTAAATGTGAATTTGTATCTTGCAATTAAAAGCAAGGCCTCAGGCTTAGCCAACAGTTATGTCATCAAGAGAGCTCTCAAATTATTAGTCATACAAAAGAGTGAATGACACCATAATTTATAAAACTTTCCTGAGGTTCTTTCTTCCTCTGGTTACTAGTGGAATATCCATAGAATAAATTCTATTTCATTAGATCAGAAAAAGTTTTGTTACAAACTTTCAATTTTAAACTAGTTTTAAAAAGAGGAGAAAGGTGAGAAATATGTTTCACCTGGCAGGTCAGTATCTCTGGCAGGCATTCTTGCTAAACAGAATTTTTTGGTACAAGAAGAGACATTCAGGTTTGACTTTTGTTAAGTTACAACACAAATTAATTACAACAATTATTTGGTATTTCAAGGGGGAAAAAATCTAGAACATCAAAGTATCTTTACCTCGTAATGAGCAAACTGGTCCATTTTCTTGATTCTTAGAGCGTTTATTTCTGAACTGACTTGGAATATCTAATGAAAGGTCTTAAAAGGAAACAGGAAAACAACTGTTAAAGGCATATAACCACATTCAAAAAATAATTTCAAAAATTGATGTATTTTTAAGGATTTATCTCTTTACTGTCTTAGTTTTCAAAGGAAACATTACAGTTATTATTTTAATACAATATCGTATCTCCATATGCCAAATATGTCTTACCTAGGAATGGATCAAACTTTCTAGATTCTGTGCCACATATGAGGCAGTTAACCTCATTTTGGAGAATGCCTCCGAATATAGCCGTGACAACTGTAGACGCTCCATTTCTAGAGAAAATCACACAGGAAAACATCTCAGTAAAAAACTAAAATACATACGTGGAGGTGGCTCTGGGGCGGGGGGGGGTGGTGGTGGTGTGTGTGTGTGTGTGTGTGTGTGTGTGTATCATTTATTAATTTAAATTATAACAAAAATTTTGAAGCTATATATAGATGTATACCAAATAAAAGGTTTAAGCCACTGTCCTTCCCCCAGCTCCTCTCCCAAACCCACTACTTTGTACAAAAGTTCCTAACAAACAAACACTGAACATTTGCCATTACTAACAGATCACGTACGTGCCTGTCTGTACTCAGGGCAACAGGACCCCTTTCCCTCAATTATACCCCTCAGAAAAGAGGGAACTGCCTTAGATTGGACCCTTTGCAAGACTTCTCATATTATGGGGAGCACTCTCAATTACTTTACTTTGAACAACAACCTTGATCAAAGATAGTTTCAGGTTTTTTTAGATGGTCGTATTTGGGGAAAATGAGGTAAACAAATTTAGTAATCACTGGTGGAGATATGACTTCACATTTGAAGTGCTGGATCTTACTATCAACAAGCCTTTTAAAAAGCTCACTTAAAACAATATAATAATTCCCTTGTGGAGATAAAAAAATATGTACAGCACTTTAAGAACAATAAGAAACCAACTGTCCTAATACTACTTAACCTCTCTGTGCCTCAGCTTCATCAAATGTGAAACAGGCATAACATCTATCTACCCCAGAGGCCTGGTGACGATGAAATGGGAATATACCTACAGTGCTTTTAGACAAGTGCTTAGCAAAAAGAAAGACCTTAGAGTGTTGTAAGCATCTTTTATAACAATAATCAGGATCATACCTGCCTTCTGCTTTTCTTTCCTAAGTATCTTGGACATGTAACTCACAGGTGCACAGCCTGCCACGGTATGGACAGAGAATGCACAAGAACAGCTGAGAAAGTGCACCAGTGACAGCATGATTAGCAAGCACTTATATTATTTGGCACTTACATGCCAGGCTCCATTCTAGGTACTTTCCATGTAAATCAATTAATCCTCACAGCAACTCTGAGGTAGATAAGATCATCCCCATTTTGCAGACCAGGAAGCTGAGGTTCATAGGTTAAATAACTTGGCCCAAGTTCACACAGCTGGCCTGACCTGAGCACCTGCTGTGGACACTATGCTCCTTCTCTTAATTGAACTAATATATAATATTAATGGGTAAATCAACTATACTTCAATAAAAAAATATTATTTTAAAAACCAAAATGGCGGGCTTCCCTGGTGGCGCAGTGGTTGGGAGTCCGCCTGCCGATGCAGGGGATACAGGTTCGTGCCCCGGTCCGGGAAGATCCCACATGCCGTGGAACGGCTGGGCCCGTGAGCCATGGCCGCTGAGCCTGCGCATCCGGAGCCTGTGCTCCACAACGGGAGAGGCCCATGTACCGCAAAAAAAACCACCCCAAAATGGCTTTGGGTTTCACTGCAACAACAGGAACCCACATAAAATTGTCAACAGAACAAATAAAGATGAATCAGAATAAAAACAAAAGTATTAATGGATACTGAGGTTCATTTGTGTGCTGTCATTAACAGTACTCCAGTGAACACAGATAATAACTTTTGTGCACTTATGCAGTTACTTGAGCCAGTATATTGCTCTTTTTCGCTAATAGCAATTTGAGGTGGTTTCTATCACTTGCAGTCAATAGTACTCCTAATACACTGAACCGTACTTCAAGTTGCTCCAAATTAGACCTACTGCAATGATGAGACAGACAAAACTTACCTGAGCAATTCTATTATTTTAAAAGTTTGCTTTCTTTTCTATGAAAGGGCTTCCTTCCTTACTGGCAAAAAACAAAAAAGCTACAGTATGTTTCTTTTAAGTTGTTCATAGGATACACATGGCTTTAGTAAATTACAAAGGGAAGATACAATGGGAACTGTAGGATATAATGGCCATTTCAGGTTTTAGATTTAATATCTGTATCACAAAGGATATACCACCCCCCAAAAAAAATCTACTGAAAAGTAAAGGGACTATGACTGACCCTTTTATACTGATGTTCACACACACTGCTGCCTTTAATTAAAATGGAAACTGCTTTATTAAAAAGCAGTACATTTAAACTCAATGTACTTCTTCCTTTGTAATTTCTTCCTCTGAGAAAAAGATACTAATGAATTCTTGGCTATCTGATGTGTATGGCATTAAGCTTAGTCATTATACAATGACTTAAAACAAGATTCACAAATTATTTCAAAATCACTGTTCCATTTATCATAACTACACAACGAGAGAATTTAAATATTGGCTAGTTGGACAGGCTATTATGCTGCAAAGTTCCTTTATATTGGCATTCATGATTTTCTATGTGTTAAAAAGAACACATCCGCCATTTATTTCTACCATCCTCACCCCCACCTTCAGTAGGGTTCAGTGTGTTTATACGAATAAATACAAATACAGGAGACCTTTTTTTTTGTAGTTTTAGCAAATATGATCCTTACATCCTGAAATGCATCCTCCAGTGAATTTAAGGGAATATAAAGGAGCCTGAGTTTTGAATACTTAATAATTTTTTTATGTTCCTAACTCACTACTGGAACTTAAAATTACTATTATTTAAAATATCATGAAAGGGTATGGATTAATACTGAAAACTCATTAGTTAGTTACTAAAAGAACATCTTATATCACACAATGTGATTCCCTAAGGGTGCCCTGGGCATCAAATAAAATAATAAAGACATATATCCTCTCACTTCACACAGACTATCCTTCATAGAGCCCAGCTCAATATCCTTTGTGTATGAATATATCATCCTAAAATACAAACCAGAATTTTTCATTTAATACTATGTTTGATTGGGTGCTAGCAGCAAGAACATTTCTACCAGATCACAGGTCCTTCCCTTTCTGTACTGGATTCTAATTTGAACCATAGCTCCTAGGACTTAGGTTCAAACATTTAAAAAAGTATGGCAATTCATATTGCTTGCCCATCTCTGATACAGATTGGCTGTGAGACCGCTCTGTCATTAAAAAGACCTTATCTTACACAAAATCCGATTTACGAACTGTCAGGCAATATACTACAGCAAACCCTATATATAACTTACTCTTTTCTTCTTTCTTTGGGGAGTTCGTCTTATAATCCCTTTCCTGCATAGGTCAATATGAAACTTTTCCCAAAATTTGAACAAAAGGAGACAACTAACCAAGATCCAAGCTGAAATCAAAGTCAATTTTCTCTCCCTCAGCAAAATAAACATTCTGCTCTCAAAGTATATTTTGGGGTATCAGTACCTGGGAAAGCAACCCAAAAGGTTTGTTTTGTTCATACTGAGAGGCAAAAAAAAAAATTCTGAAAAGTTACGAATGCCTCAATTTGATTAAAGAACAGACATATTTTTGGAAAATTTAAGTCCAAATGAGGCTTTAGAAAAATTCACGTTCAAAATATTTTAAGCCTGTTATTAGTGAACAAATGTAATTATTTTAGTATATGAAAACTGTCTCCCATACATTATTCAATACAGTTGGAGGAAAATTTTTAAGTGTTAAATTGTACAAATGTTTTCTATTTTTTCAAGTTTAAAAATAATCTATAGCAAATAACGATTAGAACTACACCTGGATGCAAGTACAAGATGCCTTCGATCTGGAAGCAGGAGGCATGTGCTAGTCCCCTTGGTCACAAAGTTCAAGTGCACAAAAGTTTCAGCAAAGGTCCAGAAAACTTCCCACCTTCCATTATAAATCTAATAAACAAGAACACCAGTAGCAATCTGAGGTCTTCCCAGAAAACAAAAGGAAACTAAATCTTACATGCAACATTTGTTACTTGCAGACAGAGTAGAATTCTCTTGCAGAATTGATGAGCGGGAAATACCGTTGAAACCGCCCTGGAGTTCCAAGTGCAGGTGGTCTAACAGGTAGCGCATGAACTCATGAGCGTCCTGCTGCTGATAGCCCCTTGAAGCAAACAGAAACAGTCACTGTGAGGCTCCGCCTGCCCAGCCAAACAGGCAGGAGGGCAAAGTGTTGGGCCACAGCCCTGCGCTCAGAGCACAGGGAGGCGCCCTGATTCTTCCTCCTTACTTCCTCCTTGTTTTACATGTAAAAGCACCTTCCAGACAGAATTCCACTACTGAAAAACAAGTCTGAAAACACAGAGTAGTAGAGCTAACTGGACTTCTAGTGATCTCAACTGACCTCACTTAAGAGGAAAACTGAGGGGCAAAAAAGGGGTTGTGTGACCTGCCTGAAGTCCTGCAACAGGAGAGTAACATGTCTCCTGGATGGACTGTGAATCTTCCCATTTCCCACACGGCCTCTCTAGAAGATGCTCAAATGTTAAAATCTCACATCTTAACCTGCACCAGAAAACTAGGTCTAAACCACCATTATAAGAAATAAAGAATTTAAAACTAAATCTTTAGACTGAAAGATACTAATTTTTAAACACTGGCTGAAAGGAAGAAAAACTTTATCTAAAGAGTTAAAGATGTATAGCATTCTGTACTTGCATCCTAATCTCTGATTCAAGAGATTTTTTAAATAAATAAAAACTTTAAAACGCATTGACTTATAATTATGCTCTAGCCTAAAACTTTAATATATACAGCAACATATTCTGAGGTTACTTCTTATACTATATTCAGTCAGGAAATTCTATGGAATTCTTCTACTAATACAGATCAATGACAAGTGAACAGTAATGAAATCTGACAAAAAATTAAGCTGGTATAGTTGGAAGGTAACAGAGGTTTATGTAGATAAATCCAGCAATGATATCTAAAGTACATTCATAAAATTATCGATAGGAAAGACTACTGCCTACATTTTTACAGGTATGGAAGGCTGAGCCTGCACGTCCAGAGCCTGTGCTCCACGGCAGGAGAGGCCACAACAGTGAGAGGCCCGCGTACCGCAAAAAAGAAAAAAGAAAGGACAGGAAAAGCTGGGCATGCTAGGAAGCCATAAGAAGTGTGGCAAGTAGGTATATGTCTGCTGGGAAGTTCAAACTCAGGAACAGTTTCCCTGCTAAGTGACTGGCTTTTGGTTTGGGTGGGAAAAGAGAAAGAATAGCTCTGATGATTTCTATGTCCAAAGCTGTTGATTACATTTAGGGTACTTTTTTTCCTGCATTTATTTATTTAATAGAGGAAAGTTGTTCCTACTTCTACATGCATGATTGTATTTCAGGCTCCTCACTTTTTTCCCCCTTTGGCCATGCCGCGCAGCTTACGGGATCTCAGTTCCCCGACCAGGGATTGAACCCAGGCCACAGCAGTGAAAGCCCGGGATCCTAATCACTAGGCCACCGGGGAACTCCCCAGGCTCCTCTTATTTTATTCCAAGGTATCACACTCCCTAGATACTGTCACATGTTAATCAAGGAAAATGGGCTTTCTAAACTTTAAAAAATTTTACTTTGGGATTATAAATACAAACATAATTCAAGACCCCATTGCATTTCCACTTCGGCGTGTTGTAAGAACTTTTACCCTGTACACGTAATAGGAGTAACAATTACGAGAAGAAAACCCTACGAGAAGAAAACCCTACCTCACACCTGGGCACTGTGCAGTGACCCTGCACTAAAACTTTATTCATGATATAATCTCAAGATCTAGAGCTAACCAAGAGAAAATTATTCTCTGATTACATGAAAGTGAGGAACAATCTGAATTACTACAGAACGAAGAGAAAGCCCTGGTAAGAACACACAGACATCCTATTCTGATCAGTCTCTAAGGAAATCTAAGAGTTCATATGTAATAGGAATCACTCCGGAAACGCCATCCGAATTTCTCAACCTGGTTACCTATTCCAAAAGTTCTTTCCCTTCATTGGTAGGAATAATAGAATGAGTAAAATTAAGCAGCTAAAAACTAAATCATGCTCACAGCTGGGCTAAAGAAACCAGAAAGAACAGAGATACGGGCAGATTTAGATGAAAAGTAGAATTCTATTAGATGAAGAGGGAACTGAGTCACCATGGGAACCAAGTAGAAGAGTATAAAGGTGGTTGGTGGGCCTCACTGGGGCACGTGGACAAATTACTGTTAACACGTCTATCGCTGACTAACACCACGAAGACCTGGGTTCTAATTCTGGTCCCAACACATACTAGATGTATAAAACTGAACAAACTACTCTCCTCTGTCTCAGTTCCGTCTTCTTTCAGATGGGGCTAACACTTGTTACCCTGATGGGAATTTTGTTGTGTTTCTTAATGAAGGTCAGATATAAAATACCTAAAGTGCTCGACACATAATAGGCATTCAACAAATGGAAGCAATTTTTATATAATAACCAAACACAAAGATTAAATCCCCATCAAGAGTCTAAGTAGGTGATTGTTAGAAATTTTATATCAAGTCCAGACGTGATTAGCAGTAACTTAATCATTTCTACCTTTCCTATTTAGAGTCAGGAAATTCTAAAATTCTTACAAAATGATTCTCTCCTTCTCAGGAGAGATTTAAATAACATGAAATATAAAAGAAATTTCCTTCAAAACAAAGACCAGGGTTAACAATAGTCAATTACGTCTGATCCTCAAGGCTAGACTCTTTGGCAAGGCAACAAATTATAGTCCTTTGAAGCTGTTACCCTTTGGACATTTTTCCATACTACCAATATATCTAAACCACTCTGAGACAGTAAAGCAAGATGTATTGCTGAGTTTTACCAGAGCGTGCTGGTTTTAAAAAAGAAAGAGAGGGCTGTACATAAGGTGCCAAAATCATGACTAGTAAGAACCATGACGTGCTTCGGAAAGATAAAATCAGCAGAAGGTGGTGAAGGCTGCTGTCAAGCACCCGTAGTGCTTCAGATCTGCTGTTACCTACGGGGAGGACTAGCTTAGGAGAAGAGGGAGATGTCTCTGACAGCAGGGCTGTTTCCCCGCTCAAGCGAGACCAGATAAAGAACACGGGAAACGCTGTGACTCTATAACCACATTAGGAGATGATGTGTTAACTGTGTTACCTTCTGGAAAGCGAATGAAGCCCAATGGACTTAACTACAGTCTTGTAAGGTCTTCAGAACCCAGACCAGAACAGTGAATACGATACCATGGTTTTCTACTGATTACATTTGGATTTTTTTTTTTTTAGCTGAAATAACAGGACGGTGTATGATGATAATTACTCTGTATAAGATTTTGAAAAAATCAAGGAAATTTTGTCCAGTATGTTTTCCTAGAGCACGTAAGTTATTTATAAGGGCTCTGTTTTTACAACAACAAAATGCCCTGCCTTTTGTTAAAGATTTTTCTAAGGTCTATTATTTAAACACATTTGTCTAGTAGGATATATCCAACTTCTGCTCTTCTCCTTAAAAAACAAAACACTGGTTTCATTATTGAGAATACCACCACTCTGTTGGAAATTGTTCCAGGAACAGTGTAAAGACTAATATTAATGTTTTAAATATCCTTCATTAAATAATACTTACCTAAAATTCGGCATAATCTTCCAAACAACATAAAATAAGGACTCTGGGCTAAATGCAGTCTGGCTTCCTTGCCATAATGCACAGAGTGTCTTTCTAAACTCTTCCACCAAAGACCTAGAAAAGAGCAGGGGATGATGAGACCCTCAGCATTAGTGAGAGGCTGCTATTTCAATACATAATGCCAAACTGTCTAAAATCCACAAATAAAAAATGAAAACATAAAAAGAGTTTGGTCTCTTCTGAATTCAACCTGACAGCTGAGTACAGCATCTCAGAACCCATACAAATAGCAGTGATTACAGACAAAACTAGTTTTTCAACTATATGGTGAACTCTGAGTATGCCGAAGTACTGCCATACTTGTAAAATAAAGCAATGGATAAGTTACAAATCAAATTACCTAAGAATGAAACGTTTCCAAAAAACCCGTAAAACAAGTAACAGAATCTCGTTCTCCATCTCTTGCCTTTCTCCTTCCTGCCACTCTCTAGGAGCGCACTCCCCAGACCTCGATGCGTGACTGCTCCTCTCTGCCGCAGAGTCCATCTGGCCACAAAGCTTCAACACTCACCTCTATACCAATGACTCTCAAATCCAAATCTAAACTCCAGATTTTTCTCATGACCACTTTTATTCAGTTGTCTCCAGGTTCCAACAGGAATTTTCTACTGGCTGCCCTCTTGTCTCTTCTAACTCACTGTGTCCTAAACCTGCTCTCCGTACTCTCCCTACGGCCCCTCAGTCTCCAATCGCCCCTTCTCTCACAGGAATACAACTTCCATTTTTTTCTTGGCACATGAGCTGCGTGGAATAAATAAAAATTTGAGTGTGCCCAACTTCTGACAAATTCCCTTAAAGAGAAAGAGTGGTCCTTCTGATTCACCCCTTCCTTCTGCCTTCCAGCTAGAATGAGGACGAAACGGTGGCGCGCCAGCACCATTGTGGATGATGTGGGCTGGTGGGACAGAAAGCCAGAGGAGCCCAATGATTGTGTGAAACAAACCTAGATGGATAACCTCCAACTTTTATGTGAGAAGATAAACCACGGATGTTTAAGTCACCGTTAGTTTTGGTCTTCTATGCATGTAGGTAAGCTTATACACCTCCTCAACTTCAATGACTGTATGTGTCAATACAGTTACCATACTCATGGATACCTGGTTGATATCACAGAGAATCTCACTATCTTCTTTCTCAACCCGTTATCCAGTAGGTTCTTCAGATACAAATCATATTTTTTACTTCCTAGTACCTGAACCCTCATCCTATGTTTGAGGAACCCCACCTTAAGAGTCAAAGCCCGCCTCCTACTGTGGAAGCTGAAAAGGCCAGGTACTTGCTCTCTCAGCCCCCGCCCGCTCCCCCTTGAAGCCAGGACTCAGGTACACGGCCTGGGTATGCCTATTTGAAGCTGGAACAGTGCCAGACTGTTTCTGGTGGCAAAGAGCACAGTCAGGAGCGCAGGGGCAGAGCAGTAACAGCAGCATCGACCCAGCACCCAACTCCAGCAGTGCTGGCAATGGGAACTTCGGTGCAGCACGGACAGCGGTCCTGATGGGACACCCTTATGGATGCCTAGACTCCAGACCTGATTTCCCCTGCATCCAGTAATGGTAAGCTCACCAACAGACTTTCAGTAAATTCCTTTTCTGCCTAAAATGGCCAGCGGCAATTTCTATAATTCGTAACTAAACCCTAAATGACACAATGCATCAAGTACTACTAATTCTTCCCTGAACTTTTGTGCACATGTATTTTTTCCTCTTCATTTCATGCCTATTCCCTCTAACCAATTACTATAAAGTGAAAAGCCTCCTTGAATGCAGGCACGTTCCAGCTCATCCTACATGCTGCTACCAAAGTAAACTCTTAAAACACCACTTCTAGTGATATCATTCCATCCCTGCTCCAACGCCTGGCTTCACTGCGTACTCCACACTACACACAATTCTAACACGGCCTATCCTATTCTCCCTCAGGCATCTAGGCAGAACACTGTCGGATTATAAGCCGGCTTTTCAGAATGTGTGGGGATGGGGTGTGTGGGAGCAGGGGGATGGGCAGGCAGGGAAAACATTACATTAAAATACATACAGATGATAAATCGTAGCCCTATTTCAGTAATGTTAAGATACCCCTTACGGTCATGATAATATGATAAATCTTTCTGAACCCCAAAGAGAACGTGGCTGCACTGAATTTGAATATATATTGGTTTGGTTCTCAATAATCACTTGTCAACCTTCCATATCAGCTAAAAATTGACAGTACTGCTCTGTAATTAATTTGATAACTACAAATTAATGTAATTATCCAAGACAGGTTTACCTAACCCTATCAGACAAATCAATTCACAGAGACTAATGATATTCACACCGGTCTATACCTAGAACTGTGTTTTCTTCATACATGTCAATTTTAGAATGCCCAAATCCACAGACTCAACAAGCGGAGTGCTACATTTGTCCTGCCTACTAGGTAAATAGAAATAAAAGAATTCTAACAATTATTAAGATTGATAGCTAGATACTTAAACACAATTGAGAGTTGTTTTGGTGCTTTTTTTTTTTTAATGCACGTGCCTATTAACTCTGTAGCTCAAAGCCAGAAAGGACATATTCTTAGACTCACACGTTGTTGTCCCCCTGGCTCCTGGTATGGTACGTTCGCCTTCCTGCTGTCTTCCCATTCCTTAACTCCACAGCAGGCAGCTCTTTGAAATAACAGCAAAACTGCTCAATGTTACTATTTTAAAAGGAAGGGGAAAAAATTATTAGTTTTTAAATGTACTAAGAAGTAAAGAAAGCACTATGAGACCTATACAGTATATGGATTTTGAAAATGTGATATTTCAATTTCTCATTCAAATGATACTCAATGCAATCTCTTAACATTGCATTTCTTCATTAGGCTTCCTCATTTACTCCAAGAAAACAATATAAGGGGGACTTCCCTGGTGGCACAGTGAGTAAGACTGCACTCCCAATGCAGGGGGCCTGGGTTCAATCCCTGGTCAGGGAACTAGATCCCACATGCAAGCTGCAACTAAGAGTTTGCATGCCACAACTTAGGAGCCCTGGAGCCACAACTAAGGAGCCTGCCTGCCACAACTAAGGCCCAGAACAACCAAATAAATAAATATTTTTTTAAAAGGGAATATAAGTAGATGACTTTGCAAAAGTAAACAAAGACCTTAAAGCAAAATCTCTGTTCCAGAAATCCTTCCCCCTTCCCATCTATAGCCTGTCACCATTTCTTTCTTTTCAGGGCCTTTGTTCCCAAGTTTTCAGCCTTTGTTTCCAAGTTTTCAATAATTTCCTCAAATAAAAGCCTTGAAACCAACCATATTGTTTAAATACACTATACAGAGTAACAAGGAGAATTCGGTAGTGACTAGAATTTCTTCTTTGAGCAAGACTAGATAAGCTGAGAGCCAGTACCTTTAAGGAGAGATCACACATGGCTTCTGTTCCTCATTAGCAAGGTGGCCTTGGGAAAATAATTTACTGTGGTCTTTGATACCACATTAAAATCTAAAAGTATGCAACTTTCTAAATAATTTCTTCTGTATAACTTCTGTATAACTTAGGTCAGCCTTGTCTATTTTATTTTTCCTGCTCATCTTACTCTTTTTTTTTTTTTTGGCCATGCAGCATGTGGGATCTTAGTTCCCTGACCAGGAATCAAACCCAAGCCCCCTGCCGTGGAAGCACAGAGTCAACCGCTGTACCGCCAGGGAAGTCCCTGCTCACCTTACATTTTGAAGATCTTCTAAACATCTGATCTTATGACCATACTTAAGACTCAACTAATGATTGAACTAAGTTATCTGAACAAGGTTCCTTATAGCCCAGGGGTCTGCAAACTATGGCCCACAGGACAAATCTGACCCTGGGCCAGTGAGCTTTTACATTTTTAAAGTGAGTTTTGTATTTTTAAAGACTTGTTTAAAAGGGAGAGGGGTGTTGAAGGGAGGAGAAGATGTGTGAGAAGGCCTGGATGTGGCATGCAAAGGTTAAAAATATTTATTTAATCTGGCCTTTTACAGAAGTTTGCTGGCCTGTGCTCAAGCCTATTCAAGAAGGAACAGGAACTAAATAATAACAGCTAACAGTTATTTACTGCTAGGCACTGTTCTAAGCACTTTATGTAAATTATATAGTATCTTCCCGACTACCCCATGAGGTAGACTATTATCCCCAATTTCACTGATGAGAAAACTAAGGCACAGGGAACTGAGGTAACTTGCCCCAAGTTACTAGGCTAGAGTTAGTGGCAGAGACAGGATCTGAACCCAGAGCCTTTGCTCTTACCCATTCCACCAGAAACTAACGTCAGATACTTAAGCTGTGACTGTAACAGTACCTGAGTGACTGAAGGATGGCGTTCATGAAACACGTGTTCCCCAAATTCCGAAGGCCTGTGGCACAAATGGCAGTGGTGCTTCCCTGTAAAATGGAACAAGAGGTGGCCTTCAGTAATACCAAGAGAAGGCCAACTGTTTCAACATCAAAGAAGAACAAAGGCCTATATTTGAAACTCTAGCAACAAGCCAGTTCGGAATTGATACTTTTCAGTCCAACAAATATTTCAAATTCTCTTTCTACTCTCTGTAAACGTGTCTGGATATTTTTAGAAGGCTGTTTCTGATCCTAGGATTGTTCTAAATGGAAGCTTATGAGGAAGTCATCATTAATAAGTACTGTGGAGTACACAATGCAAAAACCAGGAAGATCCTTAAATAAGTTTAAGACTTAACGCCGTCATAAGACTCTATTAAAGCTACTACAAATTGGAAAAAATATAAACATGCCAAGTATTTCTGTCCCCCAGCTTTTAACTCTAAGCCATGCAAATGACCAATACATGTTTTCCTAGCAATGGAATATCAATCTGAAAAAACTACCTGAACTTCCCTTAAAGACTAAGGCTTTGTTTTTTGATTAGCTGTACAAATGCACTGTGATGTCTGAGTACTACACATGGTTAGTGAATCTACCCATCTAACCCGAAGCATCACTTTAGCTCTTTCTTCCACGAAATTGTAATACTTAATTGTGTGTCTAAACACAGCTAGCATGACAGCAGAGAGGTAGATGCAGGACAAAATTACTGGTATATTTTACAATATTTAGTCATCTTTAAACTTTGTTACTCCATTAATGGCCATACATTTGGTAAGAGATGGGTATCAGAATGAGGAAGCATATTCTTTTATGGTGAAATTGTATTAATGAAGGCCCTAAGGAAAAAACTTACCAAAACTTCAGACCCAAAGCATTTTTTTTTTTAAGATTTTTATTTTATTTATTTTTTGGCTGTGTTGGGTCTTTGTTGCTACGTGCGGGCCTTCTCTAGTTGAGGTGCACGGGCTTCTCATTGCAGTGACTTCTCTTGTTGCAGAGCATGGGCTCTAGGTGCACGGGCTTCACTAGTTGTGGCACACAGGCTCAGTAGTTGTGGCTCACGGGCTCTAGAGCACAGGCTTGTAGTTGTGGCGCACGGGCTTAGTTGCTCCGCCGCATGTGGGATCTTCCCGGACCAGGGCTCGAACCCATGCCCCCTGCATTGGCAGGGGGATTCTTAACCACTGTGCCACCAGGGAAGCCCCAGACCCATAGAATTTGCACTAGGGACCTTTAACAGAAGGAAGCAAGGATCTTTGGGATCCTACAGAGATGGAGTAATAAGGTACATGAGTAGGCGTTAAGAACAAATGCCTCCTAAGGCAGAGGAGCACGGTGGTCATCCTGACGGAAGGAAGGCACTGACAGACAGACTCGCTGGGGTATTTAGTCACATCAAGAATCATTAGTACAAGTGGCAAACATTTTGTAAAATATTCCAAATCCAAGGCATACATTTATAAAAGTTTATAAAGGGCAACATTAATGTTAGAACTGTAATCAAACAGTGACTAGATCTCAACCAATTCTTATATTCAAATACCTTTTAATTACTTACATTTACTTTTAGTAACTTGCTGTTCAGTGATGAGTTTTCCAAAAGTTTTCTTTTCCTATGCCTGTCAGCTGTGAAAGCTGAGCTATTAAAGCACAAACAGACAGTCAAAAAGACGTTCATACATACACAACACTACACAGCAAGAGAGAGTAAACATGGCTGTTCTAAGTACCTAGGGTATGGAGCCCTGCCTGGCTGCTTAGCCAGGCCAGGAAGTGACCCGTTAGGCCACTGTGGCCCACAAGTATTTCAAGTAACTGAGGAGTTCCACTTCCCCTGGAAATCCCCACTGCTCCTCCAGCAGGGTGGGACTGGAAGCTGCCACCCGCCGGGCACTTCCCAGAAACGCTGGCCAAGTGGATGTGGTCTGATGGAGAGTCCCTCTCCTCCACCGCTCTATCTACCTAATCAATGGTGAAGCTTCAAACAAGAGAACACCCACTACTCGTAAAAAAGAAAAACACTGGTCTGACATGATTATTCTGAGATTTAACATTAAGTCTCAAATTCTACGCCACTTCTTTCTTAATTTTGATAAAGGTATCATGTTTTGTTAGTATGTTGTAATAGATGATGATATAATCTGAGTTTGCAGAATGATAAATAAATTACAGACGCATAGGCATATATCAATTCATTTGATTCAGCTCTGCTACAAAGCATATTCTAAAACAAATTCTAATTAGCACATAAATTCTGAATTTAAATTATCTAAATGTTTCTCATTGAAAGAGATATTAAGTTTGAAATTTGTTAGAAAATAATTCCTATCTTCAGAGGAAATAATTCCTATCTTCACTTTAAAATTATTATGTATCAGGGGAACTAATCTAAAGGAAGTGAAAGTTACTATTAAACAACATAGACTTTTTAAGTCTACCAACTCTTTCCCATCTTCCAAAAGTACCAGGTTAATCCAAAGAAAATACATAATTATTTTTCTTTCCAAAATTTCCACATGAACTGTCTTCAGAGCATCAGATCTAGTGACAGTCAGCTGTTTCAAATCTAAAAATATTCTTAGGAAAAACGTCTTCAGAAATGTATGTCCCTCTCAGTGTACTGGTGACTACAAGGTAAGAAGAGATAATCCCATATGTACTACGATGTTAAGTTATTCCTTCACAAATTCTGTAAGTAAAGAAGTTCACTCACAAGCACAGTGTATGTACTGTGACAATGCCTAATAGTTAACTTTTGGTTTTAACCTATACAAAAAAAAGTATTTAGCTTTTTAAAAATATGTTATTAAATTTTACCATCAATGATTCTCAAAATGGCAGAATCCTTTAGATCCACGCTATTTAATATGGTAGCTGCTCACAACATGTGGCTAATAAATTTAAATTAATTAAACTTAAAAATGTAAAATTCAGCTCCTCGTCACACTAGCTAATTTTCAAGTGCTCAATAGTCACGTGTGTCTAGTGGCTACCATACTGCACAGTGTAGATTAATACAACGTTTCTGGTGCGCAGTGCTTCTCCAGAGGATACGCTAAACAGTCTAAAGTAAAACTCAAATGTAATCATAGTTCTTTCATTGTAGCTTCCATTACAGAGTAAAGGCTATGTTTGAAAAAATAAAAATAAATTTAGGTAATGTTTATCGACATAGAAAAAGGACCGCAAAGTAGCTTTTTCAGTGGGACCAAGGAGAAGTGTAGACAAGGCAGTCTGTGACATCTTTTACCTGACGAAGAAATAAATGGAAATAAAAGATTCAATATCTGCATAAACGCATGCAGGTTCTTGAACTTCCGGTTTTCCCTTTGACTTAGTTCTGATGAATTTATTTGTCACTGAGATGATAGTCTTTTCTTAGAGAAAACTATAAGTGGCAGGAAGAAATAATTTGGTAGCTACCTACTTCTATAACAAAGAATCAAGTTAGTAAGATCTTTACAATGACATCACCACACCAAAGAGTGATATTTACATAAATTACTGCAGGAATCTCCTACTTCACAGTTAATTGTGATTATTTCAGACCAAATTCAATATTCTAGATCTGTGTGTCTATACCTGTGTCTCTAACCCTAGATATGCTCCTGCTGCTTTGTTCAAATTAAAAGGGAGGAGGCGCTTTGAAAAAGTGAGGAGCCCCAAGATGACAAGCCAAAGTGCACTTAAACCCAGACTGTTCTAATTAGCTTAGATTTCAAAGAAATCGATTCTTCCCTTATCAGCTTATAGTCTATTTAGACAGAGACATGCACAGAGACTTTGGTTAACCAAAGCTAGACAGTGTTTCACTCAAAGAACTTAGGTTATTCCCTCTCAGCACTCCATTTTAAAATACTCTGTTGGCTTCACATGTAAGTTTGCTAAAGGACTCTCGCTTGTGGCATGTTCTCACAATACCATTTTTATACATCGACTGTCAAAATAAATAAGATGTTGTAAAGCAATTATACTCCAATAAAGATTTTTTAAAAAACAAAAAATAAATAAATTAGATGGCACCTAACAATTAGGGGTGATTTACACAAATTTCACCTGAGTCAGCGACCATTCCAGCGCCATGCTTCTATCCACTGCAGCTTCAAAAGACATTGCTACTGGGGTTCTGTTTACTGCTTGAATTTTGGGTCTAGTGAGCTTTATCTGACTAACCTATTTGGCTATAGCAAAAAATAATTCTATTCACTTAAGCAGTTTAATTTCTTTATGATGACAAAGCATTTCACAGCTTCCTATACTTTCAAGTGATAAATACTGCCCCTAACAAAAAAAGGAAAAGAAGAAACTAGGATCTTGTGCTATCACACAGATGCACACTGAACAATAATATAATTAAACCTATTTTCCCTTGATACATAAATTTCAGAGTTTCTAAGAAGACCTCATAATACATTTGGATAAGGATTTTCTAATATCAAAGGTAACTCTATAATGATCTTGTATCATTTTTTGCCCTTCCCTTGCACTACCAAAATTCCCCTTGCAAATAAACTGAGGAGCTTATAAGTTGGTGGATAATAACTAAAAAACAGGCTCTGGAGCCCTTGCATATGGTTTATGACAAATATTAAACAAAATAAATGCTGAGCTATGATCCCTGACTATGGGCATTTTCAGATACCCAACTCCGAAGTTTACTTTGTTCACATTTCAATCACACTAAAAACGTGATGAAGTTATGGAACTCATAAACAAAAATTCCACTCAGAAATGCTGAAAGACCCCTCAACCCCACTCCATCCCTTCTTTCCCAAGGCCTATTACTTACTTTTCCAAGTTCTGTAAGTGTTCTCTGACTTTCTGTACCAGTCCCAGCTTGGTGTCATTAATCACAAAATCATCACAGCGATAACTGCAAGGAAAATATTAATCAATGTGTGTAAAGAGCTTGAGGAAACCACAGTAATGAAATCAGTAAAAGGCCTGGCTACTGCCAAGATGATCACATGCCTCTGCAGGCAGTTACTGTCAGTGGTGAGTTTAAAGAGGACTTGGAATCCACAGTGGAATGCTTTTCAAGAGTCCTTTATAAAAAGCCACGTAGGCAATGAACACCAGTTTCTTTACACATTTTTATTCAAAAGCTCTTCAATTCCTCTTTCAAAAATGAAATACGCTACTACACGTGTTATATTCTTTTCAGTGGTACATAATACATGGAAAATGAAATACAAAGCACCAATTCTGTTCATGTAGCACGAGGCCTAAATCTTTAATGTGATCCTTCCCAACTCAAATTAATGGGGAGTTTGCAGGCAGGAGAGATTTAAGAGAAAAGCAGGAAAAAAGTAATTAACCTGTAGGGATATTTGAATAAAAAAACTAAAAGCCATATATTTCACACATAATTTAATTTAAATAAACTGAATTCAGATGGTTGAGAAGAATGAATCTTTTCATTCCAAGGTGTTAGAAAACAAAAACAGTGGCTACATCTTTCAGGAAACCGATAACCGCTTTGAAGAAAGACATTTAAGATGTTCCTTAAAACTGATATTGTGTGTGTGTGTTTTAGCGAGTCAATAAGCAAATAATATAAGGAATCACACATAATAAACTTTAACTTGTACATTAGCATTCAATTTTCTTCCTAGAATAAGGCCGATTTTAATAAAAACAACTTACAAGCTAGTAGCAAAATATTCTTTTGAACTGCAGCTTTGTACAAAACCACTTATTATAACTACCAAAGAATAATGACAATAACATTGCCATTCTGAGCAAACAAAAATTTTGAATGCATAGCAATTAGTAAAAATTAGGTCATCTCTAGCAGAATCCAAAAAACATTTCTTACATACCTGAAACCAGTCTATAAAAAAATTGTGAATAGGATGGGGGAAAGTAGTTTTTTAAAAAAAAGGATTACACACAAAACATGGCTTGTGTCCCTTATTCACAGAATTCAAAATGTGAGTGCTTTTGAAAACTTTAAGTAAAATATATATGTAATTATTTAACATGCCCCTTCACATTAACTGACTGCCTGTGTTGTCAAATCAAGAGTCTCTAATGTATTCTCCAAGCTCCCGTAGTCAATCCCTAACGTTTCTACAAATAGCAAAAGCTACCTTTTACATCCTAGACCGTTTCTCTATGATCAAAGTACCAGCAATGGCAGGAAAATAATTCCTTATCAGTTTTACGACAAAGACATAAAGGAATTAAATTAGTGAAAAGGTTTAATTCCTTGCTTCCTGTCAGCATAAATGTCAAGAGGGTAAGGTCTACTCTGCAAATCTGGGTTTAAGGCACTTGGTTCCTCCATGAACCTCAGGCATTCACTAAAGAATGAAATTGTATTGTTACTCTAATTCCTGCTTACATTTTCATTCTATGTTTGCATAAATATATGCATGTATTTTGGTTAAAAGAATACCCAGTGTTCAAAACAAAAATAACTCCAAATGCTAGTGTTCATCTGGGGAATGAAGTCTAAAAGCAAATTCAGATCATCTTTCATGTATTTACATGCTGCTAGAATATCTCATTGAAAAGTAAACCCCTTAGCTTCTACCAAAAAAAAAAAAAAAAAGGTTGCTTTGTTTAAAGAAACAAATTGTTTCAGATTATATGAAATAACTGATTTTTTTCTTATTAAACTAATTCTTTTTGGTGTGACATGAATTCAGCCTTTAACATTTGTTAAAGGAACGTTTTCATATATTGAAATACAGATTCATTTACGGCCTTGCTCCATTCTGAACTAAGCTGATTTAACTGGGTCTAGTTGCTTATCTCTTTGAATGTTCATTATTAAAGTGAATAAGTTTCTCTAGACTCCAGAGCTGTTCTAATGTGACTAATGCAACTGAGGAAATGCATTTTAATCTTTAAAAATTTTAATTGATATAAAATTTTATTTAACTAAAGCAGTATATATTTCCATTAAATACTTTATGGTTTTGGTAAAACTATATTTCACTTTTATTATGACATCATATAAGATGTACTGCAGTGCACAGTGTGGGTGCACATGTCATTTCTAGGATCACACATAAGCATATCACCAGTCTAGTTTATGTCAACAGAAGGTTTCAGTTATTTTTCTATGCAATAATGAAGCGCTGTAATGTGCTTGTTTGAATATTTTCTGCAGACAGTAGGAGTTACAGTGATACCTATGTAAATAGTAATTGGTAGTTAAACTGAAATACTTATTTTAATAATATAAATAAATTATTTTTCTGGGTTAAAAACAATGAAAAAAAATTTTAACTTCCAAATGAAGTTTGGAACTTTTAAAAAAAGATTACACACAAATGTGTAATTGACAACACAGGCACACTAATGAGGCAGAATCGAATGGAAAAGGTGTATCACAAATTTTATAAATAATGGCAATTATGATTTAATACAGCAGAGCCAAATTAATAAGCTGTGTAAAAAAAGTTTTAAGATAATAAAGTAGACAATATTGAGTCATTTTCAGCAAATGCATAATAATATAAGTTGCTTCTCTACAGTCAAAAAATAATCAATGCAATTTGTCACAATCAATGAAATCAGAATGAAATGTATAACGAAGAAGTTTCTTAGTGATTTTAAGGATTTGAGCTTGTAATTCTGGCAAGCTTTAAAATAGCTTGAATTCTTGCTCAAGAAAGAAAACCATTTTTAGATGGAGAGATGAAACATTAAATTATTATTTCAGTTAAGGGCGTTATGTTTTAGAATTTGAGATAAAGATCAAAAAGGATATTTTACAAAAAGTGAAAGATCTTCAGTTGATCCACCAAGCAACTGTTAGTGAATAAAAGACCTTTCTAACATTATTCAAGATCAACTCATTCAACATTTGAAAATTGTAAGTACTTTTGCTTTTCACTTTAGATGAGTTTTACAAGACAAGAGACAATGGCCAGTTAATACTTTGGGTACGTTTTGTTTCAAATGACTTCCAAATTGAAATGTCTTCATCTATTTGCAACCTTAAAAACAATCAACCGCATGTTGTAAATATTTTTTAATCTTTTACCTGTCACTTTCAGCTAGACAGGAAAAAGTTTCTATCAAGACAGACAAGGACCTGCTACGTGGGATCAAAAACCCGGATTTAATGGAATTATTTCCCTTATTTGATCCACTGCATATTAACATATTGAAAATATCTGTGCTCTAAAGTAGACTGTATCATGGATGCAGTTATTAAAATTGTTCAGTATACATGTGCAAATGCTCTGACTCATCACCAGTTTATGGAACTGTTAAAAGAAATGGAAGATAATGAATATGACTACATGTTCTTTGCCAATGTTCACTGCTTGAGTCATGGAAGAATTTTACAAAGGTTTACTGTACTGTTAACTCTAATTCAAGATTTTCTTGAAACAAAAGGAACACCTGCCAATTCTGAACAAAGAGAAAACATCACAGCATGATTTACATTTTTTCACCTATATCACAGTGCACATGAATGAGCTAAATTTAAAGATCCAAGGAGAGAATAAAAGCTAGCTTGTGACCTAGCTAGACAGGTATGAGAATTTATGTTAAAATTTAAACTATTCATAATACAAATCAATAATGACTTTACACATTTCAGTGTGAACAAATATACAGAAGATTTTAAATACGATGGCATTATGTAAGTTGTCTGCAAAATCTATAAGAAAAATTGAAGAATGCTTTGTTGATATGGACAAATTTGGAGTTGAATTTCAGTTTATATAATGGTCCTTTGAATTTGATGTTGATAATACTGAGTGGTTACAAGAGTTAGTGGATTTACTTAAATTAGATACAGTTTTGAGACTGATATGCTTTTGCTTTGGGCTCAATTATTCTAAAAAAGATGAGTCAGTCTTGTCAAAACAGATGCCAAGTATTAAACAAAATGGAGTTTTTCGGTACTTTATTCATTTATTGGAAATTTTTAATAGTGTTTGGAATCTACATTTTTAACTGCAATTTTTATGACTAAATACAGATCAAGCATTTCTGACGAAAAGTTAGCATCTGAATGGAGATGTGCTGTACATGTAAAATACATACTGGATTTTGAAGGTTTCATATTAAAAAAAGATGCACACTATGTCTAATAATTCTATATGGATTACCATGTTGACATGATAATATTTTGGATAACTGGGTTAAATAAAATATACAGTTAAAATTAGTCAACCTGTTTGTCTTTGCTTTTTTAATGTGGCTACTAGAAAATTTTAAATTACATATGTGACGAATTATTTCTCTTGCACAGCACTGCTAGCCTAGAAAATATCTAAGATACTAGCTGTTCTACTATAATACTACCCAATATTATAAAGAGGTAATAAATATAACTTTAATGAACTATAAGAAGTCAATTTTATTTTGGCTGTATTTGTTCTCACTGGCTTAAAAAATTTTAAGTTTTCACAATTGTCCTTATGGCCAAGAGTCATTTTTAGATCTTTTTACAGTCACTATGAAGGACATTTACTTCTAAGATTCTAACTTTTGTCCTGTCTGAATTCACCACACTATACAAGCGTTATTAGATGACGATGATAAAAGGAAAGCACCTGCTTCCACAGGTCAAAACGTCCAGGGGAGGGCTTCCCTGGTGGCGCAGTGGTTGAGAGTCCACCTGCCGATGCAGGGGACACGGGTTCGTGCCCCGGTCCGGGAAGATCCCACATGCCGCGGAGCGGCTGGGCCTGTGAGCCATGGCCGCTGAGCCTGCGCGTCTGGAGCCTGTACTCCGCAACGGGAGAGGCCACAGCAGTGAGAGGCCCGCGTACCGCAAAAAAAAAAAAAAAAAAAAACGTCCAGGGGCGCCTGGCACGTGGTAGAGGGTCAATAAATGTCAGCTTCCTTTTGCTGTGTAACCAGGGCTGCCTCACAGCACACCCGTCTCTAGCTGCCCCCATCCCCTGATCTGATTTCTTCTTCCTCCCTGGCCCAGAGGTGAAAAGAAAATAAGTAACAAAAGTAGGAAGTAAATAAGAATTTAAATGTTGTCTGGTTACCTTAGTCTTTAGCTGAGACGCTGCTTTCAAACTGGAAACTATCCCACTAATACTGATATTAAAAAGTCCCAAGGCAATAAGAAGGATTTAAAGTAAACAAGTTCTAAAAATCTCTTCCTGGTTTACAATTGTGTTGAAGGTATTAGGTCAGTATTATGCTTACCTCTAACACCTGAAAAACAAATAAAATTTAGCCACTATTCTTAGTTTTCCCTTCAAGGAGATTACACCAGAATAAGTACAAAAAAGTGCATAACTTGTAGGATGTGTTTCAAAGCTTCTAGATTGCTCCTCTGAAACTTGGAATGCATTTCCCATTTTGAAATAAATATTGTTATACAATATGGTTAAATGTTGCAAGGTGAAAATACACCTGGTTCCCAAAACGTAACTGAAATAATATAAAAAGTTCTACTCCTCTTTTTCATCTTTCTACTGAGAAACTGGAGCTGAGGTCCAGGTTTTGGCATCTTTTCATATAAATAGGACTTCACATGTCTAGCAAACAAAAGTCAGGAACTACCTATATTACACAACCAACTTTTAGGCTATTATATTAACACTTAAGCAAGTTTAAATTTCGTGATGTTAGGTGATTCTTCAAGTAAAGATGAGCTCTACCTCTAACAGACTACTTGTCAGACAAGGAAAACGTTTACTTCTGTATTTACTAAAAAGAAAGAACTGTTTAAGGAAATTTAAGTAAACTGAACACTAAAGACAAAAAAATAATACTTAGAAGTCATATCAGGCAACATATTAGAGATGTTAGATAAGGAAATCAGATATAAAAAGGCAGGGAAGGAGAAGGTACTGGTATCTTTCTCTACTTCTAACACCTCGAGGCAAAGTATACTATCATCTTAGCTATGTAAAAATTAGTCTCAAACCAAATTCCTTGAACCAAATATGACACTAAAGTAGTTTTAAAGTACTTCAAGCCAATAGTTAATAAACTGTTAAATGTAGAGTAGGGTATTATATATATACTGCTGTTCAGAGCAGAAGATACACAATTAATTTTATTACCTTGCACTGAGAGAACATGTAGCAGGTAAATTTTCATAAGAAATACCAATTATTTATACTACTATTATACTTTGGTAAAAAACTGATAATATCACAGCTCAAGTTATTTCAAATTCTGCTTATTCCAATAAATAGCATTTTCTCAGCATTATATAATTTGAAAGCAGAAATAATTTGTTCTTTTCTAATACTTATACCAACAATTTATTCTGTCTTATTTCAATGGATAGAACTGCCAAAGCAATGTTTAATAATAGTGACGATGATGTAAATGATGATAGGAAGTATTTGTCTCGTTTCTGATGTTAATGGAAATAGCTTTAGTATTTCATTAATTTTGCATATGTTGTTTGCTTTCTTTGGGGGGAACTATCATATTTTAATAGTTTCCTTTTATTTCAATGTTATTAGTTTTTTAAAAATCAGAAATGGCTTATTTATAAATGTATTTTTGCTTCTAATGATACAATCATCTGGGATTCCCTTTAAAATGAATATGTTGGCAGACTAGTGAAATTAACTCAGTAATTATATAATTTTTCTTTTTGACACATTTTACTGGATTAGATTTGCTTTAAGTTATACTTATTTACAACTATTTTAGTTAGTGAAATTGACTTATTTTCTTTTTGGAGTTTCTATCAGATTTTTGTCTTAAGGTTTTTAAAGTTTCATAATATTAATATACTCAATGTTAAATTTTAAGTGTGAGGCTACACTGTCTGATATAGTAGCTACCAGTACATGTCGCAATTTAAACATAATCATTAAAATAAAATAAAACATTCAATTCCTCAGTCCCACTAGCCACTTTTAATTGCTCAACTGCTACCATATTATATGGTGCAGGTGTCACACTCAAAACAAAGAAAATCTCTCTCTCTCTTTCTCAGCTTTAAAATTCTAAAGCTTTTTCCATTCCTGTTGTAAGTGCTATTGAAGCTACCCAAGTCATAAGTCTCCACATCATATTCTTGAAGCACTAAGACAATATTCCCAGACCAAATCATTCTTCACCCACGTGAAACAAGAAGCAATCATCATACAAACGAACCTGA
Organism: Delphinus delphis; assembly: GCF_949987515.2. NCBI lineage: Eukaryota > Metazoa > Chordata > Mammalia > Artiodactyla > Delphinidae > Delphinus > Delphinus delphis. Next base: position 139,280,966 of record NC_082684.1, read on the forward strand.
AATTTTTTACGCAACAGTAAAGGAACAAGTCCTTTAATCTACTGGCTATAAGGCAATCTTTATACAGTAAGTCATGTATAATACTAATACCAAAGAAACAAAATCAAAAAACTTTAATGCAAAAAGTACCCCTCTCAAGAAAGGGCAATGGCAAATCGATCATTAAGTTTTAAATTCCTTTTCATTCCCTTGTATAATAGATAACATCATAATACGACACCTAGAGTAAACTTTGACATCCAGCTTTATTATAAATGACAGATATAGTTACAGAAAACAAAAAACCAAAGAAAACAAAAAAAGCTGGTATTCCAGTGACTTCATCTATTTCAAACCAAGAAAAGTTAAATCCAAAGAACTCTTTTAGAAAGCAAGCTTATTTTTAAATTCTCTTTTATTCAATTCTAATGCGCGGCCATCAACTAAGCCAATTTTGGAAAATTAGAATACTTGCAGAGAAAACTCATTTCCTTTGTTAAAAGCAGAAAAGTACCAGCTTATTAAGAAGGAGCCTTTTGTTTTCAGACCACATGCTAAAAAGTTTCTTTTTAATAAAACTTCAAAATACTGTTTTTAAATCAACAAAATTCTTCCTGTTCTCTAATCTTTACAACACTGAAAATTTGTGCCCCAAAAGTTTATAAGGATAGTCAACAAAAGATCTTCCCCTTTTTAATTTTAAATCACAACTGCCTTTGAAAATGATTCAGCATCCATTTAAACCCACAAATAAAAGCTTTATTTTTATTAGTTTTAATTAAAACTGCTATTTATTATAGGTGTTTAAAATCTAAAATACAAGTCTTTCTTCTAGACAAATGAATTGACTCACATTTCATAATATTTCTTTGTTTGAAGGAGTGCTTTAAAACACTACTCTACCAGGAAGGAAAAATTCTAGTAATTTAGTTTTAATACTCCTTTCATACTTTTGAATTCTCAGAAATTCAGCTATTGTTGATAAGTTGACAAGACTATGTCAGATGTCAAAAGTTATATGTTCAGTATTTTAAATCTATTAACTCCAAATGTCTATCTACATAATAAGTCAAATAAAAGTTCCTAATTTTAGGGCTTCCCTGGTGGCGCAGTGGTTGAGAGTCCGCCTGCCGATGCAGAGGACACGGGTTCGTTCCCTGGTCCAGGAAGATCCCACGTGCCGCGGAGCGGCTGGGCCCGTGAGCCATGGCCACTGAGCCTGCGCGTCCGGAGCCTGTGCTCCGCAACGAGAGAGGCCACAACAGTGAGAGGCCCGCGTACCGCAAAAATAATAATAAAAAAAAAAGTTCCTAATTTTAATCTTTGTTTCTTCTCAATCAATTTTACTCTTTTTTTTGATACAATAATGTATACCACATACAATTCCATTTGTATTAACTGGGGGAGGGAATTTGGGGTAGGAGGAAAGGAAATATTACTGAACACACACACAATAATCTGAACACCTGCCCTTGTGTGAAAATCTTAAGATTTTCATTTTTATTAAAATCTTCATTTGTCTCCTAAAGGAGTGTGTTTGTGTCAAACCAAAATGATTCTCTCCCTCTTTTGAAATAATGACCCGTTTTATGTTCTGCTTGGTTAATATGTGCTTCTCCTGAACGCCCAGTTTATATCAGAAGTGAAAGGACCTGCTCTGCAAGGGTGTCCCTCTCGGGAGGTAAATGGAATAGCTCACATAGGCTGTGATTTGAGTCTTTTTCAGGAAAAGGGTTCTGCAGCTCTTCAGTCCTCCAAAAGTATCAGGAGGGCACAATAGTATAGATTTGGTATAACCTTCCCCATTTTTGGAAAATAGTTAACAAAATTCAGTCTTTCAAACATCTACTGCTTACTCGGCACCAGACACTGAGTACTGTGGACAATACAAAGATCTGACATGGTTCCTGCAGTCCCCAAGGACATTTACAAATAACTAACATGCAGCAGGAAATTATAAGTATCCCAAGGACTGTGAGTTTAGGGGAGATTACATCCAGCTACAGTTGGAGTTACTTGGGGGAGGGGGGGAGTGCTCAATGATAACCTCATAAAGGATATGCAAAGACAGGACAAAGGCAGGGACTCTTGGAAAAGGGAAAGTAAGGATAGAAAAACTGTAAGCCTCGGAGCATGTTTCAACTTCTTCAGAGGACAGAGCACATGGAAAAGCCGCCTTAACATTAGCTATAGTCAAAATAGTTTGACTACAAGCATAATAATTAATAATCAAATAGGTTAAACCTAACACACCTCTAAAGTAAACCAATTAGTGTAACCACAAGAAATTTATATACAAGGAAAATCTACAAACTGAAGTGAAATTACTAAGGTGCACTGGAAAATAACACACACACACACCACATACAGAAGAAGAAATCCTTTTTTGTTTCTTAATCATAGTGAGGTGTGGGGAAAATGTTAATTTAAACTACAGCTTCATCAGCTTACTACTAGCACAGTTTCCTTTTAGGCTGTCAGTATAATGCTACAGGATGATTCCCTGGCATTTTGTTCTAAACCCACAAATGAGATGGTTATGTGACCAGCTGCAGCTCCCTTCCTGCATTTCAGAAGCTCTCGGAGTCCACACACTTGCGGCTCTGTATAACTTCACACACAAGACTGGCAACTGGCCAAGAAACCCCTGCCACGGTGTATATTCCCCCAAGGTCCAAGATCTGCCATTTAATTCCAATTCAGCCGTGAAATGACTTGTACTTTAGCATACTATACCAATATAAAGCAAATTAAATTCCAGTCCTAGTTAATAAAGGTATTCCTCTAAAATGCAATATACAAAGACATTAAAGTATATAGTCTATATTTTTAAAGAGACCTACGAATATAATTCCACTCCATTAGGAAAATTCCAAGATAATTCTTTAAATTTCCTCAAAGAGTTACTATTTCCTCATAATCTTACCAACAGTGAGAAAACCCACTGCACACAGAGATTTAATTGTATTTCCAAATTTCCCCATTAAATATTTCATGCACATTGCTAACTAAAAATCAAGAAGAATGAATGTTTTCAACATCTGGTGCATACAGGTTGACATGACTTGCAATGATGACTGTGAGACAGATACCTCAAGAATGATCTTAATTCCTGCTGTTTAAAGAGAAATACTTACAACCTTACAGAAACACATGGTTCTGTCAATTAGATAGCTGTGTCATTCTAGTATATAAGTGTCCTCAGGGAAAGGGGGGGAAACTAATGAAAACACTTTAACAGCTTGGCTAATACTTAATTTTTGTAGGAAGGGGTGTTTTATGAGAGCAAATAATAATAAACTCAGCACTAGGCTCAGAAAATCTTCCCAAGATTTTCACTTTTACTGATGTCTTCATGTACCTCTAGCTTGTCTCTCTTCCATGTCCGGACATCTTCCACACAAAGGATCACTGAAATACTAGTGATCTACAGGACTAAACCTTACAATGTTTTATTCAATAGCCACAGTGTAATAATGTTAAACCTGTAAAAATGTAAACTTGGTAGGCCACTGACCTTTTTTTCTTCCTTTTGATGGGACACCTTTCTACAATACAATAAGCAGCTAAGGACAATGTAGAAAGGATTAGCACACAACTTCAGTAGAAAGTGTGAATCAAAAGCAATATTTGGACTTTAAATCCCCATCCCTGCCCACTATTGCCTTCATGTAACATTCGAGGGCTATATGGCAAAAACAAAAACAAAAATAAAAGGGCTCCTTTAAATGGCTTTTTTTTTTCCTTTCAATGTCAGAAACTTTTTGAATTCAGTAAAATGATTAAAACCATAAAGAATTATTCATAATTTACTAGGCAAGGAAAGAAATTTGCTTCACGCCAAAGTTAAAACTGTAAAATACACTGACTCTGAGCATACCGAATGGATATGGACTGTTAAACATCACTTGTAACCTGAATAACCTGTTCAAAGTAGTCAGAAAAATTCTTACTTTATTGTCGTTTACATGAAACAGACATGTATAGTATATTACAAAGACAGAACAGGGCCTCCAATACCCTTTTAAAGGATGTGACACTTAAAAAAAAATTAGCTTGAAAGGCTACACACAAAATTCTTGATGTTTATCTACAGAGTAGAAGAGGAGAGTGGAACTGTGTTGGGACAGGGGAGACTGTCAAAATAATTTTTTAAACAAAGAAGTTAAAGATTATATAACAAAACCTTAACTGGACAGTAGGAATGTGGGTTTTTATCATATTATAATAATATTATCATATTATTCTTCAATTAAAAACAAAAAAAGAAAAGGAATTATAATGAACAACAACAAATACTTTTCATTTCCCTGAAGCTTAGAGGGATGGGAAAGAAGAGGAGACCTAGAGGTTGAAAGGGCAATTTAAATTTACATCTGAATGAATAAGGACAAGCATTCCTGATAGCCCCCAGTCCTCTGCAAATTCCAACAGGACTAAAAGGCAGTAATGGCAGTCCCCACTGGCTTAGAGACTGGGGGGAGGGGAAAGAGTGAGGAAGACGAGAAAACGCCTGCACACACATAGTAAACGAATGGCATTTTCAGATAATATTAATACTTACCAGTATGTACTGTAGCTACTGCAATCCATACACACTGTGTGCTGAGCTTTTTCTTGCTTTTCTGATTTCTTATGGTTGGTTAAGGGTATTTGTGCATCTTCATAATGTTTTTTTGCATGGCCATTCACATACCTTACAAAAATCAAATGAAAATGTATTTTCATCTAAATATTGCTTGGGAAGTTAAAGTAGCAGGAGATGATAATAAAATTAGATGGTTATCAAATCAGAATAAGAAAGAATTCCTTCTAATAAAGAGCATTCAATCCTGTAAGAGCATTCATCACTTAGTGATTTATTAAGCTGAGTACTTAAAATATGCTTTTTTGCAATCAAATACAGTCAACTTATTATTGTACACAAGACTAGAACCAGGCAAGGAAAGGTGTTATCTATGCAAACCAGTTTCAATACCATTGAGATTATCACTTATCAACTCCTTTGCTGATAATTTTGCTATATAGCCTTTTTCTTTTTTTTAAGTTTTCTTAGGCTGCTAACTCCCAACTCAGCTATTATCAAAGACAAGCTTTGCAAACTAAATTACTCAATCACTGCCCACAGGGCCATAGGCTCTGCTTAGGTTGCTGCTTAATATAAAACATGAGAGTCAGATATGGAAACAGGATAATCTCCCATCTCTTTCTCATCAATATGGCTTCATATTTTTCATTTGAATGCCTGAATAATCACTCCACTAATATGGAAATAGGTTTGTTTAAAAGAAATCCAAACAAAACAGAAATTATCTTAAGCTTATATAAACTGTAATTTCTTACTACATGGGCAAAGATAATCAAAGGCTGACTACAGTCAGAAAAATTTTCTAACACTTTCCAACTCAGATTTAATAAATCATTTTATCACAAAAAGCAAAATGAAACTGACATAAGGGTTCATCTACACCTTCACCTAAATACTGTACAACGCCATAACTGACCACTACTTGAAGACCCTCATAAAACAAAAACGTCCCAGTTCCTAGAAAGCTGCCAATTTATAGAAGGTAAGGCCTAATTGTAAACTCAGAACAGTCAAAACAAATGTCGGTTAAATAGTGCCAAAGTAAACCTTCTCAGAGAGTTAAGGTGACATTTTTGTCATGATGTGCCTTAACTGTACAAGGAGCAACACTTACCTTGGGGAAAGTAGGATAGTTTGTGATAAGTAAGGAGGATCAACTCCAAGCCTGGCCTCTCTACCCCAGGAAACCTGGAAGCATCAGAGGCACTACTAACCTCAACTCAGAGTTTGATCACGTTTTCCCCCCTTTTTCTCACTGTAATAAACATAACCAAGACTTGTGTGTAGGGTCTTCTGTTCACAAAAGTGGACTAAACTGAATTTTTAATTCCATTGTATATATGGCTGAGTTAAAATAAAAATAATGATTAAGAGTATAATCTCAGGGCTTCCCTGGTGGCACAGTGGTTAAGAGTCTGCCTGCCGATGCAGGGGACACGGGTTCGTGCCCCGGTCCGGGAAGATCCCACATGCCGTGGAGCGGCTGGGCCCGTGAGCCATGGCCGCTGAGGCTGCGCATCCGGAGCCTGTGCTCCGCAATGGAAGAGGCCACAACAATGAGAGGCCCGTGTACCGCCAAAAAAAAAAAAAAAAAAAGGTATAAACTCAAAAATTAGACAGCCTGGGTTTTAGCAGGCGTTATCACATAATGGCCTGGTAAGCTTGGGTGAGTTACTTAATCTCTCTACTTCTGTTTTCTCATCGATAAAACAGAGATAATAGTACTTATATCTCCTGGGTTGTTAGGTGATTAAATAATCCATGGCTCAGAATGCATGAATGAATGAATAGTACATATAGTTCCTTTAGCCACCATACTGTAGCCTCCAAATGTACTAGATATTTCCATGGTTACTGTAATAAATGTCAGTGATAAAGTAAGAAGTGTATTACTGCTAACATTAAGATTAGCAATGTTTTGGCTAATATTCAAATACATGTCAGAAGTTAACAGTCATGTATAAACTACCACATAAAAATAAATATTTCCCTCATCTAGTTTTAGATTTTAACCAATTTGGTCTAAAAAGGAAAAGTGTCCATATACATGTCACAGATTTTTTAACAACAATCACAAAAAATAGGAAAAATAAAAGGGATGGTGTCATGAAGACCAATACAATATATAACTCAAATATACTACTGATAAAGTACATTTCCTAGTTTGAAAGAATATTCCGTTTAAGACTCCCCTAAAGACAAGTGGTCTAAATTACTGAGAAAATCGTCATTCTTGGCAATCAACACCCAGGATTACATGGCAAAAGAAAATTAGCCAATCATCCAACCATTTGGATCTATGTAAAATGAAGATCCAAATGCAGGTTACTCTCATTATCTGTGTAATCTACTTAATTATATTTCTCTGAAACCATGTCAGATTTCCAAATTTAAGATTGCTTACAATTGGAAACATACTACCTACAGAGCCTAGAAAATTTTCAATTTATTTTTCCAATACCTACTTAGAGAACTGTTTGTTGCTTGCTGTTAAGAACACTAATGTCTCCACTTTTTGAGAGTATGTCAGGTCTTTTTGTTGACATATGACCTTCCAGATTTAGGCTGTAAAGCACTATGAGACGACTGGAGGATAGAACTATATAAATTTTATTGCATTATAATTCTCACCTCTCAAAATCTAGGAGAGGAATCTGTCTCTTCAAGTGCAGAATTTAAGTGCTTCTACTTTTCTTCTTTTTTAAAAAAAATGTTATCTGTACAAAGTATTTTCAGGTTCCCCAAATCCTAGAGATTTCAAAACCACAATAACCACAATTAAGATATGCAGTTAACATTTTCCAAAAGTACTCTTAAGTGTACATGGAAAAATAGACTCAATTCCAGGACTGAAAATGTGAAAAATCAAAAGTTAACTGAACAAAGATGCTCTCTTCATGCAATGAGGGTTTACGAGTAACGATGGGGAAACTGTCCAAATAAATACAATATAGATTTCAGCCTGTGTGACTCAGTATGATTTCCCACCTCCTTGCTGCTAAGCTACTAACTTCTGAAGTAAATTCAAAGCAGATTTTCTAAGCTAAAAGAGCCACAGAAATAAATGTGCTACTACCAGACACACAAAGTTTGATATTTATTTGAGTTTGTGCTAGAAGAAAGAGTTACTAAAGTATTTAAGTAACATCATTTTGAAGCCAAGAACTGGGAGGAAATGCTCAGGCTTGAACTGGGTTTGGGAGTGTTAAGTTCCTAGAATGCAAAAATGTCTTAACGGAACAATGATATATTTGGTACATCTTAGCATAAATAATGAACTCCACAGTGAGACCATTTTTGAGGGAATTCCTTTATCTGTTTTGTTTTCAGAAGAATGATGTGATATCTGGGATTTGATTCAAAAGTCAATAAAGGTAGGGAAGAGTAGGTAACAGGTGAAACAAAATTGGCCACGTGTCAATCAAATATTACTAGTAGATTGTCTTGATCATCAAATTAATTCTTCTGAGTATCAATAGAAAGGGGTTTTCCCCCCTAGATTTTCCTCAGTTCCATCACTGAACAAAGGGATTCTATTAGGAGAGGGAAGAAGCCCTACAGAGAATTACGTACACGCTATAATTAAACAACGGTGCTTAATAAATCCAAATCAATAAAACTTTGACATAAAGCTTAAAGGTAAACTGAAAAAAGCAAGGTGGGTAGTGAAGTAATAAGCATGTCACCTACCTTCCACAGTGGACACTTGAACAAGTCAAACAGACCCAGGGGCTTTTGTTGGACCGGCACACTAATAAAAAGAAAAATACACAATATGCCAATTGTATCACGTTATTTCCCAGTTTCTCCCCTAATCTGTAATACCACATCCTGTGATTAAGTTACAAATTCCATGGCTGCTTAGGTGTACTGAAATCACAAATCCTTGCTTTGTGAGTGCATTTACACAAAACGGCTGCCTAATTAACGTTATACTGAAAGAATCTAAACGCATGTCCACAACAACTGCTCATATTAATTGCGGACTCAACTCAAATAGTTTAACCACAGGTTAAACACTTTTCTCCTTTATTACTTATTCCTTTTTTTTTTTTTCAACAGTCTCTGACAAGTTAAGGACAGTCTATTTTCTCATCAAAAGCTTTTTTAAGGGAATTCCCTGGCAGTCCAGTGGTTAAGACTCCACGTTCCCAATGCAGGGGGCACGGGTTCCATCCCTGGTTGGGGAACTAAGATCCCACATGCCGCATGGCGCAGCCAAAAAATAAATAAAAAGACAAAACATTAAAAAAAAAAAAAGATTTTATAAAAACCATTTTTAAGTCTAATTTTTAAATCACATGTCTTTACCATACAGATCATATTATACTAGTATAAATGACAACTCTTTTAGTTTACTTAGTGAGAGGCATAACCTAAGGATACAATTCGGAAGACTAAGCCCAGTTCTTCCCAAATTAATGTCTCAAATGCATTAAATATAATTCTAAATATGATAACTGCATGTAGTTCTTGCTGAGGGTATAATCAGGACATTAATTACTTTAGTTTGAGTAATATGGGGACGCGGCAGGCAAAAAGGGGTATGAAAACTTCTAAAATACTGATTACAATCTTGCTTGCTGTTTACTTATTCAATTTTAAGCCCAATAAACATAACAATGATTTTAAAAGGGAAGGGATATAAAAATCACCTGGAACAAGCTTTTTCAAAACACATATGTTCTACTCAGGCAGAGACATCTACACTGGGGTGGGTACAGAAGGACAAAAGAACATGTCTATTTTGACAAAAGCAACTTCCCAGGTGACTCCCTAGTACAACCACTTGAGAACCACTAGTCAGCCTCCTAGGGGCCATGAGAGGGGCACCGCAGCACATCCACACACTCAGGATTATAATAAGTCCACTGCCTGGCACACAGTATATGCTCAATGAACAGTTGTTGAAACAACGTTTAAATTTCTTAGTTTAAGACACCAAGCTCTTCCAAGATCTGATCCCTACTATGTTATATTGGTCCTGTCTAATCATACATCACAATCGGCCTTTCTCATTGTTAAGAAAAATTAGCCAAAACTGGAAATAAAGTGAATCAAGAACTATAAGCCCTTTCAATGTATAATAAAACACATTGTATCATGAATATCCCAAAGATATTTCATTATAATACCATTGTCTGACCTGCTGTTTACTATTGATTAGGACCCAAATTCTATGAAGTTACAAGTGAACTTGTAGATTTTTATTTGGTAGAGATAATATCTGTCTGGCAGACTCCAAGGTCTATGGTTTTATTACCCTGCAGGACATTAATGGGTTTTATATCTAGCCTAGCAATTTACTTCAACATTCATTCTTCAGTGTCTGCATTCACTCAATTCCTCAAATGCTCTTGGAATCAGCTTTACCATCCTGCTGGTTCCCTTATTAATGAGTTAAATAAATCTTTGACATACATTCATAGTACATTTGGGAGGGGAGGAGAAGGCAAGGAAGAATAGGAGAGTACAGTGATATACTGCCCAAGGGCCTCTGCCTTTCTGCCCAGCACAGGGCTCTAACTATTTTTGAATGAGAAAACTTTCAGTGGTAAAAATTCCCTTCCAGTTAGCCAAGGGCCTTACCTTTCCTTAGGGCATTACAATAACTGCTAGGGCCACCCTGAAGGCATTTTAGTTTTTTACTCAGTTGGGTCCAATTTTATTATATGTGCATGTAAGTCACATGACAAAGGTGAATAAGAAGAACGCCAAACTGCTAACAGCAATTATTTTAGGCAAGTACATGAGAAGACTATTGTAAGGGGAAACTGTTGGCTTTTTATTTGTACACCCCTGTGGTATTTGATTTGTATCAACAAAAATATGACATTTTTATACTTTGAAAAGAAAGTCCTATAGAGTATATTTTTAAAGGGAAAAATAAATTAGAACACAGTTTACCTGAAACAGATATTCCTGGTCTGCGATATAACTTGAAGGATTAAAAAACTACAAATATTATATAGTTTTATTCCTCCAGCAAACCTTTTTCTTTTAGTAAATACTAAGAAACACTGTACTCAATCTGGAAGAAGTTTAATATTAACCTGAAATAAGTAATTATGTTATAATAGTAAGTTTAGGCCCAAGTTTTTAGTCACTTACAGGTTTTTGTTTTTTGTGTAATTATGGGAAGATTTTCCCCCCCTCCTTTGAATGAGGGGAAAAAAAAAAAAATCTAGAACAAAATCACTGTTACTTTGGTGTGTTTCCTACCAAATGTTCATTTTTCCCCCGATGGCTGTAAAGTGTGTGTATGGACAAAAAGTACATACAATTTTGTGATCTAATTTTTCCACTATCAGTATGTTAAATGTGTTTCTTCATGTTACTGAATTAGAACAGTGTACTCTAAATCTAGTCTTATAAAATCTCAATTACCTCATAAAGTTTTATCAGTTTTTTAATTTCTTAATTTCAGATTTTCAAAAAGATACCCTAAGCCTGAGGGGAAGAAATGGGGAATAACTGCCTAATAGGTACAGGGTGTATTTTGGAGTGATGAAATGTCTTGGAACAAGATAGAGGTGGTAGTTGTAGATGTACTAAATGCACTGAATTGAATTATTCACTTTAAAATGGTTAATTTGGGGAATTCCTTGGCAGTCCAGTGGTTGGGACTCGGTGCTTTCACTGCCAAGAGCCCAGGTTCGATCCCTGGTTGGGGAACTAAAGATCCCACAAGCCGCATGGCATGTACATAAATAAATAAATAAGTAAATAATATTACGTTATGTGAATTATACCTTGATTAAATAAATAGGTGCTTAAGACAGGGATGAGGAGAAAGAATAAAAGGAAGTAAAATAGTATTGACTTTCAAAAACATCAGAAAGAAGTGACTGTGCCTTTTACTAAATCTCAAAAAAGACCTCACTTTCTAAGTTAAGAAAGCAAATTTCTTTTATCACGAATATTTACAATAAGAAAGTTAAGACTTAACGTGTGATAAGACAGTTGGTCTTGGCTATTTAAATGACAGTACTCTCTGAGGGCTTAATAGTTTCACACCAGAAGAACATTTGAAGGCTAGGAAACTCCAGAGAAAAGGGTATTATGGGGCATTCTGAAGCCATTTATTACACTGCTTTGGGGAATATTCACTCTGTGTATATATACCTTATCCAAATTATAAACCTTTAAAGTACCCAAGACAATTAGAAAATAGAAGGAAAAATACTGGCTTTAAATTAAACTCTCAATTATTGCTACAAATAGAACAGGTCATAGCATGAGTAAAAGAATACCTGCAGTAATCTTAAATTCATTTATTTTAATCACGTTAAGGGGACACACTTTATTATAAAAGGTAGTCTCAGTTTATAGACAGATGGGTTTCAAGTTTTTCTGTAGGATGAATACATTTCCCATGGAAACTGCATTAGAGGTTTGCAGACTATTTTATAAAACTGTACAAAAAGCATAACAAAACTGATAGACTATATTGTGTGCGTGCATGTGTGTGTGTGTATAAAATAAAACCATACACAGTCAATAAAAATGTTTTTAAGCCATAAATATACTATCTATTCAGCAGAACATAAAAATATTAAAATGAAGGGTTTTTATTTTTTAAATCTTAAATGCCGGTACTTGAGAGAAAGAGGTTAATAAGGTTGGAAACTTGTAGGAGTTCAAAAAGATAAGTCTGAAAACTTATAAGGGCTCTTTTTATTATGCCTAATTACACTTCAAGGTGACATCATGGCAGGGAAGGCATGCAGTATATTTCTCACACTGTTACACGTGGCCGCAGCAGGGTCACTGGATGTCATAAACAGAAGTCTGGTCCTCTTTCACTCAGATTATGAAATTTCCTCAAAGTTATTCTCCTCCAGCAATCTGTCCCATACGCTTAGATTCGTCCAACCCCGAGCACGGGTTTCCTCTCACAGCTCCTGGGCATCTCAGCCTGGGGGGCTGGTACTATCCAGCTCCCTTCACTCTCCTCCTGCTGCTATAGCCTCAGAACTCTCCTCTGGCCCTGTCCTTACCCTCAGCCACGAGCTCTGCAAGTTGGCAGCAGCACCCCTTTGCGGGGAGTGGAGAATGTCGATCCTCTCCTAAGCTAGGGCCATTTCCCACAAGATAGAAGCTCTGACACAGGTTGGGCAAGGGAGACAGGTGAAGTAGGCCCAGCCTCTAAAACATGCTCGCATTCATGTCTTCTTCCTAAAGCCCCCAAAAGCCTTAACCCTCCTGGAAACTAGGAAGGGACAACTGATGGAGCACAAAGGCAGAGGGAAGGCATCCAACTGATCTACAAACCAAAGTGGTTTTACTCCCTGCTACTCCTATGCAGGAAAGAACAGTCTGCTCCTTTACCAAGAGACAAGAAGGGCAGAAAACTAGGGAGTTCTAGGGGACTTCCCTGGTGGCACAGTGGTTAAGAATCCACCTGCCAATGCAGGGAACACAGGTTCAAGCCCTGGTCCGGGAAGATCCCACCTGCTGCGGAGCAACTAAGCCCGTGAGCCACAACTACTGAAGCCCGCGCGCCTAGAGCCCGTGCTCTGCAACACGTGAAGCCACCGCAATGAGAAGCCCGGGCACCGCAACTAAGAGTAGCCCCCACTCGCCACAACTACAGAAAGCCCACGTGCAGCAACAAAGACCCAGTACAGCCAAAAATAAATAAATAAAATAAATGGAAAAAAAAAAAGAAAACTAGGGAGTTCTGGGCTTAAAGGGGCCTATTTACACACGAATATCTAGGTTGTGTTCAGAAGGCAAAATGGTATCCACAGCGAATATAAATTTCTTCCCACTGATCTTCAATAGCCTTATTATTCACTACATAGAACCTAATAAGATAGAATACATTTGGTATTCAAGGCCCATCAACAATTCTCCTTAAGTTCTAAATTTTTTATAAAACACCATGCACTAGTGCTTACGATACAACTTGGTCACTGTCTCTACAGGCAAAATAGTTCAAGCACTCAGCACTGACAGGCAAGCCATTTATAGCGCATCCATTATTCAATAGTTGCTTCAACTGGCAGAGAGGCTCTTGAGCTTAAGAATTCAGAAAGGTGAGGATCCAATGACTAGGATTCTAGTCCTGGCCCTATCATTACTAGCTATAGAACTGAGAACATCACTACTATTCTGAGTCTATGTCTTCACTGTAGAATAAAAACTAGGTGATGAGCATGTCCCCTCTAATTATAAAATTATTCAAAGAACACAAAGCAAAAAATAGATTAAATAATCATATAATTCCCTATAGATAAAATTCTTCCAACTCCACTCTCCTCCTAATTTTCTTAACAAAGAGATTAATTATTAGTGTAGTATAATTTTCTAAATCAACAACCTTCAGCTTTTTTTTCCTGCTCCCACAACTCTTGAGAGGCAAACACATTCCCAGCACATTGCCCGTCAGCAACAGCAGCTCACTGCAACAGCGAGGTCAGAAAGTGTGTGGAATCGCTGTTCAAAACCATGGTACAGCGGCTTCCCTAGTGGCGCAGTGGTTAAGAATCCGCCTGCCAATGCAGGGGACAGAGGTTCAAGCCCTGGTCCGGGAAGATCCCACATGCCGCAGAGCACCTAAGCCCGTGCGCCACAACTACTGAGCCTGCACTCTGGGGCCCACGAGCCACAACTACCGAAGCCCGTGCACCTAGAGCCCGTGCTCCACAACAAGAGAAGCCACTGCAGTGGGAAGCCCACGCGCCGCAACGAAGGGTAACCCTGCTCGCCGCAACTAGAGAAAGCCCATGTGCAGCAACAAAGACCCAACACAGCCAAAAATAAAATAAATTTATTTAAAAAAAAAACACTGTAGACAAACATGCTGCTCCAATAGTAAAACTCAGAATACCACCCCCTACCAACAACACACCGTTTTTAAAGTGCCACACTAAAAAACCAGCAACCCATAAGAAAATATTCATAAAGTGTTTTTTCAAAGAGCAGGTTCTTTATTTAATATTTATCTAGTACATACCATGTGCCAAGCACCATTGCACTTTATTGTGCCACTTTATAAATATCACTTCATTTAATCCTCTACAGTCCAATGAGGTGTGTACCATTATTGACCTGTTTTATAGATAAGGAAGCTGAGGCACAGAGAAGTTATATACCTTGCTAAGTTAGTTAAGTGACAGAACTGGAACTCAAACTCAGTATTTGAAGGTATGGACTGTTGCAGAGCAAGTCCAGAAGGTTGTCATTTTTGCTTTAGAAAGATTATGTACTATGCGTTTCTGTGTATACGTTATATACCTGTATATAAACTGCTTGAAGTCTAGAAGGGTACATAGTAACTGTTAACCGTCATGTAAAAAGAATGGGATGGGGGATTAGAGCCACATGGACCTACTTTCAACTATACTGTTTGAATTTTTTCAGAAAGCGTTACTTCTTTTATAACAAAAATAAAGTTTAAATGTCTTAAATTTAAAGATACTGGTATTATAAAGTCCGAATGAAATAAACTTATTCTAAATTATTAAGCGTAAGTGGTAAGTGAAACCAAAATCCTAGATTACAACTCTACGGGTGTGTAAACATATGATCAATGAAAAATATTTGCAGCTGTTATTCAAAACACACACACACACACACACACACACACACACACACACACTCCATAGAAGTATCAATAGTAAAAGTGTTATTCCTCTCGAAATTGGAGGATAGGGCAGAATTATCATAAAAATTCTATAAATATTCCAGTACATATACAAGTAGAAATATACTCAGGACTAACCCAGCTTACCCTCCAACTGATACATTCTTAGATGTTTAGAACAAGGCGTATAATCTTCTTTATACCATAAATGCTCTTTGAACCACATACTCATGAGCCTATTCTATGCTAAAAGTTCTGAAGCCTCTTCTATCTTCAACTTGAATCCTCTGAAATTACTGGGGGAAAAGAGTGGTAAAGTCACATAAAGAAAGCAGGAACTGAGCCTTCACGTAGTCCAGAAAAGAAGAAATCCAGCGATATTAAGCAACCGCCAGAGGTGCCAGAGCAGCCTGAGCGTAGCCAAAATCACTGCCTGTGTTCCCGTACCGCCACCTCCCACCCCCGGCACTGCGGCTCATTCTGGGAGTGCACGCTGGGTTCCCAGGGAGCAGGGCAACAGGAGAATTCTCATACAAAGCAACAGGCAGCGCCCAGGGCTAAAGAAGTGAGCCCATGCAGAGCTCAGGAGACTGAGCGGAGGTCCAGATACTGAAGGAGGAGGAGACCAAGCATGAGCACCAAATCCAAACTGCTCAGAAGCTGCAGGCTGGGGCTCACAGAAGATCACGGAACCAAGAGTTCAGGGCCAAGGCAGGGAAGGCAGCTATGAAGTAAAGCTTACCTCAGTTGCCTTTCCGCTTTGCCCCATGAGAAGCTTTCCCACCTTCCTCCTCTGGCTTCAGTCCCATTCTTATTCAAGGCTGGCAGTCAGTTAATCTCTCCTGAGTCATTACATAAGTAAATTTCTGATCAGTTTTCTGATAAAGTCACAGTTCAGTATTTCTCACAACCATTCTCTCCTTTCTGCTTAATTGGCCCTATGATAGATTAAAGATGACCACTCCTCCCATTGAGAGGCAGGTCTATGTCCTCTTTCCTTGAATCTGGGCAGGCTCTGCAGTGCTTTGACTAACTGAAAATGGCAGAAGTGACTGCGTGCCAATTTGCAGGTCTGAGTTTTATGAAATTGACAGCTGCTTCTTTTTATTGCTTGCTCTTGGGGAAGCCAGCCACCATGCGAGAAGCCTAATCACCCTGAGACCAACACACTGTGAGAAACCCAAACGACACTGAGAGACCTTGCAGAATGTGACACCATGGGGGATGGGGGGATGGGGAGGGACAGAAACAGAGCAGGAGCAGAGGCACAAGACATGTGACTTAAGAAGCCATCATGGAAGTGGATGCTCGAGCTTCAGGTACGCCAGCTGAGACAGCCCCAGCCAAGCTCCTCCTGAATTCTTGACCCACAAGATGACAAGAAAAATAAAACGGTTGTTTTAAGCCACTAAGATGTAAGATAGTTTGTTATGCAGCAATAGATAATCAGAACACTACTTGTAGAAGGAGGGGTATCAGCGATACAGCATCTACCGTTCACCCCTGTCAAACGACTCATGGGAATGACTGACATTGTTGTTTAGTAGAAGTGAGGATGAGACCCTTTGAGAGGTTCTACTCCATAGGAATCAAAAACTATCCAAAGACTAGACTATCCCCTCTGCAACAGGGGCAATAAGACAGTAAGAACACTGCAGTCTGTCATCAACTAAGCTGCAATCATCCTTTGGACTGGCTCTTTCTGTATCCCATTAATAGTTTAAATCCAGGTGTGCTGTCATTACCATAAGACAACCTAATTCTTGAGCAAAACATCACTCCTAATATTGTCCTATATTGTAAAAAACGACCTTCAAAAATCTCAAAACCACTATTCCCGTATTCTACTCTAAATAATTCAATTCTTCTTTATCCAAGATAAATAAGGATTACCTGGTTCTCTTTAAGGGGCACCATCCTTGGCTCTCAGAGCCTAATCTTGAGACTGCTCTAGCCAACTTTCCTAATCTTTTTCACGTCAAGACATGCATGGAAAATGATAACATCTGTATGGTGCATGCACATAAACTGAAGAGTCATCAAAGGGCCAGAAGTGATCTGTTTGGAGGCTCCCGTCACCCTCAGGCTGAGGGGATCTGTTATCTCAATACATATGTAATCCTTTTATGGCCCTTCTGATGGAAAGCTATGTGGTCAATCTTTTTACCTGGTTATCTAGCAATGCAGGAGGAGGTCTCCCTTCTACTCCAATGCCCACTTGTTGGAACAAAAGACTGGAAGTCATCAACCAGCTGCATTATCTAGGAATCCAAGATGCTCCTCTGAGTTTATACTACTCACTAATGTGCTGAGACCTGTAGGAGAAAATGGATGCCCAAATCCTTATTTCTATCCTATGTATAACCGTCTTATCCTACTGCCATTCTATAACCCAAGGGAGCAGCCAGTTAACAGCATGACACAGGAATCTAACATGAATTAAATTAAAAGAGAAAACTACTACAACAGCTGGGTCTGAGTACTTAGGTGGCAAAACAGCATTGACGAGTATGTAAAAGGAAAAGTCAACTGCTTAAAATGAACCTGAACGTAGACTAAAAATGTTTCCAAGGCCACTTCCAGCTCTCTGATTTCAAGGTTTCCCAGACAGAAATATAATTACAATAAAGTATTTCACTTCCACAGCCTTGAATGTATTTGTAAGATCACGGTAGATGGGAAGATAGGAGCAGGCAGACAAATAGTCTGAAGTATTATTATAAAATCACTTACACATTATTGCTCACATGATTAAAACGTTAAAACTTTTAATCTTCCTTGAAGATACCCAATAATCAAAAATATATTTGTACAAGGCTGTTAGTTGCAGCATTATCTGAAACTGCAAAATACTGGAAACAACCTAAATGCCCAAAGTTAGGAGAATGTTTGAATTCACTGTGACACATCACAAATGGAGTACTATGAAGCTGTTAAAAAATAATAAGTAAAATTTCTACAAACATGGAGTGATATCCAGAACTACTAAATGATAGAAGCAAATTCCAAAAGAGTATACTTAGTTTGCTACCTTTTGTGAGAGAAAATAAGAAAATACTCATGTACCTGCTTTTTTTTTTTTTATAAAAAGAAACAGGAAGGATATATAAAAATAATTGGTTGTCTACATGGGGTGGATAGGAATGAGTAGAAGGGTTAGGTAGTAACACTTCTTGGTATGGCTTTAACTTTTGGAACCATACTCATGTTTTATATACTCAAAAAGTAAAATAAAATCAGCAAGGATGAGGTGGAAAAAAATCTAAAATGGAAGGCTTCCCTGGTGGCGCAGTGGTTGAGAGTCCGCCTGCCGATGCAGGGGACGCGGGTTCATGCCCCGGTCCGGGAGGATCCCACATGCCGCAGAGCGGCTGGGCCCGTGAGCCATGGCCGCTGAGCCTGCGCGTCCGGAGCCTGTGCTCCACAACGGGAGAGGCCACAGCAGTGAGAGGCCCGTGTACCGCAAAAAAAAAAAAAAAAAAAAAAAAATCTAAAATGGAAATCAAACTGAAACAAACGAAGCTAACTGTAAATCAAATAAATCAGTGTATTAAAAGATGGAAGGAAAGGGAAGGAAATAACCCAAACAACTTTTGAACATAACACTTCATATTTTGTGAGTATACAGACAAAAAGAAACTGTAAACAAATAGTGAACTCTAGTTATAAGGAGTTTTCTTTGCAATGTTATGGGTTAGCAGTTTAGAACCACTTTCTCTGATTATGGCACGGGGCAAACAAGTACATATGCTGACATAATGGGAACCAGATTCTCTCTGTTAGAGAAGAGCATTACAAATACAGAAAGGGCAAGACTAGATCTGTAGTGCTGAACTGGAATTAAAGGTATCAAAATGAACTCATGGTTATACACACACATACACACACAAATATAGACATGTTTATTTATTTATATATGTTTATATTTCTTAGCTCCTATTTGCTGAGAGATCTTAGTTTATAAACCTTATTCCCCACTAAGGAATGATGGCTACTTGGAGAAATGGCTGATTCCAGGACTGGGGCAGCCTGAGTACAAGATGAGCCTGGAGCACCTTGCCATGCCAGAAAGTAAGAAAGGGCTCCAAGAACAATAGGGGCATGTCAAAATTATGGCCTAAGGAGGCTCCCACTAGCCAAATCTAAGACAATTTGAGCTTCAAAATAAATAACAGAATGTCACAAAATAAAATAAAAATCTATGAGTCCATGTTAATAAAATAAATGAATAAACAAGTGGGTGAGAAAGGAAAGCTCTTCCCTGTATATACTTAGAAGAAATAAGTTAGAAAATCAACATCTTGCAACCATCCTAGTAATAACTGATTCAGTCAAGAATCATCAATGGATGCTAAATTACTAGATGAAAGTTTGATGAGGAATAAGACATCTATACACAAAATCTCAAAGCATCTCCTACAAAATAATAACAAAGGGAAAATAGTAACTTTACAATAAATAACCTTGCAAATATCACCTAAATAATCAAAGTTAACATCACCAAAATGAGACAAACCAACCTCATACACCTCTTGATATGATGCCCTGAGAATACACATTGCTTCTGCAGTGTTCCTACAAAAACAATGCACAGCCTGAATCTAATCATAAGGAAACAACAGAAAAACTCAAACTGAAGTACACTCTATAATTAGCCTGCTTTCTTCAAAAATACCAAGATGTGAAAGACAAAGACAGGATAAGGAACTGTTCCAGACTGAAGGAGACTATACAGTTATCACAACTAAGTGAAATGCATGATCCTGGATTAGATGTGGGGGGCAGAAAAGGGAAATAGCTACATTATATGAAGCACATTATTGGGACAACTGGAGAAATCTAAGAATGGAATGTGCATTCAATAATACTATTATCTCAGTTATTAAATGTCCTGATTTTGACCAATACCCTGTGCTTAGTGAAAAGAAAGTCTTTGTGCTTGGGGAAAAAAAAAAAATAAAGTATTTCTGGATGAAGGAGCATTATTAGGTCTGCAAATTACTTGGTGGCAGGGTGCGGGGGAGGTGCATAAAAAGAAGGTTCAAACGTGTAACACAAATGTAGCAAAATGCTAACAACCGATGAATCTAGGTAAAGAGTTCATGGGAATTTCTGTACTATTCTTAGCAATGTTTCTTTTTTTTTTTTTTTTGCGGTACGCGGGCCTCTCACTGTTGTGGCCCCTCCCGTTGCAGAGCACAGGCTCCGTATGCGCAGGCTCAGCGGCCATGGCTCACGGGCCCAGCCGCTCCGCGGCATGTGGGATCTTCCCGGACCGGGGCACGAACCCGTGTGCCCTGCATTGGCAGGCAGACTCCCAACCACTGCGCCACTAGGGAAGCTCAGCAATGTTTCTTTAAGTGTGAAATTATATCAAAATAAAAAGGCTTTCGGAGATTAAAAAAATTTTATTCTTTACTTCCAATTAAGAACATTTTTTTAAATTACTAAAACACAAGGGAAAAGGTTAAATTACCATTGTGCAGAGCCAAACAGTACTATAAACCTGGCAGTAACTTCCCTTTCTTGATGGATGATAAATTAATCCAGTAATAGTATTACAAGATATTAATTGCAGTGGTCCAAGTGACCTTACAACTTTTTCTTTCAATGTTTCTTTTATATATCCAAACTCGGGCTTGTATTTGGCTTCCCAAGCAGAGTCAAACCCCCAGGCTTATCTGCTCTCTCTGCTGACTCAGGTAATAGCGACAATATTTTGCTCTGTTCATTAGGGAAGATAAATCTGAGTTTGAACTTTTACTCAAAAACAGTACTGCAAAATTTCAGTTTTAGTGATTTAACTCTCTGGACGATGACTAATAAGATCCATTTCTGATGGGGCAAAGCATTGTTTTGCCCTAAAAGCTGGATTTTAAATATCTCATTTAAAAATAAACACCAAATTAAGCATGGCAGACCAATTTCTCTCTTACCTCCTCTCCATCCTAACATCTCACTAAAATGACAATAAAGAAATTAAATCGACATGAACTCACAAAGATCATTTGAGACAAGCACATTTCAACACATTTTTGGGAGTCAGGAAGAAGCTGGAGGAGCAGTACTGATCTTAGTAGCATGAAGGAAGCTACAGCCTAAGTGCCAGCAGAGAAGAGTGCACACAGAAGGCAGCTCTGGGCTCAGGGACACTGGGCACAGCAGACAGCAAAGGTAAGGGTGGCACTGAAAACAAGGGGTCAAGGGCTGCAAGGAACAACAGACTCATGGAACTTACTACATCCTGATGTAGAAGAAGAAGAAGAAGAAGGTGGCCTGCCCACAACCTTACAGTGAAGCCCACTACAGACAAGCCTTGCTCACTCACAGAGCTTTTTAGTGCCTCACTCTCACATGAAAAAATAGACAAAGATAAAACAAGATCCTTGAAGAAAACCTCTAGTCTGAGAGAATCATTTTGAAAAGAAAAAGAGGAACTCAGAGGAACAGAAACAACCTCAAAACAAACAAACTCTAAAATCCAGGAGTAAAGAGAGA
The DNA here is from genome assembly GCF_949987515.2 of Delphinus delphis. Lineage (NCBI taxonomy): Eukaryota > Metazoa > Chordata > Mammalia > Artiodactyla > Delphinidae > Delphinus > Delphinus delphis. The sequence goes on from NC_082684.1 coordinate 139,302,622, forward strand.
AGATACTATAAAACAACAAACAGCAACAGGATGTATGAAAAAGCAATGGTCAGAAAAATGAGAAAAAGCTCTTGAAAATTAAAAATATTATTAACAAAATTCAATAGAAGGGTGGAAGGGAAAAAAAAAAACACCTAGGGAATAACTCAGGAACTAGAACCAAAAGGCAAAGAAATAAAAAGATAAGAAAATTACAGGTTCTACCCACAGTGCTCAACATTCAATTAATAGGAGTTGTACAAAGAAAAAAGTACAAACTAGGAGATTTAAGTATGGGAGGATGAGGGTACTCTCAAATGTTTAGATTGAAAAGTCCCCTGAGTACCAACTGCAATCATTGTTGCTTTTGTTGTGGTCATCCATTTACAATGCTTGGTGTCAGTCTATTTATCTCTTGTAAAAATAAAATACAGTGTGTGTGTGGAAAAAAAAAGAAGTTCCTTGAGTACCCATCACTAGAAAAAAAGCCAAAACTAACCATGCCAAGACACATCATTCTGAAATTCCAGAACACCAAGGATAAAAAGAATATCCTAAAAGCTTCCAGGAGAAAGAATAAAAAGATATATATGAAGGAACAGTAATCAAAAAGGCATCAGGTTTCTCAACAACACTGGAAGCCTAAAAACAAAGGAATACTGCTTTCAAAATTCTAAGAGAAAAATCTTTTCTAACAGTCTATAGTCACCCAAGCAGTCAAGTATAAAGGTAGAATAAAAGTGTCTGACTTGCGTGGGATCAAAAATTTGCCTCTCCTGAGACGGGAGCTAGATGATGTACCCCAGCAAAATGGTCTAATAAACCAAGGAAGAGAAAGACCTGGGATCCAGGAAATGAGAGATCTAATACAAAAGAACAGCAAGGGAATCACAGGATAAAAACTGTCGAGTAAGCCTAGAGAACAGTCAGTTCAGATGGGAGCGAGAGAGCTCTGGGAAGGAAAGCTTCAGGAAAAAATAATACTAAGACATTATGTGTTTAAGTGCTTGGAAAATAATATTCATAGACATTTCATAGATTTATAGGTTACATTTGGGAGAAAATGTACAGAAGGCAAAGTAAGCAATTTTTTTAAAAAAAGGCAATTATTAACTCAAAGAAAAATAAAATGCCAGGCAAGAAAAAAAGTGATCACCATATTAATCAAAATCTGTAGTCTAGTTATATTGAGAAATGGAGAGAGGGGCAGAGGGGAGGGTAATGCAAACACTAATGTCCTCATTTACCATAACAAGATGTCAAGAGATGATACCTAAAATGGATAAATTAAGAAATAACAGTGTATTACTTAGAAGTATGTAGGTAAACATGACAGAGAAAGCTAAATAGAGCTGAAAGTGGTGGTCTGTGGACAGAAGGGCTGAGAGGAGAGGGGAGGGAGGCTGCTGCTCTACTTTAACCCTTTTGATACTACACTGTATGACTTAACTGTACACATATTACTTTTTGAAAACATGAATTAATCTTTAAAAGGTAAATTGATATAACAGTCATATCAATTCATGAAGTTGCCTAAACCATTTTTTTTAATCTTTAAAAAAATGCCTATAATCTATTACATGAAATAAAAATTACAATAGCACTTTATCATTTGGGGCCAGGCACCTACTGAATTCCCTGTATACTACAAGGCTAATTTGCAGAGCTAATGGTATGTGTCCTCTACTAGAGAATGTAATTTCAAAGCTGGCCAAAATTTATCATCTATGTTAACAGATCCAGATACCTACAGAGCCAGAAAAGAGAGGGCATCTGGTCCTGCTGATTTCCTACACAGAGGCAAATTCTGATCCTAAGACTGGTCCCCTCACTGGCTCAAGCATTTCACTGTATTTTGAAATGCATTTCTGAAATCTGTTTTCAATGTCAAATGAAAACAGCATATGGAAATAATGTATGTGAAACTACATAGTCTCTAAAACTGTAATGTACTGAACACATTTTTTTATTATTCATTCTGTCACAAACCCAGACTTGTTCAGACCTACTTCGGTGAAAAACACCTAATGATGCTATTATGCTTTACCTATTCTACAGTCCTCAGCTAAATACTGGAACTGTGCCCCTACCTCCAAATGAGAGGAAAGGGTAGTGGGAAGAAGGATTAGAACTGCTGAAGTCAAAGAAGATTATTAAATCAGAGTCAAAATGGGCCACTTTTGCCTTTGGAAGACCAGACACAAATAACTACAGAAAAATTATCCGAGGTTTATATTGTTTCAAAAATAACTTTCCTTACGAAATTGACTCTTCACAGAATGAACACAAAAGCCATGAATCACTTAAGAAAAATTCTGGCATCCAATATTCCATTTATTTAATATAGCAAGATCTGATGCAATTCCACGCCTCTGCCAGCAACCTGATAAGCAAATCCATGGTTAAACAGTAGAGGGATTTTCAAAAGAAATGAATCAAGTCATAAATGTAAACACCACACAACTATTATTTCAAAACAAAAGTGTATGCAAGATAAGAAAAGATGCATATATACATTTTATAGGAAGCACTCCCTCCCATAAATAAATGAAACAATTAAGAGGTTAAGGGACCTCTTATTATCAAAGACTTTACTCAGAGCGGAGGTTTAATATCTGCACTGTACAATTCTTTTCCTAGTTTTTATGGTATATAATATAGGTTGGCACTAAAGCACAAAGTTGGGGATGGGGGTATGTGAAATTTACAACAGCTGTATTTACTGGTGTGCTGCGAAACTATTCTTTTAAAATCAACAGGACTTTTTAGGAAGAAATGGAAAGAAAAAGCAAACTGGGCACATACTTATACTCTGCTTAAAGGGCTAGATACCCAAGATTACAGAAAATAGGAATCTGTAAACTCTGATAGCTGCTCTAATTATTTAACACAAACCAAGAGTTGGAAATTTTTTACAACCAATAGGTACAATTTTAAAATCGGACCCACGTTTCCGCAAAAATCTCTATTAATTATTCAAAGAAAAAAAGCCTGAAAAATATTTTTTAAATGAGTTTCTAAAAAGACTATACACAAACAAAACACTTGAAATAACTGAAATGAAATCGATGCAGTTAAATTAAATTAGAATTAAATTCTCACAGCATGAACGTTGAGCTTTGGTAGCTACTTCATACACATAAGGTGAAGCTTGAGCCAGTTGTTGCAAACAATTTCTCCAATGTTAATACAGCTCACAATTAACATTCAAAATAATTCAAATGGAAACTAGAGTTAATCTCAATTTTACTGTGTGACACTAAAATTTACAAATCACTCAATCAATAATATAAGTGTCGGCCCCAGAGTGTCTAAGTTATACATAGAAGTTATTTTTCAAAAGTATTATATTAGACTATATCTCTAACATGTTAACTATCAATTATCCCAAGGAAACATTCCATCACCAAAAAAAAACTTGCTCCCTAGAAATTTCAGCAGGATCGTCACAAACTTGGACCAAAGTCCTACCATCCCAATATTGTACAACAAATGTTCAAGACAAAGGAATGGACAATAATCTATTATCTAAAAAAGAAAACCTGAGTGTGGTCAGTAAGGACAAAGATTTAAAGAAGCTAAATCAACAAGTGTACTACCCTACAATCAGTTAAATTAAACCTGCAAGAACATGACAGTTAATCACTAGCCTGCTCTTCCTGGTGATGAGAGTAGTATAAGAATAGTCCATAAAATTAAGAGTCTTCAGGGCAGGTCAAGGATAAACAGGCAAGCAGATTTCTACAAGGCTGCCTTAAACCCAGCTAGAACAAAGAAAAAAATATCAGGAAAGAACATCTACTCAAAATGGAAAACAGCCCACTGATAGAGCTATTCAATCCTAAAGTACAAAGTCTCCAGAAAAAATCCAGTTGGTTATAATATCTTTTCAAAGACACAAGCTGGTTCATATTCAAAATAAACTCTCAATTCCCTCCTCAAAAGAGTCTTATAAAATCTAATTAGCTAGCATCGATTAATGGTGAAGTATTTAGATAAATACAAAGACAACTACAAACTTCATTTTCCAATGTCCAAGTTTAAGTTCAACAATAGTTTTCAAAATCTGAAACTGCCATCTTAAGCTTATCTGCATTTTATGTATCTGTAAATAGCACACATATATACCTAATTTTCAGTATGTCTTAAGAAGGGGGGGGAAGAAGGGAGGGAAATCTGTTTTAAGCCCTGCAGTCTAAAGACTATAATTAACTTTTACAAGAAATATAACTGGAAAATCTTAGAATATAACTAGATGGAATCAACAAAGTACCCTGCCTAAAAGCAAAGATTCAAATAACCTCTGAGCTACCAGAGGCAAAAGCAAAGTTCCCTTTCTTAAGAATTCTCTCCCTCTCCCACCCCACAACAAACCCACCTCCAAAAAGAATCTCCTCCAGCAGAAACAAAATGAAAAAATGGGAGGGGGCAACTTCAAGAGCGAAGCACATTTATATAATAACCGAAAGCTAACTGCATTTTATCCATAGCTATGGTGAGAAGGCTGACTCATGATATCTGAACTAAAGTAATGTGAATTTCAGCCTACAAAAAAATTAGACCTGAACCGAAATTCAGACGTTCAAAAACAGTGTTCTTCCAACTGTACTAACAATCTAGTTCCAAGTTGGTGGCACTTTAATCAATAAACAGGGGGAGGAAGGGCTAATCAAATACAGAAATCTAGGGCTTCCCTGGTGGCGCAGTGGTTGAGAGAGTCCGCCTGCCGATGCAGGGGACAGGGTTCGTGCCCTGGTCCGGGAGGATCTCACATGCCGCGGAGTGGATAGGCCCGTGAGCCATGGCCGCTGAGCCTGCGCGTCTGGAGCCTGTGCTCCGCAACGGGAGAGGCCACAACAGTGAGAGGTCTGACTATCGCAAAAAAAAAAAAAAAAAAAAAAAAAAATACAGAAATCTAAAATTATTTTCAAAAGGTAGAATTTAAAATGTACTTTCACATCAAAAATCTTCAAAGGAATTACTCAGAGTATGTTTCCAAACATCTATAATCCTTTAACTTATCAAGCAGTAAGTGACTAGATGACAAAATAAAGACCCTGCTTTTACAAAGGCAAGCCAGAAGTATGGTTTGAATGGTATTTGAATTTAAACTTTGGGCTATCTCTAATGCCCCCAAGCATCTTGAGCAACTCTGTTAATCTTTGTCTGTTTCACAATCTATGAAACAGGAAAAACTACAAGGATGGGTAGTTAATTAAATTAGTCAGGATTAAATGCTAGCCAACTGCTTTGAAGTTACTTTATGTTGTTCTCAGCTCTCCTCCTCCTGAGTAAAACTCATAGATGAGAAAACATCTGGAATTACTATATATACTAACATCTGCAGACTCACAGCAGTTAAAAGATGATCTCTGTTTACAAATTTCTAAGCCAAAGATCATTCAACAATCGGAAAGATCTCAGGATACAACTGCAATGAACAATTTTTAGGTAAATTTCCTTTCATTGTGAAAGATACCTACTCTTACCTACATTCTCAAAACAGACTGTTAACAAATCACAGAGCATCTCGAGAGGTCTTGGCACAAAACAATTCTAGGTAAGATGAACAAGCTGTTCCTGTTGTTAATGGTATTCTCAGCATTCTAAGCTGTCAATCAAGGTAAGCTTCATCACAAATAAACCCTCCAAAAAGTACTAGCCCCTGCTGCGAATCCAACCATCTGTCCAGGAAAGCTCTATTAAAACACCTAGAATGCAGTTGCTCTCACGTTTAAAGGCACTATGAATAAACATAAAACACTAAAATACATTAAACAGTATATATTTTCCACTTCAAACATTAATAAACTACTACCCAAGTCTATATGGATACCTAGGTTGAACACGAAACCCATAGGTTGGACACTAATTTTTTTTTTCAAAGAAGGAAAATATATAATACAGCTCAAGAAAGGGGAAATAGCTCAAAAAGAAAAAGCAAAGTAGGTTGGGGGAAATGCACTGATATTTGTAAATTACTCCCTGATGGAAGAGGGACCCAATTAAATTTTAAAACAGGAATTTAAATTACTCAATGAGCTACAAACTAAATTACTCACTGTTCTGCTTACTGAGCTACAAACACTAGAAAAACATAAGTATTACCAAATTGAGTTTAAAGGATCCAAAATTAATCTATTATATTCCAGTAAAGAAGGAAATTGCATAAATTTCAAAGAGGAAAAAGGATGGTATAAGAGCCTAAGGCTAATGCTGTAAAAGCAAAGAATGATGAGAATGAGCTATTCTGAGGATAAATGGATAACAAGAAACAGAAACAGAGTTCAAATTCTCCCATCAATCCCATCCTCTCTCCTGCTTAGGCCAAGGATAGTCTTTGTATACTACTAAGAATACCGCCAGAAAATAACTTTTGATCCATGTGTCAAAACTTCTTCACAACAGCAAAAATGTTAGGCTGAATCCCTAGACTGCAGCCTCTTCAAACAAACACATGGAGCACATTCTAAATTCCAGGTCCTTCACATGTACTACCAATTATTCAGAGACTTTGGAAATATGCTTAGGCTGCTTTAAGGTTCTGGGGGCTGGGACTGTGGGTGGATACTGCCAGAAAAACCAGAAAGACAATTACATTTGACTTAAGCGTACAAATATTATTTTTAAAAAAGTTTAAATTCTTCAGAAAAGCATATAAAAATCAAATGTTAATCTCCAAAATTAATGTGAAAAAAGTATCACCTGTCCATTGATTTTTAACTGCCCCATCCACATTTACTACTAAAAATGGCCACCTGCCCACCTATAAACACAGAATGTCAAACAAATACAAATTCGTTGTGGTAACAACATTGCAGATGGTCAGTTGCTCACAATCCAGTCAAAGTTTACTTTACAGACTAAAAACTGGAAGTGAGGACTGGTGAAAGCATTCTGGGGAGAAGCTCACTTACTTTCCATTTATTTTAAACATAAAGTTTAAGGCCATTCCAGCCACCATCCAAGTGCAAGAAAGTTCTTTCATTCATTAAGCAAATATTTACTGAGTGTCTTATTACACTCTAGGCACTTAATAAATATTTCATACAGAGTTATTACTAAAATGCAGTAAACGCATTTGACCTTATGATGAACAAATGACTGGTCCTACCTAGAAAATTTAGTCTACTGGGCATACAAGAGTCTTCTTTAGATTCAGGTTGTGAGAGAAATACGATACAAAATAACTCATCATCCCATCAACGGGATTTCTCACCTTTATCGCAAGCTTTATCACAAACTACAGATTTATTACCAATGACAAGGAATCAATAATCAGAACACCATCCTACTAAATGGATCTTCAAAAAAGGTTTTATCTCCAATATCCACCCAAACTGCAAAACATTTACTTAATCTACACTTACTTTTCTTTTTTTTTAATAAATTTATTTATTTATTTATTTTTGGCTGCGTTGGGTCTTCGTTGCTGCACGCGGGCTTTCTCTAGTTGCAGGGAGCAGGGGCTACTCTTCGTTGCGGTGCACGGGCTTCTCATTGCAGTGGCTTCTCGTTGTGGAGCACAGGCTCTTGGCGCGTGAGCTCAGTAGTTGTGGCTCGCAGGCTCTAGAGCGCAGGCTCATTAGTTGTGGCGCAAGGGCTTAGTTGCTCTGCGGCATGTGGGATCTTCCCGGACTAGGGCTCGAACCTGTGTCCCCTGCATTGGCAGGTGGATTCTTAACCACTGTGCCACCAGGGAAGTCCCTACACTTACTTTCCTTAGGTAACGTGAGGGCAAGCATGTACTAGAAACTTTAAGAAGCCTTCTCGGACTTCCCTGGTGGCGCAGCAGTTAAGAATCCGCCTGCTGAGCCTGCACTCTAGAGCCTGAGAGCCACAACTACTGAAGCCCCTGTGCCTAGAGCCTGTGCTCTGCAAGAAAGAGAAGCCACAGCAATGAGAAACCCGCGGGCCGCAACGAAGAGTAGCCCCCGCTCGCAGAAACTAGAGAAAGCCCGCATGCAGCAACGAAGACCAAATGCAGCCAAAAATTAATTAATTAATTAATTATTTTTAAAAAGAGAGGCCTTCTCAACTCTTTGAAGAATTAATCACGGAAAAATTCTCATGCCTATGCTATTAAAATATCTCCAATTTAACCGGCTACTTAACCCAAACGCTTGAAGTCTTTGGCTTTCCTTAGTTATTAAAACAGTTGTGTTTAGGGCATCCTTTTAAACAATTTGGGTTTTCTCCTCAGTATTTTGCCACTGGTTTAACTCTTTTACCCACATAAATATGAAATGCCCAAGCCTCCAGCTTTTGAAAATAACTTCTGATATGTGCACTTAACAAAAACCTTGAGAGAATGTCCTAGTTTCTTTTATTTAAAACTTTTTCATTTAAAATGAGAATGCCTAGGGACTTTCCTGGTGGCGCAGTGGTTGAGAGTCCGCCTGCCGATGCAGGGGACACGGGTTCATGCCCCGGTCCGGGAAGATCCCACATGCCGCGGAGCGGCTAGGCCCGTGAGCTATGGCCGCTGAGCCTGTGCATCAGGAGCCTGTGCTCCGCAACGGGAGAGCCCACAACAGTGAGAGGCCCGCGTACCGCAAAAAAAAAAACCAAAAAACAAAAAATGAAAAAACATTCCGCCTGCCAATGCAGGGGACACAGGTTCAATCCCTGGTCTGGGAAGATCCCACATGCTGCGGAGCAACTAAGCCTGTGTGCCACAACTACTGAGCCTGCGCTCTAAAGCCTATGAGCCACAACTACTGAGCCCACACGCCACAACTACTGAAGCCCACGCGCCTAGAGTCCATGCTCCGCAACAAGAGAAGCCCCCGCTCACTGCAACTAGAGAAAGCCTGCGTGCAGCAACGAAGACCCAACGTAGCCATAAATAAATAAATAAATATGAGAATGCCTTTAGCAAAATTAGACATAAATCAACTTTTACCTCATTAGGACACTGCTATTTTCAACATTTACCGTAAACCACAACATGGATTAATCTTCTAACCAGTTAGTTTCCTATCTCTCCCCAACTAGATTAGACTGTAACTTTTTTGAGAGCAAGGGACTGACTACTGGACCCCATGGTCCCAGCTAATACATTTTATAAACTCTGTAAGTCTCCACACAGACATAAATGTTGCTAGTTTTAAGGCCTTAAGGAATTCTTTAATATTTTAAAGCTATTTTGATCAGAGCAGGTGTCCTTAACTGTTACTATCATTGTATACAAGTGGGTTCTCAAAGTGTGATCCTGAGGCCCTGAGAGTTTCCAAAACCCCTGCATGGGGTACATGAGTTCAAACTATTTTCATAAATAACACTGATGTTACTTTTATTCTTTGCCCTCATTCTCTCACCAGCATGCAGTGGAGTTTTCCAGAAGCTACATGATGTGTGATATCTCAAGAGACTGAATGCAAAAGCAGATATGAAAATCCAGCTGTCTTCTATTAAGCCAGACAAGAGAGTTGCAAAAATTAAAATAATGCCAATCTTCTCACCAATTTTTTTGCTTTGAAAAGTATAGTTATTTTATACAAACTATTATGTTAACAGGTAATGGAATTATTATTGCTAATTGTAAATGATTTAATAAATATATATTAAATTTTTTTTGTTTTAATTCCTAGTACAGCAAATATCAATAGATATAAGCTGTACAAACAAAGGCTCTTTGGGTTCTTAATAATTTTAAGAGGTAAAGGGGTCCTGAAGACAAAAAGCTTGAGAACCACTGTGGTACACAATTATAAAACATATACAACAATATATACCAAGGGCTTCCCATAGATAAGAAGCTCAAGTTAATTGTGAAGTATAATTACTTCTTACACCTCTAATCTTGTTGAATAATATATCTCCTTGAAAAGCATAATTCAGCATAAAGCCAGTCCATCCCAGGCCCTATCTAAGGGGCTTTAGATATTTATCGAGAGTCCTCTTTATAAAGATGTTCTGACCTATAATACCACCTATTACTTGAACAGTGTTTGGAGTTTCTCAAAGTTTTCACCAAAATTACCTTGTTCATCCTAACAACAACCTGTGAAGTAGATGTGAAGTATTACTCCCACCCCCGCTTTGTTTTTTAACAGATGACATAATGAAACCGATGCTCCAAGGAAACAGAACTACCTTCCAAGGATGTACTGCTACCTAGGAGAGCCTAGGATGTTGGTCTTTTGCAATTTGCTTGGCTGCGTTAAGGCTGTTTCACTGTGGTGTAACTGCAAGCTCCCAAAGAAAACAAGGCAAGGGCATTAATTTTAGTGTCCCAGTGCCAAAACAGAGATTTTTCCCTCCCTAATAAGAATGTAATCAGACTCAATACTTGGTCACCGCATTATTCCACACACTGGCTACCCAAAAAGAAAGAAAAAGAAAGAAAGAAACGAAGGAAGAAATTCCAGAGTGCTGGAGAATAAATGCCAGAATACATAACCCTCCAAGAGGATGAATTAGTCAAGGACTCACAGCTTTTTTTTTTTTAACCCCACATTTGTTTATTTATTTATTTTTGGCTGTGTTGGGTCTTCGCCTCTGTGCAAGGGCCTTCTCCAGTTGCGGCAAGAGGGGGCCACCCCTCATCGCGGTGCGCGGGCCTCCCGCTACCGCGGCCTCTCCTGTTGAGGAGCACAGGCTCCAGACGCGCAGGCTCAGCAGTTGTGGCTCACGGGCCCAGCTGCTCCGTGGCATGTGGGATCCTCCCAGACCAGGGCTCGAACCCGTGTACAAGCTGCACTAGCAGGCAGACTCTCAACCACCGTGCCACCAGGGAAGCCCTCACAGCTTTAATAATCATTTAATCACTGAAACAACAGGCAGGCAAGAACAGGATCAAACTCAATACAAAAACAGGAGACTATATCAATGAATGGATGCCAAGAAGTTAAAGCGGAAGGCCCACATGAAATGGGTTCAACTCGTAGAACATGAGAAGGAAAAAACCCACATAAAGTTGCAAAACTAGCTTTATTGGTTCTACAAATCCACGCACATGACTAAAATCACCCTCCCAAAGCAATGTCAGAGACAAACTTCGTTGCAAGATGCAAAGATGACATCCTAGCCCTTGGATAGAAATCACCCCTCCCTAATCAGCTCGGTGCTTTGTGACCGCCCAGAGGGGTGGGATAGGGAGGGTGGGAGGGAGGGAGACGCAAGAGGGAAGAGATATGGAAACATATGTATATGTATAACTGATTCACTCTGTTATGAAGCAGAAACTCACACGCCATTGTAAAGCAATTATACTCCAAAAAAGATGTAAAAAAAAAAAATCACCCCTCCCTGAAGACTACACATACTAGAGTGTTCTTTTTATCAGCACAAGCCTCTTAGTTATGCTCCAATTTAACTTAAGTTCAAGAGATGCTCAATTTTCTGCATCTCTTTTCCACACTCAAGTGGACGCCCTGACTGACAAAGGCAAGACTGACTCACAACAGGATATCTGCCACTTGCATAAACTCTTTTCCTTTTTAGATGCATGTGACCAATGAGGCCATTTTAAAATTTGATGTGATTTTACCTAGAAACAGCCAGAAGTGTGCTGTCTGCTTTGTATCTATCCCTGTAGTTCACCACAGATTAGGAGAAGTAATTTCATCATTCCTCATGAGGTATGCTTTTCCTAGTGTTTACTTTGGTCATTTTTTTTTCAATCCCTGGGGCGGGGGTTACAGTTACAGCACCACAGCTCTACCTACAATTATAGATAATACAACACCAACTAATTTGTAAAGCAATTTGACACACCTTATTTGTTGTTTCATACTCAACATTCACTGTAGAAGAAACATTCGTAGGTAAGTTTCTACACCTTCATAAAAGAACTGCAATACTGCACCATAAAACCAATTAACCGGTTAATCTTCATGGGCTTTATGCAGAAAAAGACAATCTGACTTTACAAAGGCAAGCAAAGCATCAAACCTCTGAGACCTCAAGGAAACCGCAGTTATTTCCATTCCTTATCCCAGGGTACATTTTTCTTTGTGGCCTTACCTGGATTTTTCTCCAAGGACATAATCAACATTTAAGTAACCTGTCAAAAGTGTCAAGGCATTCTCTAAACTATCCTCCCAGCTCCGGCCCACAATGAGAAATGTCACACAGCTAAATCGTACCATTGCTCTTTTCCTCCTTTTATTTCTTCAAATGAACTTAAGATTTTTGAAATGCACAATTCAAATTTTACACTACAACGCAAACTACCACTGATCATCTCAAAGCTTATAAACAAAGACTCTATCGGCGGCACCAGGGCCCTACCAGGAAGTAATCAAAGCAGTGTGGCCGGTGCGATCTTAAGTCGCTAGAGCAGACAATAAGAGGGCACTGGGGCTTCCGAGGGGCCCGGCAGAAGGAGATAAGATGCTTAAGCAATGCAAAAGCATTACATAAACCTAATAACTGTCCTACAGCACATGGACTCGGAAATCCCAAAGCAATTTCAAACAAACAAAAATATCTGAAAGGCAACGCGAGCCGCCCCTCCAAAGCAGCTGCTCTATCAGCCTTCTGAGCTTTTTCAGCCCGCAGCCTGTTTTCAAACTTCACCTTCCCGGGCTGATGAAAGACTCCGACCTCGGCCGCCCGAGTTCTGAGCACCTCTCGAACTCCCGGCGCCCGCTCGCCCGGCGTGGATCTAGTCGCCGGAGCATGGGGGGAAGCGAAAGGAAGCGGGTCCGGGGCAGGTAGCGAAGGGCCCCAGCGCGCCCTGCAGCCCAGACAAAGCTGCGCCCCTGAGCGGCGCTTTTCCCGTCCGGTCTAGGAGGGGACGCAACTCGGGCCCCGCCACACGTGCGGCCGCCTTGTGGGGGCCGGACACCCACCCCCGCGGCCCCCGACCCGGCGACACAGGCCAGCACAACCCCCGGGCACTGCAGGGCGGCGCGGGGGCGCAAGCCGCAGGCCAGGGTCCCCGCTCGCCGCCGTCCCCACGAGCTCGTGGCCCCCGCGATCTCTATCCCTCACGGGCCTCTCCTTCGCCGGCCGGACCGTCGGGCCGCGGGAAACAAAGGAGCCGCCGCCGCCGCTCCGCCCGCCTCGCCGCGTACCCCTCCCCAGCCGCCGGGCCCGGCTCGCCCGCACCGCTCCCCGAGTCCGCGCGCCGACTGCCCGCGGCCCCTAGACGGCAGGCCCGGCAGAGCCGGGGCCTCGGGTGCGCTGCAGGGCCGCCTGGGGCCGCACTCACCGCTGCAGCACCAGGACGACGGGGAGCCGTTGGGGAACTTGGCTGAGTCCGGGGCAATGCAGACGCTGGAGCTCAGGTGCGGACACTCCATGGCCACGAGGAGGGCGGCGAGGAGGACTGAGGCTCCGAGACCAGGCGGGGGGGGGGGGGGGGGGAGGGGGCGGAGGAGGGACTCCGAAGGTTCTGCCTGGGGTCGCTCCTCGCCGGGCGCTCGGCCGACGGCGGCTGCGTCCCGAGCCCTTGCGTCAAAGAAAGCAAAAGCTTCCGGGCGCCGGGTTTTCCCGCCCGCCGTCTCCCGAAGCCCGGCTCCGGAAAACGTGGTGCTCCGGCATCCGGGTTCTGCCGCCACCCCTAGGCTGGAGGCTTCCGTCTTCCCAGGCCGGCTCCTCCCCTCCCCTGGGCAGGCCCCGCCTACAGGCCCGGCCCCGCCCCCGTCCTCTCCCGCGGGGTGGGGTCCCCGCGCTCGCAGGCTGGTAGCCCAGCGTCGGACAGCGCTCGGAAGTGACTTTCCCAACTCCGCTGTCCCCGGCAGCCGCGGCTTCCCCCGGCCCCGGGTAGGGTGGGGCGCCAAGCCGGGGCACGCCGGGCCGGTCCGCGGCTTTTACCCCGGCCCGGCGAGCGCTCACAGTCAGAGAAGACTGACCCTGCGTAGTGTGTGGTGGCCGGACTACGCTGCGGTAGAAAATCTGGCCACACAAGAAAGTGTGAAGAAGAAAATAAAAACCACCCGGGCAGACAGACAGCCCCCATTTTACACACGAAGGCACAAGCTCAGAGAGGTTAAGGGCCTGGCCCCCGGTGGCCCAGCGGGATGCATAGGTCCCAGAGCAGTACTGGTTTAGTGGTCTGCTCCCTGCGGCAGGTACGATACTGACTGGGTTCTAGGTTCTGAACACGTGGCCACCTGGGTGCTGAGTGCGGGGACGATCGTGAATCTGGGTTCAAACCCGGTCACTGTGACTCACCAGCTGCATTACCTCGAGCACGTGGTCGGACATTCATGCCTCACCCTCCAGTGTAAGTTTAAATGAGGTAACTAACCTGGGTGTGCTGAGCGGGGCGGTCCCGGTTACCAGGTGATAAAAAGGGAAGGGATCTAACATTTGTTAAACACCTGCTGCTGTCTCCTAACCAGGCACTTAACACACAGTACCTCATTTAAACCTCGCACCACACCGCCAGCTGCTCTAACCATCCTCCTTTTTACCGCAGGGGAAACCGAGTCTGTAATTGGTTAATCCGTGCCGGGATTGGATCCCCGCCTCTCTGACCCCTTCGTAGAAAAGAGGATAGGGCAAGCCTCCAGCGGCCGGTAGGGCAAGCGTTACACCCTAGCGAGCCTGCTATCTCTCCGGGGCACGGCCTTGAGGACGTCCCGGGCTATTACGAACATTGCCTCAAAGTTGAGGCTCCTTGTAAAACCCGGCGAAGGAGCAACAGGGCCAGGAGGCGAGTAGGGGGAGGGGGAGGCTGATGTGGCAATCCTGCGGGCTGGGCGAGAGGAGGAAGGAAGGTCAGGAAATGATTAACTGGGCCGGGCCGGGTAGTGGTTAGAGCAGGGCACCTCCCCGCAGTGCAGTCCTGGAGCAGTCCAGGGATGCCCTCTCAGTCACCTAGGACGCCTGGCCATCTTCCCCACCACACGCCACCTCTCGGTTTCGGCCGCGCACTCCTCTGCCTAACGCTGTCCACTCACCTGCGGCCTCTCTGCCCACACTTTCCTCCCCCCCCCCGCCCCCCCTTCACCAACTCCCGGAGTATTTCCAGTTCCTCTGTCAATGCTCTTTGATTGCTCCCCAAGTTTTACTTGACTGCTTTAGAGCAAGCCATCTTGAGGTTTTATGGCAGTGACGAGTTGTAGAAAGTGCAGCTGCTCAAATCCTAGCCCTGCTGCCTACTTGGTGACCAACTTTAGCAAGTGTCTCTAGTCCTCCCAAGCCTTTTTTATCCGTAAAACTGGGAAAATAATACTTATCTCTCAAGGAAGATACGAGAATTCGTGAGAATTGCCACCCCGTAGTAGATAGTCAATAATTTATAGCTTTTTTCTTTTTTCTTTTTAATGACAGCAGGTGAGAGGATAATTCCTAGGAAGGGGGAGGATAAACAATAAATGTGACCTCTGCCCAGGCTGTCCCAACCCTCTCCTCCTATCAACCGATTCTTTTTCAAGGCCTGGTTGTATCAACCTCTGTTTCCTTCCAGAAACCTACCCCCCATTTACGATCCATGCCCCCTCATTTAGCCATGAAACATGCCCTGAACTCACGCCAGTCTTTTATCCTAGCATGTAACGGTTCCTTTTTCACCCTCGCAAAGACTCAGTTTCCTTATCATCTAGACCTCAGCTTAAACATCACTTCCTCAGGGAGGCCTTTCCTGCCCCTGCCCCAACTCCAGGTTACCTCCAGGTGTGTGATGCCCTTGTCTGCCCCTATATTCTGCCTTTTTAAAACACTCTTCAGGCACGTAATTATTTGTTTAATGTCTGTCTTCCCCTTGGAGGTCCATAAGGGTAGCAAAAGAAGTCTGTCTGGTTTCCTGCTGTATTCCTAACATAACATGTGAAACATGGAGGGCATCCAATAAATGTGTTCAATCATGAATGAGTGATCGATTAGCAATGTCTATCATGGGCAGGGGGTTAGGAAGTGGCCCAATATATGCCAGGTAGTCATCCCCTTCTCCCCCACTTGATTTGTAAATTTCCCTTCAGCTCTGAGTTTATGATTTTAACGGCATCAGGAATGTGAAAACACCTTGTGAGGTGTAATCTGCCAGGGGAGAAAAAAGAAAAAGAAAGGAAGAATAGTTTTTATTAAAGTCTTCTCGCTCTAAGTAGAATAAAAACCCCTCCGAGCAGGGCCCCTAACCTAGTCCCCCCCTGACTGGTATAGACCGCAGAGGGCGAACTATGACTATCAGGCAGTTCAGAGAAGCTGGGCAAAATCAGAAGTCCCTCCTGGGACTTTTGCTAGGTTTACCTAAAAGTTTCCTGTGTCTCTGAAAGTTTTCATAATTAAAAATTTTTTTTTCTTTGGAAAAAAAAAACTCGTGGTGAGTAAATGTGTCAAACGGGGGAAGACCACGGGGCACACTGGGAAATCTGCTTTTTTAGTCCCTCGTTTCTTCGGCTACATTTATTACTACGTTTTCTTTTTGGTTCTCGGCCCACATCCCTTCGGCGCTGAGGAGCTCTGACTTACACAAGGGTGAGCCCTGGTGGTGCAGAGCCAGCCTCCAGCGCGGGTGCCGGGTGCCGGGAACGCGCCGCCTCCGAGAGTCCCCGCCCAGCCCTCGGGAGTCCCAGGGGGTAGGGATGCGGGAGGAGGGCGGCTCTTGCCAGCAGAGGAGGACGAGTTTTAAAAGTTTGCATTTTTCAGAGGAGAGGAATGCACAATTTCAATCACACTGTCAAATGTTTTTCTTCTAAAGGCTATATCTATATAAAGGGAGGAGGGAGGGTTGAGCCAGGAGCGGGGGTGGCGAAGTGGGGGGTTACAGGTTGCGGAGGGAACCATGATCAGGACCGGTCTCAAGGTTGTTATGACCATCCCCTAACTTTTAGATTTGAGACTTCTGGCAGAATTGGTGGTCCGGAAGCGAGGATTGCAAGCTGACCAGGCCCAGGGGAAGAAGCCTTATTGGAAGCACCGAGAGAGCTAGGTTAATTATTTACCTTAGAGATTTTTCTAGGAGCAAAACCTCCTTGGAAAACTCAAGAGGAGGCTTGGTGAGTATTCCGAAGGAGGGGGAGAGGGTGAGGAGAAGCCGCTCAGGGACTCTTTTATCACCTTGTTTAATTTCCAAGAGGCACTTATCTGATACTTCCTTGTTTACTTGTTTATCTATTGTCAGTCTCCTCCATGAGAACAGAGACCTTGCTAGTCCTGTTCATTGCCTGATTTCCAGCTTCTGGAATTCAGCCTGGTGCATGGCAGGTCCTCAGGAACTATTTGTTGAATGATTAAATGAATGATGGGGCTGGGTGTGGGCTTCAGCCAGGCAGCCCTCACTGGCTGTCATTCTCCCAGTTCTTTTCATTCACCCCTTTTGCATTATCTCCCTGCCCCAAATTCTTCAGTGGCTCCCTACGTGTGGCAAGATAAAATTGGAAACCCACTGCTATCACAGTCACCTGTCCCTTCTCTTTTGTTAAAGCTTTAAAAAAAAAAAAAACGGTTCTAGCAGTATCTAAAATAGCTCCCTCATTATAGACAATGTGCTTCCTCACACCTCTGTGTCCTCCCCCCTCCATTCCCTTTTACCTGCCCAGCTGTAACTCCTCCCCCATGAAGCATACAGCCTCCTTAGGGAAGCCCTCCATCACTCAACCAAGCAGACTTCTATGCCCTCCCCTCACACCATCACTCTTTCTGTTCCTGCATCTTGTCACATGGTGCTGGGCTTTTCTGTTTACATTTCAGTCTCCTTTGGGAGCAGATGCTTTTCTTTTCAACTGTAGATCCTAGGCAATGAGTTCAGCGATTGAAGATATTGGGAAAAGATTATATTTATTGATTAAATGTTGTTGGAAGTGCCCCTTTCAAGAGCAATTACATCAATCATTGTGTGTAATGTTCCCCTAGGTATTCACAGAAAGGACCCTAACTCTGCAAGAAAAGAAATTTACATTAAGTGGGTCCCAACTGGGTGCAAGATACTATATCAAGTGGTTTTCATTTCTTCTTTAATCCTCACAACAAATCTTAGTTGGAGGTATTATCATTTCCTTTTTACTGATGAAAGAACTAAAGCTCAAAGAAGGTATAAACAATTGCATAAATTTACACAATTAGTAATTGCTCTTTTATCAAAAGTGGTTTTCACCCCTCACACACATGGCCAGCTAAATAATTTTGCCGTATTTTATGGGGGTAGCTGAAGTTCCTAATAAGGAAGAAGACTCTTAAAGACCACAGGACACAGAAGAGCCTTTTAAGTAACTAAAGAAAGGATCATTTATATTCAGTACCATTGTAACAATCATTGTATCATCAACATCTTAATTTGTATTGCTTTTTTCTATTGCTTTTAATGCTTTCTTCTTTATCATTGAAATGTAAACTTCACAGCACTTTTATGAAGGAGATGAGAAGGTTTTCTTGTTTAAAGACCCACTTTGCAGCTAAAGCACTGACCAATTAAGCAAAACCAAATGGCTCTAGCACCAAACAACTCTTTGACAAGTCAAGGAGTCACTTTTCTCTCTGGGCCCCAGTCTCCCATTTGTAAAATCAGGGAGTTGAATCTGGATGATCCCCAAGGGCCGTTCTAGAGTGAACATCCATTTATCCTGTGATAGCTCAGGGCCACCCAGTGACACTGGCAGAGGCAAGACCGTCCTTGTATCCCACAGCAGAGACTGCTAACTGTTCACCCCAAATCTGTTTTCTTTTCCTCCTGGTTTCAGAAAAGAAATTTCTCAGCTCCCTTTACAGCTGGGTGCAGTCATTTTTAGTCAATAGAGTGAGCAGAAATCACAAGGATCAGCCTTGGCTGGCACTGTGGACAGCTGCCCATGACAAAAATACTTCAGTGTCTAGTTTTGTTTATCAACACGTGGGGGAAATATATTAGGTCAGGTCCAGAAAGAAATGTTGGGTCTTCTAAGCTTCCAGTCTGCTCTTTCTTTCTCTGCTTCCTCTTCAACCGTTTGTTCATTTACCCAACAAATACTGTATGCACTCCTGCCACGTGCCAGGCACTGAAGGTACAGGGACTTAGAGCTCTGCACTACATGGGGGCCTCCTCTGTTGACATCTCTTTGCCACTGTCAAGATGGAAAGTGTAATATCACTCCTTTCCCCTTTGTTCATTGACTGACTGGACATCAGAGCCTCTGAATTTCAAAGTGCCATCTAGACATGGAGTCTTAAGCCTTTAAATTGTGAAAATGACTTCACACAGAAAGGGCCTGGCTTGGTGCTTGGTATACAGTAGACCCTCAATAAGTGTCCATTTCCTTGAGACCTTGTCAAATAGGAGGGTTGATGTGGGGGATGAAGGATGATGGCCTGAAATCATTGATTCTAGGATAGCTGGCCAGAAGGGCAGATTTTTATCCTTTTTAAAGGGATCCAGGCCAGATTGTTCATTCAACAAATATTACTGATGCCCAAGGCTCACGGGATATAAAAGTGAAACAACACAAAGTCTCATCCTCAAAGGGATGAGGAAGGGAGCAAGAGAAACAGATCAGCAAAGAGGCAAGTGCAACCCAGCGTGATAAGTGTTATGAAGGGAAGTACAGGATGTTACTTAGCCACAAACAAGGGGCAACTAACCCAGGCTGGTGGGTGAGGGTGGGGGAAGCATCAGGCAAGACTTCCTGGAGGAAGTGACATATGATCTGAGACTTGAATGGTATACAGAAGTTAACCAGGTCCCTGTTACAGTGGAGGATTACTGGACTGAAGGTCAATATTATGACATAGTATAAGTGTGTTTCGTGTTTGGTAATTGCAATCGTTGTTGCTTTTGTTGTGGTCATCCATTTACAATGCTTGGTGTCAGTTTATTTATCT
This sequence comes from Delphinus delphis, assembly GCF_949987515.2. Classification (NCBI taxonomy): domain Eukaryota; kingdom Metazoa; phylum Chordata; class Mammalia; order Artiodactyla; family Delphinidae; genus Delphinus; species Delphinus delphis. Next base: position 139,322,290 of record NC_082684.1, read on the forward strand.
CTTGTAAAAATAAAATACAGGGTGTGTGTGTGAAAAAAAAAAAAAAGTTAACGCAAAGTGTTTCTGGGGACCAGCGCTGGTTTGCACATTATTTCCTACAGGTCTTTGTCAAGATGTAGTTTAAGTTTTTGTAATCTTTTTTTTACCCCTATGTTACGTTTGTTCTGGTTAAATTTATTGAAATATTAAAAAATAAATAAAAAATTAAAAAAGAAGTTAACCAGGTAGAGTGGGGGAGGGGGGTCATAGCATCCCAGGCAGATGCTCAGAGACTCAGAGAGGGTCTGAGACTGCCAGTCTGGCTGGAGAGTCATGTGCAAGGAGGTAGAAAGCTGAGAGGTGAGGCTGGCAAGGAGGGCAGAAAGACATTAAAGGGCAGCTGACGCTCTAGAGCAGAGAACTGCCATCATAGAGAAATCTGGGTTCCCAGGACTCGGGACTCTTTCAGGGTTGCATTTTGCCAGGTCCTGGGAGAGAGGATAAGGGTGCAAAGACGCAGAAAGATGAGAGATAAGACAGAGGAAAAAAGGGTACCACTAACAATTATTAACATCTATAAGATGTTCAACTGCATTAGTCATCTGGGAAATGCAAATGAAAACCACAGCACACACCTAGGTGGAACCAGATAGGAGAGGGACTTCCCTGGTGGTCCAGTGGTTAAGACTCCATGCTCCCAGTGCAGCGGGCCGGGTTTGATCCCTGGTTGGGGAACTAGATCCTGCATGCCACAACTAAGAGCCCACAGGCTGCAACGAAGATCCCGCTGGCTGCAACTAAGACCCAGTGCAGCCAAATAAATAAATAAATATTTTTTAAAAAAAGAAGAAGAACCAAATAGGAGAGATTTGAATGCAGAGGTGACTGCCCCACACCATAATCATGACCAGACCTCTGAGACTGTGTCCATGAGGAGCTTGCAGACCACTGAGAGGGAGAGCCTCATACACTTTAAGAAGTAGGATTTTGGTGGGGAAAAGAATCCTAGGCTTTAGAGAACCTCCATCTCTGCCTTCCCCCACTCCTCCTAACCTAACCTAACCTGACAATTCAGCTATCAGGAATATCCAGCTAACCAGAAAATGAATTTCTCACCCAACCAGAACATAGATTTTCATAGACCCAGACCCTTCCATGAGGTGTCTGATGCACTGTAAAGAAGCAAGGCTTTGGGTCCAATCAGGCTGGTGTCCTGCTTCTGCCACTGGCCTGCTGTATGACCTTTGGCCAGCAGCCTGACCTCTCTGGAGCCTGTGTCTATGAAATAGGAATAATATTAGCTGCTTCCAAAATGGAGATTCCCCTGCTCTGTCTCCCTTAGCCAAATACTTAATGTTTGGAAAGGGAGAACAGGGATCCACATGTCATGATCAGAACCATTTTCTGAAGTTGCCAACACCCATAATTTATGCATTTATGTAATCACACCAAAGGTTATAAGCATATTTTATAATTCCATCATCTAGAAAGCTCTGCTGTGGTTGACCCAGTTATAAATTGGCAGCAGCAGGAGAAAAAAGGTATTCCACATTATTACCATCTGAAGAACAATAGTGGAAAAGTAAGGAAAGGGCTTTAGAGCCCTTTTGGCCTTTCTCAGCTACCTGTGGAGAGGCTGGTGCTTTCAGGCTGGAAATGGAGCTCAGAATCAGCAAGGCTTCGTGGAAGATATCCCTGAGAGCCCTTAGGGAAGAATGATGAGAGAACTGGAAGGGCCAGAAGTTTCAGAGAGGAGGAAACTGGTGCTAGAGAGGTGACACATTTGTCCAGCAACACAGAGTCCTCTGGGCAGCTCTTGACATCAGAGCGCTCCTCGCTTGCCAGAGTCTGTGCAAAGCGAAGCTGCAAAAGGATTTTTTCATGCTTCTCGTTCGGCCCTTCCTGTGTGCAGGATGCATGAGCTGGTTCTCCTGGAGAAAGATGGCTACAGAGGCAGGCTTGCCTCCCCCATACCCCTCGAATGGGTCCTAGACTGTCACCTTCTACGTGCACCGCTGATTCTGCCTGTGGTCATCCACAGTGGGTAGTTTTATGGTTGACATCCTGATTTTTTTTTTTAAAGCACTTTTTTGAGTTGTGAGCTAAACTAGCTGCTTTTTTTTTTAATTTTTGGCTGCACTGGGTCTTCATTGCTGCTCCCGGGCTTTTTCTAGTTGCGGCAAGCACGGGCTACTCTTCGTTAATCTTGTAGAAAATGCATCCTGATTTTTTTTTAATCTTTTATTTTATATTGGAGTATAGTTGATTTACAATGTTGTGTTAGTGTCAGGTGTACAGCATAGTGATTCAGTTATACATACACAGGTATTTATTCTTTTTCAAATTATTTTCCCATTTTGCTTATTACTGCATCCTGATTTCTTTTTCTTTTAATTAATTAATTTATTTATTTTTGGCTGCATTGGGTCTTTGTTGCCATGCAAGCAGGCTTTCTCTAGTTGCAGCGAGCGGGGGCTACTCTTCATCACAGCGCACGTGCCTCTCATTGCGGTGGCTTCTCTTGTTGCGGAGCACGGGCTCTAGGCACATGGGCTTCAGTAGTTGTGGCATGTGGGTTTCAGTAACTGTGGCTCGCGGGCTCTAGAGTGCAGGCTCACTAGTTGTGGCGCACGGGCTTAGTTGCTCTGCGGCATGTGGGATCTTCCCGGACCAGGGCTCGAACCCGTGTCCCCTTCACTGGCAGGCAGATTCTTAACCACTGCGCCACCAGGGAAGCCCAACGTGCTGATATTAACTTGGCTATAGTCATTTACCACTTTTTCTTAAAACTGAATCAAAAAAATAATTCTGGTGAATTGAATGGCCTGGCAACTGGTTTCTGGATTTCATTGAGTTTTTACAGCACTTGAAAGACAAATTCATCTGTACTTCCTTAAAAAAGATTTTCAAAGTCAGAAATTAGCCTGAATTTGTAAGGGGCGAGGGCACTTATTCTGCTTTGGCTGAGTTGAAAAGACTTCACCGTGTCTCAGAATACATTTCCTTTCCATTTCCCCTGCCCATACCCGCCACCTCCTACCCCAGGACCCTCAATGTTTCCTACTGGACCACACCTTCCCCGACAGCCAAAAAAAAACATCAGGACACTCCCTTCTTTGAACCCCTCCCATAGGCCTTGAAGGGGCCTTGCGCTCAGCCTGTGCTAAGACTGGGAGCTTGCACGGCTGGAACCAGTTCTCTTCGTGAGTGGCCAGCCTGGCAGTGGGTGTTGGCCAAAGAAGGGAGGAACCACGCAAAGGCCACATCCCCACCTCTCACTGCCAGATCTCACTGCAAACTTGCATCATCACTTCCTGCCTGTGCTCTACTAGAAGCTGTCAGCAGCTGCCCACTGCTCCCAGAAGCAAGCCTAGACCCTTCCATGGCATCAAGTTTCCCCTAATTTGGTCCTGACTGACCTGCCAGCCTTGCTTCTCCACCTACCACACGGGCCTGACTGCTGAGCAGATTCTCAGTGCTCTCGCCCTGGCTTCTTGCTCAAGCTCTTTGTTCGGCCTCTTTCACTCCAGCCTGTGGAAGCCCTCCAACCCACCGAGGGCGCAACACCAAGCCCATGTTTAGAAAAATTCTGCCCAGCACCCACCTCATTCATATTTTCTCTCTCTTTCCCACTCCCTCCTTCTCCTCTTCCTCTCCTCTTTCCTCCTCCTCTCTCTCTCTCTCCCTCTCTCACAAACACACAGCATGGATTAATCTCCCTCCTTTATTCACGTTCCCATGGGACTCTGCTTGTCCTTAGAGACAGCACTTATTGCAATCTGCTTTGGAACAGAATTCCTTACATTTATACTACCGCCCAGTTAGAAACTGTCTCCCTGGAATGCAAGAGCTGCCCATCCTCATTCATCTGGCTATTTATCACAATACTGGCCCCAGGGTTTTACACATAGTAGGTTCTCAACAAATGTTTGGCCTTTGAAGACAGTGACTTGATGGACAGAGACTTGGTTTTGGCAATGGACAGAACTGAGTTTGAGCGCCCCTCCACCTCTTAATAACTGTGTGATCTTGGATAAGCGATGTACTCTCTCTGAACCGCTTAGGTCCCAAACCTGTAAAACGGGGGTTACAATAGTGCCTACCCCATAGAGTGGTAAAGAATGGTTGAGATAATATGTGTAGAACGTGTAACTCTTGCCATTCATAAAGCAGGTTCCTGTAAACATGGGTCACCAACTTTACCCTATATACATTTTTGAAGCTCGCTCTTTTGCCTTGGACGCCCTAGAGTGGATATCTGGGGAGAAGCCTACTAGAATATTCCCATTGGAAGACAAAAATGACCTCCTTGCAACCTGGGCCTGGTTGCAAGGAGGTCAGAGGGGTTGGCGAAGACTGAAAGGATTCTGAGGAAAGAGTGGGGGGGGGAGGGTTGGCAAAAGGGGGCAGCCCCAGGCCCTGTAGGAGGTGGGCTACACCCTTCCCAACTAATAAAGTCAGACACTTCCCAGGAAATCAGCTCCTCCAATCTCATTTATGCTAAATTAGCATCTACTAGAGAATTTCCCCAAAGCCATCCCCACATTTAATGGGAACCTGAGTAATCAGAAATAGGAAAAGCAGCCAGGAGCATGGAGAAAGGGCATTTGCAAAGGAACTTGGCCACTGTGTCTCTGGCACTGAGGGTGGGGGGGGGACAGGGGCCTAGGAGGGCAGAACTCTAGAGGACCAGGGAGCCCCGCCTGTCACAGAGACACTCACACTTGCCAAACAGCCTTTGGATTGTACCTTGGTTTCCAGGGGCAGCCATCCTGGAAATGGGTGAAGGGGACAGGATTTAGAGTGGGGTGGAGAAGGGTGGGATGGGAACAGCAATGTCCTTCACGTGGCACCTGTGGTTCTCAGTGCACATTATTAAATGGGAGTTTTGATACATTTCAGCCTCCTGAGACTTTGGGCAGGGCCATAAGCTCTTCTCAGGGCTGAGTTCCCTTGAATACGCTGACCTCCTACTTCCTTCTGTGCACCAGCAGCCTGTCCAAAACTGAGTTCCCTGTGATAGGACAGTGTTGTGTGTCTGTGGGTGAGGGTGATACTAGTTTGCACAGTTGTCGTGGTGGGAAGATCTGAATGCCAGGTGGCAGTCTTTCCCTTGGAGACAGGATCCTGGGTTAGGATCTTGGCACTTGAATGACTTTTGGAGGTCACGTAGTCCAGTCACCCTATTACCGATGAGGAAACTGACACCTACAGAGGCCAAACCAGTTCACAATGTATACGCATATCAAATCACCACCATGGACACTTTATATGTTTTATATGTTTGTCAATTATACCTTAATAAAGCTGAAAAAATAAATTAAAATTAATAAAAAAGAAGCCAAACCAGGAAGAGAACCAGGTCTCCTCGTCCCCAGCCCAGGGTTCCTATCCTGTTTCTCTATGACAGCCCCATAAAGACGTTTTGGTGTGGTGTGAAACAGGCATCATCACATGGTTGAAAATGATAAATCTGGATTTATTTTTATAAATATGGATTTGACTAGAACATGTGAATCTTACGTGTTCTAACCTTAAATTAGAGCCCTTACTCCTTGCCTGCCTTCTTGTAGCTTCTTGTTCCCACGGGGAGCTCGTGTAAATGGTTTCTAGATTCACATTCTGATAGACTCTTGGGCTGGAGTTGGGGAAGATACAAGGCATGAGAGTTTGGACTTGATCGGCCTGCTCTTTTGAGTGCTGGGTGGCAGGCAGGCAGGCACTCTCTCTTCCCTTCCCTAAAAGATCTCCATCCTCTTTAAGTCCAAAAGAGGCTGGTATGCAAGGAGACACCCCTGGGAGGTAGCACGTGGCCCCTCTCCCGGGGAAAGGAACAGACTGAGTGAAAAACGGACAGTAACTCACGTGAGTCCTAAATAAGCACAAGTAGATCAATGGAACAGGATAGAAAGCTCAGAGATAAACCCACAGACCTATGGTCACCTAATCTATGACAAAGGAGGCAAGAATATACAATGGAGAAAAGACAGTCTCTTCAATAAGTGGTGCTGGCAAAACTGGACAGCTACATGTAAAAGAATGAAATCAGAACGCTCCCTAACACCATACACAAAAATAAACTCAAAATGGATTAAAGACCTAAATGTGAGGCTGGACACTATAAAACTCTTAGAGGAAAACGTAGGCAGAACATTCTTAGACATAAATCGCAGCAAGATCTTTTTTGACCCACCTCCTAGAGCAATGAAAATAAAAACAAAAATAAACAAATGGGACCTAATTAAACGTCAAAGCTTTTGCACAGCAAAGGAAACCATAAACAAAACAAAAAGACAACCCTCAGAATCAGAGAAATTATTTGCAGATGAGCAACTGACAAGGGATTAATCTCCAAAATTTACAAACAGCTCATGCAGCTCGATATCAAAAAACCAAACAACCCAATCAAAAAATGAGCAGATGACCTAAATAGACATTTCTCCAAAGAAGACATACAGATGGCCAAGAGGCACATGAAAAGCTGCTCAACATCACTAATTATTAGAGAAATGCAAATCAAAACTACAATGAGGTATCACCTCACACCAGTTAGAATGGGCATCATCAGAAAATCTACAAACAACAAATGCTGGATAGGGTGTGGAGAAAAGGGAACCCTCTTGAACTGTTGGTGGGAATGTAAATTGATACAGCCACTATGGAGAACAGTATGGAGGTTCCTTAAAAAACTAAAAATAGAGCTACCATATGACACAGCAATCCCACTCCTGGGCATATACCCTGAGAAAACCATAATTCAAAAAGAGTCATGTACCACAATGTTTATTGCTGCACTATTTACAATAGCCAGGACATGGAAGCATCTGTCCATTGACAGATGAATGGATAAAGAAGATGTGGCACATATATACAATGGACTATTACTCAGCCATAAAAAGAAATGAAATTGAGTTATTTGCAGTGAGGTGGATGAACCTAGAGTCTGTCATACGGAGTGAAGTAAGTCAGAAAGAGAAAAACAAATACCGTATGCTAACACATATATATGGAATCTAAAAAAATAAAATGGTCATGAAGAACCTAGGGGCAGGACAGGAATAAAGAGGCAGACCTACTAGAGAATGGACTTGAGGACATGGGGAGGGGGAAGGGTAAGCTGGAACAAAGTGAGAGAGTGGCATGGACTTATATACACTACCAAATGTAAAATAGATAGCTAGTGGGAAGCAGCCGCATAGCACAGGGAGATCAGCTCGGTGCTTTGTGACCACCTAGAGGGTTGGGATAAGGAGGGTGGGAGGGAGAGAGATGCAAGAGGGAAGAGATATGGGGATATATGTATATGTATAGTTGATTCACTTTGTTATAAAGCAGAAACTAACACACCATAGTAAAGCAATTATACTCCAATAACGATGGTAAAAAAAAAAAGATGTGATACATATATACAATGGAATATTAGTCAGCCATAAAAAGGAACAAAATTGGGTCATTTGTAGAGACATGATAGACCTAGAGACTGTCATACAGAGTGAAGTAAGTCAGAAAGAGAAGAACAAATATCGTATAATATCGCTTATATGGGGATTCTAGAAAAATGGTACAGATGAACCTAGAAAAATGGTACAGATGAACTTATTTGCAAAGCAGCCATAGAGACACAGATGTAGAGAACAAACTTATGGATGCCAAGAGGGGAAGGGGGGGTGGGGATGAACTGGGAAATTGGGATTGACATACATACACTACTATGTATGAAATAGGTAACTAATGAGAACTTACTGTATAGCACAGGAAATTCTACTCAATTCTCTGTGGTGATCTAAATGGGAAGGAAATCCAAAAAAGAGGGGATATATCTATATGTATAACTGATTCACTTTGCTGTACAGAAGAAACTAACACATCATAAAGCAACTATACTCAAATAAAAATTAATTTAAAAAAGCACAAGTAAATTAAGCCTAAAGAAAGGGGGATGTCAAAAGGATTGATGAAACTCACAAGGGTAAATGCATTGACTCATTTAAGAAATATTTAACTGATCACTTAATTTAACCAGTTATAGTTCTATGCACTGGGCACATTAGACCAAGAAGGATACAGAGACCCAAGCAAGTGACCCAGAAGAGGAAAACTCAAAGTCATGGACAAATTCTCAGTTAAATGGAAAGTGAGGTTAGAGGAGGATAGTGGGAGGAATGAGATCTTAAAAGGTTGGCCAGAGATTTCAAGAGGATAACATCTGCACAGATAACATTTTTGAAAACCTGAAAGAAAGGAGGCAGAGAGAGATACAATTTGAGAGCTACTTTGGCACTCTAAGCACTAAACCAAAGTGTTTGCACTGCATGCTGGGATAATTCATTCACTCAGCAAGTACTCACTGAGCACTTCCTATTTCTCTGGCTATGCCAGGCTCTTTGCTGTTCCTTGCCCTCACCAGACACACTCCCCTACCCTGCCTTTAATACATCAGTGTCCTCTTCTTTTGAGGGCTTCCCCCCAATGAACAGCACCATTTAGCAGATACATAAACAAACTGAAAAAGCTGTGACAGGAGAAGGAACAATATCCTAGCAAGGACCCTGTCTAATTCATCTTTGCACCCCAGTGCTGGGCACATAGTAGGCATTTAGGAAATGTTTGATGAATGAATGAATGAATATCATTGTGAGGCACTGAGGAAGCCAAAGTTTTCTAATGAGAAATGTTAGCCTGGGGAATTCCCTGGCGGTCCAGTGGTTAGGACTCTGCACTTTCACTGCCAAAGGAAAGAAATGTTAGCCTGGTTACAACTCTGTAAAAAGTGCATTTAAAAAATCTTTTAAAAATCTACTGAAAAACACTAACAGTGGTTGAATGATGGAATTATGGGAGACTTTCTTTTCTCTATTTCTCCCATTTTGTATATTGCAGCAACATTTTTTATAATGAAAAAATATATTTTAGCCCATCCCCCCTGTTCCCTCCCCCTGACCCAAACTGTGAGACTTACATTACAACATATTACCTAATTGAAAAAAATTGTTTGTACCATATAAATTACGAAGACTGAGAAAACATGACCTGAATTTTATAATGCAAACAACTATAATTTATCACCACATTATTCTGATGTGTTTGCTGATATGCATGATCATTTATAGCCAGGCATAAACAACAGCTCCCATAAAACATTTTGATTAGTATTACTTGAAATAGCCAAATTGGGTCTTTTGTCTGAGCACTGGGGAAGGGGAGGCAGAAACTGGGCCGAGGGGGATTTGACTCTGTTGCCCTCACTAGGGACCCCACTTTTCCAGCAGAGTCTGTCAGGACCTGGGAGCTCTAGGGACCTCTGGCTGACAGATGTGCAGGCGTCTAAGTGCTGGCAGCAGAGCAGGGCAGTAACTGGGACTGCTCAGGCTTCACGAAGGAGCTTTTCACCCCCAACAGGAGCGGCGCTACCACCCCAAACTCTCCTTTCCTTTCCCTCCCAAGGTCAGCTTTCTAGATGTGAGAAAGCCCATAAGGATACTGCCTAAAGTGTCATCAATAAAAATTTATTTGGGCAGCGGAAGCACTGCCTCTAGAGGGCTAGAGGAGGGACATGTTCATTCACATGACAAATATTTATCGAGAACCAATAGGCACCAAGTGTAAACAAGGTCCTATACATACATGATATCATTTTTCCCTTCCTTCATCATTTCTTTCTTCATGATATTATCCCCATTATACAGGTAATGAAGCAGGCTCAGAAAAGTTAACTGGCCCTAGGTCACACATTTAAGTTAAGTGGTGGGAGTTGGGTGGACTGGGGAGTAGAGAGAGGGAAGGAGGAGGGATCCAAACTTAGCTCTATCAGACCTGGAAACCCACTCTCCCCGCACTTTACAAAGCAACATAGCAGAAGTTTCCAGACTTGGTGTTTAAAGTCTGTGTGACTATCAGCGGCCATTCTGAGTCTCAGTCTCCTTGTTTAAAAATAAAGGGCTTGAGAAATGTTTTCCAAGTGTCCTTCCAGCGCTGGTTCTTTGTCACAGTGTTCCCTCTCCTTGTCTTTGTGAAAGCTCTGCGGGAGGAACACACCCCGGTCACCAGCGCAGAGCAACGCCAGGAACTCCAGTCTCTCCGGGGATCGCCCCCTAGAGGACATCGGTGGTGTTGCAGGAGCCAAGGCTCCCACTGAGAGTCCAGGCAGCAATCACAGGGTTGAAGCCAACTTTAATTACCGCTTTACCTTTTTTTAAATGGATTTAGAAAACATTCTCACAGCCCTTCCCACGCTCACCAGGGCGATGCTGCTGAAACATTTAATGATGGGGAACATTTGTAGCCTGAAGACCTACTGGTTCTATGAGTCATATTTAAAAATTAGATTATATTTTAACTTTCTACACCTCAGTTTCTTTTAGGACTGTGAGGCCCTTTACTGATCCAATGCTGATTTTGCAGAGCTGCCGAAATGTGATTATAAAACAATACATTTGTCTCTACTTAGTTATTTTTATTACAATAGTCAAGTTTTGATTAGGTAATATATGCATGTGGTACAACATTCAAAAGTCACTACAGGGACTTCCCTGGTGGCGCAGTGGTTAAGAATCTGCCTGCCAGTGTGGTTCAAGCCCTGGTCCGGGAAGATCCCACATGCCGCGGAGCAACTAAGCCCGTGCGCCACAACTACTAAGCCTGCACTCCAGAGCCCATGAGCCACAGCTACTGAGCCTACGTGCCACAACTACTGAAGCCTGCGTGCCTAGAGCCCGTGCTCTGCAACAAGAGAAGCCACCGCAATGAGAAGCCCGCGCACCACAATGAAGAGTAGCCCCCGCTTGCTGCAACTAGAGAAAGCATGCGTGCAGCAATGAAGACCCAATGCAGCCAAAATATAAATAAATTAATTAATTAAAAAAAAAAGTCACTACAGAGTTTTCAGTAATTATCACATGACCCAGAAATTCCACTCCTGGGTCTATACCTCCACAAACTGAAAACAGGTGTTCAAATAAAAACTTATACACGAATGTTCATAGCAGCGCTATTCTCAATAGCCACAAAGTGGAAACAACCCAAATGTCATCAACTGACACTAGATAAACAAAATGTGGTATATTCATACAGTGGAACATTATTCAGCCATAAAAAGGAATGAAGTACTGATACATGCTACTATTTGGATGGACCTTGAAACATTATGCTACCTGAAAGAAGCCAGACACAAAAGGCCACATATTATATTATTCCATTTATATGAAATATCCAGAAGAGGCAAATCCATAGAGATTTTCTTATCTGCAGGTTAGTGCTTGCCAGGGTCTGGGGGAAAGGGCGAATGGGAAGTGACTGCTAATGAGTATGGGGTCTCGTGTTGGGGTGATGAAAATGTTCTGTAACTAGATAGTGGCGATGGCTGCACAACATTGTGAATGTACTAAATGTTGCTGAATTGTACACTCTAAAATATTTAAAATGGTACATTTTATGTTACATGTATTTGACCACAATACAAATAAATAAAGGGTATTCTGTAAAAAGTATATTCCCCTTTCTCCAGGTCCCCTTCCTGCAGACAAAAACAAGTTAGCACTTTTCCTTCTCTACTCTTCCAGCGATTATTATTGTATGTATGTATGTGTGTGTGTATATATATACTGTGTGCATATATAGTGTTTATTATATATGTGCTTGTATGTATTGTAAATATATATTCTTATTCTCCCTTTGTTGGGACACAAATTGTCACACCATTCTGCAACTTGCTTTTTCCACTTCAATTATTTTGGATGGTTCTGAGTCGGTACTTGTTGTTTTTAATGGCTTTTGATCTTTCCAAAATGATAAATGAAGAATATCATCTCATTATAGTTTTAATTTTTATTTTCTTTTGAATGAGCATGTTTTCATGTGTTAAAACCCATTTGTATTTTCTTTTTAATTAATTAAACAAAAATACAAGGGAACAAATCCACACTTTTATTTATTTACTTTTCAGTAAGTTTAAATCCTTGAAGGGTACAGCATCACATGGATTCCATATCCAATGCCCTTAGCAGGAAGGTTGCTTCGGAATTTGGCATAAACCATGCCACTGTTTCGAAGAGCATGAGTTATCTTTCCCCGGATTACTCTGGTTTTGTTAGGTTTTCCACCAGGAGTTACTCTGTTGTTCTTTGCTTTGTACACATAAGCACATCTCTTGCCTAGACAGAATTCAGTTTCATCTCGAGCATATACACCTTCAATTTTCAGGAGAGCTGTGTGCTCCCTCTGGTTCCGTAGACCCCGCTTATAGCCAGCAAAAATGGCCTTGGACCACAGCCTTCCAGACATATTTGTCGTTTTAGAAGTCCTGTTCCCAGCAGGCCCCACTTATTTGCCCCCAAAGTTCAGCTGCGGGAGCGTCGCACACCTCCCTAATTAATTTATTTGGCTGCATCAGGTCTTAGTTGAGGCACACGGGATCTTTCACTGCAGCGTGTGGGCTTCTCTTTAGGTGTGGCGCGTGGGCTGCAGAGCACATGGGCTCAGTAGTTATGGCACGCAGGCTTAGTTTCCTCGCCACATGTGGGATCTTAGTTCCTCAACCAGGGATCAAACTCGAGTCCCCTGCATTGGAAGGCAGATTCTTAACCACTGGACTACCAAGGAAGTCCCCCATTTGTATTTTCTTAACTATGACTTTTCTTTTCATATACTTTGCCCATTTTTATGTGAAGTTGTTGGTCTTTTTCCTTTTGACTTGTAGGTGTTCTTTATAAATTAACATTATGAGCCCTCTATGGTATTAATTTTGAATCTATTACCCAATTGTCTTTTGACCCTCCAACATTCGTGTAACCAGATGCATTAATTTTCCCTGTTTGAATTACCTAGCATGGTTTCTGTTTTTCTGACTGGATCCTGACTGATACATTTGGGTGGGTTTTTTTTTTCTTATTCATTTGTGTGAACATTTTGTACATTAAGGAAATTAACCAATTATCTATCATACATGTTGAAATTATTTTTATTAGTTTATTTTGCCTTTTAACTATGTTTATTCTTTTATAGAAATTTAAAAATTTTATGTACTCAAATTTATCAGTATTTGCCTTTACAGTTTCTATATTTCATGACATGCTTAGATAGGCCTTCCTCATTCTAAGATGATAAACATAGTCACCTATATTTTCTTTCTATACTTTTATGGTTTCATGTTTTATATTGAGTTTTTTATTCATCTGGAACTTACTTTGGAGTAAGGAGTGAGGTAGCAATATAATTTAAATGGCTGTCCCAAATGGAAAGTGGTGTTTAGTCAATTGTCTCAGTACCATTTATTGAATAGCCCTTCCTTTCTCCTTTGATTTGAAATGCTAATTTTATCAGGTATTACATTCAAATATATCCTTGGGTCTGTTTCTGGACTTTTTTATTGGGTTATCTATTTCTTAGTCAGTTATACTTTACTTATTAGCCAGAAACCAGCATTTGACTTTATGGACTCATCCATAAAAATACCTCTACACTTGAAGTAAGTAACTCTTGGAAGTCAAAACACAAGAAAGGGAGGGTGGAGTCTCTTCATGTCTGAGAAGCCAGAGATGTTGACTGAGGAGGAAATACTGAAAAATTGATCTCCTAAACCAAGGCTTCCTAAATAATTTTTGATTGATAAAGTAAGTGCATTTAAATGCCAGATTTCAACCAAAAGTTATGGGGGGGTCTTGTTTATTTACTTTCTGAGAGATTTCCTAAATTTTATCTTCTAACTCTTTTACTGAGCTGTCACATTTTTAATCCCAAGGACTCTTTATTGTTTTACAAATTTTTTTTTAGCATCCTGTTCTTTTTTCATGGATACATTATTTTCTCTTCCTGAAGATTAACCATAGAATATATCTTTTTTCCTCCTCTTTTCTGTATTTCTCTATTTTCTTTGAGTTCATTGTTTTGTGTGTATTAGCTGCTATCTTTTAGAGACTTTTCCTCAATTATTTGAATTTTGCCTTATTTAATATTATTTTAATATTAGCCTTATTTAAGAGTGAAGCATGAAAAAGCTAATTGGAAAATCTGTGTGTGTGAGTGAGAGAGAGAGAAGAGGATTATTGATTAAAAGGCTTCAGGCAGGATAACTAGGCAGAGACCCCACTGTTTATTTAGGTGACCTTCAACTGTCAATCTCTTAAGCCATTTCCCTTGGGCAAGTTTCACCTGAGAAGAAATCTCCAGTCTCCTGTCTGGTGGGTCCATATCTGGCTGCCTGCTCCCTGGGAGTTAAGCTAGGGAAAAAACTGGTGGGCAATACAGGGATACTACAAAATGGGAAAATCTTTTGGGGGAAAAAAACCCCTATGTTCAAGACCAGTAAGTTTGGGGGACTTCCCAGGTGGTCCAGCGGTTAAGAGTCCACCTTCCAGTGCAGAAGATGCGGGTTTGATCCCTGGTCAGGGAACTAAGATCCCACGTGCCATGGGGCAACTAAGCCCACACCACAACTACTGAGCCCACGTGCCACAACTAGAGAACCCACGTGCTGGAACTAAGACCCAACGCAGCCAAAAATAAAATAAATAAATATTAAAAAAAAAAAAAAGACCAGTAAGTTTGCTGGGTAAGGACCTCTGGATATACGAGGTGTCCCTGTTTTAATAACTGCTAATATAAGTGTATGTTTGAAAGACAAATACAACGTGTATCCTTTATGAACCCCTCTTAGTTCGGTCGTCTCTGGCCACTGTAAGGCTAACACTTGCACCTCTAATCTGAAAGAGTACACTGTACAGAGCCCGTGTGTGTGTGTGTGTGTGTGTGTGTGTGTGTGTTGAGGGGATAGGATGGTGGTGGTGGAGGGGGGAGCCCTTTGGGAAACAATTCCATTCATAGGAATCCTGGGTCTACTTCCTTACAACCTTTAGGATTTTGTGCTGATGAGTATCGTTTCAGTGGCCTGTTTGGCCTCTATAAAGCTCACAATTGTTCCTTTTTCCCTTTAACTGGGGATCAGATGTGTGGGAAGATTTTGCTTTGAAATGTTTTTATTCCAGCAAGAAGGCTCAGTTTTAAACACAAAATGTACTTGTATTAGCCCTGTGCTCTCAAACTTCCAAAAAGAAGGTCTTTATAAATTTGCTGAATTCTCTGTGAGCTTGTGTTTATTAAGTCCCACTGTTTGCAAACTACTTTGCCATGACATACACATCATTTTAAAACAGGAAGTTAGCTTTTAATCATTAGGCTGAAGTCAAGTGCTTCAGAAAAAAGGCTTCAAGCCTGAGAATTTAACATGACAAAAGTCACAACAGGAAGGTAGGTGACTCTGGCTTTGCCTCTTCATTCAGTCTTTGGGTTTGTTCATTGTTTGCCCACTTCTTACATACCTATTTTGTGCATGGCCTCATTTATACTCTGGTCTACACCAATCAAATGAGCTACTCAGTCAAAATGCAAGAACTCTGTTAATACATAGACTTCCTATGTACAAAGATAGGAAAAGAGGCCTTATTTTCACTGCTGTAAAATACACCATTGTGTGAATGAACCGTAATTCATTTACTAATTCTCTTGCTGATGAATGATGTTTGGGTTGTTTCCAGATTTTTCTATTACAAGCAATGCTGCAGTGAACAACCTAGCACATCCCTCCCTCCTAGCACATCCCTTGCACACATGTGCAAGTTTCGCTCAGGCAACAGTTCTCAAACTGTGATCCAAGTACCCACAGGGGTCCGTGAAGTCCTTTTAGGGGGTCCGTGAGGTCAAAACTATTTTCATAATAATTTTCACTTTCATTCTGTCAGGCATAGGCAGAGGAGTTTTCCAGAGGCTGCATGATATGTACCTAATTATCAGAAAAGGTCATTAAAATACTCCCACCATTTCCAATTATGTATCTATATGAGGCTGTCTTCTGTTAAAGCCAGACAGTAAAGAGATTTGCAAAATGTAAACAATGCCGCTCATCTCCCTAAATTTTCAAGTATATATACTTCTTTTTCATAAAATATGTTGTGTTAACATGTACTGGGTTTCAATCGAAAAATGGGCAAAAGACCTAAATAGACCTTCCTCCAAAGAAGAAATACAAACAGCCAATAGGCACATGCAAAGATGCTCAACATTGCTAACATTATTAGAGAAATGCGAATCAAAACTACCATGAGGTACCACCTCACACCCGTCAGAATGGCCATCATTGAAAACTCTGCAAATAACAAATGCTGGAGAGGATGTGGAGAAAAGGGAACCCTCTTACACTGTTGGTGGGAATGTAAGTTGGTGCAGCCACTATGGAGAACAGTATGGCGGTTCCTCAGAAAACTAAAAATAGAATTACCATGTGATCCAGCAATCCCACTCCTGTGCATATATCCAGACAAAACTCTAATCCAAAAAGATACATGCACCCCTATGTTCATAGTAGCACTGTTCACAAGAGCCAAGACGTGGAAACAGCCTAAATGTCCATCAACAGATGAATGGATAAAGAAGATACACAATGGAATACTACTCAGCCATAAAAAAGAATGAAATAATGCCATTTACAGCAACGTGAATGCAACTAGAGATTATCACACCAAGTGAAGTTAGTCAGAAAGAGAAAGACAAATACCGTATGATATCATTCATATGTGGAATCTAAAAAAATGACACAAATGAACCTATCTACGAAACAGCAACAGACTCATGGACATAGAGAACAGACTTGTGGTTGCCAAGGGGGAGAGGGTTGGGAGAGCGATGGAGAGGTTGGGGCTAGCAAATGTAAGCTATTATATATAGAATGCATAAACAACAAGGTCCTACTGTATAGCACAGAGAACTATATTCAGTATCCTATGGTAAACTATAATGAAAAACTATTAAAAAATGTATATATATGTATAACTGAATCACTTTGCTGTACAGCAGAATTTAACACAAAATTGTAAATCAACTATACTTCAATTAAAGAAAAACATGTACTGGGTTTATTTTAAAATTAGTTAATAAATATTTTTAAATGTGTCCATTTCTAATATAGTAAATATCAATAGATGTAACCCACATAAACAAAAGCTCTTTGGTATGGGATCTCCAATAATTTTTAAGAGGATAAGAGAGTCCTGCAACCAAAAAGTTTGAGAGCCACTGCCCTACGGTATAGACCTGGGAGTGGAATGAATGAGTTGCGGGGTAGGTGCATATCCAACTTTAAACGATATATCTCATAATCACTAAACATTAAATTTTATTTGATATTATTTATATAGAAGCACCCCAAAACACAACAAAATTAAAGTATATATAGCTCAGAAATGCATACATATTTGCTAAAACTGAAAACAAGAAATAGAGGCCAATGTTATGCTCAAAATACAGGCTAGGGCTTCCCTGGTGGCGCAGTGGTTGAGAGTCCGCCTGCCGAGGCAGGGGACACGGGTTCGTGCCCCGGTCCGGGAAGATCGCACATGCCGCGGAGCAGTTGGGCCCGTGAGCCATGGCCGCTGCGCCTGCGCGTCCGGAGCCTGTGCTCCGCAACGGGAGAGGCCACAACAGTAAGAGGCCCGCGTACCGCAAAGAACAAAACAAACAAAAACGAAAAAACCAAAAAACCCCTCCCTCCTGTGTATCAGGGTTTTGTTTTCTGCGCACCATTTTCTTTGTGTTTAATCCTCACAACAACTCTGTGAGGTGGGCACTAATATCTCCCATTCACAGATGAGGAGTTTGAGGGGCAGGGAGGGTAAGGGGTTACCCAAAGTCATGCAGGTGGTAGGGGATGGTGCCTGGGATGCTAGAACCCAATTCTGTCTGTCTCTCAAGGTGATACCCTTTCCATTATAGTGCGTCACCCTTCTGGGCCTCAGTTTCCCCTTCTATAAAATGGGAATAACTTCTATGTCCCAGATTCGTCATGAAGACTAACTGCATAACGGAGCACAGTGGCTGACTCTCCTCCTTCCCTGCCCTTCAAGCCCCAGGTGCAGGGTCAGGCCATACCCTGAGATTGCTCATCTACACCTCTCTGGGTTTGGCTATTCTCAGCTACTTTCAGGACAGGAACCTATCCAGAGAGGGCTGGGCCATGAGTTACACGGCTCATTTCACATCATTAATGCTCTCATGTTTCTGATAGTTACAGTGTTTGCCTCACTGACCTTAGGGGGCGCCCACCTTCCTCTCTCCCTCCCAGCCTCCCTCCTCTATTCATGCTGATTCACACCCAGGCCCAGCTCATACCACGGCTCTCAGCAGAGACTCTCATTTTTGACTTGATTCAAAGCCAGTTATTCACCACAGGCAGTGACTACGAGAAACCACAGTGGACTCACAGAGCAATGAGCTAAGAGAACCCCCACCCCACGAACTATCGAACTATCGAAGGGGCCCTAGCACTGCGCCTGCCTCCTCTTAGACACTGTGGCTTCAACTGAGCTGCATTTAAAGGGCCAGTGGCTCTTATTTGAAAGGCTGGTTCGTCATCTACCTGTTTGTTTTGGTTTGATTCTATTTAATTAGATTTAATTCCTTTCAACAGTTAAGTGCCAGATGCTGGGCAAGGCTGGTGTGTTCAGCCTGCAGAAGCTCGGCTCCCCACAGAACAACTGTGTTAGGGACGTAATTCCAGAAATGGAGCCTAATTCACAGATATTTTAACTAGGACAAGAGATGGAATGAGAGGGAATCGGAGGCTATGTGAGTTTTATTATTGAGGAGTCCAGTTCTCTGCCCGTCATACTGAGACTGAGTCCCCCTGTCGAGTTTATGATTAACCTCTCTATCCAAAAACTTATTCCCTTTCTTGTCCCACATTTGGTCCTCTCAGGATTGAGGAGTATCAATGAAAAGGGGGACTGAAATCAAGTAGGACCCTATGGGACCCTCCTGGGTACAAAAACCCCTTAATGCCCCCATTTATTGTTTGGAGAAAAAGACTTTAATTTCCTAGGCCTTCCCTGAGTTCCAAAGAGCAGACTCAAATGACTAATTAGGGAAGAGAAGGGATGCAGAAACAAAGGAAAAGCAGTTAAACAAGAAGAAGTAATGATAATAGCTCTGCAATGAAACTATTATCTTAGTTCCTTGTCCCAGTTCTTCCACGAGGGAAATACATAACAATCTGATACCTATCTTTGAGTTGTTCTGCAGGAACCAAGACCCCTCCTTCCCCCAGTCACCAACCCAAGTGGATGGCAACTACTACACACTGAACACAAGCACGTAGACCCCAGACTGGTTGGAACCAGAAGGCTGATGATTGAGATTCCTGAAGCGTCGCCCTGCTACCTCACCACCAACCAATCAGAAGAAAGTCATGCACCCTGCAGCCCTCACCCCAAATGTTGCCTTTAAAAACCCTTCCCTGAAAGCTATCGGGAAGTTCGGGTCTTTTGAGCATGAGCTGCCTGTATGCCTTGCCTTGACCTAAGTTCAGTTCAGTAATAAGACCTCTGAGCCTTACCAGGGAGAGGAATAATTCGTTCACGTCTCACCCCTCACACAGCAAAAGTTCGGTTCTATAGCAGCAGGCCGTGCTGCTATAGAACCGAACTTGGGTCCGCTCACCCCTCACACATCAAAGCCAAGTTACTGACACCAGGTTGTCGTGAAGGAAAGTACAGTGTTTACTGCAGGCACCAAGCAAAGAGCATGGGCAGCTCATGCTCAAAAGACCCAAACTCCCCAATGGCTTTCAGGGAAGGGTATTTAAAGGTGATATTTGGGGTGAGGGCTGCAGGGTGCATGATTTTCTTCTGATTGGTTGGTGGTGAGAGGGTAACAGGGTTATATTTCAGGAATCTCAATCATCAGCCTTTTGGTTCTAACCAGTCTGGGGTCTACGTGCTTGTGCTCAGTGTGTAGTCGCCACCCCCCACGTGGGTTGGGGTGAGGGGTGTCTTAGTTCCTACAGAACAACTCAAAGATGTGTACCAGATTATCTATAGCCCTTGAGGAGGAGCTAGGACTCTTCTATTGCTGAACTATTATCATTACTTTTCTTGCTTAACTGCATTTCTTTTCTTTCTGCATTCCCTCTCTTCCCTAATTAGTAACTGCTTGAGTCTGCTCTTTGAAACTCAGGGAAGCCCTAGGAGACTAAAGCCTTTTCTTACAAGCAAGAAACGAGGGACATGGAGGGGCTTTTGTACCCGGGAGGGCCCTGCAAGGTCCTGCTCAGTTCCAATGCCACAGAGAGTTGTTCCTACAGTGTAGTTTAGAAACGTGTGTTTGTGCCTCTATGGAGCTGGAAAAGGAAAACCAAGGGAAAAAATGTAAATCAAGGGGGATAAACAAACATAGTTAAAGCTGTCCCCGCCAACATTCTCTCAACTGGAAATGTCCAATTCTGACATTCTGGTTCACACCTTGAAAATACATACTCATCTATTTTTTTTTTTTTTTTTTATCTGCATTGTATCTTCTTTGCTGTGTGCAGACTTTCTCTAGCTGCGGCAAGCGGGGTCTACTCTTTGTTGCAGTGTGCGGGCTTCTCATTTTGGTGGCTTCTCTTGTTGCGGAGCACGGGCTCTAGGCGTGCAGGCTTCAGTAGTTGTGGCACGCGGGCTCAGTAGTTGTGGCACACGGGCTTAGTTGCCCCATGGCACGTGGGATCTTCCTGGACCAGGGATCAAACCCGTGTCCCCTGAATTGGCAGGCGGATTCCTAACCACTGCGCCACCAGGGAAGTCCCCATACTCATCTCTTTTGACGGAACAATATTGATCACAAGACAGTATGGGAAGAGTGAAAGATATCAAGGTTAGTTGGTAAAATGCAAGAGAAACTATACATGTCAGCCATTCCTTAGGAAGAGAGACAAAGCAAGATGAAGAAAAAAAACCCAGCAGAACTGAAGAATGTTTACATTTTGCAACCACAAACGTGAAGTGAGCTCAGAAGCCAGTGGGAGTTTAACAAAATAGAGTTAAGGTCGAGGTGGAGGCTGCTCTGTGCAGATCCCCCTCCTGGTCGCCCAGGCAATGAGACATCGCCTTACAGTAATGAAATCATATTGAGAAGAAACCCACAAGCACAGGAGAATTTCTGGTGTTTCTCCCTCTGACTTTGGCCTAGTAAAGGTAGGAAACAGGTGAGGTAGTTGTGTGTATGTCTTTTACTCATTGGCACCATTGCCTAGGGGAAACTTCAGGAACCCAGCACTGCAAGTATCAGGGTAACTCCCTGGAGGGTGCCTGAGGGGCTTAGATCAGAGACTTACACCAGCCCTATCATTCAGGAGGGGTTAGAGAGAGAAGGGGCTGAGTCCACTCATTAGCTGGCTAATAACTCTTGAGTTTGTCATGGAGATGTCATGGAGAAGAGAAAATGAATGAGATGACATCCATGTCCCCAAGGTGAGGGGAAAGCAGACGCATGTACACAATTAGCTGTAATAGAAGCCACACTGAGGTGCGTGAACAAAGCACTACAGGAACCCTTTTCTTCTTTGGTATTCTTTTCCTTCTACAGGCCATGTTTTTACAGAAAAAACACTTAGCAAATAATAAGCAAAAGGAAAAAATTAGAGTCATTCTATATTATACCACCCAGAAAGGACTATCATTAACATTTTGGAGTATACCTTTTCAGACCTTTTTCTTATGCAAATATATGCATGGGTTCAAAACATATATATGTTCTCTCTATATATAGATAGATATTTTTCTAAGACAGAATTATACACCATATATAGGATTTTACCTTTTGGCATCTCACAATGGATGCCAGTGGATAAAGGAGCTCAGACTTTATTTCAATGCTACTGAGGACCCACTGGGAAACTGAGATGGGGAAAGATGCTGTCAGAGCCTGGCTGTAGGAGATGTATCTACTAATTATGTTTAAGGCAACTGGAGACAGGGGAGACTAGAGGACAGGAAGTCAGTTCAGAGGCTAAAGTCTGAAGACAATGTTCCCTCCTTCCAGGGGAGTTAGTGGATCGGGTTCAAGTCTGGTTTCTACCATCGATGAACTTGGATCACTCACTTAACTTTCCTGGGCCTCAATATTCCACCCATAACAAGGGGATAAAAGCACCCCAAGGAGGGCTTCCCTGGTGGCGCAGTGGTTGAGAGTCCGCCTGCCGATGCAGGGGACACGGGTTCGTGCCCAGGTCCGGGAAGATCCCACATGCCGCGGAGCGGCTGGGCCCGTGCGCCATGGCCGCTGAGCCTGCGCGTCCGGAGCCTGTGCTCCGCAGCGGGAGAGACCACAGCAGTGAGGGGCCCGCGTACCACCAAAAAAAAAAAAAAAAAAAAAAAAAACCACCCCAAGGAGTGATGAAAATGCTTTGGAACTTGCTAAAGGTGATGGCTGCACAATCTTCTGAATGTACTAAATGCCGCCGAAGTGTACACAATTATAATACTTCATTCCATGCCATGCGCATGTCACCTCAATTAAAAGGCAAAAAAGAAAATAACCCCAAGAGTTGTTGTGAAGATTGAGTCTGGTGGGTTAGTTTTTATAGTCACCCTTATGTGGGCCAACATGAAACTAGCTTTCTTCCCATAATTACCTTAACCCTTCTTGGCCCAGATTCCTCCACGGTCTCAGAGCCAGCAACTTATTTGGGTTCCCTTAAGGTTTTCCAGGCTTATAGTTCAATCTGGTTATTAAAATCTCAGTCACGGTGCAGTTTATAACTTCAGTGTCATTCCTTCTCCACACAGAGGGTGTCTGTGCCAGCCTAGGCAGCGTGAGGGCTTGCCAGGAGACAAACGGTGGTTGATTACAGCGGGAGGTTGCATAACTGGTTCGCAGTAACTTTGCCGGGACTCCCCTAGCCCGAGCCATCACCACCTGGCTCCTGGCCACGGCCTCATCTGGCTGCTGCCGGGAGTTGGGGGGGCAAGGCTCTCCACCTGCTTCTGTCAGCGCCGCACTGAAGAGCTGGTCGCCCTGCAGGCGCTGTATGAGGTCTCCTTGGGCAGCATTCACCCCGGCTGCACCACGGAGGACCCCAGAGAGCAGCCAGGTCTGTTGGAGGTGGAGGATTGGTTGTCCCTCATTCCAAAGCTCTTCTCAGTGCCAGCTCGGCTGGGTGACCACTTGGCAGCCTGAGGCTCTCCCCTCCCCCTCCCAACCACCCAACTAATGTCCAGCATCCTCTTTTTTTTTTAATTTTTTAATTTTTTTTTATTTTTTGTGGTACGCGGGCCTCTCACTGTTGTGGCCTCTCCCGCTACGGAGCACAGGCTCCGGACGCGCAGGCTCGGCGGCCATGGCTCACGGGCCCAGCCACTCCGCGACATGTGGGATCTTCCCGGACCTGGGCACGAACCCGTGTCCCCTGCATTGGCAGGCGGACTCTCAACCACTGCGCCACCAGGGAAGCCCCAGCATCCTCTTGAGAGTCCTCCCCTGTGTCCTCCTAGCTCCTGGCCCCCCAGCTACCCACGGTGAAGCCACTCTGCCGAATTCTAATCCAGAACTTGTTTTCTGACTCGCCACTAGTTAAGAGACACATTTAAATCTCCTCCCCACTGGCTTCGTGCTCGATTTTTCACTGATTCACAACTAACGTTTTCTTTCGGGGACTTAATGAGGACAGATGACAGGCATGGTTGACGGCTCCTCCCTCGTTTGTCCCTGGTCCTGTCACAGTCATTACATGACAGACTCTAGGAAGACAGTCATTGAAGAAAAATGGATGGCAGAGAGAGAGAGAAAAGTCAGTCTTAACTTTTGTTCCCAAGCCAGCCCTCATCAGCTGTAAGCACACCCACCAGCCTCTGAGATGCTTGCTGGCCAGCACCTTAGACCTTCTGGCTCTCCTGAAGGGAGCTGCCACAGGAAGACGGACCAAAGAGTTAGGGCTTTTCAGATCATAATGGAAGAGGCTGAGAGGCCCAGCTCAAGCCCTGCTCCTGGCAGCTAAAAGTGCCGACGACACCAAAATCACAGTATAAGAAATGGCTGTACAGTAACCTCCTCTTTCTCTTTTCTGCATAAAGGGCTCCTATCTATCTCTCCAAGCCCAGCTGAACACTATCCTTCTGGGGAGCCTCACCCACGCACCAAGGGGCAGTCAGGACTCCCTCTTCTGTGGGCCCCGTGGGGTGTGCCGAGGGTCCACGAAGCATCGGATGTGGAAGGGCCGAACGATCGGCACAGTGCCCTTCCTCTCTCCCCTGCGGCAGTGTCCCTGTGAGGGTCCCTGGACAGCCTATGTATATGCGAACAGGTGTTCTAAGCTACAAAGCACCATGTTAAAAACCATATTTATCTGGCTGGGTCTTATTAGCTGCTTGCACCTGTTCCCAAACTGTGAGCTCTCTGATGACAAGGATGCTTTATTTGTTTATTTTTTTAAGTGTAGCCTCAACACCTCACCATGCTGGGCACAAAAGTAGGCACTTGACAGATGTGCCGGACAGAAGCTGCCTTTACACAGGCCCACAGCCTGACCAGGAAGGCTGGCACCTGGCTCTTCAGAGCAGCACAGCCATTAGCTTGGCCTGAGCTGAGGGTCTGGCTGCTGCTGCTTCTTTGGAGACTCCTGCAATCCCGTTTGCCTTTGCCTGCTCCCAGGCGGAGAGTTGCTACCAACTCCCCCAGACTCCTGGCAGCTTCCCCCTGCTCACCCAGCGCTTGATCGTGGCCTCTCTCCTCACCTCCTCCTCCCACCCCCTGGCAGCATCCCCAGCACTGACCACTGCGTGACTGACCCAGGGTTTGTCTTAGAAGGCCAGCCTTTGGGCCTCATGTGTGGCTCAAAACCCAGTAAATTTATCTCAGAGTTAGAGAGAACACCAATGACGTGAACTGATGGGTCAGTGGTGGTGGAAAGAGCAGGGGCAGACCTGGGGTTGCATCCTGGCTCAGCTGCTAACTAGCTGTGTGGTCAGGACCAGCTGCTGAACTTCTTAGAATCTCAGTTTTCTCTACTATTCATGGAGATTAAAACATACACACACACACACACACACACACACACACACCCAGAACTCACAGGATCACTGTGAAGAGTAAATACTGTGACACACACTAAGCCTCTGGCCTTGTGCTGACACATGGCAGATTCTCAGTAAGTGTTCGTTTCCTTCTTCTCCTCCTTTCAGCTAAGGCTTTTCCAAGTCTAAAAGTCCATGAGCCTTTGAAACACATGTTCCCATGTTAAACTATAACTTGGGAAGTTTACCAAGCTGCTAGAAAGTTTATCTTCCCAGAGGAACAAGGATCTCGGGTGACAGAGACGACCTCTGCGTCCCATGTTCCCTGCAGCTCAGGAGGGGCTGTAGGAGATCAGAGCTCACACACCACACCTGACCGAGGAGAGGAGAGCAGGGTCAGTTGGCAGAGAATCAACAAGTGAACGAAAGCTCGGGAAGCCTGGGAACGACGGTGGAGCTCAGAGAGAGAGGGCAGTGACCCGAGAGCAGATGAGTCTGTGCGCAGCTGGGAGCAGAGGGCTCAGCCAGGGACGCTCTGCGCTCCTGCCGCCCAACACAGGCTCCCAGGGAGACAGCAGAAGGGAGGCAGCAGTAGCCTCGGCCTCCTCTTCAGACGGGGGAAATGGCAAGATTGTGCAGACGCCGAACTTAACAGAGGGGTGGGGGAGGAGTGGGGGACCAGTAGAGTCAACTCGCTGCTCTCCCTACGGGCAGTGGTCCTGAGAGCAATCCCAGCACCAGCGGCGTGGGCATCACCTGGGTTTGTTAGCGATACAGATCAGCAGGCCCCACCTCAGACACCTCAACACGGACTCAGCCATCTGTGTTCTAATAAGCCCTCTGGGTGTCGCTGATTCTTGCTAAGGTTTGAGAACCGTCGCCTTGGGGGATGCTTTTAGTCATTTACCTGAAACTTCCTTCCCATTTCGAAGCGGTGGGAAGGGGCACAACACCGGAATGGTCGTAACCTTTAGAGACAAGAAGGTCTGAGTTCAGATCCAGACTCTGCCCCCAAGTGGCTGTGTGGCCTTGGACAAATCCATCGATCTCTCTGAACCAGTTTCCTCAAGCATAAAATATCTACCTCTCAGGATTAAGTGGTTAGGTTTGGAGAGAACGTGCAGAAAGCATTTAGCAGAGTGCCTGGCACACAGGAGCTGCTCATCATCATCACTGTCATCAGAACCACCCTGACTACGAAGAGGCCCTGGCACGAGTCAGGCCACACGGGGATCATCTGGCTCCGTGAGTGTTTACTACGCTGCTCAGAATGCCCCTTAGTGCCACTTGGTGCTGGGCTGCATCCTCATTAGGCTAGGAGTGACTTAAAGACAACAATTCCTTTCAAATTTGATGAGAAACAAATATCTAATTCGGATATACCAAATGAAACGCCAAGGGGAAAACCACTCTCGTTACAATATAACCCAGCCATGTTCCCGCCCTACCCACTTCCCCTTTCCACTTAGATAAGTCCCTTAAGCACACAGTAGCACCCGGCAAATATTTGTTGAATGTTGAATGAATGGATTGGCTCAATTTGATTCGAAAATGCCCAACTGTTGTGCAATAAAAGGAACTGAATTTGTGGCCAGGCCTTTAGCCTCCTGGGGTGGAAACATGGCAGAACCGGCCATAACAGTCCCTTGGGTAGCCCAATGGAATCTTGGGAAATCGGGCACTGAAGGGACGGGAAGAGACCACGCTGGCCAGGACAGGGAACGGAGGTGGTTTTCTGAGTTTAGCGAAGGCCTTCCACTATGAGATGGCTAGTGGCCCTCCATCCCCTGCTGTACGCGTCGGTGTCTGCTCCACCCCCTAAACCTGCTGGGGGCTTGCCCATGCTGGAGAGTCAAATGTCCTGTGGCCTCTGCAATGCAGAGCAAACAGCAATCAGAGCACCAAAACTGGTGTGCCAGTTTGCTTCCCCATGGGTTGGGGGGTGGGGGGAACGTACATATCACCCTTCTCCTTTTGGCCAAAGGGCTATCATTTGGGCCTTTGGCATCTTCTTTCACTCCCCAGACACTGCACAAGTCACCTGTGGCCTGGCTGCCGTCCTGCTCTTCTCCATTTATCCTCCCCTCTGTCTCCAACATAGATCTTATCTTCCACTCCCTGCTTGCAGAATACAGTCCCAACGCCTGGCAGGGCACTCATCCTTTGCAATTTGTCCCCAACCTGAATGTCCAGCTTTACCGCCCTCGGCCACACCTAACTTCTGCCTGCTAGTGCCCTGCTCTCTCATACGTCTGGCCACTGACTGAAGGGCCTTTCCTCCTGTTGTCTGCTTGGAGGACTCTGACACCTCTTTCCAGAACCTGTTTAAATGCAGTTTTCTATGAAATGGACCCGCCAGCACCTAGCGGCTTCCTGAATACTCTCCTAGGTCTTTACTCAGCCTGGAAGTCTCCTTTTCCAACCCACAAATTCCTAGTGTCCTGTCGGACATGGCTCCAGTATTGCTTTAAAAATTTTTTTAATTTTTTTTTTTTGGACATAGTTTCAAACTTAAAGCAAAGTTGCAAGCATAGGACAAAGAATTCTTGTACATCTTTCACCCAGATTCCCTAAATATTAATATTTTCCCACATTTGCTTTAACCTTCTCCTCATTCTCTCTCACTCTGCCCCCCGGGTGTATAATTTTATTTTTTTCTGAACAGTTTATGAGTTATTTTCAGACATTATACCCCTCTACTGCTTCAATGTGTATGTTTTCTAAAACCAAGGAAATTCTCTTACGTAATTAGAGAATAATGATCAAAGTTAGGAAATTAACTTTGATACTAATTATTATCTAATATACAGATCTTATTCAGATTTCACAAATTATCCCAATAATGTCCTTAATAGTAAAGAAAATTCCCAGATCATCATTGCATGTAGTTGTTATGTCTCTTTAGTATTCTTTAATCTACAACAGTTCCCTGTTCTTTTTTTTTTGCTCTTTCATGACAATCGACATTTTTGAAGTATCTAGGCCAGTTATTTTGTGGAAAGTACCTCATTTTAGGTTTGTCTGATATTTCCTTACCTTGGGTTCATGCTGTGCAGACTTGGCCAGGGTAGCCAGAGGTGATGCTGGGTTCATCTCAGGGTATCATATCAGGAGCTGTATGATGTCACTTTGTCCCATTTCTGGCGATGTTAACGTCGGTCAGTTGGTTGATTTGTTGATATGTCTGACTCCTCCCCTGGCCCATGAGGCCCTTCTCAAGGTCAAGGAGGAACTCAGCCTTCGTGGCAGCTGGTACCTGAGGATATGGAGATATAGGGAAGTGAGAAGCACACACCAACTGATCCCCTCCCATGTGCCCAGCTCTGTGGCCACTTCTCATCTAAGCCTCACAGCAACCCTATAATTTAGTAGTTGTGCTCATTTTACAGTTGTGTTCAGAGAAGATGAAGAATTTGCCTGGGGACACTTGACTGGTAACTAGCAGATCCAGATTCAAATCCAGGTCTTCCTCTTCCCATAACATTTAGGCACTGGAGACAATAGATGGTCAACAACATGACTGGATATTTTTTAAACTTAAACAGAAAAATCTAACACCAAGACCATTGGAAAACTGAATACCCTCCTACATCAATGAGGATGCTTTTTATTCATTTATCCCTTCAACAAATATTTATGGTGGGTCTGCTACGTACCAGGCAGTGTCATAGATCATACAGATACAGTAGTAAACAAATAGCCTACATTCTAGTGGGACTCTGCAAATACCAGCAAATCCAGCTAAAGTGCTTGAACAATAACAAGAAGGCTAGTAGTAGAGCACCTTCAGGGGTGATTCATTCAGCAGTTCAAAGATGTCATGGCTAAGATTTTTATTCCCTGAAATTCCCTTAGCTTTCCCTTTGGGGATGCAAGATGTTTGCCTTTAGTTTTTTTTTTTAAATAAATTTATTTATTTGTTTTTGGCTGTGTTGGGTCTTCGTTTCTGTGGGAGGGCCTTCTCTAGTTGCGGCGAGCGGGGGCCATTTTTCATCGCGGTGCGCGGGCCCCTCACTGTCGCCTCCTCTCTTGTTGCGGAGCACAGGCTCCAGACACGCAGGCTCAGCAGTCGTGGCTCACAGGCCCAGTTGCTCCGTGGCAGGTGGGATCCTCCCAGACCAGGGCTCGAACCTGTGTCCCCCTGCATTAGCAGGCAGATTCTCAACCACTGTGCCACCAGGGAAGCCCTTGCCTTTAGTTTTAAGCAAGATATCCTCAAAGGAAACAAAGGGGATGTTCCTGTCATGGTCCCTTTAGATGGGAAAAGAAAGGCTTGCTATAATCTTCCCAGCCAACTTCCCTTCCACCTCCCCGGCCTGAACTACATCGCCAGCTGATGCAGATCCACCCCTTGGCCAGAGGGATAAGCTGCCATGTCTGGCTCAGGGAATCTAGATTTGCTCTGCTACCATCCAGATCACCTCCAGGTTCAGCCTTCCCCAAACTACTTCGTTGTCAGAAGAGTAGGAGGAGAGTGAAAAAAACCCTGCAATTTTCTTCAAAGAAGCAAAGAGGGGGAAAGGGTGTTTCCCTCATTTACAGAATATTTACAGACTCTTGTCTTGTTTATGCAAATACAAGTTTGTGTCATTGCTATTCCTTATAGAATCCTCCCTCATGATCCACGGGTTATTGGTTCCAGCATCCCCGTGGATAGCAAAATTCGAGGATGCTCAAGTCTCTTACATAAAATGAATTGACTTTGGAACCCACAGACAGGGAGGGCCAACTGTATTCATTATATCAAGTTGTACTTCATTTTCCTTATTAAGTCATATAATGTCTCTCTTTATCTATCCCTGTATCTCTTGTCTCATTCCAAAATAAGGTCCCTTTTTGTAAAGGTACAGAATCTTAGCCAGGGGAGGTTTAAAAATATTTAATAACTGGTTCTAGGATGTGTACTGACCACTGCACAGTGTACGGTCCTGGAGGGTCCTTCTGCACCAGGCAATTTCACATTTAGTTGATGGATGGGGAGATCTAGGAAGACCCTAGTGGAGGGGTCAGGGAGGCTGGGGGGGACACTCAGTCCCTACTATTTGCCAACTGATATGGAATTACTTAAGAATTTTTTAAAATTTATTTTTTATTGAGGTATAATTGATCTATAACATTAGTTTTATGTGTACAATATGATTCGATATTTGTATACATTGTGAAATGATCACTATAATAAGTCTAGTTAACATGTGTTACCTTACTTAGTGACTAGTTTTATCTTTTTTTTTTTGCCTTGTGATGAGAACTTTTAAGATCTACTCTCTTAGCAACTTTCAAGTATGCAAGATAGTGTTAGCAACTACAGTCAGCATGCCATGTGTTACATCCTGGTGACTTATTTTATAGCTGGAAGTTTGTACCTTTTGACCCCCTGCACTCATTTTGCCCACCGCCCCCAACTCCCACCTCTGGCAACCACCAATCTGTTCTCTGTGTCTATAAGCTTGGGTTATTTGTTTTTGTTCTTTAGATTCCACATATGAGATCACGTGGTATTCGTCTTTGTCTGATTTATTTCACTTAGCGTAATGTCCTCAAGGTCCATCCATGTTGTCCTACATCCATGTTGTCCTAAATGCCAAGATTTCATTTTCTATGGCTGAATAACAGTCCATTTTATATATATATATATATATATATATATATAGCATCTTCTTTATTCATTCATCCGTCCATGGATATTTGGGTTATTTCCATGTCCTGACTACTATAAGTAATGCAATAAACATGGAGGTGCAAGTATCTTATCAACTTAGTGTTTTCATTTTCTTTGGATATATACACAGAAGTGGAATTGTTGGATCATATGGTAGTTCTATTTTTAGTTTTTTAAGGAACCTCCATACTGTTCTCCGTAGAGGGTGTATCAATTTACATTCCCACCAACAGTCCACAAGAGCTCCCTTTTTTCCACATCCTCACCAATACTTATTTCTTGTCTTTTTAATAACAGCCATTCTGATAGGTGTGAGGTGATATCTCATTTTGATTTTGATTTTCAGTTCCCCAATGATTAGTGATGTGAAGCATCTTTTCATTGGCCACCCGTATGTCTTCTTTGGAAAAATGTCTACTCATCTCTGCCCATTTTAAAATCAGTTTGTTTGCATTTTTCTATTAAGTTGTATGAGTTCTTTAAATATTCTGGATACTAACCCCTTACCAGATATGTGATTTGCAAATATTGTCTGCCATTCAGTAGGTTGCCTTTTCATTTTGTTGACTGTTTCCTTTGCTGTGCAGAAGCATTTTAGTTTGATACAGTCCCACTTGTTTATTTTTGCTTTTATTACTTTTTCTATTTTAATATTTTAATGTCCAGTATGATAGTGCCCGTGTGATGTGCTGGACATCGGCTCCAATCTTCACAATGACCATTCTCAGTGTCAGTGTAATGACTACAGCAAGATCCTCCCAGCTTCTGCCCGTGGTCAGGCATTTGGGCCACTTCCAGTTTTAAATGCAATATGAAGCTCAGATCTAAACATCTCTGTATGCACCTTTGTTGTTTTTTTTTTATATTTCAAAATACATAAAATGTATATATTTATAAATCTATATTGCATATTTTTGTTTCCTTGGAACACATTTCCCAAAGTGGTATTTCAAGGTCAAAGGATAGGATCAATTTGATAATTTGCATGGTGATTTGAAAAGCATTTAAGGGACTTCCCTGGTGGCACAGTGGTTAAGAATCCGCCTGCCACTGCAGGAGACATGGGTTCGAGCCCTGGTCCGGGAAGATCCCACATGCCACGGAGCAACTAAGCCCGTGCGCCACAGCTACGAAGTTCGTGTGCCACAACTACTGAAGCCTGCGTGCATAGAGCCCGTGCTCTGCAACAAGAGAAGCCACCAAAATGAGAAGCCCGCGCACCACAACGAAGAGTAGCCCCCGCTTGCTGCAACTAGAGAAGGCCCGTGTGCAGCAACGAAGACCCAACACAGCCAAAAATAAATAAACAAAAAGCATTTAACTTAGCAGAAATTGTACGGTAGACTTGTTCACTAAACTTCAAAAAATGAAAGCCTACTTGTTGGTTACTCCTGACAAGTATAAATGGTGGAAATTAATAATTAGGCATCATTATGCAGAAATTCCCTTCCTTAGTGCAGGAACTATATTTCTGGTTAAGAAGTTCTTGCAATTGATTAGAATTAAAATTGGGAAATAAGCAGACTTTCAACAACAACAATAAATGAATGAATGAATAAATAGCATTTAACCAAAGGTTTAGAAACATCCTTGCCTACTTTTTCAGACTACTGTTGCCAGGGGACCGGAAGGCACATGGTGTAATGGAAAGAGGGTGGGCACTGGAGTAAGGAGAGCTGGGCTCAGCTCTGGGCAATGTTACTCTACTAGGGGTTGGGGACTTGGCAGTCTCTTAGCTTGTCTGGGCCTTGGTTTCCCCAAGTGTAAAATGGGGGAGATGCCATCTCTCACAGCACCAGGCACAGCAGGCACTGATTGCCTCCATCTGTTCCTGACTTTGCCCCGAGGCCTGGCCACCCTTGTCACGCCCTCACCATGGGCGGACTCTGAACGATGAACTGTCAAAGGGCCCTTCGCCGTAAGGAAGCGCGTAGGCTGCCACCTCCTGGTGTAAAGAGTTAGTGTCCAGATGACTTTGGGGATCAAGCTGCTCCCCCTTGTGTCCCTGTGAGGATCTGCCCCAAGGGTGAAGCTGCCAAAGAAAAGGAAGGTTCTTCCCACCTAGACTGGCCCTGGTGTCGGTGGTGGCTTTAAAGTGAGGTCCTCCTTCTGCCAGTGCAACTCTGGGGGAGAGATGATGCGGGGTTTTGAAAAGCTGCCTGTAAAGGAAGCTGTTTTTACTTTTGGAGACTGTGAAGGTGCTGGTAAAGGCATCTTGGCAAAAGCAGGAGGCCTTTATCAGTGATTTATTAAACCCTGTTTAGAAAGGCTGACAGCAGTGGTCAATCAGCCCACAAATACTTACAGGGCACCTACCACGTGCCAGACATGTGCTTTGATAAACAACCTTGAACAAGACAGGCAGGGTCCCTGCTCTCCTTGTCTAGTGGGGAAGTTTAGGAATAAGATTCTTTTTTAACTGATATACTTTCTTCTACTTATTTAATTGAAGACAAAATGACATCTAAGCTGAAAAACTTAAAACACAGTATTTCACCTTCCAAACACTGTAGCTATTTTTATTTCAACACCTTCCAGCCCTTGTACACTTGTGTGCACATTTTTACGGAGCTATAATCATAACACCTGGTATTCTGAAGTTAGACACGTTTCACTCCCAATAAACACTTCTCTATGTTGCTACTCGATCTTCATAATTATCCTTATAGCTCTATAAGAGACAAGTGTGTACCTGTATCATAATCTATGTAGCAAGTCCCCTAAGCTTAGACTCATAATTTTTTTCTTTCTTTTCTTGCTATAATAGATATTGCTGACATTAACTTCTTCATGCAGATTTTTATTGCATTCCTTCTCAATGATCATGAATATGGTTCATCCTATGTGTTGCCATATTGCTTCCCAAAAGAGCTGTTACTAATTTACAATACAATGCCACCAATATTATATCCGTGAGTCACTTTTGCTGCAACATCAGGTACATTGAATACTGTTGCTTTTACACATTTTTGAGAATTACATTTTTTTTTTTTTGCGGTACGCAGGCCTCTCACTGTCGTGGCCTCTCCCGTTGCGGAGCACAGGCTCCAGACGCGCAGGCTCAGCAGCCATGGCTCACGGGCCCAGCCGTTCCGCGGCCTGTGGGATCTTCCCGGACCGGGGCACGAACCCGCGTCCCCTGCATCAGCAGGCGGACTCCCAACCACTGCACCACCAGGGAAGCCCAAGAATTACATTTTTAAATGGGGTCCCAAATTTCTTTTAATCTGCATTTCTCTGGATACCAGTAGGCAGGTTCTTTTTTGCACGTGACTATTTATAATTGCTCATGTGAAATGTCTGTTCATATTGTGGTTAAAATTTTGAATGAGTATCTTGTTTGATGTCTTTTCCTAGAGAACAGCAATAGAAGATTGCAGTATTGCAGCCCAGGATGTGAGAAAGGTACTTACTGCTTTAATAACTGGGTTAATAACTCCTAATGGGGTCTTCCTAAGAAAGCTCAGCTGTTTCAGAATCTAAAGTGCAAGTCTCTTCTGCTGCCCAGAGCTACAAAGTGAGAAAAGAGATTCTGTAACCCTTGGCTGTGCTTGACTTGGTAGTGGAAATGACATGATTTCCCACTGTTTATGAAAAAGACTTGGACATCAGCCTAGGTTACAATAATGCAAATGAAAATTATGTGACTGGAGAGTTAATTTGTTTCCTAGTGACTCTGAAGAAATACAGAGTGTCCTTGAGGTTGGAAGGGTCCATGGTCCAAACCCCTGGCCTGGAGAAGTGAAGTGGCTTGCCTAAACTCACACAGCAAACTAGACCCCCAGCTACTGACTCCCCTTGCATCTTTCCTGTGTCTTGAATGTAAATGAACCTGTGATTCCCTCCTTCCTGACCCTCCCCTATCCCCTGCATGGAAATTGGCCACCTCCCAGCCTGGATGATTTCTGGAGCACAGCTCTGGGAATGCTTTCTGTGCTGGGAGTTAGTTTCCTTTTTCTACATAGCTTCCAACAAGAACTCCGGGCCTTTCCTCTCTAACTCAAAGTATTGCACCATGCAGGGTTCTGAGCAGTAGCTAAAATACTTTTCCAGAGCACAAGTCCTTCTTCTGAAAGAAGACAGCAAATGTTAGAAATGGGACCTGTGTGAGGGTGAGCTATTCTGACTGTCGGTAAGGCTTTTTGGTTTAACCTATCACTACTTTTTTCTGGGATGATTAGATGACGGGAAATAACATTTCATTAACACATACCCTGTAGTAGGCACTACCTCATTTAATTTCTTAAAAACACCTATGGAGTAACAGATTTGGAAAGGAGGCTCAGAGAGGTTAAGTAGCTAATTCGACCAGCTCCCAAAGCGAAGATGTCACTGTCTCACTGATTCTCAATGAGGAATGGAACGGCCAATCAGAATCACCTGGGAGCTTTTTCAAACTACTCATATATGTTTCCCATTGAGAACAACTGCACCCTATAGGGCCATCTGTAGGATTTGTGTGCCCAGGGCGCCATCCCACAGATGTTCAAGCCTGGACAGGTGTCAACAAACTGATGACGTATTGTAGTCAGCACTCTGCCACTGTGGGTCCCGCATCCGCCAATACAGAGGGCTGACTGTACTTTGCAATTTTATATGAGGGACCTGAGGATCCGCAGATTTTGGTATTCTGGCGGAGGGGGGGATGGTGGTTCTAGAACCAATCCCCTGCAGATACTGAGGGTCAACTGTAGTAGGCGGGAGATAGAAATCCATGTAGAGGGGCTGTAACAAAGACAAGGAAAATGAGTGTCTGGAACAATTCCTTAGAGAAGAAGAAATAGAAGACTCCTACTGATTGGGACACAGGGGAATATAACTCAGGACCAGAGAAGAGAGTAGTCTTCGAAGGGGGGTGCAAGGGGCCAGGGCCCAGGGCAGGCTGACCCATTCCCAGGAAAGATGTGGTGGGAGGGAGGTGTGGTGCAGGATGTGGGGCAGAATCTCTGTCTACCACACTCAACAGAGAGGCAGCAGCTGAGGTAAGAGGAGCACTTGACCAGGAGTTCTTAGACACAATCCTGGCTGTGTGTCTTCAGGCAAGTCACATTACCTCTCTGTGACATGGTTTCTTTCTCTTCACAATAGGCATAAAAATAACCTTCTCTGGCTACCTCTCAGGGGCATTATGGGAACTGACAGAGTTAACTTATATTAAAGTTTTTATAAATTGTGAAACACTGTGAAAAATTCACAGAGGGGCTACTAGGGTATAGCAGTAAGTTCTAATTCATTGTCATGCACAATTTCAGCCCCTCAGTTTGTTCTTTGCTATATTTTATTGGCAGCATTTGTGCAGTAAATCTTGGAATGGGGAAAGCCCCCTGTGTTAATGTCCCTTGATCTTATTGTACCTGCAGCCCAGCTAGTATGAATTTCAGCTACATAGAAAATACCTTCTAATAGTGGTCTGACTGCCCTTTAAAAAACCCAGGTCTTGTTCTTAAAAGAGAGGTTTTTTTTTTTTTTTTTT
The DNA here is from genome assembly GCF_949987515.2 of Delphinus delphis. NCBI lineage: Eukaryota > Metazoa > Chordata > Mammalia > Artiodactyla > Delphinidae > Delphinus > Delphinus delphis. The sequence goes on from NC_082684.1 coordinate 139,358,210, forward strand.
GGCAAAAAGTTCACTCATACAAGAATATATATATAACATGTAAGTACAATTTAAAGAATAATAAAACAAATCGCATACAAAGCTTAAGGAAAAATGTCACCTGCAATGCTCCCACTTATCCTTTGCTGCTGCATTCTCTTCACTCTACTGTCCTCATTTCCTGTTCATCATTCTCTTGCTTTTAAGAAATAGCTTTACTGCAATCTACAGATTCAATGCAATCCCTATCAAACTACCAATGGCATTTTCCACAGAACTACAACAAAAAATTTCACAATTTGTATGGAAACACAAAAGACCCCGAATAGCCAAAGCAATCTTGAGAAAGGAAAATGGAGCTGGAGGAATCAGACTCCCTGACTTCAGACTATACTAAAAAGCTACAGTAATCAAGACAGTATGGTACTGGCATAAAAACAGAAATATAGATCAATGGAACAGGATAGAAAGCCCAGAGATAAACCCACACACATATGGTCACCTTATTTTTGATAAAGGAGGCAAGAATATACAATGGAGAAAAGACAGCCTCTTCAATAAGTGGTGCTGGGAAAACTGGACAACTACATGTAAAAGAATGAAATTAGAACACTCCCTAACACCATACACAAAAATAAACTCAAAATGGATTAAAGACCTAAATGTAAGGCCAGACACTATAAAACTCTTAGAGGAAAACACAGGCAGAATACTCCTTGACATAAATCACAGCAAGATCCTTTGTGACCCACCTCCTAGAGAAATGGAAATAAAAACAAAAATAAACAAATGGGACCTAATGAAACTTAAAGCTTTTGCACAGCAAAGGAAACCATAAACGAGACAAAAAGACAACCCTCAGAATGGGAGAAAATATTTGCAAATGAAGCAAGTGACAAAGGATTAATCTCCAAAACATACAAGCAGCTCATGCAGCTCAATATTAAAAAAACAAACAACCCGATCCAGACAGACTGGGTCAAGATGGTGGAGTAGAAGGACGTGCGCTCACTCCCTCTTGCGAGAGAACCGGAATAACAACTAACTGCTGAACAATAATCGACAGGAAGACACTGGAACTCAGCAAAAAGATACCCCACATCCAAAGAAGAAGCCATAATGAGACGGTATGAGGGGTGCAATCACAATAAAATCAAATCCCGTAACTGGTGGGTGGGTGACTCACAAACTGGAGAACACTTATATCACAAAAGTCCACCCACTGGAGTGAAGGTTCTGAGACCCACATCAGGCTTCCCAACCTGGGGGTCCAGCAATGGGAGGAGGAATTTCTAGAGAATCAGACTTTGAAGGCTAGTGGGATTTGACTGCAGGACTTTGACAGGACTGCGGGAAACAGAGACTCCACTCTTGGAGGGCGCACACAAAGAAGTGTGTGCATCGGGACCCAGGGGAAGGAGCAGTGACCCCATAGGAGACTGAACCAGACCTAGCTGCTAGTGTTGGAGGGTCTCCTGCAGAGGCGGGGGGCAGCTGTGGCTCACCACAAGGACAAGGACATTGGCAGCAGAAGCTATGGGAAGTACTCCTTAAGGTGAGCTCTCCCAGAGTTTGCCATCAGCCCCACCAAAGAGCCCAGGTAGGCTCCAGTGTTGGGTTGCCTCCGCAAAACAACCAACAGGGAGGGAACCTAGCCCCATGCATCAACAGTCAAGCCAACTAAAGTTTTACTGAGCTCTGCCCACCAGAGCAACAGTCAGCTCTACCCACCACCAGTCCCTCCCATCAGAAAACTAGCACAAGCCTCTCAGGTAGCCTAATCCACCAGAGGGTAGACAGCAGAAGCAAGAAGAGCTACAATCCTGCAGCCTGTGGAACAAAAACCACATTCACAGAAAGACAGACAAGATGAAAATGCAGAGGGCTATGTACCAGATGAAGGGACAAGATAAAACCCCAGAAAAACAACTAAATGAAGTGCAGATAGGCAACCTTCCAGAAAAAGAATTCAGAATAATGATAGTGAAGATGATCCAGGACCTCAGAAAAAGAATGGAGGCAAAGATCGAGAAGATGTAAGAAAGGTTTAACAAAGACCTAGGAGAACTAAAGAACAAACACCTAGAAGAATTAAAGAACAAACAAACAAGAGATGAACAATACAATAACTGAAATGAAAACTACACTAGAAGGAATCAATAGCAGAATAACTGAGGAAGAAGAATGGATCAGTGACCTGGAAGACAGAATGGTGGAATGCACTGCTGTGGAACAGAATAAAGAAAAAAGAATGAAAAGAAATGAAGACAGCCTAAGAGACCTCTGGGACAACATTAAACGCAACAACATTCACATTATAGGGGTCCCAGAAGGAGAAGAGAGAGAGAAAGGACCCGAGAAAATATTTAGAGATTATAGTCAAAAACTTCCCTAACATGGGAAAGGAAATAGCCACCCAAGTCCAGGAAGCACAGAGAGACCCATACAGAATAAACCCAAAGAGAAACACGCCGAGACACACGGTAATCAAACTGGCAAAAATTAAAGACAAAGAAAAATTATTGAAAGCAGCAAGAGAAAAACAACAAATAACATACAAGGGAACTCCCATAAGGTTAACAGATGATTTCTCAGCAGAAACTTTACAAGCCATAAGGGAGTGGCATGATATATTTAAAGTGATGAAAGGGAAGAACATACAACCAAGATTACTCCACCCAGCAAGGAACTCATTCAGATTCGATGGAGAAAGCAAAAGCTTTACAGACAAGCAAAAGCTAAGAGAATTCAGCACTACCAAACCAGCTCTACAACAAATGCTAAAGGAACTACTCTAAGTGAGAAACACAAGAGAAGAAAAGGACTTACAAAAACAAACCTAAAACAAGAAAATGGTCACAGGAACATACATATCAATAAGTACCTTAAACGTGAATGGATTAAATGCTCCAACCAAAAGACACAGGCTTGCTGAATGGGTACAAAAACAAGACTCATCAATATGCCTTCTACAAGAGACCCACTTCAGACCTAGGGACACGTACAGACTGAAAGTGAGGGGATGGAAAAAGATATTCCATGCAAATGGAAATCAAAAGAAAGATGGAGTAGCAATACTCATATCAGATAATATATACTTTAAAATAAAGACTGTTACAAGAGACAAGGAAGGACACTACATAAGGGTCAAGGGATCAATCCAAGAAGAAGACATAACAATCATAAATATATATGCACCCAACATAGGAGCACATCTAAACATAAGGCAACTGCTAACAGCTATAAAAGAGGAAATCGACAGTAACACAATAAGAGTGGGGGACTTTAACACCTCACTTACACCAATGAACAGATCATCCAAAATGAAAGTAAATAAGGAAACAGAAGCTTTAAATCACACAATAGACCAGATAGATTTAGCAGATAGATTTAATTGATATTTATAGGACATGCCATCCAAAACCAGCAGATTACACTTTCTTCTCAAGTGTGCACAGAACATTCTCCAGGATAGATCACATCTTGGGGCACAAATCAAGCCACAGTAAATTTAAGAAGATTGAAATCATATCAAGCATCTTCTCTGACCACAAAGCTATGAGATTAGAAATGAATTACGGGAAAAAAACGCAAAATACACAAACACATGGTGGCTAAACCATACGTTACTAAATAACCAAGAGATCACTGAAGAAATCAAAGAGGAAATCAAAAAATACCTAGAGACAAATGACAATGAAACACAACGATCCAAAACCTATGGGATGAAGCAAAATCACTTCTAAGAGGGAAGTTTATAGCTATACAAGCCTACCTCAAGAAACAAGAAAAATCTCAAACAATCTAACCTTACACTTAAAGGATCTAGAGAAAGAAGAACAAACAAAACCCAAAGTTAGTAAAAGGAAATAAATCATAAAGTTCAGAGCAGAAATAAATGAAATAGAAACAAAGAAAACAATAGCAAAGATCAATAAAACTAAAAGCTGGTTCTTTGAGAAGACAAACAAAATTGATAAACCATTAGCCAGACTCATCAAAAGGGAGAGGACTCAAATCAATAAAATTAGAAATGAAAAACGAGAAGTTACAACAGACACCACAGAAATACAAAGCATCCTAAGAAACTACTACAAGCAACTCTTTGCTAATAAAACGGACAACCTGGAAGAAATGGACAAATTCTTAGAAAAGTATAACCTTCCAAGACTGAACGAGGAAGAAATACAAAATATGAACAGACCAATCACAAGTAATGAAACTGAAACTGTTATTAAAAATATTCTAACAAACAAAAGTCCAGGACCACATGGGTTCACAGGTGAATCCTATCAAACATTTAGAGAAGAGCCAACACCCATCCTTCTCAAATGCTTCCAAAATATTGCGGAGGAAGGAACACTCCCAAACTCATTCTATGAGGCCACCATGACCCAAAACCAGACAAAGATACTACAAAAAAAGAAAATTACAGACCAATATCACTGATGAATATAGATGCAAAAATTCTCAACAAAATACTAGCAAACAGAATCCAACAACACATTAAAAAGATCATACACCATGATCAAGTGGGATTTATCCCAGGGATGCAGGATTCTTCAATATACATAAATCAATCAATGTGATATACCATATTAACAAATTGAAGAATAAAAACCATATGATCATCTCAATAGATGCAGAAAAAGCTTTTGACAAAATTCAACACCCATTTATGATAAAAACTCTCCAGAAAGTGGGCATAGAGGGAACCTACCTCAACATAATTAAGGCCATATATGACAACCAACAGCAAACATCATTCTCAATGGTGAAAAACTGAAAGCATTTCCTCTAAGTTCAGGAACGAGACAAGGATGTCCACTCTCACCACTATTATTAAACACAGTTTTGCAAGTCCTAGCCACAGCAATCAGAGAAGAAAAAGAAATAAAAGCAATACAAATTGGAAAAGAAGAAGGAAAACTGTCACTGTTTGCAGACGACATGACAGTATACATAGAGAATCCTCAAGATGCCACCTTAAAACTACTAGGGCTAATCAATGAATTTGGTAAAGTTGCAGGATACAAAATTAATGCACAGAAATCTCTGGCATTCCTATACACTAATGATGAAAAATCTGAAAGAGAAATTAAGGAAACACTCCCATTTACCACTGCAACAGAAAGAATAAAATACCTAGGAATAAACCTACCTAGGGAGACAAAAGACCTGTATGCGGAAAACTATAAGACACTGATGAAAGAAATTAAAGATGATACCAACAGATGGAGAGATATACCATGTTCTTGGATTGGAAGAATCAATATTGTGAAAATGACTCTACTACCCAAGGAATCTACAGATTCCATGCAATCCCTATCAAATTACCAATGGCATTTTTTACGGAACTAGAACAAAAAATCATAAAATTTGTATGGAGACACAAAAGACCCCAAATAGCCAAAGCAGTCTTGAGGGAAAAAACGGAGCTGGAGGAATCAGACTCCCTGACTTCAGACTATACTACAAAGCTACAGTAATCAAGGCAATATGGTACTGGCACAAAAACAGAAACATAGATCAAAGCAACAAGATAGAAAGCCCAGAGATAAACCCACACACCTATGGTCAACTAATCTATGACAAAGGAGGCAAGGATACACAATGGAGAAAAGACAGTCTCTTCAATAAGTGGTGCTGGAAAAACTGAACAGCTACATGTAAAAGAATGAAATTAGAACACTCCCTAACACCATACACAAAAATAAACTCAAAAGGATTAGAGACCTTAATGTAAGACCGGACACTATAAAACTCTTAGAGGAAAACACAGGAAGAACACTATTTCACATAAATCACAGCAAGATCCTTTGTGACCCACCTCCTAGAGTAATGGAAATAAAAACAAAAATAAGCAAACGGGACCTAATGAGACTTCCAGCTTTTGCACAGCAAAGGAAACCATAAACAAGATGAAAAGACAACCCTCAGAATGGGAGAAAATATTTGCAAACAAATCAATGGACAAAGGATTAATCTCCCAAATATATAAACAGCTCATGCAGCTCAATATTAGAAAAACAAACAATCCAGTCCAAAAATGGGCAGAAGACCTAAATAGACATTTCTCCAAAGAAGACATACAGATGGCCAAGAAGCACATGAAAAGCTGCTCAGCATCACTAATTATTGGAGAAATGCAAATCAAAACTACGAGGTATCACCTCACACCAGTTAGAATGGCCATCATCAGAACATCTACAAACAACAAATGCTAGAGAGGGTGTGGAGAACCCTCTTGCACTGTTGGTGGGAATGTAAATTGATACAGCCACTATGGAGAACAGTATGGAGGTTCCTTAAAAAACTAAAAATAGAATTATCATATGATCCAGCAATCTCACTACTGGGCATATACCCAGAGAAAACCATAATTCAAAAAGACACATGCACCCCAGTGTTCACTGCAGCACTATTTACAATAGCCAGGTAATGGAAGCAACCTAAATGCCTGTAGACAGACAAATGGATAAAGATGTTGTACGTATATACAATGGAGTATTACTCAGCCATAAAAAGGAGCGAAATTGGGTCATTTGTAGAGACATGGGTGGATCTAGAGACTGTCATACAGAGTGAAGTAAGTCAGAAAGAGAAAAACAAATATTGTATATTAACGCATATCTGTGGAACCTAGAAAAATGGTACAGATGAACAGGTTTGCAGGGCTGAAGTTGAGATGTAGAGAACAAACGTATGGACACCAAGGGGGTAAAGCGGCTGGGGGTGGGGGTGGTGGCGGGATGAATTGGGAGATTGGGATTGATATGTATACACTGATGTGTATGAAATTGATGACCAATAAGAACTTGCTGTATAAAAAAATAAATAAAATAAAATTCAACAAAACACAACAAAACAACAAAAAAAGAAATGCAAATGCTGTGTCAATAGTATTCTGAAGGCAGAAATAACTATAACATAACAAACCAAGACTGGAAGAATTCATAGGACCAAGAGATCAGACTGAGCCGGAGTTGCTGGATAAATTTTCATGGAGAAGGTGGGACTTGAATTAGGTTTTGAAGGATTGGCAAGATTTCAAGGAATGAGAACTGTTTTCTAGGTGGAGGAAGCAGTGTAAACAAAGGGCCACCTGGAGAAGGTGTGGAAGTCCAGAGTTAACACTGGTAAAGACCAGGCACTAAGCAGTCCTAATGCTTACTGGCCAAGTAGTCTCAGTTGCTGGGTTTGAGGGGAGGTCCCTGCAGAGGCACTGGGGTGGAGGAGGGATGCTGAGGTTGTGGTGGCGTGCTCAGAACAGCAGTCAGAGATGGCTTCCTCGCAATTTAACCCTCTGCTGAAGTATTTTAGTATTTTTACAAACAGGACAGCTCCATCCGTGCACACAGGCTAAACGTCTGCCCTGCACTGGAGTCTCAGGCAGCTGAGGATGGAAAGACAGCATGGAGTTAAATTGTGAAGGGCTTTGAATGCCAGGGGGTCTGGGATTCCTGAAACAAACATGACCCTCATTTATTTTTAGAGACAAACCTTAGGGAACCCCTCCCTCTATAAATATCTAATAATAAATGAGTAGTTAAATAAACAATAGTATATCTACATAATGGAATAGTCTGTAATTATTAATATCAAGTTTCTGAAGACTCTTTAATGACACGGAATAAGTGGAAACAAAACATGTATAGAGTATAATACCAATTTAGTAACTACAAATATGAAGATAAGAATAGAAAAACCAACATCAAAGTGTAAACTGTGGTTATTTTTGGATGGTAGTATTATACTTGATTTTTATTTTCATCATTACTTTTTTCTATGTTTTAACTTTTTCTATAATGAGCACATGTTACTTTTATAATGAACACATAATAAATGTTATTTTTCAAACGCAAAGCTTAAAAGTGGAGTTTGGTGCGGTGGTTGCCATTGCTACTATCTTATTCTTTCTAAGCAGGTGAACTGCATTCTCACTTTCACAGTATCCAGGAACTGGGCGCCCATGTGATTCAGTTTACAGTAGCTGAGCAACCTCTGTCCTGGTGGTGTCAGACTGCCTGTCACTGAGCACGTGACTGGGAAAGCCTCTCACTTGTCATCATTCCCGAAAGGTCCTTGGGTGCACCTGTAATTCCAGCAATTCCCCGAGGTTTTTCGGGCCCCAGGAAAGGCACAGGACCTCCCTGAGCATGCGCGAGGACTGACACCGAACTGTAGGCAGCTAGAGCATATTCAGATGCAAATTCTCATTTTATAGTTGAGAAAACAGGCCAGAAAGAAGGCTCTTGCCCAAGGTCACACAGTGAATTAGCGGCAAGGAGAGACTTGGGCCCAGGGCTGCTGGGTCGTGGGCTCTGTTATCAACAGTCACAGGCTCTTAGACGACTGTCTTTCCCAGGTTCTGTTCAAATTTGTTTTCTGTCTACTCTTGAGTAACTAGACAGTCAGATGTAGTTTGGGTTAAAGTTCACAGAATGACTTCTATTCTTGTCTGTTTAGTTCCACGCTCCCTGGGTTTCTTCGACTAAATTCTGATCTCGTTTAAATCTCATACTGTATCAAAATGGTGAAAATATTCTTTGAAAACAGTCAGGCAGTTCCTCAAAAAGTTACACACAGCGTTACCCAGCAAATTCCACTCCTAGGCATGAATCCAAGAGAAGTGAAAGCCTGTATCCACACAAAACTTGTATACCAATGTCTATAGCAGCATTATCCGTAATAACCAAAAACTAGAAACAACCTAAATGTCCATCAACTGGTAAGTGGATAAACAAAATGTGCTCCAGATATTGAGAACAAACCAGTGGTTACCAGTGAGGAGGAGCAAGACTGGGGTTGGGGAGCAAGAGGTAGAAACTATTAGGTATAAAATAAGCTACAAGGATATATTGTACAACATGGGGAATATAGCCAACCTTTCATAATAACTATACATGGCGTATAACCTTTAAAAATTGTGGGGACTTCCCTGGCGGTCCAGAGGTTAAGAATCCGCACTCCCGGGCTTCCCTGGTGACGCAGTGGTTGAGAGTCCGCTTGCCGGTGCAGGGGACACGGGTTTGTGCCCCGGTCCGGGAAGATCCCATATGCCACGGAGCAGCTGGGCCCGTGAGCCATGGCCGCTGAGCCTGCGCTCCACAACGGGAGAGGCCACAGCGGTGAGAGGCCCACGTACCGCAAAAAAAAAAAAAAAAAAAAGAATCCGCACTCCCACTGCAGGGGGCATGGGTTTGATCCCTGGTCGGGGAACTAAGATCCCACATGCCGTGCAGTGCAGCCAAAAAAAAAAAACTTGTGAATCACTATATTGTACACCTGTAACTTACAGAACATTGTACAGAAACTATACTTCAATAACAATTTTTTAAATGTGCTATATCCATACAGTGGCATGTTACATGGTAATAAAAAGGAATGAAGTACTGTTAAATGCTAAACATGGATGAACCTTTAAAATATACGCTAAGGGAGAGAAGCCAGCCACCAAAGACCACATGGTATATGATTCCATTCACATGAGACGTCCAGAATAGGTAAATCCTCAGAGACAGACAGTAGATGAATGGTTTCAAGAGGCTTTGGGGTGAGGAGAATGGGAAGTGACTGCTAATGGATATGGGTTTCTTTACTGAGAGATGAAAATGTACTGGAATTAGATATTGGAGGAAAGCCAATGAAAACAGTATTGTGGTATAAAGAGCTACATTTAAGCTACATGCCTGAGCCTAAAGCAGCATTTAGAAGGTCTTCTACTCTGAAAGGTGGAGTGGAGTGGTGGAATAGGTCATGCCGTAAATTAGCTACTCAGGTACTAATTAGAATTCCAGGGACTCCACTAACTAGATACAAGACCTTAGTCAAGTTACTCATCCTTAATCCACCTCAGTTTCTTCATCTGTAAAATGGGATAATAGCCTGTCTTGCAGGTAATTGCATGCACAATGCCTCACACTCAACCTTTTAGTTGCCCCTGGTTTTCCCCTCTCATCTCTAATATCAGGAGTCACTCTTGAAATACTGGGGGGCACTGGCACCCCCCAGGAGATTCGAGAAGACCTCTTAACACAAGGGTCGGGGAGCTTTTCTGAGTGGGTGCTTCTCAAACTGTAACAGGCATAGGACTTATTTCTTTCCCACTGATTTTCTCAAACCCCACAGGTTAGTGACTAGGACAAGGCTTTCACATCAGATCACTTGGGGATCTTGTAAAATGTAGATTCTGAGTCTTTGAGTCATGGGTCTGGGGTGGAGTTTGAGATTCTACATTTCTAAATCTCCCATGCTGTTGTTTCTGGGCCTTGAAAATACCTTCATAGTGGTACAAAGTCACTGGAAACGTTAAACTAGAATGATTTCTAGAAACTTCCTCAAGTAGCAAACTCTGCATATCTAAAGTAGATAAGAGATAAAATAAACGAATATGGGTTTCATAACAAAAATGACAGAGTCTGAAATATTATCAAAGATTTTTAAAAGGCCTTTCAGGTCTTCACAGAAATATTTACAGCTTTCCACAAGGGTCCAGAGTTGACATATGAAATTCTCATTTGAACCATAAAAGTTACAAGTTGCATCGAGTGTCAACATTGTCTAAGCACGGCTTGCATCTAGCATCTCCTTTAATCTGCCTAGGCCAAGTCTAGGAGGGAGGCAGAGCAGGAATAACTGTCCTCTGTTGGTAGATGACAAAACTGAGGCTCAGGCAGTTTAAGCGATCTGTTAAGGCCACTTGGCTTGTCCCTGGCTGAGCCTGGCCCAAGGGAAACGGCTCCTCTCTGCATGTGGTTTCTGTGCCCTCCTGCTTATCATGACATGACAGAGGATTCTCTGCAACTTCAGATCTTCCCTCTGGTCCTGGGTGTACAAACAAGGCAGCTTCAGGGATAAGGAAGCAAGCTAGAGAACCCCTACCAAAGGGTATCCTCAGAGGTGCAAGCTAACAGAGCTAGTCACATCTCTACCCTTCTCTTTGGTACCACCCCACAATCCAGGACTAAAAAATGTCACAGTCTTGCCTACACTAAAACAAGTGTGTTTGGGATTCAAACACCCATCTTGCTATCTTCTTGCCCTTGTTGTTTACAGGACAGCAGGAAGGCTGCAGGTTGCCAGCCTTCAGCACGTCCCCAGGCTCCCTTCACCCAACATCTCTCGGCCTGATTTGTCCCCTGAAAACTCTCAGGTCTTTGGAGGAGTAGGGGCGGGGGGCGGGTGTGGGGTATGGTGGGAAGGCAGAAACCACCTCTTTGTATTTGGAGCGTATGTCCTTTAATTCATCACTTAGGCATTCAAGAATATAAGGGTGTGTGTGATTTTTAACCTTGAAGGTTTCAAGTTGGGGAAGTTTAAAAATATTGATGCTGGGCCCCACCCCTAGAGATCTGTGGTGGGCTAGGATTTTTTAAGTATTCCAGGCATTCTCATGAATAGCCAGGGTTGCAAACTGCCACATTAAGGTCAAGGACTTGAAGAGATCCCCCTACCCTACCTCCACAGGTGAGTTCTATCCACTCTGTCCTAGAAGTTTCGCTCACCCTGAATTTAAAATGTTGTGTGAACGCCACGCCACACCAATCAAGGCGTGTGTATGACATATGGTCTGGAAGGAGGCTGGTGAATTTCTTGTCCCTACCACTTGCTGTCAGAGAGGCGGTACGTGAAGGAAGGTTATGGGCACAGACCTTCTGGCCTTGCATCCCGGCTCCACTGTTAACTAATTTAGCAAATCAGAACATACTGCTGAGCTGTCCTAAGCCTCAGGTTCCTTAGCTGTGAAATGGGGCTATGGGTTGTTGAAGGGATGCAGGGCTGGGAAGAGGACACACTTCCATGACCCTGAACACGAGTGTCTCCTTAAGTTTTGCATCCTGGGCACCTCGCTTGCCTCACCTTAGCCCTTGATCTGAGGGGGTGCAAGGAGATAATGCATGCCCAGTGCTTCACCCAGTGCCTGGCACGCTTTAGGTACTCAATAAATGTTCATTAGGAGCAGGACTTGGGTCTATAACCCAACTCTTAACTCAGCCAACCTCACTGTATTTTATTCCCCCCAACCAATTAAACTTCATTCCTTTCTGATAGAGAACAGACTTGCCAAGGGGCGGGGAGGCATGGGGTGTGGTGGAGAGGGAGGGGGAGGGAAGGATTGAGAGTTTGGGATTAGCAGATGCAAACTATTATGTATAGGATGGATAAACAACAAGGTCCTACTGTATAGCACAGGGAACTACATTCAATATCCTGTGATAAACCATAATGGAAAAGAATATATATGTATAACTGAATCACTTTACTGTACAGCGGAAATGAACACTGTACAGCAGAAATTAATACAACATTGTAAATCACTTATACTTCAAAAAAAATTTTAAAAATCAAAAAAAAATTACACTCCTTTCTATTTAAGTTAACCCAATTCAATCCCCCCCACTCCACCCTTCCCCAAATCCCCACGGCTTTCCAAACTGGTCCAAGCAAGTTGATTCGATACAGTTCAATTCTTCTAACATCTCTTTACTCATAGAGTTGACATTTAATAACAACAAGCATTCGGGATGCCCAGTTAAATTTGAATTTTAGATCATTGAGCAATCATTTTAGTATATGTCCCATGCTATATTCAAATTTAAATTTGAAATAAGTTTGAAATATTTTAAAGTAAAAAATTCAAGTTTAAGCACACTGTATTTTATCTGGCAACCTTACTCACTTGTTACTGCCCAGGCACAGTTGGGCTCTGTGCCCTCTGGTGCTTTTTCTTTCCCACCTTATAGTGCTTATGTTGTAAGACAAATTCTAAGTGGTCCCCAGCAGACTGGGAGCAACTAGGAGATGTGTGCTTTATTTCAATTACTTAGCATAGTTCCCGGTACTGTTTGTGGAAGGTGGGAAGGAAGCGAGAGAGGGAAGGAAGGAGAGAGGAAGGAAAGAAGGAAGAAGGGAAGAGGGGAAAGGGAGAAAGGAAAGTTCTGCTTCTCAGCTAATAATGATTTAGTGCACAGATAAGCAAAAATTACACCCTCTCGTGTGCTTAACGCTTTGGCTTTTCAGTAATTAACATATATCCAATGTTTTAAAGTTTACAAATGATTAACACATATATTATTATTTATTTATTTTGCGGTACGCGGGCCTCTCACTGTTGTGGCCTCTCCCGATGTGGAGCACAGGCTCCAGACGCGCAGGCTCAGCGGCCATGGCTCACGGGCCCAGCCACTCCGCGGCACGCGGGATCCTCCCAGATCGGGGCACGAACCCGCGTCCCCTGCACTGGCAGGCGGACTCCCAACCACTGCGCCAGGGAAGCCCTACACATATATTATTTAACCTTTGCCTCGAGACTTTAGGAGAGGTGTTATTTTTCACCCCAGGCAGCAGACACAGTTGGATGCCCACTCACCAGTTACTCCAGTAACTCCCCATCCGCCTCTTCTTGCTGGTGACGATTGCAACGCTGCTCTGCTCCTCTCCGCCTTTTCCGAGACTCAGAGAAGGCGGCCCCATTCCCAGCTCCGGGAGTGAATCATGGTTGGTCCAAGCCCACCATGGTGGGCCTCTGTCTTTGCTAATCGCCACTTTAGGCCCTTGGCATGATTCTAACTGATGCAATGCAGGAGCAGTGCTGTTGAGGGACTTTGAGGTATGCTCTCCCTTGCTCTTTGTAGAGCGGCTGTCCTGCTCTTTTGCTGCTGGACTGTGCCGCGTCTGAGTACAAGGTCTGGGGGCGGAGCAGAGACAGGAAGAGCACAAAGATAGAAGGAACCTGGGCCCTTGACAACAGCATTGAGCCAATAAAGCCAAGCCTGACGGTCTTCCCTCCCCCTACTCATTATGTTATAATGAGACATAGTTTCAGCTGCTTCCAGTTGGGTTTTCTGTTCTTTGAAGCTGAAGCATCCTCACTGACACACTCCGGTGTTATCGGTAAGAGTAAATTGCGGCCTAAGGAGGCAAATAACTTGCCCTGGATTGCAGAGCTGGTAAACTCCAGAGAAGGGTCCCAGGTCCAGGTGCATCCAGGTTCAGGTCTGAGGTTGTCTGTGCTTCAGGTCCCCTTGTTAACCACTGTCCTCCTTTGGGTCTGCCACAGTAACTCAGATTCCCACTGCTTAGCTGTGTCTTTGGGCTAAGATATTAAGGACCTTTATAAAAATGCAACTGCATTTGTAGTTTACTTCTGAATGTGTATGTGTATTCAGTGTGGTGGACTGATCTTTTTTTTCCCTGAGAGGTAAAAATTAGTACATTTATACTGTATCAGCATGTTACTACGTGGACACACCTACTCACACAGCTGACTTTTCTTATAGCAAAAGAGGGATTTTTCTCCTTTTGTTTTCTCTGGAGGGATGAAACATTTTCAAAGTACATACTTTCATATTAAGTAGAAACTATAAATAATTGATTTTCTAAAAAAGTCACAAGGCATTGGGCTGGTGAGCAAGCGAATCTGTGCATTAATTATTACAGAAATGCAAATAAAAATGCAAATCAAAACTACAATGAGAGGGCTTCCCTGGTGGCTCAGTGGTTAAGAATCTGCCTGCCAATGCAGGGGACACGGGTTCGAGCCCTGGTCCAGGAAGATCCCACATGTCACGGAGCAACTAAGCTCATGCGCCACAACTACTGAACCTGCGCTCTAGAGCCCACAAGCCACAACTACTGAAGCTCGCATGCCACAACTACTGAGCCCTCACACCACAATTACAGAAGCCCACACGCCTAGAGCCCGTGCTCTGCAACAAGAAGCCACTGCAATGAGAAGCCTGCACACCGCAATGAGAAGCCTGCGCACCGCAACAAAGAGTAGCCCCCACTCGCCGCAACTAGAGAAAGCCTGTGTGCAGCAATGAAGACCCAACGCAGCCAAAAATAATAAATAAATTTAAAAAAAAGGATACTAAAATACCTAAAATTTAAAAAAAAACTGCAATGAGGTACCACCTCACAGTGGTCAGAACGGCCATCATTAAAAAGTCTACAAATAAATGCTGGAGAGGGTATGGAGAAAACGTAACCCTCCTACACTGTTGGTAAATGGGAATGTAAATTGGTGCAGTCATTATGGAGAACAATGCGGAGGTTCCTTAAAAAACTAAAAACAGAGTTGCCCTATGATCCAGCAATCCCACTACTGGGCATATATCTGGACAAATCTATAATTCAAAAAATACACGCACCCCCATGTTCATAGCAGCACTATTCACAATAGCCAAGATGTGGAAACAAGCTAAACGTCCATTAACAGTTGAATGGATAAAGAAGATGTGGTACATATATACAATGGAATATTACTCAGCCATAAGAAAGAATAAAATAATGCCATTTGCAGCAACATGGATGGACCTAGAGATTATCATTCTAAGTGAAGTCAGAAAGAGAAAGACAAATATTATATGATATCACTTATACGTGGAATCTAAAATATGACACAAATGAACCTATCTACAAAACAGAAACAGACTCACAGACACAGAGACCAGACTTGTGGTTGCCAAGGGGGGTGGAGGGATGGAGTGGGAGTTTGGGATTAGCAGATGCAAACTATTATATACAGAATGGATAAACAACAAGGTCCTACTGTATAGCACAGGGAACTATATTCAATATCCTGTGATAAACCATAATGGAAAAGAATGTGAAAAAGACTCACTCTCTCTCTCTCCCTCTCCCCCCCCCCCCCCCTCTCTCTCTCTCTCTCTCTCTCTCTCTCTCTCTCTATATATATATATGAATCACTTCACTATACAGCAGAAATTAACACAACATTGTAAATCAACTATACTTCAATAAAATAAATTTTTAAAAATTAAAATAAGTTTAGATACCTTCTTCTGGAGCAGATGAGCCCTTCAAAAAAAAAAAAGAATTTGTGCATTGCACTGATGTGTTTCACACAATAAAGCCAATCAAAATATATGCAGGCTACCTTAAAGCTGGAAATTCACAGGCTTTAAATTGTTTTTAAAATAATATAAACATCTACAAATGTGCAATTTTGCAGTCAACTCACATTTTCTCTCTCATAGGCTCTGGTCACCCTCCCCCAGCTCCACAATGCCTACGGTTGATTCCCCGGGGGTGTGCCCATTCCTGGCCCCTCTACACTTCCTGCTTCTGCTCTTCTGGGCTTGGAGATGTGAGAGGGAAATGGTCTTGTACCACGACTGACTGTGGCAGGCCCTCCTCGTTGCTCTAGTTGCTGATCTCCAGGGTGACCCAGGGACTGTGGCCCCTGAGCTATCTCATTGTCAGAAGGTTCTGAATGGATGGGTGGAAGCCCCGTCAGGCCCCAGAGGGGCAGGACTTGAGCACTTCCCTTGACGTTGGCTGGCCCATGAGGGATCTGACCCTATCTTTTCAGCTACCTTATTCCATCCCCAGTGGGCAGCACTCCACTCCCCCCATGCTATACCAGTCTCTTTACCTTTGAGGTCCCCAGCTCTGGAGCCCTCAGCCCAGTTGTACTTTTCAAGGACTATGACAGAAGGAGGTGGCCTTGACCATTCTCATCCTAAGGCCCAAGCCTCCCCTCTCCTTCCTCCCAGCTCTGGTCAGGCCAGCCAGCTTTGCAGCTCTACAAGAGATTGTCTTGTGGTTCTCCCACTATTGGCTTTAAGTCGTGTGACCCATCTAGTGACCCCTCGCAATGGGAGGAGATGGCAAAAAATGATCTCACTTACATAAAGGGCACCCTCCCAAAGTTCATCATCAATCCGACCCCAATGCATCTTGCAGAGACTGGGGATGGAGTGATGGGGTTCAGATGGGAGAAATGGGGTGCTGGTGCTGCAGAAATGACGTTTTGCCTTTCAGAAAGTTTTTACAGGGGTGAGGTGGGCCCACAGGTGGAGTTGCTCTAAAAATGTGAGAAGTTTCCAGCTGTGGACTCTCAGAGGCAATTCTGGAAAAAAGGAAATATACCCCTATCATGATACATTGTTAAAGTATAGTGCGGCAGGTGCTATACCAGGGACATTTACAGCAGGAAGGGGGCAGGGCCACCTCTCCTTGGCAGGGGTGGGAGTGGGATGGGGCTGAGGTTGGGCTGGGCCTTGAAGAAGGAAGGCACCTGCTAGAGAGAGGGGACGAGATTTCCAATCGGGGAAGAATGTGAGCGAAGAGTCTGGCCTGAAAGGCAGGGCCTGTTCAGGAAAGAGTCAGGAGTGCCCGCCTGGCTGGTCTGTGGAGTGTCTGGGTCTGGGGAAGGAGATGATTCTGGAAAGTGGGTTGCGGCCTGTTGTGAGGGCATAAGTGCCTAGGTAAGGAGCATGGGCTTCTGTTGGCTTACTGGGTCTTTAAGTAGGACACTAACATCACAGGATGTGTTTAACTTTTTTGTATATTTTCTCATTATGATAAAGACTGTTACAATGAATTGTATATTTTAAAAGTTTCCACTTCTAACATGTTTTTAAAGTCATAGGGTGCACATCAACATCCCAGAACAAAAATTCCCATGGGGTTTTATTTATATAACCAATAATTAAAAGTAGATACATTCTATGGGCAGCTATTTTAATATAGTAACATAGTATATATTTTCATTTCTCTTGAATCATAAGCCCTGCTAAATAATTGTGCAGTCTGAGCAAATCTGCCAGGTCTATAGAATAATGCTTACTATTTTTATTTTCATTTTTCCCCCCTTTTCCTTCCTTTTAATTTTCATTTTCAATTAAAAAAATAACTTTGGGGAGGGGAAGAGCTTTACCCAGTAACTACTGCACCTGTGCTTCCTGGGCACACAGTATTTTCCCACCTCTGCAGTGATACGGGCAACTAATTCAGTAACTTCCATGCTTTTAGAAATAGTAGCCGAGTTTCAGAGTAAAAGTATTTTCCCTGACCCTTCACAGCTCACCTTGAATGCTGTGTGGCTATTTCTAAAACTACCTATACTTTCTCCCCTTTCTTATCTTTACTTTTTATTTAAGAAATTCAAATCTAAAAAAAAAAGAAGAGAAAACTACCTATACTTTCTCCCCTTTCTTCTTTTTACTTTTTAAAACATTCAAATCTAAAAAAAAAAGAAGAGAAAAAAAATCAAATCTATAGGGAAGTTGCAAAGATATTAACAACAAATGCTTGTATACCTTTCAATGCAATTCACCTCCTGTTAACATTTTACCACTTTCTCTTTCTGTATTCGTATGCACACACACATATATACATACACACAAATACAACCCAGCCTCACTGGTGTTTCCCTTTTTGCTTCTGAACCATATGAGAGTAAGTTGCAGATATAACTCTTCACCCCTAAATACTTCAGCATGTAACTTATAAGTACAAGGATATTCTTTTATATAATCACAATACAGTTATCAAATTCAGGAAATTTAACACTAACACAGTAATGCACATTCTTTAATCAAACTGCAATTATTCCAATAATATCTTTAAAGCATGTTTTTTCCCCCAATCCAGTATCCAATTCAAGATCACACATATTATGTACTTTAATTCCCTTTAATCTGGAAGTGTTCCTTATTCTTTTTTGTTTTTCATGGTATTAACGTTTTTTAAGTTTATGGGGCAAGATGTTTTGTAGCGTGTCCCTCAATGTCTGACTGTCCCCTCATTATTAGACCCAGCTGATGACTTCAGGGCAGAAATACTACAGAAACAGTGTGTCCTTTGCACTACATCATACCAGGAGGCACCTGATGGCGGCTGTCTCATTACTGATGCTAACTCTGGTCATTTGGTTAAGGTTGTGTTTCCAGATCTCTCAACTGCCAAGGGACACTCTTCCCTTTGTAGTTAATGAATAATTCATGGAGAAAGACTTGAGACTCTGTAAATATTGGGCTTCCCAACAAATTATCACCTGATGATTTTAGCATCCATTGGGGATTTTTTTTTTTGCCCAAATCCTTTATTATAGTAGTTTCAAAATAGTGATTTTCTTACCTATCATTTCTTCTACACTTACCTGATATGAAGATAAGCTTTCCTTCCCCATACTAGTTCCTATCCCGTAATTACTTATCTATTTGTCTACACGTTTGTCTTTATAAGTATCAGTATGGGCTAATAGATTCTTTGAATGGGATATGTTATAATCTTTTACAGTTATTATTTACCTTGATGCCCAAATCGTCCCCAGTTTTTCCAGTAATAACCCTTTAACAGTGGCTCCTGTGGGTTTGTGTTTTTTTTTTTAATTGACTGAGGTATTTTCCATGAAATAAAAAACGTTAAAACTTCCTAATTTTCTGGCCCCACAAGACATTCCCGCCTCACCTAGTATTTTCTTGCCCTAGACCTGGAATCAACTGTTTCTCCGAGGAGTGCTTGTTCCTTGTAGTGGAGAATGGTTTTTCGAAACCAAGATTTGGGTACTGGGTGTGGTAGAGAATGTATTTTAGAAAAATCAAATGAAACTCAGCAGGTTGTGTGGTGGCAGTCACACAGGGACAAAACGCCTTCTCCCTTCCTTCTTTTCTTTACTGGGCAGGGCCTCCGGCATTAATACCTTTCACTCACCACTCTTGCTTCCCTGAGAGGGGCTGGATGAGAGATGCCCAACCACAGAAACGATGGAGCATTCTTTGTGGCCTCCTACCCTCTTTTACTGCCTCCTAGTTTCCCACCTTTGGTGAACCTGCGAGCTTGTCCTGCTCTGAACCTTTCCAACCTTCCCTATATCCAAAAAATTCATCCCAACCCCACCATTTTCCAGCGTGCTCCATTCTTTGGAATGAGAAGAAGAGGATCTGGACTCAAACTCTGGTTCCTCTACCTGTGTGCCCACGAGCAAGTTAATATCTCTGGGCCTCAGTTTCCTCATCCTTAAAATGCAGGAATCATCTTTAATATAATAAATTAAAATGAAAGTGCTTTGAACCTGAGAGACTACTACAAGCAACTCTATGCCAATAAAATGGACAACCTGGAAGAAATGGACAAATTCTTAGAAAGGTATAACCTTCTAAGACTGAACCAGGAAGAAACAGAAGATATGAACAGACCAATCACAAGTAATAAAGTTGAAACTGTGATTAAAAATCTTCCAACAGGGATACCCTGGTGGCGCAGTGGTTGAGAGTCCGCCTGCCGATGCAGGGTACACAGGTTCGTGCCCCGGTCTGGAAAGATCCCACATGCCGCAGAGCGGCTGGGCCCATGAGCCCTGGCCGCTGAGCCTGCGCATCCGGAGCCTATGCTCCGCATCGGGAGAGGCCACAACAGTAAGAGGCCTGCGTACCACACACACACAAAATATTTTCCAACAAACAAAAGTCCAGGACCAGATGGCTTCACAGGTGAATTCTATCAAACATTTAGAGAAGAGCTAACACCCATATTTCTCAAACTCTTCCAAAAACTTGCAGAGGAAGGAACTCTCCCAAACTCATTTTATGAGGCCACCATCACCCTGATACCAAAACCAGACAAAGATACTACAAAAAAAGAAAATTACAGACCAATATCACTGATGAATATAGATGCAAAAATCCTCAACAAAATACTAGCAAACAGAATCCAACAACACATTAAAAGGATCATACACCATGGTCAAGTGGGATTTATCCCAGGGATGCAGGATTCTTCAATATACGTAAATCAATCAATGTGATATACGATATTAACAAATTGAAGAATAAAAACCATATGATCATCTCAATAGATGCAGAAAAAGCTTTTGACAAAATTCAACACCCATTTATGATAAAAACTCTCCAGAAAGTGGGCATAGACAGAGCCTACCTCAACATAATAAAGGCCATATATGACAAACCCACAGCAAACATCATTCTCAATGGTGAAAAGCTGAAAGCATTTCCTCTAAGATCAGGAGCAAGACAAGGATGTCCACTCTCACCACTATTATTCAACATAGTTTTGGAAGTCCTAGCCATGGCAATCAGAGAAGAAAAAGAAATAAAAGGAATACAAATTGGAAAAGAAGAAGTAAAACTGTCACTGTTTGCAGATGACATGATACTATACATAGAGAATCCTAAAGATGCCACCAGAAACTACTAGAGCTAATCAGTGAATCTGGTAAAGTTGCAGGATACAAAATTAATGCACAGAAATCTCTGGCATTCCTATACACTAATGATGAAAAATCTGAAAGAGAAATTAAGGAAACACTCCCATTTACCACTGCAACAAAAAGAATAAAATACCTAGGAATAAACCTACCTAGGGAGACAAAAGACCTGTATGCAGAAAACTATAAGACACTGATGAAAGAAATTAAAGATGATACCAACAGATGGAGAGATATACCATGTTCTTGGATTGGAAGAATCAATATTGTGAAAATGACTATACTACCCAAAGCAATCTACAGATTGCATCCCTATCAAATTACCAGTGGCATTTTTTATGGAACTAGAACAAAAAAATCTTAAAATTTGTATGGAGACACAGAAGACCCCGAACAGCCAAAGCAGTCTTGAGGGAAAAAATGGAGCTGGAGGAATCAGACTCCCTGACTTCGGACTATACTACAAAGCTACAGTAATCAAGACAATAGGGTACTGGCACAGAAACATAGATCAAAGCAACAAGATAGAAAGCCCAGAGATAAACCCACACACCTATGGTCAACTAATCTATGACAAAGGAGGCAAGGATACACAATGGAGAAAAGACAGTCTCTTCAATAAGTGGTGCTGGAAAAACTGGACAGCTACAAGTAAAAGAATGAAATTAGAACACTCCGTAACACCATACACAAAAATAAACTTAAAATGGATTAGAGACCTAAATGTAAGACCGGTCCTATAAAACTCTTAGATGAAAACACAGAAAGAACACTATTTGACATAAATCACAGCAAGATCTTTTTTAATCCACCTCCTAGACACATGGAAATAAAAACAAAATAAACAAATGGGACCTAATGAAACTTCAAAGCTTTTGCAAAGCAAAGGAAGCCATAAACAAGATGAAAAGACAACCCTCAGAATGGGAGAAAATATTTGCAAACAAATCAATGGACAAAGGATTA
This sequence comes from Delphinus delphis, assembly GCF_949987515.2. Taxonomy (NCBI): domain Eukaryota; kingdom Metazoa; phylum Chordata; class Mammalia; order Artiodactyla; family Delphinidae; genus Delphinus; species Delphinus delphis. The sequence goes on from NC_082684.1 coordinate 139,380,135, forward strand.
ATCTCCCAAATATATAAACAGCTCATGCAGCTCAATATTAGAAAAACAAACAACCCAATCCAAAAATGGGCAGAAGAGCTAAATAGACTTTTCTCCAAAGAAGACATGCAGATGGCCAAGAAGCACATGAAAAGCTGCTCAGCATCACTAATTATTAGAGAAATGCAAATCAAAACTACAATGAGGTATCACCTCACACCAGTTAGAATGGGCATCATCAGAAAATCTAAAAACAATAAATGCTGGAGAGGATGTGGAGAAAAGTGAACCCTCTTGCACTGCTGGTGGGAATGTAAATTGATACAACACTATGGAGAACAGTATGGAGGTTTCTTAAAAAACTAAAAATAGAATTACCATATGATCCAGCAATCCCACTACTGGGCATATACCCAGAGAAAACCATAATTCAAAAAGACACATGCACCCCAATGTTCATTGCAGCACTGTTTACAATAGCCAGGTCATGGAAGCAACCTAAATGCCCATCAACAGACGAATGGATAAAGAAGATGTTGTACGTATATACAATGGAATATTACTCAGCCATAAAAAGGAACGAAATTGGGTCATTTGTAGAGACGTGGATGGATCTAGAGAGTGTCATACAGAGTGAAGTAAGTCAGAACGAGAAAAACAAATATTGTATATTAACGCATATATGTGGAACCTAGAAAGATGCTACAGATGAACCAGTTTGCAGGGCAGAAGTTGAGACACAGATGTAGAGAACAAACGTATGGACACCAAGGGGGTAAAGTGGCAGGGGGTGGTGGTGGTGGTGTGATGAATTGGGAGATTGGGATTGACATGTATACACTGATGTGTATGAAATTGATGACTAATTGTATAAAAAAATTGATGACTGCTGTATAAAAGAAATAAAATAAAATTCAAAAAAAATGAAAGTGCTTTGTGATCCATAATATCTTCATAAAAATGTGAGGGGCTGTTATTAATATAAACGAATCCTCTGATGTATTAATAGCTTCATGAGTTAATGCTCCCAAGTTATCAAGGCAGCCTGAAGAACTGGGAACTCCTCTGAAGCCAGAGACATCCAGTCTGCCATTAATTAGTTGTATGGCCTTGTGGAAAACTTAGCCTCTCTGGGTCTCGATTTCTTCATCTGTAAAATGGGAATAACAAATACCTACCTTGTAGTTTGTTGCTGGGTGTCTGCTGAGCCACAGGGCTTGCTGTACTGACCAGGGCTGGAGTAGTAGCAGATGTCTTTGCTTTCTGGGAGGGAGTGAGGGTGGAGTGTTGGGGCGAGAGGGCGTGGGAGAGTGATTCTCAATCATGGCTGTACATTAGAATAACGTGGGGAGCTTTTAAAAAGTCCCAGTGCTCAGGATGCACCCCAGACCAATTATATCAGAACCTCTGGGCGGTGAGATCAGGCATCCCTAATCTTTAAAGCTCCCCCCGTGATTCCAATGTTAAGTGAGCTAATAAACCTAACTCCTGCTGTCCCTTCTCTTCTCTTCCTTTGGGACTGTGACCCAAAAGGGTAGCTAACGGTGGCAACACTAGGTCTGGGGCAAGGTGGCGAGGAAGGCAGTTCAGAATGGGCAAGCTTTTCAGATCCCCTCGGACACAAGCAGCCGTGCATTGGGGCTGTTTCCTGAGTGTATTTCGGTGGAACTTGTTAAGTGACATCATTTGAAAGCTAAAAAGGTCTGTTTGCAGCACAATGTTGATACCTTCCTCCCTCACCACCCCTCCCCAAGTACAAAGGATCTTATGTTTAAAAACACTCCTTGGGCTTCCCTGGTGGCGCAGTGGTTGAGAGTCCGCCTGCCGATGCAGGGGACATGGGTTTGTGCCCCGGTCTGGGAGGATCCCACATGCAGTGGAGTGGCTGGGCCCGTGAGCCATGCCCGCTGAGCCTGCGTGTCCGGAGCCTGTGCTCCGCAATGGGAGAGGCCACAACAGTGAGAGGCCCGCATACCGCAAAACAAACAAACAAAAAACTCTCCTTAATAATAGTGATATACCGAAATGATGTTGAAGCTGCCTGTTCGAAACATCAACAATATACTTAAATGTATAATAAGCACATTATGCATGCAACCTGGAGTTAGCCAGAGACTGGTCATCTTGATCGCATGCCATCCTGTCAGGCAGAGGTTTCCAGGAGACCACATGGGTGCCCCCCCGTCACACCCTCCCATGCTGGGCTGGTCCCTGGCCCACATTTGAATAATTTGGGTTTGGGGATTACAGTGAAGCTCTGTGTTTATGTTATGTTCTTGCTAGCACGTTTTTTGGAGCGGCTATCATTTAGTGTCTCTACCCCCAAAGATGGGGGGGTAGCGTCTCCTTGTTTTGTCAAAGGGGTGGCAGGAAGGGCCAGAAAAAGATCCAGGGGTCTTAGCTACTAGGGTCCCTCTCTCCGCCCTTGAGCAGATGTCTTTGCTTTCTGCAGATCTTTCCATTCCTCAGGTAAATGCCTAGTTCCACCTGCAGTGAGGCCAGCTGGGTAGATCACGCAGTAAGTAGTGCAGGTGGTTCTTGAACTGTCGAGGTGACAGAACACCTGGAGGCTGTAGTGCTCTTTTAGCTACTGTGCGCTGATCGCCTACCATGTGCCCAGTGCTTTGTGTGCACTGTTTGTTGTATCCCAACGGCCCTACACCCTGCAAGGTGGATATTATCCCTACTTATTCTCCAATGATAAAACCAAGGCCCCGAGAGGTGAAATAAGTTGCCCAAAGTTACACAGCTAGTAAATGGCAAGACCAAGATTGGAAACCAGGGCTGACTGACAGACTCCACTCTCAACATTAAACTACACTATTCCAGGAGGTCCAAGTTACTGCCTCCACCACCTCCCCTGGCCTACAGAAATGTGAGGATTCACGAGCAAGCCTTGCCTCTCCCCAAAACCATCAAGCTGAGAGGTGGTACTTGTAGACGTCCTGCCCTCCTTCCAGAATGATTTCCTCTTACCTCTATGACCACCACCAGCAGACATGACAATGACATAACAGACAGCAAGGAAAGCATTTCGTTCACACTGGCCTCAGGGCACTGTTCCCAGCCTTCTCTGGAAACTCATTGTGTGGACACATCTAGAACACACCACAGGCCGGCAAGGCTCATCTCTGGCTTTCACGCTCTATATGGACGTTCTGCTTTTGTGTCCATCCATTTTTGGTCCCCCTGGTCAGCAGAGGCCAGACTTGTAATGAGTTGAACTTAAAATCTAGTCTTGATTTTAAAAATTCAGGCTCATAGGATCTTACAGGCACAGAATTTTAAAGCTGGAAAGGATGCTAAAGATTACCCATTTAGATGGAATAGAGAGCCAGAAATAAACCCCCACACCTACGGTCAATTAATCTTTGACAAAGGAGGCAAGAATATGCAGTGGAGAAAAGACAGTCTCTTCAGCAAGTGGTACTCGGAAAGCTGGACAGCTGCGTTTGCTCGGTGAAGTTAGAACACACCCTCACACTACACACAAAAATAAACTCCAAATAGCTTAAAGACTTAAATATAAGACATGACACCATAACATTCCTAGAAGAGAACATAGGCAAAACATTTTCTGACATAAATTGCGGCAATACTTTCTTAGATCAGTCTCCCAAGGCAAAATAGATAAAAGCAAAAATAAACAAATGGGACCTAATCAAACTTACAAGCTTTTGCACAGCAAAGGAAACCATAAACAAAATGAAAAGACAACCTACAGAAATGGGAGAAAATATTTATAAATGACATGACCAACAAGGGCATAATTCCCAAAATATACAAACAGCTCATATATCTCAATAATAAAAAAAAACCCAAACAACCCAATCAAAAAATGAGCAGAAGACCTAGACATTTCTCCAAAGAAGACATACAGATGGCCAACAGGCACATGAAAGGACGCTCCATATCACTAATTATTAGAGAAATGCAACTCAAAACTACAACAAGGTATCACCTCACACCAGTCAGAATGGCCATCGTCAAAAAGTCTGCAAATAATAAATGCTGCAGAGAGTGTGGAGAAAAGGGAACCCTCTTACACTGTCGATGGGAATGTAAATTGGTGCAGCCACTATGGAGAACAGTGTGGAGGTTCCTTAAAAAACTAAAAATAGAACTACCATATGATCCAGCAATCCCACTCCTGTGCACGTATCCAGAAAATACAAAAACTCTAATTAGAAAAGATACATGCACCCCAGTGTTCATAGCAGCATTATTTACAATAGCCAAGACATGGAAGCAACCTAAATGTCCACTGACAGATGAATGGATAAAGAAGATGTGGTATATCTATACAATGGAATATTACTTAGCCATAAAAAGAATGAAATACTGCCATTTGCAGCAACATGGATGTACCTGGAGATTATCACACGAAGTGAAGTAAGAAGTCAGACAAAGACAAATATCATGATACTGCTTCTATGTGGAATGTAAAAAAATGATGCAAATGAACTTATTTACAAAACAGAAACAGACTCACAGATGTGGAAAACAAACTTACGGTTACCTACGGGGAAAGGGAAGGGGAAGGGATAAGTTAGGAGTTTGGGATTAACATACACACACTACTAAGTATAAAATAGATAACCAACAAGGACCTACCGTACAGCACAGGGAACTATATTAAGTATCTTATAATAACCTACAATAGAAAAGAATCTGAAAAAGAATATATATATATGTATACGTACAACAATCACTTTGTTGTACACCTGAAACTAACACAACATTATAAATCAGCTATACTTCAAAATAAAAAACAAAACAGAACAAAGACAAAATAAAAAAAGGAAAAAAAAGGTTATCCTTTATGTTTCCTTTATTTACAGTCAGGGAAACTGAGGTCTTAGACACCCGCTAAGGTTACGATGTGAAATCAGTGGTCAGAGCACAGTACTACCATGAGAAATTAAGTCACATGATCCCTTTCCCCTTGTCAGTCTATCCCAGAGTTTTGCTCCTCTCTGACACTTCGATTGCTTTTCCAGAACTTACTTCTGGGACTTCCTCCACCAAGAGATGAGGCAAAGTAGGCAGGACAAGTGGGTGGGCAAGACAAAGGGGACAGGAGGTCACTCACTTTCAAACCCAGGCCACAGCTTGGGATCAAATGCAGCCTGGAGAGATGCTGGTCACAGAACACTTTTGCCTCAGAAACCAGGAACATTTTGAGGGCACAATTCCACGTGGCAGGAGGGGGACAGGGCACTTAGCAAAGCCCCTCAAATAGATGCCATTGTGAGGAAGCTCCAGTGGCAGGGGAATCCCAGACCTGGGTCCTGGTCCCCAGTTGCCTGGAGAACTAGCTCTGATCTCCTTGAGAGCTCTGGCCCCAGCACAGCCCCTGGTGTGTGCTCAGTGAATTATACCTTTGAAACCACCTGGGGAGCCACATGAGGAACCCAGGTGCGTTTCTGAGGTTTCTCCTCCAGTTGGGGGCAGAGAGCAGTATTTCACTCTTATTCCACAGATTCAGCTCTGAACGACTTTAGCAGTTTTTTAAAAAATCCAGTCTATCAGGGCTTCCCTGGTAGCACAGTGGTTAAGAATCCGCCTGCCAATACAGGGGACACGGGTGCGAGCCCTGGTCCGGGAAGATCCCACATGCCGCGGAGCAACGAAGCCCGTGCGCCACAACTACTGAGCCTGTGCTCTAGAGCCTGGGAGCCACAACAACTGAAGCCCTCGTGCCACAACTACTGAAGCCCACACGCCTAGAGCCTGTGATCTGCAACAAGAGAAGCCACCGCAACAAGAAGCCCGCACACCGCAATGAAGAGTGGCCCCCGCTCGCCACAACTAAAAAGAAAGCCCATGCGCAGCAACGAAGACCCAGTGCAGCCAAAAATAAATAAAGGAATAAATTTATTAAAAAAAATCCAGTCTATCTTTAGAGTAAGAAGATTGGTTACTGTTGACAAGATTCAAGGGAAGTGCCGCAGACTTTGAAGGCATTTCTACAGGAAGAGCTCCCAAAAGCCTTGGAGCAGTGATTCTCAACCCCCTGCTTGTTAGAACCACCTGGTAAATTTGAAAACCTCCCCCTTCCCTGGCCCTACCTGCATAATTCAGTAAGAACCTCTGGAGGTCCACCGGCATCAGTACTTTAGATCTCCCCAGGTGGTTCCAACATGGCCAGTTGCGACCCCTTGGTGGAATTAGTGGAGTCTCCCGTGGCATCCTTTGCAAAGGGCAGCAGTGGTTTGGAGAGCTAAGTTCCCACGTGATTGCTCCAAACTATCCTTAAGCACCTTGTTGGTCCGGTTAACTCCCGACAGTGGGGCACACCTGGGTACATGTCACTGATCTGATGTGATTCAGGTGCAGCCAGACCCAGCACCGTGGTTGAACAGACCTGGATGGTAGCTTGTAGATAGCTATAGCCTGTTACATGGCTTTGAGGTGGAAAAGGAGGAGAGAAGCGGCCTGTAACAAAACAGAAGGGTCTTGCTGTCATTCCATTGGTTGGTCCCAAGCATTACTCTCTTCGTCTCTTCTTTGTTACTGCTGGAGAAATCCAGATGTCTGCTGGTGGTCTTGGGAAAATGGCTTTGAAGCCCAGAGACAATAAACAATTTTCCCAAGATTACCAGCAGATAAGTGGGTATTATTCCTATCTGTAAAATGGGAATAATACTGACCTCATAGCACTGAAGAAAGGAGTAAATGAAATTATGTTGGTCAAACTCCTGGCCCAGTGCCCGCCCCTGGAAAAGCCACTCACTGAATAGCTAATGTTTGTATTCACTGATTGGCATGATAATACAAAAGACTCAAAAAGTTTGTTTTTAAAGAGGATACTTTATGGGTCAGTTCTATTTTAATGTGCATAGGAAAGGTGAAGAATTTCCACGTCTTCATTCAACTGCTCAGATGCGAGTACCCAGCTCACAGTTAGCCACTTATGATGCTAATGTTTCTCTGGTGGATGTTGATTCAACATTACACTCGCAGAGATGGCCACATCTCAGTACCATAACAGAAAGCGGAAAGCGTAAAAATCTATTAAGATAACACCTTTCATGATCCAAAGAAACTCACATCTTTTTTTTTTAAAGGGAACTTTGTATTTATTTATTTATTTACTTATGGCTGTGTTGGGTCTTCGTTGCTACACGGGCTTTCTTTAGTTACAGCAAGCGGGGGCTACTCTTCATTGCAGTGCATGGGTTCCTCATTGCGGTGGCTTCTCTTGTTGCAGAGCACGGGCTCTAGGCACACGGGCTTCAGTAGTTGTGGCACGAGGGCTCAGTAGTTGTGGCACACGAGCTCAAGAGCGCAGGCTCAGTAGTTGTGGCGCATGGGCTTAGTTGCTCCATGGCATGTGGGATCTTCCCGGATGAGGGCTCGAACCCATGCCCCTGCATTGGCAGGTGGATTCTTAACCACTGCGCTACCAGGGAAGCCCGAAACTCACATCTTTGACATACTTTCAGGTTCTGACTGCTTTCAAAGTCGGGCACAGTAGAGCTCAGGGGAAGAGATCCCCCATCAACAATAGTCATAATCCCTAAACTGTATAAGATGCTTTAGTTTTCTGTACCATTTTTTCTTTCATTTTGGCCATGCTGTGCGACATGTGGGATCTTAGTTCGCCAACCAGCAATCAAACCCGCGCCCCCTGCAGCAGAAGTGTGGAGTCTTAACCACTGGACCTCCGGGGAAGTCCCTGCTTTAGTTTTCAAAGCACTTCCCACTGGACCGCCGGGGAAGTCCCTGCTTTAGTTTTCAAAGCACTTCCCATATTCAATGCAGTAACCTTGGAAGAAAGGCAGGGGAGCCTTATACTCATTTTACAGATAAAGAAACTGTGGACTAAAGGTATTCAACAGAGCTGGGCCTGAAATGTCTGATATTTCCAAGAAAGCACACTGATTCCAGTAGCTACAAGAGGAGAGACTGCGTCCACTCAGTAACTATTTACAGCTTCTACTTACCATTTACTGCTATGGGCCAGGCACTGAGTGTTGGGAAGGACAGTGAATGGGGTAGATGTGGCACTGTCCTCATGGAGCCCACAGTTGAATGGAGTTTGATGAGTACAGTCACTGTCTGTCTCCAATTTGCTCCTCTGCTCTTTCCAACCTGATGTTAGCAGTGAGTGTCTAATGTAAATCTCTACTGCGCCTATGCTCCAGAAAAGGCAGCTACTATGTCTGGCAGCTCATCAGCCAGACATAGCCCATGGCTGATGGGACGTCATTCAGCTTGGTCAGCTGGCGCCCTCATAGGGGGTGATCAGAGCCCTACACGTGCTGTCTTTCACATCTTAGACGTTTGGATCTGATGGCCCAGCAGTCCAAGGCCCGCCCTTGTGGAGGGTTTCCCCTTCACCACAGTTTGGATTATGGAGCCCTGGAGGCGGGCCCGGTGACTTCTGTGTCAGGTGTCGGAGGTGGAAAAGTGAGGGAGAGGGAGGCTGGGGAGCTATTTTCATCTTGTTCCAATGGCTTAAAACACCAGCTTTTCTTGTGCCTTATTTAGATGAACAGTCTTGGCCTAAAAAAAAAAAAGTCTTGACCACAGTCAAAGCTGTGACTCAGTTGAGCTCCTGAGTTGCTCAAAACGCCCTGGGCTCCTGTCTGGGGCTATTCTGAACAACGTCTTTGGATGGTCTGAGGTGGACATCACGTTTAGGCAACTGAAAGAGCCTTTGGCAATCACCCCCCTGGATTTTGGGGCCAGGATGAAAAACACTGGTGTCTGGGAGCCCAGCTTGCTGTTTTTGCTCACTCTTATTTTTAAATAGTGTGGGTGGGACTTGCCCATTCAAAGAAAAGTGTGTTTCTAGCTTTCTAAAGCAGAGAAGATGGAACTTGCAGACATACCAAGGTGAGCCCAGAGACCAGATCCCACCTGAGGAACCACTTGTGCTATGTGTACTAGGAACACACTCCCTTGGGGAGAGGAGCCACGTGGCAGGGCCATGGTGGGGTAAACACATTCATTTCAAACCTCTTCTCAACACCGGGCTGGCCTGAGGGAAGCCTGCGGAGTGGGGCAGGTTTGCCTCTGGTGTCCTGTGCTGCCCTCTGATCACTGCACAGCCCCCTACCCTGACCCCATTGTTGAGTCCTGTCCCTGTCTTCCTTTCCCAGACAGTACCCTGTGCTCCAAAATGATCTCTGCCTCACCACACCCATCTCATTAAACTATTGCTTTTTTTTTGCTATTTCTTTTTTTTAACATCTTTATTGGGGTATAATTGCTTTACAATGGTGTGTTAGTTTCTGCTTTATAAAAAAGTGAATCAGTTATACATATACATATGTTCCCATATCTCTTCCCTCTTGCGTCTCCCTCCCTCCCACTCTCCCTATCCCACCCCTCCAGGCGGTCACAAGCCGATATCCCTTTTACATGCGGCTGCTTCCCACTAGCTATCTACCTTACATTTGTTAGTGTATTGCTTTTTATTCACGTAGAACCCCAGTAACAGGAGAAAAGTGTGTTCCTCACTTTGTCCCAGTGTCCAGCCTGCCTGAGCTCAGGATCTAGGTGGGAATGCACAGACAAGAAGAGGTGGCCTGATGTGAGGGCAGATGCAGGGGTTCTGGGGACTTGGTTGGAATCCCACCAGTGCTGTTCTCTGGCTGGGTGACCATGGTCTAAGCCTCCTCACCTCTTTGAACCTCAGTTTCCTTTTCTGTGACAACCTCATGGGCCACCAATCTACAAAAACATCTCTATCAATGGTTTCAGCAAACACAGATACAAGCAATAATGGTGGACTTTGTACAAGTTTTGAAATCAGCCTTTGGTGGTGATGTCAGTGCTAATGCCACCCAGCTACCCCCTCCAATACCAACAGGCTTGACTAAGTTACAGTCAGACAGTGATGGCAGTGATACTCATAAGCACGTGTATAGTACGTGCAGGGCAGGCTCCGCAGCCAGATTATTTGGCTTGCATCTGAAGGCTTCCACTCCCTGGGTGAGTGGCCTTGGGCTGGCATCCCGGTTCCCTTATCTAGAAATTAGGGTAATGACGATGCCCCACCCCTTCACAGTGATGTTACGAAGATGAAATGAGTTGGTTCATGTAAAGCTCTTGGAACAGTGCCTAGCGTCTAGAAGGCATTTAATAAGTCTTATCATAACTAGTAGTCAGCATCTGAAGAGAATGCTCAGGTGCGTTACCTGTTTAGAGAATCATATCATTTCATGAATAAGGAAACTCAGATTCAAATGGATGAAATGTCTCACCTGGGAACAGAGCCCAGGTTTTCTGACTCCAAGACCAGTCCTCTTCTACTGCCACATGGAGAAAAGTACCCTTAAAGCTAAACAACAAAGGCCTATGACACCCAAGTCAGGGGTCAATGTTTTTGTAACTTCTTGTCAAGGGCTAGATAAAATCAAACAAAGGTTTAGATGTGGCTTTTTCTTTTTTTAGATGTGGCTTTGGAGTGGGGGGCTCCCCACCCTAATGTCTGTAGCTTTTCAGAGCTGCCAAGGCAGGTATGACCTGCCAGGTGCCTAAGGTTCTGTAAATATGACCTCAGAGGGAGGATAAATTTTCCCCGAAGAGGACTCGTGAGAACAGTCTGTACTCTTTCTGGGCTGCTGGGGGATAGGAGGGTTTGGAGAGAGATGAGAGGTCAGATGACTTCATTCACCCAGCTGTACTGAGGGAGTTTCTTCACCGGATTTCAGCTGCTCTTATTCAATTCCCACTTCAACTTAAAAATTAAAATTAAAACACTTGGTCTGGTCTTCCCTGGTGGCACACTGGTTGAGAGTCCGCCTGCCGATGCAGGGGACACGGGTTTGTGTCCCGGTCTGGGAAGATGCCACATGCCATGGAGCGGCTGGGCCCGTGAGCCATGGCCGCTGAGCCTGAGCGTCCGGAGCCTGTGCTCCGCGACGGGAGAGGCCACAGCAGTGAGAGGGCCACGTACCGCAAAAAAAAAAAAAAAAAAAATTGGTTAAAGGCAGAATCCAATATCCCAACCTGAAAACACAGTTCCAGAGACACAGATGAGCAAGTGCAGCCAGATCCCTCTGCCTGTGGAAACCCTGATGGCAAAGCACTGACTTCATTCTGGTCCCTCCCGCCACCCATCAGGCCGCCCAGCAGTCATTCTCCCACCTGACACGCGTTTATTAAGCTCTGACTCTCAAGGCCTCCTCTTGAGTTACTTGTGGCTCGTGCAGCAGGCACAGTTAGCTGCAGCTAAGAACGGTGGCCTGCTGCCTCTCCTCAGGGGCAATCCTGGCTCAAAGCAGTAGTTTGGCCTCCTTGGTTTGCCCCTTCCCTCCCTCTTTCCCTTTGAATCTGGGCCAGTGTCTTCAGACATGGCGAGGATGGTGATTTCCTAAAGCATGGCTATTATTTTGTTTCCATATTCAGCCCATCTGGATGTCATGTGTTTAATTTCAAAGCACCTTTGGACCTGTTTTTTCTCTGCTTCTTGGAAACAGGTCCTCCCAGAGCTGCCTCTTAGGTCCTCCCCTGCCACATACAGCTGGTTACACTCACACCCCCTCATCAGAAGAGCCCAGAATCATGTCTCCCTGTTGTCACTGTTGGGCATCCACACCCAAGTCACGTGGCTCTCGGATACCCTGAGCTCTTCTCCACTGACAGCAGGAGGGGAACGTGGAGGATGGGAAGGAGGGTGTCAGGCAAAGGGGCAAGCCCACAGCACCAGGAGGCAGAGACCTGGGAGCTTCCTGGTTCCTGTCCTGGCTCTGCCAGTAACTAACTTGCTCTCAGACCCCAGGCAAGCAGCTTCACTGTTCTCTTCTTCTGTTTATCTGTATCTCAAGGATGGGAAATTGCCCTTAGCTATAGGGCTATAGGGAGGATTAATAGAGAGGGTATGATGTCACGTATTAAAAAGTTCCAGTCCAGGGACTTCCCTGGTGGCGCAGTGGTTAGGAATCCGCCTGCCAATGCAGGGGACACAGGTTTGAGCCCTGGCCCAAGAAGATCCCACATGCCGCAGAGCAACTAAGCCCGTGCACCACAACTACTGAGCCTGCGCTCGACAGCCCGCGAGCCACAACTACTGAGCCCTCGTGCCACAACTACTGAAGCCCGTGTGCCTATTGCCCATGCTCCGCAACAAGAGAAGACACCGCAACGAGAGGCCCACGCACTGCAACGAAGAGTAGCCCCCGCTCTCCACAACTAGGGAAAGCCCGAGCGCAGCAACGAAGACCTGACGCAGCCAAAAATAAATAAATAAATAAACTTATTAAAAAAAAAAGATCCAGTCCTATCTAAAAATTAGTTACTATGGATGACAGATTGTTATAGGGGCAAAAGAGAGTCCTGCTGATTTAGATGCCTAACTCCTAACACCTGCTTAATGCTTTTATGTGACTATGAAATAAGATGAACCACCTCCGTGATCTGGGGCTAGAGGTTCATGCCCAGACAGTTCTAGAAAGGGTTGAGAAGCCAGAAACCTGTCACACAAGTTCATACAACTCGCAGGGCAAGTACTTAGAGATGAGGGATGACATGGCTATTGGTGCCTCTGGTTGTAAAAATGCAACATTGTTTTAAAATCTTTAGCAACAGTGTCTTAAAAGGCACCAGTGTAAGAATATTCATTTGTGTATATAGGTCTTTTGTGCTTCTTTTTCTCATAGTCTATGCATACATCTCTGTTTCTTCCTATATTTACCCCACTTCACTTATTTTTTCAAAATTACTTTAACTTTTTATTCCCATTTCCCTTGGTATTGCTCCCTTGAACGGGTCATAATTTAAAAACAAGGTAAACATCAATGCTGAAATAGACTCACAGACATAGAAAACGAACTTATGCTTACGAAAGGGGAAAGGGCGGGGAGGGATAAATTAGGAATGTGGGGTTAACAGATACACACTACTACATATAAAATAGATAAACAACAAGGACCTACTGTATGGCATAGGGAACTATATTCAATATCCTGTAATAAACCATAATGAAAAATAATATATATATATATATATATATAACTGAATCACTTTGCTGTACACCTGGAACGTTGTAAACCAACAATACTTCAATTTAAAAAAAGATTAACAACAACAATTCGAGGTTCACTGTTCTTGCCTGTGTTTATTGAAAGAGTTTTAAATACCCTGCTCTGATTTTTAAATTGGATGGATAGAATATTTTATGAAAGGTGAAATCATCAAGCAACAAAACTTATTTTTCACCAACATACTAGTATTTTTACAATAGAATGTTCTGAAACTATTAGGTTGGCCCAAAAATTTGTTTGGGTTTTTTTGTTTTCAAAATCATCTTTATTGGAGTATAATTGCTTTACAATGGTGTGGTTAGTTTCTGCTGTATAACAAAGTGAATCAGCTATATACATATACATACATCCCGTTTGGGTTTTTCTGTAAGAACTTTTTGGCCAATCCAATATTTGCAGGGGATTCTTTTTTAGATCCTCAATGAGAGCAAAATCTTTAAGGGCAGGTTTTTGGAAACAGCCAAAAATGAGCTGGATTTGCCTCTGAAGCTTTAGCAGCTCTGTCCCTAGCACCCTCTGAACAGATTTTCACGTCCCTTTCCCTGCCCGGGGCAAGCTCTCTAGGCTCCATTCTCCAGTACCCTCCCAGGTCTGCCTGCTCAGCTGTGGGCTCAGGGACGGACTGCCCTTAGACCTGGGGAAGAGGGCACTCATCCTGGGCCTTACACTTCATGGGACTGCTCTGGTCCTCCCCTTTCCCGTGGGCTGAGAAGTTCATGGGGCCAAGTGGCTATGCCCGCCCGGAACCTGAGCCTCCCTACTAGACCATCCTCAGGGTACCAGGAACTCCCAAATTCCCTGCCCAAGGGTCTCCAAGTGCAACTGCAGGGCCTGCATGACCTGTTTTCAGATTGCACAGCTGCTGTGCTTACCTCTGGCTGGGAGGGGGCTGAGGGCAGCGGCTTGTGTTGGCGGGGGTGAGGGTGCTGTGTGTGTGCAGGGCGGGGTGTGGAGGTGCATTCCTCTAAGGCCCTGCATGGTGTGAGACAGAGCTGGGAGTGGAAGGAAAACAGGGCAGGGAGACCTACAGGTTGGGGGTTGGGGGCCGTGCTGCCCTATGTGGACTTCAAACTTTGAGGAGGGTAAACATCCTAAATCTGAGCCTGGCTTTCCTTCGTGTTGTGAAGGTATATTTGTCAAGGTAGGAGGACAGAACATATTTTAATTCACGTTTCGTTAGCTTGATTTATCACTTTCAAATGCTGAGGTATATGGTCTGTGGCCTCTGTCAGTACTCTCACCTTTTTATGTTAAGGTGGCCTGAGCTGGGGCAGGCCTGTTGTTTGGCCTAGTAACTACCTCTCAGCCCGGCCCTGTTTGAAGATGCCCAGCTTCACCCAGATCCTGATCTATGACTCCACACGGCCCAGGGCCAGCCCCATCCAACCGCTCCATACAGCCCTGCTTCCTGAGAGCCCCGGAAGGGAAATTTCAACAACTGGGAACCGAACCTGGTGAATCAGGCTGGGACTTGGGCTAGATCATTGCCTTTATTTGCTTCAAGTTGTAGGAGGCCATTAAAGGGGGGGGGGGCTGGTTTCTCCTGTGGCCGACAGGCTGGCCCTTCAGGCGGCTCCCTAGGAGACCTGGGCACAGGCAGCATGACGGGTGGAGGGAGTTGGAGGTGGTCAGGGCTCTGCAGAGACTTAAAGTTGAGAGATCAGGTGAGTCAGACGGGGAGAGAACAAGGCCCAGAACCGGGCCAAGACCAGAACGGCCTTCTAAGCCCATTCCAGAGTCAGTTACTGGGGCAACAGCAGAACACTGCTGCTTACGGGCAGTAGTACCTGCTATGGTCTGAATGTTTACATCTCCCTAAAATTCACATGTTGATGTTCCAACCCCTAAGGTTATGGTATTAGGGGGTGGGGCCTTTGGGTAGAGCCCTCGCGGTGGAGCTTATGCCCCAGAGATCTTGCTTGCCCCTTCCTCCATGCGAGGACACGTGAGAAACTGCCGGCCATGAACAGGAGGAGGGCCCTCACCAGGTCACGACCATGCTGGCACCTTGATCTTGGACTTCCAGGCTCCAGAACTTCTGAGAAATAAGATTCTGTAGTTTAGAAGCCACCCAGGCTGTGGTATCCTGTTATAGCTGCCCAAATGGACTAAGCTAGTACCCTTCTGGAAAGGTGTTTCCCAACACGCCTCTCGTGGGGAGCACCGTGGGCCGTGGGAGGGGGGTCCTCAGTCTGGGGTGGGAGCTGAGCCCCGGGAGTGTGCTGTGAGAGCAGATTCGTTGATGCCTTCCAAGGAGGTGGGCTCGGCACCCACAGGCCTTCCTCCGGCCTGGTGCCCTGTTCTTGGAGAAGAGAGATAGCCAGGGCCTGGATCACGTAGGGCCGCGCTGGCTGTGGTGAGAACTTCGGGTTTTATTTTTGGTGACAGGACATTGTCGGAGTGTCTGAACCTGGGCAGTGATCTAACATGACACACAGGGAGGGGATCCCTGGGACTGCTGTGTAGACTGCAGGGGACAGAGGGTGGCCACGTTGGAGCCTGGAGGCTCCTGCAAAACTCCAAGCCAGAGACGCTGGCAGTGTAGACTTGATCAGATATTCCCATCCGGAATTCAGGGAGTTCATGCACTTAGATGGGAGCAGGGAAGAGGGGGGATAGTATATATATATATACATATATATATGTGTGTGTATATGTATATATATATATATATATATATCTTTATTTTCATTACCCTCTAACTAAATTTATCCTTTCCTTCAATGATCAATGTAGGCAACAAATCACAATACAAGCATTGCCTGTGACTTTGACACCACTAGAAATCACAGATGTTTTTATATCACATTATATACAGTTACTGCAGGTCTAGAAACATTGTCTATCTTCAACACTACCTTGGAATTATAATAGTTATTAGACTTGCCACTAGATCTTTTCATTTCATGTGGTATTAATAAAGCACATCTATTAATATATCACAAGTTTATTCTTTACAATATTTTGATAACTGTATTTCAATATGATCGGTTTCCTTTGTAATCCTCAGTATTTTATTTTAGGTATTTAAAAACATTATTTGGATACAGGGATTCATAGGTTCTGGCAAAAAAAGATGCTGGGACAAGGTGGAAATAGTAGACGTGGTGAGAAATGGTCAGGTTCTACATGTAGTTTGCAGGGAAAGCTGGCAGAATTAGCTGATGGATTAAGTGTGGAATGGAAAGGAAGAGAAGTCAGCACTCCTGGGTCTTTGGCCTGAGCAGGTGGGTTAAAACTGATGGTGTTACAGAGAAGAGGCAGATGGGGTGGGCGGGGGGAGCAGGCTTGGAGGGGCGGGGAATGGAAAGTTCTGTTTGAAGTCTGTTGATTATTGGACGTCCAAGAGCAGAGGTCCAGGAGACAGTCACATAAACGAATCTAGAGCTCAGGGGAGAAGCTGGGATTGGAGATTCAAATTTGGGAGGCATCAGCCAAAGACTGTACAAAAGCCATAGGACTGGATGTAGATATTACTACACCCATCTTCTAGATCAGGTGCCTACTATGGGCAGAGCCAGTTCTTTAAGCCTAGACTTCCTCTCCTAAGCAGCCCCTACTCTGGTCCAACAGGCTAAAAAGAAACCTAGTATGATGAATCAAGCCCCTCACATGGGGACCACTGCAAAGAGGAGTTCTTTGACCCTGTATTGAGTCTGGTACCAGAAGGATGAAATACATGAAGTTTCCTTGCATCTTGACAAGTGGCACATCTTTCCCCTAATTCAGACCTCTGCACGCCTGTGGAGCCCATGGGCATTTCACGCGCAATGGACTGCTCCAGCCACAATGTAGTCCAGGCAAGGATTACTTTAGGAAGGTGGTAATTTAACTGCACAACCAAGAGACGTTCTCATATACAATCGCTCATATTGATGCTAAACCTTAAACACTGTTTACCAGAAACCCAAGGGTGGTTAGTAATTTTGTTTCAGACACGAAAGCATGGAGCAGTTATGACCAACGTGACTGACTGGGCCTCAGTTTCCTTATCTATTAGCCAAACAGGTTCAACAAGGTGTAGTGAACATCCCCAAGCCTCTAAAATGAGGTTTCCCTTTTCTCTGAACTTGCTTCCCCTCTTGTGAATGTCTTGTAATTCCAGGAAGAGGCGGGGAGAGTTCCAGGTGACTGCATTTCTGTTCCTGGCTGGCTGCTCTGATCTCAAGGAAGTCTTCCTACATTTTGGGGCCTCCATTCTTTTTAAGCTCTTGTATAAGAAAGGAAACTTTCAGAAGTGACTGGAGAGATGAATTTCATGATTATAGAACACTCTGAACAGAATACAAAACGCCCAGAAGAATCCTTCATTTGAATCACCGTAAAAGTATTTCTCGAGTATTTTGTATCACACAGTATTTGCAAAGAGATAAAATGTGATGTGGTGACAGACTGTGGGCTTTGGAGGCGGGAGACCCAGCCCCAATGCCGGCACTGCCACTTCCTAGCTGTGCGACCAGGGGCAAGTTTCCTATTATAGCTACCACTGTGTGCCTATGTGCCAGGCGCTTTACAGAAATGGTGTCTTCCCATCCCCCATTTTACACATTAGGAAACATTACATATAGTTCGGTGCTGTTCCCCAGCTCGTGGGTCAGGGCTAGGATCAAGCCCAGGCCACCTAGAAGACTCTAAGTTCTCCTCATCACTGCAGGGAGACCTGGGGGAGAAAGTGCATGTAAAACACCTGGGACGTAATAGTTGCTCAATGCACACCGCTTTCTTCTCATTTTGGGCTAAAACAGATAATACAGACTCACAAGTCCAGAGAAGATTCTTTGCATTCTACCCCTGCCCCCTGGCTTCCTTCAATCACTTAATTTTCACCAGCATCAGAGCCATTGAAAATATCAGCCCCTCATCCAGGAATCTACTTTGCTACCAGGAAGCTCTGTGGGTCCAGCTTCGGCAGCCTTTGCCTCATCAGGGCTGGGCTCTGTGCCCCTGAGGCGCGGTCTTGGGAGGAACATCTTTTGCTGATCTTAAAATCAGCTCATATCCTCGGAGCACTCACTATGGGCCAAGGACTATGTCCAGCACTGAGATGCGTTTTCTCACCTCATCCTCAGAGCAGACCTGAGAGGTAGATACAGTTGATATCTCTATTTCAGAGAAGAAACTGAGTCTTACAGAGGGCCAGCCACTTTGCTAAGGTCACACACCATGCCACTAGCAGTCAAGATTAGAAATGAGGTCTGCCTTAGGAACTTCCCTGGTGGCGCAGTGGATAAGATGTCGCGCTCCTAATGTAGGGGGCCCGGGTTCAATCCCTGGTCAGATCCCCCATGCATGTCACAACTAAAAGTTCGCATGCCACAACTAAGAAGCCCATGTGCTACAGAGCCTGCCTGTCGAAACTAAGGAGCCAGCCTGCTAACACCCGGTGCAACGAAATAAATAAATAAATATTCTTTTTTAAAAAGAAAGAAATGAGTTGTCTGTCTTACTCCTAAATTCTTCATGCCACTTAGAAAATAGACATTTCTTTGGGCAAACTGGGGTTGGCCCATCTCCTCCCAGCTGTCTTCTTTAGCCTCCCCACAACCCAGTAAAACAAAAACAAGCCCAAAATAGATTATTTCTAAAATGAAGATTCCTAGGCGTTTGGGAGGACCCAGGGCTTTAAGTAAATAGCTATTGACAAAGGGAAAGCTCTACGGGTTACATGGCAAAGGCCACGCGGATGGTCACGCCCCCTGACTTAGTAATTGCACCCCTGGTATTCTGCTAAGGTTATATTTAACATAAACAAAAACCTCCACGAGTATATTTATCATGAAGTTATTTCAATATCTAAAATTTAGAAGCAACATCAATGTCCAAAATAAGGAACTGCTGTGGGCCACTATGCATCAACACAACTGAACATTATGCAGCCGTTAAAATGATGACTATTTAGTCTATATAGAAATGGAGAAACATTTACGGATATTATCGCACATGATTAAGTGAAAATAGTAGACTATAAAATATATGTGCAATATAATTGCGACTAAGCACAGTATATATGTGTGTGGGCAAAGTCTGAAAAGGAATTAATGAAAATGAAAATAGTGTTGTTAGACTGGTAGAATCATAGGTCCTTTTATTTTTTTTAAAGCAATTTCTGCTCATGTTTAAAAAAAAAGTTCAAGCAATAAAGAACGTGTGAAGTTGAAAGTATTTCTATTCTCCAAAGGTAGTTCTTATTACATTTTCTTTTTTAAAAAATTAATTAATTAATTATATTTATATATTTGGCTGCACTGGGTCTTCGTTTCTGCGTGCGGGCTTTCTCTAGTTGCGGCGAGCGGGAGCTACTCTTCATTGTGGTGCGCAGGCTTCTCATTGCGGTGGCTTCTCTTTGTTGCGGAGCATGGGCTCTAGGTGAATGGGCTTCACAAGTTGTGGAACACAGCCTCAGTAGTTGTGGCTCGTGGGCTCTAGAGCTCAGGCTTCAGTAGTTGTGGCGCACGGGCTTAGCTGCTCCGCGGCATGTGGGATCTTCCTGGACCAGGGCTTGAACCCGTGTCCCCGACACTGGCAGGTGGATTCTTAACCACTGCGCCACCAGGGAAGTCCCACCTATTACATTTTCTTGTGCTCATTTCATAGATGCATTTTTAAATTTAAAAAGATCCTTAATGCTATTTTTAGTTATAAACCAAGCAAAAAAAGTCCTTTCCTTCACAATAGCTAGTACCTCTTTCTTTCAGATCACTTGGATTCTTTTAATTAAATTTAACTTTGGTTATTAACATTTTTTAATTTGAAAAATTTTCAGAAATATAAAAATTTTAGAATATAAAGTAATGGTCATATGTGTACCTACTACCCAGTAGAAAAACAAGACACTTAAAATACAGCTTTATTGGGCTTCCCTGGTGGCGCAGTGGTTGAGAGTCCGCCTGCCGATGCAGGGGACACAGGTTCGTGACCCGGTCCGGGAAGATTCCACATGCCGCGCAGGGGCTGGGCCCGTGAGCCATGGCCGCTGAGCCTGTGCGTCTGGAGCCTGTGCTCTGCATCGGGAGAGGCCACAGCAGTGAGAGGCCCGCGTACCACAAAAAAAAAAAGAGATGGCCTAACAAAGGGGAATAGACTGTGGGCTAAACCATTAAGATACGACAGTGTGGGATATTATTCTACTAAGGGTCTAGGGATTCACCACTGATAGCTTTTTCGGGTACTGTCAATTCCAGGTTACACCTCACTTTTGTCTTGGGGAAGGATATAGACCAGTATGGTCTTACAGGAGTAGGTCTGTCTTGTTAAATATCAACTGATTTTCACCCCTTTTTTTGTTGTTGTTTCAGGCACAATGTTTGGCTGTCAATTTGAGGGTGCTATATAACATTTGCCTCTAAAAAGTACACAGGTCAGGTGGGTTTGCACTTGAGTGCCCAAAGGGATAGACCTGCTGGGCCGCTTTGAGGATTCACAGCCATGGACCACTATATGGGAAGGTCCTCTGTTTATTCCCATCAGTGCAAAGGTCCTCTGTTCATTCCCATCAGTGCAAAGGTCCTCTGTTCATTCCCATCAGTGCAAAGGTCCTCTGTTCATTCCCATCAGTGCAAAGGTCCTCTGTTCATTCCCATCAGTCCTGTTTAACTGATGTTTAACATCAGTTAAACAGGACTTCTGTTCTATTCACAATGGAATAACAAGGATTGAATTTATCTTCCCATGCAAAACAACTAAAAAATTGGATAAAATATTTGAAACAATGGCAACACGTGAGGTGAGCCCTACAGTTACCTAGCTCATTGCCTGAAGAAAGTTTTTCATCTGTGACATATGGAGGGGAACCCAGGCAGAGCCTGGGAGTCTCCCTGTGTTTAGTGAACAGAGATGGGCTGCAGGGCAGCTATGGCAGCTAGACCTCACAGGGCGGAGTAGCAGAGGAGAGAGCTGCACACAGACAGAACTATGAAGATATGCAGAGGGTCTCCCTTGAGTATTCATTTGAGTACTGGCCAGCCAAGGCATGTGAAGACTCCTGCTGAAACCAGGGAAAGAACCACCCAAAAGGATTTGAGGGAACAGGGCTCAGAGCTCATAGGGCCAAGAACAATGCCTGCTCCCAGCAGCCAGAGTGGAAAATCTCATAATTCAGGAGGCACTGATCAGAGTACCAAGGAGGGTCTTGCCTTGGGGAAAAAAATTAACTCTAAATTAAATGCAGGGACTTCCCCCGTGGCTCAGCGGTTAAGACGCCATGCTCCCAATGCAGGTGCAATCCCTGGTCAGGGAACTAAATCCCACATGCATGCTGCAACTAAGAGTTCACATGCCACAACTAAGGAGATGGTAAGCCACAACTAAGGAGCCTGTGAGCTGCAACTAGCAACTAAGACCCAGTGCAACCAATATATATATTTTTTTAAAAAGTAAATTAAATGCATCTCTGACCTGCCCAGCCTAACAAAAGTGAAAAATAAGACATGAAATTATCAAACTGTTGGGGAGGAAGAAATCTTCCTCTATCCTTCTAGTTC
Source organism: Delphinus delphis (assembly GCF_949987515.2). Classification (NCBI taxonomy): domain Eukaryota; kingdom Metazoa; phylum Chordata; class Mammalia; order Artiodactyla; family Delphinidae; genus Delphinus; species Delphinus delphis. The sequence continues at coordinate 139,401,592 of NC_082684.1, forward strand.
TTTTGGCTGGTCTAAGAATTAAATTGACATGAGACAGATTAAGAGGAGAAAAATTAAACAGAAGTTTAGTAACATGTATATATGGGAGAGACCCAGGAAAGCTGAGTAGCTCACCAAAATGGTCTAAGCCCTCACCTTAAATACCATCTTCAGCTAAAGACAAAAGAGGATGTTGGGAGTAGTGGTTTGGGACTTCAAAGGCGAGGAAAGCAATCGACATGAAGATGGAAAAGCAACTGTTTGGAAAAGCCATGCGGAGACAATGGAACTCTGATCTTTAGGCCCTGTCTAGAGTTTCCCGCACCATCCTAGCCCATATCTTTGCAGAGATCTCTGGTGATAGCTTTATTCCAGAAGCAGACCCTTTATGTAAAAATTTTTTAGGGAGGGGTCAAAATTTCTTCCTGAGTCTTTTGGGCCTTGACTGTTTTTGTTCAAAACAGTCCGCATGCCAAAGAGACATTTAGGGGTGGCAAGTTTTGCTCCCCTACAGTACTGTTTCCAAGTAACTTAACTGCATTCCAGAACAAAGCTCAAGAATATTTACATGAATACAAAAATACTCAACATCCAAGAAGGTAAAATTCACAATGTTTGGCATCCCAACAAAAAGTACCAGGCATGCAAAAATGCAGGAAAATTAATCCAGAATGAAGAGAAAAATCAATCCATCAAAGCTGACTCAGAAAGAATACAAATGATAGAATTCATATACAATTTTATATATATATATATATATATATATATATATTTTTTTTTTTTTTGGCGGTACTCAGGCCTCTCACTGTTATGGCCTCTCCCGCTGCGGAGCACAGGCTCCGGACGCGCAGGCTCAGCGGCCATGGCTCACGGGCCCAGCCGCTCCACGGCACGTGGGATCTTCCTGGACCGGGGCACGAACCCGTGTCCCCTGCATCGGCAGGCAGACTCTCAACCACTGCGCTGCCAGGGAAGCCCTACAATAATATTTTTTTAAAGTTATTATGACTATACTCCATATTTCAAGAAGCTAGAGGAAAGACTGAATATGATAAGTAGAGACATGAAAGATATAAAATAAACCCAAACTGAACTTTTAGAGATGAAAACTGTGATGTCCAAGACGAAAAATTCACTTGCTAATATTAATAGCAGATTATACATTGCAGAAGAAAAGAACAGTGAATGTGAAGATAGAGCAATAGAAACAATTCAAGATTAAACTTAGAAAAATGACTAAAAAAAAAAAAATTGGGGCATCAGTGAGCTGTGGGATAACTTTAAGTGCCCTGACAGACATGTAATTTAGTGACTGGAGTCCCTGAAATGGGGCGTGGGATGGGCAGGGAGCCAAAAATATTTGAGGAAGTAATAGCCAAAAAAGTTCTAAATTTGATGAAAACTATAAACTGACAGACCCAATGAAGCTCAATAAACCCCAAGCACAAAAACATGAAGAAAACGTCACTAAGGCATATCGTAATCAAATTGCTTCAAGCCAGCGATAAACAGAAAATCAAAGGCAGCTGAGAAAAAAGACATATTATTCCAGAGAAACAAAAATAAAGATTACAGACTTCTTGTTAGAAACAAAGTAAGCTAGAAGACAGTAGAATGACATCTTTAAAGTACTAAAAAGAAAAAGAAACCAACTGTCAAACTAGACTTCCATACCCAATGAAAGTATCTTTCAAAAATGAAGATGATCAGGAGAATAAGAAGACAAGCCACAGACAGGGAGAAAATATTTGCAAAAGACAAAACTGATAAAAGACTGTTATCCAAAATACACACACACACAAAAACCCCTTAAAACTGAACAATATGCAAACAAACAACCCAATTTAAAAAGTGGGCCAAAGATCTTAACAGACACCTCACCAAAGAAGATATACAGATGGCAAATAAGCATTTGAAAAGATGCTCCACATTACATGTCAACAGGGAAATGCAAATTAAAACAATGAGATACCTCTATGTACCTATTACTATGGCCAAAATCTGCAATGCTGATGACACCAAATGTTAGTGAGGGTGTGGAACTCTCATTCCAGTGGGAATGTAAAAACGGTGCAGCACTTTGGAAGACAGTGTGATGGTTTCTCACAAAATTGAACATAGTCTTACCATATGATCCAGCGATCATTATTTCTTGGTATTTACCCAAAGGAGCTGAAAACTTATGTCCAGAAAACCTTGCACATGGATGTTTATAGCAGCTTTATTCATAATTGTCAGAACTTGGAAGCAATCAAGACGCCCTTCAAAAGGTAAATGAATAAACTGTGGTACATGTAGACAATGTTCTATTATTCAGTGCTGAAAAGAACGAGCTATTGAGCCATAAAAAAAACCCGTGAATATTACTGAGTGAAAGAAGCCAGTCTGAAGAGGCTATGTACTGTATGATTCCAACCATGACACCCTGGAAAAGGCAAAACTATGGAGATGGTAAAGAGATCAGTGGTTGCCAGAGGGTGGGGAAAGGGGAAAAGGATGAATAGGCAGAGCATAGAGGGTTTTTAGAAGAGTGAAGATACTTTGTATGATACTATAATGGTGGTTACATGTCATCGTGCATTTATCCAAAACCATACAATGTACAACTCCATGAGTGAATCCTAAGGTAAACTGTGGGCTTTGGGTGATTATGATGTGTCAGTGTAGGTTCATCAATTGCCACAAATGTACCATTTAATCAGGGGTGTTGATAATGGGGGAGGCTATGCATGTGTGGAGGCAAGGAGTATATGGGAAATCTCTGTACCTTCCTCTCAATTTTGATGTGAACATAAAATGGCTCCAAAAAACCAATATCTTTTTAAAAAAAGAATTATAAGAGGAAAAAAGAGGGACTTCCCTGGTGGCGCACTGGATAAGACTCCGAGCTCCTAATTCAAGGGGCCCGGGTTCGATCCCTGGTCAGGGAACTAGATCCCACGTGCACGCCGCAGCTAACAGTTCGCATGCCATAACTAAGGAGCCCGCATGCCACAACTAAGGAGCCTGCCTGCCGCAGCCAAGACCCGGTGCAACCAAATAAATAAATAGATATTAAAAAAAAAAGAGGAAAAAAGAAAGTTAGGGGAAATATTTTTTCAGATATACAAAAACTGAAAGAATTCACCACCAGCAGACTTATTTTTATAAGGAATATTATTGGAAGTCTGACAAGCAGAGGGAAAATGATAGCAGAGGGGAATCTGGATCTACATAAAGGAATAAAGAGCATCACAAATGACACTACACAGGTAATTTTTTTTTTCTTTTTTTGGCAGCTTGCAGGATCTTAGTTCCCCGACCAGGGATCGAACCTGTGCCCCCCTGCAATGGAAGCACTGAGTCCTAACCACTGGACTGCCAGGGAATTCCCTGCATAGGCAATTTAAAGACCTTTTTCTTCTTAGATAATTGACTATTCAAAACATAAATAATAACAATGCCATTACGTAGAAGTAAATGTATGACGACAATAACACAAAGGCTGGGAGGGGAGAAATAGAAATAGTTGTTATAAGGTTCTCATATGTTCACTTTTTTTTTTTTTTTTTTTTTTTGCGGTACGCGGGCCTCTCACTGTTGTGGCCTCTCCCGTTGCAGAGCACAGGCTCCGGATGCGCAGGCTCAGCGGCCATGGCTCACGGGCCCAGCCGCTCCGCGGCATGGGGGATCTTCCCGGACCGGGGCACGAACCCGTGTCCCCTGCCTCGGCAGGCGGACTCTCAACCACTGCGCCACCAGGGAAGCCCAGGTCCTCATATTTTACATGAAGTGGTAATAATATCTCTTGAAGGCAAACCATGATAACTTAAAGATGTATACCATAAACCTTAAAGCAACCACTAAAGTAGCACAACAAAGAGTTACAGCTAACACGTCAACAACGGAGATAAAAATGGAATCATGAAAAATATCCAATTAATCCAAAAACAGTCAGAACAAGATGGAAAAATGAACAAAAAAATAGAAGGGAAAGACAGAAAACAAACAGCAAGGTGGTAGAAGTAAAGCTAACCATATAAAAATCACAACAAATTTAAATGGGCTAAACATCCAAATTGAAATAGAGATAGTCATATTGGACAAAAAAGCCAAGACCCAACTATATGCTATCTATGAGAAATCCACTTTAAATACAAAAACACAAGTAGGTCAAACGTAAAAGGATAGAAAATAATATACCATGCTGACACTAGTCAAAAGAAAACTGGAGTGGTTATATTAACGCCAGACAAAGTAGATTTCAGAGAAACAATATTAGCAGAGATAAAGAGGGTAATTTCATAATGACAAAGGGGTCAATTCATCAAGAGGACATAATAATCTTAACCATGTGTATACCTCATAATAGAGCTTCAAAATACATGAAGCAAAAACTGAGAGAAGTGCAAGGAGTTATAGAGAAATCCACAACTATTGTTTGAAATTTTAAAACCTGTCTTTCAGAGAAGAAGTAGAAAAATCAGACCCAAGTGGTTTAGTTCAGCCAGAATGGAAGGTGCAGGAAAGGAGTGAGGGGGAAATTAGTTAACTACCCTGGAGGGAGGATAACAGGAAAAAACATGAAAACAGGGAAGACGGACTCAGTAACTCTGGCATCAAGGGAAAAGAAGTGTTGGGTAAACATGAAGCTCTCCTATTACTAATCATAATTAGGTCAGAAGACCTCCAGTTTCCATAATCTCAGGCATCCTTTTTATTTTTGTATAAACAATCTGTAAGTTTTTGCCACAGGGAACATTGTTGCTCTTTAATCACACAGAACCAGTCTGGAGTAGAATCCTTTGAATTGTATGAAGTCAAACGGAGAGAACAGTCTATGACAGAGTGGAGACCTGCTTTTTAATCCAGTCCTAGATGCACCTCTGAGTGACCCCAAGCGTAGAAGGAAGCGATGTAAGCCACCATATCTAGAGGACAGTGAAGAACGGGCAGAGCTCCTGAGAACAATCCCTCATCTTGTCCATCCATCCATCCATCTATCAATCCATCATCCTTCTATTTTTCCACTCATCTACCATTTATCCTTCATCCATCTATCCATCCACCCACTCACTCACTCACTCATACAATAAGTAGTCACATCCTGGGTTGGGTGGCAGCTTCACCTGTGGTTCCTTGGTATTCAGAAGTAACTGAGACCTCATAGCTCATTTGCCTTCGGGGGAAATTACCACCAAGGCACACCCAGATCGTCACTGTCCCTTGGGAGGACACTGTGGCAATAACAGACATCCTGTTGCATGAAACCATGGCCTATCCTGTCAACTCAAGCCTTCCCAAATCAGGTTCCCAAACACTGGTTTGCCAGGAATTAGGGTAGAGTGGGAGACACACCTGGATCGAATTGTGTTGAAGGGAGAGGGAACCAATCAGACAAGAGGCCCTTCTCCAAGAAGGGAAAGAGAGATGGGTGGGAGTGGGGGGTACACATTTTTCCCTTTATTTTCTCCCATTCATCCCCTGTTTCTGTCTCTCCTACCCTCAACCCAAGAGCATAATTTGGTCCTTAAAAGCCAACCACCCTCTTAGTTGGCAGATGTGTGAACCTCTCTTAGAAGTGCTGAGACAAACCCCACTTAAAAGGGAATTTGGAGTCCTGAAGAGGCATCAACTTTGGACTCTATGTTCAGATCCCAGCTCTAACCCTGAGAAGTCGTATAATCTTGATTAAGTCATTTAACTTCTCTAAGGCTTGATACTAACCTTAGTATCATGGGAATGATACTAACCTTGCAGAGGTGGTTGAGAGGACTAAACCAGGTAACACATGTGTGGGTATTACATTTTTCCCAGGTTACAACCTTGGGTATCTAAACAAGAAAATTTAATTTTCGTTTTCTGTAATTTAACTCTAAACACTATCTTGAGCTTCCATTTTGCCTCCTGGTTAAACACAAACAAATAACAACTTTGTTGTTATTACCAGTTTTTTATGTGTTCTTTCAAAATTAAGTTATGCATTTACAAGCATATTTATAGAAGCATATAGAAGATGATCATATAATATATATATAATCATTTATCTCTCACTGATCTAAGTATACCTCGTATATACACACACACAAATATACATATATCATATATACATATATGCAAATATATATATACATCATACATACACACAAAAAAGTCTCATATATATACATACATACAAATATATATATATTTGTATATACACAATGTGTGTGTGTATACACTCTGCTGTCTAAGATAGATTGAAAAGATTTTGTATACACAGGTTAGAGAAGTGCTAGGAACAAGTTGGGAGGAGTAGGTTAAGGCCAGGTTAAGGAGTTTGAAACATATCCTGTAGGCAAGTAGTTGTGAACCTTGACTGTGCCTCTGAACTATCTGTAAGTTTTTAAAAACACATAGCCTGGGTCCAAGGTCAGTTCTACAGAATCAGATTCTATGCGGGTTGGTGATGTGCCTTTGAATGAAAACTGCACGTCATTTCAGATGCCTCAGAGGGTTGAAATTCTTGCTGTAGGCAGTGAGACGGCATGGAAGGAAGAAAGCAACACCACCATGTTAGGAACATTAATTTGGCAATTGTGGGACGGAGAGGAAGAAGACTGTAGGCAAGGGAACTAGTTTGAGGGCTGTGGAAATGGTCAGGGAGGAGCGTGCTAAGGCCTGAACCGGCTGGTGAAGTGGAACAGAATGAACCGGGTGGATGTGGAAGATGTTTCAAGGCTTTGTAACATTTGGGTGGGGGGAGGGGCCGGGAGTGAGAGGGAAAAGACTGGAAGTTAATGGTTTCTAGCAAAACCCACTGCAGCAAACCCTTTCCTTTACTCTTTCTCTAGTCATCAGTCCTTTATTCGAGAGAGGGAGTCCTAATAGGAAACATTCAGTGTTTCTGTTATTGACTCTGAGATTCAATGATAGATTCCCAGCTTTTCAAACAGGGCTAGTTAATTTTTAAAGGTACTCAGCAGTGAGCCAACAGGTGAGCAAAAGCCACAGGAGATACATGGCATCTCTCTCTAGAGCAGGGTTCAGCCAACATTTTCTGTAAAAGGCCGGATAGTAAATAGGCTTTGTGGGCTATGTGGTTTCTGTAGCAGCCACTCAACTTCACTGTTGGAACATGAAAGCAGCCTGACAATCTCTAACTGAATAAGCGTGGCTGTATTCCAATAAAAATTTATTTACAAAAGCAGGCGTGAAGCTAGTCCACGGCCCATGGCTTGCTGACTCCTAATCTAGAGCACCGATTTTGCTGGAAGATGTGGGGGAAATGTTATTTTTGCTACCCAGGTGCTTATACGGTCCCCTATGTCTAGGGTCACCTTCTCTTGAACATCCAGCCAGTGCCATTCTCTAAGTGCAGGCTGTGTAATGCACAAAGGCACCTAAGCAAGGTGACAAGTGGGGTTGGTACCAGCCTTTCTATAATTCATTGCTCAGAGGGGCCCTAGGTTTGTAGTTGGCATGAAGGTACCATACATGCTCATGACAGCCTTGAAACACTCTCACTCTCTTCTAATCTGGCCCCAGGAGCTGTACTTCTCAAGGTCCTGGGGACAGTTTTTGCTTGCCAGGTGATGTTTAGCTTGTTTGCCAGGTGATGGCTTGCTGTCTCTCCATTGGTCACCACTGGCTGCCTTGGAACTCCTTCTCTGGGATGCTACCCTGGTCCACAAGGGTGGAGTCAGGCCTCTCTCTTGATGCCAAGGTACCACTCAGACAAGGCCAGCAGGTGTACTAGACCTGGCTGAGGCTTGAGGCCAACAAGAGAAACACAGGTCAGAAACGGAAAGCTTACATCAGCCATCACTGGTCCCATGTGCCTTGGCTGAAGTCAGCCTTTTCTGTTATTAATCAGTCTCAACATTAGGTCAGAAACACTTGGATTTGGATCACTTGCCTGTTTCTGATCTCCTTTCAGAAGCAGAAGCCTCACACCTGAAGAACTGAAAATCCTTAGAGCTTTCCATTAAATGAATCAGGATTTTAATGGAAGTGAATGTACCATTTTAACACATTTCAAAAGCATAAAGCTTGGAAGAAAATTTGCATTTGTCCCAAGTAGCTTTGGGCCATGGTCTCCGGTTCCTGGGTACAAGGCCACTGGCTTCTGTCATTAGAGAAAATATTCTGTCAGAAGAAAACATTGAGAAGCCCTGAATTCAGTTCTTTTTTCTGATTTAGCATGGATGCCCAGACTTCCTAGAAAGTGCATATCTAGTGTCAAACATGGTTGCCTGTGGCCAATTTAAATGAGTTCTCACCCTCTTTTTGAAACCCCATCCTCATTTTCCCCAATTGATGTGAAGCTTGAGGCTTCTCCACCTGGAAAACTCTAGCTTGCTGCCATGTCCACACACGGGTTCTCCTTAAAAGAGTAAGGGCTTATTTTCTCTTGGAAATTCCGGTCCTTATACACCCCAGATCTGCTTTGTTCATTGAGGTCTTAGGTATTCAAGACACAGAGCTCACCATGCACCTACACACCGAAGTTACTGTTCAACCTTTCCCAGGGAGTGAGGCCTCATCATCAGAGGCTGAAAAGAGGGACATCTAGCCTCACGGCTACTTGTCCCTCTCCCCAACCTCTGAACTTGGAGAGCCTCTCTTGTAACTGATTTGTCTGTTTATGAAATTGTTCCTAGTTGCTTTGAGATTTTCCAACTTAATTGCCTTGTGAATGTAAAGCAAGAGCCATGGAATTTCGGACATAAAAAATCGTTCTGAAAGGGAACCCTCCTACACTGTTGGTGGGAATGTAAGTTGGTGCAGCCACTGTGGAAAACAGTATGGCGGCTCCTCAGAAAACTAAAAATAGAATTACCATATGATCCAGCAATCCCACTCCTGGGCATACATCCAAACAAAACTATAATTCAAAAAGATACATGCACCCCTATGTTTGTAGCAGAACTATTCACAATAGCCAAGACATGGAAACAACCTAAATGTTCATCAACAGATGAATGGATAAAGATGATGTGGTACATATATACAATGGAGTATTACTCAGCCATAAAAAAGAATGAAATAAACACTTCACTGTACAGCAGAAACTGACCCAGCAGTATAAATCAACTACACTCCAATTTTTAAAAAAAGAGGAAGAAGACAGAGATGTCTCTCTTTCCACATATGCACACAAAGAAGTTGTGTAAGCGTACAGTGAGATGGTGGTTGTCTGCAAGCAAGGAAGTAGTCCATCACCAAGAACAGAATCTGTCGCACCTTGATCTTAGAATTCCAATCTCCAGAACTGTGAGAAATAAAGGTTAAGCCACGCCCCCCAAAAAAGAACGAAATAATGTCATTTGCAGCAACATGAATGCAACTAGAGATTACCATATCAATACTAAGTGAAGTAAGTCAGAAAGAGAAAGACAAATACCATATGATATCACTTATATGCAGAATCTAAACTATGACACAAATGAACTTATCTACGAAACAGAAACAGACCCGCAGACACAGAGAACAGGCTTGGGGTGGCCAAGGGGGAGGGCGTTGGGGGAGGGATGGAGTGGGAGGTTGGGGTTAGCGGATGTAAACTTTTATATATAGGACGGATATACAACAAGGTCCTACTGTATAGCACAGGGAACCATATTCAATATCCTGTGATAAACCATGATAGAAAAGAAAACAGAAAAAAAAGAATGTTTATATATATATATGTATAACTGAATCACTTTGCTATACAGCAGAAATTAACACAACATTGTAAATAAATCAAACATACTTCAATAAAAAATTATTTTGGCAAAAAAAATCATTTTGAAAACAAAACGTAGAACAAAGTTTTGGCAACAGAGGAAGAATTTTTAGGTGGAGAGGGCATCCAGTCCCTCTGAGTTCCACTTTGAGGCCTGTCATTGGGTCCAGGGATATGCTTTTTGGTCCTCTGGGCCCAGGGCAGCCACAGCTTCTTGGCTTCCCAGTTGACATGGCTGGCACTGGCACCCAGCACTAAATACAAAGGCAGTATTACCCCTAGATCTGGGCAGTCAGGGTGCCTGTCCTATACCTTCTGCTTTTAGGACCATCTGCTCAGGCCTTCCTGTGGCTGGGCCCCATCCCACGGAGTGAGAATAAGGAGCCAGGCGGAGCCAAGGACAAGGAGGACCTGCCAGGTCAGCTCTGGATACCTGGGCCCTGGAATTCTCTGCTGAAATGACCCCAAGCCCTCTTCTAGGGCCATTAATGAACTCTTCCCCAGACCCATCCTTCCAAAGGTGGGCCCAACAGATGGCCAAGGGGGCTCTGGTGGGGGCATGCCAATGAAACTTGGACAGGGTTGTTTGCACCCATGTCCGCAAGGCCCTCTGTCATGAGGAACAGAACCAGAGGTGTGGAGAGAAGCATTATGAACTGTGGGCCAGGGAGCCCTCATTTAAGTTCTTGCCTTGGTCTCTGCAAATGTTAGTGGTGGGCCTGCCCAAAGAAGCACGGATGGGAAACAACCAGAGAAGTATAAGAATCATGAAACCTACATATTTACTAGAACTCCTGTTTTGGTGTAGAGAGAAAAGCGTCCCCAAAGTCACTGCACTGATAAACCTGGACTTAAAGCTTAATTTATTTTTCATGTTAAAAGTCAGAAAAGGGACTTTCCTGGTGGCACAGTCATTAAGAATCCGCCTGCCAATGCAGGGGACCCGGGTTTGAGCCCTGGTCCAGGAAGATCCCACATGCCGTGAGCCACAACTACTGAGCCCGTGTGCCACAGCTTCTGAAGCCTGTGCGCCTGGAGCCCGTGCTCCACAACAAGAGAAGCCACCGCAATGAGAAGCCCACGCACTGCAATGAAGAGTAGCCCCCCGCTCGCCGCAACTAGAGAAAGCCCGCGCGCAGCAACGAAGACCCAACGCAGCCAAAAATAAATAAATAAATAAATAGAAGACATTAAAAAAAAAAGTATAAAAAAGTCAGAAAAAAATAAATTATTCCAATAACTGAGATTCATTTGTTGAAAAAAATGGCAAAAATAGGTCCCTATGTTAGTGTGAGAATCAGATGAGAAGGCAGGCAGTGTCTAGTGGCAGGAAGCACTTAGCACATGCTGATACGATTGTTCTGTTTCTATTTTCCTCCAGCTAGTCCCTAAGATAATGTTCAAAGCTTTACCTTTTCCTTCATTTGGCTTATACTGTCTGGTCAAATACAGTTAATAAAAAACAGACACTAAGATGTTTTTAAATGTCAAGTTAGCCAAGATAGTAATTGCTTGCCCACAATATGAGAGCAAACTGTATTCCAGGATCAAAAGCAATTGATTTTCTACTTTTCAGAGCAGCCAGAATTCCTGAGACTTCACTCTACCAGGTGAGTGTGCGGACAACCTTAGAAACTGAATGATCTCATCATCACAGCTCATGCCAGACACCAGCTGGGGGCATCTCTCCCGCTTGACGAGGGTGTGATTTAACTTGTCTTGTCTGAAAAGAAAGGAAGAGCTGAAACCCATGCTGGGGAGCCACGCAATCCGCTAAAATATCAAACCACGCCACCCGTGGAGAGTCTTCAAAGGCTGGTGAGGTTTAGGGGATGTGACTCATGCCAGAAATCAGTTATCACGCCTTACACTCGTGTAGCATTTCGTGGTTTCCACAGGGTTGCGGTAGACAGGATTTCCCATCATCCTCGTATGGAGACAGAGTGGTGCTCGCCACACAGAGCACCCAGGGATGGAACCCTCGGCATTCCCCAAACTCCCATTGGGAGAGCATTTGGAGACAATGACGCCGGCTACCGGGGCTGGACAGAGGACAGTGCTCGGTAAGTGCCCATCAGATGCTGCTGGGATTCAGCTGTGTCATTCTCTGCAAGACCCCTAAGCAGTGGGGAAGTCATGATGCCTCCGGGGAAACCCTGGACCCCTGAGTGCAGCCCCTCCCATCAAGGCCTAGGTAACAGGGAAGCTATTGCGCTTGTGCCCATGGATATGGGGTTTTGTCTCTCCTCTGCCTGCCCTGGAGGAACAGACGTTCCTAACACATGTGGGCATCTGGAGACCCATGTTTTGAGCCACAGATGTCTGAAAGAGAGCATGGGGCTGCAGATCTAGAAGGAGGAAATGGTCCCGGACGTGTGGTACCTCTCAGGGCTTGGGGCCAGATGCTCTACAACCTCATGGGTGTTCAGGCTGATGCACTCAGAAGAGGTGCAAAGGCAGGCAGCTGGCCAAAGTAATCCAAAAGATCACACTACCATTTATGGAGGGCCTCCACGCGCTAATCACTCCATATACATTATCTCATTTCATCCTCGGAACACCTTGCATTGGTTTCATTATTCCCATTTCACAGATAAGGAATATGAGGCTTAGTGGGGTGAAGAAATCTCCCCAAGTTATGCAGCTAGAAGTGGTGGAACCAAGAGCTTTCTGTCAAAAAGTCTGCTTACGGAAAGTCAGAAGTGCAGCACTTGGGTCCAGGGTGCTCCCAGGGCGTTGTCTAGGGAAACTTATTTTCCCATCGGAGACTTTCATACTTCCAAGCAATATCACTTAAGATTCCACTGAACTCACTTTGAGGCAACTGTCCTGCATCACAGCCTAACCTGGCGTGGCTTACTTCCAGTCTGGGGCTCCTGGTCCAGGGCCTTCTCCACATCTTCTGGAACCTTCCCTGTGGTTACCAAGACTGAGCCTGGCGAAGGGCCTGGTGCTGTCAGCTTTTGCCTCTTTCAGCAGCACATGGGACTCTAGCTGGGGATGTGCCAGGAGAAATATGATTCTTGGAAAGGCCTGGCTATCAGCTCTGTGGGGCAGAAACACTCCCCTGGGACTTCGCAGCTCTCGGGAAGCAAGGCCTAGGGGTTTTCCCAAAGGACCACATCCATCTCCTCTATAGTTCTACTGTGGGCTGCCTCGCTTTTTCCTGGTAGAGGAGGAAAGACGCTGTGGATGCCTCCCTCCCAGTCCTGTGGTTTTTAACCCTCTGGGACAACACATCCCCGAGCGGGCCAAGGTGGGGAGTGCAGAACTGGGGGTCCAGTGCCCGGGGCTGATGCTGGGTCCTGGGCTGGTTCAGAAGAACAGAGGGCAAATCGGAAGTAGGCTGAGCCGTGCCGACAGCGAGGGTCGGATGGCACCTGAGGAGGGGAGGGGCCCCGGTTCCGGGAGTGTGAAACAGAAGGTGGAGGGGAGGCAGGTGGGCAGGAGACGTGGGAACCAGCAGGCGCCAGGTGGACAAGAAGCGAGGGGGCAAGACTTAGAGGCGACAGGGGCACGTGGAGCTGGTAGTTCTGGTTGCTGGGCGTGTGGACTCATCAGAGGTAAAGGAGAGAGACAGCCTGTCCCAACTGTTGGCTCCTATGAGGCACATTGTCCAAGTTAAACTAAAAATCCTATAGGACTCAAAACAAGCTTTTGCACACGCTGGCCTCCACTTTCCTTTCTGGCCTCACCTCCACCAGTTCTCTTTTTGGTCCACCCTATGCCTCAAAAAGTCTGTGTTCCTTGGCATGAGGCTCTCTCCTACCTCAACACCTGAGTAAGCCGTTTGCTGCCCTCAAAGTGCCTGCTCACCAGTGCTCTGCCTGTAGAACTCCTGATCATCTCACCTGAACAGGCAAGTCATGTAAGAGTTACAGCCAGGAAGGATAGGGAAACATAGTTAACAGAGAAATGAGAATTGAAATTTATTACGAGGGGCATCCCTGGTGGCGCAGTGGTTGAGAATCTGCCTGCTAATGCAGGGGACACAGGTTCGAGCCCCGGTCTGGGAAGATCCCACATGCCGCGGAGCAACTAAGCCCGTGAGCCACAACTACTAAGCCTGCGCGTCAGGAGCCTGTGCTCCGCAACAAGAGCGGCTGCGATAGTGAGAGGCCCGTGCACGGTGATGAAGAGTGGCCCCCGCTTGCCACAACTAGAGAAAGTCCTCGCACAGAAACAAAGACCCAACACAGCAAAAATGAATAAATAAATTAATAAACTCCTACCCCCAACATCAAAAAAAAAATTATTACGAGGCATCATGGCATAGTTATGACATTAGCAGATTACAAAAAACAAAAACAAAACAAAACGAGAAATCACCCAACATTGTCACGCTTTTGATGAAACAAGTACATCTACTGCTGGTGACGGTGTAAATGGGTCCAACCTTTTTTTGGGGGGAGAACAATGGAGCGATATATTTCAAAGGAGATAGAAATGTTCATGCCCGTTTACCCCCATCAATCCTACCTTGCAGAGCTAAACTAAAGAAAAGGATACCAAAAAAGAAAGAAAGCTACGTGCATAATAAAAATTCCCCGTACACCGTAACTGTTAACTGTGAAGAAACTGGAGAGAGAGCACAACTATCCCACACCAGGGGACTGTAAAGGAAATTACATTCACCACCAGATGGAAAGTATGATGAAAACTATTAGCAAAAGGAAATGCTTATCACATAATGCTTATGAGAGCACAAAATTGTACTGTGAAGACACTATAAAAATCACATAAAGGTATGAATAAGGATGTGTAAAGGAACACAGAGAAAGGAAAATCACTACTCATTAGAGTATTATTTGTATTGGAATGTTGTTGATGTAATAAAAATCTCCTATAGAAAATGCTGGGACTTCCCTGGTGGCACAGTGGTTAAGAATCCACCTGCCAATGCAGGGGACACGGGTTCGAGCCCTAGTCCCAGAAGATCCCACATGCTGCAGAGCAACTAAGCCCGTGCACCACAACTACTGAGCCTGTGCTCTAGAGCTCGCAAGCCACAACTACTGAGCCCGCGCACCACAACTACTGAAGCCCACACACCTAGAGCCCGTGCTCCACGACAAGAGAAGCCACCGCAATGAGAAGCCTGTGCACCGCAAGGAAGAGTAGCCCTCGCTCGCTACAACTAGAGAAAGCCCGCACGCAGCAATGAAGACCTAATGCAGTCAAAAAGAAATTTTAAAAAATAAATTTATGGAAAACAAAGAGTGTGATGTTTAAAAAAAAAAAGAGAAAGAAAATGCTACCCTTCCTTCAAAATCCCTGATTCACCTTGTCCCTACCTGGTTTGTGATCCTTACTACATTATACCCTGAATGTAATTATTACAGTGTACTAGTTTTAGCCCCCTTTGGACCATAAACTCTTAAGGGGAAAGGACTATGATTTACTTTTTTGTCTCACCTGAGCACTTGTATTTGCCTGGCATGTACTAAACGTTCAATAAATATTAAGTGAATTCAACCACTGCTAAAGATTATATTTGTTTAAAATTAAAATGCAGATCATTCCTCCACTCTCTTGTCTCCTGGCAAAAAACACTCAGATGAATAGATATCTATATTATTTTTAAAGACTTCCTGGGAAGGAAAATGCACAATTGAAAAGTTAGCATTTTATATTTGGAGTGAAACACAGATGCAGCAATAGAGGCAACACTTGAAAATCTACTGAGGCTCTTAAGGCAACAAGATGTTTAAAAATTGAAGCCATACTGAGGTTTGCCACTTGGGGCCAGGTGGATCCTGGCCAGGAGGACGATTCACCACTCCCGCTGGGAGCCCCAAAGTTGCTGTGCTTAAATCAGGTCCAGTCTCATATGAGCTTAAATGTTAGGACTGGCCAGGAGACAGGAAATGGGACAAACTAGCCGGAACTTATCCCTCCCAAAGAGAATAACAGGAATTTACTGAGGAAGTATTTTTATAAGTACCCAGGCTTTATTGAGTGCCAGGCACGCTGCATGCAATACCTTAGGCTCCCATTTTACAGATAAAAACTTGAAGTTCAGAGACATTATTTGACTCATCCAAGGTCAAACAGCTAGTGAGGGCAAGACCCCAAAGCAGCCACAGGCTCTTAACCTTCCCTACCCAGCATGCCTTGCAACTCACTCTGAACAGCCCCATTTTTGTGTGTGTCTGTGTGTTTAATTTTTTTTTAACATCTCTATTGGAATATAATTGCTTTACAATGGTGTGTTACTTTCTGCTTTATAACAAAGTGAATCGGTTATACATACACATATGTTTTTATATCTCTTGCGTCTCCCTCCCTCCCACCCTCCCTAACCCACCCCTCTACGTGGTCACAAAGCACTGAGCTGATCTCCCTGTGCTATGCGGCTGCTTCCCACTAGCTATCTATTTTACATTTGGTAGTGTATATATGTCCATGCCACTCTCTCGCTTCGTCCCAGCTTACCCTTCCCCTTCCCTGTGTCCTCAAGTCCATTCTCTACGTCTGTGTCTTTATTCCTGTCCTGCCCCTAGGTTCTTCAGAACCATTTTTTTTTTAGATTCCATATATATGTGTTAGCATATGGTATTTGTTTTTCTTTCTTACTTCACTCTGTATGACAGACTCTAGGTCCATCCACCTCACTACAAATAACTCAATTTCGTTTCTTTTTATGGCTGAGTAATATTCCATAGTATATATGTGCCACATCTTCTTTATCCATTCATCCGATGATGGATACTTAGGTTGCTTCCATGTCCTGGCTATTGTAAATAGAGCTGCAATGAACATTGTGGTACATGACTCCTTTTGAATCATGGTTTTCTCAGGGTATATGTCCAGTAGTGGGATTGCTGGATCATATGGTAATTCTAGTTTTAGTTTTTTAATGAACCTCCATACTGTTCTCCATAGCAGCTGTATCAATTTACATTCCGACCAACAGTGCAAGAGGGTTCCCTTTTCTCCACACCCTCTCCAGCATTTGTTATTTGTAGATTTTTTGATGATGGCCATTCTGACTGGTGTGAGATGATATCTCATTGTAGTTTTGATTTGCATTTCTCTAATGATTAGTGATGTTGAGCATCCTTTCATGTGTTTGTTGGCAATCTGTATATCTTCTTTGGAGAAATGTCTATTTAGGTCTTCTGCCCATTTTTGGATTGGGTTGTTTCTTTTTTTGATATTGAGCTGCATGAGCTGCTTGTAAATTTTGGAGATAAATCCTTTGTCAGTTGCTTCATTTGCAAATATTTTCTCCCATTCTGAGGGTTGTCTCTTCATCTTTTTTATGGTTTCCTTTGTGAACAGCCCCATTTTGGCTGTTTGTCCAGGTCAGTGAAGGCTCAGGGTTTTCCTTTTTCTTTTCTTTTTTTTCTCATTTTTAGAAGGCCAGTTTCCAGGATTGTGGTGAGGAGGGAGTGGGTAGATTCTTGCACAGTGGGTAGATATCTTACAGATATCTCCCTTTCTTGCAGCCTGCAAATCAGACTATTTTTACCTCGCTTACGTTTTTTCTCGTTTTCATCCTGACTCATTGAGCCCTTGATTTTACTCCATGCTCTTTGAATTGCGGTGGTCATCAGTCATTTTCTCCTTAAGAAAATCACATACTACCTGTTATCAGTGACTCTCCTGATGCCTGAGTGTATAAATCGTTTCTGGGACATGTTACTTTAGCCGACTGCAGTCTCACATATTGAGGACAGGGTTTGGGGATTAAAACAGCAGTTGTTCCAGGACAGTTTCTTCCAAAATTATATGAATATTCTTTTTTCTTGGAAGTAAAGCTTTTTCACAAATTGCACTTCTTAGCATTTACTATCCTCCTACTCTCACTGTGTTCCCTTTCCTCTTTTTCTTCCATGCATTTTGTTTGTGGTGCAAAACTGCCTTTTTTTTTTTTCAGTCTCTCTTAATGCGAGTAACAGTAACATCTGATGTAATATCCAGCTAACCTCGGGCAGAGGCAGAACCCCCTCCACCTGCTTTCCTGTTAGAACTGCCTCCTGTTTTGCTCACTTCTATTCTTCTTAGGCTTATTTTGTGCCCTTCAAATTGTCTTCCTAAAACACAAAATTCCACATCAACTAAAAATTAATTGAGAAATAGATGGTACTTAGTAAGTCCCAAACTACAGAATCTCACCCATTCTCGTCGTCTGGGGCTGAGACGGTTAAACATTAAGTGGTAACAGATGTTCCCTGCTGGAGACTCAATTTCCAGGACTGTGTTTTATCATTCTCTCTAAAAGACAGTCAGGTTTTCCCCTTTTATTCTTGCATTTGAAAAAGAGCATTATCTAGGTTTAAAAAGAGTGAAAAGTCTGCATTTGGAAGAACAGTTTAGTGATAGATGCTTTTTCTTTCAACCAGTTAAGGGAAATTGTGGAAAGTTAGGCTATGTTTTCTAGGTTTGCTGTATATTATGTATATTTCAATATTAAATGAATATCTTAATATATGCGTGTGGTGGATGAAATCTGGCCACAGACTCTTTGCACTTCCTCCCACCAAGAAGCGGAATCTATTTTCCTACCCTTTGAATCTAGGCTGGACTTATGACTTGTTCTGACCAATAACAGCTGGCTGAACTGGCATCCTGTGAGTTCAGGGGCAAGGAACTTAAGAGGACTTGCAGCTTCTGCCTTTGTCACTTGGAATTCTGTCCTGAGACTGTCATATAAAGAAGCCAGTCGACCCTGCTGCAGGGTGAGAAGGAGAACCCAACACCAACTTTGTCTTCCCAACATAGAGCCCCAGAGAGCCTTTCACTAGAAACTGACTCCTGCAGGCCCCACAGAGCTAAAGCGTAAACCTTTGTTCTTTTAGGGGAACCATGATTCCGCCCAAGGTCAGGCTGGCACCATAGAAGTCCACAGTGGGAAAGAACCACAAACCAACTCCCCTGGGTGGCATGGTCTGGGCGGCGCTTTATTTAGACGAATGCACACAGAGATGCTACAGTTCGGTCTAGGCATATGATTATATGGTTTGGATGACATGTGGTCTTACGGGAAGTCAAGAATGCTGTGAATCCCAGCTCGCACCAATGTGCCCTGCCTCAATTTCCCTTTTTCTCAAATTGGCAGCACAGCTGTCACTTATCTTGTAGGTATGATCGTTCTATCCTCGTCCTCAAATCCCTTTCCAAAGAACCCCGAGTCTCCACTGTAAATGCTACATAAATCCAAGTTTTGAAGTACCTTTGGGCTGAAACCAATTTTCAAGTCAGGCAAGATCTCAGGCTCCACCCTCTTTTCTTCCTTGAAGATCCCTTGGTGCAAAGGAGGTCGTGCGACCATGATTAGCCCGGGAAAGCCAAGGAAAAGGAAGAGAAAGGGTAACTTTCATTTTGTTCATCAAGACCTTATTGAAGAGAGGTGGGCGAGTGGACCCTGGAAAGGAGGCTCAAAGGCTGTTAGCGTCTTCCATCCCTTTGGAGGTGGGCACCAAAGGGACAGGCTCTCAGTGATGGGTGGGAAGGAAAAAGATGGCTCTCTTTCTGATATAAATCTCCATCAACGGTCAGGAGGGGACACTTGTCAGGGCGTTCTGATTCTTGGCAAATTATCACTGGACATAAATCTAAATTTAACACAGGGCTCTGCCCGCTGCATTATCTCTTTAAAGAGACACGTCACCACCCAAACCCTGCAGGCTCATTCAGAAACTACCTTCTCTGAGATCTCATTTTCCGGGACTATTTTGGTTTGATCCTCTTGGTGTCGTGACATTTTCAGACATTATTTTTAATTTCAAAAGTAATTTAGAATTCAATTTAATAAGTTCTGAACACACTTACAAATCTTGTAAAAAAATCAAATACTATACAAGGGCATTCAACAAAAAGTAAATGTCCATTCCATCCCAGCCAAACGCCAATCTGTAACTAGATTCCTGTGTATTTCAAAGCCATTTTATATTTAAAATGTATATTGTTTCAGGCATTAAAAAATTGTACTTTTTACTTTGAAAGCTACTTGAACTCAAGACAAGGCAGAAAGGTAGACACCTGTGGATTAAAAAAGAAGAAAAAAAGGTCTGAGGTATAATTGTTTTAAATACTGTGTTGATGTGTTGCGTTTAAAAATATTTTGATGTGTCCCAACGCATGGAAAACAAGATGCTGTGACTCACTCACTGCCCCAAATAAACTGTCCAATGTGATTATATAAGTTTGTGTTTACTTGGCAAGGTTACCTCGACAAGTTTATATAATAATATACAGAAAACAGAAAGTCACCAAATAAAGTGGAGTGAGCAGGAAGGAAGGGAGAGGAGAAGAACGCAGACTGTTCTACCTAGAGAAGAGGTGCTGAGAAGGAAAAGAGACGAGAGACTGTAGAGGTAGGTCAGCCAAGCCCTGGGCCAGTGCTTTCCTAGAGGATTTTCTGCAATGCTGGACACGATCATGTTCTGCAATGTCCAATAGGGCAGCCACTGGTGCTACTGAGCACTTGAAATGTGACTAGCATGACTGGGAGATTGGATTTTTCATTTCATTTAGTTCATTTGAATTTAAATAGCCACATGGGTTAGTGGTCACCAGAGTAGACAGTGCAACATCCTTGGGAGGCATCAAATGTACACAGAGAAAAGAGAATGAAAAAGAGGTAGAGAATAAAGGAGGGGAAAGTAAAAGCAGACGAGAAAAGAAGGAAGGGAAAGGGAAGAGCAAAGAAGAAAAGGACAAGTAGAAGAAGCAGGGGAAGATGGAAAAAAGAGTAAGATGTCATGGAAAGGTAGACAGCTCAGAACAACTGTCTTAAGTGACAATAAGTAACCCTGTACTACTGGAAGGACCCCCCTGCTACCACCACCTCTCTGGCATTTATTCTGAGGTCTCTGCAACAGCACCGCTGGAACGGCCTGCAGAGAGTTAAATTCTGCAGCAACATCCTACCCGCACTGACCTTGGGAGGCCTGGGGGCCTCAACTACCTAATCTGTGAAGGGTGCAGGGGTCCAAGGGCTCCTTCACCCTAACTTGTAAAATAAAATACTTTACTCCAAGGAAAACCCACAGTTTTGATACACCACTAGGTGTCACCATTAACCAAAATGAGTTTTTATTTTTTTGCCCTGCAAAATTTGGTGAAAGTTTCTTCTTTGAATCTGTATCTGATCTACACAATTTATTTGGCTATTTTCTCACTCTGTCACACCAAAAGCAAAATGGTTTGTGCTCTGGGAGCCCACTAAAGAGGGATACTCATTCTAATTTGTTATATATATATATATATATATTTTCTTTCCAGCTACGTGCCAAGTAGGGGGTCTCACGTACAGCTGCGTAAGTTGTATACTGCACAACTCTGGTGGGGCACTGCTCACATAGATGTCAATGTGATTGCCTGAAGAGTTCAGCCCAGAGGCTCTGCAAGATTTTGGTCTGGGTTCGGGGACAAAAGGATGGTCCATGCTGTTCCCTTCCTCTCTGTCTTCTCTCTTAGGAAAGAATGTTAGTCTAAAATCTTCTTTGTAACTAGAAGTATCTGTGCCCCATATACATTTTGAGAGTTAAACATACCACATATAGCTCTTTATCTTCCAGCCTTATAAAAACTAAACTTTCATTCCTTTTCAGAAAAGTTATACCCCTCACAGAGCATATTTTACGACTGAAGAAATGTACTGGGAAAATCAAGGCATGGCCTTTGCCCTTGAGAAATTCAAGAAGAGGTTTGATCACACCTAAGATACAAAATAACATCCTTAAGATCTGTATATCTCAACCTGACCTTTGACTAGAAGAGGGGTGGCAGCAGCTGAACATGAACCTAGGGACCAGGACCTCGAGATCTAGCCTGATTAGGCAGGCGTTCTTGGGAAACAGGCCGCTTAGGTTTTGCTGTGTCACAAACCACCTGGAACCTAAGTGGCTTAAAATAGCAAACACTTATTATTTCTCATGATTCCATAAACCATTTGGACAGTTAATCTGATCTGCGTTGGTGTGGTGGATCTCTGAGGTCTGTAGGTGGCTTATCTGGAGTTGGCTGGCCTCACTCACATATCAGGAGATTGACAGGCTGGTTGGTCAAGGGGGAGTCAGCTGGGATGACCCAACTCTGCTCTGTATGATCGCTCATCCTCCAGCAGGCTAACCCAGGCTTCACATGGTGGTCTCACCATGGTGGTCTCAGCGTACCCAAGGGCAGTAAGAGAGGGCAAACTCCAATATGCAAGCACTTAAAATTTTCTGCTTGTGTCATATTTGCTCTTGTTTCATTGGCCAAAGCAAGTTACATGGCCAAGCCTGAGTCAGTGGGAAAGGTGTGACTCAAGAGGGTGGATCCAGGGAGGCATGAACAAATTGAGGGCCAGGGCTGCAAAAATCTACTGAAGAAAATTAATTTAATTTCTCTTTATCTCAGTTTTCACCAAAATGATAATAATACCTCCTTTACCCATTGTCCAGGGATGCAAAAGGAATAAACACACAAAAGAAACTGCTATATATCATTCAAAGAAAAGGAACAATATAAACATTATTAATTTTACTTCAGTTTCTTCATTTACCTTTCTCATGTCTCCTCTATAACATGACTAATCTATCCCACTTATTGGAAATTCCTATTGAAATTAAAGGTACTATTTTAAAAATAAATTTCCATTTGTGTCATAACCTTCACCTGTAAATAGGTACATTTCAAGGGCTGTGTGTAAGGATACCTACCTAACAGTGTAAGTAGGAGTATTATTCAGGAACAGAGACCCAGGAATGTCTGTCCTCACGCTAACTTCCACAATTGCCCCTATATGTTAGACTTTGCAGGTACATTTTATTCTAAATAGTTGCTCAGCGCTGCACAGGTTGAACACCTGTTAGTATAGCACTCAAATGATTTATTAGGTAATAAATAAGTCATTAGAGAATGACTAAGAGTTTACGGTGTCTGTTCTCATTCCCATTTGCATGTTGCTGAGTATTACTGAAGGTAACAACACCTTTGCAAATTCACATTGAATCCTACTGGTGCCAAGACTGGGCAAGAGCATTACTTCACCCTTACAAATGACTTCTTTTTCCTATAATTTGTGGCCTCTATAATTTAATTTGATGAATAAAAATTTATTGAGCATCTACTACGTGTGAAGAACTGCTGCAGAGATAGGGATGAATAAAACACAGTCCTTGCCCTCCTGGAGGTCACTATCTAATGGGACAGTTAGATAACTAACAACAAACTATAAGGCAAGTCTGACACAGAAGTGCTATGGGGGCACTAGGGAAGAAATGATGCACCCCCATGGGATGAACTTGAGAAGGCTTCATAAGAATGATGAGCCTTGATCAATGAGTAGGATTTCTCAACGTGGAGAAAGGATAAGAAAACTCTATGTATGGTAAACAGATTGGGTTTAAAGTACACCTGTTCAGGAAAAAGAGATCACCCAGAGTGGTTTGAATGTGGGATAAGTTGTGTAAGTGGAAAAGGAGGTAAGGCCAGCTTGTCAAGACCTTTGAATGCTCTTATTAAAGAGCTTATGGTGAGGGTCTTCAACGGCTTCTGATTAAAGCATTCTCATGATCATAGTTATTTTAGAAGTATCACTCTGGCTTCTGGATCCTGACAAATGGCAACCCATTTTAGGCTACTGGCTATTTCCTTCAACCCAGCTACGGAGTACCTCAGAAATGGGGCAGTTGTTGGATCTGAGTGTCTAATGCAATAACTGTGAGAAGCCTCTAGAAGGACAGCAAATAGTTCGTTCCAATATGTGTGTCTGTGACAGTAGTTTACAGAGGAAGGGGAAAGATGCCACAGGTGGGGAAGCTTTTATTTTGCGATCTTTTTTTCCCCTCATATTTTCATGGGCAGATTGTTGTCTACCCCAATTCCACTACAAGACAAAACAGAATGATTAGTCCTGTGTGCCAACAGAAGATGGAGCCTGTGGCTACCTTAGGGCAGGCTTAACCCATGGGGATAGGGAGGAGATAATAGTGCAGACAGCCCCATGTTCCCTCTAAGAACAGGAGCTGCTACAACTCAACAGAGTACTGGAGGTCTTGGCCAATGTGATAAGACATGAAGAAGAAGCGATATGTGTAAGGATTTGAAAGGAAGTGATAAAACTGTCATTATTTATAGCTTATCTGATTACCTATGTGGAAAACCTCACAGAATTAATAGAAAAACTTTTAGAACTACTACTTATTGTCTGCAAGGATGTCAGGAACAGGATCTCCTTACACAAATCAGTAGCATTCTTCTACATCAGCAATACTCAACCAGAAAATATAATAGAAAATAAGACACCTTTCACAAGAGCAACGAACCTATAAAGTACCTAAAAATGTACTATATCTGGAGAAAACCATACTTCAAAAAGACACATGTGCCCCTATGTTCATTGCAGCACTCTGTACAACAGCCAAGACACGGAAGCAACCTAAATGCCCATCAACAGAAGAATGGATAAAGAAGATGTGGTACATATATACAATGGAATATTACTCAGCCATAAAAAAGAATGAAATAATGCCATTTGCCACAACATGGATGGATCTAGAGATTATCATACTAAGTGAAGTAAATCAGAGAAAGACAAATATCATATGATATCACTTACATGTGTAATCTAAAAAATGACACAAATGAACTTATTTATAAAACAGAAACAGACACAGACTTAGGAAACAAACTTCTGGTTACCAAAGGGGAAAGGTAGTGGGGGCAGGGATAAATTAGAAGGTTGGGATTAACATATACACACTACTATATGTAAAATAAACAACAAGGACCTACTGTATAGCACAGGGAACTCTACTCAATACTCTGCAATAACCTACATGGGAAAAGAATCTGAAAAAATATGTATATGTATAACTGAATCACTTTGCTGTATACCTGAAGCTAACACAACATCGTAAATCAACTATACTCCAATACAAAATAAAAATTTAATAAAACTACAAAGTACCTAAAAATTAACTTAAAAGGCTCAAAATAAATTTTTAGAGCGAAATATAAAACTATTAAAGGACATAATATAAGACTTGAATAAGCAAAGAGGTGGTGCCACGGTGGTGGGCAAGACCCCTTAACATGTAAAGATACCAATTTTCCCAAAGTTAATATAAAAATTCAAGGCAATTTCAATATACTTCCAACAAATATTTTGAGGGAATGAAAAAGCATATTCCAAAATTTATGTGGAAGAATAAAACCAAAGTCCACAATTAGTTGAGTCTATATTGAGAAAACAGCAAAGAGAAAGGACTTGTCCCACTCTGCTCCAATGCCGTATAACAAAATGCTATGGTCCTGGTGCAAAAACATGCAAATAGACCAAGGACCAGAAAGTGCTCAGAAATGTATACGTGTGTGTTTATGCATTTGGCTGTGAGTGCACCTGATGTATGGAAAAGAACACACCACAAATCAGTGGGGTCAGGATATGTTGCTTAGTAGATAGTGCAGGGGAAACTGGTTCACTAGATGGAGAAGAATTAAGCTGAATCCCTAACACCATAAACAAAGGCGAATTTCAGAGGCATTAAAGATATGAATGTGAAAGGCAACCCTACAAAACAAATAAATAGAAATATATATATATATTTTTTTTGCGGTACGCGGGCTTGTCACTGCTGTAGCCTCTCCCGTTGCGGAGCACAGGCTCCGGACGTGCAGGCTCAGCGGCCATGGCTCACGGGCCCAGCCGCTCCATGGCATGTGGGATCTTCCCGGACCGGGGCATGAACCCGTGTCCCCTGCATCGGCAGGCGGACTCTCAACCACTGCGCCACCAGGGAAGCCCAAATAGAAATATTTATAGGAGAATATATTTATGATCTTTAAAGTGGGGAAGGATTTTTTTAAAAAAAAAAAAAAAACAAGACCTAAAAAGTACAACCATAGGCCAAAGAAAAAATTGAGGGATTTGACTATTTTAAAATTAATGATAGCATATATGTGAAACCTAGAAAACTGGTACAGATGAACCGGTTTGCAGGGCAGAAAGTGAGACACAGATGTAGAGAACAAACGTATGGACACCAAGGGGGGAAAGCAGCGACGGGTGGGGTTGGTGGTGTGATGAACTGGGAGATTGGGATTGACATGTATACACTGATGTGTATAAAATGGATGACTAATAAAAGCCTGCTGTATAAAAAAATAAATAAAATAAAATTCAAAAGAAAAAAACCACCAAACATAGCTTTTTCTCCTTTCATAGATTTATTATCTATAGCTAGCTAACATAATTTATTTTTGTATTTAGTATGTTCAGATATCATATACCATAGTATCTTTATTAAATTCTCCCTAATATTTTCTAACTTTTCATGTGAAATAATATTGATATGTGGGATATTATATAGATTACAGTATCTTTGCATATGTATACACATTATTATTTGTGAAAATAAAAGCATGTGTACATGTAAAAAAAAATTAATGATAATGATAAGGATGGGTATCATTATCAAAATCAACTGACGAGTGAAAAACTGGGAAAAAAATTGACACTTCTAAAACCAGCAAGGGATTCTCACCTAGAACATATAAGAAAGTTCTACAGTCAATCAGAAAAAGACAGAGAACCCAGTAGAAAAATGGGCAAAGGCTATGAATATGTGACTCACACAAGAAAATCCACTAGCTTTGCTCAACCCCACTAGTTATTAGATAAATGCTCAATCTCACTAGCTAACAGATAAACGAAAATTAAAACAATAGAAAGAGGACTTCCCTGGTGGCGCAGTGGTTAAGAATCCACATGCCAATGCAGGGAACATGGGTTTGAGCCCTGCTCTGGTAAGATCCCACATGCCGCGGAGCAACTAAGCCCGTGCGCCACAACTACTGAGCCTGCGCTCTAGAGCCCACGAGCCACAAGTACTGAGCCCACGCACCACAACTGCTGAAGCCCACACACCTAGAGCCCATGCTACACAACAAGAGAAGCCACCGCAATGAGAAGCCCGCACACCGCAAGGAAGAGTAGCCCCCACTCGCCACAACTAGAGAAAGCCCGTGTGCAGCAAAAAAGACCCAATGCAGCCAAAAATAAATGAATAAATTTAAAATAATAATTGGTGTTTTCAGGACAACAAAAAATGTGAGTGCTTATTGCATATTGGATACTATGCTTAAGATGTTTATACCCATTAGCTCATTCACAACTCTATAAAAGAGACTATTATGCTCCATTTTATTGATTAGGAAACTGAAGCTTAGAGAAGTTAAGTTCTTGCCCCAGGTCACAAAGCTTCTACAAACTCAAATCTTCTGATTCCGTAGCCCTACTATGTATTAGACACCATGCCACAGGCTTCATTTTCATATAATTCTCACAAGTTTTCTCCATGAGATAGGCTTATTATCTTCTTACAAATGTGGAAAGTGAGGCTCAGAGCACTTAGATGACAGGTCCAACCTCTCTTAGCTAGTAAGTGGTGGAGTGCGATGCAGACCAAAGTCTGTGCTCTTTTCACAATACACACCTGCACGTCTCTGCTACTGCTCAAATGATTCTTCAGGCTACCAATTCAAATTATACCTATAGATCAAAAGAATCTAAAGAGATGTCTTAACCTATTGCAGTGTATGGACCTTGTTTGGAGCCCATTTCAAACAAACGGATAGTAAAACCACCAAGAAGACAATAAGAAAAATGTGATACTGAGAAACTATTATTGATTTTTGTGAGTGATGGTAACATCATGATTACCTTTTAAAGAAGGGAGTCCTGGGGGAGGGGGGTGTATGCACACACAACATGGATAAATCTCAGGAGGATTAGGCTAAGCCACCACACATGAAAGATACATATCGTATGACTCCGTAGATAAAATCCTAAAAAAGTTTAAAAATCTATAGTGACAGAAAACAGCTCACTGGTTCTTGGGGAGTTTGGAGTGGGTCGGTACTACAGCCTGAGGGATTAGAAAGGGGCACAAGAAATCTTTGGGGCTATCAGAAATGTTCTTTATCTTGACTGTGATGATGGTTTCATGGATATACACATATGCCAAAACTCCAAATTAAGACATTTAAATATGTATTGTTTACTGCATGTCAAGTATATCTCAATAAAGCTGCTGAAAAATTTAAAAATTATTTTAAAAAAAGAAGTCCTTTTTAAAAGCAAAATACGTACAGGTAAAATAATACCATTGTTCTCGAAGTGCGGTCCCTGGATCTGCAGCATCAGTATCACCTGGAAACTTGTTAGAAATATGAATTCTCAACCCCACCCTAGAACTGCTGAATCAGAAACTCTGGGGGTGGGGCTCAGCAATCTGTTTTAACAAGTCCCCCAGGGGACTCTGATGCTCTGCTCAAGTTTGACAACCACTTAAATAATGTGATGTCTTGAATTTGTCTCAAAATAACGCGGGGAAGGGAGTGATGGGTTGGTGGGGGTAGAGATGAAACAAAGTGGGTCATGAGTTGATCATTGTTGGAGCTGGGTGATAGCTACGTGCGGACTCATTATAACTACACTTTTTTTTAACTCTTTTTTAAAAAAAATTTATTTACTTATTTGGTTGCACTGGGTCTTTAGTTGCGGCTCGAGGGCTCGTTAGTTGCGGCATGCATGTGGGATCTAGTTCCCTGACCAGGGATTGAACCCTGGCCCCCTGCATGGGGAGTGTGGAGTCTTAACCACTGCACCACCAGGGAAGTCCCTCTCTACTTTTATATATATTTGTAAGTTTGCCATAATAAAAAGTTTTCAAAAATCCAAAGTGTTGGGCTTCCCTGGTGGCGCAGTGGTTGAGAGTCCGCCTGCCGATGCAGGGGACACGGGTTCGTGCCCCGGTTTGGGAAGATCCCACATGTCGCAGAGTGGCTGGCCCGTGAGCCATGGCTGCTGAGCCTGTGCGTCTGGAGCCTGTGCTCCGCAACGAGAGAGGCCACAGCAGTGAGAGGCCCACGTACCACAAAAAAAAAAAAAAAAAAAAAAAAAAATCCAAAGTGTTTTCCACAGTGCCTCTTCACTGCTCTCCCCTTGCTCCTCTTGGTCCCTTCTTTTCCAGCTCTCGTCCATCTGGAACATTCCCTCCGCCTGGCCTCCTTGTTCTCCTCATAAGCCTCAAGATGTTGTTGATGTTAAAAAAAATTTTAAGACTATGCAGGACTGTGGAAAAATCCTTATGACCCACTGTTAGTTTCCAAAAATGTAGTATACAAAATACAGTATATTTGCTTGGTAGTAACTTGGTAAATATTTTTTGTTGACACGGACGAGAACAAAAATGGAACGTACAAGAATGAAGTTATTGTCAGGTCGGATGGAATAGTGGGCAATACTTTTCCTTTACGAATTCCCCCTAAATAGCTTTGTATATAAAAATCACTTGGCTGAGATGTTTCCAGGTTCTAGTTCAACGTTTAAAGTTCCGTGTCCAGGAACTTTAAAGGGAAGGGAGGAGGGGCAAGACAGGGGTAGGGAATTAAGAGGCACAAACGTAGTAATGCATAAAATAAATAAGCTACAAGGATATATTGTACAGCACAGGGAATACTGCCAGTATTTTATAACAAATTTAAATGGAGTGAATTACTCTGTTATACACCTGAAACTAATATAATATTGTAACTCAATACTTCAATTAAAAAAAGATGTTCCATTTCCAGTCTTGCCTGGCATGCTTTGTGCAGCATCAGACTGTATTGAGTCTTCACAAGACCACCCTGTTGCTCAGCCCCCGGTGGAAGCCCATGCACCTTCTTTCACTTCCCTGCATCTCCCCTTTTGTCTGGACAATGGCTACGAGTTAGAACTCTTCCTTCTATAACTTTTCTCTGCTCTCTTCCCCACTTCTTACCACTTCTCTTCTGCTGACAGCTAGTTACATGAGACCTAGTATGATGGGATTTCTCTTATTCACCATCTCTGAATTGATTTCTTTCCTATGGAGTGGGCCTGTGTCAACTTGTTTGTTCTCTCAGAGGGTAGAATAAGCCCAGGGATCCTTCTTATAACAGACACATCTGTTGCCTGCACTAAAAACAAACAGCCAACTCAACAGTTACAGGCAAAGTACACTTTATAATCTTGGAGTTTAGTGTTCTTCTTAAACATCTCAAAAGAATTTTACAAATTCTCATTGGAATTAAGTACCACTTCATTTTATCATCAAGTCTCTATGATAAAAATGGAATGACTGAGGTATTGGAGGGATTTTCCCTTCCCATTTCCCCCAGAGGAAACCGAATTTGAAGAGCGAGCCCAAGTTTCTGAGTTTTCATTTTCTGATTCTTTGAACACCCTTTAAGGACTCTCTCTGTATCTTGTCATCATTTCTAACTGCCACAAAACCCTGTCGAGACGAGAAAACAGATATGTAATATCAAAGAGAAGTTTTGCATATCTGTGTTAAAAAACTAGGATGCAGACAGAAGTAACCTAGTTATAATTTATTCCACTGCAAAGTGAGCCCCAAACTCTTATTTCAAGGATAAGAGACCAGGGGAGACCAATGCAAACTGAAATGCAAGCATCTGGGGGTTGTTTGCTAGTTTTTTTTTTTTTGAAAGGAACTGAAAGGAGGGATAAGCTCATACATTCCTGCAATTGCACGGAACTAGAGCATCCAAGCAAGGGGAAATTGCCAGCTTATTCCAATAGTACGTGGCATCTCTGAGCTCAGGAATACCTCCCAGCCCCAAGAGTCTAGTGATTGGGCATTTCCTGTGGCAGAGTGGTTCTGAGTCTACTGATTGAGAAAGCATCATTGCTTCAGTAGGGAGTTTGGCTTGTTATGACAAAAACTACATTCTTTGAGAGGCCAATGTGTAGAATTGCGGGGGACAGTGTTACTTGGAAATCACTCATTCTTTTCTTAGGGTTCACGGAATTTGGTGTGACTGCTCAAACCAGGGAGGCTGGTGGGGTTGCCCGAACTAGGAACTATGGGGTGAAATAGTCCCCCTTCAGCCAATCAAGACCTTTCTACAGCAGAGAACTACATTTACATAGTGCTTATTATGAGCCACTGCGCTAAGTTCTTCACATGCCTAGCTCATTACATTTATTCCTCCCCTCTCCTCTTTGCAGTATACTTACTCTATGGCTTTCATCTCTTTACAAAGTAGGAAACTGAGACTCAGAGAGGTTAGGTGACTTGCTCAGGGTCACACAGGAAGTGAGTGGTGGAGCTGAGTTGCGAAGTCCAGTTTCATATGATGCCAAAGCTCTTTCCCCTCTACTATTTGGCCTCCCTAACCATTGGTGGAAGTTGTCAGAATCGATATGAAGACTATTTGCTTTAGGTTGGCACCTGTGAGCTTGCTGCAATGTGGTCTGTGACCGCACTATGGTTTAAAACACAGGATTGAGAGAGGACAGTGCTTCAGACTGAGAACAAGGAGAACAGGATCTGGACCAAACCTCTGAGGTTAGAGGAGAGTAGATCCAACCAGCAGGTGTGAAAGGATAGATGGATATGAGAAACCTTAAGCTATTATAGTCTAATGATATCTCCTAAGCAGTCTTGGTGTCAGCTAACCATGGTTTTCAGAATAATTTACCTGAAAAGAGATAACACATAATGGCACCCAGGTTTATTTTCACTTAAAATGCTAACTTTCCCCGTGCATAGGATTTTGATTTATTGTCATTTTTAATCAATCATGAAGAGGGCTTTATAAAAGTCCCGGTGACAAGCCATCATTCCCTACTCGACAGAAGAAGCAGTTGGAGTCCGTGGACAAGTAATTAGACCAGAGTCACAAGTTACCATGGAAACTGGTAGCAGGGGCTGGGTAAGAACTTACGGTCCCTGGTTGGAATCCAGATTTCATTTTCTTGAGTTAGTAAACCAAGACTGAGATCAAGACATCTTTCTTTTGTTTCAAGCCCTCTCTCAGGAGCATCTTGTGTATGTCAAGTGCTTTTGTTTTCCAAAGTACTTTCCCATATACAGTCTCATCCTACACTCACAACCCCGGGTGGGGTTAGACATTCTTATTTCAACGTACAGATCAGAAAACTGATGCATACACTGGGCCAGAGACTTGCTAAGGGCCCAGAGCTGGTTCCTGGCAGAGCCACAAGTCTGGCCTTCTTTCCTGTGGGTCACATTGCCCTCCACCTGATCCTGTCTGAAATTGAGCACGGTAGCTAGGGTTCACACAGAGGTTATGACTCTGAGCCACAGCTGCAGAAGTGAAGAAGCAGATGTGAAGAAAGAGACAAAAGTGACTGTATTTTTTCAAAGACCTAGACTTTCACACAGGGATCAAGGGGTCCATGCACGTCTTGGCCTAGGGGTTCCCTCAGTCACCGCCCAGGCATAGGAAACCCCTTGGTCTTTTCCTGCCTTCTTCCTTCCCTCTCCCCCACCTTCCCTCCATACGCCACCCTCCACCCCACACCAGTCAAAGCAGAGCTCATTAATATAACAAAGAACTCCGTGGTTGGGCTCATATTCTCCTTTGCTGGAGAACATATCAAATCAAAGCTCTGTGGTGTCAGGTTCTTCGTATCCCATTTGGGCAGATGCTCTGCGCAGTGAGCGGAGTGCAGGGGCCCTCAGCACCCCCTCCCCGTGGCGCTCTGGGAGAAGGACACAGCCATGTCCCACGTGGAGCATTATGTGATTGCCAGAAGTGGTACACTGTGCCCCGGATCAACAAAAACAATCACAGCATCTGGAAAACTGGAGAATCCACATCTCAGAGGGCTCCGGAAACACAACGTCCCCATTTGAGGCATTTGTTAGGGTGGCCATGGAAAGAGCTTGCCTGGGTCTTGGAGACAGAGAATTATCTAGTTGACAATTCAGTCTCTGCTACTCAAGCCTCGTGAACCTGTGCAAGGAAGGTATTTCTCTTTTCCAAGCCTCAGGTGCCTCATCCGTAAAGTGGCAAATGTAACACTCATCCCCACAGGTTGTTGTAAGAATAAAGTGCCAAGTTCAGTGTCTGGCAAATAGCAGGCACTCAATACATGTTAGTTCTCTTCCCGCCAGCCCTTTCCTTTGCCCCTTCAAAAGCTGCATTCCCGGGCTTCCCTGGTGGTGCAGTGGTTGGGAGTCCGCCTGCCCATGCAGGGGACACGGGTTCGTGCCCCGGTCCGGGAGGATCCCACATGCCGCGGAGCGGCTGGGCCCGTGAGCCATGGCCGCTGAGCCTGCACGTCCGGAGCCTGCGCTCCGCAACGGGAGAGGCCACAGCAGTGAGAGGCCCGCGTACCGCAAAAAAAAAGCTGCATTTCCAATTGAGTGATACTATCTGAAGAGTTAATTCTTACCTTAAGAAATAAAAATCTCTATACTCTAACCCTTATGCCTGAAAGGCCAACGATTAGCTTGTGTAAAGGGCAAATACTGCCAGATGGCATCAGCTTTGAGAAAGAAGAGCCTGGTATTAGGTGTGCATTTCAAAGGTTTTAGGAAGTCATAAAATCTAACCCTTACACTGAAGATGTCTTCCCTCAAAGCCCCAGGACAGAGTGCGCCCCTTCTGGTTATACATCAAGCTTCCATCAAGCTTATAACAATCATAATTACATGGTTATGTATGAGATTGTTTTATGTTTACACACTCTCCAAGAGCAAGCTCTATGCCTAGCACAGTTCCTAGCACATAGATGGCGAATGAATGAATGAAAAGTTTCCACTCACCTTATCTCGTTCCAGCCATATATCAATTCTCTCAATGCCCCAGTGGCCGGGATGACAATCTACATTTTAGAGACGACGAGGATACCGAAGTTCAGAGAGGCTGCATCACTGTCAAGGCCATCCAGCAAGTGGTGGGGCAGGCACTTCCGTCGAGACCTCCTGACACCACATCCGGTGTTCCTTTCCTCCACACTCCTCTGCCCTTTGACTCATCAGCCTCACCCTCCAGTTGATCCAGATGGCAACATTTTAGAGAAGCTCTCCTCCCTGGGGCCTTCCATCTGGGCGTGTCATTTGTTGGCCTGGTACCATCTTTTGAGCGCTGAAGGTCCACTTTCTACCTTAATCCATTGAGTAATGAGCTATTTATTAGCTGACAACAGCCTCACCTGCTGATGGCAAGGCAA
The DNA here is from genome assembly GCF_949987515.2 of Delphinus delphis. NCBI lineage: Eukaryota > Metazoa > Chordata > Mammalia > Artiodactyla > Delphinidae > Delphinus > Delphinus delphis. The sequence goes on from NC_082684.1 coordinate 139,435,230, forward strand.
ATCCAAACATGTTCAGTTACACAGGCCTCAGGAAGCCTCTGGCAGGGAGGGTTCCCAGAGTTGGGGTCTTAAGCGGGTGAGGTCTGTGCTGCTTGCTGGGGAGTGGGACGGGGAGGCTTGGTATTCAGCTTCAATGTTTTAGAAGTTTGGTCATTCCATTCATTTCTGTGGGATTTTTCCCCCCTCTGACACCCTAGGATCAAAAAAAAAAAGTCACTCTTGTAGGTCAATTATACTTCAAACAGACAAACTCACAGAAAAAGAGATCAGATTTCTGGTTATCAGAGGTGGGGGCAGTGGGGGAATTGGATGCAGGCGGTCAAAAGGTACAAACTTCTAGTTATAAGACAAATAAATACTAGGGATGTAACGTACAACGTGATAAATACGATTAACACCGCTGGAAGTTATACAGGAAAGTTGCTGTAGCAAATCTTAAGAGTTCTCATCGCAAGGGAAAACCAATTTCTTCTTTTCCTTTTATTTTGTATGTATACCAGATAATGGGTGTTCACTGAACTTACTGTGGAAATCATTTCATGAGGGGTGTAAGTCAAATCATTATGCTGTACACCCTAAACTTATACAGTGCTATGTTATCAATCGTATCTCAATAAAACTAGAAGAAAACAACTTAAGCACTTAGGACAATTGGGTCTCCACTTACATTCTCAATTCTCTTTTGATTGCTATCCATTCTTTACTAATTAACCGGGTCTTTGATCTAGTTATGCAGTAAACAACCCAACCCTCTTCTTTCTCTCCATCAAACCCAGTTCACAAAATTCTATTAAATCCATCCCCTTTTCAGACTTCTCTGTCTCTGGGGAATCGTTGGGGAACGCTTAGAGGTTCATGCTCGAGGAGAAATTGGACTTACTGTTTAGCCAGACAGAACAGAGTGGGAGTAACAGAATGTGTGCCCAGCCCAGTTTCCCTTGAACCAGTGGTGAAATGTGGGGTGAGTGATTTCACCTCCACGGTGTGCATTTCTGAACCTGCAGTAGCTCCTCCCCAACCGCTGTGTTCCTCTAGTACATTTCATCTAAAGACCTTGATGACAAATCAGAGACGTGAATGTTTCAAGAACCACAGTGAAATGCTCACTCACCACCTGGAGGTGTGGCTCTTGATCAAGAGTTACAGGCAGAAAAGGTCCTCCTTAAGTCTACCATCCTCTGAAAGCGCTTGTAACAAGATTGTCTTTGTAACTACTTCCTTAAAAAGAAAGCGCTTGCAACAAGATTGTCTTTGTAACTACTTCCTTAAAAAGACTTCAAAGCCCTTTATTAACCCAAACGATAGCTGAGAGGATAGGGACAGCACAGTAGCACCCCTTGAAATGTGGGTGGCATGTGCTTCCTGGAGACTTTCAGCAGACAAGCTGCTCTATCCCTCCGAAACTACCACGGACAAGCAGCTTCTCTAGTCACTGAGGCCAGCCTGAGAGTCCACTTAGGCTGAGGATCAGCAGAGACCAGAGAGGTGTGGGCTGGTCAGGCCGCTGTGGTCAAGAGAAGAAGGCAGGCTGGTCCAGGTAACAAAACCAAAGGTCATATACCAGGGCTGGGGGTGGGCACCCTTCAGCAGACCATGTGATCTGAGCCATATCTGTAGGCAGCAGGGAGCCAAGAGAATAGGCAGGGTCACAGAGCAGGAAGGAGACAGAGCCCAGCATGGGGAGCAGGGCAGACACGTTCAGAGGACCCAGGGAAGCCAGAAGCACAAATGACAAGGGTAGTGGTGGGAACAGCGTGCGGCAGTAACAGCAGCAGGAAGGTTTAGTGAGCATTGGGGGCAGCAAGTTAGTAAGACCTTTGACTTAACAACTGAACATGGACTAAATACGAAGAGGGTCAGAACCGCAACTATATGACTAGATGTATGCATATATTTAAAAGAATACAGACACGTGAGGAAAGTGGGCAGAAACGAGCAACAGGTGATGACAATCTGCACTGAAAACAGAACTCAGACACCGATCTAAGCCAAGATGCAAAACACCTGGTACAGAGCCTTACACTGAGTAGGTCCTCAGTAAATAACGTTAAGTCCCTTTCTTTCACGGCTACCCCAGAGAAGGGACGCCCCCCTCCCAGCTTCCTAAAGAACTATTGATATTATGAACTAGTATGAGCCTTGCCTACTTACCTGTTATGAGAGCAAAGTCTAATTGCTTAGTAAAGCTGTTTAGTCTATTTATCTGTATATCTGCTTCTATTTCACACTGTATCCCCACTGTGCTATTTACCTGTTAATTTCTTGGCGTCTAAATTTTCAAAGGTAAGACCTTATCAGGACCCACTGTACCGTCCACAGAAATTCATAATTTGAATGCAGCCCTCACCAAACCCCACCTGTGTCGTCCAGTCCCTAAAGTGTGCCCAGTCCAGGCAGGCACACGATTGGGGCCCAGAGGAGGCTCCTGCCCAGATGGCATTGTACTAAGGGGGCTTCTCAGTAAGGGCAATGACAGACCAAGGGCGTGGCCACTGAAGCGAGTCCCTAGACGCACCCCCTCCCGACCGGGCCAAGGCAGGCGGATCTCCCCCACGCCTGCCCGCGGCTCCTACGGAGAAGTGGGTTCCCAGGTCAGCCCCGGCTCCGGGGAGCGCCCGAGCCGCTGTCCCGCGGAAAGCTGCTGAAGTCAGGGTTACAACTCACCTTGGAACTGGGGCGCCAGACCTCCCGTAGGCAGGGCGTTCTCCCGCCACCCTCCACCCGGTGACATCATGCGTTTAGGACTGAGTCTCTCCATAAAAGCAGCCCGCGGGGAACCGGGAGCCCAAAGAACTGACGTGCTCGCCCTTGGCGCCCCGGCTGCACGCACGAGCTCCCGGTGCGCGCCCCGCCGGCCCCAGCGCCGGAGCCAGAGAGAGAGAAGCCCAGCTGCCGGCAGCCCGCGCCCGCCTCCTGTCCCGAGCAGCCGCCAGAAGATGCCCCTCCGCAGCCTGCACGCGGCTGCCGTCCTCCTACTCGTGGTCTTAAAGGAACAGCCTTCTAACCCAACCCCACACAACGGTAAAGTTTCTTCTTTCCTAACAATCCCGAGCGATCAGCCACACCTGGGCAGAAGGATTTCCACGGGGCTCGTTAATGATAAAAATCATCTGGGGGGAGCGGGGAAGGACCTGCATGGTCTCAAAATAGCACATTTTTACAAAGGATGCTTCGTTTTCCTGTGGAATGCAGGATCGGCTCCGGTTGCCAGGGCGCACGTCGTCTTCGCATTAAAATATGTTTGTGTGTTCTCGGAGCACTCCCGCTCTGGAGAGGTGGTTTGGGAATTTGCTAACCGGGGAGGAGAAACAGAACCGGGATTTCAAATATTGTGCCTCGATCCACGTGCACATGGTGGAGTGACCGGGGTGTTCTGGGCAGCCTCTTTACCAGGGAGGGTTTGCTCAGTGGTGGGTGCTTTTCTTTGGATGAGAGGCTCTTTACCACTGTTTCACCTCCAAGTCAAAGGAATGATGCCTCCCATCCTTAATCATTATTTTTCTCCAGAAGGGCTCTACTTCTGGTTCGCGTGTGTGTGTGCGTGCCCTCAGACGAGCACACACAGCTTATTTCTGAGTGTAATTAGGGCTTTGAACCCTGAAGGGCTGGAGGCTGGTGGTGCCCAGCCAGTAGCAGAAGGAGATGGAGGGGCCTCATCGGTAGGCTTAGGTCTGGGCAGTGAGTTGCAGAGAGCAGCCAAGGTCAGGGCTTTTGCCTGCCTCTCCACAGCTGGGTGAGCGCTTTTCTGGGGGAGTAGAGGGTGACTTATGGAAACTTCCCGAGTAACGGGTGGTGGCTCCTGCCCTTGACAGTTTGTCCCAAGTTGTACGGACATCTGTAGCTGTGACCATTCGTGGACCCAGGCTTGGTTGAAACACTTACAGAAGGGCCCAAAGTGACTAGAATGGCGGACGATCCACCCTCCCTGGCTGGGTGGTGGCAGTGGGAAATTGGTCCCGCTCAGCGGCATGGAAGCTGGAGCCCCCTCCCCTCAGAGGTCACGGTGCCCATGGGGCAGGGCAAGGGGAGGCGGCGGGGGGGGGGGGGGGGAGCCTGGCTGTCAGCAGCTTTGCCATTCTTCTTAATTCAGTTCGAGTCCACCAGCTGGCATGAAAGGCTGGGTAGTATCTTCCTCATCTGGTGGGGCAGAAGGTGGGTGGAAGAAAGTAGTTACAGAAAAGTGGAAATTAATTTATAAAACTGCAAACTTTGACACAGATTCCCCTCTGAAGAAAGCTGCCCTGAGACCCAAAGTTTGATTGACTTGAAATCGCTCCAAGCTGCTCCAGGACGAGACAGAAGCCCTTTACCCGCCCTCTTTCCTGAAAGCCTGTTACTCCCCTCACGCTGGGGGCAGCTCATCCTCCCCCCTCTGCTTCTCTGACCTCCCATACCCTCCTCTCCCCCGCGCTCTTCTCCCTTCCCCCTTCTCCCAGTCGGGCTGGGGAAAGTTTTCAGTAAAAAATTTACTTTCACCCCACACTGAGGAGGCAGCCTGCTTACCCCTTGATTCTAAGAACACAGCTTTTAAAATTCTGTTATGCCTCAGGCAGGTTTCTTGGCTTTTTAATTGTCTCCAGGGACAAGGTCAAAGCAAAACTCGCTGAGGTGTAAAGTGTCAGTATTAAACCCAAGGTTTCAGGGTGGAGCGGGGTTAAGCTGGGCAACAGGGGGAGAGTGTGGTCCGCCCTCCGCCTGGGGCACTTAAACTCCCAGCTGTTGGCACCGGGGAACATCAGGGTTAGGGAGGGAAGGGGCATAATAAGGTGAAGCCTTGCATCTTCCAGACATAACCTAGGAATTCTCAGCTGCTGGAGGGGAACATTTCTATGAACTCTGCAGAGCCTGCTTTGCCTGAGCCTGGTGTGGAGAGCTGGGCAGCCTTGGGCTGCGTGGACGTGGGTGCTAGCACCCAGGACAGGAAGCAGGCAGGGCCCTGAACCCCTGACCCGAATCTCTGTAAACATCGTTTTCTCCGAAGGCACCCAGGACATTCTCCTTGCCCAGTATAAGCTGGGTCTGCAGGTTCTAACAGGCATCCAGCCGGGCCTCCCAAGGCTCCGGATGGAACAGATAACCTTCTTGGAAAGGGAACAGTGCTCTCGGGAAGCTACTGAGGTGTAACCGCAGGGGCCTTTGCCTGGCCTGCCTGTGGGGTCAGTTTAATTCTGTGAAGACCCTTGCCCCTAAAGCTAAAGGTGGGAAACCAGGAGGGGACATTTCCAAAAAGCAAAGGGGCACACTTCCTTTATAAAATCTTCCTGCCTTCAGTTCTGGCTGAACTGAATGAACCAGGCTGGGCCCTGACCTTCATCCAATGAGAACCCCTGACTCAGCCCACCCTCCCCTTCATTTTACCGTGCTTCTCCTCCCCGGACTCCAGCTTCTGAGCCCCTCCAGGCACAGCCCTTTATACCCAAAGCACCAAGTCCTGAGGGCCAAGCAGGTTCGCTCAGAGAAAGGAGGGCAGGAAAGATTGCTCTGATGCTGCTGCTTTTTAAGAACAACTGCCCAGTCCTGTGTCACCACCTGAGCCCTTACACTCCCTGATGCACTCGATCACACTGGGCCCTGAGCCTACCAGAGTATTATGCTGGTACCTCATCTGAGGATGAGAGCTGCAACAACATGGAAACCGCAGCTTAGCAAGCTTTGGGGAAAGTAGCAGAAGATGCAGGTTATTAAGGCCATGATTTGATCTTGGTGCAGGTGCAATTAAAATTTCTGGCCAAGGCAGGACTGCTCAGAGGTAGCAGATGTTTTTCCTGGTGGCCTCCAGGATCACCGAGTGGCCTATGTCTCTCAGGGAAGCAGTGAGGACAAACTTCCCCGTTCTTTGTGGGGTTTCACAACCTGGGCCTCCAAGTGCTCTGCCTGGCTAAGTGGCAATCACCTGGCTTCCTTTGCCTCTGAAATCCATGATTCTATTTTAACAGAAGCCCTCAAACAGAACGCTGAGGGGAAATGTTCAGAAAAGAGGTTTGAAGTCTTCTGTAGCTTGGTTCCAAAGCCAGGCTGTTTTGTTCCTTTTCACTACTGTTTCAGTAAAAGGCTAGCAGTAAACTTGGGGGTCACATACAAGTTTGGGTTCCCCACAGTTCTGGATGTCTTCATCCAATTGCTAATTCAGAGGAGGTTAATCTGGGGACTATTAACTCCCATCCGGTCCATAGCAAGTTTCAGGGGGTCTGTGGGGCCCTGTGTACTTTCGCCTGTAAGTATCTTTGCCGCAAGCACTTTCGCTGCGTAACTAATTGACCCATAAGGCAATTTTGCTGTAGAAAATAAAATAAAAGTAAAAGAGGGATATCAAGAGGGACATAATGAACAGAAACAGAGTCACAGATGTAGAAAACAAACTTATGGTTACTGGGGGTAAAGGAGAGGGGAGGGAAAAATTGGGAGATTGCGATTAACATAATACACACTACTATATATAAAATAGATGACTAATAAGGACCTGCTGTATAGCAAAGGGAACTCTATTCAATACTCTGTAATGAACTATACGGGAAAAGAATCTAAAAAAGAGTGCATATGTGTATGTATAACTGATTCACTTTGCTGTACACCGGAAACTAACACATTGTAAATCAACTAAACTCCAATAAAAATTTTTTTAAAAAAGGACACAGTGAAACATAAATAATTAACAATTTAAAAGACTTTATTGCAAAATACAAAATATTTGAATACATTTAAAACGTGTGTAGATTCATGGCACTACTGTGCAAATAACTGATTTTATTTTGTGGGTTGTACCTAAGTATTTGTCTTCCAAGTCTTTCATTCATAGTATTTTATACCTTTTTCTTTCTTTCTTTCTTTTTCTTTTTGGTTTGTTGATTCATCTCCTCATTCGGCAGTGCACTTTTTCGTTCTCGCTAACATTTCTTCCTTCATTGAGAGTGGTATCAGTTTCCAAATACAGGGATGCATGTTTGTACCTGAGCTTTGTGTTGCACTGTGAAAGCCTCTACCCTGTGGTGTATTCTTGGCATCTTGTCACATTTCTAGTGACAGATGTTTCAAAGTTCTGTGGGAAATGTTGGCTCAACTCTGCACCTTCGAGGCCTTCTGCCTCTTTCTCCTCCAATGTAGTGTGTTTCAAAATGAGAAACCAACTCTTGGGGCAAATGATCGTCATCGGTCAGCTGGATAAAGACATCAATAACATCACTGCACTGGCTGCAAGAAACGCTAATGCACTTCAACCAGTGGAAACCAAACTGTCAAACCAAAACTTTCAACTAGTTATTTGATCTTCCACAGAAAAATTGTCTTAATGCCAATTAATTATGCAGCAGCGAAGATGTTTATGGCAAAGAAGCTTACAGTAAACAAAACAAACAAAAAAACACCTAACATGGTTCTATGGACCTCCTTAAGTTAACTGTACATGAAATTTTGTGTCCAAGCTTACGGGCATTTTAAAAATTAATTTTTATTGGCGTATGGTTGCTTTACAATGTTGTGTTAGTGGGCATTTTTAGTGAGGAAAGGTCCATAGTACTGATCAAATACTCTAAGGGGTCTGGACTCCCCCCTCTACCCCAAAGATTGGGAAGGAGACTCAAAGATTCTCTAAGTTCGTGGGAAGTGATGGGAAATGTGGAGATATGCTTCTTAGCAGGCACTGATCTTCCGCTTCTCCTTGTGGACTTTCATTTTCTCATCTATAAAACGAGGTGTCGGGTTGCAGGTATGTGAAAGAGCCCTCAATCCATCTCTTCCAAAGTGGGATGTCAACAAATAATGCCTAAACCAAAGCAAATCATGAAGGCACAACATGGGCATGTTTTATAGAGATGAGATAATGCCAAGAGAATCATTTTAAAAGAATTCACAGTGGTTGCCATAGGGAGCAGGAAAGTGACTAGGGAATGTCGGGGGACCAATATTTTTATTAAAAGCCTTATAGAACCATCTGACTCTTTAAACCATGTACACGTGTAATTTGAAAAATTGCCAATTGAATTTGAAAATTAAAAAGACCGAGGCAAAGAAATGAAACAGAACAACAAAAAAAATAGGACATTAAACCAGCTTACAAAGAAAAAACAAACAAAATCCTCTTTTCGCTTTTCAAAACCACCATTGGCTTGAGTAGGAAATGCCCAGTTGTGATAAGTGACTACCAGATGGTTGGTCAGGTAAGTTTTACTGCAAATCATTCCCAAGAGAGAAAGGAGATGTGAGTCTTCCTCTTGCATCAGTACCCTGGTGGGCCGAGAATCTCAGAGGCACTGGGAGAAGCTGGGAGAGACGGACATAGGAGTTGAACAGTCCCCTCGTTGTGATGTGTCCCGAGACACCCTGAGTCTCAGTTTGGGGTCTCAGGCTCCTCCTGGAGATGAAGAGGGAGGTGTGCCAGCAGGGTAATGAGAGCACAGCTCTGCAACGACTTTTTAAAAACTGAAGTATAGTTAACGTACAATATTGTCAGTTTCAGGTATACAGCAAAGTGATTCAGTTATACATATATCTATATATTCTTTTTCAGATTCTTTTCCCTTATAGGTTATTACAAGATAGTTCCGTGCATATAGTTCCCTGTGCTATACAGTAGGTCCTTGTTGGTTATTTATGCAACGACTTTTAAAAAAAATTTTATTTTATATTGGAGCATAGTTGATTAAACAATGTTGTGTTAGTTTCAGGTGTACTATGCAATGACTTTTTAAAACTATGTTTTGATGTCAGCACAAAGGACTTTTATGAGTGAAGGGTGTGGAGTGGGAAGTGATAGGTGACTTTCATTATATTCCTGGCAGGACCTCTCCTCCACATTGCCACTGCCCCTGGAATTCTAACTCAGATGAGGGTGGCAGCTTCCTCAAAGAAAAACTTTCTTTTGGGGATTAGTTTTCTCCTCTTTATGTACTGAGGTGAACTCTTCTCCAGGCTGTGTTGTTAAGTGGGAAAAAGCAAGATGCAATGCAAAAAGGCGGGGGGGACAGAATACAGAGACTTGTATGTGCAGTCACACTGTGCAAGTGTTCCCATCAGCTGGTGAAACTAAGTCTAATGAAGCAGGGAGTTCGGGTGGCAGGAATCACTTTCACTGTGTACCTCTTGGTGGCTTTTGAGTTTTGAGCCTTGTAACTTTATTACCCATTCAGGTGATGAAATTTGGCTTCTCTAAGATATATGGGAGGCTTTGATCAAGAAGCGCCCTCCCTGACCCCTGGGCCCCTGCAAAACATCACTGCCTTGTGCTTTGTCTCCCCTGGGAGCACAGCTGCTCTGAGAAGCAGTTGTTCTGACACGGACTCTGAAAAAGGTTTTTTTTTTTTTCTAATTAAAAAGAATTTTTTTCTTACAGTTTGAGATATACTTGACACACAGCACTGTATAAATTTAATATGTACGGTATAATGATGTGACTTACATATATCATGAAATGATTATCACAATAAGTTTAGTGAACACCCATCATCTCATATAGGCACAAAATTAAATAGAAAAAAAAATTTTCCTTCTGATGAGAACTCTTAGGACTCTCTCTTTTTTTTTTTTTTGTGGTACGCGGGCCTCTCACTGTTGTGGCCTCTCCCGTTGCGGACGGAGCACAGGCTCCGGATGCCCAGGCTCAGCGGCCATGGCTCACGGGCCCAGCCGCTCCACGGCATGGGGGATCTTCCCGGACCGGGGCACGGACCCGTGTCCCCTGCATCAGCAGGCGGACTCTCAACCACTGCGCCACCAGGGAAGCCCCTCTTAGGACTCTCTTAACATTTTCATATGTAACGTCCAGCCGTGTTAATTATATTTAGCATGTTGTACATCACATCCCTAGTACTTATTTATGACTGGAAGTTAGTACCTTTTGGTCATCTTCATCCAACTCCCCCTGCCCTCACCCACTGCCTCTGGTAGCCACAAATAAGATCTCTTTTTCTATGAGTAAGTTTGTTTGTTTTTGAAGTATATTGACCTACAACACTATGTTAGCTCCTATTATACAACATAGTGATTTTTTTCTATACAATTAAAATGTCACCATCCAAGGATATTAGTTATTGACTATATTCCCCACACTGTACATTTCATATCAGTGACTCATTTATTTTGCAACTGGAAGCTTGTACCTCTTACTCTCCATCACCTATTTCTATCCTCCCTCCATGCACCTCTCCTCTGGAAACCACCTATTCTCTGTATCTCTGTTTCTTTTGTTATGTTTGCTCATTTGGTTGGATTTTTAGATTCCACATATACGTGAAATCATACAGTATTTGTCTTTCTCTACTTATTTCACTTAGCATAATACTCTCTAGGTCCAGCCAGGTTGTCACAAATGGCAAGATTTAATTCTTTTTTATGGCGGGGTAATATTCCATATATATATATCTATGGAATATATATATATATATATATATATATATATATATCTCAGTTCTTTATCCATTCACCTATTAATGGTCACTTGGGTTGCTTCCATATCTTGACTATTGTAAATAATGCTGCAATCAACATAGGGGTGCATATATCTTTCCTAATTAGTGTTTTGTTTTCTTTGGATAAATATCCAGGAGTGGAATTGCTGGACCATATGGCAGTTCTGTTCTTAATTTTTTTGAGCAACCTATAGATCAATACTGTTTTCCATAGTGGCTGCACCAATTTACATTCCCACCAGCAGTGCATAAGGATTCCCTTTTCTCCATGTTGAAAAAGTCTGAAGTTCTGGGCATCCACCTCCTTTCAATTTCACCCATTTAAAAATAAAATCTGCCATGTTTTCTCTAACTTCTTCAAGCTCAGTTGTACTTACTCGCTTTTTTTCTTTTTCTTCTTTGCAGGATCCAAGTGGACCTATATAGGTAAGTAGAGATCTTAAATACTTTTTTGAGGAGATGACTATTTAATGAGAAAGTCAGAAACTTCTTGATCTGTAGAGGTTATTTGGGGGGGTTGGGGAGAGCAGTTCTGGTATTGTTAAAAGAGGGCACAACGTCCTCTCTAAAGACTTGCTCCACACGGGTCTCAGACAGCTCTTTCTCCAAGGAGCTGAGCCTGCTTTGTGCATTTGAACTGCGAGTCACAGTGTAAGGCTTTCAGATTCCTGCAAACCACCCAGGTGAGGATGCCCAGGTTACCTTCAGACTGCAAGGGCCCTAGGCAGGAGAGTGCCCTTCTCCTCTGGAGGACATTCATTCTACAGTAAACAAAGAATAAAGGGCTCCTTTCTGAAAGTTAGGCTCAGGCCCGAGAACTTAAGCTGCCAGTGTGTCTAGAATTAACTTCTCGTTGCCGTGTTTGTAAGCAAGCAGTGGACCAAGCAGTGATGGTCAGTCCTTAGTGAAAGAGGAATGCTTGTCTTAAATGGAGAGACAGGGACATCAAGTGTGCAAAGAGGTTTCGAGATAAGCAGCTTGAAATCGGCTTAGCTCATGTATTGCAATGAATGGGAAATTTGGTCATCAGCTGGAGTGGGGATGGGGGTCAAGCTCTAGGGTCCACTGGCAAGCGCAGGAATGTTAATAATGACTTGTTTGGGACTGAGTAACGAGGGATGTGCAAGAGACATTGTTATGGGGAGCAGGAGGGTGGAACTAGCCTCACTCGCACAGGAAGGGTGGTGACAGGCAGGGAAGTTGATTACTACAGAGGAAGCAGAATCCAGAGAAAGATCTGATTTGGATTTGCTAGTTAGCCTTTGGATGTTTGTTAGCCCGAGAGGCAGAGAAAAGTCCCTGAGCTAATCAACCAGCTACCTCCAGGCCAAGGTCTCTTTGGCTCTAGCATTGCATGGCTCCACTGCTACTAACATCCCTTACGTACTTATTATGGGCAAGGCACGTTGCTAAGTGGGTGGGTAATTAGAAGCATAGGCTGTGGTCTGTAGATGGGAATTACTTAAAGCTCACAATTCCAAGCAGAATATAATAGGTAATAATAGCAGATAACAAGTAAACGATTCAGCACTCTGATGGTTCAGAGGAGGACGAGAGTGCTAGGGCTAGATGGTCAAGGAAGGCTTCCTGGAGGGAGAGGGTTTTCAACCGGACCTTGGAGGATGGGGAGGATTCAGTACGATGGGAAGGAAGTGCTATTGGCCAAGTTGATGATGGTATCACATGAATGGAGGCAAGAACGAGCAAGACGGCATTTGAGGGAAAACATGTAGAGAAGTCGTTACAGGGGAGGGATGGACTCTAAGGTCAGAAAGATAGGTTGGGTCACATATTAAAAGACTGCAGCAGGTCTGTAAGTAAGGATGCTGGCCCATCTCCCATCTCCAAGCTAGGTGGTCAAATGAAAAAAGCCAGGTATAGTGTGTATACGTGGCACCACGTGTGTACACTGTAACTTTGTGTTTGCACGGAATTTTTCTAGAAGGATTCAGGAGAAACCGAAACAGTAATGGCCCCTGGAAAGGAGTACTGAGGGACTAGGGGTCAGCTCTGGGAGGGAAGAGTTACTTTTCACTGTCCGTAAAGTTTGAATGTTTATCCTGTGATTGCCTTACCAAAACATGCAAAATAAAACAAAATACTAAAAAAAATGTTTTTCAACAACATTTAGCTAATACTTTAAATTATCCCAAAATACAGAGAGAAAAACATGAGACACAGCAGGCCTTTTTTTTCCCCCCAAAACACTAACATTGTGCAACAGGAAGGCATTATTGCTGTTCTAAAGGCCTATGTTAGACTTTCTACTAATGGTACCAACCACAGGGTTACTGTGAGGATCGAATGGTGAGATCCATGTGAAATGGGCTGGCACAGTATTGATACTTGTTCTACAGCAAGCACCCAATAAAAGTAGACTATGACTATTATTATCAAGATACATTGTTTTCTTGGAATAGATTTTTACTTCTCTCAAAAATAATAACAGTTTTGTGTCTACACGTTTTCTTAATATGAGAAGGCAATTCGACGCCTGTGTATCTCATCGTTATTTTTTGGAGTTGAATGTTATTTCCCTCACTACCACAAATAAAAGCTTCATGTATGTCCATCTTTTGGTAACATGTTGTTAAAGCTATAACGATTGCATTGTGTCAACAGTATTCTATTCTATTGAGAGTGTTGTATGGACTTCTCTAAGGTGAATATATTTCATTAATAAATATTGTTCTAAATTAAAAAAAGAATCAGGGGCAGCATGGAGGGGGAGGCCAGGCTCTTCCCACTTTGTCCAATGGATGGAGGGGCAGGGCAGGGGGTAATTTGCATTTTAAGGAGAGTAGGGGGTGGTAGGTGGTGGAAGAGGAAGGATGGGAGGGAGGCCGGAAGGTGTTTGGCCTTTGAAGAAACCCCATTCTGTATCTTAACATCCAGTTTACAGTGGCGGCAGTAAGAGGGAAGGGTAGGGCAAGAGACCTGACAAAGGAGGAATTCGTGCAGTCTGGGGATCAGGGCCCCTTGGGCAGGTTCAGTGTGTGGGAGGAGACAGGAGCAGTGTAGGCACGGAACGAAGGTGGGACTCAAGTTCTGGACCTTATTCCATATGGTCTGGAGGAAGCACGTGAGCCCTCGGGGTCTTGCTTTCTCCCCATCTGTGACCTGGGGAAGGGGTTATCCAGATCAGTGTTCCTCAAGCTATGGCTTGGGCTCACCTGCATCAGAATCACCTGGAATGCCTTCCAGATATACAGATTTCTGAGCCGCAGCCTGGATCTGGGGGAGGGAGGGAACCTGAAAAACCTGTCTATTTCAGGTGATTCTTAGGCACTCTGTTAGAGAACCTCTGACCAGATGGTTCCCAAGACCTTTCTAGCCTGAGTCAGAGGTAACTTGCCCCACACCTCTTCTACTGGCTTCCCAGGTGGAGTGGAGACACAAGTCACGTCTCCCCAGGGCTCCCTTTGTCTGCGGGACAGCGCCCCTAGGCAGGGCGAGGAAGTTACGGAGAACAGAGAGACACGGTGTCAAGAAGGTGTAGGAGGAAAATCTTACTGCCACTTAGGCATGACATGGTGCTCCCCAAGGGAGGGCCTTTCTGTCCAGCCGTACCGACCAGTCCAGAAGCACTTCTTCCTGACCATTAGCGCTGGCCAGCCCTCTGTCCCTCCTGCGTACAGTTAGAGCAGCTCTTTGCTGAGGAAGCAAAGGGCAGAGTCTAAAGATGCATGGCATGCATGCGGGCGAGCACAGAGGCAAACCTGGTTTTTTATTAGTGAAATGAGCACACGTGATGTGGAGTCAGGTCAGTGGGGGCCAGTGAGGGAGGCAAACAGGTCCAGGCTGGCAGCTGGCACTTGTGCTTGGAGTCACACAAGTAAACAGAGAGCCTGGCATAGGTGCCAGGGGTAGCGGGGGAGGGAAGGATGGTTTCCAAACAATACAGGCTGCATCAAATGGGGCAAGTCCAACCCAAGGCCACATGCTGGTTTTCCCAGGGCGCAGACCTCAGCTACTTTTCACATAGATGCCGCTGAGTCATCCTACTCTGCGGGCCTCTCGCTTCCAGGAACACATGATAGGACTTCTAGAAGCACACGGAAAGAGAACTCGAGCCCCATCCCCTCTCCACACTGACTCACCAGGCTAACCTCCCGGATGGCCCCCTGCAGACAGGAGGACCGTCTGGCAGCCAGGATGGAGCCAGCCCTGCCCCTGAGTGCTCCTCCCGGGTGGCTGGAGCAGCAGCTGGGTACGCGTTGGGATGTGCTGGGTCAGAGCCCTACCCCCTGCAATCAGCCCCAATTCAATCCTGCTGAGCCACCAACTCTGAAATGGAGGGCAACTGCAAGTCAGGCTGACACGTGAGAGAAGGCTGAACTCCAGTCTGCTCAAGTGCATCTCTGCTGTTAGAAGGCAGGGTAGCGGTTGCCCTTGGGGTGCGGAGGTGACTGGAAGGAGGGCATATTGGTCACGTTTCGTCCCTTGACACGGGTGCTGTGTTCAGTTTGTGAAAATCCATCAAGCTGTTCACTTACGATACGTGCACTTTTCTGTATGTATATTATAGTCAATAAAAGAGTGAAAAAATTCCAGCTGGCTGGGAGAGTCATCCTTACCCCAAGAGATTTTTCAGCCCTCCCACAAGAAACAACCAAAAAACCCTCAGCGTGTTCAAAATAACAGAGCAACCAAAAGGAGTGACTGTATTGAAGCTAACGACCCAGGAACGCATCACGTGAGCAGAGAACGGACATGGGGCTCCATCCCAGAGGATGCCAGACACTGCTCTGGTGCTCCTCCAGTGTGAGCTAGTTCAGAAACAGACAAATACCACTGTTCATCATTTGGGAGAAATAAGACAAACCGTCGTGGGAGATGAGATGTAAGGGGAAGAGGAAGCCAACCCCCCTCCTGGCAGGTGAATGAGTCCCACTTCTCCCCAAGTCAGGGTCTCGCAAGGCATCCACCCCTCCATCCCAGATCGGGGACACTGGAAAGATGGCAGCTTAGCCTGGTGGTGCCGGGCACCGGGCTCGTAGGCCCTCCTGCCCAGCTTCTTGGTCCCGGGCTCTGTCAGGACTCCCTGTGACCAGGCACTGCCACCTCATTCCTTAACTGCTCTCCTTTCTCCCAGACAGCAGACGCTCTGTCTTAAAGAATTTCCTTTGGGAATTAGGAAGGGATCCTCCATTGGAGCGAACCTCATTGGTTCTCCAGGCTCCCACCTCCACCCCCTTCTGTCCAGAATCTGCTGGAATATTAAGTTACTATAAACAAACTATCTCTGGGGTTCGGGACATCCTTCCCAAGCTAGAACAAGACATGGAACACATGCAAGGAAGCTAGGAAGCTTTACTTTTGTAGTAGGCAAAGGCACCGTGTGACCTTCACACTCAAAGGCAGTATAAAAAACAGATTAAATTAGAGCTAAAGGGAGAACTTAGAACAGCAGTTAGGGAGCATGTGCAATTAATAGGCTGATTTTATTACGGAGAACTGTCGTCTTTACCAAAGGTAGAGGCCTGGACAACTCACAATACCCCAGTGACTTCTCCCCCGTTCCCACTGCCATCCTGAGGATGAAGGACAAGAGGCACAAAGGACTCTTATGGGAAAGAGGGAGAGAGAACAAAAAAGGCCAAAACATGTTTTTCATACCAGGGAACTGAATCCCTAACCCCTGTGTCTTGGGGATTTCCCTCGAGGCTTAGCAATCCAACCCGCTGTGATTTATTAAATCTGTGCTATGGTTCCAGTTACTTCTAACTGAAGTTGTGACATCCAGGGTCTGCCTGGATGTGGTGTGGTCTACCCGCGCGTCATGATTTCTCATCTTTCCTGAGTTGCAGAATTGAGGTTTGTGTGTTCTGGAGGATCTTGGCCTGTAGCTGCCCAAATGCCTGCATGTTCATATTCACAGCTGGCCTTACCAGCTGGGTGAAAAACTAGGGAAGCTAGCATTTGTTCCTAAAGGCGGGTGTAGTGTCATGGGGGGCGAGGGACGGGTAAGACAGAAAACCAGGAGGAAGAAGTGGAGAGTGGACAAAGCCCAGAACCAGGCAGACCTCCTGGAAATAGCAGCTAGGCCACTTTCTGGATAAATGGTCTTAGGAAAGTAACAACCTCTCTGGAGCTCGGTTTTCTCAACTACAAAATGGGAGCAGTAATAGCATCTACCTCAGTGGCACCTGGAAGGGCAGCACCAACATCACCTGGGGCTTGGGATGCCCTTCCCAAACACTCAGAACTACAAGTGAAACTCATGGGAGGAGCCTGGGAGGAAAAACCCAAACCCTTCACCGCCTGTTCTTTTAGCAGCAAGAAAAGCACCATATATGACTCTGTTAGAAACGCAAATTCTCGGGCCCTGCCCAGATTTACCTCCAAATCAAAAACTCTGGGGCTGGGCCCAGCAGTCTGTTTTAACAAGCCCATCAGGTGATTCTGATACACACTCAAGTTTGAGAAACTCTGCTTTGCTTCAGAGTCATGGCGAGGATTAAATAATACACAGAAGCAGGCTCGCAGTGCCTGGCGAACAGTGAGCACGTGTAGCTAATCGTCTTCTTTCCCTTTACTTCACAGAGTTATGGTGGAGTTCTATTAGCTAATAGATGGGGAAATGCCTGGTAAACTCCACAATACCAAACAAACCTGAGTTTTGTTAGAAAGGATCTACTTCTTCGTGCTTTTCTGAACTGCCTGAGTTTTTAACAGTGAGGAGGTATTCTTTTTATATTCTGAACAAACAAAAGGAGTTTCCCTTGTGAGAAAAAAAGTGATTGAGCAAAAAAACCCCAAGGGCGCCAAGCCCTTGTCCCACGGGCGTCACAGGCCAGAAAGTTCTTCCCAGCCTTATCCTTCAGACCAGGGGTCGAGCTGGAGCTCATCGCCCGGGGAACTTTCCTGGCATCTAGGCACCAGATATCTGGTTCCATAGCCGTGGTCACCTCAGCCACGCAGCTGAAGTCACTGGAGCACGCCCTGCCTCCCTGCCCAGCCACGGGGGCAGGGTGCTACTCCCCCCTGAGCCTCTGGGCTGAGCCTTGATTTAGGGTTCAGGAGTGGAGCTGGGAAGAAATCTGGAGCTGGGCTACCAGGGCTCTGAGCTACGTAAGTCCAGCCCCGTGCAGGGACTGTCACCCGCCTGGGGCAGAGACAAGCCTTGGAACTGCAGGCTGAGAGTTGGCTGGCGAGAGCTGGGAGGGGGTCCTGCCAGGGGCTCCGTCACGCCTCTGGCTGTGCTCAAACTTGGCCTCTCTGCTTCATGCTGGTCTCAAGCCCCAGGCATTCAGAAGCCAGTTAAAGCCCTTGGCAGCCCATCCCCAGCAGGGGGAGAGAGAGGAGCCCGTGGGGTAAACCAGCTTAGAAGAAAGATTGAAAGCAAAAAGGCTGAATTCAGAGCAGGTGTGTGAAGGCGCCCCGGGCAGAGACTAGAAGGTCTCGTTTTCCACGGAGAATGGACCAGAGATTGTCTCAGCAGGCTCCACGTCTCCTTGAAGGGAGCAGGGGCCCTCTCTCCTGGTCTGTTACTGTCTTCCTCTGCAGGGGCGGCCACAGGGGTGAAGGGTGCAGGCACGACTGCGGAGCCCAAGAGCACAGCCAGACTCTTCCCAGGGTCACACCGCATGGCCAAGAAAGAGAGCCAGGGAGTGTTCTAATTTCATACTTTTACATGTAGCTGTCCAGTTTTCTCAGCACCACTTATTGAAGAGGCTGTCTTTTCTCCACTGTATATTCTTGCCTCCTACCAAACATAAAATAGCTAGCTAGTGGGAAGCAGTCGCATAGCACAGGGAGATCAACTCGGTGCTTTGTGACCACCTAGAGGGGTGGGATAGGGAGGGTGGGAGGGAGGGAGACACAAGAGGGAAGAGATATGGGAACATACGTATATGTATAACTGATTCACTTTGTTATAAAGCAGAAACTAACACACCATTGTAAAGCAATTATACTCCAATAAAGATGTTAAAAAAAAAAAAAGAGAGAGAGCCAGGACCTGCTGTGGACAAAGACGGTATTTCATTGAGTCTCAGATGCAACTTTTTTATTTTAGCATCTCTGTAAGTGGGATATATCTTATAATCCACGGCATCTAGAAGCAATGAAATATGGTAGCTGTTCCACAAATACCAAGAAGCACCCTGTTCAATGCTAAGAGCACAGAGAAAGGAGCTGAAATGATTTAATTGATCAACAATTAAATAGTGAAACAGTAGGGGCAAGAAAATGTAAAAATAATGGCTAGTATGCATGCTGTCCAACACAGCATATAGGAATGATGGGGAATCATATTAGATTTTGAACTGTAACTTCTTTCAATTTTCAGTCAAGCCACAGTTCACTTACACTTTTTAGTGGTGTTGGACCAGTATGACAAGTATTTGTAAACAAAATAAATTAGGTGCTTTTTTTTTTTTTGGCTGAGACACATGGCTTGTGGGATCTTAGTTCCCTGACCAGGGATTGAACTGGGCCACGGCAGTGAGAGCACCAAGGCCTAACCACTGGACCGCCAGGGAATTCCCATAGACGGGCTCTTTTTCTTTTTTTTTTAACTCACAGAAGTATTCCTTTAAGGAACAAGCTTTCCAGTGACCTGGCAAACATTTAATTTTTGCCAACCAGGAAGGAACAAATACGAGCTGCCACCTCCTCATGTCCATAAAGGTTGACTCAGGACTGACGTAACTGTCCTATGTGACAGTTTTGTCATTGTTAGAGATTTCAGTAATTAAAACGGGAAGCAGAAGCTTAGGTTACTTTCCTTATCAAAACTATGTTCCTTGGAGCCGCAATATTATGATGGTTTTTGTGCTTTTGTACGTTGCATGTCTTAAGCTGAGTGCAGTTTAAGGGATCCTTTCTAATTACAGGAAGGTACTTCTTTCCTTCAACACTGTGATCTGACCTGTGACAAATCTGTACTATACACTGTGTAAATGGCTAACAAGTCAATTGCAAACCAACTGAATGTACAAACCCTAGTGCTGGTGCTGAAATCTCTTCAGAATAGTCATCATGATCTCAAAGTTTGTTTCAAAATTTGCAAGCATCAAGTGTCAATCAAAACTGAAGATGAAACACTAATGAATGTTGAATTCTCATGCTTTAGGTGGACTTCCTTATTAGAGTTTTTGGTTCTCTGCTATTTTTACCGTACTGTTTCATTTAAATTTCCTACATGCTAACTTCATTTGTGCGACTGAAATAAAATTGCAGTATATAAAAAAAAAAGAACTGGCATGACTCTAAATAAAATGGCTCATTTAGCTCATCTTAACTTTTTAAATGAGTTTGTAATCATTAACTTGTGACTAGATCAGCTGTATGAGTTCTGGGTGAATAGGAGACCCATGCAGATCTCGTAAGGATGCCCGTGGTTAGCTTCAGGGCAGATGGTCATGCTGCCCCCACCTTTTGGGACAGTTGGCTTAGAAAGGGCTCCTTGGTTATGATGAGGGTGAGACTTGCTTATAGCAGGGAATGGTGACACTGGCAAATGGCGCCTGCTGCTTTTGTAGGGAGGCCTCTCCTTGGTACTCCATCTTCTGGGAACTGCACGAGAAGTGGAGAAAGGAGAAAAGGTGACTGTGAAGGTTGTGGAACAAAGAGGTTTTGTAGCGGGTCTGAGGCAGTCATGCAAATGACTGTTTCCCCTTTTGGCTTTGCCCACCAGGAAGCCCAGAGGCAAACTGGTGATTCCAACGTGAGTAACTGTCTATTCTCCTATGACCTGCAAATCTAAAGGTGCAGGAGAGGTGCTGAGGGAACGAGGAAAGAATGGTTTGTTTCTCTGTTTACTTTTGGCTCTGAGAGTGAGGGAAGGCACCAGGGAGAAGGTGGCACTTGATCTGGGATGGCAGGATTTCAGAGGTGAAACCAGTCTGAAACGAAATGCCACATCACCATGCATATCTCATTAGAAGTAAAAGGAGCCAGGCAGGGAGCCCTAGATTTGTTTTCCGGAGAGGTGAAAAGGAGAACTTGCTCTAAAATGTTGGAAAACAGCCCCTAATGGCGGGGGGGGGGGGGGGGGGGGGCGGCGGAAAGGAGGAATTGAGACAATTCCATTCAGAAGGGCCTGGGAACCAGCATGTCTTATAAATCCATCACAAATAGACACTACGCTACCATGTTTATTCCTCCCAACAGCCCTGGGGTCCTGCCGGGTGGGTACTGCCACTTTCATTTTGTAAGCGAGGCTCAGGGAATCTAAGAGATATGTTCAAGGTCACACAGCCAGTAGGTGGTGGAGCTGTGACTGGCAGCTTGGCCAATGGCTCCAAAGCCCTTGACCTTCCCACTGCACTTCACACCCCTCTGGAAGGGAGACAGAAGTAGCCTGGATGGGGACTTCCCTGGTGGCGCTGTGGTTAAGAATACACCTGCCAATGCAGGGGACATGGGTTCGATCCCTGGTCCGCGAAGATCCCACAGGCCGCGGAGCAAATAAGCCCGTGCACCACAACTACTGAGCCTGCGCTGTAGAGCCCACGTGCCACAAATCCTGAGCCTGTGTGCCACAACTACTGAAGCCCGCGTGCCTAGAGCCCGTGCTCCACAACAAGAGAAGCCACCGCAATGAGAAGTCCGCGCACCGCAACGAAGAGTAGCCCCTGCTCTCCACAACTAGAGAAAGCCCATGTGCAGCAACGAAGACGCAACACAGCCAAAAATAAATTAATTAATTTAAAAAAAAAGAAGTAGCCTGGATGAACTGGATGAAGGCTTTCAGGTGTGAGAAGAACCATCAAACAGCAAGTTTTCCCCCTAAAAGGGAAAACTGAGGGAGCAGCTTTAACAGCAAAAGCGCTATAGGTTAGATATCAGAAAGGACTTCCTCTTTGTGAAAGCTGGTAAGTGAAGGACGGGATCAACAGCAGGCCAATGTTCAGAGACTAGCCAGCCTCCCTTAGGTCAGGTTCCCCCGTGGGTAGCTGCAGAAAGCTCACGTCTTTTACCAGATCCCCTCTTTCTGTTATTTCCAGACCCCCCAGGAATGTTTACAAGGTCACAAATCTCTCCATTGCTGCTTCTCCCCTCTAGCTCTGGACCATTGCCAGGGCTTGTCTGCTGGTCCCCTCTCACCACCTCATAACTGCTGCTGCCGCCCAGGCTCTGGACCCTCCAAAGGCTGCTGCTGGGGAGAATGTGAGGGTCAGGGTCAGTGGCAGCCTGGCTGCTTACTGGCGCGCGACTTTGGGCATATTACTCAACATCTGTGCCTCAGTCACCTCATCTGCTAAATGAGAACATAGTGCCTCTGTCGTAGGGTTGTTACGCAGATTAATTAATACCTGTTAAGCATATAGAATGGGGGTTGGTGAACTATGGCCCATGGGCCAAATCCAGTCCACCACCTGTTTTTGTGAATAAAATCTTCTTGGAACACGGCTACACTCACCTGTTTACATATTCTCTATGGCTGCCTTTTTTTTTTTTTTTTTTAAACAAAAGCAGAGTTGGGTAGTAGTGACAGAGATCATACAGCTCACAAAGCCTAAAATATTTGCTATCTGGCCTTTTGTAGAAAATGTTAGCCAACCTTTGATATAGAATGATGCCTGGCATGTAGTAAGTGCTCATTAAATGGTAGCTTTAAGAAAAACAACAACTCACTAGGCTTTGGAGTTTAACAAAATTTGACTGAGGTCCCAGGGTGACGCAGGCAACTACAGCCTAAGAGGAAAGTCAGATGTCTCTGTCATCAGTACTCCCCGAAGGCAATGATCGTCCCTGTCCCTGGGGGTTTCCTACCATCAGGATGTACGCACCAGTCTTGCTCTCCTGGCCTGGAGACATGACTGTGTTTCCCCTCCCCTGAGGTTAGGCCTCCATTCCTCTTTCCTGCCCCAGGATGACTGACAGCGAGAGCACCTCATTCTTTCTAGAAGAACACCCTCTGCAATGTGTGATCTGCTCTTTCCTTCTGCGTGGCCCAGCCGAGACAATCACAATAGTCCAGGGCTTCTCTGCCTCTGCACTGTTGACATTTGGGGCAGGATAATTCTTTGTCTGGGGGCTGTCCTGTGCCCTGTGCGATGTTTAGCAGCACCCCTGGCCAGCCATCTACGCACTGAATGTCAGCAGCATTCCCCCTTATGACACCAAAAGTGTCTCCACAGACATTGCCAAACATCCCGAGGGGACAAAAATCACTCCTGAGCACCACTGGCTTAGTCTGAAATAACACCACAGGTGAGGCAACAACCTTCCAGTCCAGGACAGCTAAATCCATTATTTTAGAAAGGCAGTGCTCTTCGCAAGGGCACAGACCAGTTAAAGACGCACCCTATTTGGATCACTGGATCACTAGACAGAACGCTTGGTACCTCAGCCTGGAACGCCAGCACTTGGACTGTTACAGCCGGGGCTGAGCTTTCACAGAAACGCTGGGTAGTTACCTGCCTCAAGTCTGGGTCACTAAGAGGGCTTATCCAAGTGCTCTGTCCTGCAACAGGGGGAGTGGGACAAAGTTTTGGTCCCTCCCCCAGAATGCAGAAAATGCTTATGGACCTCCCCAGCTGCCCTGCCCCTTCCCACATGAAGATTTTCCATCCTCGTCCGTTTTTTACATTCTACTCCCCCTCAAGTGACAGGAAGAAACTGCTAGCAGCTTTAAAATAACAGTCTATTCACTGATTCACTTATTCTTTTGACCAATCCTTAATGATTCCCTTTGTGGGCTGGTCACTGGGGATCAGAGACAAGCAGGACACAGCCCCTGCCTTCCATGCACTGAGGGTTGAGAGGCAAGCAGGTGTGTAAACAGGTAATGACAACGGAACAGATTAAGTCTTGTGATAACGTACACTGACCCTGGGGACACAAAGGTGGGGCAGAATTCCTACATTTGGGGGTGACGGTGGCTGTCAGGCTTCCCTGAAGAGCTGATTCTTGAAAGATAAAGGAGTTAGCAGGGCAAGGAGAGTGCGTGTATGTTTACGTGCATGGTGGTGTGTGTTTTAGGGATGAAAATGGCATTCCGCTGCAGGCAGCAGAGCTCTGAAACCAGATGAGAGTGTGGGATGCAATCAGAGAATCAGGATGGCAGCAGCTCAGTGTCTGAGAAGTGGTAGGGAAAAGATTCTCCCTGCGTCTGTGAGCAGAGGCTCCGACAGCTTTCGTTCCAGACTATCTTTTCAAAGATGTTTATGTAGCAAGTCATCTTGTATAGATAAGGCAGTGTCTCCTTCCAGGGCAGAGAGCAGATCTGTTTGCTGTCCAGTAAAATCATGTCTCTCTTGGAGGCAAAGGTTGGGCAAGTTTGCTAACCACCCCCCTTTACACGCTGGGGTTTCCTAAGCTGAGAGGGACGCTCCTTATGCAGAGCAGCTTGCAAGTGGAGGCGTTACAAGGCCCTGGTTACATCACCCTATGGAACTGGGGCTTGAGAAACAGCTGCAAATGTCACTCTGCTATCCCTGTGAGTATTAAACTGTCCGTCTCTGACTCAGCAGTCTCGTGTCTTTACCAGCATCCGTGAAACTGTGGCAGGCTAACTTGTTAGTCAGGGTGAAGTCTTAAGACTCCCACCCCCACTTTGTGACACACGGTAGTAGGGGAAGCAAAGCCTAGAGAGGGGGGTGGGATCATGACGGGCTTGTGGGCTGCACTCCAGACCTTGGGATTAAGCCTGAAGGCCTGAGGAGCCACTGAAGAACTTTCAGCAGAGAAACGTCTGGATCTGGATCTAGCGTAGGGAGTGGAGGGCTGGAGAAGCAAGGCCAGTGAGGCCTACAGACATGGAGCTATGCATCTGAACAGGGCTATGCCAGTAGGGGCAGATGAAGGCCAAGTTTAAAAGAAACTTAATTTGGTCCTTGATAGCTTTTCTTCCTGAACTGGGAGTCAATCCGGATAATTCACTAAATTTATTTGTGGCATCTCTTTAGACCTTTCCTGCTCTTGACATTTCTGAAGCATACAGACTAGATATCACATAGCATGTCCTTCCATTTGGGTTTGTCTGAGGGTTTCTCATGAGATTCAGGTTGTCCATTTTGGCGCGAAGAATACAGTATATACAGAAGTATATACTGTTATTATATATTATATATGTATACACACATATCTCTATACACACATATATTCACAATGGAATATTACTCAGCCATAAAAAAGAATGAAATAATGCCATTTGCAGCAACATGGATGGACCTAGAGATTATCATACTAAATAAAGTTAGTCAGACAGAAAGACATGTATCGTATGATATCACTTATATGTGGAATCTTCAAAAAAATGATACAAATGAACTTATTTACAAAATAGAAATGGACTCAGAGACATAGAAAACAAACTTATGGTTACCAAAGGGAAAAAAGGGGGAGGGAGGGATAAATTAGGAATTTGGGATTAACAGAAACACACTACTATATATAAAATAAACAACAAAGTCCTACTGTATAAAACAGGGAACTATACTCAATATCTTGTAATAACCTATAATGGGAAAGAATCTGAAAAAGAATATATATGTATACACACACACGTATACATATATGCACACACGTATACATATACATACACGTATACATACACACACCCACACATATACACATACACAGCCACATATACGTATACACACACACGTCTCCGTACACACCCACGTCTATGTACACGCACACGTCTATGTATACACACACGTATACATATATACACACACACATATATAACTGAATCATTCTGCTGTACACCTGACTCTAACACAACACTGTAAATCAACTATACTTCAATTTTTAAAAAAAAGATTAAAAATAAAGAAAAAATATCGTCCTAAAAAAAAGACTCCTAAAAGAGTAAAATTGTTACATCTCTGTGCCTAAAAATGGGGCCAAAGGAAAGGAAGGAGTGGAGTGTGATTCCCAGCCTTTGGGGGGTGGTCGGTTCTATCAGCTGAGATAGAGAACCTCGAAGGAGGTGGAGGAGGTTTTGGAAGGAGGAGGGTGACAGAGGAAAGGATGGTAGGTTTGGTTATTTTTCAAATTATTTGTTTGCTCGTCTGCCTCCCCCTCCAGCCACGTCTGATTTCAGGAACCCATGGAGCATCCAATGGGGGTGGCCAGTAGGCAATGGGTCTGGAGCTCAGGAGGAAACCCCGACAGGGCAGAGGTGGTGCTGAAGCCACGGGAGGGGATAAGGTCACCCCAGGGGAGTGTAAATGAGAGAGAAAGAGAAGAGCCAAAAGGACAAAACCACAGGGAGAGCTGACATTAAGGGCAGGTAGCTACAGAGAGCTGAGAAGGGGCAGGAGAAATGGGAAGATAACTCAGACAAAGCAGTATTCCCCAGAAACCAGAGAGGACAGGTTCAGAAGTGGGGTGGGGTAGGTGGGGAGGCACTGGGGCCAAGGGCTGCAAGACAAATGAGGGCTGAAGAGTCTATTTGAATCCAGCGGGATGTGGGCCTGGAAGCAGTGAGATCTGAGCAGGAAGTGGAGATGCAGAAGTGACCGGACGATGTTTGGTTGCAAAGAGGGGGTGAGGAATCAGAGCAGGAGGGAAGGGGAGGTTCTCGTCCTAGTAAATAGATATCAAAGTCCACAACTAAATAGCTTGTTCAGGGCCGCATCCAACTTAGATATGCAGGACGGCCCCTGACCTGTTGTCTAGCCACCCCATCCAGTCTCGGGTCCTCACTGACAGCCTCACACGTTTCACAAAGATGAGTGCTGAGAAGGTGGATGGGGGAGCAAGGGAGAGAAGAGCAGCTTTTTGGCAGCAGAGTCAGTCTCTCTCTCTCTCTCTCTCTGCCAGGGAAGCAGCGGGTCACTAGGGCAGCCTCTGCTCACATTATTTGCTCTCCCATCAGTTTCCTTTTGCTGCCAGGGAACATTGCTTCATCACCTTGCATGGAACACGCCTTTATTATCATGATTATTTGAAGTTTTCTCTCTTCATTCAGAAGCTTGTTACAAATACTAGCCTCATTGTCCCCCAGACCCTCGTCTCCAGGAAACCAGGCTGTATCATCTCCAGCTTCCTTTCGTGCCAGCTCTGTTGACAGTTTACTTTCTAAAGCCCACACAAGAGGAACGTGAATGCTTTATTTCAGTCAACAGCTATTTTATAGCAGAGAATAGCAAGTTAACTGCAGTCAAATATTTAAAATACAGCAAAAAGCAATCCTATGAAATGAGAAACACGTGTGATACATCCATACAATGGGATACTCTTCAGCCATAAAAAAGGAATGAAGTACTGATACATGCTACATCATAGATGAACCTTGAAAACATTATACTGTGTGAAAGAAGCCAGACACCAATTGTGTGATTCCATTTATCAGAAATACCCAGAAGAGACAAACCTATAGAGACAGCAGGTAGATTAGTGGTTGCCAAGGGCTGGGGGGAGGAGGGGAAATGACTGCTTAGTGAGTGTGGCGTTTCCTTTGGGATGATGCAAATGTCCCGGAACTAAACAGTGGTGACAGTTGTACAACACTGTGAATATACTAAATGTAATTAATGGTAAATTTATGTTATATATATTCTGCCACGATAAAAAATTAATTACTTTGGAAAAAAGAAACCCTACCTTGACACCAGAGAGCAAAAAGCCCTGGCTCCAGCCCCAACGGTGTCGATGTAATGAAGGCTTTCTATCAGCGACTCTTAACTTCGGCCGCACATCAGAATCACCTGAGCAGCTTCTTAAAGCCTCCTGTCTCTGGACACCACCCAAGACCCATTAAACCTGATCTCTGGGGCGGGGGCCAGGGGCAAACTTAGAAGCTCTAGGAAGCTCCAGTGTGCAGTTAGGGATGAGAAATACTGTGCTAGACCAGTGGTCCTCAGAGTGTGGTCCCCAGACCAGCAGTACCAGCATCACCTGGGAATTTGGTTAGAAAGGCACATTCTGGGACTGCACCCCAAACCTTTTTTTTTTTTTTTTTTTTTTGCCATACGCGGGCCTCTCACTGCTGTGGCCTCTCCTGTTGCGCAGCACAGGCTCCGGACGCGCAGGCTCAGCGGCCATGGCTCACGGGCCCAGACACTCCGCTGCATGTGGGATCCTCCTGGACCGGGACACGAGCCTGCGTCCCCTGCATCGGCAGGCGGACTCTCAACCACTGAGCCACCAGGGAAGCCCACAAACCTTCTGAATTAGTAACCCTGAGAGTGTTTTAACAAGAAATTTGTGTTTTAACAAGTCCTCCAGGGGATTCTGATACACACCAAAGTCTGACACCAACTGTTCTGAGTCTAGACCAAGTAAGATACAGAGACTTTTCCTCAACCAATGAGTGTTTACTGAGCGTCTACTCTAAGTTTGCTTCTGTGATAGATGTGAAAATACACAAAGTCACCTCAGGTCTCCTCAAACATCTAGTTAGTTAGATTCCTGGGAAAGAAGTTGTATGTTAAAATGAGCTGAGCTTTTTTATGGCTGAACAGTGTTCCACTGTAGGCGTATACCACATTTTATTTATCCCTTCATGTCTTGATGGGCACATGAGTTATTTCCACCTTTCGGCTATTACGAGTAATTCTGCTATGAACATTGGTGTACAAGTATCTGTTTGAGTCTCTGCTTTCAATTCCTTTGAGTATATGCCTCAAAATTCTACTCTAGGAGTAGAATTGTCAGGTCATACGACAATGCTATGTTTAACTTTTTAAGGAATCACCAAAGTGTTTTCCACAGCGGCTGCACCACCAGGAATGTTCGTTTGGGATGATGGAAAGAGTTCTGGAAAGGGCTAGTGATGATGTTTGCACAACAGTGTGACTGTAATTAACACCACCGAATGCACTTTAAA
Organism: Delphinus delphis; assembly: GCF_949987515.2. Taxonomy (NCBI): domain Eukaryota; kingdom Metazoa; phylum Chordata; class Mammalia; order Artiodactyla; family Delphinidae; genus Delphinus; species Delphinus delphis. The sequence continues at coordinate 139,463,364 of NC_082684.1, forward strand.
ATGGTTAAAAATGGTAAATTTTATGTTATGTATATTTTCACACACACACACACACACACACAAAACATTAAAGACATGAAATGAGCCATGAAAACAGATTTAGAAAAGGAAGTTATGTTCCTAATGGTCAACATTGAAGAAAAATGACCTCAAACACCATAATTATGTTTCCATAATTACACATATAACAGTGCATTAAAAAGATGGTGTCTGCAGTTCGTACTATTCAGAGGTGGTCTTTGCCTGAGCTTGGAGAAAGAATATTCTTAATATTCTTTTTTTAGGAGGGTAGGGCAGGATGTCGGGTTCTTCTGGGGACTTCGTGTGCTTACATCGACCAAAATTCCTTTGTGAACAAGTCAAAGAAGATCAAAGAGAATAACATGTACTGAGCACTGACAGGTGATGGGCCTGGCTTGGTTTCCCTACTGGGGTTAGGCCGTTACCACCTTAGCAACTTGTCTAACCTATTAGTGGCCTGTTGTTGTTCAGGAACCCTTTGCTGAGCACGTTGATGTGCAGGCTCAGTGGGAGGAGTCAGGGATACAGGAGTGAATGGGACGAGCTGAGAGCCCAGTGCGGTGCTTCCCAACCGTCAGCATCAGCGAGCGTTGAGTCACCCACTGGGCTCGTTCAATGACAGATGCCGGGCACCACCCCCAGAGTGTCTGGGTCAGGGTGTCTGGGGGCGGGGGGGGGAGGCCCAAGAATCTGCATTTCTAACAGGCTCCTAGGTAATGATGGTGGTGGTGATGCTTGTCCAGGGACCACGCTTTCAGAACCACTGGTCTACTGGGTAGAAAGTATAAAATGTTATTTTGATAAGTGTAGGTGCCTCTAGGAAAGAGAAGTGTAAAGGGCTCCACAGGAGCATCGAGGGTGGGGAAACACTTGGCCCTGCCTTTTGGGGGAGTGAGAGGGGCAGGGAGAGGGTGTTTCTGGGAGCTGGGATGCAGCTTGGTGTGTCTCAGCATTGCTGCAATAAAAAGGGGAGGGGAGAGCAGGCTCAGAGGAGTCCAAAGAGGTGGGCAGAGCTTCGCCACAACGAACGCTCTCTAAGGCAACAGGACCTAAGAGGGTGCCAGAGATGCAGGAGCAAAAGCAAACAGTTGTCACCATTTATCTTTGGCATCCTGGAAACCTCACCCTCCTCCCTATAAAAGCCTTTCCTCCAGAAAGGACCTGACAAATGCCTGGAAGCCAAAGGGTAAATGACCGCAAAGCCTTTTCTTCTAGCTACACCCATACCTCCTCTCTCCTCTCCACCCCAGCAATATTGGAAGGGGATTACTGGAGGGGGAGGAGCCCTCTACGTATGGCAAGATGGAGGGGAAGGACTTCGCAAGGTTTAGCAGAGAGCTGAGCTGGCGGCCCCAGTCCTGCAGCTCACCTCTTCTCGCTCCCCAGCCTGCACTACGGGCCCCACTGCCATGGCTAAAGCAGAAAGGATGCCAAAGAGTGGCTTGGGAGGAATTTACCCTTTCCCAGTCTCCTCCCTCTCAAGTCGACCCAAACAAATATTGAAATAATAAAGAGAAAAGTTTGATATAAAGTATGGCTTAACAGCATCTTTAGAAAACATTCCTATTTTTCTTGATCTGTAACAGTAAAAACCAAGGAAGCAGAATGGGCCTGCTATGGCAGTCCAGCTTTAAGCTTTGTAAATAGTAAGTAACACTGACTCTCCAGCCCTTGCTCTGCCCTGTCTCTGATTCACTTGTAATATTAACAAAGAAAAGGTTTCAACGCCAGTTTGGTTCCTTGACCCCTGTTTGTTTATAATAAAACCATAAGACATCACCTGTCAATCATCAACCCACCCCTCTGCTAGCCTCCTCTCCTTCTGGGCAGGATCTCGGGCTTTATGGCCATGCCTCTCCACTTGACTGTCAGGGAGACAGGCAGAGTCAGCACAACGTGGCCCTGGGCTCAGGGGGCAAGAATCCAGCCAAGGCAGATGCTGTGGGAACCCCACACTACTGATCAGCTGAACCCACTGGACTTTTATGGGAAGCCATGTGTCTTTTAATCAACTTCAGAAGTGAACTGCAGGAGCTGTCAAATATATATAAAACATATTTTAACAATGTGACTTCTGCATCCTAACAACATCCTCAGAATGTGTGGCATTGAGATGGATTTAGAGAGGATACAGAGGCTGCCTTCCCTTCTGAATGGGGTCCTGTGGCTTAGCTGTGTTCTCTATGGCTCCAGCCACAGGACCACGAAGGATGGGTGACCCCCCAGAGAGAGCTGGGTCCCAGCCCCCTGAAAGGAGGACCTTTCTAACAGACGGAGTAGTGTACCTGAGCAGGTGCTGAATGACTCCCACTCAGCCTTGTTGTAGGGCAGCACCCAGCCTGGCCAGGGGGAAGCCAGATGAACCTTGGGTTCATTCTGAGTCTTTACATCACATACACATAAAATATACAAGCTCTCTGTTGCAGCAGGGTCTCTGAGTGCTCTGTGCACTCCCTTTGGAATGCCATTCCCCAGGTTTGACTCATGGTGGGCTCAGTCCCATCCTTTAAGTCTCAACTTTAATGGTGCCTCCTCTGAGAAGCCTGCCTGCACCACCCGGTCCATAGTGGTCCCTCCATTTTTCTCCATCATAGCCCTTGCTTATTTCCTTCATAGCATTGACTGCAGACTGGAATTATTTTACTTATGTATTGGTTTTCTTATCCGTAATTTATTATCAGGCTTTTCCACTGGAATGTAAGTTCCATGAGGACAGAGACCAGATCTGTTGTGTTCTCCACTGTATCTTCAATACTAAATACAGTGCCTGGCCCACAGAAGGCACATCTGTTGAAGAAATGAATGAATGAACTTCAAAACTAAATCGCACTCCAAGGAGGGTATTTAGCAATTTTCTCTTTTATTCAACATTTGAATATTCATTTTTAAATTGCAAATATAATCTATTTAATCGTGTATTCAAATCGTGTATTCACAATCTGTGATCATTTTCATATAAGTATACATGGCCAGACTGGGGGCATTTTTATTAGAGTCAGATCCCCTTACAAAACAAACCTTGGGGACTGACCAAAAGCTTTTTTCTTTTTTTTTTTTTTTGCGGTACGCGGGCCTCTCACTGTTGTGGCCTCTCCCGTTGCGGAGCACAGGCTCCGGACGCTCAGGCTCAGCGGCCATGGCTCACGGGCCCAGCCGCTCCGCGGCATGTGGGATCTTCCCGGACCGGGGCACGAACCCGTGTCCCCTGCATCGGCAGGCGGACTCTCAACCACTGCGCTACCAGGGAAGCCCGACCAAAAGCTTTTATTATACGAAAACTTTGACTGTTGGTTAAAAAAAAGGTGTGTCAACATCTAGAATGTGTAAAACCTTGCCACTGTGGTTTTATCCATTGGGGCAACTTTTGATCTGACTGCATTTCGGTAGCCAGTCTAAAGAGACAGGCCCTGGGGATGGTGGCCCAGGATGGGCTGCCTAGGCGTTCACATAGACACTGAGGGCTCTACCCCAAGAGTGTGGCTACCACAAATGTCAGGGGCGCCAGGTAGGTCTGAGGGACAGACTTAGGCCCCAAAAGGTAAACGTCATAATAGGATAATAATGAATACTGGTTTTTTTTTGTCCAGACTTGTCGGATATAGTCAAGTTACAAACAATATTTATTTTCACTAGAATTTTTGTTATTCTTAAGCACATAGGATGCAGTCAGTGAGAAAGAGTAATCAGTCAGAAACAGCAATCAAACTGTACCAGTAATTACATAGTTCTGATCTTCTAAGGAGCCCTATATGCTTTTATTATTACAATACATGCTGTAACGTATATGTCGTAAATGTATAAATATAAGAAATTGCTCAACCCATAAAGTGTTTTACTTACCCCATACCATGTGTGCAAACAGATTATAAAATAATAAAATTACCCTTCATTTACTTGCATGAATTGTTATTGCCCAAGGCAGTAGTGAGTCTCTACATATGTATGTACAGAGCAAATACACCCATGATGGAGAAAAATAAAAGGAGGACCTATAGATTAAAAGAAACTCAAGGGACATATTAACCAGTCATGATACATGGACCTTATTTGGACCCTGATCCAAACAAACTATTTCATAAATATATGAGACTATAGCACAGGGAACTACATTCAATATCTTATAATAACCTACAATGGAAAAGAATCTGAAAAAGATATATATATATATATATATATATATATATATATATAACTGAATCACTTTGCTATATACCTGACACATTGTAAATCAACTATACTTCAATTAAAAAATAGGGAAAAAAACCAAAAAAGATTTATGAGACAATTGGGAAAATTTGAATTTGCACTGGATATTTGATGACATTAAGAAACCATTGGGGGCTTCCCTGGTGGCACAGTGGTTGAGAATCTGCCTGCTAATGTGGGGGACACGGGTTCGAGCCCTGGTCTGGGAAGATCCCACATGCCACGGAGCAACTAGGCCCGTGGGCCACAACTACTGAGCCTGCGCGTCTGGAGCCTGTGCTCCGCAACAAGAGAGGCCGCGATAGTGAGAGGCCCGTGCACCGCGATGAAGAGTGGCCCCCGCTCCCCGCAACTAGAGAAAGCCCTCGCACAGAAACGAAGACCCAACACAGCAAAAATAAATAAAATAAATTAATAAACTCCTACCCCCAACAACAACAACAAAAAGAAACCACTGGGAGACACAAGAGGGAGGAGATATAGGGATATATGTATATGTATAGCTGATTCACTCTGTTATAAAGCAGAAACTAACACACCATTGTAAAGAAATTATACTCCAATAAAGATTTTTTAAAAAATTAAAAAAAAATCATTGTTAACAGTTTTTAGATGTGAAGATGATATTGTGGGTATTTTTACAGAGTTATTACCTATAATTATATATATGCATCCATAGATTTTCTTCAAAGGAATCCAGTGGAGGGGGAATGGATAGGGCGGGGGTATGGATGAAACTAGATTAGTCATGGAGAGACGGGTACACGGGGCCATGCTACTATGCTCTTTACTGTTGTACCTGCTTTGAAATTGTATTAAATTTTAAAACAAGACGTAAGGTGTAGTAAGAAAATAGCCAAATACAGGTTCACTTTAAAAATCACATTGACTCTTTTAGGCTCATGGGTGTACTTGGGCTGCATGCATCTCAGAATGTGAGAAACTGAGACTGTCTGTCATCCCACAGCCATCCTCTTCTCTGATCACCTCTGCAGGCCTGCTGAGTTCTAGGATTTCTGACTGGGTTTTTACTCTATGGGCTTCCTTTCCAGGAAGGCTTCAGTGTTCTGGTCTGATCCATTCAGCAAACACTTATGGAGTGCCTCCTTCAGCCCAGAGGTGATTTCTACCTCTGCTGGCTGGGTCCACCCTTCCCCCACTGTCTTCTAAGGGCCACACTCCATGAATCAGCCCCTCCTTCTCCTGAAACCATCCTTCCTTCTCTAGTCCCCTTTCCTTCTACGTGGAAGTGTGCTCAAGTCTCTTCATTAAAAAAATAAAAAATGCTTCTCGTCACCCTCATCTTCCTATAAACACCACACACACACACCCCCACACACCCTTCTCCCATCCCTTTATGGCTAGATTTCTGAAATGAGCTTAAGAAACCCTCCAAATCAATTCATTAAGTGTCTAGGAAATGCCACTATATGCTCAGACACGGGGGAGGGACGTGACAGAGTTCTAGGCTTCCAAAGGTCTTCAAAACTTACAGACAGAGTTCTAGTCTGGAACGGGTTTAGAGTAACAGTCACAGGTGAGATGGCTAAATGACAATTCAAGGCACTGTACCATTGTAGGAAGCTGGGTAATCTGGCCTAGGAGTTCAAGGCAGGAAGAAAGTGCTGGAGTAGCTTGCCCAGGACTTGAGCTGGATTTTGGAGATGGACAAGATTTGGAAAGGTAGAGAGGAAAGGAGGCAGCATTGTAAGCAGATTTTTAGCATAAGAACATTTGTGAAGGTTGGTCTGAGGATGGCGGAGCTGGCCTGACCATGGGGGCGAACTGCGGTGGGTATGGCTGCGGTTCTGCTTTGTTTTATTGGGGGCGGGGGCAGGGCAGGGCGTGCTATGGAGAAAGGGAGTGGACGGATGGGTGGTACCACGGGAGCAGGGCTACACCTGGTTCTGGCTGCAACAGCAAAGGCTGGGGCGGGGACCCCGCGTGGAGCCTCTGCAGTGTGACCTGGCAAGGGCCTAACCGGGGTGGTGGTGGTGATGGTGGAAACTTGGGACGCCATGACCCACCCCGAGGGCAAAGGATGGGCTGAGCCAGCCTGGCTCTGAGATTTTGAGCCTTGGAAGAGCGGGGCCACTTGTCCTCTGACAAGGTTTAGCGCCATCAAATTGAGATCTAGGCCATAACACATCAACCAGCTTCACTATGTGGACCTTCTCCGAATCCTGAATTTTACAAACCACCATTAAAAAGATATGAAAACAACAAGGTCCTACTGTAAAGCACAGAGAACTATATTCAATATCCTGCGATAAACCGTAACAGAAAAGAATACGAAAAAGAATGTATAGATATGTGCATAACTGAATCACTTTGCTGTACAGCAGAAATTAATGCAACATTGTAAATCAACTATACTTCAATAAAAGAAATGTTTTTTTAACTCTGAAATTCCTATTTTATTTTATTTTTTTAACATCTTTATTGGAGTATAATTGCTTTACAATGGTGTGTTAGTTTCTGCTTTATAACAAAGTGAGTCAGTTATACATATGTCCCCATATCTCTCCCCTCCTGCATTTCCCTCCCTCCCACCCTCCCTATCCCACCCCTCTACGTGGTCACAAAGCACCGAGCTGATCTCCCTGTGCTATGTGGCTGCTTCCCACTAGCTGTCTATTTTACATTTGGTAGTGTATATATGTCCGTGCCACTCTCTCACTTCATCCCAGCTTACCCTTCCCCCTTCCCTTGTCCTCAAGCCCATTCTCTAGTAGGTCTGCATCTTTATTCCCATCTTGCCCCTAGGTTCTTCTGACCATTTTTTTTTCTTTTTTTTTTTTTAGATTCCATATATATGTGTTAGCATATAATATTTGTTTTTCTCTTTCTGACTTACTTCACTCTGTATGACAGTCTCTACGTCCATCCACCTCATTACAAATAGCTCAGTTTCATTTCTTTTTATGGCTGAGTAATATTCCATTGTATATATGTGCCACATCTTCTTTATCCATTCATCTGTCGATGGACACTTAGGTTGCTTCTATGTCTTGGCTATTGTAAACAGAGCTGCAATGAACATTGTGGTACATGACTCTTTTTGAATTATGGTTTTCTCAGGGTATATGCCCAGTAGTGGGATTGCTGGGTCATATGGTAGTTCTATTTTTAGTTTTTTAAGGAACCTCCATACTGCTCTCCATAGTGGCTGTATCAACTTACATTCCCACCAGCAGTGCAAGAGGGTTCCCTTTTCTCCACCCCCTCTCCAGCATTTATTGTTTGTAAAAAGAAATGTTTTAAAAAGATATGAGATAATTGGAAAATTTTGAATTCTGACTGGATTTAATAATATTAAGGAATTGTTAACCTTTTAAGTGTGGTAATGGTATTGTGCTTTCTTTCTAAGAGCCCTTATGTTTTAGAGACATACTGAAATATGTGCAGACGAAATATATTTGGATTTGTTTCAAAATTATCCAGGGATAGGGGAGAGCAGGTGTGGTAGAGATGAAGGTGGACAGGCTGTGGATTGTTAGTTGTCGAAGCTCAGGGATATGGGGTTCATTTTGCTCCTCCCTCTACGGTTGCACGCATTTGACATTTTCCCTGAAAGAAATTCCGGTCCTCGGGTAATGCAAGTCTTGTACTCTGGGCCTCAATAATGCCCAGCTGGAAAGCACGAGAGGCATTTTGAGCCGTGCCACGTTCGTCTCTTGTTACAATTCAGAACAGAAATTTGGTCCACTTCTGTTTTGCCTCAAACAGAAAAATTCATGAACTGGAAAGAAATAATGCCTTGATTTTAGTTGGAAAAACAAACTGGGAGATACACATGATCTTCTTTATCATGATCACGCGAGGAATCTAATCCACGGAAGAAGCAAAGTCACAGCCCGAGAGAAAAGTCACATTTTGATGGTAGCTGGAAACAAATGCTTCTTTTGGAAGAGTCAGTCCCAGGAGAGGTTTTCTGGCAGCAGAGTGCTTGGCATGAGTGTGAAAGCTGAGAACAAGTTGAAAAATTACAGCCTGGGCAGTAGCTGCCAGCGAAAAGAAAGTGCAGTGTTAGATCAGCAATGACGTTGCTCACACAGAGGCTGCAGGGCAGAAGGGAGCCTGCTGCCTACGTGCCTGATACTGGGTGTCCTGGTGCCCAGCCACATGGCACCTCCCTCTCTCACTCACAAGCCACAGAGATCAGAGGCTGCTCTGACAACGTCTCTAGCCATGTAAGCAGGGGACACAGCCATCACACGCTGGCAGAGAGTCCCGTGAACTGCAATGAAACTCCATACTCAGCAGATCGTCTCCCAGGCTACCGGCCAGCAACCGGATTTCTTTTTCAATGAGCGGCCCCAAACAGAACAAAACCTCACGCAGGTACACTAGAAAGCTAGGAGGGTAACTTTTGAACCTGAGCACGTAACATCATTTTTCTTTACTTTTTATAGGAAAAAGAAAATTATGTGGGGGAATAGAGAGAAACTAGGGGGTTTAATATAGGTGCATGCTTCCGTGGAGAGGAACAAGCAGAAAATTAGTAAGAGAATCCAGCTCAGGAAACATGTGAGGGCCTGCTCTATGCCAGGCATTGTGGACAAGGCATGGTCCCTGCCTTCAAGGAGGTCATGGGAGAAGGAGGATACGAGCGTGCACGAAATCTCCTGGATAAATAATGAAATAGAAGGCATGGAGGTCCTGTGACCCAGGCAAGGTAACTCTGTTACTAAGCCAAAGTCTGTCTTTGGGCAAATCACTTCATCTCAATTTTTCGTCTACAGAATGGGGCAATTCTTGCCTTGTTGACCCCATGGAGTTGTAGAGGTGTAAGGACCAAAACTACTAACATCACCATCGTCACCATCACCATCATGAGGAGGAGGAGGGATAGAAGACGCTTCCTAGATCCTGCTGCCCAAAGGGCCTGTGATGGGCACTCATGACGAGTGCTTCCAGTGGTCAGCAGCCCAAACTGGCAGGACTGCCCACTCTCCCTCCAGCTCCAGGAGCAGCAGCGCCCTGTGCCCTCGTTCCCACAGCTGGTTCCCACTGGGCACCTCGTCACATGCCCAGGAACTGCCTTTGGATGAGCAATTCTCTCCAACCCGTTCCAACCGGCCTGATACAGAGGTGAAGGTGCTTAGTCCTAGTAATCTTAAGAAATCTCAGAGCTTGAGAGTCAGAAAGGACCTTCCATAACATAGTGTCCACCCCTCCCATTTGTACAAAGGGCAAAGGAGACGAAGGCAGGGAAGGTGACTGGCTTGAGGTCACTCACGGAGGTGGAGGGCAGGGGACGGCTGGTGCTGGAAAGCTGGAGTCTCCGGGTCCAATACAGCTGCTTCTCTTTCCTAGGAAGGTTTTGCCACCACTGACTCTGTTGCCTTTTTTTTTTTTTTTAATTTTATTTATGTATTTATTTTTGCTGTGTTGGGTCTACGTTTCTGTGCGAGGGCTTTCTCTAGTTGCGGTGAGTGGGGGCCACTCTTCATCGCGGTGCGCAGGCCTCTCACTGTTGCGGCCTCTCTTGTTGCAGAGCACAGGCTCCAGACGCGCAGGCTCAGTAGTTGTGGCTCACGGGCCCAGCTGCTCCGCAGCATGTGGGATCCTCCCGGACCAGGGCTCGAACCCGTGTCCCCTGCGCCGGCAGGCAGACTCTCAACCACTGCGCCACCAGGGAAGCCCTCTGTTGCCTTTTATATCCTTAGTCTTTTCTGCTCCCAAATACCTAATTTGGCCAACTTCCACGAAAGTATTTAGGGCAAAAGGAAAATTCCTCCTCATAACCTTTCCCCAAGCTCTCTGTTCTTTGGGGGTCTTTCATTCTTTGGGGAAGATGTTTACTCAGTGCCTGTTATGCATGTGATCCTAAGCACGACATGGGTTCACAGAGATGAAATGGGATGGCCCAGTCCCCTCTTCATGAAACCTTCAGGGGAGCTCTGGCTCTGGGAAAAGAAAGCCCTTCTTACTCAGTTCCCTTTAGCTATGTGTTCAAGGGGAGATCTCTTTGCCACACCTCTTCATGTCCTGAGTTTTTCCATTCATGCCTGTCTGGCAGCTTCTGCCACCCTGGCTGTGGGCCCAGATGCCGTTGTGAGAGAGAAAAGGCTGGCAGCCTCACTCTTGAAGGGCTGCCACCTAGGAGCTGCGCTGCTTCCTGACCCTCAGGGCTGGCATGATACCTCTTGACTGCTTCATCTCTGAACCCTGTGGTCTCTAAGGGATTCGGTTTGGCCCCCAGCTGAGTAACTGCCCTAATCCAGTCTGCCCCCTGGAGTGACTGCCTTGGTGTCCTCCAGCCTGCCTCTCCGACAGTCGCCATCTTGGTGTAGTTTAGTTGCCTTGAGTCCAGGGCTTTGAGGCCGTGGAAAGAAAAACAATACAGTTCAGTGGAAACTCTGACATGTGAGGGTTGGGAAAACTGGTGTCCAGTGAGAGGCTCGGCTGGAGAGTCTGAAATCCCTTCCAGCTCCAACATTTCTGAAAAGGTATACCTGAAGGCTGACAGCTTGAAATATTAGAGGGTTCTCCTGTGTGTGTCCAGACCTAGGACCAACTCGTCATAGCATTTCAAATGAATGTGGGCACCAAGTTTTGCTTCTGACTCTCCCTACTCTCAGGTGAGGTCCCCTAGTTAGAGAACAAGGTGTAGGGGATGGGGATTCTGTGAGGCCGGTGTACACACACGTGCTCCTGTGAAATGGTGCCGTGGTCTATGGCAAGGGTGCCCAGAAGACGTGGTATTCCTTCCCCTTCTGCTCTAGGTGACACCTTTCCGTGTGCTGAAATACTGATGAATGAACTCCAGGTGGCAAACCTTGGTTCCCAACTCCTAGAGAGCCCACAGGGCACCATGGTTCTACTCTAACGAGCCGTGACCTGCCAATTATTTACTTTTCTGGAGAAACCTCAGCTTGAAAATCCACTTAATTACCATGGGAGATAATCTTTTAAACATAGCCTTACATCCCTGAAAGACTTTTCCTTGTGGGAGTAAGAAAGTGAACGTGGGATTGGATTGTTTATTTTCATTTCCAGGGGAAGGACTATTACCTGGTAGTTAGCAAGAAGCCTGAGCCCTGGAGGGTTTATTTGATAAGTTTGCTCCTCCTCACTGCTAGTTTGTCAGTTATATTGTAATAATTAGTTTGTAATATTGTCATACTTTTCCCCAGCGTAAACATTGCATTTAGCTCCGTGATTCCGGGCTTATAATTACTTGATATTTTCCAAGCTTCCCTATCAGGTTGGGGGTTTTTACTTGCTCTAGATGTGGGTATTCAGAGTCAAGGTCCTCAAGGGTTTCCTATCAGGAAGATCATACCTGTAAATCACCAACCTCAAAGACCTACCTGGAGTTGGAGACAGACTCCAATTTTTCCAACGGGGGACATCCCAGTGGATTAAATAAATTCTTCCCCACTAGGAGAGGGAAGGGTGGAGGGGCAATATAGGGGTAGTGGAGTGAGAGGTACAAACTATTAGGTCTAAAATAAGCTACAAGGATATATTGTACAACATGGGGAATACATTCCATATTTTAAAATAACTCACTACATTGTACACCTGTAACATATAATATTGTACAGCAACTATACTTCAATTTTTAAAAAGTACCAAAGGAAAGAGAGCCATAGGTTTTAAACTACAACAATAACAAATGTCCTTAGCTTCTAAAAACACAAAAAAATTATAAAATAAAAAAAAAAATCTTCCCCACTAGAATGTCAGCTTGGGCAGCCCCAAGACCCAGAGCAATTGCTGCTCATAGGAGGCGTTCAATGCACAGATGCTAAGTTGCTGAGAGTCACAAGGTCTTCGCGTGGAATGGACGTGCGTCGGGTCGAAATATGAACAACGGACAGAATACTGCAGAGTCCCTGCCACGGGGCTGCTCTGGTCCCTCTTTCCCCACATCACTTCAGAAGCAAATGGTCTGGAGGCATTTGCATGACCTGGTTCTGCAGGCTGGGGTCTCTGGGCCTTAAGAGTATACCTCTAGGGATCAAGAAAGGAATAGAAAAGGAGTGATTGTATTGCACACAGAATTAGAAGGTGAGGAAAAATCTTTAGTGGAAAACGGATTAAGTCATGAACCTGAATCTCTCCTTCCAGGTCCCGACGGGGAGACGAGCTGGTCCAAGAGCTACCCATTATGTGGGGGCCTGATGCAGTCCCCAATAGACCTGCAGGATGACATCCTCCAGTACAACGCCAGCCTTGTGCCCCTTGGCTTCCAAGGCTACAGTGAGTCTGCCAACCAGCAATTTGTCCTGACCAACAATGGCCATTCAGGTGAGGGAGCGACCTCCAAGACCTGAAGGGGTGTCTGAGCTTTCCTCAGCTCCCTGGCCTCTTCTGTCTGCCGGGGCAGGGGGTAGGGTGGGTTCTACTGAGGCACCCAGGAAGGAGGGCAAAGGGGAGCCTTGAGGGATGCTTGGACCACTCTCTCCAGGGGATGCTGCAGGTCCTGGGCTCGGCTGGTTCTGCCGGGGTGGTATCTCTCAGAAGCGGCACATCTCTTGGGATGGGAGAGGGGACAGGCCTGAGCCCCTTGGCCTATTGGATATGGTGCGGGAGTGAATTCTGGGGCACCGTGAACAACTCAAGGGGCCACACAGTTTACTGGGGGCCTTGCCCAGTCTTTGGAGTCAGACCAACCCGAATTTGAATCGTGGCTTGACTACTTATGAGTCATGAGACTCTGGATGAGAATTTTAAACTCCTTGAGGTTTCATCTGGAAAATGGGCATATTGATGTGTACTGTAAAGACTAGAGGTTATGTACGTTAATATCCAGAATAGAGAAGTGCTTAATAAAGAGCGATTATTATTGTTGTTGTTGTTATATAATTCTACAGCTTGGCAGATACTTCACGACAGGTTCTATCTTCATCGCCAAGTGTGTAATACATGGATATATAAACAAACGTTCATCCATTGGTCTAAATTAGTTCCTGACATCATTTTCCAAGGGGAACCAAGAAGGTGCTTGTGCCACTGGAATAGCTTTAGTGAAAGGGGGACATTCTCAGAGAAAGAGCCCAGGTTTCTGACCTACAGGCTGCATCTCTCTGGTCCCCACCTCGCTGTATCCACTCGCCCCTGTCTAGGCCCTGGGCAGGTGATGCCTACCTGCTCTCAGGCAGTACTCAGCTGGCCAGGGCTCTGAAGACTGCCCCTCCTCTCCCTGCAGTGAAACTGAAACTGCCCAAGGACATGCACATCCAGGGCCTTGGGGCCCGCTACAATGCCTCGCAGCTGCACCTGCACTGGGGGGACGAGAATGAACCTCACGGCTCGGAGCACACTGTGGGCGGGAAGCACTTTGCTGCTGAGGTGAGTGGGGCGGCCCGGCTGGCAGAGGATTCCCGGCGGTGGGTGGTCTGGCACCCTTCCACTTGGCTGGTGTGCAGACAAGATCAGAGCACAAGGGGTGAGGTGGAGGGGGCCGTCTCACTCTACACACCCACCCCAGCCCTGCTGGCAGCACAGGAAGGTACGGCCACTCCGGCCACGCTGCAGCTCACCCCCGGTGAACCGCTTCCCTTCCTCTCCTGAACTTGCTGAGTTTGTTTCCATGTCTTTTACTGAGTGATGCTGCTCAGAAAGCAGTGAGTGCTCCCAGGGGGGCACAGTGGGACACACATGCCCCTTTTCTAGACATCGCCCTTCTGTTTGCACAGATTAAGATCCCACCAGCTTGTGTGGCTGACATCCCACTGCCATATCATACAAGGCTAAGTGCTCCCCCAGCTTTTCCGTTCTCTTCATATGCTATGCTGCTTGCATAAGTTTTTCCCATCCCATCTTTCCTTTCGGGCATGGGTTGTGCTTGGAGCCTGGGGACCCGGGTCCAGGGTCACTCTTCTATTTGGCCACAAATCAAGGGATGACTGGCATTATAACGCGTAGGGCATTGTGGCCATCAGAGACTCACTGAGGATAGCCTGAGACATCATCACAGTGTTGCGTTACGTTGCCCTGAGGTGCTACCCCAAATGCCAAAGAAAACAGGAAGAGGAGCAGAGCTTCGCTCCTGCACTACAAGTGTTCAGCGGAGGCTGGGGGATTGACCTGCTCCTTTTCAGCGTTCCCGTGGGATTGCACTTGGGGGTGTGGTTCTGAATGTTTAAAGGGCAATAAATACAAAGGGATAAATGCTACGGAGCCTGTGGTAAACAGTGATGCGACCATTCCCCTCTGTTCTTAAAGGCCGAACTGCTTAATGTCTTAGGCTAATTAGAGGTCGAGTTACAAGAGGTGGAGGAGCTATAATTCTGGCCCAATAGGATGGCCCTACTGGAAGTGCACATATTCCAGACCAGGCCCCTCTCTGAACCTCCAGGACTGCCATTTCTTTCAGCCTAACTGCAATAAGGAGGCTTCTATTTTCCCACGGGGGGTAAAGGAGTTAGGGTGTAGGCTGAGAGGGTTTGGGCATTTAAAAATAGTTACTGAATTTTCTGCTATTAAGCCACATCATCGGACCAAGAACCTGGTGAAGATGGACCATAAATGTCAATAACAGAGAAAAAACATCAAGGTGACCCTAAAGTGGCAGATTCTCTATGGAGGGTCCTTGAAAGTGTAGCAGTTCTTCTGGCTTGAGTCTATATAAGAAGACGCTCTTAATCCTCTCAGCAGGGAATTCCCTTTTGTTTGTATTAGTCTTCACCTCCTCTTGATTTCATCTCAACCAGTGAGAAAAGTGCTAAAACAGAACACAAGCTCAAAGGTCAGCTGTAAAAAGAAATAAGGATCGCGACTTCCCTGGTGGCGCAGTGGTTAAGAATCTGCCTGCTAATGCAGGGGACACGGGTTCGAGCCCTGGTCTGGGAAGATCCCACATGCCGCGGAGCAGCTAAGCCCGTGAGCCACAACTGCTGAGCCCGTGTGCCACAACTACTGAAGCCCACACGCCTAGAGCCTGTGTTCCACAACAAGAGAAGCCACCACAATGAGAAGCCCGCACACCTCAACGAAGAGTAGCCCCCGCTCGCTACAACTAGAGAAAGCCTGTGCGCAGCAATGAAGACCCAACGCAGCCAAAAATAGACAATAAATAAATAAATTAAGAAATAAGAAATAAGGATCTAGGGCCTTCAGGGTTTTAGCCACATAGAGTTCTGCACTATTTCCCAAAGCAATGCCAGGCCAAGATGGTGTGGGGCAGTGTGGAGGCTACATCCTTTGGGGGGGAAAGATGGTAAAGGAGGAGCCCCTAAGAAATCCTTAATACAGGACCATTAAAAAGAAGAAATAACTTGATATAATTTTTTTTTAATTAGAAAGGGCCACTTGAAAAGTGGGGAACATTGAGCTGTATTCATTAAAATATGCTTGAATTCTATTTATAATCACATAAGATGGGAAAAGAGATTAACGAAGAAAAAGGAAAAGGGAGGTAAAATCTCAGTGTGTCATAGTCTCAAGAGGCAAAGAATCAACTAAAATACACATGATCAAATATAATACAGTTTTTTGGAGGACAGGTGATACCACCTTTAGGATTAAAAATCAGGTTAAACAAAGTAGGAGGATGACACTCCTGCATGTCTAAGGGGCTTTATCAGAATGAAGTCATGTCTATAAGCTCCTAATGTCCAGAAGGAGAATGTAGAATAGACATAATATATTTAAACTACCCAAAAATTACAGGAATTTTTCTGTGAAGAATGATAAAGATTTCCAACAACATGCTTTACTGTTTAAAGCTTTAATACCTGAAGAAAATATAACATTGATCATAGAAAAATCAATCCAAGGCATGACATAAGGGAGTTTGTGATACAAATATTACCTTAAATATGAGGTATTCAAAGGTGATGGAAAAAACCAGATATGTTCTTAGGCGCCTTGAGTGAGTAAGTGTGAGAAGGAGTTATTTAGAAGTAAGTGAAGATGTGAAGATGCCCAGATAGGGGTTCAACCAAGGAAAGTGTGTTAGGTATCTATTGCTACATAACAAATTACCCTAAAAATTAGCAGTTTAAGACAACAAACATTTATTATCTTGCAGTTTCTGTGGGTAAAAAAATTGGGAGCAACTTAGGGGACTGGCTCTGGTTCAGAGTCTCTCATGAGACTGCTGTCATGGTATTGGCTGGGCTACAGTTATCTGAAAGCTTGACTGGGGCTGAAGGATCTGCTTCCAAAATGGCTCATATGGTGGACAAGTTGATGCTGGCTATTGGCAGGAGGCCTCAGTCCCTTGCTACATGAACCTGTTCATAGAGTTGCTTGGGTGCCCTTATGACATGACAGCTGGCTTTCTCTACAGTGAGTGATCCAAGTGTGAGCAAGGCAAAAGCCACACTGCCTTTTATGATGGGGTCTCAGAAGTCATATATTATCACCTCCACCTTACATGATTTATTAGAAGCAAGACATTTAGTCAACGCCACACCTGAGGGGAGAGGAATTAGGCTCTACTTTCTGAAGAACGAGTCAAAGAATTTGTGGATGTATTTTAACACATCACATAAGGTAAGAGAGAACAGACAAAGAGCACAGCTGCCTTGCTGGTAGACCTAAGACAAACTTCATTTCCTGGATAAAGCTGATGACAAGTAATACAAACTATTCCCCTTTTGCCAACTGCCAAGAGGTCCAGCTATAACCCTTTAGAACGGGCTAGAGCAGCCTCTGGCAGGAAACGAGGGATTATCTGAGATTTTTAGGAACACTTTCACTCTACAAATATCTATTCACCTGTTTCCTGAAGGCTGGAATTTCCTGAGGCAAAAGCCACATCTGGAGAGAAGAGACAACAAAGAAAATGACAATTGAAACAAACACCAATGCAGCTGAAAATGGAAATATTTACTAACCAATTGGTGGGGAGTCTCAGATCACAGACTTAACCTTGTCATGTAGGGGGAGGATGACAGATTCCAAGAGAATCAGGAGAAAGGACTGTGAAATAAAATGGAGTCACTTACGTCAAGGGGTTTTAAAATGGAGCTGGGAGGCCATTAAGGAGGTGAACCTTATGCGCGTCCTCACCAGCGGGAACCATGAACTTCTGAACTGGGCCAAACCACCAATACTCCATGGACTCTGCAAGAACACCTGCAACTTGTCACATTAACGAACTTTTCCCTCCCTCTAGTAACAGCCCTAGTATTCAACCATGTTTAGCCAAGACTAGCTTCTGCCTCCAACTTGAAAATTACAAAATTCTTTGTAATGCAAACCTCCCTTCTTTGCCTTTAAAAGCCCCTTTTACTCCCTAGCAGGACACTGTTTGGGAAGCTACCCAAATCTGTGTGCCCCAAATCACATTCTTTGACCCAAATAAACATTTTTTTTGCTTAAGAAAAAAAAAAAATCAGGTTAAACATTGACAGAGCTTGGCATAATAATGTCTTAATGCTTACCTAGACTTTCTTTTTAATTTTTTAAGACTTTTTTTTTTTAGAGCATTTTAGGTTCACAGCAAAATGCAGAGGAAGATACAGAGATTTCTCATATACTCTTTGCCCTCACACGTGCATAGCCTCCCTCATTATTAACATCACTCATCAGAGTTTACCTAGACTTTTTTTTTTTTTTTTGCGCTATGCGGGCCTCTCACTGTTGTGGCCTCTCCTGTTGCGAAGCACAGGCTCCAGTTGCGCAGGCTCAGCAGCCATGGCTCACGGGCCCAGCCGCTCCATGGCATGTGGGATCTTCCCGGACTGGGGCACGAACCCGTGTCCCCTGCAACGGCAGGCGGACTCTCAACCACTGCACCACCAGGGAAGCCCTACCTAGACCTTTTAAACCCAACATTTCTCAAAAACTTCTCTTTTCCTCACTTTAATAATGATAAGTAACTTCTGCTTTGAAAAAAAATGAGTTTAGAATATGGTATTTTGGGGTCTACATTCATGGAGTAGCATTTTTGTTTCATGGTCTCTTAAAATATAGTTGATAAAACCTGTATAAAAGTCATGTTGTGACTGTCTCCACCTGAGAGATAAATGCATGTCCTGCTCTGGGTGCAAGTATGATTAAGGTACAGTTGGAGGTTTACTGCCCCGGCCCCCAGATCAAATGCAGAGTGGCCGGGCTTAGGCTGGGCAAGCCACATGGGACCATTTTGCCCCAGGCTCCAGAATAAGTAGGAAGAATCAGAAGGGAGAAGTGCTCCAAAGTATCCAAGCTTTCTCACAGCTAGTATAAAAGCCAATGTGTTCATTCATTCATTCAATATCTACTGTGTACCTGGTACTTTTCAAGCACCATATCACACCCTGGGATACCATGAGTGAACAAGATGGACAGACTGGCCTGGTGGAGTTTGCAGTCTAGAGGACTGACAGAAAAGGGAACACTGGGGTGGCCATGAGGCAAGGGTCTGGGAGGCCGAATCTAGCTAGGGATGGGGGTGGTCTGTCCCTCCCATTGGATTCCAGTCTCCTGCAAAAGTGAAAGCTTCCCATGGGTCCCTATCCCCTGATGGATAGCAACTCATCTCCCCTCTCCCACTGCAGCTGCATATGGTCTTTTATAACTCGGACCTGTACCCCAATGCCAGCATCGCCAGTGACAAGCCAGAAGGCCTCGCGGTCCTAGCTGTTCTCATAGAGGTAAGAGATGTTGAGAGGCATTTTACATGAAATCTGATGTCAGGATGACATCAGACTTGGCATTTGGTTCCTTGCACACCCGTCTGTTCCGTTTCGGCTGTGTCTTGACTCTAGAGCAGGGACTATTTCCCCACAGGGTTCCTGCTCTCAGGCATCCGAGATCTATACGGAATGAAGCTTAATAGTTCGGTTTCTTCCTGAGCTATGGAAGCTCAGTTCTTCCTTTTAAATCCATATGCAATTGGCCTGGAGGCAGCCCTTTCTGTGGCTGGACAGCAGGAATGGGCATGTCCTAGGTGACACTGGAAAGATGAGTCCTAGTCTCCAGCCCTATTGCATAATCAAGGAATTGCCAAGTTGGACAGGGCCTGTCGGGGGTGGGGGAATCATTCACTGCTGCCCCATCACATGCCTGATACAATTTCCAGCATCCAAGCTCCATCCTTTATAGGAACCCCAGCATAAGTTCTTTCCTTAATCCCAGAACATGGGAACACCTCCTGATTTGCTTGCATTTTCCCCCCTAAGGAGATAGCACGTATGTCGTTTCTCAACATACTTACTTGCCTGACTTGGCTTGCATGAACTCAAGCTCCCTTAAGTTCTGGTTAGAGAACATGCTATTTGTGGCCTTTAAGCTCACAGCCAGATAATCAGGAGCACAAGCTCTACCTGTTGCTCTGGGACACCCCAGCCCCAGTGCCTTGAGCTGGAAATAGGATGTCCTGAGATGCAAGAGGGCAGGACCATTCCGCCAACCCCCTAACAACCTAGTGATGCATCATAACTGTCCTAGTAAAGTGCATCCTTTGGGGAGGATCTCAGCAGTGGTGATTACACACTCTCAGCAGAGCCCTTCCATTCACAATTGTCAAGCCAAGCTCAGCCTATTGAATTCTGTCCCTGTTCAACCTGCCCCATCTCTGTTGCAGGTGGGCTCCTTCAATCCATCATATGACAAGATCTTCAGTCACCTTAAAGATGTAAAGTACAAAGGTGAGAGGTCCTTGGAGGCGTATTCACCCTCTGTTGGAGAAGAGTGTATTCACCCTTGTGTGATCTGAAGAAGAACCCATGCAGGGGGCCGGGTACTGTCTGTGACCAAGTCCTAGGATCAGATGGCTCAGAATGGGGCTAGTTCACCTTCCTAGTCTGTCATATGCTCAGCTGCACCTCTGCCTTGGGGAGCAAGGTGACATCATCCCCCAACATGTCTCTCCAGGCCAAGAAGTGTCCATTCCGGGTTTCAGCATTGAAGAGCTGCTGCCAAAGAGGCCTGAGGAGTACTACCGCTACCGAGGGTCTCTGACCACACCTCCTTGCCACCCGACCGTGCTCTGGACGGTTTTCCGGAACCCTGTGGAAATTTCCCAGCAGCAGGTAACTGTCGTGCTCTTTCTTGTCAGAGAGCACGTGGTACCTCGGACGCTACCACCACCCATATCATAATCAACGACTTGATTTCCTCACTTAGAGTTTCACTGGCAGCTATTCAAAACCTCTCCAAATATCACAGGGGCTTGGAAGCACTTCAGAAATTACAGGCTGAGCTTCAAAAGTGGAGCTATCAAGTCAAGTGGGGAAAATGAATCTGTCTCCACAGTTCTTTAAATAATAGCTGTTAAGCTGCGTTTCCTAATATATCCCTCAGCGGATAGTGTCTACCTCCCAGGCAGGAAAGAGCATGGCTCCTTTACAGGGGCAGAATAAAGACAGGATCAGGTTAGACTGTTTAACAAAGCCGAGGGGATGGGGATTACAGCAATGAGGATCTCTGCCCTCAAGAAGTTCACAGTCTAGTGTAAAACTGGGGGACAGAGTCCTTGGGAATCATCTCTAACCCTCTCATTTCTTAGGTGATGAAAGCAAGGGTTAGAGAGTTGAGGAAACTTGGGGATCACCAGCTGGTTAGTGACAGAGCTAAGACCCAAAGATAAGAGCTGAGTTCCAGGTCACTGCCGGTGTCTCTACCCTGCAGCTGAGTTTCATCAGTCGGAAGTATGGCTGCCCAGGAGACGGGGCCAGGGGGCCACTGCACACTGGCTCACGGCCCCCACCCGCTTCATGAGCCAGCACAGCTCTCACTGCTGCTCCTTCCTTTCTACTATGAGCTATTGATCTGAGTAACCTCGATAAATGGCAGCAAGTAGGCTGACAGGAATAAAGACGTGATGAATCAAGAGATAAAATGCTCAGAAAGGCAGTAATATGTCCTAACCCAGAAACTGCCTTAGAAACAGTTACATGATCTATATGGGTGTATGAAAATACCATGGAACTAGAAGTCCGATGACCTGTGAGCCTCTTGCCTCCCTCTTTTGGTTCCTCTTGATGGGACCATCAGACTAAGGCCCAGGCCCCTCTGATTCAGAGCTGGGTCCTGAATGAGGCTCAGGAGAGGAATGCAGTCTCCGTGGGAGGCTGAGGAACCCCTCACCACCCCAGGTTTCCCTCCCTGCAGGGCAGATTTCAGGCTCAATCAGGATCTGACAGCACGAACCCTTCCGGCAGCCCCGGGAGGTGGGAAGACAGTGGGAAGACACACGGGCTCGCCGAGCCCCATCACTCAGACACGCGCAGGGGAGGGGCAGCTTCTGGCTTCCCCACTGCTTTCTCAAGGGTCTCCCGCCAGGCCTCGGAGGTGAGATCTGGTGGTCCTTTCCCTCGAGGTCAGGCAAGGGGGCGTCACTCTGCCCGTGGGGGGTGTTTCTGCTCTTCCCCCGCAGCTGACGAATTTGGAGACAGCCCTGTACTGCACACGGGTGGAGGACCCGTCCCCTAGAGAGATGATCAACAACTTCCGGCAGGTCCAGAAATTTGATGAGAGGCTGGTGTACGTCTCCTTCCGACGTGAAGGTGAGGAGATGCAGTGTGTGGCGAGTGCGGAGCCGAGATGTCTGTTTTGTGTGAAATCGGGTGCCCTGCTCTTGGGCACTGTCACTGATACCCTTAGGAGATGAGTTAAGAGCACCCTGGCTGCCAAGGGAACCAGATGCGTGAGGAGCTACCGTGTGTGGGTTTACTGAGGTCTCCCTCCACCGACCCTGACTTCCCTGAGCCTTGGTAGAGAAGCGCGAGCCAGGCCCTCCAGGCGCGTGGACCACAACAATCATTAAGTCTGGGAGTCTCCCACAGATGGGGAAGAGAGGATGTTCTGGGGGCCTCTCTGCCCTGAAGAACTACCTACCCCTTCTCCTAAGATACATGATAGGGCCCTTTTCATGAGATCAAACCTTCTAACTTCTTACAGGCTTTCTCGGCATCAAGGCCCATCTTTGGCCTTGCCAGGTGATTCCTGGCACCACCAAGGTCCAGGGATGCTCCTTTGTAAGGTTTTAGAAAATGGGCATAACCCACATCCGAGCCACAAGCAGCTCATGGTCTACTGTAGCAGGGCCCGTTAGACAAGAAAGTATCTTCAGAACTGCCTTTTGTCTCATCTCCTTGAAGCTTGCACAGGCATCCGAGATCTATACGGAATGAAGCTTAATAGTTCGGTTTCTTCCTGAGCTATGGAAGCTCAGTTCTTCCTTTTAAATCCATAACCATAACCCCCCAGATGGACAGTTAACATCTTGACTCGCACGGTATCTACATCAAGACAGCTGAAAGCTGGGGGCCCGGGGAAAGGGGTGAGGGGCCCACACTCTTCAAATCACTAAGTTCACTTTCTCACATCGCTTGTGGCCAAGCTGGGCCAAGGGTTCATATTTAAGGATGACCATTAACCCACCTGTCAGAGAATTAGCTCTCCTCGTCTCACATGGGGCACCTTGTTCTGTTGTTGTTCCTTTCATAGTGTGTGAGATTGTAACTGTCACCTGCTAAGCTTAGTGGACCACAGGAAGATTGAATTTCAAGGCCCTTGCCAGAAAGCTTTAGAAACATGCCCTTCTGCACTGACCCACACATATGGTCAGAATTACGTCCTTCTCTGTCAGTTTCTTAATCAAGAACTGTCCAAGAATTTATCTTTTGTATTCTCCTCTCCAGATGTCACTAGTTAAGGTCATCTCCCTCTTTTCACCAGTTTCTTGGTCTGCAAACTGAATCTATAAACAATGGCCCCTCCTAAAAATTGAGGATGTACATGATGGTAACTATACCAACTCCTTTTCCAGGAAATACCTCAAATGCATAGAATTATCCCCTGGTGTTCTATTCTGGATATAACATTCTCTTTTCCTATTTTTCTAAATGAAGTATATAGTAGTCAAGGGTTAAACGGAAATACTTCAACTCTTAAATAAAATAAAACTCCTCCTGGAGATAAGGGACTCTGCCCACATAGATCAGGTAGAATTTTCCTTGTGATTCAAGGATAATAGTCAGCTCTGTTCTCTGTGCTAAGTCTCTACAAGTCACCAGGGATGGTGTGACAGATACTCCCCAACAGTCAGCAGACCCAGGTTCAAGGCCTCACCTTGTTTCCTCCTGGCTATATGACGCAGGCAAATCATGTCCCTCCTTTGGCCTTGGTTTCCTCAGCCATAAAATGATGGGTTGGACTAGGTGAGTTAACGTCCTTTCGGTGCTAACATGTTCTGATTCTAAGTGGACACTAACAACTGTCCATCCTGACTTTACGTTGCAGGGACAGTGTGTGAGGGCAGTTACAGAGGAGCAGAAGAAAGCATGCAGGAACTTGACATCCAAAAGTAACCCCCACGTGTACAATGAACTGTAGCCTCGGGGATAATTAGCCATCTTCTTAGACCAGTTCAGGTCTAAGCTGGCACCTGTAGAGCAGGCAGTGCAGTCAGGCTGGTAACAGAGCGCTTCAGCAGACCCTCCCAGTCTGGCTGGGGGAGTTTGAGGGGCCTCTAAGCAGAAGCCCCCCAGACCGGCTCCAGCTCAGGACGTGGAGATCACAGCCCTAATGCAGCTTTGCCGCTGCCCCTCCAGCATGGCTTACCCAGAGCTGCTGCTTGCAAAGGCTGGGCTGGGCTTTCTCCCTCGAGTAAGAATCTGTGGCAGTCTAAGGCAAACCTGTTCATTTGAAGGCTGATTATAGAAACTTGGCCAGAATTCTCCCTTTCCCCTCATTTCCCAAAGACTCGGGCAGCAAATGGGGCTGTCCCCTAAGAAACAAGGATGAGGCAGCCCCAAAGGAGTGAAGCCCCAAACCTCATCCCCCCAGGGGCGCCTGCAATTCACAAGGGCCTTCTCACACCAACGTGGCGCGGGTCTCAGACTGTAACATGTCCTTTCAGATGGATGGGGTAAGCTTGTTTGTCAGTGGGAGCCTTGAGCAATTTGGACTCAACTGTTTGCAGGCTCTTCCACTGAGGCATGTCTGTAATTAGGGGCTGGTTTAATTCAGGGTCTTCTCTGAAAGTTAACAGGAACTATGGGGCTGGAAAATGAAAACTCTGGAGTTTTCTGCCAGGAAAAAAGTAATGTTAAGGAAATCCTTTATGAAGGAAAGTGCACGGACCTTGAGAGGGGGATCTGAGGTTTAACCAAATTGGAACAACTGGGACTGAATCACTTAACTGGAAGCTGTATTTTCTTCAACTGTGCCAGAAAAGGAACACAGAGCTTGGTTTCTGTCCTTAAGAGGTGGAGAGTCTATGACGGCCCTAGGGCAGGGTTTCTCAGCCTTGGCATCAGCACGTCAATACTGACATGTGGGGCTGGATAATTCTCACTGTGAGGGCTGCCCTTTGCACTGCAGGATGTTTAGCAGTGTCCTTGAACTCTACCCTCTAGATGCCAGCAGCATCCCCCCCTTGTGACAGCCAAAACATCTCTAGACATTGTCAAGTGTCTCTGGGGGATGAGAGGCAAAGTTGCCCCTGATTGAGAACCGCTGCCCTACTGATTGTACAATGACTTTCCTAGGCCCAGAACTTTTTTTTCCCACTCCTATGACAGGATTTTAGCGTTTTATATCACATGCCCTGGTCTTTATTCTATTCTATCCCTGTTTCCCATCTTCCTTTAGGATTTGAGTAGGTACTCTTCTTGTATAATTGGGTAGGGCCAAGGCTAAGAGAAGCAGACGAGAGAGAACTATTCACCCTTCAAGGAAGCATACCAATTCCTTCACCAGGGGTCCAGGTGCCTCTGAGGTAGCGATCTTCTTCAGAATCCCCTCATCATTCTGTTCCTTCCCTTTCGTATGATTTTTTTTTCCTCTCATGTATGTTGTTTCTTGTTGCCTTTGGTTAAAATGCCCTGTCCTTGTGGAGAGATGAAAGTCACGCCAGGCACTTTTTTTCAGCTCTTAAAAAGTGCCTCTTCCAAGTGGCACAAATGGAAGTCTTGAGCTGAAGAGAGGAAACAAGACTCACGTCCTCCAGGTGGGGTCTTGGAGAGGAGGAACACATCCTGGGAGCAGTCCAGATCTCGTAAGAGTCAGCTGCCCGATGTGAGGAAGGAGAAAGACAGTAGAGGCACATCTATATAGTTCAGGGGCCCGATTCTCGGTTCCCCAAAGTTGACCTCTTCCCAGCCAAAGACACCCACACTGGGTCCAGATGAAAAAGGGTAATAAAGCCAGACCAATAAAACCCAAATGCCAATGTTATCAAGTTCTATTTTCAACATGTCAGGGCAAGGAAAACTTGAAGGCCAAGAGGAAGCCCAGAAGTTTCTATAATCGTGTCTTCAGTGCGCTTGCTCTGAGCGAGTGCACGTCACATGCCTCAGAGCCTGGAGCCAGCTGAGGCGACACTTAGACAAGGACGCAGGGCAGTCGAGGGGTAGGGCTTTCCCCCTCAGCAGAGCTGTGGAGTAGCCTGATTAGAATCTGCTTGACCCTGAGGGACCTGGGTAGTTTCATAAAATGTTTAAAAAAGAGAGAGAAAAAACCTTACAAAGCTAAGATGGCTAATTATCTAATTCTTTGAGACTAGAATGTATGCTTTGTGGTTATTGACCTTGTCAACTTTCTAAAAGTCCCTATTTATAAATAAACTCTATTAGATGGAAAAAGATTAATTCTTCCAAAGGGTCCAAGTGAAAGACCAGAGGAGTTCCCCTTAAAATCGCCTACCCCGGATACAGGGTCTGAATAGTCAGGAATGATCGTCAAATGTGCTAAGAAGTGGAGTCCTAGTCACACCTAATGCAGTTCAACACACCGCGTGTTACTGAGCACGTCCCACGTTAGCCACTGCGGGGAACAGAAAAGCCCACCAGGGATGTTCTCTTGCTCCCAGCAATAAGCCTCTGGGCTAGACAGCGGGAGAAGGGGCCAGGCGGAAAGCTGATCCTTCCAGCCTGTCTCCCCTGCTCCCATCCTGCCCTGCGGGGCCTCCTTCGACATGGCAGGTGCTTTCATGTGTGCATGCTACTGACTTTTGCACACAGGAGTCCCTTTGTCTGGGATGCCCCTCACCTCTTCCACCAGGAAAAATTTTCAAGACCCAACTCCAACCATATCCTGCCAAAGCCTTCCCCATGCCCCCGAGGGTGACTTACAGTCTCCTGCTTCAGTGCAGCTGACCTTGTTCATCTGTGTTATAGTTTTTAGCACACCACAGGGTAATTATGTATTACCACGCAGAAAAAAAAAAAAAGAAAAAACATGCCTCTATTACCCACACAGCACGAGCCCCTTAAAGCAGGGGCTGTGGGCGTCTTACTAGCCTTTTGCGCCTGGCACCGTGCCCGGCGCTCATTACAAGTCTGAAGGAATGGAGCCGACCCGTCTCCCTTCCTCACTCCCCACCAGTGTCTTCTCTGCAGAACCATCTAAACAGAAGCCTGACCGGTTGTCAAGTTTTAGTTTTATGAAGTTTTATTTTGCTTTGTTATCAATTTGCCAACAGCATTTAAATCAATCTATTTGTTGAGGAAAACGTAAAGATCAGAACATAGCTGTCAAGTGTTAAAGGTCCGGGATGGGATGGGGGTGCTGAGGGATGCCGTCAGGCCTTCTGTCATCTGGCCTGACAGGGGTAAGAGCCCCGGTCCCACCACCTGTCATTCCTGCAGCACAAACAGCCTGACCCCCAAAGGGAACTGAGAGCATGAAGCACCAGGGCTGCATAATAACCCTCGCCCACCGTCCCAGGGTTTAGGCCCCCTCAGAGCAGCACGGCTCTCTCTTCTGGGACTGCATGCCTGCAATCGGGAAGGCAAAGCCCTCAGGCCCTAGCACGGTCATAGAAAACCAGTTCCCACATGTAATCTGGCGGCATCTTTTGGGCAGACTTATTTGTAGAAATTATTTCTTCAACAGGGTTCCACAGTGTTAAGAAAAACTCCAGTAAAATATGTCCTCTTAAGATAGTTACGCTCTGTGGTTACGGAGGGCATCTTCCTTGCTTTTCTTACCAAAGCATCATCCAAAGAGAGGACCAGCATTTCAGTTACTTGAATCTATGACTTGTATTAAGCATAATAACAAGAGTTTTACCATCTGAAACTGGCTTTTACATATTTAAACTCTCAGATCCCTGCTAAACCAAAACTCTCCCTGCCTCTTTTATAAGACTGGAGGTTGCTAAAGACATACACCTATATGTACAGGTATCTAATCACTGTGCAACATGTCACTTACTAAAACAGTCCATACTTTAAAATAATACACTGAAAGGAAAAGGATTGTAGTCCTTTTTTTCAAAACTCTGTTTGAATAAATAGAACTGCAGATCGACCTAGAAAATGCTAGACTTCTTTCAGGAACTGCAAGCTGTGTAAATAAGGTGCTTGTTCCTCCCGCTGGACTTTTCTGTGTGCGCACCTGAGGCTTCAGAAGACCTCAGACGCAGTTAACCAGCATCCTCGTGTCCAGCAAGACGCCTGTGGAAGACGCAGCACCTGAGCCAGCCAGACAGGTAGCAGTGCCCCGTGGCGAGCAGCCTGCTCATCTTCTCGGGGGCCTGTACCTTCCCGGGTGAGGCATGTGGTACTGGAGTTCTTCTCTATCTGTGTGATTTCCTTCTGTGTGTCGTACTGCCCTTCTTCTGCTGACCCTGACTTGCACCGGAGCCTTGTATGGAGAGCAGGCAGCTCTCCCACGTCTGTGTGGCACGTGCCCTCGTACCTGCCAGCTCAGGGGCCCCTTCGTTGCGTTCTCACCCCGTGCCTCTCATGGGCCGTCTCTGTCAACCAGCCTGTCTCGTTTCTCCTGTCTGGCCTGCTGTGCTTCAGTGGGAACTCCCTGTCTCATCTGCCATTCAGAAACCATTTCTGTGTTTAATCTGCAAGTGAATCTTTGCCCCTCCCTGCACCATCTTTCGATGCCTGTTCTCTGCAACAGCCCAGAGGCACTGTGGGGATGCAGGCTTCGGCTTCTCTCTCTGGGCACTAGTTCTCTAGTCGCCCCAACAGGTCTCCTGCTGCCTTTTGTGACCTCCCCTCTCCCTTTAGTTAGCAGATGCTCTGGCATCTGCCTCCAGCGGGACCCAAGCCCTGCGCTTTATCCAGCTCGGCAGAGGACCTCTGCTCCTTGATGCTTGGCACTGTCTCACCTGGCAGGAGATAGCATCCCAACGTCATCTTCCTGCCCTGGGGTCCTGGCGGGTAGAATTCCCACGAGGCGCCGCCCTCGCTGCCATTCCTCTTCCCAAGGGGCTTATGCTCTTCGCTTGCTCAGTCAAGCTGCTTTGTTTTTTGCTGCATCAAACACTGGTCTGTAAAGCATCTGTCCCAGTCTCTGGGGACTTCCTTGTCTTCATACCTGCTTGGTCTTGTTTCATTGTTTCCAAGGAGAGGCAACTTAGGCCCTAAGAAGTCGTCATCCAGGAGCAAGGAACCCACGTTAGAGCCCTGGATTAAATTAGGCTGTTGTTTATAGGGCCTGATACAGCCAAGGACACTGCTCAGTGACACAGGAAAACCAGACTCTCCCTCCAGATCGGCCACCCAGCTGCGCCACGTGCGCACGAGAAAAGTCTCGTGCCTGCGGCCTTGCTTCCAAGCCTTCACTCGCTCCCTAAGCCCATGGCCTGAGGGCACCTCCTCCAGCCCCAGAGCGGGGCTGTCAGTTGTCTGGGGGCCTGTGTGGCTCTCAGGATGTTTGAGGTGACTGTGAAAGCGACGACTTTAGAAGCTTAGCCAAGTGGTTAGGCTTACTAGTAACAGTCTTATGTGGCAAGAACTAGTTTAGTACCACAAGCATCTCGAGCTTTAGGAACAAAAAAAAAGTTTATTTCATCAAAAAAGCTTGGAAAAGAAATCACGACTAGTTGGGTTTTTCTTCAGTGGTTGTTGTTTTTAAGATCCTAGAGGCCTTGGTTACCTCTAGGTACCTTAAAAAACAAAACAAAACAAAATAAATTATAGTATGCAGAGGCCACAGGCCATGCAGGGAACAGAACATGTGCTGTACAAACACTTGATGCTTTTCCCAGGCGGAGACTCACGTCCTGAGAATCTCCCCAAGCCACAGACTGGTTCCTGTGTTCAGGGCAGGGAATCGAGCGACAGGAGCCACGCTCTCTGCCACCTGGGAGGCCGTGGGCTGCCAGTGGTGGCCGGCAACAGCCAAGAGAACAGGCCACCCTGCCCTTTGTGGACGGCTTCTATCCATACCTGCCCTGCTTATCCTTTCAACAGGCTGGGGCCACCCGGGAAGCCAGACGAGGGACAACTAGGGCCCAGCCGTGGACCAGGCAGGCTACTGGCTCAATATTAGACTGTGAAGAAAGACAGTAGGGAAAGAACTTGGGGCTGATGGCCCCAGGGGAATCAGCCAGACTGGGGCCAGATGGCAGGAGAAGGGGCTGAGCAAAACCTCACCCTGCAGTCTCAGGTCTGGTTCCCCAGGGTATCAAGTGCCCCAAGGGGAGGTGGTCCCTGGCCCTCTGCCTGCATCTCACACTTGATCGGGGCTCTCCCAGGGTCTCCGTCGCCATGGTGGGCTCTATGGGCACAGGCTCTCCTGAGTGTCTGGCTGGGTGGCCACCATCTGCACAACTCTGGCTTCCAGTGTGAACTGGAACAACCCCCCATCCTCTCCCCCGCACCACAAGCTAGAAGTTTCTACTGAGATCAGAAAACCACCAGACAGGCGGGTGTGTGTAAGCAGAGACTTTCTTTAGATGGAGAATCTGACTGGAAGAATGAGGAGTAGTTCTGAGAACATGGAAGCAGCTGGGGTAACCTGGGGGCTCTGTGACTGGGCTCCTCTGTGTTACTCGAGAGGACAGGCTCACTCAGGGCCCTCTCCAGAGAGGTTCCTAGCAGGCTGACCATGGGATTTCACCTTAGATCACTGGGCACTATTTCAGCCCCACGGAGGACCCCACTAACTCACCCCATTCATCTCCAACAATAACTTGCTGAAGAAGCCACGCTCCTCTGTCTCCATGTAGCAGGGAAGAGAGGCTGGTATGGTGGAGGGGCTTCTCCAGTTTGTCCACCGGGGCCAAAGCAAAAATAGAACCAAACCATGACAACAGTACTGGATGCGGATGGGTGGACAAGGCTGGTGACAGGTTCCAACCAAGCTCTGCTGGCCCCAGCCAGCTAGAACCTGGCAGCTTCCTTGCTGAGGAAGAGAGGTAGGTGCCAGAGACGCAGATGACAGCCCACCAAGGTAGACTCTGATTCTTACCCTTCCTCACCTTCCAAGTTGGCCATATTGTATCAAAAACTGAAGTCTTAGCCACACAAAGAGATGGTTGTGATTAAAGGAGCATCAGAGGGAGGGATCACGGTGCGAACTCCCTGGGTGGGCAATTCCCTCTACCCCATCAGGCACCTGAGCCAAGAGTGAACGTCCCCAGGAGGGCTGCATCAGCCCTGTACCTCCACCCAAACAAAAGGTAGAGCTTTGCTCAACACACTGGTCAAATATGCCAGGGTTTGACTCGGTTAATTTCTGGTCTTTTCCTCTCCCTTTGAAGGGCCAGACGCTACCTACACAGGACCGAGTCTGGGTAGGTGGCCAACCGGCCATGCATGCTGCAGCTGGGTGATCCCTGTGGTTCTCGGTGTGATCTGGGCCTGTGATTCTTCAAGCCCATCCTCTCTGCTTCTCTGTGCTATCGCTCTGACTCCTGACCCCCTCCTCACCGTGTGTCTTACCCTCAAGTCACTCTCTGATTCAAAGAGGAGCTGCCAATCAAATGCTCCCCTAATGAACGACCTAATCCCTTTATAGCATGGGTACGTTCAAAAAGCCTATCCAAGACCTTCTGTTTGCCAGGATGGGAAGCCATTGCCTAAAAACTAGGCCTAAGCCCAGTATGGAGGTTGGGTGACCAGCCAGTTGACCTTGGCAATGGGCCCTGGTTGTTTTGGACTGCTTAGGACTGTGTAATGGAACTTGGGGCCAAAGCTGATAAAGAGGCATCTCAAGGGGCCTTAAATCCAGCAAGCAAAAATGGAATAAGTTCTTACTCTGTAGCCCAGGGTTTCTCAAAGTGTGGTTCGTGGACCACATACATCAGCATCAGCTAGAGGTGTCTGGTTAAAATGCAGATTCCTGGGCCTAACTCTCGATTGAATCAGAGTCTCTGAGGGTTGGGCTCAAACATAGTCTACATCAGACACAAGCTCTTCAGATGATGGATGATGCTGGTGCAAGTTTGAGAACCCCTGCTGGAGAATCGCTACAATTTGCAAATGGCCCCCTGTGAGTACTCCAGCCAATCCTGCTAGGCCAAAGACCAGAGCCTAAGAACAGAGATGGGGAAATTACACCTTTCTGTGGATGATTCTGCAGCTGTCACCTGACTGCGCACACACGTGCTATGGGGATGACATGAAGGGGAAGGGAGGATTGTAATGAGTGTGCACTTCCCCTCAACAGGTATCGTCCTTTTCGTGGCCCTGGCTGGCGTTCTGGGCATCTGTATTGTCCTGGCAGTATCCATTTGGCTTTTCAGAAGGAAGAAGAGGTGAGCTGATTTGGGCCCAAGATGGGAGTGGGTGGCTTTGTGTCCATGAGGATTGATCTGTTCGGGAAGGCAGCCTGCAGAACGAAGAGCCCTGTCACCTGTACCAACACTTATCCTTGGTTGGTTTGGGAGTGCCATTTCCCAGACACCGCTGATCCAGTGAGACACTGGATGCTGGTGGTTCAAGAGTCATTGAGCTCAGAGTTGGAGGTGGGTCTGCCAGCTTTGCTGCCCCTGCTAAGACCTTGGACAAGCCTCTTGATTTGGAAGGGAGGTCCCATTTACCTACACACAAGCACCAAGGCTGTCCTCTTTCTAAGATCTTGACATCCGGTTTTTCTTCCCTGAACCCAGAAGAAAACTGAGGGAAATTTTTTGATTTCTTACTCACATTGATGCCCTTTGCTTGTGTTTTTATTGTCATGTTTAGTTTTTCCTAAAACCTAATTTATTTTTCCTGCTATGAAAAAAAGAGGTTGTCAGAAACCCTGTAGGAATCAGAGATTTGAAGCAGGGTGGTAATGAGACCTTCATCAAAATGCAGGTCTAAGTATCGTCAAGCGTTAAAAGAGAACAGTTGAAAAATGAACAGGTTCCCTTTTGGTTAATGCTTTATTGGGGGGCGTTTCCTCCCAAGACCAACAGAACTGGAGAAAGGTCTCCAAGGGAGGAATCTGACTTGCCTCATTCCATAGCTGAGTTGGGCTGCTCTTGCCTCTCTTTCCACTTTGACTAACAACACTCATGTGTCCTTGCTGTTCCAGCAGCAAAAAAGTTGCCAACAAAGGAGTCATCTACAAACCGGCCATCAAGCAGGACGCTGAGGCCCATGTGTGAGGCCCTGGCACGCCCAGGCGTGTCCAAGGAAGGACCTGGCTTTGGACACAGCCTGTTGTGGCTCCCTGGACACTTGAAATACCTGAGGGTTCTCTGGAGTTCCACCCACAAGCACCCCAGACCCTTGGGGGACCCCACCATCCTGATGCCATGCCACCCCCAGTGGGAGCGTGGATGGGGAGAGCTTGCGTAGGAGGTAGGAAGTCTGAGCTGTCTGCTTCGTGAGTGTGAGACCATGAAGTGGTCCGGATTCGGGGAGCACAAACCACGTCGCCCGCTGCGGGCTGTTGATGGTTAGAAAACACTCTCATCCAGGGCTTCACTTGAATGTGGTTTCCAGTGTCCTGGGAATTCTGCTTTTTGTCCATGCTTTCAGACCAGAACACGGACTCTCTCTGCACTCAGACTTAGGCTCTGCTCTTGAGACCGTTTCCTTCCGCAGGGAAGGGCTTGTTGTCTGCTTTCCTTCTGCTATGACAAAACCTTTAGTCTGACCTTACAGCTGGGGGGACGGGGGTAACAGGAAGGGTCAAGGTGTCCGAGACAAAAAGAAAACAAGAGATATTCTTTGTAATATAGTAGAGGCATTTTCCAAGTCCTACCCTTTGTTTGTTTGTTTTTTTCTTTGTCTGTTTAACTTCTTTATTGGAGTATAATTGCTTTACAATTGAATCAGACGCACTGAATGGACCTCAGAGAGAGAGAAGACACGTAAGATCTGGAAGAGTCTCACTTTGGAATGAGAACTGAAAGCAGAAGTTGCTTGTCAAGCCCTAAGTGTGAGGACAGAATATTAAGCCCGACCCAAGCTCCTGTCAGGGGTGTCGTTATGTTTCATACTTTACGGGTTTTATAAATAATTGGGCTATTCCTTGAAAACGTGTTGTTGCCTTCTCTCTCCTCGAGGAGACGTGAACTCTGAGATGACCTAAGCTGCTTTTGTGTCTAAAGGAAACAGAAGCAAAATGGTTGAAGGGCTTTGTCTCTCCTGCCCAAATTTTATCTCTACCACCTTTGCGGTCTGTGTCCCTACTGTCAGCCTGGAATTGGGACCTATCAACTTCTCTGACTTGGAAGAAGATGTCGAGCCATGGCTGAGTTAAAGGATATTTTCAAACTATGAAAGCAGGAAGTTATCTGTGCAGGGGCTGGCATCATGGTGTTCAGGGACCAGAAATAATGGAACGTTACAGAGATCCTTCATGGTCTTCCCTCCAAGTGACAAAGACAGTTTCTGGGATGACGTAACTCCTTTATTCTCCGCCCTCTGATGTAAGAGCCCAGCAGAGACCAGTTAGTTCCATGACTGAGAAGGAGGCCCCCACCACCAATCTCTCCTGGCTGACACCTTGCAGTTCACAGAGAACCTTCGGATTCCCACTCTCATTTTGACAGCATGAGATGTCCTCCTGAAACATAGGTTTCTTTAGATTGCCTTTTTCCCTCTCCTCCTCCCTTGACTCTGAGAAGTCTTCTCTCTTCTCTACTGTCTTAACTTTTTGTAGTGATGGCAAGCCCTATGTCTTTGTAGCTTGTTTGCTAGGCGGAGTTACAGGTGGAGACTCGGGTGTGTGTGTGTGTGTGTGTGTGTGTGTGCGGGCGCGCGCGCAGGTGTGCATGAGACCTCCGACCGCCCTGGAGCCAGGGGTGGCATCCGGCCTTGCCATTAGCACACCAGCCTGATGCTGATCAAATGACAGCAGCGACAGCCCTCAGGACTGAGCAGTGGGAATCAGACGATGCTTTCTTGGCCTCGTCCCAAAGTTGCCAATCAGAAACCAATAAAAACCACTCCAGAGCTGTGAGGCTGTCTTTCAAAGAGCTCTCTACAGCCTTTAGGGACAGATTTTGTGAGAGCACAGAGATAGCATCGTACCTGGCACAATGGCTGTTCATAAAAAGGGAGTTATGGGGGAGGTGAAAACAGTGACAGTTTTCCTGCCCCCTCCCTCCTCAGCACAGCCTGGGCTCTCGGCCCTCTTGGCTCAGACGAAACAAAGCCAGGGAGAGGGCTCCTAGGATCAACACTGTCACCCTCCTCGCTACTCCGTGTGGGACTCCTGAGGACCCAGCCCTGCAGCTGCAAAAGCTTTCCTCAGGTTCTCACTCATTCCCTGACACTGGCTGCCTCTACAGGAAAGCGCTGCTGAAGCTTCTCTGCTTCCCACTGACCCCTGGGAGGGCCCAGGTGCTGTGCTGGGCGCATGGTAGGTGAAGGTAACAAAGACGAGGCCCCGGCTGGGGCAGGGACACAGGGAAGGCCCTGGCTTCTTTGCCTCTCACGGAGGTCTTCAGTCTCTTTGCTCTATTTCGTTAGTGTCAAACGGTAAAAACCTATACTTAGTTCCTTAATAAACATTCTAGGACTCTGCTGCATTGACTATTAATCCCATTTTAGGTTCCACCTCAAATTCTTTTCCCCTTCACTCAACTCCCTAAATTTTCATTGAAAATATTTGATCTATATTTAGATTTCATAAAAATTTACCTTTGAAAAAGCATATTCACGTACCCAAGTTGCTCCAAACACAAAGTTTTCCAAATAACTGAATTATCAGCTTTTAAATGTATTAAAATAAAATAAAATAAATGGAGTTTCTCAGCTTCAGTAGCCACATTCGAAGTCCTCAGCAGCTACGCGTGGCCAGTGGCCAGATACGGAACCCTAACCTCCTTTGACATAGCCTTTGGAAGGGTTAAACCTAGATGACTTTCACACAAAATAAACCCTAGAAGAAAGCTCTGGAAGGTGAGGATGGGGGACAGGATACAAAGATGGGGGAATCCAGAGAGGGTGGATATGGAGGATGGGAGAAAAGAGGGCATAGGAAAATCAGGCCCAAGGGAAGCAGGCCAGCAGCCCTTAGGCGTGGCTCCCCTTATCCTTGCACCCCTTCCCCTCGCCCCTTCCAGGGGTCCCCAGCCCTCTCTGCCCTGGCCACACACCCTTCAGCCACGCCCTGGGGTCCAAGTGCTCAGCAGCGACCCGGTCTAGGGCGTCCTTGCCTTTGTGGGAGCTCCCGCTGCGGGCATGAGGGTGCCTGGTTAACCTCCGGGGACCTCGCTGCAGGACCCTGGCCAGGTGCCACGTGCTACCTGCCCCCTGTGCCCCCAACACCCCCTCCTAATCTCCTCGGAGTCTGAACATTCCCCGCGCCGGACAATGCGGTGCGAACACATTCTCTACTGGAACCTGCCATCCTGAAGGGGGCGAACGCCTGAAACCCGAGTCTCTTGACTTGTTAGCTGTGCCCTGTCCCTCATGTTAGAAGGAGTCACCTTCCTTCGAGATGTGGGGAGAAGCTCGAGACCCACTTACAGGAGGAAATGAGACCTCCCGGGCCACCTGCCGGGCAGCAGAGGTGCCTCCTGGGCAGCGGGTACCATTTTGGCATCACCATGCATATCCACATTGGACACGGCGGGCAGGCACGCCTGGCCCTACGTGGTCCTCTGGCTGGGATTCAACTGCCGCAGGGTGTAGGGGAAAGGTGCGAGGCTGAGACAACACTGCAGGGGAGGGTCCCTCTGCCCCACCCATATGCCCTTTCACTATAGAATGGCGGCAGAAACAAGGGCCAAAGTGCTCTGTGGTATGGAATTATTCACCAAAAAAAAATTATTGCAGGTCAGCATATCATCGTGACTGCAGGTCAACCGGGGATTCAGCAACGCCTCCCGCTTGTACACCCTTGACTGTTTCGATGCACCTTCACGCCTTTATGCGACAACCCAGGGAAAGAGGGAGCACTGCGCCTATATCTTATAAGTGGAAAACGAAACAAGGGCTGCAGCTCTGGGCTGAGCCAAGGCCACACAGCTCCCGCAGTGCTCTGATCTCCAGCGGCAGTGCAGGGTCCGCCCTCCACAGCTCTGGTGCCACGGAAACACCTTCTTGTAATAGAATTTGCTACACACTTATCATAATCAAGCCACAACGTCGTAAAACCCCACAGGACAAAGGCCCTAAAGGCATTTGTGCCAACAATTTCTGGAAAATCAACGACAACCTCCCGCCTCCAATCTGCTTCATAATATTAAACTCTGCCATCTGCTCAGGAAAAGTCTGAGCAAGTTCTGCCAACTACCAGCAGACAAAGGAGTCAGCTTAACTCCTGGGATGTTACCCTCACCTCTAATTCAGCGAACCAAATTCCCAGGGACACGTGCACTTAACTTTCTCTCTTCCTGAAGCTGAACTGGAGACAAGGAATAAATACACACACAAATATAAACAAACACACACATATAAAAATTCCATTTGTATAAAATTCTTAAAAATGCCAACTAAACTATAGTGACAGAAAGCAGATCAGCGGTTGCCTGGGGATGAGGCAGTGGCTGAAGGGATTACGAAGGGGTATGGAAAATTGTTGAGGTGACGGATATGTACGTTATCTTGCTTGTGATGATGGTTTCTCTACATATGTCAAAACGGCTGAAATTTTATACTTTAAATAGGTGTCATTTATCTTACATTAATTATACCTCAGTAAAGAAGAAGACACACTGTTGGAGAGGGGGAAGATGGCAGAAGAGTAAGACGCAGAGATCACCTTCCTCCCCACAGATACACCAGAAATACATCTACACGTGGAACAACTCCTACAGAACACCTACTGAACGCTGGCAGAAGACCTCAGACCTCCCAAAAGGCAAGAAACCCCCCACGTACCTGGGTAGGGCAAAAGAAAAAATAAAAAAAAAAGAGACAAAAGAATAGGGACGGGACCTGCACCAATGGGAGGGAGCCGTGAAGGAGGAAAGGTTTCCACACATTAGAAGCCCCTTCGCGGGCGGAGACTGTGGGTGGCAGAGGGGGAAAGCTTCGGAGCAAAGAGAAGAGTGCAGCAACAGGGGTGCAGCGGGCAAAGCGGGGAGATTCCCGCACAGAGGATCGGTGCCGACCGGCACTCACCAGCCCGAGAGGCTTGTCTGCTCACCCGCCGGGGCGGGCGGGGTGGGGAGTTGAGGCCCGGGTTTCAGTCAGAGCGCAGGGAGACGGCTGGTGGCATGAACACAGCCTGAAGGGTTTAGTGCACCACGGCTAGCCCGGAGGGAGTCCGGGGAAAAGTCTGGACCTGCCGAAGAGGCAAGAGACTTTTTCTTCCCTCTTTGTTTCCTGGTGCGCGAGGAAAGGGGATTAAGAGCGCTGCTTAAAGGAGCTCCAGAGACGGGCGCGAGCCGCGGCTAACAGCGCCGACCCCAGAGACAGGCATGAGACGCTAAGGCTGCTGCTGCCGCCACCAAGAAACCTGTGTGCGAGCACACCTCCCTTCCGGGGAGGCTATGCAGCCCGCCACTGCCAGGGTTCCGGGATCCAGGGACAACTCCCCCGGGAGAACGCACGACGCGCCTCAGGCTGGTGCAACGTCACGCCGCCCTTGCCGCCGAAGGCCCGCCCCGCACTCCGTGCCCCTCCCTCCCCCTGGCCTGAGTGGGCCAGAGCCCCCGAATCAGCGGCTCCTTTAACCCCGTCCTGTCTGAGCGAAGAACAGACGCCCTCCGGAGACCTACACGCAGAGACTGGGCCAAATCCAAAGCTGAACCCCGGGAGCTGTGCAAACAAAGAAGAGAAAGGGAAATCTCTCCCAGCAGCCTCAGGAGCAGCGGATTAAAGCTCCACAATCAACTTGATGTACCCTGCAACTGTGGAATACATGAATAGACAACAAATCATCCCAAATTGAGGAGGTGGACTTTGAGAGCAAGATTTAGGATTTTTTCCCCTTTTCCTCTTTTTGTGTGTATGTGTATGCTTCTGTGTGAGATTTTGTCTGTATAGCTTTGCTTTCACCATTTGGCCTAGGGTTCTATCCGTCCGTTTTTTTTTTTTTTTGTTGTTGTTGTTGTTTTTTTACAAGGCTCTTGGTGCTGTAGCCAGGAGTCAGTGCTGTGCCTCTGAGGTGGAAGAGCCAACTTCAGGACATTGGTCCACAAGAGACCTCCCAGCTACACATAATATCAAACAGCGAAAATCTCCCAGAGATCTCCATCTCAACACCAACACCCAGCTTCACTCAACGATCAGCAAGCTACAGTGCTGGACACCCTATGCCAAACAACTAGCAAGACAGGAACACAGCCCCACCCATTAGCAGAGAGGCTGCCTAAAATCATAATAAGGCCACAGACACCCCAAAACACACCACCAGACGTGGACCTGCCCACCAGAAAGACAAGATCCAGCCTCATCCACCAGAACACAGGCACTAGTCCCCTCCACCAGGAAGCCTACACAACCCACTGAACCAACTTTAGCCACTGGGGACAGACACCAAAAACAACAGGAACTACGAACCTGCAGCCTGCAAAAAGGAGACCCCAAACACAGTAAGATAAGCAAAATGAGAAGACAGAAAAACACACCGCAGGTGAAGGAGCAAGATAAAAACCCACCAGACCTAACAAATGAAGAGGAAATAGGCAGTCTTCCTGAAAAAGAATTCAGAATAATGATAATAAAGATGATCCAAAATCTTGGAAATAGAATAGAGAAAATACAAGAAACATTTAACAAGGACCTAGAAGAACTAAAGATGAAACAAGCAATGATGAACAACACAATAAATGAAATTAAAAACACTCTAGAAGGGATCAATAGCAGAAAAACTGAGGCAGAAGAACGGATAAGTGACCTGGAAGATAAAATAGTGGAAATAACTACTGCAGAGCAGAATAAAGAAAAATGAATGAAAAGAACTGAGGACAGTCTCAGAGACCTCTGGGACGACATTAAACGCACCAACATTCGAATTATAGGGGTTCCAGAAGAAGATGAGAAAAAGAAAGGGACTGAGAAAATATTTGAAGAGATTATAGTTGAAAACTTCCCTAATATGAGAAAGAAAATAGTTAATCAAGCCCAGGAAGCACAGAGAGTCCCATACAGGATAAATCCAAGGAGAAACACACCAACACATATTAATCAAACTGTCAAAAATTAAATACAAAGAAAACATATTAAAAGCAGCAAGGGAAAAACAACAAACAACACACAAGGGAATCCCCATAAGGTTAACAGCTGATCTTTCAGCAGAAACTCTGCAAGCCAAAAGGGACTGGCAGGACATATTTAAAGTGATGAAGGAGAAAAACCTACAACCAAAATTACTCTACCCAGCAAGGATCTCATTCAGATTTGATGGAGAAATTAAAACCTTTACAGAGAAGCAAAAGCTGAGAGAGTTCAGCACCACCAAACCAGCTTTACAACAAATGCTAAAGGATCTTCTCTAGG
The DNA here is from genome assembly GCF_949987515.2 of Delphinus delphis. Taxonomy (NCBI): domain Eukaryota; kingdom Metazoa; phylum Chordata; class Mammalia; order Artiodactyla; family Delphinidae; genus Delphinus; species Delphinus delphis. The sequence goes on from NC_082684.1 coordinate 139,503,011, forward strand.
CAAGAAACACAAGAGAAGGAAAAGACCTATAATAACAAAACCCAAAACAATTAAGAAAGACCTATAATAACAAAACCCAAAACAATTAAGAAAATGGGAATAGGAACATACATATCGATAATTGCCTTAAATGTAAATGGACTAAATGCTCCCACCAAAAGACACAGACTGGCTGAATGGATACAAAAACAAGACCCATATATATGCTGTCTACAAGAGACCCACTTCAGACCTAAGGACACATACAGACTGAAAGGGAGGGGATGGAAAAAGATATTCCACGCAAATGGAAACCAAAAGAAAGCTGGAGTAGCAATTCTCATATCAGACAAAATAGACTTTAAAATAAAGACTATTAGAAGAGACAAAGAAGGACACTACATAATGATTAAGGGATCGATCCAAGAAGAAGATATAACAATTGTAAAGATTTATGCACCCAACATAGGAGCATCTCAATACATAAGGCAAATACTAAAAGCCATAAAAGGGGAAATTGACAGTAACACATTCCATAGTAGGGGACTTTAACACCCCACTTTCACCAATGGACAGATCATCCAAAGTGAAAATAAATAAGGAAACACAAGCTTTAAATGATACATTAAACAAGAGGGACTTAATTGATATTTATAGGACATTCCATCCAAAAACAATAGAATACACATTTTTCTCAAGTGCTCATGGAACATTCTCCAGGATAGATCATATCTTGGGTTACAGATCAAGCCTTGGTAAATTTAAGAGAATTAAATTGTATCAAGTATCTTTTCCGACCACAACACTATGAGACTAGATATCAATTACAGGAAAAGATCTGTAAAAAATACAAACACATGGAGGCTAAACAATACACTACTTAATAACAAGTGATCACTGAGGAAATCAAAGAGAAAATCAAAAAATACCTAGAAACAAATGACAATGGAGACATGACAACCAAAAACCTACGGGATGCAGCAACAGCACTTCTAAGAGGAAAGTTTATAGCAATACAATCCTACCTTAAGAAACAGGAAACATCTCGAATAAACAACCTAACCTTGCACCTAAAGCAATTAGAGAAAGAAGAACAAAAAACCCCCAAAGTTAGCAGAAGGAAAGAAATCATAAAGATCAGATCAGAAATAAATGAAAAAGAAAAGAAGGAAACGGTAGCAAAGATCAATAAAACTAAAAGCTGGCTCTTTGAGAAGATAAACAAAATTGATAAACCATTAGTCAGACTCATCAAGAAAAAAAAGGGAGAAGACTCAAATCAATAGAATTAGAAATGAAAAAGGAGAAGTAACAATTGACACTGCAGAAATACAAAAGATCATGAGAGATTACTACAAGCAACTCTATACCAATAAAATGGACAACCTGGAAGAAATGGACAAATTCTTAGAAATGCACAACCTGCCAAGACTGAATCAGGAAGAAATAGAAAATATGAACAGACAAATCACAAGCACTGAAATTGAAACTGTGATTAAAAATCTTCCAACAAACAAAAGCCCAGGACCAGATGGCTTCACAGGCGAATTCTATCAAACACTTAGAGAAGAGCTAACACCTATGCTTCTCAAACTCTTCCAAAATATAGCAGAGGGAGGAACACTCCCAAACTCATTCTATGAGGCCACCATCACCTTGACACCAAAACCAGACAAGGATGTCACAAAGAAAGAAAACTACAGGCCAATATCACTGATGAACATAGATGCAAAAATCCTCAACAAAATACTAGCAAACAGAATCCAACATCACATTAAAAGGATCATATACCATGATCAAGTGGGGTTTATTCCAGGAATGCAAGGATTCTTCAATATACGCAAATCAATCAACGTGATACACCAAATTAACAAATTGAAGGAGAAAAACCATATGGTCATCTCAATAGATGCAGAGAAAGCTTTTGACAAAATTCAACACCCATTTATGATAAAAACCCTCCAGAAAGTAGGCATAGAGGGAACTTTCCTCAACATAATAAAGGCCATATATGACAAACCCACAGCCAACATCGTCCTCAATGGTGAAAAACTGAAAGCATTCCCACTAAGATCAGGAGCAAGACAAGGTTGCCCACTCTCACCACTCTTATTCAACATAGTTTTGGAAGTTTTAGCCACAGCAATCAGAGAAGAAAAAGAAATAAAAGGAATCCAAATCGGAAAAGAAGAAGTAAAGCTGTCACTGTCTGCAGATGACATGATGCTATACATAGAGAATCCTAAAGATGCGACCAGAAAACTACTAGAGCTAATCAATAAATTTGGTAAAGTAGCAGGATACAAAATTAATGTACAGAAATCTCTGGCATTCCTATATACTAATGATGAAAAATCTGAAAGTGAAATCAAGAAAACACTCCCATTTACGACTGCAACAAAAAGAATAAAATATCTAGGAACAAACCTACCTAAGGAGACAAAAGACCTGTATGCAGAAAATTATAAGACACTGATGAAAGAAATTAAAGATGATACAAATAGATGGAGAGATATACCATGTTCTTGGATTGGAAGAATCAACATTGTGAAAATGACTCTACTACCCAAAGCAATCTACAGATTCAATGCAATCCCTATCAAACTACCACTGGCATTTTTCACAGAACTAGAACAAAAAATTTCACAATTTGTATGGAAACACAAAAGACCCCGAATAGCCAAAGCAATCTTGAGAACGAAAAACGGAGCTGGAGGAATCAGGCTCCCTGAATTCAGACTATACTACAAAGCTACAGTAATCAAGGCAGTATGGTACTGGCATAAAAACAGAAATATAGATCAATGGAACAGGATAGAAAGCCCAGAGATAAACCCATGCACATATGGTCACCTTATCTTTGATAAAGGAGGCAGGAATGTACAGTGGAGAAAGGACAGCCTCTTCAATAAGTGGTGCTGGGAAAACTGGAGAGCTACATGTAAAAGTATGAGATTAGATCACTCCCTAACACCATACACAAAAATAAGCTCAAAATGGATTAAAGACCTAAATGTAAGGCCAGAAACTATCAAACTCTTAGAGGAAAACATAGGCAGGACACTCGACATAAATCACAACAAGATCCTTTTTGACCCACCTCCTAGAGAAATGGAAATAAAAACAAAAACAAACAAATGGGACCTAATGAAACTTCAAAGCTTTTGCACAGCAAAGGAAACCATCAACAAGACCAAAAGACAACCCTCAGAATGGGAGAAAATATTTGCAAATGAAGCAACTGACAAAGGATTAATCTCCAAAATTTACAAGCAGTTCATGCAGCTCAATATCAAAAAAACAAACAACCCAATCCAAAAATGGGCAGAAGACGTAAGTAGACATTTCTCCAACGAAGATATACAGATTGCCAACAAACATATGAAAGAATGCTCAGGGCTTCCCTGGTGGCGCAGTGGTTGAGAGTCTGCCTGCCAATGCAGGGGACACAGGTTCGAGCCCTGGCCTGGGAAGATCCCACATGCCGCGGAGCAACTGGGCCCGTGAGCCACAACTACTGAGACTGCGCGTCTGGAGCCTGTGCTCTGCAACAAGAGAGGCCGCGATAGTGAGAGGTGTGCATCGCGATGAAGAGTGGCCCCTGCTTGCCACAACTAGAGAAAGCCCTCACACAGAAACAAAACCCAACACAGCCAAAAATAAATTAATTAATTAACTCCTACCCCCAACATCTAAAAAAAAAAAAAAAAGGCTCAACATCACTAATCACTAGAGAAATGCAAATCAAAACTACAATGAGATATCATCTCACACCAGTCAGAATGGCCATCATCAAAAAATCTAGAAACAATAAATGCTGGAGAGGGTGTGGAGAAAAGGGAACACTCCTGCACTGCTGGTGGGAATGTGAATTGGTACAGCCACTATGGAGAACAGTATGGAGGTTCCTTAAAAAACTAAAAATAGAACTACCATATGACCCAGTGATCCCACTACTGGGCATACACCCTGAGAAAACCATAATTCAAAAAGAGTCATGTACCAAAATGTTCATTGCAGCTCTATTTACAATAGCCAGGACATGGAAGCAACCTAAGTGTCCAACATCAGATGAATGGATAAAGAAGATGTGGCACATATATACAATGGAATATTACTCAGCCATAAAAAGAAACAAAATTGAGCTATTTGTAATGAGGTAGATGGACCTAGAGTCTGTCATACAGAGTGAAGTAAGTCAGAAAGAGAAAGACAACTACCGTATACTAACACATATATATGGAATCTAAGAAAAAAAAATGTCATGAAGAACCTAGGGGTAATACGGGAATAAAGGCACAGACCTACTAGAGAATGGACTTGAGGATATGGGGAGGGGGAAGGGTAAGCTGTGACAAAGTGAGAGAGTGGCATGGATATATATACACTATCAAACGTAAGGTAGATAGCTAGTGGGAAGCAGCCGCATAGCACAGGGAGATCAGCTTGGTGCTTTGTGACCACCTGGAGAGGTGGGGTAGGGAGGGTGGGAGGGAGGGAGACACAAGAGGGAAGAGATACGGGAACATATGTATATGTATAACTGATTCACTTTGTTATAAAGCAGAAACTAACACACCATTGTAAAGCAATTATACCCCAATATAGATGTAAAAACAAAAAAATTACACACTGTTATACATCAATTATATCTCAGTAAAGCTCGAAAAAATAAAGGAAAAAATAAAAAAGAGGACATCTTCTTTAGAGAGTCATCCAAGCAGTGGATTTGTTGAGTAAGAATAAAATTTAATGTGATATGTTTCTGATAAATAAAAGAGAAAAAAAAAAAAAGAAGAAGAAAGGGAGGACGGGGAGGGGGAGGGGGAGAAGAAGGAGAAGAAGAAGAACTACACAGCCAAATAACATCCTGCCCCATCCTGGCATTTCCATTCAGAGCTTAACCCCTTGGTCGATCAAGAAGGAGAAGCCTGGCCAGGCCTGGCACACTTCTCTGGGACTTGTCCTGTGGGTGGGAGCCCAAGAAGGAGCATGATCTCTACTCACATGGCCACTATGACCTCTCCACACTGTAAGTCAAAGTCATTATTTCTGCTCGAGATCACCTGTTTCAAATATTAACTTTTAATCACCCACTATGAAGACAATAAACACAGGGCCTACGGGTTCAAGGGCACACTGAGACCTCTATAGCAACTCTGTGCTGGTGATGACAGAGTTGACCAGCTTCTCTGAAAGAAGCAAAGACTCTTCTGGTGAGGCAGGTAACATAACCCATTAGTTCATCTGCTGAAACTAGTTTCCCAAGCTACCTAGACATCCAACAACAGGTCTCATGCATCTTAGTTTCTCTCCTTCCCAACCACTCGACACATAACCATTTGAAAAGCTTTCCTGAATATGGTACATCGTTTTCATGGAGAACAAGCATGGTCAGGAGCTCATCACTCCCTCTTAACCACTGGGTGAAATCTGGATTAATCTCCTGCGATACTGGGATATAATACGAAATATGTGCTTGGTCTTTGTCTTTGGTTCCTGGCACAAAGCTCCTAAATGTTATTCATAAGAAGCCCTTTTAAGCCACACCTCAGCTGATGCTAAAGAGGTGATGAAGCTTGGAGGATGGGGGCTGAGGAACCAACCATGTGACTAGAGGGTTAGAATTTTCAGCCCCACCCCCAGCCTCCAGGGAGGGGAGAGAGGCTGGGAATTGAGCTCAATCACCAGTGTGTGTGTGGCGGGGGTGGGACTTCCCTGGTGGCACAGTGGATAAGAATCTACCTGCCAATGCAGGGGACACAGGTTCGAGCCCTGGTCTGGGAAGATCCCACATGTCGTGGGGCAACTAAGCCCCTGCGCCACAACTACTGAGCCTGCGCTCTAGAGCCTGCAAGCCACAACTACTGAGCCCGCATGCCACAACTACTGAAGCCCGCGTGCCTAGAGCCTGTGCTTCGCAACAAAGAGAAGCCACCGCAATGAGAAGCCCACGCACCACAACAAAAAGTAGCCCCCGCTCGCCGCAACTAGAGAAAGCCCGCAAGCAGCAACAAAGACCCAACACAGCCAATAAATAAATAAATAAATAAGTCTATTAAAAAAAGAAGAAAACACCAATGGGGAATGATTTAATCAATCACATCTGCATAATGGGACCTCCATAAAAACCCTAAACAATGGGATTCAGAATGCTCCCATCACACAAGTGCTGGGATAGTGGTGCACCCAGAGCTAGGGCATGGAAGCCTTGTGCCCTTTCTTCATATCTTGACGTATGGACCTCTTTATCTGGTTGTTAATATCCTTTGTTAATATCCTTTATAATATCCTTTATAATAATCCCTTGTTAATATATCCCTTGTTAATATCCTTTATAATAAACTGGCAAATGTAAGTAAATGTTTACCTGAGTTTTCTAGCAAATTATCAGACCTGAGGAGGGAGTCATGGGAACCTGTAATTTACAGTCAGAAGTACAAGTGACAACCTGGGACTTGCAATTGTCTAAAGTGGGGGCAGGCTTGTGGGATTGAGTCCCTAACCTGTGGGGTCTGCAATATTTCTGGACAGTTAGTGTCAGAATTGAGTTAAATTGTAGAACAGCCAGTTGGTGTCCACTGAGGACTGGAGAATTGCTTGGTGTGGAGAAACCCACACTTCTGGTGTCAGAAGTGTTATAAGGAAACAGCGTTTTCCTTTATCTCTCTTCTATCATTCAAAGTAATTTCCAATTGACTTTCTTTCTCATACCTCCTTATTCAAAAGCAAAGATTTAATGAGCAACCACTGTTTGCTAAGCACAAATTAAGTGCAACCATGATTCAGATAGATAATTGGTATCACAATCTCATTTAGGGAGACAGACAGAAAACATTAACCATAATATATAGAAGAGTGGTATGAAAAGATGCTATGTGTCTATTAACAGGAGAAGGACTAAACAAACTGTACATCCATAAGATGGAATACCATTCAGCAAAAAGTTACAACTTATTGATATACCCCAAGACATGAATCTCAGAAAATTATGCGGAGGAAAGAAGTCAGATACAAAAGAGTACACTTTGTGTTATTCCATTTTTATGAAGTTCAAAAGTGAAACTAATCCACGGTGATAGAAGTTGGAACCAGCAGCTGCTTCTGTGGAAGGTACGTGGATTGACTAGGAAGGAAGCAAGGGAACCACCTGGGGAACAGGAAACGTTCTATAGCTCGCTGGGGTGGTGGTTACACAGGTGTACACATTTGTCAAGACTCATCCAATTGTATGCTTCAGATCAGTGCATTTTACTGTATGTAAATTATTCCTTGATTTAAAAATATATACGTGTTAAGGAATCACAGTGGAAAAAGCCACTTGTTTTTCTAAGTCTAATCAGGAAAGACTTCACAAAGACTGACACTTGAGCAGGACCTTGAAGGAGGAATACGATGCTTTCTACCTGGAGCGAAAAACAAGAACAAAGATGTGGAGGTTTGAGAGCTCATGGTGCATCGTAAACAGAGGCCTCAGGGATGTGTTTGAAAATGTCTGGGAAGGGAGGACAGGGAATGGTGGGGGGCAGGAAAGTGGTTGGGATCAGAGTGTGAAAGGCCTTTTATGATATACACTTTCTAATAAGGACAATAAGAAATCCTAGAAGTGGTTAGATTATGGTTTTGTCTGACTACATAAATAATATATGCTCTGTATGTGGAACCTAGAAAAATGGTACAGATGAACCAGTTTGCAGGGCAGAAGTTGAGACACAGATGTAGAGAACAAACGTATGGACACCAAGGGGGGAAAACCGCGGTGGGGTGGTGGTGGTGGTGTACTGAATTGTGCAATTGGGATTGACATGTATACACTGATGTGTATAAAACAGATGACTAATAAGAACCTGCAGTATAAAAAAACAAACAAACCAACCAACAAAACAACTAATACTAAACTTTCTTTGGGTTATTTGTATGAAAATATGTTAATATAAATGTTTCAGACATTACATGAAATTTCTAAAAATCTTATATGTTCTGGTATAATGTTATAAGTCATAATTCTAGTTATTACTTTAAAATGTATATCTCTATAAATTTTCTTGTCAATTGCATTATTATGAACTTTCATCAAATCTTTAACTGTGGTCATTTTTAAGCCTTTTGTCATTTGCAGACATTTCTGGGTGTATTCTAATGCTTTTGCAAAAATGTTCCTATAAAAGGGTTTCATCTTCAAGAAATTCATGGAAAAGACTCTGACAGGTACAGGTTTCTGGTAACTGACTATACTGCTGAACTGAATGAATAAGCCTTTTCAGAACTCTAATGGAAAACTGATGAATTCATAAAAGTGCTAACAAAAGATCAAGATAAAAAAAATTAATTACATGGGACTGAGTGAACTGATGAGGATGATTATAATTTTTGTGATTTTCTGTTTGAATATAAAAAAAAAATCCCACAAGGACTCAGAGGCAAAAAATATACAAATCAATTTTCACTGCAAAGTAAAGGAGCTGTTACAGTGGAGGATTACTGGACTCAATGTCAATATTATGACACAGTATGAGTGTGTTTCGTGTTGGGTATTTGCAATCATTGTTGCTTTTGTTGTGGTCATCCATTTACAATGCTTGGTGTCAGTTTATTTACCTCTTGTAAAAATAAAATACAGTGTGTGTGTGGAAAAAAAAAGGAAACTCAGAAATGCAGAGAAATGGAAAGTGTATTTAAAGTCACCTCTTCGCTAATGCAGATGCTACTAATGTTTTGTGTTTTTCTCTCAGATATTTTTTCTATGTATTGATACTTTTAAAAAGTCCTTAAGTAATTAACATGATAGCATATTGTTATTTAATATTTATAAACCTAATTTTTATTTGCCGGATAATGTTTCTTTGGATGGATTTGTTGGTCTAAACTTTTCCTTAGTGTTAAACATTAATACTTTTCTTCTAGCTTTTTGCTACTATAAATAATGCTGTGACCAATATTTTATTTAAATAAGAGGTTTTCCATATTAAAACAAATAATATATGCTCATTAAAAAATACAAATATTTAATTATGAATAAAGCCAAAAGTCCCCCATAATCCTAACTCCCAAAATAGTCATAGTTTTGTATGTTTGTGTGTTAACATTCACTTTTAAATATTTAATAAACAGATCTTACCTACTTTCACTATTGTATTCTTGGTATCTAGCACAATGTCTGGCATAAAAAATATTTATTGAATGGAAGAATGGTCTATACCTTGCTTTTGTTTTCTAACATATTCCAAATATCCTCATTCTTTCTAATGGCTGTAAAGTGTTCTGCAGTTGGACACCAAGCTCTGTTGAAAGACATTCATTGCAAATTCCTTACAGTTACAAGACTATTACAAGATCCTATGTATTCAGATGTATTTCTGGAAGATAAATTCCTAGAAAAGCAACTGCTGGTTCACAAAATGCACATCTCAAAATCTTATAGATATTTTATAAATTTTGCTAAATTACCACCCAAAAGGATTGTACTGAGTTGTCTGCTTACAACATGCTAAACATGACAAACAGCAACGTGCTGTTTCTACCATATGCTAAACAATTTTTTTTTATTTTATTGAGATTAACTGACATACAGCACTGTATAAATTTAATATGTATGGTATAATGATGTGACTTACATGCATCATGAAAATGATTATCACAGTAAGTTTAGTGAACATCCATCATCTCATATAGACACAAAATTACAGAAACAGAAAAAAATTTGTGTGTGTGATGAGAACTCAGGATTTATTCTCTTAACTTCCATATATAATGTACAGCAATGTTAATTATATTTATCATGTTGTACATTATATCCCTAGCACTTATTTATCTTAAACCTGCAAGTCTGTAGTACTTTTTGACTGCTTTCATCCAATTCCCCCTCCCCCCACTGCCCACCTCTGATAACCATATATCTGATCTTTTTCCATTTGTTTGTATGTTTGTTTGCTTGTTTTTGAAGTATAGCTGACCTATAACACTGTTAGTTCCTGTTACACAATGTAGTGATTTGTTATTTCTATACACTTCAAAATAATCACCACAATAAATCTAGTTACAGTGTGTCACCACCCAAAGATATTACATAGCTATTGACTATATTCCTCACACTGTACATTTCATATCCATGACTCATTTATTTTGAAACTGGAAGTTTATACCTCTTACTCTCCCTCACCCATTTTCTTCCTCTCCCCACCCGCCTCTCCTCTAACCACCTGTTTTGTTCTCTGTATCTATAACTCTGTTATGGCAAGATTTCATTCTTTTTATGGCTGAGTAATATTCCATGGTGTGTGTGTGTGTGTGTGTGTGTATGTATCACATCTTCTTCACCCATTCATCTACTGATAGGCACTTGGGTTGCTTCCATATCTTGGCTATTGCAAATGCTGCAATGAACACAGGGGTGCGTATATCTTTTCTAATTAGTGTTTTTGTTTTCTTTGGATAAATACCAAGGAGTAGAACTGCTGGATCATATGGTAGTTCTATTTTTAATTTTTTGAGGAACCTCCATCCTGTTTTCCATAGTGGCTGCACCAATTTACACTCACCAACCATGCAGAAGGGCTCCCTTTTCTCCACATCCTTGCCAACACTAGTTATTTGAGGTCTTTTTGACGACAGCCATTCTGACAGGTGTAAGGTGATATATCACTGTGGTTTTGATTTGCATTTCCCTGGTGATTAGTGATGTTGAGCATCTTTTCATGTGCCTGTTGGCCAGCTGAATGCCTTCTTTGGAAAAATGTCTTTTCAGATCCTCTGCCTGTTTTTTTAATTGGATTGTTTGTGGGGGGGGGGGGTTCTTTTTTCTTTTTTCATTGCAGCATTTATAATAGCCCAGATATGGAAGCAACCCAAGTGCCTATCAGTAGATGAACGGGCAAAGAAGATGTGATACATACATACATACATACATACATACACACACACACACACACATATACATACGTTGATGTTGAGTTTTATGAGTTCTTTATATATTTTGGATATTAACCCTTTATCAGATACATTATTTGCAAATATCTTCTCCCATTCAGTAAGTGGCCTTTTCATTTTGTTGATAGTTTCCTTTGCTGTGCAAAAGCTTTTTAGTTTGATGTGGTCCTGTTTATTTTTGCTTTTGTCTCCCTTGAGACATATCCAAAAAAATACTACTAAAACTGATGTCAAAGAGAGTACTGCCTATGTTTTCTTCTAGAATTTTTATGGTTCTATGTGTCTGTTTTTATGCCAATACCATACTGTTTTGATTACTACAGTTTTATAACATATCTCCTTTCTTTTTGTTTGTTTTATTAAAGTTTGGTAGAATTCTTCAGTGAAGCCTTCTAGGAATTTCTTTATATAAACTGCAAATTCAATGTCTTTAATAGATTTTGGGGATTTCTGGTTAGCTCCAACATGTAAAGAGCTTGAAAGCTGTCACTCTCACACTTACAATAAGAAAACACTAAACACATTGTAAAGCAATTATACTCCAATAAAGATGTTAAAAAAAAAAGAAAAAGAAAACACTAAACAAACTGAAAATCAGTAATATTTCTCACCGCCATTAGAGAACTGAGGTCTCAAGACAAGCCATCATCCTGAAATCTGGAGAGACAGGTGAATCCAGAGTGCCACAGCTGAGATTTGCTTACCTAGAGCAGAAGTTGGTGGAGCCATAAACAGGTAGGGACACCTAAATGCTAATTTTGACAAATTGCTAGAGCCTAAGTATGGAATAGCTTAAAAGTGAGAAATTCCTAAGACTAGAACAGAGTCTTAAGAGCCCCACACTTTTGAGGGTTTTACCTCCAGGAGCCCTGCCAAATTCTCAATGAAGAGCTCCCTGTGGCTCTGGCAGGGAGAGGGTAAGGATAATCATTGTAAAATATGCCCAGAGGGACTTCCCTGGTGGCGCAGTGGTTAAGAATCCGCCTGCAAATGCAGGGGACACAGGTTCGGTACCTGGTCTGGGAAGATCCCACATGCCATGGAGCAACTAAGCCCGTGTGCCACAACTACTGAGCCCACGTGCCACAACTACTGAAGCCCGCACGCTTAGAGCCCGTGCTCCACAAGAGAAGCCACCGCAATGAGAAGCCCGCGTACCGCAATGAAGAGTAGCCCCCGCTCGCTGCAACTAGAGAAAGCCTGCACGCAGCAACGAAGACCCAACACAGCCAAAATTAAATAAGTAAATTTATTTTTTAAAAAATTAAAAGAAAAAGTAAAATATGCCCAGAGCATCCTCCATAACAAAGGCCTACTTTCTAGGAGAAAAGACAGTACAAGAGCCTTATCCCACCTAGAAGAAGGGCACTTCTCCCACTCCAGCCCCCATTAGCCTTCCTGTCTCACCTAAGGGGAGGAAAAGAACTAAGAGATGCTTAGTTAAGAGATGTAGCCCCACCAAAAAACTGAGACTTAGTCTTAAGATTATAGGACATGGCCCCTCTCCCACACCGACCTTACTGCCACCTCAGTAGGGCTCCAATATAAAAACAGTGGGTTACAGTTCAAAGATCTGCAAGACATAAGACTTTCTTTGAGAAGGAGCACAGGGGAAGCCCAAAGTCAAGAGGGGAGACAACAACAAGGACACTAGAGGAACTTGAAGCCTCTGGTACTTAGAGCTGCAGCAAACATTAAATACAGTCCAGCTTTTGCCCAGACTGACATAAAACTTACACTAAAGGCCTATTTACTTCAGCTCCTGTTACCTAATACACGATGTACAGCTTTCAGTAAATAATCACAAGGCACCTTACAAGGCAAGAAAAAACACTCTGAAGCAATATAGCGATAGTCAGATTTTCTAGTTCTTCTTGAGTGAGCTTTTTTACAAAGGAATCTACTTCATTTAAATTTTTAATTTACTGCCTTTAAGCTATTCATAATATTCCCTTTTTACTTAATAATGTAGAGGCTGTATTGATGTCTCCACTTATTCCTGATACTCATCATTTGTGCCCTCTTTTTTTCCCTTATCTATCTGGACACCGCTTTACCAATTGTACTGATTTTCTCAAAGAACCAGTTTCCTTTTATTGATTGCTCCATTGTTTTTTCTGCCTTCTATCTGACTTCTGCTATTCTCTTCGCTACTTCCTTTCTTCGGCTTATTCTAGCTTTAGTTTGCTCCTCTGTTTCTAGTTTCTTAAGTAGAAGTTTAAGCTCTTGCTTTTAAACATTTTAACTTATCTAATGTAAGCATTTAATGCTAAAAAACTTCCCACTCTATTCTCTCCTTAGGGACTTTGCTTTGGCAACTATCCCCTCTCTTGCATCAATGTTTCCCTTTCCACTGAATCATCCCCATCTTCATATAAACATGCTGTTACAGTACAATGTTAGAGAGAAAAAAGAAAAAAGAAGAATGCCGTCTCTTGCCCTCACATCCTCCTCAGGCTATCATCCCATTCCCCTACTATAATTATACGGTTATCTGTACTCTACGTGCTGTGGCTACTTCCTTATCTCCCAATCTCTATAACCCACTCCATTTAGATGTTCACCCCTACACTAAAATTGCTTTTATCAAAGTCACCAGAAAATTCCATCTCTCCATGTGCAGCAATCAGGTCCTACTCCTCACATCTTACTCATTGCTCAGCAGCAGCTGACATACTTCCCCCGGCTCTCAGGCCACCACACTCCCCTGCTTTCCCTTCTTTCCTCAGTGATGACCCCACCTGCCCTTTCCTACCTGTCAAGTGGAGTGCCTCAGGGTTCAGTCCTCAGTCCCCACCTTTTCCTTTTGACATAACCCCATGATCCACCTGCCCTTCATCCACTCCCAAAATTTTAAGTATCATCTTATGTATTCGAGCTATTCTATATTATTTCCTAACTTGTAGTGCATTTGTAGCTGCCTTATATATTTCCTAAAAACAAAGATCTCCACCATCTTGTTCTTTTCCATCCTTTTGAAGTATCTCTCTCTCTCTCTCTCTCTCTCTCTCTCTCAAACACACACACACACACACACACACACACACACACACACACAAGATAAAGTATCTAACACAATGTTCTGTGCATGGTAAGCCCTGATTAAACGCTGTAGACTCCACCTCTGATTTTGCTCAAGCACAGAAAATATGTATGGATATACTATTAGGTATAAGCAGGATTTACAGTGACCCACACTTAAGCAACAAGTACCACCTACTAATTATTGAACCTTAAAGCCAGGACCCACTCAGGGCTCATAATCTACTGTCGTCCCCTTAGAATATATCAAATCCCCAATTCTTTTACTAAGGCTGAGACCATAAGCCAGGTGAGTGGTTCCTTCTATTCAGCATTTTCAATAAGGCAAAGGTAAAATATGTAGTTCTTTCCATTGGGGGTTTCTCATATGTTGAGGCTGGTCACAGGGAAATCCCTTTTCCAACTAAATATCAAACAAATAACAATTAAACTAGAGCCACGATTTCAGTGTGGAACGGCCAAAGAAATTGTACGTGAATCTGGGCTGTTACCTGAGGAACGTGCCCCTTTTCCATTACAAGTTAGACCAACGAGTCCTTGATTCCTGAGGATATTTCATCTAATAATACAATTAACATAAACCTGGAGCAGCCTCATTTCAAACCAGAGTGAAAAGGCATCACATGGTTTTGCGTTTCAGGCCCTAACAATTCTCTGTGTAGCGTGTCTGACGGTGAAGGCCATGCTCAGCCCCTTAGCTGCACTGACTCCTCACCAAGGGAAGAAAAAACAAAACGACTCTACAGGCTGCTCGGGGTCACTGGGTAGAAACTAAATTGTACTCTCCTAGTCAACCAACTCCCACCTTCAGCCAGTATTCCATGATGGTTTATACATTCACTATTTTACAGTTACTTAGGAGACTTTTCAAGGGCTTCCAGGACCTTTGAGGATTCTCCTCCATTTGGTTTATGACACCTCAAGGAACTTCTCTGCACCAAACTGCTTCTGAACACACAGAAACGAAACAGGCCTTATAAATTTTAAATCAGATAACAAAGATTTCTCTTTGAAAAGAGTCTCCGAGCTGACCAGTGACAAATAACATAATGTACAGCCAAGTTTTATAAGAGACAAAAATTGTAAAACAAATACTGCAGGATACACTATTCCAAAGAAGAGGAAACATGAGAAACAAGTAGTGACAAACAATCTTTTTATTGTTTACTGAAAAATACAGCTCTGGAAAGAGTCTATTGCATTGTGTATGGGACACAAGGTCTGACACTGCAAGTATACATGACATAACAGTATAACTTATATAAAACGATACATATTGTACATAGAGACGGTACCCACCCCTCTAAACACTAAAATATAACGGAATGCAGTAAAGTCTTTTATTAAATGAGAAATGTAAACATCGCAATCATAAACAAAGTGCTCTAAGCAAAGAACTTTGAGATTGTTTTGTTGTGACATCTATCTACCTGGAGTTAGGAATGGTGCAGCCTAGGAAACACTTAGCCAAATAGAAAGCTAGCACTCTCAAGGAGCTCGTCCCAGGGAGTGGGCTGCTGATGCCTGAGACAGGCTGCCACCCTGGCTTCCGCGGAGCCCTCAGGTCCACTCTGACGATTAATCCACGTCTTGGGGCTAGTTTGAGGCGAGCAGGAAGAGGACCAGGTAAGAGGAAGCTTCTGTCATGACTCCTTATCCTGTACCAACTCTACAGGATAAGGACACCTAGCATTTTTGACGTGTACCTGCCACTCTCAGCAAACAAGGAAATGTGCTTGAGAAGAAAAATATTAACATTGGGAACAAAAGCCATCTTCTATACAGTCTTCAGACACCATTTATTCCTTTCAGCCATGTTTTCACTAAGCTGCTCGAAAAGAGGCTGCTACTATATTGCCAGTCACACAGGCTAGGATCAAGGGTAACGAAACTCCTCCCATTACAACTGCTAATTCAGATGAGTTAAAAATAAACACAAATTTCTTAGAGAACCAAAACTGATCTCAATTCCTCACACGGCAACAGAGTCAGGTGCTGCAACAGCATTCACATTCCAAGGTCAGCTTTAACTACAGCCACACTTCCCTCCAAACTGAGAAAGCCCCATGTGGAGGAGAACATACAAACAAGATTACCACCAACAGCTCCTCTCCAAATACTATCAGGGCTCAGAAAGCTCAGTAGAGATAACAAACACAAAAAATAAAAATTAAAAAAATAAAGCACACCTCAATATATACACACAACAGGGGAAGACTACTCTCCCCCTGGGCTTCCTTGGCATTAGGCAAACAAGGCTACTTGCAATAACAGTGCCTAAGCTGGCTATGGCAATGCTCACAAGAGAAATAAGGAATTACAAAGTTCCTTTATTCATAGGTAATCAAGGATTATTAAATAAACTATTAAATAAAGCTAAGACAACAGTCTCACCATCAAAGAAAATTTTCTTCCTGCCCGAGATGCTTTTATAAATGAGATGTCACAATACCCCAAATTCCTTACTTAATATTAAACTATTAATGCACACAGGACATCCTCAGAGCTCAAGCATGAGTAATATTAATATTCTCAGATATTTCTATACTTTACAGATCAGCAAATATTTAACCAGACTATCCGTTTAAGAGATGTGTATGTCAACAGTAATAACCAACTCTATATTTTTCTTATCCTGTTCATCAAAGAACACCATGCTCCAATAGGAATGAAGCCCAGTTCAGTAGGTATCTTGTTCCCCTCAACTCTGCACAATAGATTTCACTATTCAGTCTCTATGTCCTTGACTCTCCTACGACTCACCTAGTTTAAAGAAAATCTTGTAAAAAGGTGGAAAATTGTAAACCCCAGCAAAAACATCGGTATTAGTGCTGAAGTAAGCTTTAGCGGAATAACTATAATTGCTTATGGGACTGTTTACAGCCTTGCTAGAAACCCTATTCCTCCTGAATCCCTAGATTGAAAAATTCAAATAATTTAAACATGAGAGGGGATTTCTCTGGTAAAGGTCTAGTTCACATGTAAGGTTCTGGTCCCTGGAATGATGTGTGGCTAACCCAAAATACTGGCTGCGTTTCCATTTTAAACATGTCTGTTATTCTTCCCCACCACAGTATTGTCAAATTCTCCCATCTGTCACGTCACTGGTGAGCCCTCTCATTTGCTGCTTCTATTTCTTTTGGCTGTTGTACTGCACATACGGGATTCACTGAGCTTCTCACTTAAATGTGTAGGGAATTTACATTTCACACCATCAGCTTCCTAAAAGCCATCAACTGGGAACAATTGCTCTTTACAAAGGAAACCCAAAGCACTGTTTGGAAGCTGAACCAAGATCTTAGATACTCCTATAAAGGGAATGCTGTAGCTGTCAGCAAAACCCAGAGACATTTACAAGATCTAAAGATTATATGGGCTATGTTAAAAGCGTGAATTTGGCAGTTTTAGTCGTATTTCCAATTTTTCACTACACCATCTGGGGAGAAGTACTAGTTAATATCACAGGAGCAAATTATAAGCGTCAACACCACCCTACTAGCTTGTTTTCCTCCTGCTTTTCGTAAACTTCTGCCAGCTCCAGTGAAGCCTGTTCCAGGGTACATCACTCAGCAACCTGCAGAGCTGCTCAGAGATAGAACAACAGGCTTCACCTCAACTAGTCCGGCAGCAAGCACTCAGCTGGTAAACACTGCCTTGGGGCAGAGCCCATGGAAAGCCTTGAGCCCAGGAAAGACTTACAGAAGTTGCACAAAGATTCTTGGTTTTATATCATCTTCCCAGGAAGTTGGAAAATAATTGGTTTTTAGTTAAAGAAACATAATCTATGCTCAAAAATGTAATGTCATGTAATGCTTCAAACAAGCAAAATCGAGAATGAAAAAACTAGAGGAAAATACAGTCTATTAATCAATAGCTTACTTTGGTTAAATGATCATAGTTAGTCAGTGCAATGTATTATTATATTTAGAAGCACGGCCTACCATGTTCTCATAAAACAGGGTACCAGTGAAGGAT
Source organism: Delphinus delphis (assembly GCF_949987515.2). Taxonomy (NCBI): domain Eukaryota; kingdom Metazoa; phylum Chordata; class Mammalia; order Artiodactyla; family Delphinidae; genus Delphinus; species Delphinus delphis. Next base: position 139,520,933 of record NC_082684.1, read on the forward strand.
GTGACAACAGTTCACAGAGATAATAGCCCTTTAGCCTTCTGTGACTTCAAAACTCGAAACGACAAAGGCTAACCAGGATTTGACCTTCAGATACTCACTTGCCCAAAGCAGGCTGAGTTAAGAGACAGCTAAACATCTGATTCTTATTCACTTACGGAGCTCTCAGGAAGTTCCTGTTTGGACACCGATGGTTCTCAACCTGGCTGCACATCGGAGTCATCTGGGAAGTTTTAAAAAATCACCAAATGCCCAGACCAATTAAATCTGGAGGGTGCAGTCCAGAAATCAGTATTCTTTATGTTTCCCCAGGTAGTTCTTTCTAATGTGCAGCCTGGCTGCACACCACGGATGAATCCCTTTCAGAAAGCTGTTGCATGAAAGCCATGCTGTATCTAGATAGTTTGGTTTTTTCTAATTCCACCAGGAAAAGGGATTTTTAGAAAAAGGCACCACTGCGCTTCCTCTAAAGAGGCAGCTTACTGTTTGAGAAGCGCTGGTCCTTGGAGGTTATCTGGAGCGCTGGTTGAAGAGGAGGGAGTCCTTGTCTTGGCAAAGCAGGCAGAGTTTCAGGCTTCGGCAGCTGCCTCCAGAAACAAAGAAGGCCCAGATGCCCGTGAGCACCAGGATGATGTATGCCAACACCAGATTTAATCCAGAATAAGGACTTATGAAGGTCTGCAAGGGGAAAATAACAGCAAGCTTATTAAACATGTGGATTAACCAAAGGAAAAGGAAAATATGAAACACTTTCAATAGCTGAGGTGTGTTCCACCAAACATACGATGTATGTCATGCACCCACAAAGACACATAGGACTAACCTAGTCAACAGACACTAGCCCGTAAGTCTGTTTCTGTGTAAGTGAAATGGGACTGAGGTGAAGCTAAAATAACACCAGTAAGGCGCTCGTGACAGGCTCTGGCACAGGGTATCTGAGAATAGTCCTGATAACAATCAATGCCACATGGGGCAGAGTTAGTGTTGTCCCAGCTTCCCCAAGTCTTCCGTGTTGGTCTCCATGGCACACGCGGCATGTTGAGGGCAGCAGCAGGAAGGGCCATCGAGCGTGCCCGACGTGCTGTGCTGTGGACTTATCACCTGGGTCACACATTCCAGTTCCACGATGATAACCTGTGAGCTAAGGGCCCATTTCATAGAAGAACGATCTCAGATTTAAGGACTCGACAGGCTAGGCAGCTAGGAAAAGTGAAGCCAGATCTGGCTCCCAGAGTGAAAAGATGCTGAGTGTAGGAGAGCTTTTGACTAGAGTGAGGCAGGGGGCATCTCTGTCTAGCTGAGGATGGGCAGGGAAGTGCCCAGGGCTGGTGAAGATGCAGGAAGGCTGAGACGTAGAGTTTATCTGCCTTGAGCAAAAGGACAACTTTTTAGAGGTGGGAACTGTAACCTGGCCGCCAAGCTTCTCTTTGAGTCTGTGGAGAGAAAATACTGGGTTGGCCAAAGGTTCATTCGTTTTTTTTCCGTAAGATGGCTGTAGTAGCACTTAGTTGTCTTTAACTTCATTCAAAACAATTTTGTTAGATTGTATGTGACAGCTGTCATATCAGCGTGCGTTTAAAAAAAGACTTATCAAAACTGGTGACTTTTTGTGTAGCCATTTTAATACTGAAGATGGAAGAAAAAAAGCAACATTTTCAGCATATTATGCTTTATTATTTCAAGAAAGGTAAAAACGCAACCGAAATGCAAAAAAAGATTTGTGCAGTGTATGGAAAAGGTGCTGTGACTGATCGAACGTGTCAAAAGTTGTGGGCAAAGTTTCTTTTTGGAGATTTCTCGCTGGACCATGCCCCACAGTTGGGTAGACCAGTTGAAGTCGATAGCAATGAAATCAAGACATTAACTGACAACAATCAATTTTATACCACGCAGCAGATAGCTGACATACTCAAAATATCCAAATCAAGCACTGAAAATCATTTGCACCAGCTTGGTTATGTTAATCGCTTTCATGTTTGGGCTCCACATAAGTGAAAAAAACCTTCTTGACCGTATTTCCGCATGCGATTCTCTACTTAAACGTAATGAAAACGTCTCGTTTTTAAAACCAATTGTGATGGGCAGTGAAAAGTGGATACTGTACGACAGTGTGGAACGGAAGAGATCGTGGGGCAAGCAAAATGAACCACCACCAACCACACCAAAGGCTGGTCTTCATCCAAAGAAGGTGATGTGTAGATGGTGGGACTGGAAGGGAGTCCTTTATTACGAGCTCCTTCCGGAAAACCAAACGATTAATTCCAACAAGTACTGCTCCCAATTAGACCAACTGAAAGCAGCACTCAAAGAAAAGCGTCAGCAATGAGTCAACAGAAAAAGCATAATCTTCCATTAGGATAATGCAAGACAACATGTTTCTTTGATGACCAGGCAAAAAGCTGTTAAAGCTTGGCTGGGAAGTTCTGATTCTTCCGCTGTATTCACCACACATTGCAGCTTTGGATTTCCATTTATTTCGGTCTTCACAAAATTCTCTTAATGGATAAAATTTCAATTCCCTGGAAGACTATAAAAGGCACCTGGAGCAGTTCTTTGCCCAAAAAGATAATCAGTTTTAGGAAGACAGAATTATGAAGTTGCCTGAAAAATAGCAAAAGATAGTGGAACAGAACAGTGAACACGCTGTTCAATAAAGTTCTTGGTGAAAATGAAATATGTATCTTTTATTTTGACGTAAAAACCGAAGGAACTTTTTGACCAACCCAATATATTCAAATGGTAACCGTAGAAGGTAATCAGAAGGCAGACCTAATGAAATACCCAACAGAAGATAGATGTTACATAACCAGGGCCCAGTTTTTAACTATTTCTGTGTTAATTGGCTCTTAGAGTTAGCAAGAAAGTGAGACAAGTCCAGGTTACTTTAGTAAAAATCCTTAGTATTAAGGGAATGTGAGGGAACAGCATCTTTTTCAGCTGCACAACTGCTGAGGGTTCCAAAAGTTCATTTAAAAACTGCTGATGAGATGCCGCGAGGTACTAGTGAAGACCACAGTGCCTATCCTAATGGAGCTTATATACCAGTAAGGGAGACAAGTAATGAATGAAGAAACAAATAATTCCAAATTGTGATGAATGCTAGGACAGAATAACTACAACTGAGATGGTGCTAGCATAGGTAAGAACAAGGCGATCTACCTGGGGTGGGGGGGGGGGGTCAAGGAAGGCACTGAGGAATCAGCATTTAATCTGAGACTTACAGGAGGAGGAGAGAGCCAGCCTGGTGTAGACCAAGGGAGGGAACCAAAGGAGGGCAAAGAGTTCATTGCAGCTGAGAACCTGAGAGTTGATATAAATGATGTGTAGGGGGTTTCCCTGGTGGCGCAGTGGTTGAGAGTCCTCCTGCCGATGCAGGGGATGCGGGGTCGTGCCCCGGTCTGGGAAGATCCCACATGCCGCGGAACGGCTGGGCCCGTGAGCCATGGCCTCTCAGCCTGTGTGTCCGGAGCCTGTGCTCCACAACGGCTATGGTGAAAGCAGGGAGACTAGTTAGGAAGACTCTGCACTGAATGAGGAGAGTACAGGTTGGTGACTTAGTCCAGGGTGACGGTGGTAGAGATGGAGAGAGCAGATGATAGGAACTGATGGGAGTTGCTGGTGGATGGAATGTGAGGGAAAGGGAGAGGCCAAGAATGACTTCCATGTTTCTGGCTCTAGGTAAATGGTGGTGCTATTTAATGAGATACAAAAAGACTTGAGGAAGACCAAGCTTAAAAGACTTGGAGTTAATAAGAACCTGCTGTATAAAAAAATAAAGCAGTCTTAGAAGGGTGGTTGAACAGAAGGCAAAATGTGCTAGAAGCATGAGAGAAGAAGCAGAGACAGAGTTTGCGGAGACAACTCTTTGAGAAATTTTGCTGCAATGGGAACCAGAAAAAAAAGTCATAGCTCGAAGGAGAATAGGCAACAATGAAGAGTTTTATTTAAGATATGTCTATATGCTGGTGAAGAGAGGGACAGGCTGGTGATGTAGGAGAGAGGGCACAGTCAAAGGAGTAAAGTCCTTAAGTAGGAGGGAATTAGGTCTAAAGCCCAAGTGGAGGGACTGGCCTTTGACAGAAGAAAGGATACTTCCTGCGCTGGGCCAGGGTAAGGTGGGGAGATGGGTTCTTCTTAACAAACAAGAGGCTCTGACTGGGTCAGTTTGTCACCTCTGCCCAGCAGCGGCAGCAGGGGGAGTGCCTCCAAGGCACCTCACTGTCCTCACCCTCACCCTGCCTGCACATGCCCTTGGATTCAGGATACCAAGAGTGACAAGATAAGGTCCCATCACTGATGATCAAACTCTAATTAGAGAGGTAGATGTAAAAACTGTATCAAATAAAATAATGCTGGCCGGGGAGGGGGGTTATAACACAGCTATAAATAAGGGCTAGTGATACTGCTGAGTCAGAAATGTGCACCTTTTCCAGGGAGGCCTCACATGAAATGCTCAGGAGTTTTCCAAACTGACCTAGGTTAGCAGTCATTGCAGATAAAACAGCGCGAACAAAGGCACTCCCTGCTGGGGAGCCACACTGGATCAATTTAGATGGAGGGTATGGTGTGAACTATGGGGAGCAGCAAGAGTACGTTGTGCACCAGTAAAATCAGTAAGAGGCTTATGTCAAAGAAAGAAGTCTGGGTTTCACTCCACTGGCCTCTGCTACAGCTCATCGCCCTCTCCTCCCCAACACACCTGGCTTCAGGACACCTGGCTCCTGCTGCTCTTCTACTTCACTAAGTTGCTCCTTCTCAGTCTCCTTTGCTGGCTCCTCTTCTTGCCCCAACCTCAAGGCTGAAATGCCCCAGGCCTTAGTCCTTGGGCCTCTTCTCTTGTCTGCTGATACTCACTTCTTGTACTCATCTCTTCGAGCCTGGATTTCTCTCCCAAACTCCAGATTTTTTCATCCAACTGCCTAACTGCCTTCTCCACTTGAATGTCCAATAGGCGCCCCCACGGTAACGTGACCAAGGAGAACTCCTGATCTCCCTCACAAGCTTCTCCATCCCAGCTGATGGCAACTCCATCCTTCTAGCTATCCAGGCCCAAAGCTCTGAAGACATCCTTGGCTCCTCTTCTTTCTCTCCCTTGCCTTATCCAGTCTGTCAGGAAATACTGTTGGCTCTACTTTCAGAAATATGTCCTGAATCTGAACATTTCTCATTATTTCCACTGCTATCTCACCCCAGTTATCACCACCCTTCTCTTGATGACTGTAATCTCTTCCCCCGTTACAGTCTACTCTGAACACAGCAGTCAAAACGATCCTTTCAAAACGTGATTCAAGTCATGTCCCTGTACTCAACACTCTACAATGACTCCCATTTCACTGAGAGTAAAAAGCTCAAGTCTTGCATTATCTAGATGTGCTTCTCATTTCCAACCTCTACTTCCATCCCCAACCTCAAATCTGTGACAGTATCTGCTACTAAATTCCCCAGGCTTACTGGTTCTGGTCACCCTCACTTCCATAAACATGCCAAGCATGTTCTTTAGTCTTAGGACTTTGCCACTGGCTGTTTTAGTCTTGGATGCTATTTCTCCAGACAGCCACATGGCCAACTTGACTTTTTTGTTCAAATGTCACCTTCACAATGAAACCTACTTTTGACTACATAGTACCAAAATTCAACATCCCCAGCCCACACAATCTGGAACCCTTTTAACCTGCTCTACTTTCCCTTTTTTCCCACAGCACCTATCAATTTTAATACACTATAAAACTTTTTATTATGTCTACTGCTTACTGCCTCTCTCTGCACTAGATGGTAAAGGCAGGGTCTTTGTTTTTTTCACTAAATTGTTTTGTTCGCCTAGAACAGTGCCTGGAACATAGAAGGCTATTTGTCAAATGAATGAATGGCCAATTGGATCCATAAAAAGGATATTTCCTTTCTCTTGCAACTTCCTTTCTGTTTATTAAAGTGTACATAGTAGAAAATTTGGAACATGCCAAAACCCATAAAGAATAAAAGAATCCACCCAAAAATGAAAGCTGTTAATATTTTAACGCACTCTCTCGCCAGTGGTTTTTCCATTAAGATTTGAATTTATGGTCCTGAACCAAGATGGCGGAGTAGAAGGACATGCTCCCACGCCCTCTTGCAAGAACACCAGAATCACAACTAGCTGCTGGACAATCATCGACAGGAAGACACTGGAACTCACCAAAAAAGATACCCCACATCCAAAGACAAAGGAGAAGCCACAATGAGATAGTAGGAGGGGCGCAATCACAGTAAAATCAAATCCCATAACTGGTGGGTGGGTGACTCACAGGCTGGAGAACACTTATACCACAGAAGTCCACCCACTGGAGTGAAGGTTCTGAGACCCACGTCAGGCTTCCCAACCTGGGGGTGCAGCAACAGGACGAGGAATTCCTAGAGAATCAGACTTCGAAAGCTAGTGGGATTTGACTGCAGGACTTCGACAGGACTGGGGGAAACAGAGACTCCACTCTTCGAGGGCACACACAAAGTAGTGTGCATATCGGGACCCAGAGGAAGGAGCAGTGACCCCATAGGAGACTGAACCAGACCTACCTGCTAGTGTTGCAGGGTCTCCTGCAGAGGTGGGGGGTGGCTGTGGCTCACCATGGGGACAAGGACACTGGCAAGCATAAGTTCCAGGAAGTACTCCTTGGCGTGAGCTCTCCTAGAGTCCGACATCAGCCCCACCAAAGAGTCCAGGTAGGCTCCAGTGTTGGGTTGCCTCAGGCCAAACAACCAACAGGGAGGGAACCCAGCTCCACCCAACAGCAGTCAAGCCAACTTAAGTTTTACTGAGCTCTGCCCACCAGAGCAACAGTCAGCTCTACCCACCACCAGTCCCTCCCATCAGGAAACTTGCACAAGCCTCTTAGACAGCCACATCCACCAGAGGGCAGACAGTAGAAGCAAGAAGAACTACAATCCTGCAGCCTGTGGAACAAAAACCACATTCACAGAAAGACAGACAAGATGAAAAGGCAGAGGGCTATGTACCAGATGAAGGAACAAGATAAATCCCCAGAAAAACAACTAAATGAAATGGAGATAGGCAACCTACCAGAAAAAGAATTCAGAATAATGACAGTGAAGATGATCCAGAACCTTGGAAAAAGAATGGAGGCAAAGATCGAGAAGATGCAAGAAATGTTTAACAAAGACCTAGAAGAATTAAAGAACAAACAAACAGTGATGAACAATACAATAACTGAAATGAAAAATACACTAGAAGGAATCAATACCAGAATAACTGAGGCAGAAGAACAGATAAGTGACCTGGAAGACAGAATGGTGGAATTCACTGCCACAGAACAGAATAAAGAAAAAAGAATGAAAAGAAATGAAAACAGCCTAAGAGACCGCTGGGACAACATTAAACACAACAACATTCGCATTAGAGGGGTCCCAGAAGGAGAAGACAGAGAGAAAGGACCAGAGAAAATATTTGAAGAGATTATAGTCGAAAACTTAACTAACATGGGAAAGGAAATAGTCACCCAAGTCCAGAAGGCGCAGAGAGTCCCATACAGGAAAAGCCCAAGGAGAAACACGCCGAGACACATAGTAATCAAATTGGCAAAAATTAAAGACAAAGAAAAAGCAGCAAGGGAAAAACAACAAATAACATACAAGGGAACTCCAATAAGGTTAACAGCTGATTTCTAGGCAGAAACTCTACAAACCAGAAGGGAGTGGCATGATATACTTAAAGTGATGAAAGGGAAGAACCTACAACCAAGATTACTCTACCCAGCAAGGATCTCATTCAGATTTGATGAAGAAATCAAAAGCTTTACAGACAAGCAAAAGCTAAGAGAACTGAGCACCACCAAACCAGCTCTACAACAAATGCTAAAGGAACTTCTCTAAGTGAGAAACACAAGAGAAGAAAGGACCTACAAAAACAAACCGAAAACAATTAAGAAAATGGTCATAGGAACATACATATCGATAATTACCTTAAACGTGAATGGATTAAATGCTCCAACCAAAAGACAGAGACTCGCTGAATGGATACAAAAACAAGACCCATATATATGCTGTCTACAAGAGACCCATTTCAGACCTAGGGACACATACAGACTGAAAGTGAGGGGATGGAAAAAGACATTCCATGCAAATAGAAATCAAAAGAAAGCTGGAGTAGCAATACTCATATCAGATAAAATAGACTTTAAAACAAAGAATGTTACAAGAGACAAGGAAGGACACTACATAATGATCAAGGGATCAATCCAAGAAGAAGATATAACAATTATCAATACAGACGCACCCAACATAGAAGTACCTCAATACATAAGGCAACTGATAACAGCTATAAAAGAGGAAATCAACAGTAACACAATAAGAGTGGGGGACTTTAACACCTCACTTACACCAATGGACAGATCATCCACAATGAAAATAAATAAATAAACAGAAGCTTTAGATGACACAATAGACCAGATAGATTTAATTGATATTTATAGGACATTCCATCCAAAAACAGCAGATTACACTTTCTCCTCAAGTGCACACAGAACATTCTCCTGGATAGATCACATCTTAGGTCACAAATCAAGGCTCAGTAAATTTAAGAAAATTGAAATCATATCAAGCATCTTTTCTAATCATAATGCTATGAGATTAGAAATCAATTACAGGGGGAAAAACGTAAAAAACACAAACACATGGAGGCTAAACAATACGTTACTAAATAACCAAGAGATCACTGAAGAAATCAAAGAGGAAATCAAAAAATACCGAGAGAAATGACAATGAAAACACAACGATCCAAAACCTATGGGATGCAGCATAAGCAGTTCTAAGAGGGAAGTTTACAGCTACACAAGCCTACCTCAAGAAACAAGAAAAATCTCAAACAATCTAACCTTACACCTAAAGGAACTAGAGAAAGAAGAACAAACAAAACCCAAAGTTAGCAGAAGGAAAGAAATCATAAAGATCAGAGCAGAAATACATGAAATAGAAACAAACAATAGCAAAGATCAATAAAACTAAAAGCTGGTTCTTTGAGAAGATAAACAAAATTGATAAACCATTAAACAGACTCATCAAGACGGAGAGGATTCAAATCAATAAAATTAGAAATGAAAAAGGAGACTTACAACAGACACCACAGAAATACAAAGCATCCTAAGAGACTACTACAAGCAACTCTATGCCAATAAAATGGACAACCTGGAAGAAATGGACAAATTCTTAGAAAGGTATAACCTTCCAAGACTGAACCAGGAAGAAATAGAAAATATGAACAAACCAGTCACAAATAATGAAATTGAAACTGTGATTAAAAATCTTCCAACAGGGCTTCCCTGGTGGTGCAGTGGTTGACAGTCCGCCTGCTGATGCAGGGGACACGAGTTCGTGCCCCGGTCTGGGAAGATCCCACATGCCGCGGAGTGGCTGGGCCCGTGAGCCATGGCTGCTGAGCCTGTGCGTCCAGAGCCTGTGCTCCGCAATGGGAGAGGCCACAAAAGTGAGAGGCCTGCGTACCACAAAAAACAAAAACAAAAATCTTCCAACAAACAAAAGTCCAGGACCAGATGGCTTCACAGGTGAATTCTATCAAACATCTACAGAAGAGCTAACACCCATCCTTCTCAAACTCTTCCAAAAAATTACAGAGGAAGGAATACTTCCAAACTCATTCTATGAGGCCACCATGACCCTGATACCAAAACCAGACAAGGATACTACAAAAAAAGAAAATTACAGGCCAATATCACTGATGAATATAGATGCAAAAATCCTCAACAAAATACTAGCAAACAGAATCCAACATCACATTAAAAGGATCATACACCATGATCAAGTGGGATTTATCCCAGGGATGCAAGAATTCTTCAATAAACGCAAATCAATCAATATGATACACCATATTAACAAACTGAAGAATAAAAACCATATGATCATCTCAATAGATGCAGAAAAAGCTTTTGACAAAATTCAACACCGATTTATGATAAAAACTCTCCAGAAAGTGGGCAGAGGGAACCTACCTCAACATAATAAAGGCCATATACAAGAAGCCCACAGCAAACATCATTCTCAATGGTGAAAAACTGAAAGCATTTCCTCTAAGATCAGGAGCAAGACAAGGATGTCCACTCTCACCACTATTATTCAACACAGTTTTGGAAGTCCTAGCCACAGCAATCAGAGAAGAAAAAGAAGTAAAATGAATACAAATTGGAAAAGAAGAAGTAAAACTGTCACTGTTTGCAGATGACATGATACTATACGTAGAGAATCCTAAAGATGCCACCAGAAAACTACTAGAGCTAATCAATAAATTTGGTAAAGTTGCAGGATACAAAATTAATGCACAGAAATCTCTGGCATTCCTATACACTAATGATGAAAAATCTGAAAGAGAAATTAAGGAAACACTCCCATTTACCACTGCAACAAAAAGAATAAAATACCTAGGAATAAACCTACCTAGGGAGACAAAAGACCTGTATGCAGAAAACTACAAGACACTGATGTAAGAAATTAAAGATGATACCAACAGATGGAGAGATATACCATGTTCTTGGATTGGAAGAATCAATACTGTGAAAATGACTATACTACCCAAAGCAATCTACAGATTCCACGCAATCCCTATCAAATTACCAATGGCATTTTTTATGGAACTAGAACAAAAAATCATAAAATTTGTATGGAGACACAAAAGACCCCAAATAGCCAAAGCGGTCTTGAGGGAAAAAACGGAGCTGGAGGAATCAGACTCCCTGACTTCAGACTATACTACAAAGCTACAGTAATCAAGGCAATATGGTACTGGCACAAAAACAGAAACATAGATCAATGGAACAAGATAGAAAGCCCAGAGGTAAACCCAAGCACCTATGGTCAACTAATCTATGACAAAGAAGGCAAGGATACACAATGGAGAAAAGACAGTCTCTTCAATAAGTGGTGCTGGAAAAACTGGACAGCTACATGTAAAAGAATGAAATTAGAACACTCCCTAACACCATACACAAAAATAAACTCAAAATGGATTAGAGACCTAAATTAAGACCAGACACTATAAAATTCTTAGAGGAAAACATAGGAAGAACACTCTTTGACATAAATCACAGCAAGATCTTTTTTGATCACCTCCTGGAGTAATGGAAATAAAAAGAAAAATAAACAAATGGGACCTAATGAAACTTCAAAGCTTTTGCACAGCAAAGGAAACCATAAGCAAGACGAAAAGACAATGCTTAAAATGGGAGAAAGTATTTGCAAATGAATCAACAGACAAAGGATTAATCTCCAAAATATATAAACACCTCATGCAGCTCAATATTAAAAAAACAAACAACCCAATCCAAAAATGGGCAGAAGACCTAAATAGACATTTCTCCAAAGAAGACATACAGATGGACAAGAAGCACATGAAAAGCTACTCAACATTACTAATTATTAGAGAAATGCAAATCAAAACTACAATGAGGTACCACCTCACACCAGTTAGAATGGGCGTCATCAGAAAATCTATAAATAACAAATGCTGGAGAGGGTGTGGAGAAAAGGGAACCCTCTTGCACTGTTGGTGGGAATGTAAATTGATACAGCCACTATGGAGAACAGTATGGAGGTTCCTGAGAAAACTAAAAATAGGGCTTCCCTGGTGGTGCAGTGGTTGAGAGTCCACCTGCCAATGCAGGGGACATGGGCTCGTGCCCCGGTCCGGGAGGATCCCACATGCCACGGAGCAGCTGGGCCCGTGAGCCATGGCCGCTGAGGCTGCGCATCCGGAGCCTGTGCTCCGCAATGGAAGAGGCCACAACAATGAGAGGCCCGCGTACCCCCCCAAAAAAAACCTAAAAATAGAATTACCATATGATCCAGCAATCTCACTACTGGAATATACGCTGAGAAAACCATAATTCAAAAAGACATATGCACCCCAATGTTCACTGCAGCACTATATACAATAGCCAGGTCATGGAAGCAACCTAAATGCCCATCGACAGACGAATGGATAAAGAAGATGTGGTACATATATACAATGGAATATTAGCCATAAAACGGAACGAAACTGGGTCATTTGTTGAGACGTGGATGGAACTAGAGACTGTCATACAGAGTGAAGTAAGTCAGAAAGAGAACAACAAATATAGTATATTAACACATATATGTAGAACCTAGAAAAATGGTACAGATGAACCAGTTTGCAGGGCAGAAATTGAGACACACATGTAGAGAACAAACGTATGCACACCAAGGGGGGAAAGCAGCGGCGGGTGGGAGTGGTGGTGATGAATTGGGAGACTGGGGTTCACATGTACACACTGATGTGCATAAAATGGATGACTTATAAGAACCTGCTGTATAAAAAATATATAAAATAAAATTTAAAAATTAAGAAAAAGAAAGATTTGACTTTACATAGCTGCCGTCATATTAAGGGTAACTTTAGTATCCTGTATGACTGAAAGGTTTTAGGTAAGAAAGGCAACGAGATTGTTTTTTAGATGGAACAGAGAACAAGAAGCCCAGTATAAGAAAACCTGATATGAACTCTAAATGGATGGAGAGGAGAGACACATGAGGCAGGACACCATCAGAAGGAAGCTTTTCAATACTGTAGGTGAGAAATGATAAAGGTCTGGACAAAGCAGTGGCTGGGATAATTCTGATGTAAGTATATGACACGTTACAATTAAACTAAGACCAAACCATTAAACAGTGCTTAAACAATACATCTAGTCAAGTATTCTTTTTAAATTACTTTTGAAAACTGGCATTATAATGTCAGTGAGGAGAGAGTAAGATGGGTACTCTTGACATTCATCAGAATGCATAAAAATAGTACAACCCTTGTACAGAGTATTTTAGCAATTTGCATCAAGGGCTTTAAAAATATTCACATCATTTGACTTCAAAAATCAATTCCTTGGAATGTAAACAATGAATTGAAAAAGTTTCACATACAAAGTTGTTCCAGACAGCATTATAATAACCAAAAGTAGAAAAACAAGTTATCAATCAGTTAAGCAAACTATAACTTTATGTAATGATCTAAAGCCACTAAAACTTAAATATTAAAAGGATTTATAATAACATGGAAATTTTTTAAGATGTGTTACATAACATAAGCATAATGCAAGCCTATTTCAGTTTGACTCTACCCATTAAAAGAAAGACACATACCAAAATAAGACACCAAAAAACTTTTATGAGATCAACCAACAAATTGTTATCTTTCTATGGTAAGAAAGATGATTTATCTATCATTCATTCATTCATTCTTTTAACTGACTTTTCTGAATTTCCTCATTTTCCTATGAGCATGTAGTTCATTCAAAGTGGAATCTACCACTTTAGATATGCAGACTTGAGCTCCAAAAACCGGTTTGAGCACGGTAGCAATACTCACCAGGGCTGACACCAGTAGATGGGTCAGAAGAACTACAAGCAGGGTGTACCACTTTTTCTTCTCACAGCCATCAAAAAACACAATGCCCCAGAACATGTGCAGCAATATGATCACCAGCGTCATGAAAGCTGAAAGACAGGCAACCATTAGTGCCCAGTCACAGGATAACAAACCCCAAAGCCCACTAAACACCTAGTCCTGGGACAACGCTCTTGGGGTACACCACATTACTGCGAGGGTTCAACCCTATCTGACAGAAGTGGGACCCTGACACATATTTGCTTGAATAGTAACTCTGAGAGCAACATTCCTGAACCAGGGGGCCAACTCTGAAACAGCTTCTCATCTAGAACATGAATTTGTAAAAACAAAAAGTCAACTTGGATCTGGCTTTCAAGGAGTTTCTCTTAGGAATGCAATAAGACTACTGTGATATCTAATCAACTTTTCTCCAAATTAGCCTTCTGCACTAATTGCGAAACTCCCACCCTCCCCCGACACCACGCCACACAGCATGTAGGATCCTAGTTGCCTGACCAGGGATCAAACCAGCACACCTTCAACCCCACATTGGAAACTTGAAGTCTTAACCAATGGACTGCCAGGGAGGTCCCTGAGAAACTTTTCTCAATTAAAAGAAGTGTCTTCGAGCTTCCCTGGTGGCACAGTGGTTGAGAATCTGCCTGCCAATGCAGGGGACAGGGGTTCGAGCCCTGGTCTGGGAAGATCCCACATGCCGTGGAACAACTGGGCCCGTGAGCCACAATTACTGAGTCTGCGCGTCTGGAGCCTGTGCTCCGCAACAAGAGAGGCCGCGATAGTGAGAGGCCCGCGCACCGCGATTTAGAGTGGCCCCTGCTTGCCACAACTAGAGAAAGCCCTCGCACAGAAACAAAGACCCAACACAGCCATAAATATATTAATTAATTAATTTTAAAAAAAGGAGTGTCTTCAATTTAAACAAGTCTTCTCATTAAAGTGAAGTTTCTCCTTGGATTTTTTTTTAAGGACAATGGAAGACAAAAATATAAGAAATTGCAGTAATTATCCAAGATTTTTTCTTTTTTTTAACATCTTTATTGGAGTATAATTGCTTTACAATCATGTGTTAGTTTCTGCTTTATAACAAAGTGAATCAGGTACACATATACATATGTCCCCATATCTCCTCCCTCTTGCGTCTCCCTCCCACCCTCCCTATCCCACCCCTCTAGGTGGTCACAAAGCACCGAGCTGATCTCCCTGAGCTATGTGGCTGCTTCCCACTAGCTATCCGTTCTACATTTGGTAGTGTATATATGTCCATGACACTCTCTCACTTCATCCCAGCTTATCCTTCCCTCTCCCCGTGTCCTCAAGTCCATTCTTTACGTCTGCGTCTTTATTCCTGTCCTGCCCCTAGGTTCTTCAGAACCATTTTTTTTTTAACTCACGATGCATAATTCAATTTCGTTTCTTTTTTTAAATTAATTAATTTTACTTTTGGCTGTGTTGGGTCTTCGTTTCTGTGCTAGAGCTTTCTCTAGTTGCGGCAAGCGGGGGCCACTCTTCATCGCGGTCCGCGGGCCTCTCACTATCGCGGCCTCTCTTGTTGCGTAGCACAGGCTCCAGATGCACAGGCTCAGTAATTGTGGCTCACGGGCCTAGTTGCTCCGTAGCATGTAGGATCTTCCCAAACCAGGGCTCGAACCCGTGTCCCCTGCATTGGCAGGCAGATTTTCAACCACTGCGCCACCAGGGAAGCCCCCTCAATTTCGTTTCTTTTTATGGCTGAGTAATATTCTATTGTATATATGTGCCACATCTTCTTTAGCCATTCATCTGTCGACGGACACTTAGGTTGCTTCCATGTCCTGGCTATTGTAAAGAGTGCTGAAGTGAACATTGTGGTATATGGTTCTTTTTGAATTCTGGTTTTCTCAGGGTATATGCCCAGTAGTGGGACTGCTGGGTCGTGCAGTAGTTCTATTTTTAGTTTTTTAAGGAACCTCCATACTGTTCTCCATAGTAGCTGTATCAATTTACGTTCCCACCAACAGTGCAGGAGGGTTCCCTTTTCTCCACACCCTCTCCAGGATTTTTTGTTTGTAGATTTTTTTTTTTTTTTTTTTTTTTGCGTTAAGCGGGCCTCTCACTGTTGTGGCCTCTCCCGTTGCAGAGCACAGGCTCCGGACTCACAGGCTCAGCAGCCATGGCTCACGGGCCCAGCCGCTCTGCGGTATGTGGGATCTTCCCGGACTGGGGCATGAACCCGCGGCCCCTACATCGGCAGGCGGACTCTCAACCACTGCGCCACCAGGGAAGCCCTGTTTGTAGATTTTTTGATGATGGCCATTCTGACTGGTGTGAGGTGATACCTCATTGTAGTTTTGATTTGCATTTCTCTAATGATTAGTGATGTTGAGCATCCTTCCACGTGTTTGTTGGCAATCTGTATATCTTCTTTGAAGAAATGTCTGCTTAGGTCTTCTGCTCATTTTTTATCCAAGATTCTTAAGCAACTGAAACTGAACTTGATCGGCGCACACACAGGTTTTTCTATGGAATACTGCATGTGTGCATGCATGATCAATTAATTTCAAATGTGGTAAGTACTACAAAGGAGAAGTACAATACCACCCGAGGGGGTTACAGCTTTTTTGTGCACTCATGGCTCTTCCTCATCATAGTTTTTATCACACTTTGTTGTAATCAGCTGTTTGTCTTTATTCCCTCTATGAGTGGAACATATAAACATTAACTCGGCTGTTAAATAAAAATACTTAATTATTTGTGGAATGAGTGATTAAATGATCAAATGGACTTGCCCAAAATACTAAATTAATGAGCCAGGGTAAGACTTGAAATTAAGACTCCAATTCCTATACCTTGCCTATATACAGAATAACCAAGATATGGTAATGATTCTAATAAAAGTTAACGTTAGCCTACTACACAACTACAAAAAAAATAATTAACTTATGATACATTTAGTTTGTAAACTATGCTGACTTGTCACATGAAAACCTATGTACATACAGGTATCATATATTGTACATCTTGTCCTAACATAGACATACTAATTATACCCCATATTCCTGATTATTACTTAGGCATTTATAATGGAGTATGTTAAACTATTTAACTGAAAAATTTAAAAGGAGCTCATGCCTAAATACATGGTAACAGCAGCAGTTACAAATAATATATGCAATAAACGCAGATACATGCAAATTTGGGGTTATTATTTTTAAACGCAATAAGTAGTTTCTTAAATGTTTAATTCAAAGGTTATGCTCCAAAGAATGACGTTACAACAAATAAACTCTAGCACATGATAAAGTAACAGCTATTCTTGACTCTATAGGTATACATCCACAGCATGGTCAGCCTGCCGTCCTAACTCAGCTAAAGATATTAAAACACTTTATTTTCTTTGAATTTATAGAAATCACAAATACAATCCCCAAATTGCTAGCACATTTTTTACTTTCTTCCAAAAGAATCATTTTAAGCCAATCTTATGAAAACAGCCTAGTTCACAAAAGGGAATTAGCGCCATCTAGTGACAGAATCTGGTAGAAAAATAAGTTCCATTAGGAGACTGCTACTTGAGAGCCAAAAAAAAAAAAAAGCTTATGTAGCAGTCTAATAGACTGATTTAAGAAAATATAGAAAACTGCAGCAGTAACACCCCCTCCTGGGTATGTTTTATTAACTTATATTGGATGCTAACAGATTTTAGCATTAATATTACAGTTGTTCTAAAAATGTAATACTCATTATTATGTTCATTTTTTAAGACTGTCAGAAATATTCTAATTATGGAATGTTTAAAAGGAAGATAATTTGCTATGTTGGGGGCGCAACTAAATAAGTAGGACCCATCCCATTGACATACTTTCCTGTCCTCTAACTTGCCGCCGGACGTGAAGGGCCCTGAGTAACTTGTAGGCCTTGAAAAGCCCTTATACATTTTTGTACAGGGACGAGTCATTTGGGGGGCTGTATACAGGATGGATTCCCATGGAAAATGTGTTGAGGAAGGACTAACTGGGTGGGAGTTAATGGTAGTAATCTAGACAGGAGATACCAAGGTCTGAACTGAAATGATGAACAAGGGTCCACTGGGTTTGGGGACCACTATAACGTGCAGCATGTCTCTCAATTCTTTACTGCAGCAATTTGTTTTTTTAATTTGGTCATACCTCCTTATATCTTTTCTATTATTATGTTAAACTGCACTGAAACGCTTAATCACTTTTTTGGTCTTATTCTCTCTACAAGATGATAAGCTCCTTGAAGACAGAAATTACTTTAGTAAAGATGATAAATTTTTTTTTGAAAGGATTCTATTTATTCTTAATAAGATGATAAGTTAATGATTTAATTAAAAGAATCTGTGCATAGGATCACTTACTTCAACAATACAACTTGTGAAGACAAAAAAATACAGTGGGGTTTTTAAAAACTATTTTTTAAAAGATTCTTCTTGTGTAATTTAGGAGAGAGCTTATATTAATTATGTATATTACCAACTCTCAAATGTGTGACCACTGCATCATGGGGACAATTTTCATCTGGTGGATGAAAAGCGGTTTGAAATGGGTTGGTCCTTTTACCTGCATCTTTGGATAAAGGTCAACTCATCTATTATTTTTTTCCTCTCAATTTCTTTTTTTTAAAGAATATAGTACAATTTATTTTTAAATGTTCAAAAGCAAGAAAACTAAATTTTCTTCAGATACACACATGAAGGTAAAACTTGCAGTAAAACATCGATACATGTTAAAAACCTAACTTTCAGACCTGGCTAACCCAGGGACTTAATAACACAAAATCAGGGCAACAGTTACCTGTAGGGGAGGAGTGAGGAGGAACAAGGGACTCTAAGCTCCTGCTGGTGTCCCAGTTCTTAAGGAACAGGGAATATGGATTGTTACAGTTAAAATTAAATATATATACATATATATGTGTTTAAATATACGTTTTTAGATATATGACATTACCTCACATTAACATTTTTTTTTTTTTTGCGGTACGCGGGCCTCTCACTGTTGTGGCCTCTCCCATTGCGGAGCACAGGCTCCGGACACACAGGCTCAGAGGCCATGGCTCATGGGCCCAGCCACTCCGCAGCATGTGGGATCTTCCCGGACCGGGGCACAAACCCGTGTCCCCTGCATCGGCAGGCGGACTCCCAACCACTGCGCCACCAGGGAAGCCCATACCTCACATTAAATAAGAACTATTTTCTCTCCTCTCAATTTCAAGATTAAATTATACTTCCCACTCCAAAAAGCGGCCAAGATGACAAATGAACTAAAGATTAGGGCTACAGTGAAGAGAAATAAAAACTAATAAAAACAAAAACAAAAAAAGCATATAGCCTATAAAAATTCCCTTACAATATATCAGCTATACAGCAACACTGTTAGTATAGTAACAGAAAAATAAATTTTATGCAAGCTTAGTTCCACTCTAAAATTCTACAATACTCTAACTGTAATTTTTATTTTCCTAGGTCCTTTCCATCACAGTGCCTAACAGTATCTTGCCTTTAGAAGATATAACATGAATTTCTGTTCACTTCATTTCCTAAGCCAGGGAACTCCACTAAGCATGATCATTTAGATCATAAATCTGAACATTCACAGCTACCAGACACATACCTGAATTCAGGAAGAACTGGGGAGGGTCTCCATGAATGCCCACTGTGCCCGGTCCCAAGGAGTCAGACAGGGTGTTTACAAAGGAGAATACTCCACTCATGATTCCAAAGCCCAAGCCAGAAACTAAAGAGGAAGGAAAACACTGTTAAACCTTACTCATGCTGTGATTTCTCTTCAAATCAAATTCCCAAGGACTAGGGAACACTATCTTGCTGAAGGAAAAAGGGTGCACATGCTGTTAGAGAAGCAGTAGAAAGCTGGCTCAGAAAAGGCAAGCGCTTGGCTAAATGATGAACCGAGAGAGAACTGGGGAGGAAAGAGGAAAGGAAATGGTCAGTGAAATGTAGCAGAGAAATGAAAAAAGAAAGAAAGAGATCCAGAAAGGCTCCAAAGGGATAGGCGAGACAGAAGGATACGATACTGTAGCTCTGACTTTAATTCATGACAACAGAATCTGTAGAATTAAGTTTGATGGAACTGAGCTTGAGAGGTGACTGTGTTGTAAAGAGGGATCCCTGGGTCAATCTGGGTGACTCAATTTAGGGACCCGGATCCAACCTTTAAACCATAATTCTGAAAGAAAAATACAAAGAGGTATAACTGTGTTAATATGAAGAGTCCCCTCAGTACAAAGTCATGGAAAAAACCCAAAGAAGGTAACAATAACATCACTTAGAAATTGTTGACTAGAGTGTATACATGTTAAAAAACCTAACTGTCAAATCTGGTTAGTATTTAATGGAGACACAGATAAGGGTCACCTGCAATCACTTTTCTTTACATAAGGGCCCTGGAAAGCTTGAAAAATAAACAATGTACACCAATAGGCCAATGTGGTAGTAAAATACTACCTGAAACCTACAAAGATTTAAAAGATAAAAATGGCTTTTATGTCAAGTCTGATCTTTTATCTTACGACGCTATGCAGTTCTAACTTACCATAAGCCAGCAATCGCATAGAGGGTGCTTTCTCACCTGGGTTTATACTCTTCAAACCCTCACTGGATTTTCTAAAATAAAACCACACAGATCATTTTTTTAGGTAGTATATGAGAAAAACACATAAGATATTTTAAAATCCAGATACTTAATGAGGTTTTTGATCACATTATACCCTAAATCTAAAATCCATTTAAACGAACACAGCAAGTTTTCAATTAACTAAAGTCAACCAAAATTTCCAACCAACTTTTGCCTATATCTGACATTCACAAAGAGGAGGAAAAATAAGAAGAATATAAGTAAACAAGCCATCAGGGATTGAGTTTAATGATACAAAAAAAAAGCAATACTTATGACTAAGTTTAGCAAGCATTTAATTCAACATCTTATGGCATCTACCACTCTGAATTTTTCCTCTTCCCAAAGTACTATATCTCCTATTCCATTTCTTTGGTACTTTGTTGTATTTCCGCCTGGGTTAGACTTATTCTGCCACTCTCCCTTCTACCTTCCACTCCATAGAACGTTAAGTGGTACTCTCTCTTCAAAGTCTAGTTCATGCAACAATTGCTCAAAGAAGCCACCTTTACCAGTGATTGATAATTATACATCCCATCTCTCCTTACTCTTAAACCCTACAACACTGACAGTGTGAACTCTCATATGGATACCTAATCAAATGGTCTTCTGATTCGAAAACATTATTTGTTTCATAACCCCAGTCAGGCCTCAGGGGAGAAGTAATCAGGGGAGAATAAAATGCTACCCTCAGAAAAGAAGATAAATGAATACCTGAATGAAACATTAGACTACTGCTCAATAAGAAATGATCTTCAGAGTGATCATATCCATGCTTCTGTCGTGGACAATTTGCAAACTGACCATGAGCCCCTGCACCCCACACAAATGCGTGAGGACTGCGGCAGGCCGGCTCCACTCTTGTCACTATTGCTACCCTTTGTTGGCTAGAAAGTCTGCAACAACAATCCTGACACAAAGGATATTTAAATTATATTTAAAGTATATTTATTAAAGCAATAAAGGAACCAAACATTTTACAAGAATTTTTCAACAAGTGCTGAAACAAAAATGAGTTCGGTTGACTCTAAGAGTAGAAAATTAACCAGAACATGGAAATTATATTATGGGTATTGTGTTAATTAAATTTTAAGGTATGTATATTCACTACAGTGAGCCTATCTCATGACATAAATATAAATATTGACTACATTAAGGCAATACAGAATTCAACCAAAATAGTAATAAGCATAAAGAAGAAGGTCTTTGGGACTTCCCTGGCGGTCCAGTGGTTAAGACTCCACACTTCCAATGCAGGGGGCACAGATTCAATCCCTGGTAGGGGAACTAAGATCCCCGATGCGGCCAAAAAAAAAAAAAAAGGTCTTTTTCTTTTCTAGACTCAAAAGAAACAATTGCCAATCCAGTGCTCTCCATTTGGAAGCATCATTTGGTAGCAGGGACATGAGCCAAAATTTAAGTGACCGTCATCTTCTTTCTCTGGAGCAGTAACCACCTGAAATGTGCAATTTTCCTAAATAAACTTACCTGTCACAGGAATGTGGTTAAAGGCTAATGAATGCTTAAAGACCTATACAATAGCAATAACTTCCATCAACAAACAGATATAATGGTATAATAGAATCAATAAATTTTGGAGGATTTCTGTTTTATATAAATTGCTCAGCAATGAATAAAAGATTTTTGCTATTTAGTATAACAAAGTACTGCTATCACAAATATATTAAAGATATAAATTTAAGGTCTAGGGTCAACATTAGGAAGTGAAAAAGTACAAAACACCATCAGTTTCCGTGTTCCTGACGGATACATCACACAACTGATGATGTAAGTGACAGTGATTTTTTGTATGTGTGTGACGGTGATTTTAATCTGACCATTTTACTGAAGTGGAAAATTCTTTGTTTGCGTTTATTATTGTTTCCAAGAACAAAAAACTCAATTTTTTAAATATAAACTTTGAAAAACAAATGATAAATCATACCAGCTTTCTTGTTTGTTCTGATTCACTTTATATGTGTGTGTAAGAGAGGGAAAGTACCAAGGAATATGCATATAAAGTAAAAACACCATTTTAGAAAATTTTTAAAATAGACATGTCTTTTAAGACATTATAGCAATGATTATCTTATTATTTTTCTATAAATGATTTTCTCAAATTACCAAATATTTATGGTATCAGCATTATAAGACAATTGAACTAAATTACAAAAGCTTTAATCCAAGCCAAAAAATTCTTATGTATGTTTTAGGCAATGTGCAGGACCATAACTTGGATTTTTCTTTTTCCTTCTGAATAACGTAGAAAGGGCTATCAGGTGTGGCCATATGTCAATTTCTCACAGTGCAATTCTTTGCTAGGCTGAAAGTGACAATTCATTCATTCAAGATGAAGTACTGGTCCTAAGACCTAAGCCATGAAATAAATTTATATTGGACTACAGTGATAAATACTTTGATTCAATTCCATATATGTAAAAAAACTGGTGCAAGCTCTCCACATTTTAATCTTGGCACCAAATTCAGATAGTGAAAATTTGATTGAGGCAGTACTTTAAACTTAAAAGTTCAAAACCTACTTTGGCAGTGGAGATAGTTAAAATATTGATTAAACTGAAGTTCCTATATCTGAATGTAGTAAAGCCTAAGACAGCAACTTAAATGCATCTATATAAATGTTAGTCATTAATAAAGTATCATAATAATTCTCAAACTTGTTTTAACATGTAACTACATAACATCCAACATTTCTAAAATGTGCTAGGAAAACACTGTACCATATTCCAAAGGTTTATAGCAGATGCATTTTGTAAAGGCACCTGTTAATACAGGTTTGTCCTATTATTTGTTTGCAAATCTCCAAAGGTCCTTTCAGAGGAGCAAACATGGTTTCCCCAGAAGGCCAAAGAGGCTTCTGTGAATTTCCTGGCATGAGAGCCTGCAGACTGACAGCCATAATTCCTTCTGCATGTGGCCCTATGCCCTCACTGCCCTATTAAAAATGGCAGCTCTGGGACTTCCCTGGCAGTCCAGTGGTTAAGACTCCAAGAGGCGCAGGTTCGATCCCTGGTCGGGGAACTAAGATCCCACATGCCTCTCGGCACAGCCAAAAAAAAAAAAACAGGCAACCCATGGGGAATTCCCAGGTGGTCCAGTGGTTAGTACTCCGTGTTTTCACTGCCCAAGGCGCAGGTTCAGTCCCTGGTGGAGGAACTAAGATCCCACAAGACACACAGCCGTGGCCAAAAAAAAAGGCAACCCATGTTCAGCTTGTAGTCCTTTGGAACCTTAGGTTAGTGCCAATAAAGGGTTGCTTTTCAGGTGGAAACCGTGAAGAAACACAATAGTGAAGAACAGCAGATACCCATTTAGCCACTCTAGGTAAGTGAGGTTTTAGAACCTCAAGTCCTAAGGGGTTATTAAAGTCACGTCCTGATCTATGAAAAACTACTGAAATTAGTAAATGCAAAACCAACATGAGCCAGTGATGTTGGAGACAGGAAAATCCAGTCCAACCCAAGGCTGAGTTAAGAGAACAGTGCCCTGTCAAGGGTGGGAAGGACCCTGCTCTCTGCACTGCTTTGACCACAGCAGGGTACTGTGCTGGGTTCCAGGCACAGGTAAATCCCAGGCACCAACAAAAAGGGGTGTCCACTGACACAAAAGAACAGAGATGGGAAAAGGTCTGGAAGCCACATCCATGTCTCCTGAGGGCCAGCTGAAGAAATGAGGAATGTTTAGCCTTGAAAGAGACAAGATGACAACCGTGTGACAGAGACTGCATTTCCCTGTGCAAGGCAGAGGTCAGAAAGAAGGAGATTTTTATTACCTTAATATATTCTACAGTTAAAATTAAATTTTGGAATAGTAGTAACTGCTGCATACCAGAAACATTCAACCACATCTGAATGTCCATCTGTTAAGGGTATTGTATTACCATGGAACCTGAAATGTTATGTTTTTTATTTGTTGTTCTTTAATATTTCCAGGAACTAATGGAAATTTCGTTTTTAAACTTTTTCTCAGATACGACTTTTGCTTCTAAGCACCGGCTTCCTGGTTTTCTACTCGGGATTTAAATTGCTTTGTTATTAAATTTCAATATCTGTTATTAAAAGCAACAAGTAAAAAATACAGAAGGCCTGGCATATTGGCAAGAACAAATTATCAGAAGCCTATTATAAGAGATGTTATTGAGGTTGTCTTGGTTGCATCCATGAAATTCATGAAGTGCTTTAATTATCCCATTTGCAGAGATGAGAAGACATAGCACATTTATCACTCTACTAACTAAGCCTTACTACATAATCAAAGCCAATCTCATGACTAACTGAAAGAAAATATGGTTCCAAGTTTAAGCTGTGTTTCAAAACAGTGGTTTCATGTGAGATCCTCATGGATCCTACAGATGACCTACTTTCTGGCCTAAAAAGGGAACTCATGCCCACGGCTTTTTTTTTTTCTTTTAATGTATTTTTCTATTCTGGACATGAAATCAAATGACATATCACAAAATGAACCCCTGTTCCTCCCTAATACAGTCAGAATAATGGCAGGCATAATCACCATAAGAATTATCTATTTTAGGTGATGTCAAAGAGAAGTGCGTATAAATTCTGATCTGTAACAGTTTTTGTTCTTCTTGTTTCAATGACTATTTCTCTAGCTTATTTTTCTCCATGGCACTTACTGTCTTTTAATATACAATGTCTTTTCTTGTTTATTCATTTGTTGTCTATCTCTTCCCACTATAATATTACCACCATGAGACTGTCTTTTAATCATGATGTATCCTCAGTACCTAGGGTATGCACGGCATTGAGCAAATTCTCAAGACATATTTTTTGAACGAGTGAAGGAAGGAATGAATGTCCACAAATTAAAATACTCAATATTTTCAGGCTGGAAATGTACAATCCCTTGGCTTGGAACTATGCAGGAAGACATGGACCTTCAAATACAATAATACATTAATGTTTCAAACTACTAAATCATAATTCAAATAAAACTGGGAAAAAAGGTAAAGCGTTTAACTTACTTTAAAAGTTTATAATATGCAAACCGGAACACTTCTTGGATAAGGACTGAGATTAACACTCCAAAGATCAGCAGATCTCTCTGTCTTGGTTCATCTTTGTTATCAGTAAGGGTTGCTGCCATGAACCAAATGAAGGAAGAAAGCAGCAGAGACACCAGCCAGAAGAAAGCTCTGAAAATTGGTGTGGGGGGGAGGGGGAGTTACAAGTGAACAGGACTAATAATGATTTAAAAGCAGAAAAAACCCTGCTTGAGAAGGAAGAGATTTCCTGACAAAAAAAGTGTTCATGAAGTGATGCTCTTAACCAACTGGTCCTAATCAATGGTGCAGTTTCCCTGGTGAAATAAACATGCAGGCCAAGAGGAATTTGAGATTTTTCTTAAAAATCACTTTTTTCAGTGACCCTGCTATTTGTAAATACATCTGCAGACTAATTGCCAAGGACTGTCTGTCTGGAAACTTGGTTATTTGCTAAGCTTCCTAATTAAAGCTTTGCCCATTGATGTGCAAATGTCTTTTCCAGGAAAATGTCTACATCTCTATTAACAGAGCGATTGGTTTAAAATCCAGAGGTTGAAAGCCTGTGCTCTGATCTACATCAGTCTTCCAGGCCTGGTTTTTACAACATTCCTGTGGATTTTAATGATTATAACAAGCTTTACAGACCTCTTGCCCAAATCTCTATTGTTTTTTAAATGACACGTGTGATGCAGCATTTTCAATACAGTTGTGAGAGGTGAGAAAGCTCAGAAAAGGTGGGATTCACTGGTCTCGCCTGGCTGTTTCTCCTGGTGCCAAGTGAGACTCAGTGGTGGAGAAGGTCGTAGGGGAGCTCCAGTAAGAGCTGCCAGACAGGTGAAAACTGGGATTATTATCACATGCGCCACCAGAGTTCGGTATTGACCAAGCTCCTGCAAGGAGACGTACTACAGGTGCTGCGGAGTTTTCACAGGTTTCTACCCTTTGGCCGCTCACCTGAATCACCTGGGACGCTTTTAAAAAGTCCGAATTCCACCCCCTAGACATTCCTATTCAGTTGATTCAGGGAGGGGTAAGTGTTGGGCATCGGTATGTTTTAAAGCACCTGATCCCCAGGTGCTTAAGGGCTCTTAACTCGCTTGGGATTACAGATGCCTGTCAGAATCTGAGGGAAACTAGGGACCTCCCCCTCCAAAAAAATAAAAGATGGATATTTGAAGTTATCCACAATTTTTTAAATACAGTTTTAATGTATGACTCACTAACGCCCATCCACGGACCCTAGGCAAAAACTCGGGAGCCAAGCGTCAGGGTTTTCTGAGACCCACGATGTGCTCTCCTTCCCTAGAGCTCGCCCTCTGGGGTCGCGGGGCTCTTGTTCTTTTCTCGCCGACCCTCGGAGCAGGGCGAAGAGTCCCAGGGGAGTGGGGTCTCCGCTCTACCCCCTCCTAACGCTTCTCCGCTCCAAAGCCCAACGAGGACGAGCCGTTTCGTGGGGACGCCAGGTATCGCCGGTACCCCCGGCGGGGGAGGGGAGTCCCAGGTCCGGGTTTCCCGGCACAACCGCCTTACCCGATGATGAGGAAGATGATGCGCAACGGCTCGGTGGCGATGGTGAAGATGTAGAGGGCGAGCGCAGGCCCGAAGGCAACGAAGGCGCAGCCGAAGAACACGGCCGCCGTCATGGCGACCGCAGAAGCCGGAACGGGGGCGTAGCGTGGACGCGGGGGCGTAGCGTGGACGCGGGGGCGCAAATCGACCACGGAGAAGAGCGCGCGTCGAGGGCGGGGCAGGCCGAGGGGCTGGAGGCGGGGCGCGGCGGAGGAGGCGGGGCGCGGCGGAGGAGGCGGGGCGCGGCGGAGGAGGCGGGGAAGGGCGCGGCGCGGCGCGGTGGAGGAGGCGGGGGCCGGAGGAGGCGGGGGCGGGGCTTACCTCCGGGCTTTCAGCCCGGGAGACTTAGCAGCTTCTGATGCAGAGGCGGCGGTAGCTGAAGACTTTAGGGTAGGAGCTTTGGCGCCGCCCCCCGCCACCACCACTGGTACGCATCCATCAGGCCAAGACACCGCCCACGAGGTGGCTAAGAGAAGGGGAGGTCCCCAACCCGCTTTAGAGCCAGAACTAGGGAAAGAGTCCAGATCAGCTAACGAAAAACTCTGCGCAGGACATAGGCAGGATTCCATTTCTAAACAAAGGAGCCTTTTTTTGAAGCACATTATGCCATTTGTATAGTTGCGGAAACTTCGTGAAACTATGTACAAAACCCTAGCCGGGAGAGCAGTGACCCAGGCGATAACTCACAGTAGAAGCTGTCCACCTCGGGGTTGTTTTGGCGAGCTGGTTTTATTTGTACCCCACTCCCGCCAAGTCTTAAAAAAGTTGTTTTTGAAGGCATTCTTTGATCACCCTGTAGTAACAGTCACATCTCCCTGCTCAGTTTTTACTTGCTCATTTGTCTCCCCCGTTAAAATGTAAACTTCTGGAGGGCAGTGTCTTTGTTTTGTTCTTTGTTGTTTTTGCAGCAGCAAGAAGGTGCTGAACTAAATATCTGTTCAATGAATGAAATAATTTTAAAAGTGGAACTTACAAACACTTGCTATTTTACATTAATTAAACAATTTCTGAAAGGTTTACAAGTTAAAACCAGAAGGTTAATTTCTGTAATCATTCACATCTAAGATTTATCTCCATGTCTAATGGGGATAATAATACGTCATGGGTTATTTTGAGGATTGTGCCTGCACAGTAAGTGCTATGTAAGTGTTAGCCATTCCTATTTATTCTTTAATGCCTGTCGTGAATAAAGCTCTTGGAAATCAACACTGAAAAGACAAAAGTTGGGACCTGACTGAAGATGTTTTTGCAGCTCACCTCTGAAAAATGAGCCTTCAAATAATATAAGCATTTAATTTTTATGGTAGAATGTCACCTTTGTTCATTTAAAACAGACATATATATTTTCCTATTACTCCACAGAACTTTTCTTCATTTTGAGATGTCTTGTCCAGCACCTATTAAAACTCAGGTTGAGACAACAGTTGAAATTGATAGAGTGACTCTCCATTAGACTCTTTTGGTTCTACCATGAACCAAATTTGTCAAATACAATTACATTACTTCAGCTCCATGCAGAAATGCCATCACAGAGGCATAGCCTACTCACATCCTTGGTGTAAATTAAGCTTTTTTAATACAAGAAATTGTAAGCAGATAGGATAGGGGGTCTCCAGAGAAAGAGAACCAGGCATGGCTTCATTGACATAAGAAAATCTGTTTTTGGCCTAAGCTATTTTGTCATCTAAGCCTAGACACAATGCTTATCCTTGAACAGGCCTTAGTAATTAATAGTCTTAAGGGAACAAAAGAATGTAGGACTGTTATTGGGCAAGAGAAATAACAATAGCAAAGATAATATATCAGTAGTAAAGACTCCCAGCTCTGTTTCAATGGTAAAGATTAACCTGAAGCCTCAACCACCAGATCAACTGGAACCTAAGGGGTGATGATGTTGACCTTTTCTGACCCTTGTGACTTCAATCAACTAAAGCTTGGACTCTGTCGACCTTTGCCTCAATTCTATGCTGAATTCTCCTCTGCTCAAGCGCCTACATAAATATGCATGTACCCTTAGCTTAAAACATCCCCAGTTTTGCTGTTTGGGGAGACACTGCTTTGGGAAAGATCCCCAGTGTGCTCCTTACTTGCTGCAAGCAATAAATCCTTCCTTCTCCTGATCTTTGGCTTGGTTGTGTCTTTTGGCTCGACACCCACCAAGAGGCGAACCCCGTTTTTTGGGTAGCAAAATGGCCATCTACATTTTTTCTTGCATATTTCATAAACTATTTCATTATCATTATTCAATATCTCTAATTTACTGTTTGAGTTCAGGGCTAGAAAAAAGTTTTGTTTCTCCTGACAAATGCATATGCTCAGCTTGAGAGCTAACTCATCATATTCAGGCTTTATCTTAATTCCCAGGAAGCTTGGAGCTAAATTTAATAGTCAATTGTAGCAACTATTCTTTTTTTAAATTACAATTACTGCCATGACTTCAGAATATGGCTTATTCTTTTATCCCTATTTTGATTTGACTATCCTGATTTTAACCAAGATCTGTGTCTCCATTAAAGGTGCCTCAAATACTTTGGAAGTAGGCAACTCAACATGCAGAGCTATAAATTGGGGGAATTTGCACTTACGTTATCTTGACCATATCTCAGTTCAATTTTAGTCCCCAAGTCCAGTTAAAAAATGGGACGGCAATGCAAAATGTAATGACTCTGACCCCCTATCTATGAAGACATCTTTAACTGATGTCTGTTGGAATAAAATAGAAAAGGAAATAACTAGACCAAACTGTCAAAATCACCAATAAGGTAGACTTCTTCAGCATTCATGGTTATTTACCAGAAACACTTATTTCAAGTTTTCTCTGAATTACATTTATATGATGTATGGCTGTTTAAAAAGCACTTTTACACTGATTTCCACAATTCTTTTACAAGTGAGGAATGTGAGGCTAAGAAGCAGTGCTATGACTCCTTAAGTTTTTACGAACTTACTATGAGTTTTCTCCAAAGACTTGAAAACACACTAAGTGATGTTGGGAGTTAAATCTCTAAAAGGTGCCTGGGGGATAGAGGCTGACACACACTATGGATAAGGATATCTGCTGGGTATGCTCCTGGAGGAGTGGGAGGGTGCAAAAAGCAATACCACATATTAGCAATTTATCCAATAAAGCTTGGACATACCTACCAGTAATTCACAATATACTAATGAATTCGCTTGAGCTTTATTTTCTGATAGTGCTGATAGATTTATACTCAACCATTTATTCATTCATTCAAAACGCATGCTGTGTGAGTATGAAGTGTCAGGCAAAATGCTAGGGATTGGGAGTACACCAATGAAACAGTTGTGCTCCTGTCTCCACTGAGCTTACAGTCTAGTGGAGAAGCCAGACAGGCAAGTAGAGGGGTTATGAGGATATGCAGGAAGGGGGAAGGACAGCCAATCCAAACTTGTGAGCTGTTGCTAAAGAAGATGACACCCAGTCATTCAGGTCTTAGCTTTGGAGTTAGCAAAGCTAGGAAGTAGGGGAGAAATGGAAGGACAAGTGGAAAGGCCTCAAAGTGAAAGAAAGCAGGGCATTTCTGAGGGACAGAAAGTAGTTCAGGATGTCCTCTCAGTGTGAGGAGAGATAAGACAGAAAAGGCCAGCAGGTTAGAGTTTACCTCAAGTCCGGAGTTTATCCAAGGGAGTGACAGGCTCAGATCTCCTTTGTAAAGATAATGGAAAATGGGATTTCAGATAAGAGGTCTTTGGCATCTGCAGATGAATCAGGGAAGCAGCAGGAGTCTGGAGAGAAGCAGAAAGACTGAAGAGATTTAGGAACTGTGCAAACAAAATTTAATGACCTGATGAGCTACATGGAGTGAGGGAGGGAAAAAATCAAGGGTGATGGCTTCTGGAAAGGTATATATATTTTTTAATTAATTAATATTAATG
This sequence comes from Delphinus delphis, assembly GCF_949987515.2. Taxonomy (NCBI): domain Eukaryota; kingdom Metazoa; phylum Chordata; class Mammalia; order Artiodactyla; family Delphinidae; genus Delphinus; species Delphinus delphis. Next base: position 139,551,462 of record NC_082684.1, read on the forward strand.
AATTTTACTTGTACTGACTGCAAAAAAAATGCACAACCTAAAAGCTGAGAATTATGTTTTATTCGGCCGACTTGCTGAGGGCTCGGGACTGCTCTAAAGGGCCAAAGGGAGGAGCCAGATATATAGGAGTTTTGAAAACAAAAACAAAACCTGGTGGTTGGGACAGCTGATGATTACTGTTAATTAAAGAAAAACCAGACATCTCAAGTGAATGAATTTAGCACTTTTCTACGTGTGGGAAGACGCAAGAGTCTTGGCTCATTGAAAACATTCCTTTGATATGCACCTTAGCTATCTAGGGTCAGTATCCTGCTTTTCTTCATCCTGAGTTCCCTCTGGGTGCAGTTTTAGGGGGCAGCTGCAGTGGCTGAGGGCTTGATGGTCGCAGCATCCTTTGTTTACTGATATGGCATGCGACATTTTTCATCCACACTTGCTATGGGGGCATTCTCGTATATCCCTGGAACTATATTGAAAAACCTAAATTTTGAGAGTAGAAAACATGAAGAAAGGGGAAGAGAGGGTTTACTCAATTTATCAATACATAAAGAGCATTCTGGGTGATTTATCTTATTAAAAGAAAATTCTTCTATATTTAATAAAGGATAAAAGAGTATAAGATATTTAACAAAGACTAAAATAGTGTAAGATGAGGGCCAGAATAAAAACCAGATAATGAAGCTTCTCTTTTTATTGCCAAACTTATTGAGGCACTGATGAATTTACTTCCATTCTTTCTTCAAATTACAAGTAAATGGAGAACCAAACAGCTCCTAAATTACACTTAGCTTTCTTCAGCAACGTGTTGATTGTGATGACTACTGAAGTTCACTGATTCTTTCAACATTTATTAAACACATACTATATGCCAGGCTCTTTGCCTGATACTGCGATTACAAAAACCAAAGACTCGGTCCCCACCTTACAAGAGCTGAGTCTAGTGGGGAAGGAAAGTAAACAGATGATTCGAATCCAGGGTAGTGAGCGACACTTTGGGCAGACACAGGAGGGAGTTCCTAACCAGGGATGGGTTGTGGCTGAAGTCTTCCCAGAGAAACCCTTACTGAATGAAGATAAGTAAAAGTTACTGAAAGATAAGGAGAAGTTAGACGAGGGGCAGGGAGTCCGCAGAAGGAGCAGCGTAAGGAAAGGAGTGACAAAGCATGTTATGTTCAGGGAAATGCAATTACTGGCGTGGTTCAAAAGGTAGATATGAGGGCTTCCCTGGTGGCGCAGTGGTTGAGAGTCCGCCTGCTGATGCAGGGGACACGGGTTCGTGCCCCGGTCCGGGAAGATCCCACATGCCACGGAGCCGCTGGGCCCACAAGCCATGGCCACTGGGCCTGTGCGTCCGGAGCCTATGCTCCTCAACGGGAGAGGCCACAACAGTGAGAAGCCCGCGTACCGGAAAAAAAAAAAGGTACATATGAGTTAAAGAGTGACAAAATCTAAGGCGGGAAAGAAAGATGTGGGGATCTCAAAGGACTTTGTTTGCCAGGCTACAGAGTTTAGTTTTTTTTTTTTTTCTCAAGGTTATGAGGATTAAGTTTGGCAGGGGTGTAAGACTTCAGTTTTAAAAACCTGTCAGCACTGTGATAACTGGATTGGAGGAAAATAAGATTAGAGACTGGAAGACTGGTTAGGAGGGGTTGCAGAAATCTAGGCAAAAGATAAGGAGGCCTGAACAAAGAGGCAAAAATAATGGGCAAGGAGATAGATTAGAGAGTAAGGAGTTAGGACGTGTAAGACTCGGAGGTTGATTAACTGTTTGGGGATCTGGGTAGATGACGGTGCTATCAAGATGGAGAGAAGAGGAGAAAGAATAGGTTTCTCCTCTTGGGATTTAGAGTTGTTGGTGGGAATTGCTGGAGAAGGAGGAAAGATGGAGAGTTGAGTTGGAGTTTCAGACATGTTGTTTGATGTACCTGTAGCAGATTCAAGGGGAGGTGTCCAGTAGGCGGATCAACTTTGAAGTCTGGCCCTCTGGAAAGAGGCTGGGGCTAAAGACACAAATGTGAAAACTGTATTAGTGTCCTATCATTGCTGTAAACATATTACCACAAATTTAATGGTTTAAAGCAACACAAATTTACTCTCTTATAGTTCTGGAGGTCAGAATTATGAAATGAGTCTTACCAGGCTAAAATCAAGGTGCCAGGGCCAGGATAGTTTCCTTCTAGAGGCTTTAGGGGAAAATCTCTAACCTCACCTTTTCAAGATCCTAAAGGCTGGACTTCCCTGGCCGTGCAGTGGTTAAGAATCCGCCTGCCAATGCAGGAGACACGGGTTCGAGCCCTGGTCCAGGAGGATCCCACATGCCGCGGAGCAACTAAGCCCGTGCGCCACAACTACTGAGCCTGCACTCTAGAGCCCGTGAGCCACAACTACTGAAGCCCGCGCGCCTAGAGCCCGTGCTCTGCAACAAGAGAAGCCACGGCAATGAGAAGCACACACGCTGCAACAAAGAGTAGCCCCCGCTCGCTGCAACTAGAGGAAGCCCACGCACAGCAACGAAGACCCAACGCAGCCAAAAATAAAGACTTGAGCCTTAAGAAAAAAAAAAAAGAGTGAAAGGAAAATTAAGCTTGAGAGGAATAGTGAAGGTTCAAAATGGTTCTGGGGATGAACGGCAAAAGCTACCGGAAACATGCACCAGCCCAGGGGTAGAACACTGGCAGAACATCACATCCAATTGTGTTATTTGAAAGTGAAAACAACAGAAACTAAACTTGCAAGGATTAAGAAGGGAAGGACGATCAATTTAAGGCTGCAGTTCTATAACAGAATAACCTCAATGTATGCTGAATTAAGAATGAGCAGGAGCTCTGGCCATTTTTCTCAGTCTTTAAGGAACTCTAGGGCGGGGGTGGGGGGGATAAATTAGGAGGTTGGCATTAACACATACACACTAAAATATATAAAATAGATAACCAACAAGGACCTACTGTACAGCACAGGGGACTATACTCAATATCTTGTAATAACCTGTAAGGGAAAAGAACCTGAAAAAAAAAAAATCACTGAATCACTGTGCTGTATACCTGAAACTAACATGACATTGTAAATCAACTACACTTCAGTTAAAAAATAAATAAATAAAATTTCCCTCCAAAAAAACAAAAAGAACTCGAAGTAAGATGTAAAGTTTGCTAAAATACCTCAAGTCTACCATGGTTTGAGACACACACCTAGCAAATTAGAAGAAACATTTTAAAAATGTGCAATCCATTTCAGAGAGACATAAGTATTTTCATTATGTAGTTTTTATTTTAGACGAACATTATTGTAAAAAAAAGTTCACCTGGAATAAAATCCATTTTTTCTTAAAAAAAACACAGCATCATTATCAGTACACAGTTAATGAATTGGCTTAAACAAGAGTAACAACATGACAGGTCCACTTTATCTGCAGGAGCTTTTTCACATTAAGCCATTGGAGCAAAAGTAAAATATGCTGAAACTTACAGTAGGATGATTCTATGGAAAAAACGGATATTTCCCATTAGGGGCATGATTTTAGTCAAATAGTTTACAGTATTTAAAGGGACAGTGTCAGCTGCAAATAAACAAAACCCATGTGTAAGGCCATAGGAATGAATTATAATTAAATTCACATTTTAAAAAAAGGTTAAGAAATAAAACAAGAAGTTCTATTAGTTCTTGGCAATAAGAAATGCAATTGCGTATGGCACAAGCATTTCAAAAAATGAAGTAAAATTTGAAAATATCCCTAGTTGTTTGCTAATTTTCATTTCTGTAAATTTCATTTAGTTTTTTTCATGCTGAACATGACACCCATTAATTTTATTAGTCTGAAAAAAGACCAATTCTACTGTAAAATTGTGCTAGCATTTGAAATTTTATTAGTATATCCTGTCCATCTAGGTCCCTCTAGGACAAGGAATTTCATTTTTAGACATTCCCCCACCCCCTTCTTTGGATATAACAAGAAGGAAAAAGGAATGTCCTTTCTGTTAAAAGAAAAATTATAAAAAATCTGACAGCAGAAATGAGTGCTTAAAATCAGAGAAAAGTAAACCAACATAATGAAATGCTATTTTAAAATTTTAAGCTTAGAAACTCATCTTTAAAGATTAAGAACTAAATTTATAAAGAAATCTAAGTCATGAACTAGGAAAGGAAGTCTGCTTACACGTATCACTTACTGTTCACAGGAAGAACTATAAGCCTTAATACAGATTCTCAGCATTCAGAACCTGTAAAATGGAGTTATAATCTCTTATTTAGAAATTTCTGCAAACATTTATCTATATTTCACAGCTAAATTTATTAATGGAGACAGGAAGATAATACTTTTTTTGCGCTACTGGATATGACATGTATGTTCTATCCTAAACTACCTGCTACTTTTTCCAATGATGCCTTTAGTTCAAAACAAAACATATAGTCTAAATTGTGTTGGATACTTAAAGGCTGGCTCACTGTTTTTCTACTAGGTATTAGAATACTAGTTAGCTAAATGAGGTATAATTAAAAAATAGTCCTTCAAAGTAAAGAGTATAGTCTTCTGAAAATTTATAACAAAGACTGCACAAAATGTTCATGTAAATAGTAAGAAACCCTGCAGCACCTCCTAACTGATGCACAGGTGGATTATTTTCTCATAATCTGTCTGAAGTAAAATATAGCTAAAATAAGTTCCCAGTGAAACGCTTTACAATCAACTGATTTACATGCTACTTAGTTACAGCACATTTTCATTGTCTGATACCCTCAGACTCCATTTGAAAAGGTCTAGTCCAATCATTGTCAAAAATTAGCACACTGATAATAAAATGCAGCCACTGAACCACTAATACTGCTGCAATAAACCTTCATGTACCTTTATCCATAAAACCACAAAAATCTTCACACAAAACTAGATTTCAGCAGGGAACAGACAATTATCTGCCACTAAATTCATCTACAAATAGAAAAAATAATGCACTATATGTACATTATTAAGCAAAGTGGAATATTTATTAGGGCATTTTACCATGCAGAAAGTGAATCTCCTATGGTCTTAGCTCAAATTATATACAATTTAGCAAAGCTAAATGTAAGAAAATAGCAAGGACAATTTATTTCTATATAACAGTATATACCCCCAGTTCGCTGCTACTTCAAAGAACACTCTTAGACTCATCTAACTTTTATAGGCTCTTTCAAAGGGAAGTTCATGGAGACTAGTTATTAACCCATACGAGACAACAGAAGAGAGAAGGAAAAAAAACAAAAGCAAAGCATTCTGTTAAAAAAAAAAAAAAAAAAAAAAAAAAGGCTAACCACAGAATATGTCAGTTTTGGTTTGCAGACAACCCCTGAGATATAAACCAAAGTGTTAAGACACCAAAGAGTTGGAGGTAAATTACTAAGAGAGTTACATTCATACATGGTGTCATAGCACTTGCCTTTTAGAAATTACCTTGTTACCATCCAGAAAGCTTAACTGCTGGGATCTTTTTCTGAAAATCAGTGAATACAAGATGTTTCTAAGAAATTATCTTTTTTGTTCCAGAAATCTATCTAATTTTAAGATGGCAGACTTACAGTCAACTTTTGATCAAGGAACTACTGATTTTACTGGGACACCAACTGGTGCCTTTAAGCCTATAAGTAAGTACAAAAAAAAGAAAGCAAAAAGCAAGGAGACTGAAATTTGTGAACAATAAATTTAGTGAACCCATCAAAAATAGCTCTGGTATATATTTCCTGCCACTAAATTGTGCATAAGTTTTCAAACAAGTAGTAAAGGTTGACTGGTCCAAGTATTCTAATGATACATCTTAATTTGAAGCAGAATTCTCTGCGGTAACAAGCAATCCATTTCCACTTTCATCTCCCAGACATAACTATCAAGCATGATGATAACCTTTGTGAAACGAAACAGGCCTAACAGGAAGAATAATTATTATTTCCTAATCACCTCTTTATTACTCCCTTCTGTGTTATGACACTGAAGGCTAGAATAACAACAATGAATTTGGCACATTAAGTTAACACTAAATACCTTTTTTTCTCACGTGACGGTTTCATCTACAAAAGGCATACCAGTACCAGTGTTTGGTGAGAAAGGCAGCTAAGTCTTTTGGTTGGCTTTGGTCCAAATGGCTGGACCAAGTTCTACAACAATGCACCTGAACAGATGGAACTGGGTTCTACACATTCAACAACAGCTGTTGTAAAACTGAAACCATGCTCATATTTGCTCTAATGAAAAGGCAAGACTTTTCCTAGAGGCTGCACTAGGTCTAATTAATCTTATTTTTTTTAAAAAAAGCCCAAATTAAAAAAAATCATTATTTTCACCATTACCAACAGCTATCTCTATGAAATTTACATCCACAAATTAATTTCTATCCCTACAGGTAAGCGTTCTGTGAACTAAGTCTAAATCTAACTCGTTAATTCTTGCAGACAGGGATTATGATAAGAATTGGGCATTACTACTAAACCAACAGCTAAGGAGTGAATCTAAGAAAAAATATATTATGTTTGCTGATGTGACAGAACAACAATTAGATGCTGAAATAAAACCCTAAATAGTGTGTCTCTCTGTCCATGTAAAATTTCAGTTTAAGAAGCTTACACTTAGAAACAGACAACAGTGTTCAAATATGTTATGTTTTAGGTGAGTGACTATAATAGGTCAAACACAGGAAAGAAGAGCAAATACAAAACTCAAGAAAAGAGACATTAAAGTGATTTCCAAATACAGTGTCAATAGATTAGGCAGAGGTAATCAATAAATCACCTGAAAAAGTGATTTATTCAGCTACCCAGACTCTCTGGCAAAAAAGTCAGGAATGAAGCAAAACTGTAAACAATCTGAAGAAATAAAGAAACTGTGGCCTTTGATGAGCAGATGGGCATTTTTATGAATTTTTAAGATAAAGTTTATCAGAATTTAATGACTCTTTTATTTAAGAAAATCAGAGCCCTTAAATAAATGCTATCAATGCAATAACATTTGGCCATATGAACCTGACCAAATATGCTATAATTTTCGTATATTAACCTCTGCTTTAAATGTTCTACTCTTTTTTTAAACATTCCCGAATGCAAATTTGTCTAGAACCTCATCAGACAGAAGTGTGCAGATGTGAATCTCAGATTGTGCTGTAACAAGGAAAGGCTAACAACTGATGTGCAAAGTGAAAAAGAAAAAGATAGCAGCTTCTGCAACACGCAATAAAACAGAGGAAAAACAAGTTAAGTCCTGCACGTGTCTCCACTTCATTGTTTCCACGTTTGAAAGAAGAAGCCTGTTATCTTGATGGGCCATGAGGCTGGAATCCACTGCACATTCTGTGTGCAGAATCTAGGTCTAGGTTCAGTGGTGCTCTCAGTAGCAGCCAGGCAGCATGATTCTGAGGCTGGGTGACCTGTGCTTTCAGAGAAGCAGGAAGGGGTCCTCTAGGTGTGCTGCAGTCTCTCAGAAAGAGTTCATCAAAGTAGCGAACAACGGAAGAAACTGGTCTTCTTTGATCGGTTTTCTGTTATTTTCACTGGTCCACCTGCCCCTGATGAATTGCCGTCATTCTAAAAAAAAACAGAAGATGGAGTTAGCAAGGAAATAAAAGTTTCATGGTTTGAGCCCAATTACCTAAGAAATAAAAAAATATCTAACTATGCCATAAATGTGTCCTTAGTAGTGTGGTTAATTAGGAAGGGAACTAGTTAAGCTCTGATGTTGTCTGTTTCTTTGGAAACAGTGGGTTAATATAGGAAAAATATTTTAAGGCTAGCACCTAATATATTAACTACATATTAGGAAGTTCCTAACTCCAGTTCAAAAAAATTATAACCAAAAGAGTGTAAAGTTTCAAGGGAATAATGGAAATAATGTTAAGATACTGGTACAGGTAACCCCTTTCTTGGAGGTAAGAAGAGTTGGTAACATAAGGTATACAATTATATGCAAGATTCAGGTTAAAACAAACTTTCCAGGATGTCGTAATGATTCATCACTGAGATTGTTTCAAATTTAAGCAAACTTCAGCGTCTTTGAGATCATAATTATATACTGATATAGAGAGAGATAAAAAATTTAATTTTGCCATTATTACTTTAATTATTCTGATCAAAATTCAATTAAAGACCACTTAATGGGGATATATGTATATGTATAGCTGATTCACTTTGTTATAAAGCAGAAACTAACACACCATTGTAAAGCAATTATACTCCAATAAAGATGTTAAAAAATAATAATAAAAATAAAGACCACTTAAAGAGCCAGAGGAAAGAACTGAAACAACTGCAGCTCAGAAATAAGAAATTTGAAGAAACAGAAATAAGAATCAAAGTTTAAGCGGGTGAAAATGTAAGTCAGGGAAAAAATGGGTTTATGTGACTATATTATAATCAGGCCTATCCCTTTAATTAAATAAATAAACAACACAAATAAGAAAACAAATTTAAAAACAGCATAAGGAAAATAAAAATTATGTGTCATACAAACCATTTTTCTGTTGAGTTTTGTCATTATATCCCGTGCAAGTGTAAAAAATGCCTAAAGGTAAACCAAAGATTTCATTATTATATGTTTATAATATCTTTTAAAATAGAAATGTAGCCTTTTTTTATTATTTCATTATAAAATATAAATATATTACTTTGAGGTTTTTAACTGAGAAAAGAACATAATTGCAATCACAGTAGACACATGACTACTGTAACTCACTTTTCATTTATCATATCATAAAGGTTTTCCAGTGTAATCAAACTGTCATTCATCAAGTATTTTCTGCACATAACATCTGGCACAAGTTCCTAATATGACACTTGCTGAATTATGGGTATAATAAGATCACTTGGGAGGCAGAGGCTCTAAAGCTCCTGGGCATCCCCAGAGTAGGGCACAGTTCCTGGTCTAGGAGATGCTGAATATCTGTTTGATAAGTGAAGGAATAATTATGAATTACCCTATAGCTCTAAAATTTGTTTTCACAAAAATCTCCACCTTTTATTCCCAACCTCCTCTCTTTCAAATTGCTTTCACTCTTATACCTGAGAATATATAACCTCCTGTGTCGCAACACTGAAAAATCCCAACAGTTCCTACAGCTCAGCTAAATTCCCCACCGTGGAAATCAGTGAAATAGAAGCAGGACAAATCTCAGTGGCATTTTATGCCTAGTGCCTCTTGACCCAAACCCAAGCCAAACATTTTTAAAACCTATAATCCCTGGGACTTCCCTGGTGGTCCAGTGGTTAAGAATCCGCCTTCCAATGCAGAGGACAGGGGTTCGATCCCTGGTCGGGGAACTAAGATCCCATATGCCTCAGGGCAACTAAGCCCGTGCACCACAACTTAGAGAGCCTGTGTGCCACAACTACAGAACCATGAGCTGCAACTATTGAGCCCATGCACTCTGGAGCCCGCGTGCCACAACTAGAGAGAAGCCCAACTGCCGCAATGAAGAGCCTGCCCGCTGCAACGAAAGATCCCCTGTGCTGCAACTAAGACCTGACGCAGCCAAAAATAAATAATTAAATTAATTAATTAATAATTAAAAAAAACCCTATCATCCCTACTTTGTTTCTACATGACTCTTAAGGCTTCCTCAGTTGTCGCCATGCTAAACCCACTAGTATGTCAGTCTGTTCCCAATCACTCCTAATGCCCCCCAAAAATGTTCAGCAAAAGGATTATTATTAAACCAGTCAAAAAGAAGCAATATGATAAGTACTATTATCACTCATTGTCAGTGTCTCATTGTCACACTGGTCACCTGTGAGTCAAAGTTTCTAAGTAAGCCCATCTCAGTTTTTGAGGCTAAGTTAAAGCCCTGGGTAAACTGCTAACTTCTGCAGAATACCTGGCCAGTAAGCAGCTCGGGCAATCCGCAGGTCTATATTTCCATAGCTCAACGCTCTCTTCTCTTTTTTTTTTTTTTTTTTGGCCACACCGAGCAGCTTGCAGGATTTTAGTTCCCTGACCAGGGAATTCCCAACTCAATACTCTCTCTAAGTCACAGGTATGATCAGGGCTCAGGACTAACAGAGACCGAAGCCTGCTCCATTAAGCCAGGGTACACAGCTCATTCTGTGGCAGCAATCCTACGTGGGCCATCTCAGTGAGCAAGCTTTTCTCCTGTCTCCACCATTAAACCTGACTGAAGAGGCTCCCCTCTTTCTGATGAAAGGAAATCCTTTTGTAGCAAGCAGAGGGAAGCATTTTTCTGCATATCTATGCTTGAGTAAATAAAACAGTAGAGGCTTCCTGTTTCCTGACACCCATTTGCCAACCTGAAAAAATGACTGTTAGTTACTTAAAAGAAAGAAAAAGTTCTGATCCGTGTCCACTAGTTGAGTCACTTAAGTCTCAAGTTTTAGCCATGTCATGGTGAAGAATGAATAGCTTGAGAAATTAAATGTTTATGAAACCATCAGTTTTATTGTTAAATAAATTACATGTATTAACACATAGTACATGTATTATTTTTATGATAAGTTTTAAAAATGTTTTTAAAAAAGAAAATATTATCAACAACTCTGCGCTTGGTAAAGAATAGAAGACCTGGGTCTTCCCTGGTGGCGCACTGGTTGAGAGTCTGCCTGCCGATGCAGGGGACACGGATTCGTGCCCCGGTCCGGGAAGATCCCACATGCCGCAGAGCGGCTGGGCCCGTGAGCCATGGCCGCTGAGCCTGCGCGTCCAGAGCCTGTGCTCTGCAACAGGAGAGGCCACAGCAGTGAGAGGCCCGCGTACCAAACAAAGGGCAAAACTGAACTTAACCTGAACTTCCATCTTCTGTTCAGTGACCCATTTTTGGGTTTTTTTTTGGCTGTGTTGGGTCTTCATTGCTGCACGCGGGCTTTCTCTAGTTGCAGCGAGCGGGGGTTACTCTTTGCAGGCTTCTCAATGCAGTGGCTTCTCTTGTTGAGGAGCGTGGGCTCTAGGTGCACGGGCTTCAGTAATTGTGGCCTGCGGGCTCAGCAGTTGTGGCCTGAGGGCTCAGTAGTTACTCCACAGCACGTGGGATCTTCCTAGACCAGGGCTGGAACCCGTGTTCCGTGCACTGGCAGGCAGATTCTTAACCACTGCGCCACCAGGGAAGCCCTGTTCAGTGACTCTTAATTGAGCAATCTAATATATCCCATGTGGAGGACGGGTGTTAGAAATCCAACAACCAGGATCCACATAAAAGTCAGAAGCATAAACGTTTACAGAATGGAAGTGGAGTTCCCACAAGGCATTCACTAAGGCAGAAAATATCAAGGCTTGGAGAGTTGCTTGAACACAGGCACCTAAGACACTAATGCTACTACGTAACAAGTCACCAAACAATTCCTTCTCACCTCTTCTACATTCGTACTGGATTTTGCACTTGTCTCCAAGAATTTAATCCCATAGTCAATTGCTAACTGAAAGACAAAAAGAAACATTTAAATTCAGTGCAAAATAAATAAATGCATACAGAGCATTTATATTTTTTAGGTTTTTCAGAGTCCTAAAGGGAGCGTACCTAGTGCAGAACTCCTGTGGTTCTCAAATTTCTTTGCTTTCTTCTACTGTATCATGTTTGAAATTTAGATATCTAACTTCATCACCACAAGTAAGTAAAATGGCACCACTTCCACTCAAAACATAACTTAAGTACTTCCCTTCTTTTCGATTATACCTGTAGTTCTCTAATAAAATCACTAGCAAACCTATGAGACATTCACCCCTATCATTAATTTGGGATACATCTGCCCCTTTTATCTGCTCCCAAAGTACAAACCTCCAACAGTTAGTACTGTAACTTTTCATTATTTTTTAACAAATTGGTGCATAAAAGAACAAAAGCTTAAAATACTAAGTACTCACTGCTTGGGTTTCTACTGATTGTGGCAAATTGTGAACTCTTCTACATTTCCATCTATTTCCAAAGAGTTCCCAGTTCATTTGCAACACCAAGATTAAGTGAATGTTTTTAGGGGGAAAAAGTTCGCAGTCGGATCGAAAAATGCATTTTGCACATATCACTAAAAAAAGTCTAAAGCAAAATTCCAAGACTTAAAAAATTGAAGCCTCTAAGTCAATTTGGAAAATGTCAAAGAAATGAATATGTACATGTAATAAACTCTTGTTTTACAGGACATAAAATAGAGAAATGCCTATAAATGATATCCGTAGCTTAATGAAGAGTTTAAAACTCCATAATGACCTAAATCTAATGTGCAGTAAAATATTCTTAAAAAAAAATGAATTGAAAAATGATTACTGTTGAAACTTCACCTATCCTACTACTTTTTTTTCAAAGAGAATGAACTGGTTTAACTTCAAAACTGGGCATTTACACACAGATATGGAAGAAATAACCTGAACTCTAAGCTGCAGGAATCTGAAAAAGGACCAATTTGTATCTCCCAGAAAATAGCAAATTCTTTAGGAATGAGTCATGACTACACAGTATATGGAGTTGGAGCTCGAATACTAATTCATACCATTCAAGTATGGATTACAACCCTTTTGTTGTTTTTTTAACAGATTAAAATATAGATGTTTTTAAAACTTAAATCAATAATAGTAAGAAAATGAATGCTTAACGTGAGTAGATTCCAATCTTTATGCATTCAGTTCAAATTTACCTTCTCCCCTCTTTCTTTTGACACTTGTCTTTTGTCATTCATATCACATTTGTTGCCCAGGATCATTCTTTCAACATCTGAAGAGGCATGCTGCAGGGAGAAAACAGTATGTTAGACAAACAACCTGAGAAAAACACAGTTACTCAACAGGCAAATCTTAACCTGTCAGAAACAGATCCAGAAATTTAATTATAAGACAAATAATCTTTCACTCAACATAAGGCCTGATTCACAGAAAAATTTTAAAGATGAGAGGAGGGGAAAGCTACAGCATAAGAGTCCATGCGAACATTTTTCCCAAAGGCTTGCAGTCATTCTCATGTCTTTTTTGGTACATGAACAAACAAAAATAAAACTTAAAGTTATCTAACAAAAAAACTTCCAAATGTTAGTTTGGGTCAAAAAAGGGAGAACACCTCGGTAGTAAGTGAGCCAATGCAGAAGGTATTCTGGATTCTGAACTACTTAAACAATAAATTCACGTGGGTTAATATAAATGTGTATGAAATTATTTCACAGTCAGATTTCTTTCTGAAATGTCAAAGACATTAAAAAAAATCTTCATACCAATCAAACTGGAACTAAACCAAATTTTAAATATCTAAGATGAAGAAAATGTTAGAAGGGCAAAATGATAAACTGCCGGAATAAAGATATATTTTTGCCCATCAAACAGCATAGCGTGGTGGAATAGACAGAACCTGAGAACCCTCGCTCTCCTTTTTAAAGGCTCTATGAGCACATGCAAGTCACCTCTTTCTGACCTCAGTCTTCTCATGTGTAAAATGGGGACTTGGATTAAATTATTTTCAAGATCAGGGCCAAGTTTAAAATTCTGTGAAACTGCTCCTCTGTCTGGACCTCCCCCCAGTCCAGCAGAGAAGTCAGACTGGCGGTACCAGAGATGTCACCCTCCCTGGCACTCCTCAGAGCAGAGGGCCTGACCTGCCCATGCCCTACTTCCTAGCAGCTCAGCTGAGTGATAGGGAGACACTCATAAAGGGAGGAGCCCTTTATAAGCACCCAGCAGGACTCTTCTCTAGTATCCATTCTCTTTCCATACATACCTCTTCAATGTTTCTTATCCAATTTTTAATATTGTCAAAGGACTTTTCATTTGTGATGTCATAGACCAGCATAATTCCCTATAAGAGGAAAAAAGACCGTTATTTAGTACTTTATACATTTAAAGTTAAAGAATATAATGTCAATGTACTCTTCTCCTCCAGAAAGCTTGTGTTTGTCCTTTTTCTGTCTTTATAGAAGGAATTTATAATAAAAATTTAAAGTACAGAGAAACAGAAATAAATAAAATCTTCCATTGTCTCACCATGTAAATAAATACTCTGTTAACATTTATTTCACTTTTAACCTGTAATGAATTAGTGATTATGGTAAAGGTGATACACCCTTTCTACCTGACTTCATATAATAAAACTGGCACCAACTGAAGCTAAAAGGATGTTTAAGTTAAAATAGAGATAACATTGAGAGTAAGAGGTAATCGCTTCTGTTGTGCACTTGTTTATTCTGAGTAGAAATTATCTTGTTTCTGACTCTTATACTAAGACTGTAACCATATGGCTTTAGATTTATTTCTTTTTATATGAACTGACTGAAATGTTACTAGACTAAAAAAAGTTACTATTTGTCTAAGTAAATCACAGACACTTAAAATATAATGCATTTGTTACACAGTTTAATGAAAAGCATCCTCATCATATCTTAGAAGACCCCACGTCTGGTATTTTTAAACAGTTTATCTTCTAAATGTTTCAACTGACACCTGTATGCTACCTATTCCAAAATCTGTATCACAAGACCACATTTGTGTGTTAAGTGCTAGATCCACCCCCCGTCCATCCATTTCAACAAATATTTAGTGAGCACCTACTATGTGCCTGGTAGTATACCAAATGCTACTAGTAGTGAATAAGATAGGCAAGGCCCCTTCTTCTCATGGATGGCTAGCAAAGAAAACAATGAACCAATAACTATATAATTAATTATAATTTAGACAATCACTATGAAGAAGCATGAGGAGCTCTGAGTAAAAATGCTAACCTAATCTGGTTGAGGGGCTGGGGTGGCTCAGGGAAGGTTTCCCTGAGAAAATGACATTAAAGCCAAGGCCTGAGGGCTGAGTAGACTTGAACTGGGCAAAGGGGTAGAGGCTGGAGTGAAGAGGGGAAGCCCTCAGTGCCTGGGACATAGCAGAAATGTGATAAATATCTTGCTCACCAGGAAGGCCCAGAACCTACTAGGTTGAGTAAAAGACTGCCAGCTTGGCCCTCCCTGGTGGCGCAGTGGTTGAGAATCTGCCTGCCAATGCAGGGGACACGGGTTCGAGCCCTGGTCTGGGAAGATCCCACATGCCACGGAGCAACTAGGCCCGTGAGCCACAACTATTGAGCCTGCACGTCTGAAGCCTGTGCTCTGCAACAAGAGAGGCCGCGATAGTGAGAGGCCCGCGCACCGCGATGAAGAGTGGCCCCCGCTTGCCACAACTAGAGAAAGCCCTCGCACAGAAACGAAGACCCAACACAGCCAAAAATAAAAAAATAAATAAATTTAAATTATATAAAAAAAAAGACTGTCAGCCTGGCAAGAGTGCCCAGATCCAATGGGAGAAGGGCACAAGATGAGGCCGAAGACACAGACAGGGGTCAGGTGTGCCTTGGAGAACACTGACAGGGCATCGGCTCCCAGATGGCCCCTGTGGTCACCGAAAACTCAACTCAGTGAAATAGGAAGTTGTCTTTGTCCCCTTCAAATCTTCTCTTCCTCCTTGTACTCTCGTTTTGAAGAAGGGCAATACATCCCTGCCAGCCAGCCCAAGCAGACCCTTGGGAGTAATCTGCTCCACCACTAGTCAGTCACTAAGCCCTGTAGACTCAACAACCTCCACATTTCCACAGTCTGATACCCCACACGCAAGGCCTTACTCACATTCTCATCAATTAGCCTTTACCTGGATGACTTACGTCTCCCTGCTTTCATTCTTAACCTCTTCTAATCCACTCTCCATAAGGGCACCAGAGTTATCACTTCATTGCTTAAAATCCTTTGGCATCTCGCCATTGTACTCACAACTAAAATTCCTTAAATAGCAGGCAAAGTCTTTCAGGGTCTGGCTTCCAACTTTGTAAATAAATACAAAATATAAATGTAAATAAATGTAAATCATATAAAATACACATAGATAAAAGAATCCAGGAAACATAGTAAAATGTTAACAGAAGCTATCTCTTATGGTGGTGGGATTTTAGATGATTTCTTAGGATCTTCAAAGCTTTCTATACTACATGTAACCTTCTGACAACCAGAAAAATATACATAATTATTTAAATTTAAATGACAAACAACATTCTTCTCTATCCTCCCTCCTCCTAGCCTCGAATGCAAATGTTTAACTTTGGCTACACTGTAGATTTTACAATTACCAAGGTAATTAAAAAAAAAAAAATCAAAGTGGAGAACTGTACACTTAAATGTTAAATTTTATGTTACATATATCTTACCATAATTTTTAAAAGTCTCAAAATGCAATCTGAATAATTCCTGATTCAAACAGCTTAGCTACCTACAATAGTAAAATTAAGCAAAAAACTGCCGGAGCTTTACTTCCCTTTGGGCTATGTGGACAACCTTGATCTTTACTGCTGTCTGTCAAGTAGCACTCTGGGTGGTTAGCACAGGAAGTGTGAACACAGTGTAGTGGTTAAGGGCACAGATTCTGGAGTCAGAGGTATCAGGTCTGGGCTCCACCGCATGCTACCTGGGAGATCCTGGAGAAGTTATTTTATCCCTCTCAGTCTGCGTTTGGGAAATGAGGACAGCACATCTTCCACAATGGATTTTTGAGGATCTACTGAGATGTTATTTGTAAAGTACTTTACCTAGAATCCAGGACACAGCTTGGACTCAATAATTGGCAACAATTATTAATTTATATCTTTGGTTTGAGTAGCAGAAACCCTTTGACTATTCCCTATGTTTGTAAGCTAATTGATATTATGAATCAGCTGGAAATACAAGTTCCGGTATACCAGGTAAAAACTTTATATATCTAGTATACATATCTATAACAACAACGGCCTCCTAAGAGTTCACAAGACAGTACTGAGAAATGGCGATAATGCAATGATATGGCGCCTTTTCCCCCCAAAGCCAGATTGTCCGTCAGGGTTACTGCTATGCCTACAAATGTTGCTCAATAGTTTGAAACAGACCAAAGGACTCTGCCATGGTGTCAGACTCAGTACTGTGCTTACCAAAACGCTGCATTCCTGAGCCAACCAAACTAAACCTGCCAGAACCACCACCTGTTGAAATGAGAACACAACGGCCCCACATCTCACTGGAACAGATGACACGCGGGATCCAAGACTCAAGTAGAGCAGGATTTCCTGAACATGTATCTAAGATTGTTTCTAGGTCTGAAATTGTTCACTGATTCACTCCTTCAGCAAGTATTTATTGAGCATCTACTATGTGTAAGGCACTGGCATTCGTAGTAAAACAAGAGACAAAAATCCCTACCTTCAAAATGAAAAGGACAAGATATCTTAGAACAGCAACAATGTCTAATTATTTGCAGTAATGTGAAAAAAGGCTAGGCAGTAGACAAATGAAATCTAAATTAAAGAACACATTTCAATGATCTCTTTCCTTATACCATGAACTAGAGCTGCACAGCCAAGGAAGACACTTGCTCCACATTCTAAGTGTTCTTGCCCACTCTGTATTGAAAACAAGCTTGCAAGTGGTATCAATACATCATTCCTAGAAAATAAAGAAATTGGTCAATATAAAGGCCTGTGTTTATAAGATGCCTCTAATCAAAATTACCTATAAACTATTCTAAATCATCCCTGTTAAGATGTTCTTATTTACCCCCAAAATCCTTTCTGGAGGAAATAAACAACAAACAAACTTCTCCACACAAGATAAGTCCCTTCCCTTTGATTCCAATCTAAGCAGAGAGTAGCTGACAACTGCCCTTCTTAAAAGGATGACCTTTTACAATCTTCAAAGTATTATAGGGTGGAGAACACATACATATAAAATGGTTAGTGGTATAGAGTCCCAAGGTGGTAGAGCTTCAAAAAGGAATTCCCAAAAGGAATCCCCAACTTCTGTGTGGGGATGTCACTGGCACTCAAATACTGGAGGGTGAGTGGCAGTGGAGGAGGAAGAGAGAGCAGCATGATAATAGAGGGATCTGTGAATTCAGATCGCACCTTCCTGCGGCAAAGGGACAGCTAAGACCCCTACAGCTCCGTCACGTCCACACCACTCTCAGAAGCACAACGGTCTTTTACGCAATGAGCTGGGTAAGTTGGCAGCTGGCACCCCAGAGTCTACTAGGCTGGGCTATGTGATCTCAACTTTTCAACTTTCCAAGACTCCCAAAGCATATTGGGTTTCATCATCATTTAAAGCTCCAAGTTATACCTGGCTTAGGCCTAAAAGCCAGAGATAAAGCCCTGTTCTGGTTCAGACGTTTTAGGCTTGGTTCCGTAGAGCTCAGCTTCTAAGCTACCTTACTCACCACTGTACTCACAGCACCACACAGAATCTACCCTGAGCCAACAGTATAATGGGTTGTATAGATGAAGCATCTTAGGACGGAAAAGAGCCAAGTGACGAGGTTATGATAACAAGGATAAGGCTAGGATATAGCACAGAAGGACCTGGTAGTCAAGATTCACCAGATTCTAAGCCTCAGAGAGTCACAGATCATTTGGCTACTTCCTGGCCAGCTGGCAGAATGCTGGTGGAGGAGACTCCAGAGAGATGAGCCAATAGGAGTGGATGTTGTGGACCTGGTGAGAGATAAGGGATGATGGTGGCAGGGCTGAATGGGGAGAGGGTGCAAGAAATGAATATTTAGTCACAGGGCTTGTGGTTTGCTAAGATTTGGCAAAGGTATTAATAAAAGGACAAAGCACAAAAATATACGATCACTCAGAATGTGTGGAGGAGTTCTAAAACATCTCCAAGCTAATTACATGATTAATATAATGAAGACCAATGGTAGAGTACACAGCTACTAAACACAAAACGTAAAAAACCCTTTAAATGTCTTGTTTGCACGTCAAAAAATCTATTTTCTCCAATGTACTAGACTCTAGCTTGAATCCTACAAACTTGACAAATGAATATTCATGTTTTACTTCCACAAAACCCTAAAACACACTCACCATAGCTCCTCTATAGTATGCTGTCGTGATGGTTCGAAATCTTTCCTGACCCGCTGTGTCCCTAAAATTTAAAACAAAGGAGAGAGTGGTTTGCAAAGTCATCACAAGTATCGCTGAGGAGACACTCGAAGCTGTAGGAGATATAATGGTGGTCTGCTCACAAATGCAGTGGTTTCAGGGAGATGGGGAACGAGACACAAAGGGAGCCTGTTGCGCCTCTGGAAGCCTGTTGGGAGCTCACAATGACTTGGGTGAAAAACTTGGACCTTGATGACAAAAGCATCAACAGGAAAATGCATGGTCCTGCTAGGAACTGGCATGTGTTCGTCAGTCGGATGAGGAACGGACTAGAGAATAGTTCTAAATTCTTGGACTCCTAGAGGCAGTTCTAATCCTTTTTATAAATGCCCAATGATTAAGGCACTTTGCTCTCTTGACTGAAAGTCTGATTTCTGTACCAAGCAAGCAGTTGGGCTGGACTTACTATCGTGTAAATTCTGCTCTGCAGAGCACACTAAAATGGGTCTCCTCAAGAACTTTTTCAGCTCTAGAGCCCATGATTAAATGAGACCATGGAGTTCAACACATAATTGTTGACAAAGACTTCAAAATATGAACAATACCTCAAAATTACATCAACTTGCATTTATTCTTGCTTTTTTGGAGGATGACGTACCATTTGAATACATTCTGAAAAATGCCAACATTTCGAATTACATTTACCAAAGCAACCCCTATAAAGGAAGTCAAGTTTCCTTGATATCTGGGAAAAATCAATATTCCTAAAAGAAAAAAAAAGCATTTGTGGAAATACACTAAAAAAGAAGCATTTGTGGAAATATACTAAAAATCTAACACACACCAAACTCAAATGAGATGAAGGCCTAAGGGAAATATAGTAAATTTAAAACATTAATAAATACCTTACCATTTATGTATACCTTACATAAAATGTATACCTTACATAAAATACTTTCACATGGTGCTCAAACGATGCCCACCACAGCCCAATGTGGTGGTATTACCATCATCCCTGTTCTACAGAAAAGGAAACAGGCTCAGTGGGCTGTGGTCCCAGTTCTGCCACTAAACAGCTCATACCCTTGAATGAGACTCAAGCATTCTAGGCCTTGGCTGTTTAGTGCAGGCCCTGGCCTCACAGTACCATCATCTTATCCTGCCATCCTCTCACCGATCAGGATTAGATACACAGGCACTTGTTTGGGACTCAGCAAACAAATCATGAGGAAAACAGGGGCCAAACACCGTTGAGCAGACTAACCATATATTTTTTATTTATTTATTTATTTTTGGCCACGTTGGGTCTTCGTTGCTGCGCACGGGCTTCTCTAGCTGCGGCGAGCGGGGGCTACTCTTCCTTGCGGTGCGCGGGCTTCTCATTGCGGTGGCTTCTCTTGTTGCGGAGCACGGGCTCTAGGTGTGTGGGCTTCAGCAGTTGTGGCATGTGGGCCCTAGGGCACAGGCTCAGTAGTTGTGGCGCACGGGCTTAGTCACTCCATGTCACGTGGGATCTTCCCGGACTAGGGCTCGAACCAGTGTCTCCTGCATTGGCAGGTGGATTCTTAACCACTGTGCCACCAGGGAAGCCCAGAATAACCATATTTTGATTCTAACATGCTACTTGATTTAGAACCAGCTCTGCAGCAAGGATGCATTTGGCATCCTAAATGCAGGTCATGAAGATTAAATGGAGACTACTTTGCTGCCAAGAGGACTGATAAATAGTGCCATGGGGTTCTAATTAGCTGATTACCCACAGGCTCCTAGAAACATTCCTTATTGTTATGATCAGGACTGTACAGCATAGAGTCAGAGATTCTCTTTGCTTCCCCCTTAAAAAAAATTTTTTTTTCTTTAAAATATTTGACTCTTATTAAATACCAACAGATGAGAAGAGTAGCTTGTGGTGACCTACACAATGTTTTCCAGTGAAGTATACGGGGAACCCTCTACACAAGGCTAATACATGAAGCTGACACAAGGTTCCAGGAGATTTGGGTAGTTGTCCCAGCTCCATCACTAACCCAGACATATGCCTTCAGATGAACTTAACCCCTCTAAGTCCCAGTTTCCTATAAAAGAAAGGCTGGCGGATTTCAATATAAGGTTCTAGTTCTATCCCGGTTCTGAAGTTCAAAGAAGAAAAACAGCCTATGGAAAAAGCTGATATATATGTATTACTTTATTATTTTGCCCTGCTTCCTTCTTACGTCTATGATGCTCTAAATTTCTAAGCTTTGTTTCCTGCTGTTATTGTCACACATTAGGTCAGTGAACATCATCCAAAACCTTCCTCAAGGCTCCAAATCTATGTGGCTCCATGGAAGGCCCTACACTGAAAGCAATTAAAGAGGTTAAAAAAAAGAAAAAATCTAAGAGTTTGAGTTCAAGCCAAAAATATTCAACCAGGCAATCTGCAGGAACCATATTTATTCACTGTAGTGTGACAAATTCTTGAGGAATTAACCAGTCGGAGTTGGCTGATCGTGAGATCTTTGCCTTGCATGTTATAACACGAGAGATGACAGGCATGCCTTTTCCCTTCCTTATTCCCCAGTGCAGTGTTCCCCATTTTTTATTTAAGAAGAAGTATGCAAATAAATGAGAAAATATCTGAGCTGGAAGGGAACTCAGATGTCATCAGTCTGACCAATCAATTTACAAATGAGGACAAGTAGTCCCTAAGAAGGGAAGCAAAGAACACCAAGTCCTTAGTTTAGAGGCTGGACTCCAGATCAGCACTTTGGGGTAGGAACTTTGGGGTTCCTACCACTTGCCTACTTTGCCTTATCTGATTTCACAGCTGCAACAACTACAATGGAAAAATAACTGACACGCTTTAGAATTTTAGTTTCCTCCCCTATAAAATTAGCATTTTGGAAGAATGAGCTCTCAAATTTCTCCTGGCTGTGAGACTTAGTGATATCATCCTTACCATCCCACTCTTGGTAAAGACACCTTTGAACACCTACCCATTTCCCCTTGGTTCTGATAAAGAAGTTTTAGCTACCAAACGGTACCTCTAATTTACCACAATTCACCTTTTAATTCCCACATTCAATTCCTGATTAAGGTAGAAATGCTGTGTGCATATATTTTTTTTTTACTTACCATATCTGAAGCTTAATTTTCTTTCCATCTAGTTCTATCGTTCTGATTTTAAAATCAATTCCTGCCAGAAAAAGAAAGAAAGACATGCTAAATTTCTTCAAATATAATCCAAGGCTTATTAGGAAAAGGACAAAGATTTCTTTTGAAAAAAAGCTCTCCAACGCACTGGAAAATGTGAACACAGAAAGGGTGTGAATGGTATGTTTCCTCTGAATACAGGCTGAAGAAAGGAATGCTAATTACTCTGCAAAGAATTCCCACACATGTTAAATGAAGCGTATTATATGCCTCATTATTTTGACACAAATGGAACACATCCCTCAAAGGTACATAATTTAGATAGATGGAGAACATGCCATATTTTCCACTTCCTGAAATACAGATAAACAAAGCTTCCTACCCACCCCTCGTGCCCCGTCCTTCCCTAAAGAAGGCCGTGAGGCCTCTTTTTGTTTTATTTCCACCTCCTTCCATTTGTTTCTTTAGAATCTGCAACTGGCTAAAAGAAAGAAAAAAAAAAACCCACCTATCTGAAGGCAGGGATGAGAAAGCCTGCATATTTATTTTATACAGTTAGCAAGTACTTTACATACATGTTAATAAATGTTCCCTGCATCTTTCTGGCTAGTGCTGAAATAGCTAAAAGGGCTTTGAGCCCTGGCTGCACTTTAGAATTACCTCAAGAACTTAAAAGAAAAAGAAAAATACTCATGACTAGGCCTGCTCCCTTCCCCAAATTCTGAGATTCTGACTTAATTGGTCAAGGATGGTATCTGTGCACTAGTAATTTTTAAAGCTCCCCAAGTGATTCCAACCTGAAGCCAAAGCTAAGAAGGCACTCAACCAGCCTGACAGGTAGCATGTGAAAGTCATTTGTGGCTCCAGCACTCAACAGTTCAACCCCTCCCTCACCTATTTCCCCCCACTATGGTAGCTCAAAACTTAACTCAGCAATTTCAACTACAAAGAACCACAAAGTCGCTCACAAATACCAGCATCCTCTACCATTGAACAGGAACAGGCTGCTGCTCTTTCTGAAGGGACCAGTCAGTGAATACAGCTCGCTTGCAATTTGCTAAATCCTCATCATCTGGCTACTCAGCTTTGTTTCAGATGTTTCTACTCCTTCACATTCTCTGTAGAGCCCCTTAAAGCGGTTTCCAAGACATTTCAAGAAAACGGTCAATTATGCATCCTCTAAAGTGACTGAAACATTAACTGCAGCTATTTTGAGGGAGAAAAGCCTTCAACGGCTACATTATTACAGTATTTCTACATATTAACACTGAGAACGCCCAAAAAGGCTGCTTGCCGGCTCCAGCTTCATATATGGCAAAGGCATAAACCAAGTGGATTCGCCCCTTCTTCTCTGCGTGGCATTTTTCCCCCAGGGAATCTTTTCAGGTACGCTTGTGAATCTTGAAATACGCAACAATCACACCCAAGCTAATCCAGCAGAACAGCTTCTTATTCTTTCCCTTCACTAATAACCATGTAATGTTAACAAATACAATCTCATACCCAATACCCCCAGGTTATCTGGCTCACATTTCCTCCTGTAAGGTACCTCAGTATTGCAGGGTCTGCAGTCACTGAAGAAAAACTGAGCAACACAGCACAAGTATTATTGTCAGCATCACACAGAATTCACTGTGGCCATCATTCAACACATTTTTATTGTGATTTATCTTTTTATATATCTCCAAATCCAGTGTAACAAAGACCCTCTAGGGATTCTCTCTAGCCTCTATCTCTTTTTGGTCCTCGCATCAAGAACAATGCCAAACACGCGGTAGGCAAGAAATGGATGTTTCTTGATGTTAACGTTTCTTAAAAATTCACAATTTTCAAAATTCATAGCAACAGAAAATAGAATGGTGGTTATGAAGGGCTGAAGGGAGGGGGCGGGGCAGGAGAGCTGTTGTTTAATGGGCATAAAGTTTCAGATTTGCAAGATGAAAAATTTCTGGAGATCTATTTCACAACAATGTAAATATACTTAATACTACTGAACTGATCACTGAAAAAATGGTTAAGATGGTAAACTTTATTTTATGTGTGTGTATGGGTTTTTTTTAGCACAGTAAAAAAGAAGAAAAATTCATGACTTTCAAAATACTTACTGTATCTTCAGAAAATAACTTTCTTAACTGGAAGACTAAAGTCATCCAACATTCCATCTTTTAATAGTTCATTCACATTTTAAGTAAAAGATGATGTCTATCAAAATGCCTGCCAAATGAATACTTTTCCTTATTCTATTTTATTAAGATGTAACTCCGGTTCTTTCAAGGTTGTTTTTACCTGTAGTCAGGAGTCATGGGCAACTTTTCCACCTTCATTCAACAAAGCCATTTTGAGGCGCCCTTAAGTCTCAGTTACTCTCCATTCACGTGAAACATTGAGGAAACTTTCTCCTGACCCAGACTTTTGTTTTTTGTATTTGTTAGAAGGATTACCTTTCTGTTATTGGAGGAGGTTCTACCATTATCTGTGATACTTAACTGTCTGTTCACTATTCAGAGGTTTTCAACATTTTATAAGAGTTGTGAACTGGTATTTAGCTTTGGCTGATGCTGCTTTCAGGAGCCAGGTGACAGACAAATGCTGTAGAGCACAGTCAAATTAACACAACTTGAATTTCACTAAAAATGGGAAATATCACTTATGTTATTATTGAAAAGCCTTGGCCCTGGAAGTCAAAAGACCTAGACTGTGGGCTTCCCTGGTGGCGCAGTGGTTGAGAGTCCGCCTGCCGATGCAAGGGACGCGGGTTCGTGCTCTGGTCCGGGAAGATCCCACATGCCGCGGAGCGGCTGGGCCCGTGAGCCATGGCTGCTAAGCCTGCGCGTCCGGAGCCTGTGCTCGCAACGGGAGAGGCCACGACAGTGAGAGGCCCGCGTACCGAAAAAAAAAAAAAAAAAAGTCCTAGACTGTAGGTTGGGTTCTGTCATTAATAACTTTTAGGAGGTTGCCTATCTGTTCTGAACCTCCACATTCTCATCCATAAAAAAGGTTAAGAGAATCTCATTAGATAAATTAGATCATGTGCTTGATTGTGCTGTGGGAACTCTGAAATTCCACACATATGTAAGATATTACACATTCAGATGCCGTTATCCGGCAGATCTTGTCACCTCATGCATGGATTATGGTAATAGCCTCCCAGGGCGCTGTGCCAACACCTCTTGCTGGTCTGATTCCCCAGTTCACAGCATGCAACTGTGAGAACAGCTTTCAACAATCCCTGTGGTAATGTCACCTCCCTATTCAAGAAGCCATGGATCCAACTTCCTCGGCCTGGCAATCCAGCCTTCCCCCCAGGTGCACCGCTCTCCCTACGCCGCCACCCTCCCAGCCTCTCTCCAACTTCAGCCTCTGTTTCTCTCACTGGGCCCCGCACCTCCTCCCCTCTGCCCGTGCATGGCTACCTCACTCGGCAGCCTTCTCTGAGGGTGCCACCCTACCCTGCGGTCCTCTCCACTCAGGCCTGTCCATCCCTACCTCCAGGCCTGGCTTTTGCACAGCAATTCAATACTGTGTTACTGGGTTTATTAACATACTGTCCTGAATTGCTCTCACATCAAGCAAGGGTTCCATCCTCTCTTTGCCAGTTAGGTTGCACACAGAAACATGTATGCAGTAGATCCTAAATGAAAGGTTAAATACCTCCGTGTAACTAGGTAAAGGTTAAATTCTACTAAGTGTGGAGACAGCTAAGAAAACCTTGCAAGTTCAAAGTTGTGTCAGCGTACACTCGCGAAAATAGTAGGGATGCTGAGAAATCTTATGACACTAAGAAAATGAAGATCTCTACATTACAATTAGTTTTGACAATATCAGTAGAATATATAGTGCGTTAATACTTACTATAAAGGAAAGACAACTTTCTGAGGCTACTCCAGGATTAAAAGAATAACCAGTCATAAGAATGATAATATAATTATATCAATTAGGATGCTTTCTGCTGCAAATAACAGAAACCCCAAATCAAACGAGCTTAAGGTAATGTGTTGACTCATATGACAAGCCCAGTGGTAAGCTGAGGTTCCGAGATGGCTCAATCCAGTAGTTCTGGCTCATTTCTCTGCATCTCCTTTGGCTCTGCCCTCGTGGGAGTATCAATTTCATCCTCTGACTGATAGCAGTTCCTGACTACAAGAGCAATACTGAGAAGAAAAGAGATCATCTTCCTGTGCCTCTCTCTTAAAAGTGAGGAAATGTTTCCCCAAAGCCTCCAGTGACCTTTCCTTCATGTCTCATTTCTGGATTTATAACCAAGGGAATGTCATGTTCTGGGGGCCAAGACTGAGCTCCTCAACTAATCACTGCCCCGGGCAGTTACCAAGATTGGATTAATCTAAACCCATCCCTAAACTGAGATTAATCAAGGCCCATCCCTGGAGCTGGGTCACTTCCCCTGATCCTGCTAAAAATAGGAGAGAGGGGAAAGCTGTTGGATCCATCATAATATCTGTTAGAATAATACAAGTTTATTTAATACAAGTTTATATTCATAGCTACATGAAACAGAGAGATCCTAACAGCTATCACTACTACTCTGGCACGAATGTTATTAAATTTCATGATAACTACAGTACTTCTCTGAAGGTAATTTCTCCTCATGTTCAGCCATGAACAAGAAGGAGACAAAGGACAACGAGCAACCCAGGTAGCTGCCACAACATCTCTGGGCTAAACCATGATCTTTGCTGTTAGGAGAGTTCCCAAGCCCACAGCTCCAAAGACCTGGCTTGTGCTCTAGTCCCAGATGATTAGAGACTGCAAAGGAGGAGGCAGTCATCGGTAGCAGCAAGAACCAAAGCTCATCCTAGCAGTAAGGGAGCAATTTTTTTTTCCTCCCTTCAAAACGACTATACAATCTCAAAAAACATAGCTCCCGAAGAGGATTACATTTAGGGTCAAAAAGCCCCATGTATTTCTTTTTTCTTAATAAATTTATTGATTTATCTTTGGCTGTGTTGGGTCTTCGTTGCTACGCGCAGGCTTTCTCTAGTTGTGGCGAGCGGGGGCTACTCTTCGTTGCGGTGCGCAGGCTTCTCATTGTGGTGCCTTCTCTTGCTGCGGAGCACGGGCTCTAGGCGCATGGGCTTCAGTAGTTGTGGCACATGGGCTCAGTAGCTGTGGCTCGCGGGCTCTAGAGCACAGGCTCAGCAGTTGTGGCGCACAGGCTTAGTTGCTCTGTGGCATGTGGGATCTTGCCGGACCAGGGCTCGAACCTGTGTCCCCTGCGTTGGCAGGCGGATTCTTAACTACTGCGCCACCAGGGAAGTCCAAAGCCCCCTGTATTTCAATAGTCTTTTAGAAAGCATCATTTTTTGGCAGCACATAATACAATAATTCATGTTCAAAATGACAACCCTGAGTCATCCCACCTCATGAGCAATCCATGAGCCACCAGGCTTCATGCAGCCTACCTGGCTGGCAGCACAGCCAACATCTATGCTCAAGAGAAGACTCCATCGTTGCTTCCATGTTGCTTGAATATGCCCTGACATTAATTTTTTGATGGCTTTAAAGAAGCACCAGTTTTCTCATTAATATTTATCTAGTCAATAAAATAGGAAATCTAAATTGTAAGAAAACATTCACAAGGGACTCAAAACCATTTTTCATTCTGAATTTAAATACATACACACACACACACACACAACACACACACACACAACACACACACACACACACACACACTCACTAATAGATTTTTATTTTTTCTGAATTGATTCTCATGCTAAATGGTTGTTCATCACTGATACATGTTACGTAGCATAAGGAGGCACCGAGGGAAAAATGAAAGGGATCACAGAATTCTAGTGACCACTTAGTCCAGTCCTCCCCCTGTGCTGAAGAAAACTGAGGCTCAGGGAGACGCAGCAACTTACCCAGATTCACAAAGGCCAATTCAAAATGGGGTTAAAATCAAATTTGGGCATTTAAAGACCAGGCCTTCCTGAAGAGATGCATACAAGAATGTCCACATCTCCCTGAGGAGGCCTCCTCTTTACGGGTCGTAGTAAAGCACTAGCAACAACAGGAATGCCCTGGCATACAAGGCCAAGAATACCTTGGTATATAAGGAAATACTAGGGAGCAGTGAACAAGAGTCATGTGTGTCAACATGAATGAAGCTCAAAACAACGTCCAGTGAAAAGAGCAACTGCAGACATACACACAGAGTCAAACCATTTCTGTAAAATTTCAATACCAAAAACAACAGTATGGATCATTTATACATCTATCCACGTGTAATTAAAATACAAAAAAATACGCAACAATGGTTATCAACAAAATCCGGATAGCTGTTACCTCTGGAGAGAAACGGAGGAGGAGGGATTAGGCAGGGGTTCACAGGGACTTCAACTCTACTTGTTATTTATTATTTCTAAAAGTGAGGGGTGGTACATGAACGTGGGAGTGTTTTCCATTAGGTATACTTTTGTATGCCTAAATTTGTTCATGATTTTTTAAAAGCAATGGCTAATTACTGGAAAAATGACATAGAGAGGCACACATTTATTCATGGCAGGAGAAAAATCAAACCAAATTTGAGAGATGAAAGGCACTTGAGAAGATTTAGGCCAGGGACCCCCTCCCCAACTTGTTCAATACAAAGAGGGCTTTGGTGCTCAGTTCAATAAACTGAGCCCTTGGTGACCAGTTACAGGGTGACAGAAAGAATGGATCAAGCTCAGAAAGTGAGGGGACAGATGAGTGGCTTGGGGCTGCAAGGAGTGCTGGCCACTCAGATTTCCAGTAGGGGTATCAAGGACATTTCCTTCCCCAACTGGAGGAAAAGGAGCTTCCATGTGGGCCAAGGACAAGGGAGGAATACACATGTGGTCACTGCTGGGAATGGTATCGTGGGAGAGGGACAGAGGAGCTCTGATTTTCCACCTCTAATGCGACAGGGAAGAGGCTTCGGCTAGGGGAGCAGGGGTCTGCCCTGCACCTCTGAGAAGGTGGAGTATACTTGAGGCTTCTGCATTGTTCAGGGCGAAGCACAGGAACAAGACCTGGCAGAGGCTGGCAGTGAGGCTCTAGCGAGGGATATGAACCAAGCACGTGCCCAAAGCACTACTTATCAATCACAGTTCTCAGAAACCAGTGGTGGACCGGGAGGGAGGGCTTGACCAGCAAAAGAAAGGGACAGAAACTTTGAACTTGGCCCAAGTCCACAGTTAACAGACCTTAAAGGGAAAAGGAGTTTGGAATAAGCAGTCTTGGGCCTCCTATCATTCCGCAAGTTAGATACAATTTAACATGGAGAGCGAACAGATGGACAAAATTCTTTTATACCAAAGTCAGATTAGTCAGCCAACAGATATAATAACAAAACCTTTACTGTTTCAAGAGAACAGGGAGGTTGCCCAGGTTTGTGAATGGGTAAAAGGATACCATTGCTTAAGTGTGGGAAAAGAGTACAAAGAAGGACTTTTCCTGGCCTTCAGAAGTCTGGGGGGCCAGGGAGTTGTCTCAACTTTCAGCTTAAGCTGTGACTTGACTTATTTTTGCTCTGTGGGTGCTGGAGGTTAGAACACAACACACACAACTCTCTTTTCTATCTTGGGTCACTTGGTCACTTTTCCTTGCCCGGCCCAGGAAAATCAGGGGTGGAGAAACAGTAGGGACCTTCCTTCAACTGAAGTTTTAAACATGTGGTTCCCACTGATGTTCTTCTAAAAGTCCAATTTGGCTGAAGTCAAGAGAGCCATGAGGGCTTCCCTGGTGGCACAGTGGTTGAGAATCCGTCTGCCAATGCAGGGGACACGGGTTCGATCCCTGGTCCGGGAGGATCCCACATGCCGCGGAGTGACTAGGCCTGCGCCACAACTACTGGGCCTGCGTGCCTGGAGCCCGCGAGCCACAACTACTGAGCCCACGTGCCTAGAGCCCATGCCCACAGCAAGGAAGGCCACTGCAGTGAGAGGCCCGTGCACCGCAGCGAAGTGTGGTCCCCGCTTGCCGCAACTAGAGAGAGCCAGTTCGCAGCAATGAAGACACAACGCAGCCAAAAATAAATAAATAAATTTAAAAAAAAGAGAGCCATGAAAAAAAAAAATCAGATTTCTGGGATACTGAGCCTTTCAATGAATGATAGCAGTGTAAGATTCCAATGCTGGGTTTACCCCAGTGTTGCACATGGAGGAAGAAAAAACATGGGTCATCTATCCCCTTTGACCCACTTTAAGAAGTACAAGTTTAACACTGCACTTTTACAATTAAAAAGAAAAAAATGTACTTTGTTTCAAAAGTACATTTGGGAACAAAAAACATCTGTGATTCCAGGCCATCTGAATATGAGTTCTGTGGTTTCTCTATTTACATTTCAGAGATACTCCAGGAATAGAAAAAAAGTTTCTCAAATATTGAAATCCACTTTAAAGAAATGTTACATTCACTTCCTTACTCAAGATTTTTATTTTTAATAATGAAGATACAGTAATAAATGGATCCTGCCAGTTTTGAAACTTTGACAACCATATATTTTTTCTGTGGACTTTTTTTTTTTTTTTTCTTTTTTTGCGGTACACAGGCCTCTCACTGTTGTGGCCTCTCCCGTTGTGGAGCACAGGCTCCGGACGCGCAGGCTCAGCGGCCATGGCTCACGGGCCCAGCTGCTCAGCGGCATGTGGGATCTTCCCGGACCGGGGCACGAACCCGTGTCCCCTGCATCAGCAGGCGGACTCTCAACCACTGTGCCACCAGGGAAGCCCTCTGTGGACTTTTAAACATGGAGAATAATAAAATTTTAGAGTAGCTGACTTCAGGATAATTAGCTAAAAGCTCTAATTAGAAAAAGAGATTAATGAAATAGGATAAAATATGAGCCATAGATTGAAGCTTTAAACTATTTTTTTTCCAAAATAAAGAAGGGACTTGGAAAAAATGTGTAAAAGTAGAAATAAAGTTAAGAATGTTACTTAGATTGAAAGAGAGGCATTCAAGGCATTGTTCTGTTTTAAAAACATACTCTGTAAGTTCATAAAAGCACATTTCCACCAAGTGCCAAATTTGCTGCATATATTTAGAACTATTTTTTATTTTATTCACTTATATTCAAATTTACTATCTGTTTTCTTATTTGAGAATTAGAAAGTCTAAAGTTCAAAAGGAAAAACACATTAAAAGTAAATTTAGAAGACGTTTTGACAACAGCGTGAAATGATCACTGGCAGCCAAATATGTTAATTTTGTTAAATCCAGTATTAGAAAAGGGGGATTTTTTTTTTAAAGGTGGACTAACAAGTGGTCTGCGAATATTATTTGCCCTTAAAGGAAAGGACACCTGATATACTAAAAAGAAGAAGACTAGAAGTTTTCAGATTTCTTTGGTTCTTCTACTCTGTGAATAGGAAGTGGTAAATGAAACCCCATTTATGGTATAAATCAGCAGTAACACTTATCACCACTTCCTGCTGAAAAAGCTGCACATCTTTACACTGTTTTGGAATTTCCTACTTGTTACTGAATTAAATTCAATTCTTGGCATTCTTCATTAGACAGCTGAACCCATAAAATCTAATCATGCCAACAAAAGATAACAAATTCATAAACTAATTCTAGAAATTATGAAGGATTTACTAATTTTTCTTTGAGCCATAAACATATGCCTGACAGATACAAAAACAGTGCATTTAAGAACAGCTTTGGAGGGACTTCCCTGGTGGTCCAGTGGTAAAGAATCCATCCACCTTCCAATGCAGGGGACGTGGGTTCGATCCCTGGTCAGGGAACTAAGATCCCACATGCCGCGGGGTAACAAAGCCCGCTCACCACAACTACTGAGCTCACGCGCCTCAACGAGTTTCAACTACAGAGCCCATGCACTCTGGACACCGCGCACCACAACTAGAGACAGAAAACCCGCACATCACAACTAGAGAGAAAGCCTGCGTGCCACAACTTGAGAGAAGCCTGCGCGCCTCAACGAAAGATCCCGCACGCCTCAACGAAGACCCTGCGTGCCACAACTAAGACCCGATGCAGCCAAAAAAATACATAAAATAAATATTTTTTAAAATTCTTAAAAAAAAAAAGAATTGCCTTTAGGGACTTCCTTGGTGACACAGTGGTTGAGAATCCACCTGCCAACGCAAGGGACACGGGTTCAAGCCCTGGTCTGGGAAGATCTCACATGCCGCAGAGCAACTAAGCCCATGCACCACAACTACTGAGCCTGTGCTCTAGAGCCTGTGAGCCACAACTACTGAGCCTCCGTGCCACAACTACTGAAGTCCACACGCCTAGAGCCCGTGCTCCACAACAAGAGAAGCCACTGCAATGAGAAGCCTGCACACCGCAAGGAAGAGTAGCCCCCGCTCGCCGCAACTAGAGAAAGCCCACACGCAGCAATGAAGACCCAATGCAGCCAAAAATAAATAAATAAGTAAATTTATTAAAAAAAAAAAAAAGAATAGCTTTAAGGAATCTCTATATTGGAGAGTCTCAAAGGGCTTTATAAATTAAAATATAAAGATTTAATTAACCCTTAAAATGTCTTTGGGCAACAAAAGGGCAAAATAACAAATCACTATAATATCATCACTTTCACACCAGTGTAAAGAAAAAAAAACAAATCAGTATAATACCAAATGATAACTACTAAAATATAACTGAATTACAAATGAAAGGGTTTTAATGCTAGAGCTGCCAAAATGTCAAGAGAGAAAAACAGAATTGGCAAATAAGGTGTAATAACACAGCTACAACAACTCAGATAAAGTATGCAGAAACACCTAGGAAGGATTGAGAATTTTAAATCTGATTAAGGAGCCAGCAGCGATTACCCAGAATTCAACTCACAATTTGAGAATGGCCAAAGAATGCACAAGTCTCTTTTGCAAATCTTGCACTTTCAAAAGGAAATGTGTTTTAAGTGTTACTCAATCTGGAAGTAGCAATGTGCTTGAAGTTGTCAAAATGTGGATTTTAAAAGCTTTCAATGAACAGATGTTTTCCCTTCAATAAAATCTCTTTTCGTAAAAAGCCTAATTTATAAACTAGACTTCCTTGAAGGGTAAAAGTTCAGAATGCCTCTGAGATTTCCATCTCTTTTCCCGTTATTAATTCATGACCACTCCAAGAACCAAACTGCTCCCCAATGAAACCAGCTGCATCTCCTCTGCTCTATCCACTGTTTCTGAAAAACTGTACCTTTGTAACAGGCAAAGCCCTCCAGTATGAGTCCTAAACCTGGAATTTCTTTGTGTGTACTTTGACAACTCAGGGTCAGGTCTGTTTCATTTAAGGGTGAAGGGAATACTGTGGTTATTCAAAAGATGAAGATAAAAAAGCAAATCCCAGATTTTACATATTACTGCCATGGGAAAACCATACTGCCAAATCACTGGAATTACCACTGGAAAAAATTACAACTACATTCCAATGATGTTGCACCAAAAATGCAGCAAAACTGATCCTTTAAATCTTTCCAAGTACTATGTATCATACTTTCCATTCGTTTGGAGGTAAATGAAAGCTAAAAAGAAAAAAATAACTAAGCAACAATATTACATGGTACAACTAACTAAAAACAAATGATATATATTTTCCCTTTGAGAATGAGTTCATAAAAGAGGAAAACCAAAAAAGACCGTTATCAATGTAATATACCAGTTAGCAACTAGGGCTGAAACAAACTTTAGCTACAATTTTATTATTTTCCTGGAAAATATCCAAATCACTTGTTTAAGGTTTCAGCTTATATTGGTGCACAATGTAAAAATTCAGTAATTTTCCTCAGCCAGTTAATACAGATCATCTTATAATGGGGGAGGAGGTAAGGGTCTGAACCAAATTACTGGAGGCTGGAAGAGAAGAATCATCTAAAGTCATACAGTACCCACTTCACCCCTCCCATCCTCATCTTTCACTGACTTTTCTCTAGATAAAAGGAAGATGATCAGAGATTATAAAATAAACAAACTACAAACTCACACTGCTCTGAATCTAGTTAGCAAAAAAGGCTTTTCTTGATCAAAACCAACATCAATGCCACAAAAAGTACAGTAAAATTAAGAAGCACTTACAGCTCATTGGAGCCAGGGTAGCAGATGGATAATTATAATAAGCTATTGCTAATGAGTAGGATTTAAAAAGACAGATGGGGTATATGCAAGCAAAAGGATGAGACAAAAATCAACAAAAATGGCACAAACAGAATACAGTTTTCCCAATCAAAAATGAAAAACTTTTTCAGGTGA
Organism: Delphinus delphis; assembly: GCF_949987515.2. Classification (NCBI taxonomy): domain Eukaryota; kingdom Metazoa; phylum Chordata; class Mammalia; order Artiodactyla; family Delphinidae; genus Delphinus; species Delphinus delphis. Next base: position 139,585,606 of record NC_082684.1, read on the forward strand.
TTGTATCATTCTGATTTGTAAACACACTTCCTTACGAGACAAAAGTTTAAAGTTGACAACACCCTATAACCTTCATGTATGTAATAAACACTTCTACCAGCCTATTATGCATATCTCATATACAGCCATCCACCTCTAAATACTTGAGACATTTTTGTAACTTTATAGGGCGATAAAGGATTATGCCGCCTACTACCTCCTTGGCTTGACTTTTATTTATTTATTTATTTTTAAATTTTTATTTTTTGCGGTACGCGGGCCTCTCACTGTTGTGGCCTCTCCCGTTGCGGAGCACAGGCTCCGGATGCACAGGCTCAGCGGCCATGGCTCACAGGCCCAGCCGCTCCGCGGCATGTGGGATCTTCCCGGACCGGGGCACGAACCCGCGTCCCCTGCATCGGCAGGCGGACTCTCAACCACTGCGCCACCAGTGAAGCCCTTGGCTTGACTTTTAAAACAGAATACAATGTTACAACTGGGCTGGTAAATCCATGATCTTCTCTAACCTATGGTCTGGACCAGTGAAGCAGCTAGAACATGTCATATTTTTTTTCTCCCCTGTCCCCCGGGGCTAATTGCCACTTTAAACTTCAAATATGCAAAGAATGAGTAATAACTATATTCAGAAGCACAAAATGAGTGGGCTGTCAAGATATGCTACAGGGGATTCACATTCAGTCATTATTCTCCCTACTTCCAAAGCCCTGTGTTTTGGTGAGGCGGGGTGCTTGGTCGGGGGCGGGGGGAGTGGTAGAGGGGCCTGGGGAGAAGGAAACCTAGACAATATTGACAAGAGACCGTTTTTTAAAAGCCATCCTGATACTTTAATGGCTGGGAGATTCATCCAGTGCCACATAAAATAACTTTTCTAAAATTGACAAAAAATCTATTTCAAATTATATTTTTATCGGCGTGTTTTTATAAAACCAACTTCAAAGTGGAATGTCCCATTCAAGGTACCCCATCCCCATCCCCAATAACTAAGGCCTTGCGCGTTCTAGCAAGAAACTACCTGCACAGTTTCCTCTGACTGGTTCTTAATCTTGGATAGGAGAATTATTTACCTTATGCTTCTTTTTACCCATTTCTTTCAAAATAGACAGCTCTTTCCAAATCCTGGAGAAACACGTTAAGGATCAAAGGATGTCCGTTAGCACCTGTCTTTCTCAGGCAAGTGTTTCAAAGTTACAAATACAAGTATGTTCTTTAAACAGGTCATAAACAGGCAGTTGCCCCAACCAACAGGCCATGTAAGATACAAACGACTCATTCAGAAGTCTCCTTGGGTCCTGGAGGGCAATGCCCCTTATTTCCCACAACAGAATACCAGGAGTCAGTGACCAGGATGAGTGAGTGACCAAGAGCTACATCTTCTCTTAGACAGGTACAAACACAGATACACTTCCTTGAAAACAGCATCTGCCTGCTGCCCATCCCCCCGATCGACAGTTCCTCCCCTATTTCCTATGCTAGAGTAGCCACTGAAGTCTTTGCACCTTTTTCACCAAGCGGGAGTATTTTAAGTCTTTTAAAAGTAATCCTTGGGCTTCCCTGGTGGCACAGTGGTTGAGAGTCCACCTTCTGATGCAGGGGACACGGGTTCGTGCCCCGGTTCGGGAAGATCCCACATGCCGTGGAGCGGCTGGTCCCGTGAGCCATGGCCGCTGAGCCTGCGCGTCCGGAGCCTGTGCTCCGCAACGGGAGAGGCCACAACAGTGAGAGGCCCGCGTACCGCAAAAAAAAAAAAAAAAAAGTAATCCTTGATCATTATCAAGATTACACAGAAACTTGGAAAGTATTTATGTTATAATTTGATAAAAGTAGCAAAATATAAAAGGCACTATGTCTATAACTATGAAGAAAATATATATGGAAAGCAACATGTAAAGCAATAAAGCAGTTATGTTAGGGTATGTTACCGTGAGATGATTTTCACATTTATGAACTTAAAATGTTCACATACTCCTGTATTACCTTTGTATTAAGCAACTTTGAAGAAAATATTACTTATGCTATAGATGAAATAGTACTCACTACAACTCTACTTCAAATTCTGGATTAAAGAAGCTTTGAGAGACTGCTCTTACAAAATCTTACCAATGAATAGAATACTGTTTCTATGGGGGGAAAAAAAGCATAAAAAGGCATACCAAATAAGTAATTCATATGCTCCTGAAAGGGTCTTTAACTGAAGACTGCAACCATTATCTACCAAACAGCCTGGACAAATGTGTCCCTTGTCCCCTAATTCCTTCAGTTCCAGTTTATTTGCTGTCACCTGCAATAGAATGTGTGGGAAGACAAAGAAAGGGATAAAGAAATGTGAGCTTGCTTTCACATGATGCTTCTTAGTGGCATCACGTGAACAGCAGAACAAACCCAGGAGGAAAGGCATCATTGGCAGATTTCATTTTCCCATGCTATCCCTGTCCCTAATTAACAAGATAATTCTGAGTTTGCCATACTATAATTTATTAATCTTATTCAATTAATCTAAGCAGCTGTAAAACAGGAGAAGGCAACAGTGCAAGCAGTTTTTAAAAAACTAAATTTATTTATTTATTTATTTTTGGCTGTGTTGGCTCTTCATTGCTGCGCACGGGCTTTTTGAAAAACTAGTTGCAGCGACTGGGGGCTACTCTTTGTTGTGGTGTGCGGGCTTCTCATTGCGGTGGCTTCTCCTGTTGTGGAGCACGGGCTCTAGGCACGCGGCTTCAGTAGTTGTGGCTCATGGGCTCTAGAACACAGGGTCAGTAGTTGTGGTGCATGGGCTTAGTTGCTCCGTGGCATGTGAGATCTTCCCGGACCAGGGCTCAAACCCGTGTCCCCTGCACTGGCAGGCAGATTCTTACTGCACCACCAGGGAAGTCCAACAGTGCAAGCTTTAATAAAGGGAGCTCACTGGACTTTAAAAGCTTTAAAAGCTGCTCAGTGGCCTTGGTGAATAATTTGCTTTGTATATTTTTAACTCATCTTTCTACTTAAAGCTCCATATTACAATGCGGTTTAGAAAAAAGAAACAGCAGGTATATACAGATTATTTTAAAAGTAAACTCAGGGGTACAGAGGGTAGATAATTCCAGGTTCTTGGGTGTGTAGGGGTGGATCAAGCCAGAGTGTTGCTACATATAAACGGTTGAGAAAAAACTAAACAAAACAAACTTGATCATCAAGCTGAAAATTTTACTCCTGCAATTGAAAAGGTGGTATTTTACAATGTTAAATTCATCTATCCAGTTTCTGACTGATCCAAAAGTACACTGGCAACACCCTAACTGTAACCCTCAGTTACTAAAGTGGAAAACAGAAACAGAACTCTCCACGCATGTGATCATTTTATAGACACACTGTCATTTCAGTGATGTCCTCGGGTAAGCCTGGGGCAGAATTTCCACATCTGGTGGTCACAATGTCAGTGCTCCCAGTTTGGACAGTGTAGTCACTAGGTCAGGAAATGCATAAGACAGTGATGCAAAGAAGTTAAGAAACATGGTACACAATGACTGTGTATTTTTAACCCCAAATGATCTGTCAGCAGAATTGAGGAGGGTGAAGAATAATGTCACTGGCCATTCTGGGAACAGAAGAGATCACACCCATTGGACTGCAGTTCTTTGAATGAATTTCTGAAAGTGACAGAAGAAACCAGAAAAAAATCGTTCATTCAGAAAAACTGATATTTCATCTACTTCAGATAAGTCTTTGCGGACCTCAAGGCTGCAGTCCGTGTGTGGAAATTATGATACTGAGGCACAGAACTGGCAGACATGGCCCCCCTTTTGACTGTGAAACCAGTGTCTCAGCCTGCCTGTAAGTATAATCCACGATGCAAATTATAAAACAGAAAACTGACTGAGACTGCTTCATTTTGGCTACATAAAAACATGGCTAAAGAGTGCTCAACCACATATGATAGATACAATGAAGTTTAGCTTAGTCAGATGTTAAGTCACACTTAATGAAAATCAAGTTGACTAATGAAAGGGCAAATTTCAATATTTAATTTGACAAGAAGTCCTGAGCCTGACATGACGCTACGTGCTGAGGAATACAAAGATGAACATTTATGGGTCTCAGGGAGCTCCCAGGGCAGTAGGCACTAAAATCTCCTAACGGGAAAATCCCACGTCATACTTACATCTTTTGTTAAAGATAATATTATAAGGTTTGCTCTTCGGGAGCAGGAACTAACAACAGATGATAAACCAACAGAAAACATGATTTCCTAAGATATGAAACTGCCTGCTTTAGTTCTGTCTTTTCTGCAAACAAGCATACAATTATCTCCTAAAGGCTGAGAGTAAACAAGTGGCATTTGTCTATCACAAATGGCAAAAATGGTAACAGCAATTTTTCACTGTTGTTTAGAAGCCAATTTGGCTTAGGATTTAAAACAGTCTAAAAAAAAGGGACTCATTCTACCATCACCTTCACATTCCCTCCCAGCACTCCAATATATAAACAATAGTCTTGGTCAAGCTTAACATTTTCTCTGAACTCTAAGAGCTTTGATGACCAGCTAAAAGTCAAAATGAGCAAACATCACATTCACGAAGAATGATAATATTAAAAACTGTCAGTTTTGGGGCTTCCCTGGTGGCGCAGTGGTTGAGAGTCCACCTGCTGATGCAGGGGACACGGGTTCGTGCCCCGGTCCGGGAAGATCCCACATGCCGCGGAGCGGCTGGGCCCGTGAGCCATGGCCGCTGAGCCTGCGCGTCCAGAGCCTGTGCTCCGCAACGGGAGAGGCAACAACAGTGAGAGGGTCGCGTACCGCAAAAAAAAAAAAAAAAAAAAAAAAAAACCAAAAAAAAAACTGTCAGTTTTTGCTAGACAGCAGAAACTAACAAAACATTGTAAATCAACTATACTCTAATTTTAAAAATTAATTAAAAAAAATAAAAACTGTCAGTTTTTAAGTTATATTAGCAAAGGCTAGGGGGCTCAGCTACCCTCTGTAGCTCAGTTGTAGTCTTGAGCCCCTGACTCAAAAGTCTTTTGTCTGATAAGTATGATGAAATGATATTAAAGAACTACCACTTACTGTGTACCTACTATGTGCCAGGTATAACCATAAGAAATAGCCACGATTATCTCCGATTTCACCACCAAAGAATCTGAGGCTCAAAGAAGTAACTTGTCCGAGATGACAAGCTAGTAAGAGCAGAGCTGGGATATTTATCTGTGCCTGCCTAGCTCCCTTCACTGGGCTATACGCTATGAGAATTCTGGGACTCAAGTGGCACTAATAGGGGAATCACCCTTCAGAGTCAGCCTTGAAGGTACCAACTCAGATTACAAAGGATTTGGGAGGAACCCCAAATTTCCAACAGAGCCCTGAAAGTTGAACCTAGCTCTAGGTCATCTCTAGATCACAAAAGGAGAATGGGTCCACTCTGGGTGGACCTGAATACTAGGTATTAGTTCTTTGAGCTCTCTCAGTATGTTTAGTATAGCCATTCCATAAAGAATTCTTTATTCTATCAATAGATTAATACAAAACAGATCTGATCATCCTGGCATCTTTCAAACTGGAAAAGACTCCATCACAGCAAGTCTGTTTTGAATCAAAGCAAACCTCTCCCCTCCAGCAAGGCCCCAAATAGTGGATGTTCAGGAGAAGGGGCAAGAGGCAACTTTTGCTCCTGAGATGGAAATCCATCTCAAGTCAGCCTGCAAGACAGGGAGTGCGACACTCATGCTGCCCCAGGAAACATGCTTCTGGTTCCACAGGAAAGCTAGGAAGAACCAAAAAATTTGGAATACCTAGGGTATCATCAGTGGTCAAATGTATTTCCTGGCCATTTAGAGAATACCCTTTAAATGCACCTAAATTTCTTCCAGTATGACATGAATGCTTTATATAACTTTATAATTGTAAGTGCATCTTGCAATTCTGAATTCATAATGAGAAAGAAACTGTGCTGGAAATAACTACAAATAATCACAAAAAATTAAAATATGACCAGCTGATAGACTGTTCTGTGACATTAGTTAGGCTCCAAACCCAGTGCTCTTTTCACATTACACTGCTTTATTAGGAGGTGTTTTATGGGATAATAAAATGGGTTGTTTGACACCTATTTCTGAGGCTGCACTATAGAAAGAAAAACATAAAGGACAAAAGAAATACTCCTTTTTTGGAAAAATGTATCAGTCAGGATTTAATCAGAAAAAAGAAACCACTTCAAGTATCTACACAGTAGGAATTTAATATAGGGAATTGGTTACACAAGCCATGAAGTTGCAGAGCACCAAAGAAGGGATGGTAATAGGTTTAGCAACAGCAGGGAGCCACTACTACCCCCAAGCCAGACAGACAAAAGAAGGAGATAGTGTTACTGGAGCTGAAGGCCTATAATAACAAGAGGGTGGAACCATGGTGGCCCTGTCCAGTGGGAGCTGGAGCCCCAGCTGGAGAAACAGTCTCTGCTGAAGAAGCCACCTGAGGCAGAAAGGGAGGAGAAATACCCTGATTGCTCCCATCCTCTTCCCCTCCAACCTCCCTCCAGTGTCTCTAGTTGGCTGAACTCAGTCTAAAGCCAGCTGACTCATGAGCCTGGGCAGGGGAAGAGGGAGGAAACGGATTTGATGGAAAACTGACCAAGGATATGATCAGCCTTTAGCTACAAGAATTAAATGTGTGTTACTGTTCTAAGCCACTGAGATTTGGGGGCTGTGTAACAGCAAAAGTTGATTGATGTACACCTCCACAAACAACACCAAGTAGGTAAATAAATAAGCAGACAGAAACGTCAGATAAATGGAGACTCAAACGTGAAATCATATGAATAATTGTTTTCAATAATTGCTTTAAGGAAAACATCTCCACCATTAATATGTGAGCCTGAGGCAGAGGGCAAGCACCTGTATAGATCCCCAGCCACGCCCTGGTCCTGAAAGAAAAGCACATTCGGGATCTCCAGCTGGAAGTGGAAAGCAGCCCTGGCTACTACTATCTTGCAGCTTCACAATCAACTGGGCAGTTCAGGACAGGAAGACCTGGTGAACTTAGAGTGTCATATGCTGGCAAGTCAGGAGCCAGGCTTCCAAAAGGGAAGTTTGTCACTGAGTCAGCAACGCTGCTAAGCCCTAAGCCAGAGCAGTACCAATATAGCTCAAGGGTAGCCACCAACGTGGTGGCTCCAAGTTTTTTCCTTATACTACTTCCATCATGGTACCAGCCTCCATCACAGCATTCACAGGACATCCTGGTTAGTTATTTATAATCCGTTCTTCCAAAGTACACTGTACACACCCACAGTATGTGCAGTGCCTTTTGAGCTTATGAATCTCTACAATTACCCACATTGAAGTACACAGCCTCACCTAACATATCCAACCCTAGTTTTCACAGTGCCTCCATACACACCCTCAGAAATGTCTCCCTCATGTTCCACTCTGATATTCCCTGCCTCGAAGCATTTTCCAGGATTCCCCCACGGTCTGGAATATTCTCCATCCTTCCCACTGGAATCCTGACAGTGCCTTAAGACTCAGTAACTCCACTTCCTCTGTCCTCCAGATATCCCAGCCAGCCCTGCTTACTCTCTGCCTTAAATTCCTACTGAATTTAGAATATCACCAGCAGTGGCATTTAATTATTTTTGTTTCATGTGATGTTTTGCCTTCCCGATTAGACTGAGGCACAGCATCTAGCACAGTATGCAGCTGATTAAGTAGGTGCTCAATACATGTTTAAAGAGATGAAAGAAAGTTAAGCTTCACCTTTTACAAGCTATTCTCTTTGTAAACTTCCCTCCCATGCCAAGCACATCACAGGCACTCAATAAATACTTCTTGACATTGATTAATCACTTCTGAAAACAATTAGGGTCACATATCTCCAAACTGATCCTATTGGAATGCATCTTAATGGGTAACAATTAAGTTACATACTTGGAAAACCTTAGGTGATAAAGAAAGAGAGAGAAAGAGAAGGAGGGAGGGAGGGAGGGGGGGAGAGAGAGAGAGGGAAAGAAAGAAAGAGAGAGAGGGGTAGGGAGGGAGGGAGGGAGGGAAGAAGAAAGGAGAGAGACACAAACACAATTATTGAGAAAAGAACAAATCAAAAACACAGTACTAAGCACACATAAAACAGATTTCTTTTCTTTTTAGAATGAAGAAGAGACAGCAATGCAGTCTCTTCTAGAGAAGTAGAACTGAATTAAAGGTTCTGTTACCATGCACAATGGTTAAGAGCCCGCCTGCCAATGCAGGGGACACGGGTTTGAACCCTGGTCCAGGAAGATCTCACATGCCACAGAGCAACTAAGCCCGTACGCCACAACTACTGAGCCTGTGCTCTAGAGCCCGCGAGCCACAACTACTGAGCCCACGTGCCACAACTACTGAAGACCACGTGCCTAGAGCCCGTGCTCCGCAACAAGAGAAGCCACCGCAATGAGAAGCCCGCAGACCGCAACGAAGAGCTGCCCCCGCTCGCCGCAACTAGAGAAAGCCCACACGCAGCAATGAAGACCCAATGCAGCCAAAAATAAATAAATGAATAAATAAATTTATTATAAAAAAAAGGTTCTCTTACCATGGTCTCAATTCTAACCCTTAAAATCACATGTCACTTTAGATAGGCTTAGGAATCTAGGTGATTTTTAAAAATACACACACAGTGAAATAAATACCAATTCTGCAGTTATATTAGAAGGACCAATATACCACCCAGTGGGGGTGTGGGGGAAGGGGGAAGAACTGGATATTTCATGTTGGTTAGAGAGTTTTACTTTCTTCAGAAACCATAATTTTCTTAAAACTTTGGCAACAACCACAAAACCATATGTTACAGATGTCTCTGCTGTGTGGGAACTTCTGCCACTGCTCCAACAATTAGAATGGCTTCCACTAAGTCCACTTAGAGAGAGAAAAAGCAGAAAGCCAAGAAAAGGAGAGAGACAATAGGTTGATTACCCAAAAGACCCTAACAGAGACACAGCAGGTCAAACCATCAGTGGAAGCCCTCCATCAATAAAACCTTGACAGTTAAAAGGCCCAATTTTCTTTCACGGGAAAAAAAAAGGATTTATCCAATTAAATACAGCCTCCATAGAGTTGGCTTAAATTTTTTTTTAAAAGTCTTCAGTGGCAAAAGCAGCCACACCAGTGGCTTTCTAGCTTTTCTGACCCACAGTTTAGAAATACTTTTTACATCACAGTACATTACACATCTATACATACTTACATAACTGAAACAAAAGTTTCATAAAATTGGGACTTCCCGTGTACCGCCAAAAAAAAAAAAAAAAAAAAAAATTGGGACTTCCCTGGTGGCGCAGTGGTTAAGACTCTGCGCTCCCAATGCAGGGAGCCTGGGTTCGATCCCAGGTCAGGGAACTAGATCCCACATGCATGCTGCAACTAAGAGTTTGCATGCTGCAACTAAGGAGCCCACCTGCTGCAACTAAGACCCAGCTCAACCAAATAAAAATAAATAAATATTTTTTAAAAATACTTAAAAGAAAAGGTTTCATAAAATCACATTTGACCCTTACCCCTGCTTACTCTTGTATATGCAGTGGACTCTGTACTTTCTTTTCCTTCCTTCCTTCCTTCCTTTCTTTCTTTCTTTCCTTTCTTTTAAATTTATTGAAATATAGTTGATTTACCATATTGTGTTAATTTCTTCAGAACAGTAAAGTTACTAAGTTTTGTATATATGTGTGTGTGTGTATATATATATATATTCTTTTTCATATTCTTTTCCATTATCGTTCATCACATGGTACTGAATAGAGTTCCCTGTGCTATACAGTTGGACTTTGTTGTTTATCCATCCTATATATAATAGTTTGCCTCTGCTAGTCCCAAACTCCCATTCCTTCCCTCCTCTACCACCCAACCCCTGCCGGCAACCACAAGTCTGTTCTCTGTATCTGTGAGTCTGTTTCTGTTCCGTAGATATGTTGATGTGTATCATATTTAGATTCCACATATAAGTGATATCATATGGTATTTGTCTTTCTCTTTCTGACTTACTTCACTTAGTATAATAATATCTAGGTCTATCCATGTTGCTCAATGGCATTATTTCGTTCTTTTTGATGGCTGAATAATATTCCATTGTATATATATATACCACATCATCTTTATCCATTCATCTGTCAATGGACATTTAGGTTCTTTCCATATCTTGGCTATTGTAAATAGTGCTGCTGTGAACACAGGGGTGCACGTATCTTTTCGAATTATAGTTTTGTCTGGGTATAGGCCCAGGAGTGGGATTGCTGGATCATAAGGTAACTTTATTTTTAATTTTTTTTTTTTTTTTGCGGTACGCAGGCTTCTCACTGTTGTGGCCTCTCCCGTTGTGGAGCAACAGGCTCCAGACACGCAGGCTCAGCGGCCATGGCTCATGGGCGCAGCCGCTCCGCGGCATGTGGGATCTTCCCGGACCGAGGCACGAACCCGTGTCCCCTGCATCGGCAGGCAGACTCTCAACCACTGCGCCACCAGGGAAGCCCTATTTTTAATTTTTTGAGGAACCTCCATACTGTTTTCCATAGTGGCTGCACCAATTTACATTCCCACCAACAGTGTAAGAGGGTTCCCTTTTCTCTACACCCTCTCCAGCATTTGTTATTTGTAGACTTTTTAATGATGGCCATTCTGATTGGTGGGAGGTGATACCTCATTGTAACTTTGATCTGTAGTTCTCTAATAATAAGTGATGTTGAGCATCTTTTCATGTGCCTATTGGCCATCTGTATGTCTTCTTTGGAGAAATGTCTATTTAGGTCTTCTGCCCATTTTTCGATTGGGTTGTTCGGTTTTTTGTTGTTGAGTTGCATGAGCTGTTTGTATATTTTGGAAACTATCTTTCTTTTCTATTCTTTTGTACTTTCTTTTCTAGTCTTATGTTATGATCTATTCTCTTCCCTTCCATCAAAAAAAAAAAAAAAAAGTAAGTCTGGACGCACTAAACTGACTCCATGACCCAATAATGGGTTGCAATCCACACTAAAAAACATTGGCCTAAAAAAGATTCTGGAAGTCAACCAAAGGTTACATGCCATTTCTTTCCTTTTAAAAAATCCTTTGCTGATAAGGAAAAGCCACTCCAGCTTCACTTTTTAATGAGAGAGGAGGAAAAAATATGACAACTTTAGAACTGTGCTAAGTACTTAATATACTTTATCACTAGTCTCAAAACAAGCCTGCATGGGGGCTGTTATTCCCATTTTACACAAGAGGAAACTGAGGTCCAGATGGAGGAAGGCAGGAGTCTAAATCAGAGAGTGGAAGAGGGATGCGTATGAGAGAGGAAGGGCGCTGGGACTGAATTATGCAGACATCAGTCTTCAACTTCCAGACTCCCTGAGCCCCAGTTGGTGGTTTGGGACCAACATGGTATTTGGTCACAAACAGGAACAGTAGGTATGTGGCCCATCTGGAATGGGGAAGCAGCTCAGAATCTTATAGAGACTGCAGACACCTGACTCTACACTAATGAGGTGGAAGGTATGAGGACATAAGAGCTCTTCAATTTTAAAGACCTTAGTAAACAGGAAAAATAAATACTATATATATTCCACAGAAAATATGTTTTTCTTTAGAAATAAAAAAAATGCAGTTTTTAAGTTAGGAGGGAAAAAAAGGAAATGTGAACTCTCAAAAGCAGAAACTCAAATCTCGATGGTTATGTAAGAAAAGAGAAATGACATGCTGCTGAAATTGGAGGCGGGAAATGCCCGCCCTGGTCACATCCATTGTCAAATGCACAAGCTTTGGAAAGTGTTAGCAGCTGAGCACACCCATTTCCAAGGAATTCAACATCATCGCAGAATTCTTTTCCAAACTGGAATTAAGCTCTCAGATGACTACATTAAACAGACCCTTTACCTCCACACTGTAATGCTTTGAAAGGAATGACCACTTTGAATTTTTAAGCACTGGAAATTTCTACATTATAGAAAACTGGTGGAGAGAAGGAAGCCACATTTGTTTTGTTCTTGAGAGCAGATATGAGAGATAGGGATAAATGGAAAATGTAGAATGTTATTCGGAAGGCAATTTACTCATTTTAAGTTTCAGTACTCATAAACAAAAGCGGTTGGAAAGAGACCTCGTGTAAGAATTCCCCTTAATCAGAGGAAGATTGTTTTGTTTCCTTGGTTTTTTTTTAAGTGTCCTTATTACAACATAAGCTGTTATCATCATTTTTTTAAATGAAAGTTGCTTTATTGGTAGTCATAAATGCACAGCCTACTGAATTTAAAAGAGACACACATTAATTTTAAGCATAAGTACGAGTTACTAAGTGAACAAGACATTCTTCAGGCGCTACAGTGGCTTTTCTGGGCATCTGGCACTATTTGGAGGAAAAAGATTTACCACACACGGATCCACTGACCTAAGTCATATTATGATTGCTTCCCTAACCTAACCTGTGCCTCCCTTCCCAAGCCCACCTCCCTATGTATCCACCTGTCTGGGGCAGCAAAATAGTGTCTAGCAAACATTTATCCTTCAGATTTTATTTGAAGAAAGACGTCAGAGAGCAATTATCTAGTATAACTCAATTACAATTTCAGGTACTAGTTAGGAAACAGAGAAATGAGAATTAATTTAATCTGTGTACAGGCTGGAATTGTCCCTAGTTTTGAAAAGAGATTAGTTAGAACCTACGAGAGTTTCCTTTTGATTCCAAAGGGGAGGAAGGGAAGAAGGCAGGAAGGGAGGGAGGAAGGGAGGGAAGGAAAGAGGGGAGAGGGAAGACTCTGACACTAAAACATGCTTTAGGTTTCTGACAAAGTCTTACAAAAACTTAACACAGCAAAAAAAAAACAAAAAAAACTTAACGCAAACCTCATAGTTAACTACTGACAGGGGCATGTGCTTTCAATCATATTCTGAAAATGTGCAAGAAAGCGAGGCAAAATTTTATCATGGTTCTCATTTACATTTATCATTCCCTCACTACGGGAATATATAATCATACACAGACATCTGTGGATGATTATATATGAAGATGGGCCTTTCAAGTTCAAGTGTGAGAAAAATTAATGCACAGTGCATTCCTATACACTAATGATGAAAAATCTGAAAGTGAAATTAAGAAAACACTCCCATTTACTATTGCAACAAAAAGAATAAAATATCTAGGAATAAACCTACCTAAGGAGACAAAAGACCTGTATGCAGAAAACTATAAGACACTGATGAAAGAAATTAAAGATGATACAAAGAGATGGAGAGATATACCATGTTCTTGGATTGGAAGAATCAACATTGTGAAAATGACTCTACTACCCAAAGCAACCTACAGATTCAATGCAATCCTTATCAAACTACCAATGGCATTCTTCACAGAATTACAACAAAAAATTTTACAGTTTGTATGGAAACACAAAAGACCCTGAATAGCCAAAGCAATCTTGAGGAAAAAAATGAGTTGGAGGGGGCTTCCCTGGTGGCGCAGTGGTTGAGGGTCTGCCTGCCGATGCAGGGGACGTGGGTTCGTGCCCTGGTCCGGGAGGATCCCACATGACGCAGAGCGGCTGGGCCCG